>NC_040084.1:65169624-66419624 GCF_003369695.1 Bos indicus x Bos taurus | reverse complement strand
TAATGAAGAAATTAATGAATTTAATGAATGGACTAGTTACAAATTTTTGCAGGACAGCAATATTCCAATTTTTTTTTTTTTTTGAAATAAAATTGACAGACTCCGGGATTTTAGAGTTGAATATTAGAGGGCATTTTACTAAACTTCCTTTGTTTTATCAAAGGGAATAAATCCCTGCCCTCTGGAACTTTTCTGGAACTAATTAACCCTGAGCTTGTGAGCTTAAGACACTTACCACGTTACTCCTGTCTGGTTCTAACTTGACAATGAAATTACTGATTGGTATGGTCTCTTTTTTTCTGTCTGTAACATCAGAGAGATAGCTTGTACATATGATTTTCATGAGTGTAGAAGTACAAAAAATGACTGAAGAAGATCAAAGATAAATGTCACAAGTCATCTTCAGTGACTTCATATTTATATTTTATTGGTGGAAAGAAAATGAAAATACTAATGACTGTTTCCCTCAGGAATGTTAACATACAGTTCTGTCTTTCCTGTCAAGGTAAGGAAAGAAATCTGAAAAGTATCTCTCAAGGCAGTACATTAAATCTTTTACTTTTGTTTTTCAAGTCATTAATAAACATTTGAATTATCTTATTTTGTCTTTAGAAAATACATAGGTAGCAAAAAAAATGAAATAGTAAGAATAGATTGAATATACTGAAAATATTTTGCTTTAGATGACATTTATATTTAAAGAGGACTTAGGACTCCAGATAAAGGACTGATTTAGGGGTAGATGATCATATTATTGTACTACAGTAATTTAACTAGAGCCATTATGTTTTGGAGATTGTAAAACAAATGAATTGTTAAAAATAATTTTACTGTTCACTGGGGCACAGTGATTATTACAGAATAACGATAGTTTCTATCTGTAATGCAGTTGGCAAACAAGTCAATTGCTTTATTCTTTGCATGTCTCTGATGCTTTGTCTTTCTGTATATGGACCCTGATTCCCAGGAAGACTGAAATCAAGTATTTCTAACAGTTCTCTGTCTTATATAAACTTTAATTAATGATTCTCTCACTTTCTTTGTGTTTTTTGCTTCCTCTTATGTAAGAAATATGTCTTTTTGTGTTCAATAATGGATGACCCTTGAAATTTAGTGACAAATGTGGGTTAATTTAAGTCATCATCATCAATTTAACGGGCACCTCTAGCAATACGTTTTTCATTTTTAAAAAATTGTAGCATGAAGCAAAACATGTTTCTCTGGGGAACAGCAATGATTATTAGATAATCACACACCTCTGGGCATAAGACTGGAAAGGTATAAACAAATGTATCCATTCCTTTGACACAGTGATTATTTCATAGCAACTGAGTACTTCATTCCAGTCTTCCCTGCCACTACTATCTCATTTTCCTGTTACTCTATTAGACTGAAAGAGGAAGAATAGAAATTTTCTAAGGTGCTAAAACACGATGCTGATAGTTTTATGATGGTTCAGTGTATATTTCAGCCGAACTGTACATTTCCTTATAATCACAAGAAAATCAGAATGGTCCATTAACCCAAGTAGTCTGAAAATAGATCTATTTAAGCTCTTTTATTTATTTAATTTATTTATTTATTTAAGCTCGTTTCTAGTTAGACTTACCAGATCTATTTTCATAAATCTCAATTTTTAACTTATATACTATTGCTATTGACAGCTTTGATGTGCACTCTTGCGTGTGTATATTTGCACCATCCTTAGGATATTTAAGCAAGAAATGAATATTTTACTTAATGTTTCAGAGTCTGTACATAGACATGGTTCCAAGACCACAGACAAGGGAGTTTTATATGTTTTTTCTACTAACTGTGGAGTCTTGTGGGTTGTTTGGTCAACTGTTCAGTACAAACTTTTCAGGGGAAGATGCTTTGTGACTTGTAGGTAGTAACTATATGTTGGAGGAAGAGTTATACACTTTTAATGAGCATGGACTTTGGGATTAAATCCAGTTAGAGTAAAATCCCAGCTGAATCACTTGCTTTCTCTTTGCTTATACAACTTATTTATTGTGTCTAGACCTCAAATTTGTTCAAAAGTGCCTAAGGTACTGTCTGGCAAATAAGTGTTCAGTGAGTAGTAGTTCTTTGTTTTTCTGTCTCGTGTTTGCCATCATGTTCGTAACTTTGGTTGGACTATGTGCTTTGGATGGTTAGGTGGGTCGGATGTAGTGGTTAACAGCTTTGTAGAGAGACAAAAATAAAGACACCCAGGCATTGTTCTATCCCTGTGGATAACATGAATTGATCAAGAGATTCCTGAAATCCTGAAAGGTCATTGTAAATGTTTCTTGTCAGCATATTGGAGGTCTTTCCTGAGAGCTGTAGGAAGCCTCACTGAAGCCATGACCTTTCTTAACTGGACTCTAATCAGAAGTAAAGAATGTAATGAATGCCTATTCCATGTTAGAATAGTTCACATGTTATCATGAGATCTCCTTCAAATCAGCTCTGTGTTTGAGAGAATGAATAAGGCATATGAGAGGTTCATGAATTATCACATAGTAAAATCATGACCCAGGACCCCAGCTTAGGTGGGTCAAAGCTGAATTATAAACCTAGTCATGGCTTTCTTGGGTTTGTGTGTTTTACATATATGTGGCCACATGTTTTTATTTTCTGTTTTTATTATGGATGTGAAAAACAAATATAAATAAAGGAGAGAGATCTTTGCTCCTTTGAAAGGCGTAAGTTTTAAATAATACAGTAGTTAATAGGTTTTGGTGCAGTAATCAATTATAGAAGAATAAGGGAGAGAGAGAACATAAAATATTTCATACTTTATTGACTGACCTAAGTAACTTCCATTCTTATAAATTGGTTTTAGAAATGCATCACAGTTTTGCCTGTTCAAAGATGCATTTATGGCATGTAGATGAATCAGAGACTTTCTTCCTTTTACCATTTACTTTGTAAAGACTCATCACTGATATTGATTTGTTATTTTCTGGGTATGCATTAATCTGTGGATATTTTGTTTCTGCTTGTTCCTGAAAACCTGTATATCAAAAGTATCATTTAATTAGCTGTACTGTTATAATATTAATAACATAATAGCCAATCTTATAATAAATTATAAAATGTTTCATTTTGCTATTTGATAATCTCTAGAACAGAGTGCGATCTAATTTTCAGGTGAACTGCTTAGCAATTCTGCCCCCAACCTCAATTACAGTCTTCTGTATACCTTCATATGCTACTTTAATTTCATGTTTTCACTTAAATCCACAGGCAAGCCCTGTTGGTTAAACAAACTTGGAAATGCTTGGAAGCATTGTTTGAAGGAAGCATATAAAAGCTTCTGTGTTGAGACCTGGTTTAGTACAAGATTATTTTATTTCTTGCACTCTGTATGCCTTGCCTAAATTCTTCCCTTTAGTATCATTTTGTTCTTACTTGTGTAATCACTACCCTGGTCTTCCAGACATGTTGCCTTCCCTCCTGGTGAAACAGAATCATAATTCTAGAGAGACGTTACAAATATTACAGTTCAATGATTTAATTTTATAGGAGAAAACATTATGACCCAGAGAGAGTGACCCAATATCACCTGTCAGTGGCATAATCAGGATTAGATCCTGGCTCTGATTTCTGAAACCAGTGTTCTTTAGCTCATATATACCTGTATAGACCTTTTGAGTGTATTTAAGTTTTGACTGTTAGGCGAGCACATTATTTAATTTTTCTCAGCTTCAAGATATGACTATTAATAACTGTGCTACCTACCTTGCAGCTCTTTTGTGTGGAACAAATAAAAGAAAGTGCATTGAGGTACTCTACGTTATGGTTCTTAGCAATGATGACTTGCAAATTTAGTGCACTTTATAGCCCTTCAAGTTTGCTGTTAATCTGTGGTAGAGAAAAGATGCCCTTATGGAAAGAGCAGGACAGCGTATATCACCATTTATATGATATCATTGTTTAAAATACCAGGTTGTTTTTCTATAAAGGAAAGATTATTTCTTTAATCTTGGTTTTTTAAATTAATTTTATTTATTGTAATTGGAGGCTAATTACTTTACAATATTGTGGTAGTTTTTGCCATACATCAACATGAATCAGCCATGGGTGCGCATGTGTCTTCCTGTCCTGAAACCCCCCAGTCACGTCCACAACTGGGTGTTGCTTTGGCTCCATCTCTTCATTCTTTCTGGAGTTATTTCTCCACTGATGTCCAGTAGCATATTGGGCACCTACTGACCTGGGGAGTTCATCTTTCAGTGTCCTATCTTTTTGCCTTTTCATACTGTTCATGGGGTTCTCAACACAAGAATACTGAAGTGGTTTGCCATTCACTTCTCCAGTGGACCACATTTTGTCAGAACTCTCCACCATGATCTAAGCCACAGGGGCTGACTGTGGCTCAGATCATGAACTCCTTATTGCCAAATTCAGACTTAAATTGAAGAAAGTAGGGAAAACCACTAGACCATTCAGGTATGACCTAAATCAAATCCCTTGATTATACAGTGGAAGTGAGAAATAGATTTAAGGGCCTAGATCTGATAGATAGAGTGCCTGATGAACTATGGAATGAGGTTCGTGACATTGTACAGGAGACAGGGATCAAGACCATTCCCATGGAAAAGAAATGCAAAAAAGCATAATGGCTGTCTGGGGAGGCTTTACAAATAGCTGTGAAAAGAAGAGAAGTGAAAAGCAAAGGAGAAAAGGAAAAATATAAGCATCTGAAAGCAGAGTTCCAAAGAATAGCAAGAAGAGATAAGAAAGCCTTCCTCAGCGATTAATGCAAAGAAATAGAGGAAATCAACAGAATGGGAAAGACTAGAGATCTCTTCAAGAAAATTAGAGATACCAAGGGAACATTTCATGCAAAGATAGGCTCAATAACGAACAGAAATGTTAGGGACATAACAGAAGCAGAAGATATTAAGAAGAGGTGGCAAGAATACACAAATCTGTACAAAAAAGATCTTCACAACCCAGATCATCACGATGGTGTGATCACTGACCTAGAGCCAGACATCCTGGAATGTGAAGTCAAGTGGGCCTTAGAAAGCAGCACTACGAACAAAGCTAGGGGAGGTGATGGAATTCCAGTTGAGCTATTTCAAATCCTGAGAGATGATGCTGTGAAAGTGCTGCACTCAATATGTCAGCAAATTTGAAAAACTCAGCAGTGGCAACAAGACTGGAAAAGGTCAGTTTTCATTCCAATCCCAAAGAAAGACAGTGCCAAAGAATGCTCAAACTACTGCACAATTGCACTCATCTCACATGCTAGTAAAGTAATGCTCAAAATTCTCCAAGCCAGGCTTCAGCAATACGTGAACGGTGAGCTTCCAGCTATTCAACCTGGCTTTAGAAAAGGCAGAGGAACCAGAGATCAAATTGCCAACATCCGCTGGATCATCAAAAAAGCAAGAGAGTTCCAGAAAAACATCGATTTCTGCTTTATTGACTATGCCAAAGCCTTTGACTGTGTGGATCACAATAAACTGTGGAAAATTCTTAAAGAGATGGGAATACCAGACCACCTGACCTGCCTCTTGAGAAATCTGTATGCAGGTCAGGAAGCAACAGTTAGAACTGGACATGGAACAACAGACTGGTTCCAAATAGGAAAAGGAGTTCATCAAGGCTGTATATTATCACCCTGCTTATTTAACTTCTGTGCAGAGTACATCATGAGAAATGCTGTGCTGGAAGAAGCACAAGCTGAAATCAAGATTGCTGGGAGAAATATCAATAACCTCAAGTATGCAGATGACATCACCCTTATGGCACAAAGCGAAGAAGAACTAAAGAGCCTCTTGATGAAAGTGAAAGAGGAGAGTGAAAAAGTTGGCTTAAAGCTCAACATTTAGAAAACAAAGATCAAGGCATCCGGTCCCATCACTTCATGGCAAATAGATGGGGAAACAGTGGACACAGTGGCAGACTTCATTTTTCTGGGCTCCCAAATCACTGCAAATGGTTACTACAGCCATGAAATTAAAAGACTCTTGCTTCTTGGAAGGATGGTTATGACCAACCTAGACAACATATTAAAAAGTGGAGACATTACTTTGCCAATAAAGGTCCCTTGGGTCAAGGCTTGGTTTTTCCAGTGGTCATGTATGGGTGTGAGAGTTGGACTATATAAACAGCTGAGCACTGAAGAATTGATGCTTTTGAACTGTGGTGTTGGAAAAGACTCTTGAGTGTCCTTTGGACGGCAAGGATAATCCAGCAAGTCCATCCTAAAAGAGATCAGTCCTGAATATTCATTGGAAGGACTGATGTTGAACCTGAAACTCCAATACTTTGGCCACATGATGCAAAGAACTGACTTATTGGAAAAGACCCCGATGCTGGGAAGGATTGAAGGCAGGAGGAGAAGGGGATGACAGAGAATGAGATGGTTGGATAGCATCACCGACTCAAGGGACATCAGTTTGAGTAAACTCCAGGAGCTGGTTATGAACAGGGAGGCCTGGCATGCTGCTGTCCATGGGGTTGCCGAGTCGGACATGCCTGAGCGACGGAACTGAACTGGACATCTAGGTTGCTTCCATGTCCTAGCTATTGTGAACAGTGCTGAAATGAACATTGAGGTACATAGGTCTCTTTCAGTTTTGGCTTCCTCAATGTGGACAGCAATGGGATTGCTGGGTTGTATGGCAGTTCTATTTCCAGTTTTTTAAGATATCTCCCCCTGTTCTCCAGTGACTGTACTAGTTTGCATTCCCACCAATGGTATTAGAGGTTTCTCTTTTCTTTACACTGTCTCCAGTGTTTATTGTTGTAGACTTCTTGATGGCAGTCATTCTGATCAATGAGAGATGGTACCTCATTGTGGCTTTGATTTGCATTTCTCTAATAAAGAGTGATGTTGAGCATTTTTCATGTGTTTGTTAGTCATCTGTATGTCTTTGGAGAAATGTCTGAAAAATATGGAATGCTTCATGAATTTGCATGGCAGTCATCCTTGTGCAGGGGCCATGCTAGCTTCTGTATTGTTCCAGTTTTAGTTTATGTGCTGCCCCAGTGAGCACTAAATCTTGGTTTTCTTGTTAGCAGTGGATAACTAGCTTGGTATTCCAATATTGCCACCGTAAGCATGTTTGTCCAGTTGGAAGAGAAGTTTCAGGAAACCACCAACCATTATTTTCATTTATACTTTAACTCACTCTTCCCTGATTCTTCACAACATGTTGGACAGATTTCATAATTTGTGATCATTTTCAGTTATTAAAATCCCGGTCAGTCCAGTTTAAGTGTGCGTGCTCAAATTTTGCTTCCCTCCCCTCCACTCATTCTCACCTAGACTTGCAGTTGAGCTTTCAAAGGAGAGAAGTCAGTACACAGTTAACTGTTTCTTTTGTCTTCTTGCCAGTACATGATTGGAAGTGGACACAAAGGAGGCAGAGATCTTTTTCCTTAGTTGGACCTATGTTAGCTGTCAGGAGCAACCCCTGATTTTACTCTGAGTTTGTTTCTTTTATAGCTGTGCAAAAACTGCCTTGTACTGGCTCACACAGGCTGATTGTTAAATATTCAGAAATTTTGTGATCTTGCTGTTAAAGTAACCATTACTAATTGTGTTATATAAGTGAATTATGCTAAAAAAGAAAATTATAAATACTTAAAACTGATCACTTCCTAATTAACTTGCTTCATTTTATTGTCTATACTCTTGATGTTTATCTTTTTATGGTACAAAATACCATATAGATGATAGTATGCTACTGCATGTCTCTTCCCACTCTGCATTCAGTAACTTAGCATTTGTAGCTTGAGATTGGCCACGGTGGGAGTATTTTCACCACTGAAATAATACGTGTCACAAACCAGAATCTGTCGTCTTTCCTGCTTTCCCAGTAAATTGTGGAAAATTTACCAACATACTACTGGGGTCACCAAATTATGGTTCTTTCTGGTCCCTTCTGTTACCACCACAGCGAGTGTCCCTCCACTAACAGTCTCCTCTTCATTCTTAGGTGATTTTTTCCAAATTCTTCTGACAGCTTCTTCATAAAGCATTAACCTCCCCCCAGCCACCCTTGGAGCCATTTGCCTTCTAACAGGTACTCCCAGTACTGATGAGTGATTCCTCTAGAACCTTCTTTCTATTTGGCCTTGGAAAAGTTCCCATGGAGTAAGCCCCTGCTTCTCCTGCCTCACAGAGGTAGGAGTGCCCATTATGGACTGTAGTACATTACTCTCCCTTGTGAGATCAGCTGGGGGTCAAGGTAGTAGGCCCTATAAAGCTGGACCTACCACTGCTCAGCAAACCCTGAAGGAAGATAGGCTGTAATTGTTTATGAATTATTTAGAATGCTGTGTACTTTAGGACATTTTTTGCCTTTGGCTTAGGACAGTTACAACTTCATGCAAAACAAAGAAGTACCAGTTCATCTCCTATTGTAAAAAGACTAAATTAGCCAAAGTATTTTGTATTTTTTTGTTATTTCACAAAATAGACTGTTGATGTTGATGTTTCATATTGACATGCAAACTAAATGAAGTAAAATGTGGATATTCCTATCATAGGCCCTGCTCTTAAACTGATTATCTAAAGCAACTGGCAGTTTAGATGATTTGGGGTAAAGTATCTGTTTCTGTTTTCTTCTCTGGCATGCCACCCTCATAGCCAATAAGCAGGAATAGTTTTATCTTTTTTAAAGGAAAACTCAAATACTATCATTTCTTTTCCTTGGGAAGTTAGTATTCTCTTTGTACATGGATATTTAATGTTTCTCAAAGTATTCACTGCTATAAAAAAGGGTTCAAAAATTTAGGATTGTTAAGACATTGATATTGATGATTGACATCTGTATTTTAGCTTAAGACTTAGACTCTAAATCGGATTCCCTTAAGATAAAATCCCCTTTAAAGGGGATATAATTTATAATACATTTTTACTGCATGAACTTACTTGGTTTCAAAAATTTAATCTTGAGTTTGTCTCACATGAACCTGGGGGAAAGCATGGAAAGTGGACATAAAATTGGTGTATCAACAATTTTGCATTGTAGTATAACTTTCACCCTTGCTCCTTAGTTTGTCGTCATAAACTTGGGATAATATCTGAACCTGGAAAGTAATATTCGACTCTGATAGCAAACCACATGGTATGGCATGATCCAGATAAAGCACCTTGACTGGTTTTGTCATTTGTACACATAGAGAGGCTTTTCTCAGGCTGAGTAACTAACTACTGGTGTGGGAGCCTAGGTTTAATCATGTTACTCTTGATAGTGCCATGAAATAATTAGTCCACCATGTAAGGGCCCAACTCAATGCTTTCCTTAAGAGTAGAGCCTACATTCTTGATTCTTATGGAATTTGTATTGCTTTTATATGAAAATTTACTCTGACCGTCTATTTGTATCTTTTTTACTTTTGATTTCACTATCATTAATATGCCTCCTAAATGCTAGTCTCCAGATTTGTTGAAATGCATATTTCAGAGCTCTGCTGTCCAGTGAGATAGTGACTAGGTAGATGTTATTATTTAAATTTAATCCAAGCTAAATGGCAGCCTAAGTGCCCATTGATGGATGAATGGATAAAGAAGCTATGGTATAGATAGACAGTGAACTATTACTTAGCCATAAAAAAGAAAGATAGCTTACCATTTGTGACAGCGTGGGTGGACCTAAAGAGTATTATGTTAAGTGTAATAAGTTATACATAGACAAATGCCATGTTCACTTACATATGGACTCTGAAAAGCAAAATAAATGAGCAAATACAATCAAGATATATACAGTCATAGATACAGAGAACATAAAAGTAGTGTCAGAAGGGGTGGAGTGATGAGAGAAATAGGAGAGGAAGACTAAGGGGTACAAATTTACAAAATAAATGAGTCGTGGGGATGAAATATACAGAGTAGGAAATATAGTTAATGAGAATGTAATATTTTTGTATGGTGACAGATGGTAACTAGATTTACCTTGGTGATGACTCTGTAATGTATAGAACTATTGAATCACTTTGTTATGCTTTGGGAACTAACTTAGTGCTGTGGGTCAATTGTACTTCAAAAAAATAAACAATCTCGTAGAAAAAGGGATCATATTTGTGATTACCAGAGGTGGGGGTGGGGTGGGGAAGGGAAATTGAATGAAGGTGGTCCAAAGGTACAGACTTCTAGTAAATAACGTAAATAAGGTACATAAGGACGAGGGATGCAATGTAAACTGTGATAAATGAGTTATCACTGTTGTAAGTAATATATAAAAGCTATTAAGAGAGTAAATCCTAAGAGTTGTCATCACAAGGAAAAATATTTTTTTCTTTATCTATAAGGAATGATGGATGTTCAGCAGACTTACTGTGGTAATCATTTCATGATTTATTTGAGTCATTATGCCTTACACCTTAAACTTATACAGTACTGTATATCACTTATATCTCAGTACAACTGGAAGGTAAAAATTAAAACAAATACTTCTTTGTTTAAAAAAGAAAAATACATTTTCTCAGTCACACATTTCAAGTGCTGAATGCCCACATGTTGCTGGGCCACTATGTAGGATGAATAGATATAAGTTTCCATGTGGAACAGAGCTCTGTCGGATGGTATTGCTCTAGACTCTGAATCTCCCTTTATAGTACCCATCCTTTAATAGCTGTAGACATGTGGCTAGATTGTATTGTAAACATTTTGCTAATTCAAAAATCAAGATAAAATGTACCTTATAAAGAATCTATAATGATAAGCCTATGATAAAGGCAGGAGGAGAAGGGGGTGACAGAAGATGAGATGGTTGGATGGCATCACTGACTCAGTGAACATGAATTTTAGCAAAGTCCAGGAGATCTGAAGGACAGGGAAGCCTGGTATGCTGTAGTTCATGGGGTTGCAAAGAGTCTGACATGACTTGGCAACTCAACAACAATAACAAAAGATTGCATGGTGTTTTACCTATATAATGGAGTAAAATAATTTAAGGGCTAGCTTGTAAAATTGACTGTTACTTATTTGTAACAATACTTTTCTCCTTTAGAAACATTATCTTCAAATTTCAAATCCATACAACCCATTGAAAAGTCTTTGTGAATATTGATTTCTCTTTTTATATCTTTGATCATGTGAGCAACAGGATATAAAACAGTGCATCATCTAATATGTTGGAACAGAAATTGAGGTTTTGTTTTCAATTTCTAATTTTAAGCATTGGGTTTGATATAGAGTGAAAAGTAAAGATAAGGTAGGACTTATATTTATACAAGTGAAATAGAAAATGAAGTTCAGAGCTGGATCGAGTGACAGATCAAGTCAGGTAAAAAAGAAATTATGGCTAAACAGGTTCCGGATGAAAACTGATTAGATCCCTCAGACTGTAACTAAAGAGAGAAGTGGAAAAGCTAAGAGAATGCAAATCAGTTTTGTAATTTCTTTGGTTAAATTTTTCCCCAGATTTTAAAGAGGAACTACACAATTAAATGTTAAGCTGTTAAAGGAATGTTTCTTAAGGGTCTTTAGAGAACTTGTTACTACATTTGATTTTTTTTTTTTTTTGTAATATCATCTAATTTACTTGAAATTTCTGTGACAGCATACTTTATTTTTTTCAACTTTTTTATATTTGAGTATAATTGACTAACAATGTTGTGTTGGTTTCAGGTGTACAATAAAGAGATTCAGTTATACGTGTATCTATTCTTTTTCAAATTCTTTTCCCAGTTATGCTGTTACAGAGTACTGAGTTGAGTTCCTAGTGCTATATAGTAGGTTCTTGCTGGTTATCCATTTTAAATACAGCAGTGTGTACAAGCGACAGAATACTTTAATAGTGGAGTTGAAATGAGAAAGAGTTTTGTTCAGAGTATATTTTTAAAATTCAGATCAGTCATTCATTCGTGTCTGACTGTGGAACTCCATGGACTGCAGCACGCCAGGCTTCCCTGTCCATTACCAACTTCCAGAGCTTGCTCAAACTCATGTTCATCGAGTTGGTGATTTTTAAAATTGTGGTTATATAAATCTTTAATTGCTTAGGAGATTACTAAACTGCTTTCAGAAATGGATGTTACACAAGTATTTACAAGGAAAATATTCCTATCTCTCTAATTCAAATTAGAGAAGTGATACATTACAGCCCTATGACTGGCTGGCCTCCCTAACTCTCATTTCTATTTTTCTTACCTGAAAATCTGTGTATGGAAGGCACACTTCATGCCACTTGCTGTGCTAGGGACACTGAAGGTGGCAAAGATAAGGGCCATTTTTTCCATTTCCTCAGCCATCCCCATAGTTAATACCATCGTCACCCTTTCCTTGAGTAACTGCAGTGATCCCCTTAATAATGCTTCTGCTTCTGGCTCTTTCTCTCTCACAAACCACTTCTCCTCACATTTGTCACCACCAGTTTCTTTAGATCATAATTCAGATTATGTCTTTCCTCTGCTAAGCCTGTTCTACTACATTTAGAATAAAATCCAATCTCTTTTTTAAAAAATGGATTTTAAAATATATTTTTGAGGAAGCCAATGTCATGAAAAATATAGTTCAGAGAATAATAATATAATCTTTGGCCTAAGAAAGAGTTTCTAAGTTACATCAGTAAAACCAATTCTAAAAGTTCAAATACCAAAAGTTGAAAAAGTAAAAAGTGAAACTCTCCACCCAACCCCTCCCTCAAGGTAACTACTGCTGGTTGGGTCTGTATACTTTAAGACTTTTTTCTATGAAGTTACAGTCCTGATTTTACCTTCTCAGAGACTTCCCCTGATCCTGTGTCTTACTCTTTTTCTTTTATTATGTGCCTCCTTAGCACGTTGTCACCATACTATATATTCATTTATTGTCTTTCTTCTGTATTAGTATTTTTTTAATGAAAGCACCAGCTTTTTTTATGTTGTTCACCTTTTGTACACTTTATGCGTTCAGTAGATAGTTACATAATGTTCAAATGTATATGCTATGCTAAAAAGGGCATAAACATGGAAATCAGTATTTTAACTCCATAGTTATCTCCTTTACTTCCTTTTTCCCATTTCCTTGGATTTCTCTGAGCAGTTAGCTCTTGTATTAGCATGGGTACTTCAAGAAGAGGTGAAAGAAAATATGAAATCAAGACCTCATTAATCTATTAACCAATTAAACCATGCGTGATTAACTCTGTGGTATCATTGCATGTGTAAAATATTTTGATCTTTTAAACAGAATCATATGAAAGCTTTAATTATTACCTTGCTTAATTTAACTTTATGTAGTGGTCTTATTATAGAAATTTTAAGAGGTTTCCTTTATCTTTTTAAAGAAGAAAATAGGTACAAATAGTATAGATATAAGTAAACTCATTTTTTAAATGAATGTATCTATAGTGTAAGTAAAAAGCAAATGATTTTATTTCCTATAAATTCCCCCCAACATATCTCTTCAAAATATCGTACTTAAGTAGTTGTTAGTGGTCCTAATTGATTTTTCAATTAAAAAAATACAGTCTGACATTTTTTCTTTCTATCAGACTTATCACTAGTAAATTTTAGGCCTATTTAAAAATCAGAGACCTCTCTGATTTTTGAGTCTGAAGTTCGAATTAGTTTAGTAAGCTGTTCGTTTTTTGATGACATATAGTATAGGAAAAATTAAAGATGAATTTTCACCCATCTCCTGTCTATGAAAACTGAATTTAATATAGATTGAAATAAATAAAAATTTGCAATTTATTACAGCAATGCAATACATGTACTTGCTATTACTAATGCAATAAATTGTACTTACAATAAATTCACTTCCAATTTTATAAGTCTCAGAGTAAAGACAGTGTTATGACATTATTTTCAGTCTCATATTAAATTTAAGTAAATTCTCTTCTCTATGATAATTTACCTTAAACACTGATGCTTTGGTAGTAAAATTTTGGATTAACCAAAAAACGGACAAACCACACACACACACATTTTCCTGAAGATATAATAATATATACTTGCTCTCTTCATAAATATGTATATGAATGTAGGGATAAAATTTTCTCACATCATTTTACATGTGTACAATAGGTATTTCTTGATTTGCTGAGTAATATCCAAACATGTTTAAGTGTAATTTTAGATATTTTGTTCTTTCTGGTAAGATTCCAAGCCTTCATTCTGGTGGTTGTTACCAGTGTCCTTTTTTAGGTATAGATCAATCACATCATCTCATTTGTAAAACTCTTCAAAGGCATGATACTGTTAGGCTAAAGGGCAGACTCCCGCTTCTGGCATAAATGTCTCTGCAAGGTAAGGTCATGGCCTCCTATTTCCCAGCCTCATCTCCTTGTTCTCATCTTCCTGGGTGTGTGCTCAGTCATGTCTGACTCTTTGCGACACCATGGACTGTAGCCCTCCAGGCTCCTCTGTCCATGGGAATTCTCCAGGCAAGAATACTGGAGTGTGTTGCTATGCCCTCCTGCAGGGGATCTTCCCAACTTAAGGATTGAACCCAGGTCTCCCGCATTGTAGGTAGATACTTTACCCTCTGAGCCACCAGGGAAGCCCAAGAATACTGGAGTGGGTTGCCTATCCCTTCTCCAGGGGATTTTGCCAACCCAGGGGTCGCCTGCATTCCAGGTGAATTCTACCAGCTGAGCCACGTGGGAAGCCCTTTTCTTCCTGCTGCTGCTACTGCTGCTAAGTCGCTTCAGTCGTGTCCAACTCTGTGCGACCCCATAGAATACCCTATCCCTGGGATTCTCTAGGAAAGAACACTGGAGTGGGTTGCCATTTCCTTCTCCAGTGCATGGAAGTGAAAAGTGAAAGTGAAGTCGCTTAGTCGTGTCCGACTCTTCACGACCCCATGGACTGCAGCCTACCAGGCTCCTCAGCCCACGGGATTTTCCGGGCAAGAGTACTGAAGTGGGGTGCCATTGCCTTCTCCGCCTCTGCTTAAGTATCCCTAAAAGTTCTATAGATTGCTTAGGCCAGTACATCAGGAAGTTCCTATTTTTGCAAGTGATCTTTGTTTACTCTGATACTTTGTTTCTTCTTCATTTTATGTTTTGAAACTACCCTGAAATCATTTCCTGTTTGAATCATTGCTTTCCCATATAGAAAATAATTCATCAATCTTTCTCTTGTTGTATGTCATTGCTCTGCATAAGTCATAGATCTTTTCTTCCTAGAAGTTGTGGCTCTGTCTTTTATCCATCTTTACAGCCCCAGGGGCTGGCATGCTTAGTGTGTGCTCACTAAGAGCTCAGGGATACAGATGATCCCTCTGACCAGAGAATCTCTCAGAGAGATTTTCTGAAGTCTCTTGCTCTTCCCCCATGTGGAGGAATTCTCTCCTTCCTCTGAACTCTTAGATCTCTAACTCTGCTGTTCTTTTTGACAATGCCACATTTCTTTTTAAAATTTTTATTATTTATTTTGAGCTGTGCTGAGTTTTCGTTGCTGTGCAGGCTTTTCTCTAGTTGTGGTGAGCGGGGGCTGCTCACTCTCTAGTCGTGGTACTCAGGGTTCTCATTGCAGTGGATTCTCTTGTCGCAGAGCACGGGCTGTAGGGCGCACAGGTTTCAGTACTTGTGGCACATGGGCTCTAGAGCACAGGCTCAATAGTTGTGGCACATGGGTTTAAGTTGCTCCGTGGCATGTGGGATCTTCCTGAATCAGGGATCTAACCCACGTCTCCTATGTTGGCAGTCAGATTCTTTACCACGTAGCCACCAGGGAAGCCCCTACATTTAGTTCTTAACATGTCCATCTCTTTCTGCCACGTTGTGACTCTTTTGAGGTCAGCGTTTAAAAATTAGGTACTTCTTTCTTTCTAGCGACTATCAAATATTATGCACTACATTTTTGGATGCATAAATGAGTAGCCAGTGGTTTAAACTTTACAAACTTAGTATTTTTCTTAATATATATATATTATTGAAGTATAGTTGACTTACAGTGTTTCAGGGGCACAGCAAGGTGATTCAGTTCACATAGCATTCATATATTTTAAGTGTAGTGGGTTGTCTGAAAAAAAGAACATCTATAACTCTAACCATGAATTGATTTTCCATGCAAAGAGAACGATGCTGAAGCAAGGAGACTAGTTTTTAGAATGAACTCTTCCATTAGTAATTGTAGGACCAAGACAAAGACTTCTAGCTGTTTCTTTATCTCTAAACCAAGGTAGATCAGTTTAGATGAGTGGTTCTCAGATTTTATCCTGCATGAGTATCACCTGAAGAAACTTTGTGCCTGGGAGTTTAGCATTTCTATCAGATCTGCAGATGCTTCTGGTGCCAGAACCACATGTCAATTTTTGACTTGGTCTTTCTAAGGTATTTTTCAATCTTCAATATGATTTACTGATATATTAATGTCATTATGCACAACCAGTGCAAAGTTTCAGTAGGTTAAGTATTTTCGGATGTCTCTGGAAAAGGCCTTTGCTTTTCAGCAATTTCTAATCTACTTTAGATTCATTTGAGTGACTCAAATTTAGGTGATTCAAGTCATCTAAATCACTCTAGTTGTTTCCTATTGTTTATGCTGTTCATTAAACAGCATACTTTGCCCTTATAGTGTCTGTCACATTCCCTTACCTATAACCAAATCCTTCCAATAAACTAAGGCTTTTCCTCCTTTTTCATTCTCCATTCTCAGTAAAGATAGAGCTTATCGCTCACTGTCTATCTATGAAGACCAATTTTATTCCATTCTTTTTGTCTGCTGTAGGTAACAAAAATGGTTTATGAATCAATCACATTTTTATATAGTTTTAGGCTTTTGTAATTGTACATAGAGTTCCAAGGATTTCTTTCTCATCAGTATTGTAATTTCTAAAATTCTGTGCCTCAGATAACCCATTTTTTATTGATAGCCAGACACCCAGAGCAGTTATGAATGTTCTTCAAAAATAATATTGATTTTATTATATAGAAAAGGATGTCCATTTTCCTTCTTTTTTGACTGAGATTTCAGACTTCAGTTCTTGTTAACTTCAGACCTCTGAATAGTCTAGGTAACAGCTTTTTGTCTTACAGTTTTATCAAGAAAGATTCTTAAGCTATGACTGTGTCCTTCCCTGATGTATGACACGATTTTTATTAACTATGTCACTGAATATTTTAGTTGATATTCTGAAAATAACTAATTGAATGTGTGTGCACGCTTGTGTGTGTGCACCCATTTTTCAGGAATGCTGAGATATCTAGTGTTATTGTGGTGCTAGGATTTCTTCTAAAGTTTTCCACTAATATCTTAAATTATATAATAGGTATATCTGTACTCTTTCATCTTTGGAGTCAAAGATATCACTGTTCTTGCGAATTTAAATGTAAAATAAAATGGGAAAAAATTCATGGAGTTATTTATCCTTGCATTCAACTAAGTGCACAGATTGGTTACACTAATTGTATAAAAATCTCTCTCTACCTTGATCTGAAGCTATTTTTTCAAGAGGAAATGGTAACATATAGTACCTTTGAAATTGCTTAATTCTTAAGCCAATATGATGAAAATAAAGAGTTCTCTTTTTACATGTGGTCTTAACAAAATAATTACTTATTAATATGTTTGCATCTGTGATGTGAGGGCTCAAATTTAGCATCCAGTTGAACTTTGCCTTGATGGTGACTAATCTGTTATACTACCTGTGGAATGGCATTTAATTACCTGGTTCACTTAAAGCTTGCTTTTCTCTTTGATATAAGTGCATGACATTGACAGATTTTGTATGTTAATTTTGTATATATTTTTTAATGTGATAGTGCACATACGTTGATCTGCTCATTTTAATTTTCTTAATTGAGTTCCATGAGTATAGATTAGAGTTCTTGAGAGTCAGTTAAGTTTGGTGAGAAACAGACTTAGTGTGTTAGTTTGAGAGCACTTTATTTTCAGATATAGTTGTGCAAGTGAAGTGATCTGCTGTGTGTGAGATTGGACTGTTGGTGCTAAAATTTAAAAGGTTCTGCCTGTGGATTGTAAGAAGACAAATGGCACATCTCTAGAAGCAAGGAAAAATAGTACTGTAATTCAGTGTCATGTTGATAGAAATAGCAACCTTAACCAGTCATCTTTTATTTTTGGCTCCGACAACTAACCATAAAATATAACCCAGATGGTGGAGCTATGATAGTAAAGATACAGAGATGACATTTTGCTGATGAATTTGCTACCCTTTGCTTCCCCACTTTCAGTTTTATACTAAATCTTTATGATGTAAGTTGCTTGCTTATGTATTTAAGGACAGACCCATAGGATTAAAAATGTGATGAATGGCATTTTTAGATCTTGGATTATTTCAGTTAACTTTGTTTAATTTCCCTCTTCTCATAATTTTTTTGACTTTTTCTCTCTTTTGCCAAATTCTTACTCTAACATAAATTAGGCTGTGCCATGAACAAGTGGGTCCTATTTCAATTTATTTCTGAATACATATTTAAAGACATATTATAGTATTATGCCTAGTCTGTCTGCTTATTTTGGAACTGGGGATTCTAAGGAATGAAGGGAGTTGGACACATTATACTGTGGTTTCTAGTCTCAGTCAGCTTTACCATAGAAGACCCCAGATTGAGATGAAAAGGGTTAGGTAAGGGTACCTTAGTGATGTTGGTGTAGTATTGTTCAAAACTTTTTTTTTTTTTTTGCATTAGAGATTAGGACTGGGTAAGGTAGTGGGTGTGTTGCTGTGGTACTAAAGACTTAGAGTTACCTCACGGTCGGCAGCATCCATGCCACTGAGGTTTACCTTGTCGCCTGGTTTCTCAAAGGCTGGGGGGTCTTAAAACAGTGCCTGTATTGAATCAGTCCCTGGAGCACGACAGGAAAGGGAGCAAAGGGTGAATATTTATGGAGAATCTTCTAAACACATATAATCTCTTTTTTAAAATATAAATTTATTTATTTAATTGGAGGCTAATTACTTTACAATATGGTATTGGTTTCGCAGCGGAAGCATGTTGGGCCCATATAATCTCTTTGAATCCTTACAGTGACCCCTTGAGGTCAGCACAGGATTTGAGTTGAGGTCTGTGACTCTTGAGCTCGGGCTCTGCCTGACACTGCTGCTGCTGCTGCTAAGTTGCTTCAGTCGTGTCTGACTCTTTGCGACCCCATAGACGGCAGCCCACCAGGCTCCCCCGTCCCTGGGATCCTCCAGGCAAGAATACTGGAGTGGGCTGCCATTTCCTTCTCCAATGCGTGAAAGGGAAAAGGGAAAGTGAAGTTTCTCACTAGTGTGCCCTTATCTCTGTGGTGTATGTGTTTTCATTATCACAAGAGACATATCAAAACCTTATTGAGAAAGCAATACGTGCCTTCCTCCTCCCCAAATGCATCTTGATAATATAGAGAATATGCAGATAACACAAAAATTCCCCTTGCATTTATTTTGTAAATATTATTTATTCTTGATTCAAGTTTTAAGTTTATCTATTTTCAGAGATGGAATTTTTCTGGGTGTCTCTTAACTACATTATGGAGTCATGTGTTGTTTTATGCATATGAATCTACATCAATATCTATTCCAATTAAAAAGACCAGTGACAGTTTCTTACAAGTATAAGTTTAAGGAATGATAATTAATTGAAGTAACTAATGGACTATTATTATGAGCTTAAACATTATGGCTTCAGCTCTAAAAATTATTCTTATTAGGTCCTTTACTTAGATCTTTGAGATACTTTTGGTGATTATGTTAGAGATAAGCCAACTCCTTGGGCTAATTTGAAACATAGGAATGTACTTTCCTTGCATATTCGTCTTAGTGTGGAGACTTCTCAGACAGCCTTCTTTGGCCTTTTATTTTGTAGAGTCTTCTGTGGAGTTAAATGTTTTCGGTTTTATTTTCTCTTTTTGATCTGTGGTCCTGGAGTTTTACTATTGCTTGGACACTGGCATGTGCTTTGATTGATGTCCTGTTGTTTATCAGGCAAATACAATACCACCCTAGCAAGGGTCGCATTTGGATGGATGCTGTAGTTTTTCTGATGCAAGTACAGTCTTATTATACCTACTGTTGTCTTCCATGTTAGATGATGTAGCATTTCCTCTCATCACTTAGGCAATTTAAATCCCAGGGTATTTTGGTAACATTGAGTTTTATTCAAGAATACTTGGCTACACTATACACAGAATTTGCATTCAAAAATCTACTTAAGTCACATATTATTATAATTGTGTGTGGATATATAAGGTTTTGCGCATGCACCTTTATGTGTGTGTGTGTGTCTGTGTGTGTTTCTGTTGCATGATTGACATTGTAACTATACAAAAACCCTGCATGTATTCAGGTAATAGTGTAGGTTTTAGGATCTCTGGAACTCTCATTACTCTTTTTAGAAAACGAATTCCTGTATCATGCATCGAACCTGGACTGGCGATTCGTTTCACATATGATATTATACATGTTTCAATGCCATTTTCCCAAATCATCCCACCCTCTCCCTCTCCCACAGAGTCCAAAAGACTGTTCTATACATCTGTGTCTCTTTTGCTGTCTCGCTTGATGGTACAGGTAGGGAGGGGGGTTCAGGATGGGGAACACATGTATACCTGTGGCGGATTCATGTTGATGTATGGCAAAACCAATACAATATTTTAAAGTAATTAACCTCCAATTAAAATAAATAAATTCATATATATATATATGTATATAAAGAAAATGAATTCCTAATGTTCAGTCTTGACAAGACTGGTCCTCCAGAGAAACAGGCCATATTTAATCTCAGGATATCTTAAGGAAAATAACTGACTGATTTTGAGTTTTTGCATACCTGTAAGTCGTGAAGGTGCTAAGGATAGCTAAAATATGAAATGTGAAATGGTTTTAGATGAAGAATCAATTGCAAAAGAATTGAACATGACTTAGCGACTAAACAACAATGTATGTCTTAAGTGCCTTCCATATTTAGTAGGCATTATATTAGAATCCTCTAATTGCTCTCTCAAGCAGCTTTACAACCAAAGAATATACCAGTATATCTTTTGCTTAAATAGTTTATCTAGGTACTTTTTGCAATTGTAGGTATTTTTCAGGAGTTAAACAAACAAGTAAGCAACCAATGTCAAGGACTGTTAAGAATGCATTCGTTTCAGAAAGCCTCCAGGCCTTTACTAAAGAAATTTTCACATGTTAGACTCTTAGAAACCAACTATTACATGACTCAATAGGCAAGCCAGCCTGGCCTGCAGGGGTCTAACAGGGTGAAGCTCCTAATTCTATACTTTCAGTGAAACTTTATTGAGAGAGCAGAACCCCAGACTGACAATAGCTCTATGAAAAGAGCTATTGTGGGTGACTGCTTTTTTACACTGGACTTCTGTTATCACCTGCCAGTTACATGCATATTAATTTTTAACTATGAACAGAAATACAATATTTTTACACTTGAAAAGAAACTGGATTCTATATTTTAAAGTTGCCACATAGTTATTTGGTTTATTCAGTATAAGATCTTCTGGGGCCTGTAAGCAGAAATTTATTCCTCACAGCATTATTTAACTATTCAAGGGAAGTAATTATGTTTTCATGGTTTCTAAATTAGCTTGGGAAAATTATCTGGAACTTTCTCAAGGGAGAATCATTTTATTATGTCAACAAAATTTTGAGTTAGGTAAAACTGAATTAAATACCTTACCCCCATAATTCCCCTGAAGGCAAAACTTATTAACTAGAATAATCTAATACATGGTTGTTTTCTGTAACATGTTGGAACTCTTTCCAAGTCCCAATTGTCAACAGGATTCTTGTGTTTCACTGATGCTGTGGAGAATAACCAAGTCACTGCCCTCAATGAGCTTATATTTTAGTAGGGAAGATAAACCTTGAAAATTTATTTAAATAATTAATTATGTTATAATAATCATGGTCTGTTGTAGCTCCACACTTAGGATGTGTGTGTGCTCAGTCGCTTCAGTCGTGTCCGTCTCTTTGGGACCCCATGGACTGTAGCCCACCAGATTTATCTGTCCATGGGATTCTCTAGGCAAAAATACTGGAGTGGGTTGCCATGCCCTCCTCCAGGGGATCTCCCAGACCCAGGGATCGAACTCACGTCTTGTGCGTCTCCCACATTGCAGATGTGTTCTTTACCCACTGAGCCACCTTGGAAGCCCACACTGCGGATATGTCTTCCCAAACAGCCTCTAAAAGGGCAGATATTAACACCCTGCAGCTTAGAATCAGGTTAGTGGGTAGGAATCACCGTTGTCCCTTTGAATTCTTTCCTTTCAACCATGACATCATCCTCCTGAGTGAAGTCACTTTCTTCTATCCATCCTGAACTTTAATACTGGTGTCAGGCTTGCTTTCTTCACTTCCAGGGCCCACCATTGTCCTGATGGCTTCAGGATCATTGAGGGAAGCCCCTTGGTAGTTCCTTCATCTCTTCATCTATAAAAATCACCTTCCATATTTTACCCATATGTGAAAATCATTTACCTTGTTTTAATCCGCTGCTTATCAAACACATCTTGTAATATCTCACAGTGTTCTGACTTTACATGTAAGCATCTCACTTTCTGACCATAACATAAATTCATTTCTTTCTACTTGATTAATTTTACCAAAGTCATCCATCAGCCTCATGGGGAGCACTTGTCCATCAAACCATCTGTCTTTTGCTAATTCATCAACTTGCTTATTGTATCACAACTTTATTTTTTAGTAATCTTTTTGTCACATTTTCTATTTCCATAAACTCCTGGATTCCTTTTTTTTTTCTTTCTGTCTACTTTTTATGGGCTTAAGATCAAGCAAATTCTACTTTCAATAGAACCATGCTCCATGGTAGATCAGGATCAGTAGAAATTCTCAGTTACCAGCTTCAAATGGGCCCACAATACTCCTGGATATCCTATCACATTTTTCTTTTCAATTCCCTTTCTCCTCTCCTCTCCATTCTGCTCCATTTGATTCTCTCAAAACTCCAGCCATTCCTCCTACCCTCCTACTCTCCTACCCATCCCTTGTAGCTGAGAAAACCGAGACCATGCAACAGAAACTCCCCTATCTACCAATTCTACAGATTTACTTGCATTGTTTTTCCTTCTTTCCTCATGTTATAAATAGAGTGCCTCCACTGACCTGGAATTTGGATCCTGTGCTTTCCTATCTCATACTAACAGTTATCATTTCTCTCATGTATGCTCAGACTTACCCTATCAAGTTGAATTATCCTCATCAACTTCTAAATCGCTAAGTGTTTTCTGTCCTAAAAATGATAATAAAAAGTTGAACACTTCCCTTGACCCTACGTCTTCTTCCATTCTTGGTTAGATTTCTCCAGAAATTCAGGGAAACTACCTGTAAGAGAATTATAGACATCTCCACTCCCCTGCTCTGTTCATCATTGTCCAATAGGTTTCCATTGTCCCATTTCTGTTACTTCATACAGATGGTTCTTCCTTTGATCACTCTTAATCTCAACATTACCTGTAAGAAGTGATTTTGTTCCAGGTTTATTGAGATATAATTGACATGTAACATTATGTAAGTTTAAGATGTAAAGTGTTTTGATTTGATACAAGGATGCATTGCAGAGTGATTACCACTACAGTATTAGCTAACACCAGCATGTCACATAATTTCCATTTCTTTTTTGTGGTGGGAACGTTTAAGATACACTGTCTTAGCAACTTTCAAATATGTGGTACAGCAGCATTAAGTATAGTCACCATGCTATACCTAACCTGCCTCCTGTATGCCGGTCAAGAAGCAACAATTAGAACCAGGCATGGAACAATGGACTGGTTCAAAATTGGGAAAGGAGTACGTCAAGGCTGGACATTGTCACCCTGCTTATTTAACTTATATGAAGAGTACATCATGCGAAATGACAGGCTGGATGAAGCACAAGCTAGAATCAAGACTGCTGAGGGAAATATCAATAACCTCAGATATGCAGATGACACCACCCTTATGGAAGAAAGCAAAGAGGAACTAAAGATCCTCTTGATGAAAGTGAAAGAAGAGACTGAAAGTTCAGTTCAGTTCAGTTCATTCGCTCAGTCGTGTCCCACTCTTTGCGACCCCATGAATCGCAGCACGCCAGGCCTCCCTGTCCATCACCAACTCCCGGAGTTCACCCAGACTCACGTCCATCGAGTCAGTGATGCCATCCAGCCATCTCATCCTCTGTCGACCCTTCTCCTCCTGCCCCCAATCCCTCCAAGTATCAGAGTCTTTTCCAATGAGTCAACTCTTCGCATGAGGTGGCCAAAGTACTGGAGTTTCAGCTTTAGCATCATTCCTTCCAAAGAAATCCCAGGGCTGATCTCCTTCAGAATGGACTGGTTGGATCTCCTTGCAGTCCAAGGGACTCTCAAGAGTCTTTTCCAACACCACAGTTCAAAAGCATCAATTCTTCGGCATTCAGCCTTCTTCACAGTCCAACTCTCACATCCATACATGACCACTGGAAAAACCATAGCCTTGACTAGATGGACCTTTGTTGGCAAAGTAATGTCTCTGCTTTTCAGTATGCTATCTAGGTTGGTCATAACTTTCCTTCCAAGGAGTAAGCGTCTTTTAATTTCATGGCTGCAGTCACCATCTGCAGTGATTTTTTGAGCCCCCAAAAATAAAGTCTGACACTGTTTCCACTGTTTCCCCATCTGTTTCCCATGAGGTGATGGGAGCAGATGCTATGATCTTCGTTTTCTGGATGTTGAGCTTTAAGCCAACTTTTTCACTCTCCTCTTTCACTTTCATCAAGAGGCTTTTTAGTTCCTCTTCACTTTCTGCCATAAGGGTGGTGTCATCTGCATATCTGAGGTTATTGATATTTCTCCTGGCAATCTTGATTCCAGCTTGTGCTTCTTCCAGCCCAGCGTTTCTCATGATGTACTCTGCATATAAGTTAAATAAGCAGGGCGACAATATACAGCTTTGACGTACTCCTTTCCCTATTTGGAACCAGTCTGTGGTTACATGTCCAGTTCTAACTATTGCTTCCTGACCTGCATACAAATTTCTCAAGAGGCAGGTCAGGTGGTCTGGTATTCCCATCTCTTTCAGAATTTTCCACAGTTTATTGTGATCCACACAGTCAAAGGCTTTGGCATAGTCAATCAAGCAGAAATCGATGTTTTTCTGGAACTCTCTTGCTTTTTCCATGATCCAGCGGATGTTGGCAATTTGATCTCTGGTTCCTCTGCCTTTTCTAAAACTAGCTTGAACATCAGGAAGTTCACGGTTCACGTATTGCTGAAGCCTGGCTTGGAGAATTTTGAGCATTACTTTACTAGCATGTGAGATGAGTGCAATTGTGTGGTAGTTTGAACATTCTTTGGCATTGCCTTTCTTAGGGATTGGAATGAACACTGACCTTTTCCAGTCCTGTGGCCACTGCTGAGTTTTCCAAATTTGCTGGCATATTGAGTGCAGCACTTTCACAGCATCATCTTTCAGGATTTGAAATGAGAATGAGAAAGGAGAGTGAAAACCTGGCTTAAAACTCAACATTCAGAAAACTAAGATCATGGCATCTGGTCCTATCACTACATGGCAAATAGAATGGGAAACAGTGGCTGACTTTATTTTCTTGGGCTCCAAAATCACTGCAGATGGTGACTGCAACCATGAAATTAAAAGTTGCTTGTTCCTTGGAAGAAAAACTATGACCAACTTAAATAGCATATTAATAAGCAGTGACATTACTTTGCCAACAAATGTGCATATAGTCAAGGCTATGGTTTTTCCAGTAGTCATGTATGGATGTGAGAGTTGGATCATAAAGAAGACTGAGTGCCAAAGAATTGATGTTTTTGAACTGTGGTGTGGGGGAAGACTCTTGAGAGTCCCTTGGACCGCCAGGAGATCAAGCCAATCAGTCCTGAATGAAATCAACCTTAAATATTCATTGGAAGGATTAATGCTTAAGCTGAAACTCCAATACTTTGGCCACCTGATATGAAGAGCCGACTCACTAGAAAAGACCCTGATGCTGGGAACCATTGAAGGCAGTAGAAGAAGGGGATGACAGAGGATGAGATGGTCGTATGGTATGATCAACTCCATGGACAATGGTTTGAACAAGCTCCGGGAGATAGTGAAGGACAGGGAAGCCTGGTGTGCTGCAGTCCATGGGGTTGCAAAGAGTCAGACATGACTGAGTGACTGAACAACAACCATTCTACACATTAGATCCACGGAGTTTATTCATCTTGTAAGTGGATATTTGTGTTCTCTGGTAAGACATCATTTATATGTGGAATCTTGAAAAAAGAAAGAAACAGAGACTCGAATGGTGGACATCAGAGTCCTGTGTTTGGTTGAAATGGGAACATGTTCATCATAGTGTACAAGCTTCTAGTTATAAAATATGCATGAAGGTATTTTTAATCTCTGTCTTAGTGCTTGATCAGCATTTGGTCCTGAAATCTCCCCTTCAAATATTGTCTTATTGGCTTTTGTGATACCATTTCTCTTTTATATTTTTATGCATTTTATTTTTTCCTCAATTTCCTCTTTCATTTTTATAGGCTTATCTTCCTTTGTCCTATCAGGGTGAACTGTAAGGCAAAAATGGAGACGGTAGCCTGGAATGGATCCTTGAGAATCCAATGCTTAGGCTTCACATGAGAAAAAAAGAGAAGTCAATTATATTTAATGATGTTAACATACTTTTGTTCATGTATTTCATACATTGTGTGTATGTATATGCTGTGTTTATTGCTTAGTTGTGTCTGACTCTTTGCAACCCTAGGGACTGTAGTCTGCCAGGCCCCTCTGTCCATGGAATTCTTCTGGCAAGAGTACCAAAGTGGGTTGCCATGCCCTTCTCCAGGGGATCTTCCCAACCCAGGGATCCAACCCAGGTCTCTAGCATTGCAGGCAGATTCTTTACTGTGTGAGCCACTGTCTATATATAATTTGTTACTATTGTTATTCAGCTAGCATTTGTGAATGTCTGTTATGTGCCAGATACTGTGAATAAGCTCTGTGGACATAAAGTTGAGTCAAGCACAGCTTCTGACTTTGAGGCCTCACATATACATATACATATCATATACATATCACATGTACATATCAGAGATGTAGATGTATATGGTTTACTAGCACTGATACAGATAGACCTGAAGCCTTGGTCATCTTGACTAAAATGACTATTTTATTCATTATCCAAATTTGGACAGGGATATATAGAAATCAACCTATTTTCTATTTCTTTAAGTTTTGTTTCTGGTACATTTATTCTTTGAAGGTGAGTGGGTAATTTACTTTAAACTTTAACTATAATCAATGTTTAAAAATTCAAATCACAGAAAACATATTTGAGAAGGTTTATGGGTGTGCTGCAATTCATGGGGTCGCAGAGAGTCGGACACGACTGAGCAACTGAACTGAACTGAACTGATGGGAATACAATACTAGTTTATCCTAAGGGTTTTTTTTTCTCCCAAATACATGACAGGGAGTTAAGTTTTTTGAAAAGAGAGGAGATAATGAGAAGAAATTTCATTTTAGTACCTGTGTTCTTTACAGATGTTTTTTCCCGTCATGGCAGTGGTGCTCCTTAACCTAGAACACTGACCCTGTGCCAGGAGCTGTTGTTAAATGGTTCAGGTGTGTTAGCTCATTTAATCCTCCTTTAACCCTGAGGTGGATAGTCACAGTTTTGTTTTGAAAGAAAAGAAACATGGCTTTAGATTGTATATCAGTTGAAGTTACACAGTAACTTTACATATGTTTTTCTATAAGGCAAAGTTAATACTTAAAGAATATGAACGAAATGTATCTAACTTTGGAGCCCACACTTTAAAAAAACATTGGCGTATAACTGCTTTTCAGTGTTATGTTGGTTTCTGCTGTGAAATGAACTGAATCAGCTATATGTACACATATATCCTCTCCCTCTTTCCTCCCCCACCATCCCAGCCTTCTAGTTCATCGCAGAGCACCACGTTGAGTGCCCTGTGCTATATAGCAGGTTTCCTCTAGCAGTCTGTTTTATACATGATAGTGTATTATGTCAAACCCAACCTCCCAGTTCATCACACCTTCTCCTTGCCCCTGTGTCCACATATCTGTTCTCTACATCTGCGTTTCTATCCCTGTCACATGGAAACACCCTAAATGTCCATCAACAGATCAATGGATAAAGAAGATGTGCTACATGTATATAACAGAATATTACTCAGCCATAAAAATAAATGAAATTGGGTCATTTATAGAGATGTGGATGTACCTGGAGTCTATCAAACAGGGTGAAGTAAGTCAGAAAGAAAATGAAAGTGTTAATCAGTTGTGTCCAACTCTTGCGATCCTATGGGCTGTAGCCCACCAGGCTCCTCTGACTATAGGATTCCAGAGACAAGAATACTGGAGTGGGTTGCCATTCCCTTCTCCAGGAGATCTTCCCAACCCAGGGATCAAGCCTGGATCTCCCGCATCACAGGCAGATACTTTACCATCTGAGTCACCTGGGAAGCCCAAGTCAGAAAGAGAAGAGCAAAGATTAATGCATTAATGCATACATGTGGAATCTAGAAAAATGGTACAGTGTAACACTGTGAAATATTGAAAGAAAATTAAGTTCAATTTAGGGTTAGATTTCTCGAATCCATAATACCTTGTCTTACATGGCATTTCGTATATCATTTAATCATTATATATATATCATTTAATCATTTCACATAAACCATTCAATATTCATAAGAAACTTCAATATGGACAAGGCCAGTGTTGTCGATCTGAGGCTGTGAAGACACAGTTAAATAAATTGCTTGGGTTCCATGTGATAGCAGACCAACAGCTAGAGCCCAGTCTCCTTACTTGGAGTTCAGTTTCCCCTTATATGCGGCATTTCTTCTGCATTAATTGTTTGCCAAAGGATAATGTCAGTCTTGTTCTTTCATTTTCTCCCCTCCTTCAGTTCGACTTTACTTCATTTATTTAGTTAATAATCCAAGAATGTTGCTAGAGTAGCAAAATTTTGATTAGAATCATCCCCTTCAGTATTTCAGGTAATGGAATGGAGTGGAAATAGCATGAAAAGCGGAGCCCTTCCATTCTGTTCTCAGGTTGGCCTCTTGGGTGGGTTCAGGTTGACATAGGGTATGGCTTCCCTTGCTCTCTTCCCCTGGGAAGCCCTCGTTGACTATTTGACACCAAGCATTAGCTCTGACCTGAACATTAGCCCGAGCAAGTTTTGCGTAATTAAGCTATTGAGATTGGTTTTCCTTGAGTGGACAGGAGAGCCTTACAAGGTAAGGGCTCTGCTGAAGTGATAAAGCTGATTAGATCTTTAGCAATAAAGGAATCTGCTCTTAGAAATTTTCTCTTGGTCACGTTAATGAGGCAGAGACAACACTTAGCAGGGGAAATGAGGTCACTGAAAAGAGAAACATTTTTTTTTCTTTTTCTTTACTAAAGAACCAATTCTTTCACTCCATTTTAAATCAAGGCCTAAATTTATTGTCCAGAATAAAGCCCAATTTAAATGAACAGATAAGAAACTTTTCTTCAGGGATGTAGTAAACATGTTTAAACTTATCACCCACATGAAGCAAAGGAAGTAAAACAATTCAAGAAAGTAAAACTAAGATAAGCCTAGAATTGAAATAATTTAATTAATGCTAATTGTAACAAAACTGAAATAATGAACTGATTATTCAGCTGCATAGTCTATTCATAACAATGTATTTTTTTCCAGAAATAATTTTCTCATTTTTTCTTTCTGTGCCTTCCCTCCTTCCCTTTCCTTAAACTACCATCAACCATTCAAGCAAATAAAGCTTGTTTTCCTGGGATACACTTATATAAATGTCATTTATTAACAATGTATATCATCTTACATTTTCATTTATATAGTACTTTTACAGATGCTACTATTTGTTTCATGGAACCTTTATAATGAAAGCTGCGTTATCTCCAAATGAGACTTGGCTCTAAAAGGTTATGTGATTTGCTCAGTGATTTGTATACAGGAAAAGTGGGTGTCAATAACAAATTTTCTCATCCCAGAGAATGTGACCTGTACCACAACTGCTTCAAATTATACTTTTTAAAGTTTCTGAGTCTCTCTTCTGTTTCTTGCTAAGTCTTTGTTCCAATATTTAGAAAATGACATAACAGTTGTATCAAAACCTTCACAGGAAATGCAGATTGTGTACACACACACACTCACACATGCACTCACATATATTTCTGTCTTTATAGAGTAGCCCTTCTTTCATCATGAAGCAATTGTCTTCCCACAGAAATCTCTTTGACTTCACAACTTCAGCTTATTCCAGGGAAATTAATAGTCATACAGTGCAGACTTAATGTAGAAGAGAATTAGCATAGGAGCCAGTTTATGGTGGGAGTGATTGAAGAGGGGGTGAATCATCCATGCAGGCTGCTGTGTCACACTGTCTGGCTTTGGGGTGGATATTGGTATGGTATGAGAATGGAAAGGGTGTCATGCTCATGATACTGCTATTTAGTCAGTATAATACCTGACTAGTTTGCTATTTAAAATGACACTTTATAAATTTAACATATTAGACTTTTAAAGGAAATTTAAAGCTTATTTAAAGGAATATTCTACTGTGTTTGTGTCTCTGACTTGAGAGGAAATATAGTGAAGTTGATAGATTAGAACCTGGAGGTTGGCTTGGGTTCATTCTTGGCTCTAAGACTTGTTAGCTGTTAGACTTTGGTGCAGCCACTTAACTTTTCTTTAAAATGAGGATAAAAGTAATATCTACCTCGTGTGATTCTAATTAAGATATTTGTATGTGTGCAGAGAGGTAAAGAGAGAAGAGGGAAACAAAAGTAGATGTGAGCATGAATGAACATGCTCAATTTGAATAGTCTCGAGTATAGTTCAGTTCAGTTCAGTTCAGTCACTCAGTTGTGTCCGACTCTTTGCGACCCCATGAATCGCAGCATGCCAGGCCTCCCTGTCCATCACCAACTCCCGGAGTTCACTCAAACTCACGTCCATCGAGTCGGTGATGCCATCCAGCCATCTCATCCTCTGTTGTCCCCTTCTCCTCCTGTCCCCAATCCCTCCCAGCATCAGAGTCTTTTCCAATGAGTCAACTCTTCCCATGAGGTGGCCAAAGTACTGGAGTTTCAGCTTTAGCATCATTCCTTCCAAAGAACACCCAGGACCGATCTCCTTTAGGATGGACTGGTTGGATCTCCTCCCAGTCCAAGGGACTCTCAAGAGTCTTCTCCAACACCACAGTTCAAAAGCATCAATTCTTCGGCGCTCAGCTTTCTTCACAGTCCAACTCTCACATCCATACATGACCACGGGAAAAACCATAGCCTTGACTAGACGGACCTTTGTTGGCAAAGTAATGTCTCTGCTTTTTAATATGCTATCTAGGTTGGTCATAACTTTCCTTCCAAGGAGTAAGCGTCTTTAATTTCATGGCTGCAGTCACTATCTGCAGTGATTTTTGGAGCCCCCCAAAATAAAGTCTGACACTGTTTCCACTGTTTCCCCATCTATTTCCCATGAAGTGATGGGACCAGATGCCATGATCTTTGTTTTCTGAATGTTGAGCTTTAAGCCAACTTTTTCACTCTCCTCTTTCACTTTCATCAAGAGGCTTTTTAGTTCCTCCTCATTTTCTGCCATAAGGGTGGTGTCATCTGCATATCTGAGGTTATTGATATTTCTCCTGGCAATCTTGATTCCAGCTTGTGCTTCTTCCAACCCAGCATTTCTCATGATGTACTCTACATAGAAGTTAAATAGGTAGGGTGACAATATACAGCCTTGACAGACTCCTTTTCCTATTTGGAACCAGTCTGTTGTTCCATGTCCAGTTCTAACTGTTGCTTCCTGACCTGCATATAGGTTTCTCAAGAGGTAGGTCAGGTGGTCTGGTATTCCCATCTCTTTCAGAATTTTCCACAGTTTATTGTGATCCACACAGTCAAAGGCTTTGGCATAGTCAATCAAGCAGAAATAGATGTTTTTCTGGAACTCTCTTGCTCTTTCGATGATCCAGCGGATGTTGGCAATTTGATCTCTAGTTCCTCTGCCTTTTCTAAAACCAGCTTGAACGTCTGGAAGTTCATGGTTCATGTATTGCTGAGCCTGACTTGGAGAATTTTGAGCATTACTTTACTAGTGTGTGAGATGAGTGCAATTGTGCGGTAGTTTGAGCATTCTTTGGCATTGCCTTTCTTTGGGATTGGAATGAACACTGACCTTTTCCAGTCCTGTGGCCACTACTGAGTTTTCCAAATTTGCTGGCAGATTGAGTGCAGCACTTTCACAGCATCATCTTTCAGGATTTGAAATAACTCAACTGAAATTCCATCACCTCCACTAACTTTGTTCGTAGTGATGCTTTCTAAGGCCCACTTGACTTCACATTCCAGGATGTCTGGCTCTAGGTCAGTGATCACACCATCATGATTATCTAAGGTTTATCTATTGAGCATAGTAAGTACTCAGTAAAAATTCCCCTCCACTTCAGTAATACTATCTGTCTCAAACATTACCAGAAGACTCTTAATGGCTAACTTTAATTGATTCTTTTTTAGTTTTCCTTGAGCTCTCTCCTGTGTTTCGTGCTTTTTGCCGTGACCTGTGCTTTCATGCTAAGTCTTCAGTCTTGTCTGACTCTGTGGCACTATTGCCTGTAGCCAGCCAGCCTCCCCTGTTCATGGGGTTCTCCAGGCAAGAATACTGGGTGGGTTGCATGCCCTTCTCTTGGGAATCTTCCCTATTCAGGGATCGGACCCACATCTTTTAAGTCTCTTGCAGTGGCAGAAAGATTCTGTCCCACTAGTGCCACCTGGGAAGCCCTCATCTGTTTATTCAGACTCTCAAATTTCTAGTTTATTGTTCTCTTTTTGTGCTGTTACTGCAAGCTTCGTGTTTTCACTTTCTCCCATAGAGGTCTTAAGTCTGTCCTAGAACCACAGCCTGATTCCAGAATTGACAAATATTCCCATGAGAAACGAGAATCCTGGCATCACACTGGAGAGATCCTGTACTTAAACATTTGTGCCCCTTTGGATGCCGTTGTCTATGCAGATATCTGATGTTTTAAAATTATAGTTGTTATAATTTATTTGGCTTTTTTAATCCTTTTTGTGGGAGTGTTGACCTGCCTGAAATCTCCTGATCCTTCTCTTCCTTCCTCGACTGTTAGGTCTGAAATGTACTTTGCTGACCTTACTTCTGCTGGCTGTCGTATTGCCTTCCATTTCAGTGGTTTACTCCTCTTTATCTTCCTATGCCATATTATTCACCTTTAACTTTCAAATCTATAGCTTACTCACTGCCATGATGATGACTTTCAAATCTATAACTTTATTCTAACTTTATTTCTTCACTCTGAGATATATCTGTAGTTATTGCCTAAGCATTTACTCCATATGCATTTTAGGCTTAGCGAATCTATTACGTCTGCAATGTACTTAGTTATCTTCTTCCTCAAATCTGTACCTTTTTCTGCATCACATGTTCTAGCTAGGGATCCTGATAATGTTGGGATATGGGGTAGGCTGCCCCAATTATGCCTTAATGATATACTGATTATTTTGAATTGAAGTTACTTAACAATGGCCAATGCAAGAGGGCTACTCTGACCGTCCTTTCCATCTCCCTGAAAGCAGAGAGTGAGTCTCTCATGTGAAAGCTGTACCCCCTGCCTCTGGGTGTAGAAAGACACCCTTAACACTGGAGGTAGAGAATTTGAAGCTGAAAAACCTGTGTGAACAAACATGTTACTCCTCTGATTTACTGCCCCAGGTCCAAACTCTGTTTATTCTTCACTAATTGTGCACAAAGTTTCATTGCCCTGTCACTTCCCACAAATTTAGTGTTTCTTTGTCCAGAAAGCATAAAAGCTCCCTGCTTTGGCCATTTCTTAGGTCCCATTTCTATGAGGTCTCCCTGTACACGATTAAAGTTTGATCTCTTTCTCTTGTTAATCGGTCTTGTGCCTATTTTATTATTAGTCCAGACACAACAGCTCAGGAAGGATAGAAGGGAAAATTTCCTCCTTCTTGTCAATAGACAATATAGTGCAGTACAGTCCCTAGGGACCCAAGCCAGAAATCAGAATTGTCCTATTATTTCTCTACAACTAATGAATTAATATTTTCTATTTTTTAATATTTCCTTAGCATTGTTTATCTTTCCTTTTTCATCTCATCTTTCTATTTTCACTGCTACTAGAATCTTTTGGTTTCCAGTCTTTCTTTGGGGCCATCCTTCAACTTTGAAGCAAATATATTTCTAGTAGACCAATTTGATTGTATTTTATTCCTATTTTAAACATCAATTTCCAATGTGTTTCCTAAAATATTTTGCAAAATACTTCTATGATGACCCATGTATCTCCATAAATAAAGGAGCCCATCATAAAATAAAATGTTGAAGCATGGCATGCTAAATCTATTTTCTCTTGAGAAGTAACAGCACACGTTATTAAGGTTAAGGGAAAGTCTATTAAGTAAGTTCTATTGTTGACTATAACAACATTCTATAACATGAGCTTATATTTGAACACTGATTTTTAAAAATATATTTATTAAAATATTTATTAATACATACATATATATATTTTAAAATTGATTAACCATTTACAGGATATACTCCTTGTCTTCACTCCCGTGGTATTCAAAGTCTTCCATGCCTAGTTCTCTTCTGTCTTGAGTTTTACTAGCCATACAGATTATGTTCATTTGGTTTCTATTTTATGTGGTTGCTCTTACCTGGCATAATTTCTATCTAATGACCTCTTTCGTTGAAAATTCAGCTACTGTATTTAAAAGCTTAGATCAGTTGATATCTTAGCTGGTTTAGCATTCTGCTTCAAGTTGATGCTCAATGTATGTGAAATAAATTAAAAAAATGGAAAAAGTCAGTAAGGGAAAATTTAGGGATAATGGATTTTTTATATCTGCCTATATATTGCCCATTCAGGAAATCAATGATATTTGCTTAAAAAAAATTGAGAGTTGCTGACCTCAATAATTTAATTGTTCTTCAAAAAATATTTTGTTTTCCTGTACAGACACCATTTTAATCTTTATAGGACAAAAATTAAATTTTAATTTTCTTAAGTGTGTTACAGCTATTCTTCCTTCACTGTGAAAATTCCTTAAAAATGATTGTTGAAAATGTTTTCTGTTTCTTCCTGACAGGTAATATTTGAAGCTGAAGTCTCAGGAGGGAGAAGTGGTTATATTGCCATTGATGACATCCAAGTCCTGAGTTATCCTTGTGGTAGGTTGTGATAAAAATTATATTTTTCTACCTCCTTTCAAGACTTGTCTTATATTGGTAGTGACTGTTGATTGTTTATCCTTGGTCATTGCTATCTCTTTTGTTGTTGTTATTCCTAGTTTTCTGTTCAGTTTAAAAAGATCACTGAGGTATTTCTAGAGTTTTTGAGCCAAATGTTTTTCAGACTTGTGCACATGTTAAAAGATTCTTTTAATTGTTCAATTAATGTTCAAAAGAAAACCACAGTCTCAAAATGGTATCACTCATGCTAAAATTCCATGATACCAAACCTAAATTTATACCTGATCTAATTACAGTTTCAGCCTCTTCCAAAAACTTAATCCTAATTGACTTGTCTTGATTTTATGGTCAAGTACCAGTAAGAAAATTTGTCCTGTGATCCTTCTCTATGCCCCAGAGGAAGAAGAGGTGATCTGAATCATAAAACTCTTGCTGTTCCTTTTCTTCTTCAAGAAGAAAAATAAATAATAATTTCTTTTCTTTCTGTTAATAGCTCCCTTGTCCCACCCTTCTTGTAAAAACTTTCCATTTGTATAACCCCTTGGATCTGTCTTCCAGTTGATAGATAAAATGTTGCCTCATTCATGAATCTCCTAACAAAGCTAATTAGATCTTCAATTTATGTAGTTGATGCTATTTTTGACAGAAGAAAATAAAAATCAAGGGACTCATTCCATCTTTTGACTTTATTAAATTGCTTAGGAAAACAAAGAATAACAAATCAGAGTTCAGTGAAAAGAAAATAAAAAAGAAGCTTTATTAACTTATGTGATCTAAGTTGAAATTTGGAATGAAGTGAAGAAAATGAATTAATTCATCTTATTCTTAATTTAAGACTAATTTTTTCATGTCATAGTAAGTATCTGGCTAATTCATAATAAACAACAAGACAATAGAAAGCATACAAAACAAGAAACTGAATTTATTTATGCATCATTTGATGTGTCCTTAGATGCACATTAGTTGGTCTTCAGACGGGGGAACTAAATTTGTGTTTACATCACATACCCTGAAAGACAATTATTGCACACATTCAGTAGAGCCAGACATAAAGCAGTTCATACTTCAGCTATATCTCCCAACAGCAGCATTTTTTAGGGCCCATGAATTCTAGGTGATCTGTTCAGTAATCCTCCTGATGGAAATTCTCTAATAATTTGTAAGCAGCATGCACAAAGGCTGCCATTGCCAGAGGCCAGGGCTAATACTCCTGCTAACTGGTTGTCAAACTCTGGTGTGCATCAGAATTGCCACCAGGATGTGGCAAAAATCATAGGTTGCCTGGGCCCTCCTTTGGTTTTCATTGTTCTCAGGAGATACTAATGCTGCTGGTCTTTTGTTCCCAAGTCATGAACACTGTTCTAGCTTGTGTTCTAGTGCAAGCATTGCTTTTTTGAAGCACCTACTGAGATGAGGCCCTAGGGAAAGATGAAGCAGGCAAGAGTTAAATGATTGTGGTGTATCCTAAGAAATACATGTAGTCAAATACATCTGATGTAATCTAAGAAAAAGGGGAACAAAATTATCTCACTCAAAGTTCAAGTTGGCTTACTAAACTCTTTCAGTCCATTCATATATGAGAACCATGTTTCCATCTATTGTTCATTTACATGTCTTTTGAAAGAAGATATTGAAGAACGACTTTCACGAGTTAACCAAATTTTTAAAAAATATTTAAATTGAGCACAACAGTAGTTTCATTGTGATATGGTCCTCCATGCTCTGTCTTTACTCACTGAGGATTAGCTTTTCCTGTTTATAGTTCCTTTCAGTTGAAAACGTACATAACTTCAGCTTTACAAGGTAATTATAAGAGAATGCTTGTTTGACAGTCATATAACTCATGTATATTTTGATTGCAGTCATTAGTGTTTTGTTGGTCTAATATTTCTTTCAGGTAATTTTCTTAGGACCATAAAGCAATAGGAAGTGGATTTAACAACAGTTAAATTAATACTCTGTTTGAGAGAAGGAAGAACAGTCCCTTGTTCTTTGAAGTACCAGAGGATTATGCAGCAGTTATTGAAAGTTTTAAAAAAGGGAAAGAAAGCGTTAAGCGCTTCAAGTGTGATTTAATAGTTCAATGGCCATGTATATGTCCAGTTTTGAGCTATCATTCTATGTTTTCACTATATCTTTCTATTATGCCATGCTTTGTGCCTGTTTGATCTCTTTTGCTTGCTTTGATATGTAACTTTTATTGTCACCTGTATGCAACCATCTGCCGGGGTCCTCAAGCAGTAATTGTTGGGTGCTCATTCTGTATAGAATTGCTCTATCAATTATGGTGAAATACGCAATAGAGCTACTGAGCTAAAGAGAACTGACACTGAGAGATGCAGCGTTGTCTTTCAGCACTGAGAAAACTTCCATATGACATTAGTCTTGGCCAAAGCTGTAAAAGTATTAACAACATTACTCTGTTGGGAAAAAATAACAAGGCGTGTTTTCTTCATGTGAAAGAAAATAATTTTTTCTTGCCTTCACAGATAAATCTCCTCATTTCCTCCGTCTGGGGGACGTAGAGGTCAATGCAGGACAGAATGCTACTTTTCAGTGTATTGCTACAGGGAGAGATGCTGTGCATAACAAGTTATGGCTGCAGGTAAGGCCACACTGGCAGCTGAGCTAAAGAGTACACTTGATTAAAAAAAAAAAATCACAAATTATTTTTCCTTGTATGTGTGAGGTGGTCATGGGAGGATGGAGTGTAGTGAGTATATGGGTGGGACAGGTTGTCTTTTCTGTAGGTTTAATTTAATTGGCTACAGATTAACTTCCGATCCATTTTTGGAATATGAATAACTGTATAATTAATAAGTGTTTGGGTTAGTTCCTTGTGAAACCTAATGATTCTCTAATGTTATGTCCAAACTGTAAAAACAATTTTTCTAGAGTCATTCAAAAATAGGGGAAAAAAACCTAAAATTTAATATTTAATATTTTGAAAGCTCAGCTTACAAGAGCATAGTCCTTAAGTAGGAACTGTCATACTCTGATAAATTTTTTCAAAAGTGTTTTAAAAAGCCTTTGGGAATGTTTCTGGAAATGTGAATTGGAAGAGAGCCAACTAAAGTATTTTCAGGATTTTTTTGTGTAGGGGTTAATCACAGACCCGAGGACAAGATGTTTGCTGTGCACATATTAAATTTGCAGTAAATGGTATATAGTGAATAGCAGTTTAGCATACCTGTTGGGGAAATGTAAATGGTGCATATAAAGAACTTTAAAAGAATCTGTGAGAAAACAGTGACTAAGGAATGTGCCATGCCTTCAGAGAGTTATCTGTCAATCCTGGGGCAGAGATTGGTGGGAGGAGCAAAGAGCAGCAGTTCTAAAGCCTTGAGGCTGGACTCAGGACTGATGATTGTTGATCTAAATATTTGAAGCTAGAATGTAAGTAATTTCCTCTGAGAACCTTTATTATTGTTATTATTATTTAATTCTATTTGCATCAGAATGAGGAAAGGGATTTAATTAGTTAGAATTTTAAATTCCTGAGAATGTCAGTAGAGACCAAAAAGGAAAATCATTAGCTTACTTTCTTGAACATAGACATCAGGCTTTATTTTATGATACCTTTAGAGAGGTAATATTAGTGTTGTGAGTCATCATTAGTGTTGAGGTAACATTAGTGTTGAGGGTTGCGGGAGGTTGGAGTAATGATTATAAGAAATAATTATTAAAATCATACCTAGTATAATGCCTGGTGTTGTACTGGGTGTTATAAATGTGTTTTTTCATTCAATTCACACATCCACTCTAATGTTAATAACAGATGTATTTCATATAAATCTAATTATCACTTTTGTCATTTATTTGATATGTGGGTATTAGGATAGCATCCTGAATATGTGTAAAGGAAATAAAGTCTCTCCTTTTTTTTAACCTTGTGATTATGCTAATTTCCCCCACAGATACTGAAGTATGAGATAATTCTTCCTGTAGAGTGTACTATATAATGTGCAACCTGTTTTATTATCTAAACATCAAATCACAATCCTTCTTACTTTCTCTCTCAGCCTAAATAGTGTTAAGAATGTGTTTAGATATATTTTCTAATTATTTTGCTAATTGTTTTTCATTTAGTTAGGAGTATTCTTGGCATTTGATTTTAATTGTGATCTGTATACTCTTGTCTTGGAGAACCAGAAACTCTGTAGTCTGCCCCTGGTTTTATGCTCCAGGATTTAATGTGACATTGAAATAAAAAGGGTTTTGTATACTTTGTACCAGTTGCCTTGTGGCAACAAAGACTTTCTGGCCCTCCTGGTCTGAGTGGGTTGCAGTAAAAATACTTCTCATTTATTATTTTTTAGATTGACTCATTTCGTTATAGTTTTAATAAATTTTCTTCTTGTCCTTTTTCAAATAAAGATGAAAGATAAAAATACTGTTTGATTTCTATTCGACTTTCTCTTTTCTCTTCTTTCTCTTTACATTTTCCAAGGTGAATTTGTGCATTTCTTGTCTATTTTGACATTGCCCAATTCTACAGTAGTTTATATACTTATTCATGAAAAAGCTTTTCTGCCTTTTTCAATAATAGACCAGTTAAATTACCTTAACTTATTCTCTCAAATCATTCTCTGTATTTAAGATATATTGAAAATTATGAATTGCCTAGTTTAAGAATGTTTTCAAATAAACAAGATTGAACTGTAGAGATAAAATTGTAGATGTATACATATAATTGATATCTGTATCTGTATAGAGTAAGTGCATCAAAAAGTGGCCAATGATTTTTTAAAAAATGATCCATCTTTTGCAAAAGTAGTAGAATCATAATAAAGGAGGAAGAAACTTGATTCCACAGTGAATCTACACCCAACACATAGAAACAGATGTCAAGTTATTTTTGCTTGATGTAGAAAAACTTTTTAAGGTCGGGAGGCCCAGTTCTTAATTCTAACTCTTTAATTCTTATAACCCAGTTAATCGTGTGTGCTTAGAGAATTCATTAAGCTCTTCCAGGCCTCAGTTATCTATAAAAGGAGATGTGGATAGAGATCAAAATCACTTTCAGCCATAAGATGAAAACCAGGTCTTTATATTATTTTTGATAGTCTGAAACATGGTCTTAATCATTTGTTTTTCTGTTGTTGTTTGAAGAAGCAATGTAAAATTTTTAAGTTATTAGTTTTGTATGGGGAAAACAGTGGAAATGAAATTGAAGTTGCTCAGTTGTGTCTGATTCTTTGCGACCGCATGGATTGTAGCCTAGGAGGCTCCTCCGTCCGTGGAATTGTACTGGAGTGGGTTGCCATTTCTCTCTCCATGGGGAAAAAACCATGCCTTAAGTTAAATATCACTGTGAGAACAATTCTACTTAGAGTCTCTGCTGACTGCTATGAATGTCTGAAATGACTCAGAAGAAAGGCCTTTGCATTCTGTTGCAAATTAATGGAATAATGGAGTAGCTATAGTATACCTGTCATGGTCAGGGTTAAAAAAAGTCAGCCATCAACTTATTGTGTCCTCCAAATCATCTATATTATGTAACGTGTGTGCTTGCTCTGTTGCTGAGTATGTCTAACTCTTTGTGACCCCTAGACTGTAGCCTGCCAGGTTCCTCTGTCCGTGGAAATTTCCTGGCAAGAACACTGAAGTGGGTTGCCATCTCCTACTCCAAGGGATCTTCCCGACCCAGGGATGGAACCCATGTCTCTTGCATCTCTCACATTGGCAGGCAGATTCTTAGCACAGCCTCCACTGCACTGCCTAGAAAGCCCATACCATATAATATATTGAGCTGCAATTGTTAAATGTTTGAAGATGGGGTAAAAGAACAAAAACTAGAAAAGCTTCCAATTTTCTACTTTTAAATGAAAAATGATACACAACAACTGCCATGAATACATGATCAGTTCAGTTCAGTTCTTGCTGTTCTTTGCAACTCTGCATTCAAATGGGTATATCTTTCCTTTTCTCCTTTGCCTTTCCCTTCTCTTTTCATAGCTATTTGTAAGGCCTCCTCAGACAACCATTTTGGTTTTTTTTGCATTTGTTTTTCATGGGGATCGTCTTTATCACTGCCTCCTGTACAATGTCACGAACCTCTGTTCATATTTCTTCAGGCACTCTGTCTATCAGAGCTATTCCCTTGAATCTTATTTGTTACTTTCACTGTATAAATATAAGGGATTTGATTTAGGTCATACCTGAATGGTCTAGTGGTTATCACCACTTTCTTCAATTTAAGTCTGAATTTGGCAATAAGGAGTTCATGGTCTGAGCCACAGTCAGCTCCTGGTCTTGTTTTTGCTGACTGTGTAGTGCTTCTCCATCTTTGGCTGCAAAGAATATAATCAATCTGATTTCAGTATTGACCATCTGGTGAGGTCCATGTGTAGAGTCTTCTTTTGTGTTGTTGGAAGAGGGTGTTTGCTATGGCCAGTGCATTCTCTTGGCAAATCTCTATTAGCCTTTGCCCTCCTTCATTCTGTACTCCAAGGCCAAATTTGCCTGTTACTCCAGGTGTTTCTTGACTTCCTACTTTTGCATTCCAATCCCCTATATGAAAAGGATATCTTTTTTGGATGTTAGTTCTAGAAGGTTTTGTAGGTCTTCATAGAACCGTTCAACTTCAGCTTCAGCAGTATTGGTTGGGGCATAGACTTGGATTACTGTGATACTGAATGGTTTGCCCTGTAAACGAACAGCAATCATTCTATTGTTTATGAGATTGCATCCAAATACTGCATTTCGGACTCTTTTGTTGACTATGATGGCTACTCCATTTCTTCTAAGGGATTCTTGCCCACAATAATAGATATAACGGCCATCTGAGTTAAGTTCACCCATTCCAGTCCATTTTAGTTTGCTGATTCCTAAAGTGTTGATTTCACTCTTGCCATCTCCTGTTTGACCTCTTCCAATTTACCTTTATTCATAGACCTAAAATTTCAGGTTCCTATGCAGTATTGCTCTTTACAGCATCAAACTTTGCTCCCATCACCAGTCATATCCACAACTGGGTGTTGTTTTTGCTTTCGTTCCATCTCTTCATTCTTTCTGGAGTTATTTCTCCACTGATATCCAGTAGCATATTTAGCACCTACTGACCTGGGGAGTTTGTCTTTCAGTGTCCTATCTTTTTGCTTTTCCGTACTGTTCATGAGGTTCTTATGGCAAGAATACTGAAGTGGTTTGCCATTCCCTTCTCCAGTGGACCACGTTTTGTCAGAACTCTCCACCATGACCCGCCCATCTTGGGTGGCCCTACACGGCATGGCTCATAGTTTTGTTGAGTTAGACAAGGCTGTGGTCCATGTTACCAGATTGGTTGTGCCTTTCAAGAACTCCAAATCTGATTCTGAGTGCAGAAGGCCACTGTAACTCTATGAGGAAGTCAAGCAATGATTTACAAACACTCCTCATTTCTCTTTCCTCTTTCCATTCCAGTCAAAGAGAACTCCAACCATGGTGGCGCTGGGAGGTGATAGCATTGATACGATATTTAAGGTAGTTTTATGTATACAAGGACTTCCCTTGGTGGCTCAGACGGTAAAGCGTCTGCCTACAATGCAGGAGGCCCAGATTCAATCCCTGGGTCAGGAAGATCTCCTGGAGAAGGAAATGGCAACCCACTCCAGTATTCTTACCTGGAAAATTCTATGGACGGAGGAGCCTTGTAGACTACAGTGCATGGGGTCCCAAAGAGTTGGACACGACTGAGTGACTTCACTTTCTTTACTTTCCTGGTGGCTCAGACGGTAAAGCATCTGCCTGCAATGCAGGAGACCCAGGTTCAATCCCTAGGTTGGGAAGATCTCCTGGAGAAGGAAATGGCAACCCGCACCAGTATTTTTGCCTGGAAAATTCCATGGACGGAGTAACCTGGTAGGCTACAGTCCATGGGGTTGCAAAGAGTTGGACATGACTGAGCGACTTCACTTTCACTTATGTATACAAATACATGTAGAGAATAACTTCTCTCCATTTTTTAATCCTGTAGATCTCATATTTTATTTTTAAAATTAGCTTACAATTGCTATTTCAGTCATTTTATTGTTTAAAACGACATACCAATTAGGTAAAAAATGGAGCACAAAAAGAAGATGCAATGAGTTACCTGAGATAATCTGGGATAATCCATAAGGCATATCATAGTGGTTTTGCTGTGTCTTTAATGTGGTTCTTTCCTGCACTGTCTCAGCTATAATATTAGTCTTAGAAGTAGGTCATTCACTCCAGCAATTTAGAAAACAATGACAAGATATAGAAGCCAAATTAACCTCCTTGTACATGCTGACTGAACTACTGATGCATGAAGCAATATGGATGAATGTTTTTGAAAGTCCACTGAGTGTCAGCAAGCTATAAATCTGGTGAAATCATGGGGCTTTATAGAACATCATTTTTAAAAGTATGTTATGCAGTTCATTGACGTTGGATAAGGGAATTAGGATAAAATCTTTAGTTGCTCCTAGAGAACTTTCAAATTCCTTTTCTTTCTAAAGCTCGGTGAAGTTGCTTTCATTCTAGATGTGAATACCACTTCCTTTACAGCTTATAACTTTCAGTTTTTCCCATATAAATAGCTTTTTAAAATGTGTGCAACAAGTTTTAGAACTATGCCTACTTTGTGTTCCTGAGAAACCCCAAGTGGTAAAGAATTTGTGGATCGTCACTAAAGGCTTATGGTAAAATCCAGATTATGAGAAACAAGATCACAAGTGAAATTTTAATGTACAATAAAATAAAATAATAAAAGTGGGTGGTTATATTCCTGAGAGGCATCAGATAATTTTTTCATAGGAAAGATACAAAAATAGGTTATATATTTTTGTGGGTTAAAAATTATAGTCATGTCCTGTTTATTTTATCCCAATCCAATAACATGGATAATAGATAAAGTGATGGCAGGAAAACGTGAATATGTAAGGAAATAATAACATGACACAGTAGTTCCAAGTATTTACATAAGAGAAATAAAAGCACATGTTCACAAAAAGATTTGTGGAAGAACATGTATAACAGCTTTATTCATTATATAACCAGTAATGTGAAGAACCCAAATGCTCATTAAGTGGAGAATGAATTAACAATTTGTGGTTCATTCACGCTACTCATCAATGAGAAAGAGTGCACCACCGATATATGCACCAGTGTATATAAAGCTGAGCAACGTTATGTTTTCAGAAAGACAAGAGACACACAAGACTGCATGTCATGTATGTCTTTATTTATATTATGTTCCAGAATGGACGATATTAATCTATCATGATAGAAGTCAGAATAGTATTTGACTGTAGAGGGTGAGGATCAACTGGGAATGAGCAGGAAAACTTTTTGAGATAATGTAAACGTTATATGGCTTTGTTGGGGTTTTGTGTCTATGGGTACATATACATTTGTCAAAACTTAAGGTTTAACCAGTTCACTGTATGTAGGTTACCTTAATAAGCCATGAATGAGGAAAAAGTGAGTATATGAAACATTTTATCTAATAACCAAATCACTGGCAGTACTAATCAAGCTGTAGATGGCAATAGCCTACAAACCTTACCTGCATTTGTGTCCATTTTATCTGTTTGAAACCATTTGATTAGGTTCAAAAGTAATTTTTAATTGTCACTGTAAACCAAAGTATAGACTAAAGCATGTTCTGAGTGTTCTGTTATCAGAACGTATTATAACATTCAAGGATGTGAAAGAGTTGAAACAGGGGTTGGACTGTAACTTATAAATGAGTATTCTTTCTTGAGAGTCCAGTGTGTAAGTGGACATCTACATGGCAAATCAAATAGAGCCCATTGCTGGAACATCTGTCAGGCCATATGCTTTGGCCTCAGGTTCAGTGTAGAAACTAAAATGCTAATGACTCCATCCATCATTACAAAGCTTGGTGGGCATGCATCGTTTGGTTGGACAGAGAAAATGCACCAGCAAAGTTACTGAAAGCAGGGAATTGTGTGGGGAGATTTGGTGGCACCATTTGTTTTGGTGAATTGAAATGGGGCTGTTTAACGTGTGACGGGTAATCCTATGCAGATTGCCATGAAAGCAGTGGCAATTGGGCCAATCTGTCAGTAATCTCCCCAGGTGCTGGCAGTGTGCCTTCTGAGTGGGGCTGCCAAAACAGGCAAGCCAGCCATCTCTTTGCCCTTGGTGAGGCTCATCACTGCTAATGTAGTGTGATACAGCTAGTTTCTCAGCCAAAGGAAATGTCATTCCTTCTGCAGCAATGGATAATTTAAGCAATAGATTGAGAGTAGAATTAGTACAATGAGATGCAAATTGCTCTAAAAAACAACCAGCGAGAGGCTGACCTTTTGCGGTACCAACTGTTGTCAGCTGAGGTTCATTGAAAATGGTTGCTGTGAAACTTCTGGCCACATAGTGTTTTATCTGTCCGGGCAAATGTAGTCTTGTTCCTATGTGGCATGTGAACATCGTCACATAGCACTGGAAATTAGAAGCATGATTTTAAAAAATGAATAATTTGAAAGTACAGAAATTTTATCTGGTGAAATATATCACCATGATGTTTCAAATGCCAACTTGATTGTTGCTTACAAAGCTCTTCTTGATGCTGCCATACTATAATATTGTCTTATAGTATAAATATATGTCTATTTATACTATGATAAAAAGTGCCTGTATCATACTTAATTTACACATGGAATTTTACTATCCCTGAAACTATTTCTTTCTGAGAAAAAAAAATCTGGTAATTTTTCATTTGTCATAATAAATGGAAAATCTTGGAAGAAATTAATCTATTCCTAGAAACATACAGTTTATAGCGGGCAATTAATTGAGAAGGAATTTGAGAGGACTATTTCAAAGCCAAACTGATTAAATATTTAACATGTGATTAATTCACATTGGGTACCATGGGGATAGGGGAAGAAAGGAATGAAATATGGTGAAATTGTACTAATGTCTGGATTTGGTGATAGTTCTGACATTATCTTGGTGAAAGTTCTAACATTTTATAGATTATTGGCCCTGTGGCTGACACATATCTGAAATATTAGAATAACAAAAAGCAGTATATAATTACCAGAACCATTAGTAAAGTCAGAGAAATTATGTCAGAATTGCTAAAGGTACATTGTTATCTTGAGACTGGGAGAATGGATACATTTCTCCAAATAGTAGAATACTAGGGACACAGAAGTGGCATTTAATTTGTTTTTTTTTTTTTTATAGATACTAAAGTACAGTAATAACCAGTGGTTTCAAGCTATTTGGTGAAAGATATAAGCTGATTATAAGGAAGACCGTTGTAATTGCAGGGCTGTTGAAACCTAGAATGAGCTACTGTAGGAGGCAGTAAAATTAACAATTAGTGACAGTAGCCAAGCATAATCTGGATAAGCATTTGCTAGAGATGTCGAGGACATTTAAGCATGAGCCTGAATACTTTTTAAAGCTCCTTTCAGCCCTGAGAGATACTGGTATAACTGAGTAAGAGATCATATGGAATCTAAGTCCTGTGCTATTTCAGAGTTGAGAGAGCACTCCAAAGATTGGAGTAAGTTTAATGAAATCGTTAAGGAAAATTTCATTGAGTCTTTAAAGGGCAAAAGCAGGAGATGCAGTTTCAATCCCTGTGTTGGGAAGATTCCCTGGAGGGGGAAATGGCAAGCCATTCTAGTCTTCTTGTCTGGAAAATCCCCTGGATAGAGGAGCCTGGAGGGTTACAGTCAATGGGATTGGAAACAGGACTGAGCAACTGAGCACACACACACTGAAAGACATACAGGACATGGATAAGCAAGGATTAAGTGGGCATGCTCATCACTGCAGTTTAGTGTGTGTGTGTGTGTGTATTGGGTGGAAATATCAAGAGATGAATCTTCTTACAGTGGAAGGTTCACAATGGGAAGTAGAGGTAAATACAGTTTATGGAAGAGATGGGACAAGGCCATGGTGGGGACAAAAGCAAGAAAGAAACTACTGCTGGCACTACAGATATCGCGTAGTGAGAGCCTAGGATTGGACTGTGCCATTGAATTTTGAAAAAAAGTGTGAGGAGAGAAGGAGAAGAACCCGTGAAAGAAGACTGTTGAGTTTGGATCAGGTTGATACCAGGTGAAAGAGTTTGGGAGGATGTGAGTGAAATAATAAAGACAGATTACTAGAATATTATAGAGTAATAAAGGTTTTTTAATTGCCTTAAGCATTTATTTTTGACAGTCTGTGAATTTGTTTTCTCATTTTCTGTCTGGGAATTAATTTGCCTGTTCGACCCAATCATTTACTTGTTTCCCCTTCTACCTTGATAATTGCATGTGAGTTTTCCTAAATAGAAGTGAAAAATGGGGAAACGTTTTCATTCCTTTTCACTCTTTTTAGCCTCAAAAAAGCTTACCAAGACAGTCTGAAGCTTGTGGCCAAATTAAATCTCTGGGTGTGCCTCATTTCACTTAGGAGAGTTCATCTAAGAAAAGGCTGTTGGTGCTTCCCACCTTGCCTCCTGTATCCTGTGGCTCACAGAGCAGGACTAGCATTAGAGAAGAGTATCAGACATGTCTATTGTACTTTCCTGACTCCTTGTAAACTGATAGATGATCACTAGCCTGCTGCTTAATTCTAATTTTCTCTGTTTATCCTATTTAAGTATTGAAGTGAAGTGTTAGTCACTCAGTCATGTCTGACTCTTTGCGACCCCATGGACTGTACCCTGCTAGGCTCCTCTGTCCATGGAATTCTCCAGGCAAGAATACTGGAGTGGGTTGCCATTTCCTTCTCCAGTTTGATTTACAATTAATTCTACTCCACTTAAAAGACCATGATCTATTTGGTAGCTAATAGCTATGATTCTTGTCAGTCCTGTTTTTTCTCAGGACATTGATTTATTTGAGTTCATGGCGTTATATCTTCCCTCTTGACTTCATGTAAAGAATTATAATCATTGGTCTTGAAGTAAAATCACTGACCAAGTATCATGGATTATGTTTATCTTTTACCCTTTCCATTTTGGGTGTATATATGTATGTAACAAAGACCATCAGAAAGTGTAATCATATTTAATTTTTAGAATTGCTAAATATTCCTGAGGTCATTTTGGTTGGCTTTGTGTGGCTTTCTACCATCAAAAGTTCAGTTCCTCAAAGTTATAACGCATTGTTTTCTTTCTTTGATTATTCATAAACTCTGAATTTGTTGTCTGCAGATTACACAATTGACTATATATGAATAATGTGTGGAATATTGTTTGTCTTCTTTATTCCTTGAACATATCTGTAAAAGCCTGGCAGTGTAGAAGCTCAAGGATTTCTTCTTATCAATATCGATAAATAACAATTGACTGTTCTTTCTGTACAAGAGTGATACACTCTCCTACTGCTGGCAGAAGATTCCTTTCAGTGTGTTTCTCAGGTGTGTCATGTCAAGCACGTTACAACTTTTAACTGAGCTCCTGTGACCAGTGTTACAATATGGGGCTCTGGCAGTGGGCTGGGTCTCTTCTTAATGAAAAGCAGTCTGATTTAAATATCTAATATTTATAAAATTATTTTATTTTAGAATTAAACATAGAGAAACCTCACAAGAAGTGAAAACTATGACTCAGTGAAGTTTTATAAGATACCCACCACACAGATCATGAAAAAGACTACCAGCCGTCCTAGAGGCTCTTTTCAAGTTCTCCATCTCAGACACAACTGAGTCATCTCCCTACCCCTATAAATAGTAATTATCATGACTTTTAGCCTTTGTTTTTCTTATGGTTTTTGTCATATATATACTCTCCTTAGACACTATAGATTAATCTTGTCTATTTTTAAAAATATATCTTTTAAAGTCCTGTTAATCTCTATATTTTTCCTGTGCCCTTTTTTCCTTCCCAATTTATCTGTTGAGCAACCCAGGCCATTTGACTTGTAGTTTTCACACAGTCTGCGTTCTACTGATTGCATACAAATGTCCTCTTCAGTTCATGTTCCTTTGAATTTCCTGAAAATTGGCAGCCAGATCTAGATTCAGGTTTGATTCTCTGGCAGTACAAGAGGTGGTACATAGTGTGATTACCAGAGGCACAAAACGTCTCATTTCTTTTTTTTTTTTTTTTCAATCCTGATACCAATTGGTGCTTAATGCCTATATTCATTCCTGGAGGTTGTCAGTTATGATATTCTGGTTTTATTATTTCTTTTGTGTTTTGCTTAATTAATGAAGACATGCTTCTCATCATCTACTATTTGACTACACAATGACACAGTTCATTTAAAGAAAGGGATGGTAGCTTCTCAACTCTTTAATTATTGGTTTTCAGTATAATTGGTTGGTTCCTATCATCATCAAAGACGACAGATTCTTCTTTTTTCTTTTTATTATTATGAACTCATGGATTTATACATATTTAATGGACTTCAATGTACTGCAATTGCTACTGTTTTTTTAAACTCAAATCATACCACTTTTTGCTGGTGGTTGGCTCCTGAATCCTTTTGATATGCCTTCAGTCTTCTTTGATAGCTTTATTGTTGCAAGGAATTGTTTTATGTGATTGTGGAACCTGGGTAGGCAAGTTAAAGTCTATAAGTCAAGCACTTGCAGAGGGCAGACTGGAATACTCAGCCACAGACTAAAGTTGCTATTCATAGGTGGAATTTCTTCTACTCAGGGAGGCCTCTGATCTACTCTTAAGTAAGATTATCTAGGATATTCTCGCTTACCTAATGTTGGTTGGTTATGGACTTTAATCCCATCTACAAAATACCTTAGTAGAGACAAATAATTAGTTAATGTATTAATTGAATAACTTGGGACTGTAGCCTTGTCAGGTTGATACATTAAAAGAGCATCACAATTATCAAATATATTATTCACTTAGATATTGTTTTATCTTCATAATATTGCTATTATTAGAATTTGCAGTTAGAACTTTTACACAGTTATCTCACCTATTATTCTCAGTATCTCTGTTAAATAAACCTTTACAAAATTGATGTCCCCATTTTTAGATGAAAAGGCAGAGACTTGAGAAGTAATGAGAAATTGTGAAGCTAATAAGTAGTCATTTCAAGACTAGGCCATAGGAGTCATCTCCTATAGTTCTGTCTATTTACTCATGACCTCTTTGTGTGGTTCCTCATATTGATCGCCTTGTCCTCACATCGCAAAGATGCCTTTGCTTCTTAGGTTAAAATTCATTTTCGTGTTTGATAACTGACTTTATTTTTTGTTAAGCTTGGCTAATGTTCCTGATTTTCCAGCACATTTCCTGCCTTATGTCAGAATTACAATATTTGCATCCTTTTTTCCTGTGTCAAATATCATTTACCTTGTTCAGTCTTTTCATTGCCATATAGTAAATGGGTGGTGAACTTAGGATTATAATTTTAGTGTAATTTCTCCTAAAGGAACATTATTTCCTTATTGTTTAATCTACTGAAGTCAGTATGATTTATAATGGATATAAATGAGTGCTTTTCTCAAAATAGTAACAATTTTTTTCTAATTTTTTAAATTTATAAATGTCTAAATCTTTGTCGTGATACTCTTTCATGTTTCTAAAATTCTTTGATTTAATTGTTCAATAATAATGCTGCTGATGATAGCTTTATCTCTATGATATCTATGAGAAAGAAAAAAAAAATTCATATGGCAGACAAGTCCCAGGAAGAAATCCTCAGGTCCTTGGCTGGATTGTTATATGATTCACTGATTCACATCAACCTTAATTTTAGTGGGTAAATTTAAACAGATTAGTTTTGTAAAGAGCACTGGTATTGAAAAATTATATGCAGTCCCCTAAATATTATTCTATAGGAATTTAAATGCAAAACATAGAAAAACAATCACTTGCCCTTTTTCCAGCTCTTAAGAGGATGGAGGAGACACATATCATTATGAAACGTAGTGAAAAAGAAAGCAATAAATGTAATTTAATTTTTCTTCATGTCAGTAGAGTGAAATAATCTCTGCAAGTGTTCTATGTACCACATTATTTAATTTAAAATTAAATTGGATTAATTTTATTCCTCAAGTTTTGAAAAGAGAGACTGAAGTAAACTATTCCATATTTTAACCATAGCATATTAACCTTTAGGATTTCAAGCTGAAAGTAACAGAGAACCAAATGTGTTATATCATTAACAGGAAATCCAGAAATAGGGGGGCTATAAGAACTGTTGACATCATTTCATTTTAAAATTTTTAAAATTTTTCTCAAGAGAGTAAAGTGAGGATTTATTAAATGGTATTACATCCACGGGGTGAGAGTGGGCAGACTTGGGTGAGAAGCTTCGGGCACCATTTAGATACATAATCAAGAACCTGATTCTGTTTTTCTCCTTAATGTGACATCCTCATCATTTTATTCATGACATTGAGAAAAAGAAGAGGACCCACTGTGCTTTCTCTAGAAGTGAGGATATCTTTCTGGAAATAACATGGCTTATTCCTATTATTTCTAATTGGCCAGGATCACACCCATTTTTAGACCTGTCAACTGTTCATAGGAACTGGACCTCCATGATTGTTTTTGACCAATTGTCTCAAGCTGAAATATCTTGATTCATAACCTATGGATCTTGTAAAAATATAGATTTTGATTCAGTAGATCTAAAGTGATCTCTCTAAACTTTGCATTTGTAATAATCTGACAGGTGATCCTAATGCTAATGCAATAATAAATACTGGGAAATAACCAATATTACCACTCTACTTTATGCCAGGAATTGAACTTGACAAATAAATACTGCATGTACCCTGCATGATGAAGCTTACTTAGTTTAATTAGAGGACTGATAATAGTCAGCAATTCCAGTGACTTGCCTAGAGTTACTTGGTAAGCGATGAGTCTCAACAACCTATACTAGAGACTAAATAAGAAAGCATGACAAGGATCTGGGGTGGGCGGGGGAAAGAAGAGGAATGAAGACAGCAAAGTGCTAGGTTATAATCCTTGGATCATATAATTTTGTGGTTCTTAGTATTTCTCAGAGTTGGGGATTTTGCAATGGAGAAATCACATAAAAATCTCCAAGCAGAATAAAGAGCCTGGAAATGAAGATTATAAAGGCAGAAAACTATACGTGAACACTGCTGCGTAGGGATAAAATTACCATTACTTTTTTCCGTCTTTCATAGCCCTGCCTACTCTGCTAAATTGATACTTTGTAGGCAGGCAAAGATCTATTATTTTAGATTATAAAATAAAAAGTTATCATTATTTTTGAATTCTGAAATGTAAATGCCATAAACTGCTCCTTTTAACTTTAATGCATTACTTGAAGTAAATAAAATGCATTACTTGAAGCAAATAAAGTACATAAAGCAATGTCTAGTGTAGTAGACTACATTTTCTCATTGATAAAATGCATTGATCAAGACTTAACAACAAATAATCAGCTCATTTGACTGGACCTGTGATACAAATGAAGTAAAAACAGCTCTGGTTTATTTTAGAGGAAATATTACTAAATTTTGCATCTTTAAACCTAGTTTTGAGTTTTAATCCTGCTACTAACAGGCTATATATGTATCACATTTCTAATCTTTCTGGATTTTGATTTTATAATCTATAAATTAAAGTGACTATCACAGAAAATTTGAATTAGAGAACAGTGATAGAATCAGGATAACAGCTAATATAACATGAGGGACATGGAGGGGCTTATTAAGTGATTTTTGAAGAAAAATCTGAAATTATGACTACAATTATTTTATTGTTATTTTGAGAGATAATTAGCACTTAAGTGTACTATACTCATTAATTATATCAACAATATGTATCCTATATAAGCATATACATGTTATCGCTTTATTAGTATAATAAAAATCATGTACAAACACAGTGTAATGAACTTAGTGATCTCCGGATGGGATCACCTTAAGTAGAGCCCTCAGCAACTCTAAGTTGTGGCTTAGCTCAGAAAGAACTTTGTATAAATGATCTCTAGATGTCCTTGAGGTTCTATATTTCTGTAGCTTCCCTTTAGTATTCATTTTAATTAATGATTATTATATATTTTGCTATAATAACTTATGAAAGCCTCAGGAAGTTTTACATGACTCTTACCTTTAAAAATATCATGTGTATGAATTTAGTACATTTTAACAAAGAACTTTTTCCACAAAATAATAATATATTGCATAATATGATGCTATGGAAGAAAAAAATGCAAGATCTGAAACCCTACCTTCAGGATGATTTCAGTACACAAAATGGTAAAAGGGCATCCAGATATAGAATATGTTATAGAAGTGATTCAAGGTAGAAATGCGGGTTACATTTTTATGATAATCTCTGAGTTTCTGAGACCCTATTCATGACAGTTTCAGTGGGGATGGCAGGTAGAAGAGTATGTTTAAATTGATGAAATGTGAGCTCGAGGCTGAGAGGACATTGTTTGTCTTCATAGCTTATGTCATTATGGGCCTCATCTAGGAATACCTAAGAGTTGTTGGTGTCCATTGTGGGGTAATTCAGATTTTTCACAAGAGCAAATGACTGATTCCAGCAGAAGTCAGTAGTGGTCTTGTAACTGTTGCAGAGAAATAGAGTAGATCCTATATTGGCAGTACAGAAACAATGGAAAGTTTTTAAAAATTTGGAATTCTTCCAGGCTAGTGAAAATGTCTGAAATCACTGCTTATAAAGTAAATTAGGGTCAGAAAGTGAGGTCTCACTAACAATGCAAAAGACTGAAGGACTAGGAGACAATGTCAGCAGCAACTGTGATTCAGATTGAGAAAGCTGTTTTAGCACAGGAACCAGGTAGTAGTGAAGGCTGTTGAGCATTGCGGAGGCCTACGTGAATTTTGGGATCATGAGAATATTCACAGAACTATGGTGGAGAGGGTAATTTGACCTGGTAGATAATTGATTGGAAGTCGTTGCAGAGGCTGGGAATTCCAGAAGTTAAGAGGTTGTTTGAGTGGGATTGTGAAAGAGCGATATGCAAGTGAGAAACTGGGATAGAGGATAAAGTAGAAGACACTGTGCCATCCTTTGGGAAAAGTTTGGAGGAAAGTGTTACTGTGAGATGAATGACAACGAAGATGGAAAGATGAAATAATCATTATTGAGAGTAAAACATTAAGGGTATACTTATAAACTCATCACAGAAGAACATGGATTTTGAAATCCATCTTGAAAGTGCTAAAAGATGTGAGTGTGTTTGTGCAAAGTAAGATAATTTAGAAGGCAAGTAGGAAGTGGGAGTTGATTGGTCTTCCAAAGGAAGAACTGAGAACTATAAATGGTAGTAAGAAAGGTGGTGGAAGATGGAGAGCACCACTGGAGGTGTAAATTGGGGGAGATGAGGTGAGGGCATGTAGCTGTATGAGTGCTGAGTCATGGTCTGCCTTCTCATTGGAAAATTAATATTAAATAATGTGATAACTGAAAAAATGCAGGTTGAGATTTACATGCATAAAGTTTTTTTGTTTGTTATGTGATTATAGGGAAAGAGAATTCAGGCTGCATTTTATGAATTTATATTTTAGGGCTGGTGAGTATAAGCTGCTCTTACTCTTTGTGGGTTAGGAACAAAGAATTAACAAAACACTCAATGAATGAAAAATGCCAATGTTAAATTTTGGACTTTTTATCTGCAGGTATATATAAGTATATATACGTATATATATGTCAGGTCCATGGATCAAGGCAAATACTTATATGGAATGTCAGGTCCATGAATCAAGGCAAATTGGAAGTGGTCAAACAAGAGATGGCAAGAGTGAATGTCGACATTCTAGGAATCAGAGAACTGAAATGGACTGGAATGGGTGATTTAATACAGATGACCATTATATCTACTACTGCAGGCAGGAATCCCTCAGAAGAAATGGAGTAGCCATCATGGTCAACAAAAGAGTCCAAAATGTAGTACTTGGATGCAGTCTCAAAAATGACAAAATGATCTCTGTTTGTTTCCAAAGCGAACCATTCAATATCACAGTAATCCAAGTCTATGCTCCAACCAGTAACGCTGAAGAAGCTAAAGTTGAACGGTTCTATGAAGACCTACAAGATCTTTTAGAACTAACGCCCAAAAAAGATGTCCTTTTCATTATAGGGGACTGGAATGCAAAAGTAGGAAATCAAGAAACACCTGGAGTAACAGGCAAATTTGGCCTTGGAATACGGAATGAAGCAGGGCAAAGACTAATAGAGTTTTGCCAAGAAAATGCACCGGTCATAACAAACACCCTCTTCCAACAACACAAGAGAAGACTCTATACATGGACATCACCAGATGGTCAACACCGAAATCAGATTGATTATATTCTTTGCAGCCAAAGATGGAGAAGCACTACACAGTCAGCAAAAACAAGACCAGGAGCTGACTGTGGCTCAGACCATGAACTCCTTATTGCCAAATTCAGATTTAAATTGAAGAAAGTAGGGAAAACCACTAGACCATTCAGGTATGACCTAAATCAAATCCCTTATGATTATACAGTGGAAGTGAGAAATAGATTTAAGGGCCTAGATCTGATAGATAGAGTGCCTGATGAACTATGGAATGAGGTTCATGACATTGTACAGGAGACAGGGATCAAGACCATCCCCATGGAAAAGAAATGCAAAAAAGCAAAATGGCTGTCTGGGGAGGCCTTACAAATAGCTGTGAAAAGAAGAGAAGCGAAAAGCAAAGGAGAAAAGGAAAGATATAAACATCTGAATGCAGAGTTCCAAAGAATAGCAAGAAGAGATAAGAAAGCCTTCTTCAGCGATCAATGCAAAGAAATAGAGGAAAACAACAGAATGGGAAAGACTAGAGATCTCTTCAAGAAAATCAGAGATACCAAAGGAAAATTTCATGCAAAGATGGGCTCGATAAAGGACAGAAATGGTATGGACCTAACAAAAGCAGAAAATATTAAGAATGGATGGCAAGAATACACAGAAGAACTGTACAAAAAAGATCTTCATGACCCAGATAATCATGATGGTGTGATCACTGACCTAGAGCCAGACATCCTGGAATGTGAAGTCAAGTGGGCCTTAGAAAGCATTACTAGGGACAAAGCTAGTGGAGGTGATGGAATTCCAGTTGAGCTATTCCAAATCCTGAAAGATGATGCTGTGAAAGTGCTGCACTCAATACGCCAGCAAATTTGGAAAACTCAGCAGTGGCCACAGGACTGGAAAAGGTCAGTTTTCATTCCAATCCCAAAGAAAGGCAAATGCCAAAGAATGCTCAAACTGCCACACAATTGCACTCATCTCACACGCTAGTAAAGTAATGCTCAAAATTCTCCAAGCCAGGCTTCAGCAATATGTGAACTGGGAACTTCCTGATGTTCAAGCTGGTTTTAGAAAAGGCAGAGGAACCAGAGATCAAATTGCCAACATCCGCTGGATCATCAAAAAAGCAAGAGAGTTCCAGAAAAACATCTATTTCTCCTTTATTGACTATGCCAAAGCCTTTGACTGTGTGGATCACAATAAACTGTGGAAAATTCTGAAAGAGATGGGAATACCAGACCACCTGACCTGCCTCTTGAGAATCTGTATGCAGGTCAGGAAGCAACAGTTAGAACTGGACATGGAACAACAGACTGGTTCCAAATAGGAAAAGGAGTACGTCAAGGCTGTATATTGTCACCCTGTTTATTTAACTTATATGCAGAGTACATCATGAGAAACACTGGACTGGAAGAAACACAAGCTGGAATCAAGATTGCTGGGAGAAATATCAATAACCTCAGATATGCAGATGACACCACCCTAATGGCAGAAAGTGAAGAGGAACTCAAAAGCCTCTTGATGAAAGTGAAAGAGGAGAGTGAAAAAGTTGGCTTAAAGCTCAACATTCAGAAAATGAAGATCATGGCATCTGGTCCCATCACTTCATGGCAAATAGATGGGGAAACAGTGGAAACAGTGTCAGACTTTATTTTTCTGGGCTCCAAAATCACTGCAGATGGTGATTGCAGCCATGAAATTAAAGGATGCTTACTCCTTGGAAGGAAAGTCATGACCAACCTAGATAGCATATTCAAAAGCAGAGACATTACTTTGCCAACAAAGGTCTGTCTAGTCAAGGCTATGGTTTTTCCAGTGGTCGTGTATGGATGTGAGAGTTGGACTGTGAAGATGGCTGAAGGCGGAAGAGTTGATGCTTTTGAACTGTGGTGTTGGAGAAGAGTCTTGAGAGTCCCTTGGACTGCAAGGAGATCCAACCAGTCCATTCTGAAGGAGATCAGCCCTGGGATTTCTTTGGAAGGAATAATACTAAAGCTGAAACTCCATTACTTTGGCCACCTCATGCGAAGAGTTGACTCGTTGGAAAAGACTCTGATGCTTGGAGGGATTGGGGGCAGGAGGAGAAGGGGACGACAGAGGATGAGATGGCTGGATGGCATCACTGACTTGATGGACGTGAGTCTGAGTGAACTCCGGGAGTTGGAGATGGACAGGCAGGCCTGGCGTGCTGTGATTCATGGTGTCGCAAAGAGTCGGACACAACTGAGCGACTGATCTGATCTGATATATAAGTATATAGACACATGCATACATACAAGATAATATGCATGTACATATCATTTCAGATATAGAGAAGGGTGTTAAAGATACAGTAGATTTTAACATTTTAAAACTTATTAAAATACTTAATTCCTTTATTATTTACTAGTTTAAAAATGCAAAGTATTTCAAACATTCAAAAAAATTTATAAAAAAAGCAAAAATTAACCACTAATATGCCCAGCACTCTAATTTAATAGAAACTGACACTTTGCTTTTTTGTCCTAATTTTTCTAAACAACTTTTTCCCTAAGATTTAAACATATTTCAGAGGAATATAGGAGATGTTGTGCGTTTACCAGGACTGTACTGGTTTTAGTTTGCTTAGTTTAACTGCCATGTTGAATTTTACTGATTGGATAAATCTCAGTTCATTTATCCACTACTCAGGTATATTTTATGGGATCTTTCCCATACTTAACTATTACAAATGATTCTGAGTTGAGCATTCTTGTACATATGTGTGATCACACATGAAAGGGTGATCCAAATGTAGAAATGGAACTATTGGGTTCTATGTTTTATGCATCTTCAGCTTTACTAGATAGTAGCAAATAATTGTCTAACATGACTGTAACCATTTACACTTCCATAGGTAATTTTACTAGTCTGTTTTACACTATTTGATGAGATGATACATCAAATAATGTAAAAGGATACCAGGAATACTTAGCATTTTACGTACCAGACGTGAGAATGAGGATCATGGCCATTTATCTTTCATAGTTGTGGCTTTCCTTTGCCCTTTGTGCTATCTTTGATATAAAGAATTTTTAAATTTGGGCTGAGGATCTCTTTTCATGGTTATTATACATACACATTTTCTCTCTTTATAGCCTCTCCATTTGTTGACAGGATTATTTGTCTTTTTCCTTATTGAACTGTAGAAGAATTTTATATAACCTGACTGTTTATCTTTGATGGCTTTTTTCATGACAAATAATCTTATCATGGTTTGTGGCTTGCTTTTTTCACTTTATATATGATATCTTTCAATATATAGAAGTTAGCAATTTTATTGTAGTTGAATTTGTCAACCACATTCTTTATGGTCTTGTGTGAGGCATCCTGATATTATAAATACGTTTTCCAATAGTTCATTTTGAAAGTTGACAGATATGCTTTTAACTTTTAGGTTCCTTTGATTACTTCTTTTAAATGGTATAAATTGGCTGTCATTAATGCCAAAGAGATAAAAGTTTGCAAAGAGTACACATTTTGGCTTGACTGTAAATTATTCATTGGTATTTTATAGTCATCCTGTCATGATCGCATGCTATGCATTTAGAATACTGAGATGCATTGACCATGGTCTCAGTCTCCTGAAAGGGACAAATCTAATAAGCACATGCAGTGCAGTATAAGGGCTAAAAGAAGACTTTACATATATAAAACCTGGGAGAAGGGAGATGGCAGTGAATTATTTGCCAAGAAGCCATTATCTGTCCTGCTAATTCATATACTCTGGGCTAATAGAAATTTTATGGAAAACTGAGATTACTATTATAGTTTAGCACTACACCCCTTAAGGGAAACCAATATTAACTTACATCCTTTTTCTGATTGAAAGACAATAGTGAAAATTTGTGGGGCTACACGAATATTTTCCTCCTAATTTTAACAAATAATAAGTTATCACAGATGTTGTTTGCCAGGATGCTTTAAATTTCTGGAAATGTTAAAACCCTGTTTTATAAAAGATTGGTTTTTGTTTACAGAGACGAAATGGTGAAGATATACCTGTGGCTCAGACTAAGAACATCAATCACAGAAGATTTGCTGCTTCCTTCAGATTGCAAGAAGTGACAAAAACTGATCAGGATTTGTATCGCTGTGTAACTCAGTCAGAACGAGGTTCTGGTGTGTCCAATTTTGCTCAACTTATTGTAAGAGGTAAAGTAAAATTGCTTTCACTTCATGAAATTGCATGGCTTCATTAGAACAAAAGCGACTTTTGTAGATATTTGGATTGATTTTTAAATATAGTGCTCTTTATCTCAAATTACTGCAAAAACCATATCATTATAAAAGTTCTGAAAATATCTTAAGGTCAAATTAAGATTGTTGTTATCTGGTGTGTCCGACAAGTTTTCAGTAAGTGATTTTTATCAAAAGGAATCTATTTAATACTCGAACAGGGCTAAACATACATATAATACTTTATTTTGCCATCAATTTAAAGCTACCAGAGGAATTGGTGAGGGATTATGATACATTGGTACTTTTCCTTAGTGGATACTTGAAAAACAAGTACAAGTGCATGTATAAGTACAAGTATAGTATAAGTAAGTATAAGCATAGTACTTATACGTGTATAAGTATAGTATAAGTAAGTATAAGTATAGTACTTATACTTGCAGAAGTACAAGTACAATGTATATTACAGTCACTGAAAATTGACTGAGTCCCTATATAGTTCACTCTTCTAGGTTGTGGAGATACAATGGTTAGTAAAATACAAAGACCCTCCCCTGTGTATGTAGGGCTTCCCTGGTGGCTCAGATGGTAAAGAGTCTGCCTGCAGTGCAGGAGACCCAGGTTTGATCCCTGGGTCAGGTAGATCCCCTGGAGAAGGAAATGGCAACCAACTCCAGTATTCTTGCCTGGAAAAATCCCATGGATGGAGGAGCCTGGCAGGCTATAGTCCATGAGGTCGCAAAGAGTTGGACATGACTGAGCAACTTCACTTTCTTTTCCCTATGTAGCTTAACACTGAGGTATAATAGGCGCATCATATATAAAACTGTAGTATCGCATCAAGGGATGTGTTATGAATAAAAATAAATACACAAAATGAGGGGGATTGATGGTTTAATTAAGATGATCTGGAAGGCCTCTTTGTGAACATGACAACTGAGCTGAATCCTTCAAAAATGAGGACGTCAGCCATGTGAAAATTTAGAGGAAAAGCAACTTTTGATGAATAGACTATCATGTATCAGTTGTTTATAATAACAAATGAAAATAATTATAAACCATATAAGTCTCTTTAAGGAGAAGTTTGGCAGATTTTAACAAAAACATTCCATCTGGACTGAGATTTGTCAGAGGTGTCAGGGAAGGCCTTTGTCATTGACTTTCTTTGAGATAGAATCTGAAAGTTGAGAAAAAGTTGCTCAGATGAAGGTTGTAGTTTTGAGGGGCAGGGGTAAGAAAAAGAAGGATCAGCAAGCAGAGAGCAAGGCAAGTGTCAATGCTTAGAGGCTAGAAGGAGAAAATGAGATAATCCACATTCAAGTTAATACATTTTATAATGCTTAACATCAAATGTCTTTTACATGTATTATTTCATTGTTAGATTTACTTGATTTTAATACTTTAACCTTTAGTACTTTCAGAAGAAAATTGAAATTCAGACTATTTGATAATTGCCCAAGGCCACAAAGATCTAATAACTGGCTGAGCCAGAATTTAATTCCATGTTTCTTAACTCCTGGAGCTGGGCTCATTCTTTTCCACCAAAGCTTTATCTCACATTAACATTATTAAATAATGCTATTAGCTGCTTATAATGCTTTTGTCTTGAGAGATTCTGTGGCTCATTAAAAAAGAGAAGTTTATCTTTGTAAATTGAATAGAACTCTATTATAAATAAAACTTTGCTTATAGCTCCAGAGTCACCTTATATAGCACATGCTTTAGTTCATGAAATCACAGCCCCAGTTCATTGACTAACAAGAAAATATGGTAATATTTAACTCCAGTGTTTAGGTAAACAAGTTAACATATATTCATATATGTTTGTATATTTATCTTTGGTGAGCCCTTTGCCTACATCTTTCTCACCTGAGCCTGACGGTATCTTTGAAAAGCCTGAAGGTGTCCTTGGGTAATCTTCAGAGTAATTAATATGCTATGGATACAAGAAGGTGGGTGTGCTCTTGAGTCATCATGCTCGCTGTTTCTCCACGGGGCTGTATGTGCATTCATGATGTGCAGCCGCTGAAGGAGACAGTAGCTTTTAATAATGCAACTAGAGTGCTTTTGACTAACCTACCGTTTTATATATGTGTGTGTGTGTGTGTGTGTGTGCTCAGTTGCTCAGTTGTGTCTGAGTCTTTGTGGCCCCAGGGACTGTAGCCCTCCAGGATCCTCTGCCCATGAAATTTTCCAGGCAAGAATACTGGAGTTGGGTACAATTTCCTATTCCAGGGTATCATCCTGACCCATATATATAAAAGGATCATCCAGACCCATATATATATAAAGAGAGAGAGGCATAAATATAGATCTAAAGATATAAAAATTTTTGAAGAAGTAGCCCCTGATGTATTCAACAGTTATAAAAGGCAGAGTTGAAGCCTTAGCTAGTTGCTCCCTTTAAATGTAAATTTCCTTCTTTCAGATAGCCATGTAGTGCCTGTTTATTTTAAAAGAGATTTATTTTGGATTATTAGATCTTCCTTGTTTATCTGAATTGAAAAGTAGATTTTATCAGAGCTTGCTTTTCTTTGCTTAGAGAATCTATATTATGGCTATTCCAGGAGTGCTACTTGAGAAGTAACTAATTTTTTCAATAACATTTATAAAAGGAAACTCTGAATTTCATAGAAAATCTTAGCTATTTTTCTTTCCCCTTTTTTCCTTTTTGTTTTTTTATGACGTTCCTGCCATTTAACCTATATTTGGTTTTACACTTTATATTGTACTTGTTGGGTAACGACATGATGGTGCTGTGAATGTACTATCCAGAATCTGTTTACATTTTAGAAATATATTTTGATAGTTTTGGCACTGTTCTTTTTCTTTTTCATGTATTTTACTTTGATGTATATTTAACACTTACAGGTGATACTTTGCTTGCAGTTTGATTTGAAAACTAATATGAAACAATACATTCTCTTGTTTGTTCAGTAAGCACCAAATAAATATTGGTACCCACAAAATACACCCTTTAGGGTCAGCTCTCCTGGTGTTGAAATAGTGCTGAGAATTAACTATGGTGACAAGTCTTGTCTCTCATTGGCACTTTCAAAGCTGACATCCTGTTACATGGATACAAAAGATGGTAATTTTAAAGGAAATTTTGGGGGCAGTGATATGAATAGTCTTTAATAAGATCTGGCATAGTATTGCCTGTTGTCAAAGATGACCCAAGGGTAAGAGTTTATTAGTGCATTTTCTCCTAAACTGAAAGTGACAGGGCATGCTTAAGGCTTTTTGGGTGCTGTTTGTTACAAATGAAAATTTCCCTGCAGAATTCTCGTGTTGAAGAGTATTGATCTCTGTGTTCCCACAGCCAGAGGAAGAAAAAAAATGCTGAAATAGACTTTATCATGATTTTAGCTTTGCTTCCAGATCATTTTGAGTAATGATAACATTTTCGGTTTGTGGAAGCCAATCTTTATTGACAAAGAAGTTTTTACAGAGATGAAATGAAGAGCAGATGTTTTGCTCAGTGTTTCTACAAGATAGAAGTATAAAAAATGTGAGATACACATTGAAATGTTTATAAACTTCAGATGAAAAGCACCACCTGTAGTCTGTTATATTATAGATTCTCATTCTTTTAAAAAAAATTTTAATTGAAAGATAATTGCTTTACAATACTGTGTTGGTTTCTGCCATGTGGTACATATACACAATGGAATGCTCAGTTCAGTTCAGTTTGGTTGCTCAGTCGTGTCCAACTCTTTGCGACCCCGTGGACTGCAGCATGCCAGTCCTCTCTGTCCATAAGCAATTCCCAGAGCGTACTCAAACTCATGTCCATTGAGTCGGTGATGCCATCAAACCATTTTATCCTCTGTCGTCCCCTTCTCCTTCTGCCTTCAATCTTTCCCAGCATAAGGGTCTTTTCTAATGAGTCGGCTCTTCACATCAGGTGGCCAAAGTATTTGAGTTTCAGCTTTAGCATCAGTCCTTCCAGTGAATATTCAGGACTGATTTAGGATGGACTGGTTGGATCTCCTTGCAGTCCAAGGGACTCTCAAGAGTCTTCTCCAACACCACAGTTTAAAAACATCAGTTCTTCCGCACTCAGCTTTCTTTATAGTCCAACTCTCACATCCCTACATGACTACTGGAAAAACCATAGCTTTGACTAGACAGACCTTTGTTGGCAAAGTAATGTCTCTGCTTTTTAATATGCTGTCTAGGTTGGTCATAGCTTTTCTTACAAGGAGCAAGCATCTTTTAATTTCATGGCTGCAGTCACCATCTGCAGTGATTTTGGAGCCCCCCAAAATAAAAGTCTCTCACTGTTTCCATTGTTTCCCCATCTATTTGCCATGAAGTGATGGGACCCGATGCCATGATCTTAGTTTTCTGAATGTTGAGTTTTAAGTCAAGTTTTTCACTCTCCTCTTTCACTTTCATTAAGAGGCTCTTTAGTTCTTCTTTGCCTTTTGCCATAAGGGTGGTGTCATCTGCATATCTGAGGTTATTGATATTTTCCCCAGCATGTTGATTCCAGTTTGTGCTGCATCCAGCCTGGCATTTCACATAATGTGTTCTGCATATAAGTTAAATATGCAGAGTGACAATGTACTGCTGCTGCTGCTGCTACTAAGTTGCTTCAGTCGTGTCCGACTCTGTGCGACCCCATAGACAGCGGCCCACCAGGCGCCCCCGTCCCTGGGATTCTCCAGGCAAGAACACTGGAGTGGGTTGCCATTTCCTTCTCCAATCCATGAAAGTGAAAAGTGAAAGTGGAAAGTGAAAGTGAAATCACTCAGTCGTGTCCGACTCTTACTGACCCCATGGACTGCACCCTACTGGGCTCCTCCATCCATGGGATTTTCCAGGCAAGAGTCCTGGAGAGGGGTGCCATTGCCTTCTCTATCAAATGGGTATATCTTTCCTTTTATCCTTGCCTTTAGCTTCTCTTCCTTTCTCAGCTATTTGTAAGGCCTCCTTAGACATAAAGTAGATTCTCATTCTTGATCTCCTTTCTTTTCCACCTGGCTGAATCAAAGATGCAACTAAATTTCTAGCCAACCGACCCACAATAAACTTTTATAAAATTCTAATTGCTACAACTGACACTCAATTTTTATTCCCATTTGTTAACTATGCTTTTGTATTATTCCTTCTGTGAAACTCTTAATTACATTTTTGAAGTTCTTTAATGTGAAAGGCATAGTCTTTTCTTTGTCTTTGTTGTTGCTTAGACAACATTTCAGAAGGCAATGGCACCCCACTCCATTACTCTTGCCTGGGAAATCCCATGGATGGAGGAGCCTGGTAGGCTACAGTCCATGGGGTCACGAAGAGTCGGACTCGACTGAGCGACTTCACTTTCACTTTTCACTTTCATGCATTGGAGAAGGAAATGGCAACCCACTCCAGTATTGTTGCCTGGGGAATCCCAGGGACGGGAGCCTGGTGGGCTGCCGTCTATGGGGTCGCACAGAGTCGGACACAACTGACGTGACTTAGCGGTAGTAGCAGACAACATTTCAGTGGTGTATAATAGCCATTATCAAAATTCTCTGAACATACATATTCAATTAATTTTGTTATCTATTCCTAATGACTACCACTGACCTCTAGCTGTAAAATGAAGTGAATGTCAACACATGTACCAGTGGAGGTGGCCCTGTAAAGCAAATTTCAGTGTTAGAATCATAAGGACTTTGGATTGTTGTTGGTATTTGCCTTTGCAGGACAATACAAATTAAGGGTAAGTGTATTTGCTGGCTTTTATAACTGAAAGGTGCAGAGATAGGCTTCAGGGTTGGTTCATTTAGTCATGAAAGATCCATGTTCTTTCCAGTTCTTCCTTCTAAAGTTCATAGTTTTGACTAAGTCAAGGTCCCTTAATGGTCACAGGATAGCCATATGGCTATACACTTCTTTGGTCTCATCCACATGAGGATAGAAAGGTTACCACCTCTCACATGTATCAAAAATTGCATGACTGCATATGGAGAGACAACTGGAATGGCCAGTAGAGGACTTTTGTAAGTGGGACTACAGAGCATATCATTGTTATTCAGAGGGAGTCTACTCACATAAAAAAGGAACTGAGGATGTTTTTCACAAAAGGTACAACTTTACCTTGAAGGACATGCAGAGTTTGGAACTTGGTAATGTAGGAGAAGGGCGTTATCATAATAAGTCAGGTAACAGTACAAAGTGGGACTTTGTGGGGAATGACGCACTGTTAATGGAGTTGCTTGTAGTTATTGTACAACTTACCCACTATACCTGTGAAGGAAAGCTGTCCCAACTAACACTAAGTTTGCATTTGAACCTTTCAGATTCTACCCTTATTGTAATCATATGTAGTTTATATTCCATTAGAGTCTGTCTAGTCCGTTGTTAAGAGTTGGACAAGACTGAGCGACTTCACTTTCACTTTTCACTTTCACGCATTGGAGAAGGAAATGGCAACCCACTCCAGTGTTCTTGCCTGGAGAATCCCAGGGACGGGGGAGCCTGGTGGGCTGCCGTCTATGGGGTCGCACAATGTCAGACACGACGGAAGTGACTTAGCAGCAGCAGCAGCAGTCCGTCTTTGTTTGCTACAGCATTTGGCATATTTTTTACATAAATACAACTGATACTATTCTAAAAATTCATAAATAAAATGTAGCTGAAGTCAGAGCAGTGGGGCTGACTCTTAAAGATATAAGGAATGAATGATGAACTACATCCCTCCCTTACCTGGGATTAATGGAGGGAAGATTACTGGGATAGAGGAAAAGATGATGGCTGTTTGTTTTTTGTTGTATATGAACCAGTTTTATATGAACTAGGAGGGTGACTTTTTGTTTAGAATGAATTTTTTCTCACTTGAAAAACAATCTTGATTTAACTAACTTGTTGTAGTCTTTTGTATATATCAGTTAAAAATCATATCTGACTCTCATTTTAGTGTTTTTATAATAGAAACAAGGGCACTTGAGAAGTGCAAAACACACATTCTAATACTCTTGTTAGCTGGTGGTTGAAAAGCCATGAAATTTCTAGCTTGCATCCTTTAGCATTCTCTTTAATACCACACACTATTGATTGTTAGCTAGTTTTCATAGCACAGCTGGTTTTCATTCAAGCTGATTCTTGAATTCATGTATAGATTCTTTTTCTAACAGTGACTTAAAAATCCCTTTTCTTTGCTTCTCTTGTAAAAACTGATCATCTTGATAGCAAATTTAGAGTTATCTTGGAGAATTCAATTTAAGCATTTGTTTTACAAAATCTGAAGTATAAGAACATAAGTATAAACCACATACAAATTTCCCCCAACTGCCCCTACATTAGGAAAATGCCTGCAGTCAGTCAAGGGATACCAAATGTGTCAAATTTGGAGGAGACCACAAATGTGGCATATGTAAAAATGCTATATTGGTACCCTTGAGTATGGTAAAAGGAACATTTGGAGTCTCCTCTCATCCATAGGAGCTGCTTGTAATTCAGGTGATTCCATTCAATGTACAAGATGTCTGGTACATTTTTAAACTCTAAATGAGCAAAAAGATACTGGATGTCCTTTATTTTATTACTGAAACACTGTTCTATCCACTATTGTGCTCCATTATTCCAAATAATTTTTCCTATTAATTTTCTCCTGTTTTGTGTTCCCTTATGCTCTTTGATGAAAGTGATAGAGTACAGCACTTGTCTCACTAGAGCAGTGATTTTCATGCTATTTATTTTCTTGTTTGTTTTAAAAATGAAAATGCAGTCAGAGTTCTTTCTGGAAGAATTTCTGAGTGTATTTGCATAGGTGAATCTCATGTAATGTTTAGCAGTTGAGGCACTGATCATGGTTTTTTTGGAATGCGTCTTTGAGGACTTTGCTTTTGTTGGAGCTTTCTACTTACGAATTTAAGAAGGATCAAAGAGGACACAGAATGATCTGCATGCCAAATAATTCCTTCTGTTGAACTCAGTGTCCTTAGTTGCTCAGTCATGTCCGACTCTTTGCAGACCCATGGACTGTAGCCCACCAAGCTCCTCTGTCCATGGGGATTCTCTAGGCAAGAATACTGGAATGGGTTGCCATGCCCTTCTCCAGAGGATCTTCCCAACCCAGGGACTGAACCCAGGTCTCCTGCATTGCAGGCAGATTCTTTCCCATCTGAGTCATCAGGGAAGCCCCCTGTTGAACCCTAGGGAATTTGATTTCACAGCACTGATGATAGGTCTACACTTTTCTTCTGAGCCTCTCAATTCTATTTTCTTGGAGTTCATGATAAATATTTCTTCTGAAGGATCTATGTCAACTTCCCAGATTTTGTAATTTATATTCCCCTCCATGCTCATTCTTTTTCTTTCTCTTAGCCCAAACCAAAAAGGAGGCAATGAAGTCAATTTGTAACTTCATTGAAAAATCAACTAACAGCCTTTATTGAGTACTTAAAATGGTAAGGGGCTTCCCTCATAGCTGAGTTGGTAAAGAATCCACCTGTAGTGTAAGAGACCCCGGTTCGACTTCTGGGTCAGGAAGATCCACAGGAGAAAGGATAGGCTACCCACTTTACTATTCTTGGGCTTCTCTTGTGGCTCAGCTGGTAAAGAATCTGCCTGCAATGCGGTAGACCTGGGTTCAAACCCTGGTAGCTCCCTGGAGCTACCCACTTCAGTATTCTGGCCTAGAGAATTCCATGGACTGTATATATAGTCCATGGGGTCGCAAAGAGTCAGATATGATTGAGCGACTTTCACTGGCACTTCACTTTCACTAAATTGGTTATAATAGGCATCAGGAAATTACAAAGAAACCCCAGACATAATCTCAGCTCTCAAGCAATTTATAATTTAATTAATTGTATAGGAGATTGTTGAATTCTTGAATATTTGGGCACAGAATTTTGACTTTGATTTTGATCAGATCTTTAATTTATAGAGGGAAAAATAATATCCTCCAATAAGTAGAAAATATACCAATGGATATTTAGCAAACTTATTAAGCACTCTTTTGGTCTATAATGTGGTATATAATTTGTACTATGAGAGTCTTATCAAATGTGAAACTGAAGCTCTATAGCTGATAGACTGGAGTAAATCATCAAAGCAGAGAGAAAATTCATAGTTTTCAGCGGTATGTGTGTGCTGATGGTGGTGTAAGTGTTGTGGTTGGACTGGACTCCATTAATTGTAGATCTTGAATTTCTTCCACTTTTCCACCACTTCAATCTTCTAGAGTTGGTAATAGCAGACTTCCCAACCAGTGTATGATTGACAGGTGTTTCAGTGTTAAGCTTTTTTTCAGTTAACATAAACTGTTTTCAAGTTAGATGTTCACATCTTTTTAAAAACTAGCTAATCCACATTCTGCTTACTAGTGAAATGGCATCAGGAACCTGACTTTCTAAGCACAAACTAGTAAATACACAGAAACAGAAACCACTGATGCCATGTTAAGTGGAAGTAAATATCAGGTAAATCAGTCAAAACCAACTTATTCAGCAAAGTTTATCATATTTTTACCGTAGAAAGAACTTTCCATTTGGGTTCATATAAATCATGTTATTTCCTTTTCTGAGAAACATTTGAACTAGTAAGAAATAAAAACAGTCAAAGGTCAACACAAATAAGTACAGATAAACATTTATATTCTCTTAATCCTGTGCATGGATTGTGTTTAGTTCATAGTTAACTAGTTTTTATAAAAAAGAAAAAAATTATAACATTTTCATGTTGAACATGAGGATTTGGAGGCTGAGGACTAGACAGAGATTAAATAATTGTAGCAAAGTATGAGCAGCTTTTCTCAGTGCATAAATCCATTACTACCTCTCCTTATCCAGCTTTCACTTACCTCTGATGTTCATTTTAGAGAAATTATGGCCTACAGAGGTGGTCTTATCTCTCATGGGCTGTAGGACAGGGTTGTATTTAACTTTAGGATATCATTTAGAAGGTAACTTTGTTTTGCTTTGTTTTCTGCCTTCTGAGCCCTCAACTAAGAACATACTTTGTTGTCTTTTCTGTAGTGTTGTGCAATTCAGAATTAGATTTAGTTGTGTTGGCACAGAATCTGTCCTTGTGTTAAAACAACAAAGAAACAACAAATGAATAATTACCTGTACCTCTGTTAGGAAGAAATTTTACCCACATGGTTATTTACATTTTCCTAATTGCCACTTGGATTTCCTATGGTCTTCTTATGCATATGGAAGGAACCATTACTGTTCTTATTTTACCTGCTACCCCCTCCAGTGAATTTCCTTCACATTAGTGAAAAAGAAAAATCACAGTGCTTTTCTGGTCCAAAGAATTTAAATGAAATATGCTCTGAGTACCACTCACAATTTCTTTTCTATCACTCACCTCCTTAATCCACAGCAAGCATCCTCCTGCCATTATACTATTATAGTTGTTATTTCCTCCACCTGGATTTTCTTTTTTTCCCCTCAAATAAATGCATATTTTCACATTCTTATCTTATTCAGGTTTCTCTCAGTTTTTTCCCCAAATACTTAAAAGTCAAATGATAGTTATTTTCTAGTACAAAATAAAATTCATTGATTTTGTTTTATAATATTTTTTCTCCAGAGTTATTTAGCTCTAAGTTTTCAAAAGATCTTTATGTAACACCTACTATTAGTATGTGCAGAACAAATATTTGTACAAGACAGTGGTCTGAAATATACTCACATTGTTGGGTGAAATATAGCAGCTAGAAATACATATGTTAATAGGCTGTTTCTTTCATTTTCTGAATTTTATTACATATCCTTGAGTGCTCAGAACTTTCTTTGCCTTCAGTGCCATTGCTTTCATCCCTATTACCATTGTATTTTTACTGTACTTTTTACTTTTTTTAAATTAAGAAAAAAATTTCTATGTGCTGAGACTATTTTTATTGAGGTTTAATTGATTTATAATATTATATTAGTTACAGGTGTACAACATAATGATTCAATACTTTTATAGATTATACTCCATTTAAAGTTATTACAAAATAATGGCTTTATTTACCTGTGTAGTACAATATAGCTTTGTTACTTATTTTATACATAATAGTTTGTATCTCTTAATCCCATATGCCTGTCTTGCCCTTCCCCCTCCCATCTCCAGACTGGTATTCACTGAAAGTGAAAGTTGCTCTTTGTGACCCCACTGACTATACATACAGTCCATGGAATTCTCTAGGCCTGAACACTGGAGTTGGGTAGCCTTTCCCTTCTCCAGGGGATCTTCCCAATCCAGGGATTGAACCCAGGTCTCCCTCAATGCAGGCGGATTCTTTATCAGCTGAGCCAGAAGGGAGCCCAAGAATACTGGAGTGGTAGCCTATCCCTTCTCCAGCGGATCTTCCTGACCCAGGAATTGAACTGGGGTCTCCTGCATTGCAGGCAGACTCTTTACTAACTGAGCTCTCGGGTAATCACTAGTTGCTCTCTGTATCTGTGAGCTTTTTACTATGCTTTGTAAAGAGTGCTCACTGGTCTCCCTCCATCAGTACTTGCCTCCTCTGAGTCCGTCTTCACACAATAGCTGACAGACTGACTGCTCTTCTGATTCTGATGGCTTCTTGGTTAGGCAATATTAGTCCAGATGTCTCATCGCAGTTTCCAAGACCCATTGTCATCTGGCTCTGCCCACCTTCCCAGTCCAGATTCTCCTTTACTCACCAAACTCTAGCAGCACTGACTTGCTTTCACTAGATCATGCTCTCTTCAACCTTAGGGCCTAGGCATTTTCTGTCCACAGTGCATCTTCACATTTCTTCAATATATTATTGCATTCCTAACATCTGCCTCCACCTCTCAATTAACTAAGTTAAGGACTCTTCCCATTGCTTGTTTACTATTCTATTTCTATAGCCAGGACCATGGCCAATACCCAGCTGATATAATCAAGTAATTGTTCAAGAAACAAAAACAGCATAGATTGTAAAGTGCCATATGAATGGCATGGTCTTAAGGTGTAGGACAGAAGAGGCAGCCTCATTCTTGACTTTACCAGTTGGGGAATGAGCTGTGGAAGAGGCAGACATCCATCTTACCAGTGATGGATGGATAGGATTTGGACAGTTGAAAATAAATATGGGCATTTTAAGCAGAGGGTGTGATATAGGAAAAGATATGTTCTTGAGGGCTATTGTTACATATAGACCACGGCACAGTGTTTCACAGGGAAGTCTGATGTGACCCTGAAATTGTACTGTGAGTCCTAACTGTGGAGCAATTTGAAAGCCTGACTAAGGAATATGAATAATTCTATCATTTGATCTGGGAACTTTTGGGAGTTTTACAGTAGGTTACTCATGTCTTCATATCTGATTCAGAAAACTAGGATGAGAGATGATTTGGAGAAAAATGAGTTTTCAGGGAGTAAGTTTAGGGGGCCCTAAAAATCTTAAACACTTGAGATGGTAAGACATCCTTAGGGAGGGTTGTGTTGGAAAGGACAAGTCAAAGTTGAGAGATTATGGTGGAAATACTGTTAAGAATATTGTGAAATGACCAGAGATGGAATAGTCAGCCTGGGATACTAGGTGAAATATAGTATTATGGACAAAAGTTTGGAATGCTTGTAGAACTTACTTGATAGCATAGGTGTTCATTTTAGTCGTAAATTCTTGCTTGGGTCACTGGAGAGACGGGTTTTAAATCTTTGGGCAAATGGGAAAGGCTTCGGCTAGTTGAAGGTTATTAACAGAGATTCAACACAAGATAAATGAAATAGACACTTAGTGTAGAGAAATTCTAGTGTATAGACATTCTTTTGGAAGCTTCCATTTCAGAATCCTTAGCCAATATTATTAGAATTTTTCATGTTGCTAAACTTAGGATAAAAGTAGATGTATGCAATTTGGAAAGAGAGTCCTGACATGGTTAAATATAATGTCTTTCTTTACTCTTGACATTATTCATATACGAAATAAACACATGTGAGATACAGCATGTGTAAATATTTTCTCCCTGCTGCTTTATGTAGATTGCTTTTTTGGGGTTTGAGTTAAGTGAAAATCTGTTAAGTGAAAATCTTCCTGTACTTTGTGCTTCATAGAAATAAAGCAAGCTCTCCAAAGACTTTTCCACTTTTTCTGCTCTTCAGAATTTGAGTGCCCCTGATAATAATGCTCCTAGATATGTTTTTTTCTTACATCAATTTTTTAAGGCATTGAAAGGAAGGCGGTTTTTCTTTCTAAGGCTCCTGTTCAAGAGCATTTCTCAGTCCTCAAAGAATGACACTCACTGCATCAGGTCATTTAAAAATATTTACTTAAGGATAAAGAGTTCCCACCTGCCATTAATTGTTCTATGTTAAAACCCCCACCAGGTTTGACATTTCTTTGTATTGTGCAGGGTTGTTAAAAAGTAGTTACCATGACCAGACTGGTTGATACATCACAATGATGAAAAGCAAGCTGTTTGGGATTCAACATGGATGGTGGAAATGCAAGATGTCAGAGGAGCCATATATTAAAGAGAATTTGAATTGGAAACCGAATCCCAATCTGCCACTGGGAACATTTTGATCATTTTGATTTATTAAACTTTTATAACAGCATTCAGATAGAGTGGAATTAAAACCCTTTAGTCCTGATAGTTTATTGTACACCAACCACTATGTAGCTGGTATCATTTTTGAAGGTTCTCTTAGCAATCAGTGAAGAAGGAAAAAAATGTGTTGGTGAGAGACTTAATTTAAAAGGCAGTTTTCACAGATATTCTTGCATCTAACTTTTAATCCCTTTTATTTGCATTGGGTCAAGTTTGAAAACAGATCTTGCAGTTTTAACCTACCAAGTACCTTAAAGTTCTGATTTTTACTGTAAAGTTTATTTGGAACTCTGATTACTGGTTTTCATATTAAAGTATTGTATTTATGGACATATCATAGGCTATCATTTCTTTCTGGCTCATGTACTTTGCACTCAGAGATATCTATTTTCTGTCTATATCTAAGTTTGTGTTTCTGAGTGTTATGAATAAATATTCAAGTGGAAATACTAATACAATTCTGAAGGCTAACTTGCAACAGAAAACAAAATAATGTATTTTCCTGCAATTACTGGAATTCCATAACTTGGATCTTTTCAAAATCATCTTTCGGCATCAGCAAGCATGGGTTTTCTTTTCTGAACAGTGGCTCTGTAATAAAGGGAAATCAATTACTATTAGAGAGGCACTATAGGTTAAAGGCATTACAGGTTCACACTTGGTTTTGCAGCTGGGACAGGGTACTTAGCTGTGAATCAGGAATGATGCCAAAGATGGATGAGACAGAGTTCAAGGAGCAGTAATGTGAGGGTCCAGGACTATCGTTTCAAGCTGTCTGCACAGTAATGATTGATGGGTTGGTGGTAAGAAGTAATAATACCAGATGATGAAAGATGCATCTCAGCCTCTGGAGCCACAGCATACCAGCTACCTGTTGGAGTTCTGGGGCATAATGATTCCTGATTTGCAACCAAACGGTTTTGCTGCATTTAGCAACCTAGATTTTTGGCAGCTGTGAAGGAAGCAAGCAGCATATCAAACACTCCTGCACATTGTAAATTTAATTACCTCATATTTATGCATAGTAGTTGTTGACAGGATCTTATAAGCTATGCTAATACGGTAGGTAATTTGTTACCTCCAGAAATCACTTTCCATGTGTCTTCTGATCATTATCATGAAACATGATAAATGATCTAGCCCATGAGGTATAAATGAAAATGAAATGGATAATTGGATTCTATGTCTAAATTGTGGCTGGAATAGTCACAGCAATTATAATTGAATTTATCTCATAAAAATGTGTTTGGCCCTATGTTAGTGACCTTTCATCATCTTGAGCCTGTGATGTTATATGAAACTATTCATAAGATAATTATAAGAAGTTTATCACAATTGTATAAAAAATTCTCTAACACTTTAAATTTTCTCTGTTTTTGCTTTATTTGCCTATAACTTGAAGTATTCAGTATTATACTCTTTATCTACAATGGATTTAAGCAGCTGATACTGATAATCTTTTGATACTGAAAATGTTCTGTTGTTACCAATGCCTTGATTGAACAATTTAGGAATATTGCAAGATATAATTGACAGTATTTTTATGAATGTCTTTTGTTATTAGCAGCACGTTTCTTTCTGTGGAATGTTAGAAGTGTATCTTCTTAATGAATGTGTGTAGTTTCTTTGATTCTTATGAGAGAATTTCTCTGAAATAATAAAATAAAAGAGAACTTATTTCAAGTATCATCAGACTTATATTCTTTCTCACATCTCTTCAATTCATTTTAAATAACAAATATTATTTTATTATAAACATTAAAAACTCCAATTCATTGATTTGATTGACATTTTTGAACAGTTACATAGGCTGATCATTGTAATTTTTGCTAATAAAAATAACTAAGATACATGATCTTTAGGGTCTTATAATTCTGTTTTTATAGTAGCTGCATGGATATCTAGTCTTTAAATTATAACATATTATTATACTTATTCTTTGTGTGTGATAATACTAAAATTCCTTTCTCATTTCTAGTTTCTTTCAATAATCGTCCAAGAAGCCAACATGTTCACTCAACCTAGATTCCAGCAAGTCTTGGATGGCTTTTTTAGAATCTAGGCAGAATCCTGTACATCTGTGGTCTGTGAAAAGCTAAGAAACCTAACTATCCTGATAATCCTTCTGCATTCTTCCTCCCTTCTTTCCTGAACATTCTTCTTGGATTTTAAACCAAGAATTATGAATTGACTCTGTAGCTTTATGAAGATTTTGGAAATATTTTATGACTCTGATAAGATTCTCTGGATTTCAAAAGTTCCTTGATTATCAAAAAAGTACATTATTCAGAATTCAATAGCCTGTCTTCTATTTGAGGGCATAGTGCTTGGTAATAAAACAAAGTCCATCAGCTCTTATCCTTAATTTCACTAGAATATTAAACTCTAGGCAGCTTCCTGGATGGTACTCAGCAAGGTGGATTTTTGTTTGATCTAGTCACCTTTGATAAAATCAGATGAAAATCTGAAGACTCTCTGGCTTTTTTTTTTAACTTCTTTCTTTATATACTACCATTATTGTCTTATTTTCAGCTTCTTGAAGCAGGATTTAGAAAAGTTTTAATATATGCTCTGGAGGAAGTTTTCTCCTCCACTTACTCTATTTTTGTATTCAAGGTAGGGACATGCTCCGAGTAACTCTTCACATTGAAAGTCAAATCATGAGTCACATTCTCTTCAAATTATTCACTTGCAGGGTAGCTCTATTTCTGTGTTTGCTGAGTAGAAATCCAGAGAGATGCTATGAGATGGGCTCACAGAGTTTTTTCTGTGAGCAAACAGAGGCAGTCCAATCGAAGTTCAAATAATGTTGACATTATTGAACTTAAATCGGCATGATTCCAGAATAATGTTAAATAATTATTTAACATTTCAGTAGAGACTTTCAAAAGAGAGATGTTATGGGAAATGTAAACATCTAGCTCTGCTTCATTGACTATGCTGAAACTTTGGACTGTATAGATCACAACAAACTGGAAAACTCTTAAAGACATGGAAATACCAGACCACTTTACCTGCATCCTGAGAAACCTGTATGCAGGTCAAGAAGCAACAGTTAGAACCGGACATGAAACAGTGGACTGGCTCCAAATTGGGAAAGGAGTACGTCAAAGCTGTATATTGTCTTATTTAACTTATATACAGAGTACAAAATGCAAAATGCTGGGCTGGGTGAAACTCAAGCAGGAATCAAGATTGCTGGGAGAAGTATCAAAAGCCTCAGAAATGCCGATGACACACCCTGATGGCAGAAAGTGAAGAAGAGCCTCTTGATGAAAGTAAAAGAGGAGAGTGACAAAGCTGACTTAAAACTCAACTTAAAACTAAGATCATGGCATCCAGTCCCATTATTTCCTAGCAAATAGATGGGGAAACGGTAGAAGCAGTGACAGACTTTATTTTCTTGGGCTCCAAAATCACTGCAGATGGTAACTGCAGCCATGAAATTAAAAGACACTTGCTTCTTGGAGGAAAAACTATGATAAACCTAGACAGTGTATTAAAAAACAGCAACACCACTTTGTTGACAAAGGTCTGTATAGTCAAAGCTATGTATGATCTTCCCAGTAGTCAGGTACAGATGTGAGAGTTGGACCATAAAGATGGCTGAGCACCAAAGAATTTTTGCTTTTGAACTGTGATGTTGGAGAAGACTCTTGAGAGTCCCTTGGACTGCAAGGAGATCCAACCAGTCCATCCTAAAGGAAACCAACCCTGAATGTTATTGGAAGGACTGATGCTGAAGCTCCTGTCCTTTTGTCACCTGATGTGAAGCGCTGACTCACTGGAAAAGACCTTTATGCTGGGGAGGATTGAGGGCAGGAGAAGTGGTTAACAGATTATGAGATGGTTGGATGGGATCATCAACTCAAGGGAAATAAGTTTGAGCAAACTTCAGGAAATAGTGAAGGACAGGGAAGCCAGGCGTGCTACTGTCTGTGGGTTTGCAAAAAGTCACACACTACTGAGAGATTGCACAACAACAAATGGGAAGTATATGAACTGTGTAAGAGTAGTGTATCATATATAGATGTATTCAAGTAAGTAATTTTCAAGAACATATATTTGTGAAGCAGAAAAAAAATCACTTGATGCTTGTATATGATGTAGATACTTCATAATATCAATATATTTATTATACATAGGTGACTATAGAACTCAACTGTTCCCTCTGAGATGCAGAGATTTACTCAAAGACAGGAAGATTTTAATGCCCAAACTTGCAGATAAACATACTTCTTGTTTCTTTTGAATTTGGAGATTTTCACATTTTGCAAGTCAAAAAAGCTGATACAATGATGTATATAAGAAAAAATATATATATGAACTCGTTGGACTTCCTGGTGGCTCAGACGGTAAAGCGTCTGTCTACAATGCGGGAGATCTGGGTTTGATCCCTGGGTTGGGAAGATCCCTTGGAGAAGGAAATGGCAATCCACTCCAGTATTATTGCCTGGAAAATCCCATGGACAGAGGAGCCTGGTAGGCTACAGTCCATGGGGTCGCAGAGTTGGACACGACTGAGTGACTTCACTTCACTTTGTGACTGATTTAACAATTTTGAAGAGAAATTTTGACCTAATTAGATTTTTGCTGTAAATACTGACTTTAAATTTCAAACTCAAGATGAGATTCTAACTGTATTGTATTGACTTTTATGTGTGTAGGGGGCGTATCTGAGCAAGAGTCAGGGACTAATTAGTATAGAACCATCCTTTCCTTATTTTTAAAATTTCTTAATTAAACATAGTGTACATATGCAGAAAAGTATGTATTAAATATATAGCTTGATAAATGTATAGCTTGATGAATTTTCAGAAACTGAAAATATATACAGTCAACAATGAAAAAATACAATATTACCAAGCACCCCAGAAGTCCCCATCACTCCCCTGCAGTCACTAACCCATTGTTCCTGGCTTCTAACAGTAATAAATAGCTTAAGTAAATGGAATTCTGTAGTTTATGCTCTTTCATCTGGCTTCTTTCTCCAACTTTGTGAAATTCATTCGTATTTTTGCATGTATCTGTACATCATTTGACATCATTGTTGTAAAATATTCTAACTGATGAGATTGCCACAATTTTTCCAGTTTACTGATTGTAGGCATTTGAGTTTTGGGGGAACATCTACCTGGAAGTGGAAATGCTAGGTAATAGCATATGCTTATGTTCAGCTTAAGTAAGTATGGCAGCTTTTTGAATTTATTGCATCAATTTATATTCCACCATGCAGTTTTAAGGTTCTAGTTTTCCATATCCTCACCAACAGTATGTATTATCCTACCTTAAATTACCTTTTTATGTTCATTCTTTTCATTTGTTCATAAATGCATTCTTTAAACAATCATCATTTGATTGCCTAATGTGCTAAGTATTGAAGTCGGAAGTCACAAACTTAGAGACAAATAAAATGTGTGTCTTTTAGGAGCTCAATAACTAAAGAGAGAGAGAAAAAAATATATGGATAAATCTTCTACAGGAAAAGGTACATTTATTTTAGGTTAGAGAGGGTGTGCTTAGGAAGGCTTCTCAGAGGCAGTGATAAATGAGCTGGGATTTGAAGATGAATGGTTTTGCTAAGTCTATAAATGGTAAAAGAGCACTTCAAGCAGCCTATAAAGGATGAAGGTGGATGAAGATAAAAGAAAGAATTCCCATAGAAAATACAAATTATTATATATGAACAGGTGATTGGTATTGAAGAGTGGTAAGATGTGAGACTGAACAGGTAAGCAGGAGACCGATCATGGTAGAGCAGTATTTTTATGTGCAGAAGTTTGCAACTTTCATCAAGGTTTCATGAAGATTTTCCTTCAATCTTGTTAATAAGACATAATTTTCCATTTATTAACTGCTGCAAAATGAAATACTTCTAAACTTACAGGCATAAAACAGCAACTGACCTATAATGCTCACAACTTCTAGGAGCCAATAATTCAGAAATGCATAGAGGGGGTGAGTTTTTCCTGTTCCAGGAATTTTGTATCCTCAGTCAGAAACACTCAAATTGACTCAGTCAGTTCAGTTCAGTCGCTCAGTTGTGTCCGACTCTTTGCGACCCCATGAATCGCAGCATGCCAGGCCTCCCTGTCCCTCACCAACTCCCGGAGTTCACTCAGACTCACGTCCATCAAGTCAGTGATGCCATCCAGCCATCTCATCCTCTGTCGTCCCCTTTTCCTCCTGCCCCCAATCCCTCCCAGCATCAGAGACTTTTCCAATGAGTCAACTCTTCGCATGAGGTGGCCAAAGTACTGGAGTTTCAGCTTTAGCATCAGTCCTTCCAAAGAAATCCCAGGGCTGATCTCCTTCAGAATGGACTGGTTGACTAGCTGAAGTTAATTAATTCAAACTCCTGGAGGTGAGAATCATCTGGAAACTTCTTCATGCACATGTCTGACGCCTGGACTAGGATAACTCCACCTGCTAACTGAACCGAGCCCTGGTGGCTCAGGGCTCCAAGGGCGGATGATCCAGCATCCACTAAACAGAGGGGAAGTGCATGGTCTTCTGTGACCTAGCATCATTCCACCACTTCTCTGGGCTGTATATATTTAGGCAGGTCTAAGGTCTCCCAGATTCAAGAGGCTAGAACATGGACTCAAGCTCTCAATAGGAACACTCACAAAAAATTCATGCCCATGTTTTCAAACCACTACAGTGTCTGTATTATTTTATGCCTTTTTTCATTTTCCTGTGTGTTGTCTATAATACCATGATAGTAACAAAAGCTGTCTAGTTTCCCCCGCCCTAGCCATTCTGTCTGTAATGTGAATATCCCCCAGTTGGGTACCATGGTTTAGAGCACATAGACTTTACCTTTGACCCCTTTCTCATCATCTAATTAACATTTGATTTTATTAAGAAGATAAAGTACATTTATCATCAATAAAGGATTCATTTAACATAGTTTGGATTTATGTATTAAAATAACTTTTGAAACAAGATAAACATATACAGGCACAAATTAGTTCCTTTACATTTTAAATGTATCTTAATGCCTTACAGGAGTAACACATCTATAGCTCTGTGATTCATGAATATCTTTCTTAACCTTTGCCCAGTGTCAAATTCTTAATTTTAAACTTGAACATGTACATAGACATACATTTAAAAATATAAGTGTATTACAGCTTTGGGATAAGAAATGGTATACTTTGGGTGCAACAGGAAGATCTCTCAGCGGTATCAACTTTTTTATAAGTGTAACATTTTACAAAAATGCATGCCAAAGAAGTGTGGTAGTTTTTCCTTCTTTTTATAATACTGAAAATAGTAGGCCTCCTTACCCATTTTTAATCATATTTTCACTGATAGAGGTACTGTTTGTAAGATTCTTTGGTACCTATGAAAATGTTTGCACATTTTACTTACGTTTGTTTTCTTCCCCCTAGCAAGTTTTCAGTTGATCTGGCTAACATTGCAAAAGGGTGGGGAATTTGAAGTTCACAGAAAGAATATATAAACAGTTTGGGTCAGTAGCCATTTCATGCCCTTGTTTGTAAAAGGCATGATATTTATCAAAATAGAAAAGGGAGGTTTCTCGTCAGTAGCAGTGGCCGTGGAAGAAGAGCCCAACACTACTGCATTACTTATGGACTTAACACCCTTTGTTTTACTCTTAGAAACTTTCTCTATCTCTGCACTGATGGTTTACAACTTGGACGCCTTCTAATACTTTATGTTGAGACGATATACTTTATTTTGGTATTCTGAATGTCTACATACCCCCATTATGGTGTGGAAATAGGGGTGGTTGAATGGAATGGAAATTAAAGGTCTCTTGCTGGCTGAGCTGTCACACTAGTCTTTAAAGTGTCATTATCTCGTTACTTTATCACATCTGTAATTATTCTTGTCTGCCCCCTATTTCCATCTGTTTATAAAAGTAGGTGTGGTAATTGTATTTTTGATGGCACTTTGACTGATGGAGATGGGGTATTGGGCCCCTTAAGGAATGTTAATAGCACTGGATGATTAAAATATTTATTTAAAAGTCCATGTGTTAATAAGGATGGTGATCACATTGATGGCTCTGTTTTTATGGCACTCCCTTCTGTTCGTCATTGTACCTATACACTCGAGTTACCTATAAAACCTACTTTTCTTAGTTCAAAGACTAGGTTCAGAAATCTGGACTTTGGTCCCCTTTTCAAATCCCCTGACCCTTATCCTAGTTGACATCAGGGATAGTCCATCTGAAGTCACTGACCACATTATGTCAAAGCTTTGCTTTCTTCTCACTTAATCAAGGGCATCTACCTCCATAGGACACATAATTGTTTTTTGTTTTGTTTAACATAAAAATTGAAGAAATGTTCCATAATTGCTAATTTGTATCATTTGTCCTTTTAAATGAATGTATACTGGGAATCTTTACACTACAAAATTGACTTGAGTCTGTGTTAGCTAATGAATGACAGTTTCTTTGATGTGAAGACTTTGAAAGTCTCTGACAGTTTATGCTTTTTGAACTGAAAAGCATCCTAAAATTATGACTATGCTGGAGCTAGTAGTGAATTCATAAAGCCTATTATCTAGAGGAACTGTCTATAGCACTGAAGTCTTATTTAATGTTTTTACTATGTCATCACAAATTGTTTTTCATAAAGTAACTATATCACATGTACACTGGAATATGCCTGGCTGAAAAATGGCACACTGTACCTTCCAGAGTCATGTGGAAATAATGGGTAAATATTAATAAGGGTAAATAAAGTCAGATTTTACAGTCATTGAGTGAAGGGACTGAATGGTATCTCTGATTTTTTTACTTGACTAAGTCATTACATGAAAAAAGTAGACATCTGTTGCTGGCTACATATGCATAAAAACTTCATGCATCATTTTGAATTGTCTTGAAATAATCACAAAGTTCACAGTTAGTCAACACAACAGAATATTTAAATCCAAGGATCAAGATGGCCGACTTACATTTGTTGTTTGGTTATGATTAAATATTGGAATATTCTAATTTCATAAGTTTTAAAATTTTTATTAGATTCACGAGATTAAAAAAATTTAATATTCAAGATTTGGAATATAAATGGCGTTACTCCAAATCCTTTGGCCTGTTTGAATCCTAGGCATATATAACGTGTTACTGGGACATACGTATATTATCATTGCTGAACACAGTTCCCCTCCTTTCTCCTACCATATATTTTTTTATTGTCTTACCTCGTAAAGCTGACTGATGGTGATGTGATTACCTGTTTACGACCCTAGACTTGAGGGAGCCAAAGAGTTGAAGACTCTCCCAGTTTTACTAGTGACCTGATTGTTATTCTTGGAATCAGCTGGATGTTCTTTCCTTGAAACACATGAACAGTTTGAGCTCTGATCAGGCTGAAATGAGAGATTAAATGGCCATAAGAGAAATATTCTGTATTAGTTTATGACTCAATCAAATGGATCTATAATTTCCATCATAACATATGTGGCTTGCTCCCATGCCATACAGATTGTGGTACTGATGGAATCTTTTGTAAAGTTGTTGAATATTTGCAGTAATTCATAATTCTGAACCAATTCATTGCATAGATATTAATTATAGTTTGTGGACAAAAGGAAATAAAAATTATAGTTATTTCACGGTTTTAGGTTACATAGGCTAAAAAGCAAATAAACTTTACTTTTAAAAATCCTTTCACCTTTTCTTATACCCTAAATATGAACCTAACTTTCTTTTTAGTTTCTGGTGGCGGATCTCAAACAGGGTGTTGCCGCTGTGCCTTTTTAGGTCAAGCAGGTAATAAAGTTATCAGCAGTGTTTTCAAATCTAGATGAATAAAATGCCATGGTAATATACAGGATATGAAATTCAGTGTGCAAAATTTGCAGTTTTGCTGCTGAAATGATTCTTCTTATTTCAGCACTTTAGGCAGCAGGAAAGAGCCATGTCACTGAGATTAAATACTGTAATTCCACAGACCTTGCAGTTAAAAAAAAATGAATGCAAAATCACATAAGGATTGAAAGACAAAATAACTTTCATGTGAGGAGTGGCATATTTAGTATCAAAATGTTTTCCTACCCTGAATTAAATTTTTGCTCAAGAAACTCAAGTTATTGGTACACATTCTGGTATTATTAGTGCAACTGTATATTTGATAAAGTATTTTATATTCAAATTTGTATATATACATAGGAAATTTTTCTTCACATGGAAAATCTTTTTTTAAAGTTTACTTGATTTGACTAAAAGACAAAAAAGAATTATTATATAGGTTTGCAGCTATGCCTTTTTTTTTTTTACAAGGTGGATAAATCATTTGATGCCACTTGGTCACTAAACAATTGCCTAGAAAGTGTTCTTTTGTTCCAGTCAACAAACTCCTTTAATTAAATAGTAACATTTTGTAGGTGTCATGTATCATTGTCAGAGCAATTGGCTAGCTACATGGTTCAGAGCTCAAGGTGGTAAATCTTATGTTTTGAGGACTTCATTTCATTATCCAAAAATAAATTAAGCAAATTTATAAATAAACATACAAAGTTTTACTATTGCCAACTCCAAATTATGGTTCTGACACTGAAGTGGCAGTCTGTGTCTTTTGGTATGGAACAGACAGAATTTATGTGGATAATTTTTTCTTACAGTGACATGGATGACTTTTTTTCAAGGTGTTCTTAAGTCAACCACTCATTCTGTAGCGAATTACTGAACTTAGGCACTGCAACAGAGACTGGGAATGTAATGGTGAAAAAGTTTGATGAGCGTGTTACAAAATTTATTGGAAAATAGAGAAAAAAGAAAGAGCAAGACCACTTGTGGTCTCATAGTTCCCTAATCACTGTTATTAGCTGTTTGGTGTATTTCCTTATGGTAGTAGTGGTTAGTGGTTTTCTTTTCTCTGTCTCTTTCTTTAATTAATAGGAATATAGTTTTTACCTTTTAAAATGAAAGCTTAAATAAACTAAACATTCAAATGTCACCTGACATTTGTTGTATAATCTTCACAACTTGTGTTCTTGAAGTATATGATGGAATGCTACTGAAATACCATAATTTGTGTCATTTACCTATTGTAGAATATTTTGATTGCTTAATTTTTTGCTCTTTAGATATAGGTTTAATTGTCTCTTTCCATTAGATTTCCAGAAGTGGGATTACTTTAGTCTGTTAACACATCTTTACTTCTTGATATACGGCTTTCCAAAAATGTCAGTTCAGTTGTTGATGAGTAAGTTGCATACTTACACACCCATTTAACTGTGCCTCATTGATGATGGTCAAGCCTGTGTGAATAAATGATCACATATTTAGTGTTTGCACCCTCTTCAAAATACTGCTCCAGTACTTTTTTGAGAAATGTAAATGTGTGTGTGTGCTTAGTCACTCAGTCATGTCCCACCCTTTATGACCCCGTAGCCCACTAGGCTCCTCTATCTATGGTATTCTCCAGGCAAGAACACTGGAGTGGGGTTCCTTCTCCAGGGGATCTTCCCAACCCAGAGAATGAACCCGGTTCTCCTGCATTTCAGGCGGATTCTTTACCATCTGAACCACCAGAAATGAAACAATGTAAATGTAAATGATGTAATTTTAGGTAAGTATAACCCCTGGATTTGTGAGGGGGAATTATTTTTCACATTGTAGTGTTTCTCTAGGGGAGTCTATAAGTATCTTGGGCTGGAGGATTTTTCATTTTGTGGGACTATCCTGTGAATTTCATGATCAAGTAATCTTGCTGCTGCTGCTGCTGCTAAGTGGCTTCAGTCGTGTCCGACTCTGTGTGACCCCATAGACGGCAGCCCGCCAGGCTCCCCCATCCCTGGGATTCAGGCAAGAACACTGGAGTGGGTTGCCATTTCCTTCTCCAATGCATGAAAGTGAAAAGTGAAAGTGAAGTCGCACAGTCGTGTACGACTCTTTGCGACCCCATGGACTGCAGCCTACCAAGATCCTCTCTCCCTGGGATTTTCCAGGCAAGAGTGCTGGAGTGGGGTGCCATTGCCTTCTCTGAAGTAATCTTGGCTCTAGCCAATTCAAAACAAGTAACACTCCTCAATCATTAGAACAATTACTATTAGTGAAAAACCGCTGGGGGAGAATGAAGAAAGTCTTGTTTAGATAGATATAAGTAATGATTTAAAAATACATAATAAAAATAAATAAATATATATATATATCATTAAAAAAGGACTTTTTTGTTCAATTGCATTTTTTTAATTCTAAAATAGTACTGCCTACTTATAGCTGTGAAATCATGGGTGTTTATTTCACACTTCTCAGGATTTTTTGTGTATGTGAAATTTTATAAGGGTGGGCAGTGGGGCACAGCACACACTCTTTCCATAGCCTCAGTTCAGTTCAGTTCAGTTGCTCAGTCGTGTCCGACTCTTGGCGACCCCATGAATCGCAGCACGCCGGGCCTCCCTGTCCATCACCAACTCCCGGAGTCTACCCAAACCAATGTCCATTGAGTCGGTGATGCCATCCAGCCGTCTCATCCTCTGTCGTCCCCTGCTCCTCCTGCCCTCAATCTTTCCCAGCATCAGGGTCTTTTCTAATGAGTCAGCTCTTCGCATCAGGTGGCCTAAGTATTGGAATTTCAGGTTCAACATCAGTCCTTCCAGTGAATATTCAGGACTGATTTCCTTTAGGATGGACTGGCTGGATCTCCTTGTGGTCCAAGGGACTCTCAAGAGTCTTCTCCAACACCACAGTTCAAAAGCATCAATTCTTCGGTGCTCAGCTTTCTTTATAGTCCAACTCTCACATCCATACATGACTACTGGAAAAACCACAGCCTTGACCTGAGGGACCTTTGTTAGCAAAGTAATGTCTCTGCTTTTTAATATGCTATCTAGGTTGGTTGTAACTTTCCTTCCAAGGAGTAAGCATCTTTTAATTTCATGGCTGCAATCACTATCTGCAGTGATTTTGGAGCCCAGAAAAATAAAGTCAGCCACTGTTTCCACTGTTTCCCCATCCATTTGCCATGAAGTAATGGGACTGGATGCCATGATCTTAGTTTTCTGAATGTTGAGCTTTAAACCAACTTTTTCACTCTCCTCTTTCACTGTCATCAAGAGGCTCTTTAGTTCTTCTTCACTCTCTGCCATAAGGGTGGTGTCATCGGCATATCTGTGGTTATTGATATTTCTCCCCACAACCTTGATTCCAGCTTGTGCTTCCTCCAGCCCAGCGTTTCTCAGGATGTACTCTGCATATAAGTTAAATAAGCATGATGATGATATACAGCCTTGATGTACTCCTTTCCTATCATACGTGTAATTTCCATGGAGATGATAATAGGTAACAACAACCTATTTTGATTGATACGTGGTCTAGATGCTGGCATAGGAACCTCATATTTAGCAGCATCCAAACTTTGTGATGTCTGAGCATTAACTTTATTTGGCCAGTTCAAGCTTATGAGCCACCTGAATGATAGGATTTGAAGAAAACATCTATCATTAGATTGTTGGATTTAAAAGGATTTTAATATATTAAATAAAATTTTTTTACTTTCTCAATGCACAAATATGTCAACATAATTAAAATGATGCTTTATCTGAAAAATGATTCATAGAATTTACTGACTACATAATTGATATGGGCAAATATCATGAGATAGTAGTCCAAAGAGTGAATCGAGAGGTATTCAGCTGCCTAAGGAATTCGTTAGGATTGGAAATCTGAGGTATCAGTGATAAGAGTGAAAATCATGAAAGAACTATTAATCTTCTCATAAATATATTTTCATTACAGTTTATAAAATGTGACTGCATGAGAAACTTTGTTACATCTTATACATCAAAACACTTTCAACAGTTTACTTCATGTTTTTATATCTTAGGAGAAAATTAGACAAATTATGTTGCCATTTATGTGATATCAAATGCCCCCAGCAATGCTTTTATTATCTGTAACCTGCTTTCCATTTCTTATGGAAGGAAAGGCCATCTTCTGTTCATCAGTGTTATTTCAAATTTCTTGAAACAGTCAATACCATTAAATTATATTTTTATCCTTTTGAGGCATAATTTAAGATCATTTAAAACTGTCATAGGGTAGCTGATAAATAAAAGCTTGAGTTATTTTGTATATTGATGTTATTCTTCCTGCATTTGTCGTTAATGTTCTTTTCCATTTACTTGAGCATTTAATAGGTGATGTGGAAGAAAATTAGACAAAATGAAGCATGAACTAGTAAAGTTTTCTTTTTAAACTATAACTGGGTCAAAATTTTAATAAGAGGAATGATAAAGGAGTAGAATAATATTGATTTGAATTGATTCATTCATTTAAGTAAACAAATGACAGCAAATAAATAACTCCAAGGCAAATATTCTAATTGTATTTTTATAGGAATTTAGACATAGAAAGGGAACATTGACTCTTGTAGCCATTTCCAGTAATAATTTTCATCCTCTATATTTTCATTTCCTTTAAAAAATAAATAGCAAGGAAAAAGCAATGTGGATAAATTATTGCCTCTTAAAAATAATTTTGACTGTTCTGAACATAGCTAGGAAATATCCTAGGAGAATTATTTTGCTAGCTTCCTACCAACTAGATTAAAGGTAGAGTCGTGATGTCTCCCAGGAGTAAGAATGAGTTCATAATCCATGTCTGTGATAGGCTGAAAATGATACCAAAAATCTAAGATCCTAATCTCTGGAACCCATGACTACTTTGAGCAAACTCTGGGAGATGGTGAAGGACAGGGAAGCCTGATGTGCTGCAGTCCAAAGAGTCCGACACAACTGAGCGACTGAACAACAACGACTATTACCGTATTTGGATAAACTGTCTTTGGGGATGTGTTTAAGCCAAAAGTCTTGAGATGGAGATAGTATTTTGTATTATTCATGTGGACCCTGCATGTGGATATAATCACAAATACCTTCTCTGGAGGTTCAGATGGTAATGAATCTGCCTGCAATGCAGGAGACCTGGGTTAGATTCCTGGGTCAGGAAGATTGCCTGGAGAAGGGAATGGCAACCCAATCCATTATTCTTGCCTGGGAAATCCCTTATAAATAGAGGATTGGAGGGATTTGGCTACAGAGAGAAGAGGAAAAGGCAGTGTGAACTGTGAAATAGAGACTGGAGTAATGTGGCCAAAAGCCACCGGATACCAGCTGCTAGGAGATACTAGAAAAGGCAAGGTACTGATTCTCCCCTAGAGCCTTTGGAGGAAGTATGTCCTGGTACCACCTTGATTCCGACCCAGTGATTCTGATTTGGAGCACCTGGCCTCCAGAATCATGAGAGAATAAATTTCAGTTATTTTCAACCCACACTTTTTTGGTAATTTGTTACAACAGTCTTAAGAAACAAAGGCGTTTTTATTGCCTGCTTCTATAATGAGAAGGCTTATCTCAAGATAATTTTTATCAAGCCTTCTCTGACAAGTAAACAAAACAATGTGGAAGGATATAGGATTGAGAGGTATTTAATGTATTTATTTGAAAGGACAAATGTAGAAGTGTCATTTGCTTTGATATTTACTTTGTTGAGTGACTTTTTCTGGCTTCATAGCTTCAACTTCTGATTTTGCATTTTATTAACTCAGTGTTGATAAGTGACATGTCTGTTTGTAAATAGCATTGTAATAGGAATAATTGAATGAGAATATTCTTTCATAATGAGTTACTTTGATTCCAAGACACTTTTAAAAATTATTTGAAATAAGAAAACAAATAAAGCAATTTGAATGTATAATTGCAATTTTATAATAGGTTTAGCTCTAGAATAATGAATATAAGTCATTAATTGAAAGTTAATTGGTAACATCGGCAAAGTTTATCTTGTATTTTGGGGATTGCACGCTTCAGTTGATACATAGTGTACAATTGGGATTTATTCACACCACACCTCTGGGTCTGATAGTGTATTAAGTTATGAAGAATATTAATATTGTTCTGCAGAACAATTACTTGTTCATTTGCTAACTGATTAAAATTCATGCATAATTTATTGAAATGAATAGAGATTTTATAAATAAGCCTCCTTGTTCTCAAGGGGCTAAAACCAAAATGCATATGCTAATATGAGGCAACTTTTTACCTCCAACATAAAATTTAATATGTATTGGTATATTAGTCTCATTAATGTTAGGTTTCACTTATAATCATGCTCTTAATCAATGTATATGTTTTTAAGCCTCTCTGAATATTGCCACAGTTCTGAATTTGAGCTAGTGCTTTGATTACTGGACTGCCCTTTTGTTGACTTGACCATAGTAAGTGAGATGTAACACTGATCAGAGTGAATTATTGGCCTCTTTGGTCCAAGAACCTGATTACAACAAACTCAGTTCTTCATGTACACAAAACACTAGTGTTGAATATTAATTTTCAGGTTTAAAATTTATATGCTCCTTGGCAGAAACAAAACAAAGCAAAACAGCATCAAATATAGGGCTTGTTGACATGCCTTAGAAATGTAAAGTCTTTTAAAATTCTTAAAATTATGCCTAGTGTGCCAATGAGGAAATTATAATAATAACATGTGCAGGTCTACTCAGCTAATAGTGTATGCATTTTAAAAACTAGATCTCTTGACTTTAAATTTCATTTTCTTGTACATGTCATTTCTTTAAAGGTAGAAATGATAGAAGAAACATTATGCTTTACTTTTTCACTTGTTTCTAATATATGTTTTGTTGTAGCTTTCCTCTTCTGTTCTCCTCTTTTGTTTTCTCCTTTATTTCCATGACAATAATATGCAGAGTTGTGATGGTTGAGGTTTTATATTCAATGTACACTTATTAGGTCAGGTTTCACCCTACCCATAAATTTATAGATTAATCCCAATGTTTGTTATGTATGATTCATTTGGCAAATTATTCCAATGTAAAATATCAGACCTCTGCACGTTATTGTTCAGCTGTGATATGAGTGAGGCATTGCTGCTCTGGGTTAGAATCCCAGCAAGCTGTGAATTTAGTATCATTTCCTACTTAAATTAGTCAGTACATGAGCCATCTGGAATGAAAACAAACATTACAGATATGAGGCAGCTCAGTTTATTTGCAAAATACAGACTGCTTCTTAAAATATGTGCAACATTTAGATAGTCTGGGAAGATATTTGCATTTTTTCTATTACATTCATTTCTCTATTCAGTTTCATTTTAGTTTAAGATTTAGAAAATATATCAACTCTCTCTTTGTCTACCAAAACTTTTATAAACTTGAAATATAAAAGTTGTTAGACAAGTTGCTGAAATTTCATGGTATGAATTGTCCAGCTTTATTTTGTTTAGCTGATACATGAAAATTCTAAACTATTTTGGTATTATTTAGACTTTTTCTTCTGTAGCTTCTCAATGGAATTCAGCTGTGAATTTGTAAATATTAATTCACCCTATACCCAATTTTGAATATATGCTGTTGAAAAGAATTTTCAAACCATTAGAGATTTTGTACTTAAAATTTATAAATCAGGTGTTAAGCACTACCTTTCTATAAGAAATAGTGATAATTTTAAATGTAAGCAGTTTACAAAGCTCATGGTCCCAGGTGGCTCAGACCGTAAAGCATCTTCCTGCAAGGCAGGAGAGCCAGGTTCAATTCCTGGGTTGGGAAGATCCCCTGGAGAAGAGAATGGCAACCCGTTCCAGTATTCTTGCCTGGAAAATTCCATGGACAGAGGAGCCTGGCAGGCTACAGTCCATGGGGTTGCAAAGAGTCAGACATGACTAAGTGACTACACTACAACACTAGTTTATATAGAATATAAATAATCTTAATCTGAGCTTTATTTTCACTTTAAACAGGAGCAGTAGTGAAACACAAGTTTATATGATTTTACTGATAACTAGTTTGAAAGCTGTTGTGTAATGATGATTCTTGATGTGACTGACTATATTCTTCAAGTCATTTGGGCAGAAAAAAAACTAGTATTACTCACTAGGTACCTCTCCCTCCAACGTCTGATATTTTTAATCTCAGTATCTATTTTCTACATAACTCTCAATTTAAAATGATGAATTTACTGATTTATTATTTCTCCCTTGCCATGTTATATGAATACCCAATGTGTAGAATAGCTTTGCAGTTAGTAATTACTCAATAAATATTTGTCATATGAATTTTGGAGGAAGATTCTTGAAAATTAACCTGTATAGAGATTTAGTCCAGCTTGATTTATTCCTTATGTTAGGGATGTTTTTAAGACAAGGGTTCATAAGGTGGAAACTACACATTGGAGTTTAAAAGCAAATTCTGAGCTACAACTGGAAATCTGTACCAGAAGTATACGTTTTTTGTTTTTGTTTTTTCCAGTGTTGTATTATAAGCATTCATTGCCATTAAAATAGGAAATCCAGTTTAAAAAAATATCAGCTGTATTCTCTTGTTTCTATCTGCGTCTTCTCCTTGAGATGAAGAGGTGGACTCCAAGAGGATTGTGTGGTTGCATTTAATAGCTTTTCTTCATATAATTTGCTTTAACTTTTAAAAAAAAAAAACACCTTTGAAACAATAGATTAACACTTTCCCTTAAAGTCTTTTGGATCCCCAAGAAATGTTCTTTCTGAGACTTAAAGAAGCTTCCATCTGATCGCAATGTAGTAATTAGAATTCATATGGACAGAGCTAAAGCTATGGGATCTTACATAAAGTTCAATATCAAATTTCACCTGTATTGTTGTTAAGGGGAAATAGTTCCCTAATTCATTATTTATCATATTCATAAGTTCAACAATTGATATATTGTTTCCCAAAGTTTCTTTCTAAGGTATTCAAGATTAAATTGCAGTGTACCTTTGACATTTGAGTTTAATATTTGATGCATTGCTTTATCACATGCTCCTCCCAAAGGCCAGTGATATGTAATGATTTGTGATTTTGCCTCACTGTCAATTTCAGTTTATTATATTGAGAGATAGATGTATGGAAACAAGTCATCATTCGGCATCAGCTCCTGAGTTCAACGTTGCTATGCTTTCTTTTCATTTCATCTGCAAGAAGTCTGCAGAAGTTAAAGAAAAAAAAAACAGCAGGAACAAAAACATGACTTGGACATATTTTATGAACAAAATAATTAGTTATAGCAGTATTCATTAATTTGGAGATTTGTCAAGATCCTAGTTCCTCAAGAATGTTAATGTGTACTGTGTTTAGTAGTTAATCAGAGCTATCTATCTCTAAATATTTTCTTTTTATTTCCCTTGGTTACTGTGTCTTAACAAATTTATCTCCTGAAGAGGCATGTTTTTAATTAAAAAAAAAAACAAACTTGTGGTAAAAGGGTCATATCCCATCTTGAAAGTATTTGCTCTTTAAAAGTAGAGTTTCCAGACCACTCATTCCCAGTTTTCTTTTAAATATTTATTATGAACTCCTAAATAGAATAGGCCTTAAACCTTTAGAGTTCAAGAGATATAAGTATATCTATGCATTATAGTCTTTTGGGTGTTTAGCTAATGAGATTGTTCATCCGTCTCTCCTAGAACCACCGAGACCCATTGCTCCTCCCCAGCTACTAGGCGTTGGGCCTACATACTTGCTGATTCAGCTAAATGCCAACTCCATCATTGGCGATGGTCCTATTATTCTGAAAGAAGTGGAGTACCGAATGACATCAGGGTCCTGGACAGAAACCCATGCAGTCAATGCGCCAACTTATAAATTATGGCATTTGGATCCAGATACCGAATATGAGATCCGTGTTCTGCTTACAAGACCAGGTGAAGGTGGAACGGGGCTTCCAGGACCTCCACTAATCACCAGAACCAAATGTGCAGGTAAGACTGAAGAGCAGGCTACTCGGCCTAGTGAAGGAATCTAGCATAAGACATAATATTCTTCCAATATTAAAAATTCTAATTATTTGTTACATGATTAGTCATATTATTCTAAGATTTCCAGAGTATTGGTAAATTGTAGCCTTAATTATGTCATCAATTTGACTGATTTCAGGGCAGTGTGAATGTTTCTTTATTATTATTGTTATGAATCTACAGTCTTTTCTTGCATGGTAATTTTGCTCAGCTTTCTTGTATTTAGCCCAAAATCTCTGATTGATGCCAGTGAACCTATTATTGAGAAAGAAAACCTTCACAGTTTAAGCAAGTGTTGAGTACCTTTCTACTATGTGCAAATTGTCTGTCTTGATAATTTTGTTATGGTCAGTGCAGAGGCTGTATCTGATAATACGCATAAGAAAAGTTACTTTGAGTCAATCCTCAATAAAGTCTATTCAGAAAATTCTGTTGGGGATTAACACAGCAGCTGGAAACCCAGCTTTAAAATACAGGGTCTTTTCTTAAGTCTTTAAAGCTTGTATTGTCTTCCTCATGCCTAAAACAGAGTGGTGAAAATAATAGCATATGGAGAAAACAATAAGAAATGATGAAAAGTGAAATAAAAAGTACTGTATAAACATGCATCCTGTTCCTTATTGCAACGTATTATTATAATGAGAAAAATCATTAGCTATTTATTAAATCCACTGATAAGTTTTATTATCTAATTTATTGGGTGCACTTTTATTATACTATTTATTTTATTGTTTTATTGTTGAAAATAGTTTAATTTTTTAATTTAGTTGAAAGAGTTTTTTTTTAATGTCAATCATTATGTTGAAACACCTGCAGAGTTAATTCATAGGTCTGTATGTCTTGAACATTTAAAGATTTAGATTCTGAAAATTGAAAACTAAGACCATAGGGATATATGAAAATGTAAATGCCTGTAATGTGTCTTTTGTTTCTTTGACATCTGTTTAACAGTTACAATATTCTGAGGCTACCCACCAAGAGTACTGATCTAACATTAAAGTAAAATTCATGCAATTACCTAATGTATTGTCATCCCTAAAAATATTTTATTCTGACTCATTTTATATATTCATATTTACATATTTCCTATATAAATATTTAAAGATGCTCACTAGTAGGAAGCTTCACTGCTGAATTTTTAGTCTCAGATTTAGACAATAGACAGTTTTCTAATTTGCTGATTGTGTCATATGTTTATCTTGTGGTTGGAAAATAGCTTAATCCTGAAGACATTAGGTAAGTCTCTGAGGCTCAGCCTAAATCACACAATTTGCTTTTCACATTTTCAGTACAGCTAAGTCTTTTCACTTTAAGTAATGTGACAAATTATTCTTATTGTAGTAGATGAATTTCCTGTGGGGAAAAGCAAGTTGACTCTACAACCTCAACTAGTCAGAGAAATAATTTAAAAAGGAAGCAATATGGAAACTGAGAAGTGACTCACTCTTCCAAAATTAATATCTAGTGGTAACATAAAATGAGGAATGGTGGGGTCTGTTTTATTGGAGAAATTATCCACACATATTTTCTGATAAAATTACCTTTCTCTCCCTTTACATTTAATCCTTACAAGGTATATACAAACAAAAGTAATACATGTTAATTTACTATTCAAGTGAGCTTCCTCTTGATTTCTGGGCCCAGACTTCTTTCTTTTAAATATCTCATCTGCCTTATTTTTTACCAAAATAGATCCTTAAAAATTAGCAGTACCACACAATGATTTGTTAATATAATGTAATTTTTAAACTAGAAATTATTTGAAATTGGTCATTGGTCTAAAGGCCAATGGAAATTGAAAATAAATGAAATTGTGTTTTGGGGCTAGTTATGCTGTATTAAGTGGATGGAAACAACATTTTGAGGAACATTGATTTATCCCTGTTAAATGCTTATGTTCAGAATGCCTATTGAGCTGAAATAAGTAAAAATATGACTGTAAAGTGCTTTGAGGTATTTTACTTTGAGAATAACCTTATCTTTGTGGGAGGGGACAGAGTAAAAATAACTTATGCTCATAGCTGCTTTCAAATTTATAAATGTCTTGACATTTTTAAATTATATTGGTCTATTTTTGATATGTGAAAAACATTTAATTTGTGGGTTCTGTGGCATAAAATGGTATGAAGCTCATTCATTTGCAGTTTTACTTCCAACCGTAAAACAGTTTTTGAAACTATCTTTCACATGTGGTGAGTCTTTGTCACATATCTTTATTAATTTATTAATGTTCTCATAGGTGTGTTTGATGTAGGTTTTATGGTAAAAAATGCTTATAGACTAGATTTTCAAGTACATTGTAGACTGGAGAGAAACTATGGTTACTGTTTTATAGGAATGTCTACTAATTATGCTCTCTTATTAGCAAAAGAGGGAAAACTTACGGAATTAGATGTTCTATTAGCTTTTAAATCTCTGAAAAGCAGAAGTTGGGTATAACTGATGAACATCACATATCTAAATACAGTCAGTATAGGTTAAAATTATGATGTCCGTCTACTTCCCCTCTTCAAGAGTTCTTTCCCGAGTTTAAGATCCTTCAGACCCTACCAGCGTGAGTATCATCACTGGCCTTAGTCTGGTGTTTTATAGCAACGAACAGAACACAACTTATGCTGACTATGATATTCTCTGATATTTAGTACAAAAATTCTTCATAATCTGGGAAAATAATCCCTTTGAGATGACAAAGATAACTTTTGGAGAGGTTCTCATCTAATTCTATTAAATTGTGTAAACTCTGAATATTGTTTCTGTAAACCATTCCATTTTAAGAAATACTAGTCGGATGCCATGTTGTAGGGTAATGTTTTACCATTAGTATCATCTGGTTGAATATTTTTGTTTTGAAATAGCTATTTTAATGCATTCTACGTGTTAGACCACCAAGAAGCCTTGAAGATAAGTATAATTTTTTTTAGCTCTGTGTGTGTGTCTGATATCAATTTCACATGAATTTTTTATAAGTAACAAATAGGGTGATGATGACTTCCTGCCTCTCAGAAATTCTTATTTTTTTATTTTGGTTTATCACAAAGGAAAAATCCTTGACTACTAGATACCTATCAGAGAGTAATTAGTTTATATTTACTGTCTTAAAAACTCCATTTTAATGTAGTGAAGCCTTTTAAATTTTACTTCTGGCAATAGTAATTTTTTTTTCTTGGCAGAAATCTGCCAATAAATAATTTTACAGCAAGTTAATGAGTTGGCTTTATTTATGTGTGTTAATGAGTAAGTTTTATATTTTAAATGCAAATGTACATTTTCATAATACAGTATTGATTGATGTTGCCTTATAATTACTTGGATATTATTATCCCAGTTTTGTAGCTGGTGAATGTAAGACTTAGGAAAAACAAAGTAAAAAATAATGATTTGTCTAATCTTCAGTCAACTGGGCAACCGGGGCTCATACCTATTTTCTGGTACTTGAAAAACTGAATTCTTTCCCTCTTGCTCCTACTATGGGCATTTCTTTTCCCCCCTTCAGAAGAATGTAGCATGGATATATGAAAGTATGGTATCTGGGAGGGATGTACATTTTTATAAAATAGAATCTGCATGGCTGAATTATTCCTTGAGAAAACATAGCTTAATATTTGCAATTTCAGTTTTATTGAAAGCACAATTGATTAGTGTGCTTAACACTCAAGTATACACTCTTTGAAATATTTTAGACAGGTAAAGAAGTGTAAAATATGTTTTACTCTATCCTTTTCTGAAAATGTTCTGCCTAGTTGCCAAAGCATTTCTTTGTTTTCCTTCTGAAGTACATTAAAATCATTTGGTAAGTACGATTACCTGCTTCAGGGTCACTCAAGTTAGGAGAGGTGGTAATTACAGCCTCTGGTGGCTGTAGCCAGCTCTGCTTGCCTCTTGCTTCTCTTTGTGCCTGAGGGTATGATTCCTTCACTGTTAGCTTACAGCCTGACCCATGTTATTGTTCACATAATGCTTTTTCAAGCATTTTATACATTTTAAAAAATGTGTAAATGTGAAGTTGTCTTAAATGGGAAGTAATTCAAAAACTTCATTGAACAATCAAAGACAGCACACTTGTTTTTTCAGTGTGTCTATTTCCCCTGGGTATGCCATCTGGTATAGAAGCTGAGAAAATACAGTTTTCTCTTTCTCTTATTAAATGGAAATAAAATATGCCATCATCAGAAATTGTCTGCATTGCATGTTTTGGCAATTGCATGTTAAAATTGCTCTTTTAAATTGCCTTCTGCTTCTGGGTAACCCATTGTGGCACTGCTTTATGATTAACTGACATTTTAGAAGCATCTCCTTTATAGGGAAGGTCAAGAGTTCAGGGTGTCCATAACGTAATATATTTACACAGTTGGGAAAGCTACTCTCTACTCTTATATTGAAGTTCAGTGCTCTTGGCAGTTTTCATTGAAACATGTAGATCTATGAAGCGGTGAAAAAAGAGTGTGTCGTATTTTAAATGTAAGCATTTACTCAAACTGCTTTTTCTCTCCTAAGTCCAAAATGGAAGAAAACAAAACAATACTCAGGCATACACCAGAAACAGCAAAGTATGGAATTAAATTTTGGCCTTTTGGCTGTGGTATCATCAGCAAAATGGAACCATATGTTGATTTTTATTGTGGTCAAAGATAGTTACCAGTCACAGCTATTCATCACTGAACCTCAGCCTTGCAGTTAAACAAAAACTAAATTAAATAAACAACTCTGTAAGAATTGGTATGGTTTATCAGTGTAAGGATGCCATACTATTTTATTTCAACTAAAGATTTTTATCATGGTTTGTTTTAAAATTTTTTGAAATTTATTGATTTCTTATATATGATCTTTATATGAATTCTTTATTATTTTTGAATTTTAAAATGTTATTATTATTGAAGTCAAATAATACAAAGATAAAAAGCCATAAGAAAAGTAATAGAAAACAACATTTCTTCCATTTTCTTAAAAATCTAAAAGGGTAAAACCCTTACAAAAAATTTTTTTTCTCTTTTAGTAAGTAATAAGTGATACCATTTTTCAGATTCTACAGGGAATATTTGTTTGAAAGACATTTATCTATTCAGAGAAAATTCTGTTGGCTTTTTTGTTTGTTAACAACATTGGGTTATATACTAAGTCTTCTAAGCTATACAAGCAGTTCCTTGCACTTCAGTTCCTAGCAGTCACAAGGGACAGCCTCATAAACAAAGAGTAAAATGCAAAGCGAAAGGAGTTTAGAGGAAGAATTTCTTCCTCCTTTTCAAGAAAGTGTTTTAGAGAAGCTATCACCAGGAAAGGATGGCTTTTAAGCTGGATCTTAAAAATTGACTATGAGTTTTTAAAGCAGAAACAACAGAAAATAGACAAAAAAAATGGAGGAATCACATGTTTATCCCAGTTATAAACATTGCTGAGTTTTGGGGGGTTCTGAAAATAGATGGAGCATTGGCTAACTCTGAGCTGTGGTAGAATTGAAGCTCTGGGTGGGATGTGGCCAGGGTTAACATAACCCAGACTGCTCCTCTGTTGTTTTTAAGAAGCAGACTGACACGACTGGATTTGCTTTTAGAAAGATCTTTTCATCTCTGTGGAAGAGGAGTTAGAGCTTAGGAAAGACTGGGAGTAGAAACAGCATGAACACATGCTTATAATCTTAATTATACTGACTGTAATCTGCTCTACAAGCATGTCTCTCTTATTTTAGATCAGAAATGAAAAATCTATAAACTCCTAGAAAATATTATTGTTTCTAATAATCAAGAAAGTTCTTTTCATTAAAGGGATTTTAAAAACTAGCTTACTTTAATTGTTTGATTTACTTTTCAAGTATGCGGGCCAACCACTCCAGTACTCTTGCCTGGAAAATCCCATGGGCGGAGAAGCCTGGTAGGTTACAGTCCATGGGATCACAAAGAGTCGGACACAACTGAGCGACTTCACTTTCACTTTTCACTTTCATGCACTGGAGAAGGAAATGGCAACCCACTCCAGTGTTCTTGCCTGGAGAATCCCAGGAATGGCTGCCGTCTTTGGGGTCACACAGAGTCGGACATGACTGAAGCGACTTAGCAGCAGCAGCAGTGCTTTAATACACATGCAGAATCCATGGTATAACACATTATTTTAGAGGAGAAAAATTTTGACGGATTAGAGAGAAATTCAAGACCTATTGTGTATTTGATGGCATATTTGTTCATTTCATTAATTTTTTGAGGTCAGAGTTGCATACATAGCCACACTGAAGACTGCAAAAGATACAGTATTAATAAGACAGGATTCCTACTCTTCAGGAACTGCCTGTCTAGTGTTAGGACCATAATGACAATAAAAGCATACTAAGTGATATAATAAAAATACAAAGCACTTTGGAACTCCAGAGATGCGAAGATTAATTTTTGACCCCAAAACAATTTTTCTCAAGCAATAAGTTTGAAAACACTATCACTGTTTTCTAAACACAGCTGGATTAACACTTCTCTAAGCCTTACCCCTAATTCCTTAACTGTGAAATAATGCATAAAACAATGTTAGGCCAGTAGTCACCATAAGGACAATTTGCCTTCTCTTTTTCCTGTTCTGTTAACACATAGGAACTATATGCACAGATGGAGGTATTATATTGAAAATATAATTCACGTTCCTAATTCAAGTTATCAAAGTATTTGTTGTGTTGTTGCTTTTGATTCTCTGTGTTTCATGGATTATAGAAATGTTAAATTTCCAGGGAGAGAGAGATTAACATAATATCATCAACTTCTGTTAACTCTGCTAATGGTCTATAATGCTGGGAACCCCCAGCCTAAAACTGATGAAAGTTGAACAAATATGAAATGCTCTTTTCCACTGCCCATCTTGGTTCTTCTCAGGCATGGGATCTACCATTAACTATACATACACTTCATGGCACATTTTCTTCTAGCTGTGTCATTAACTAAATAGAGTTGGGTTGCTTGCAGCTTGAAATTGTCTTCTTTTGACTTATATGGCTGCTAGAAAGCATTTGGTAACCAGTAAAAATGACCTCTTTTAGTTTATCCACAGTACTTTACTACATGCTGTCTGTCAACAGTGTCATTGAGTACTCTTTATTGACTTCATTTGTTTTTATTGAATTATGCAATAAAGCCGACAAGTGGAAATGATTTGAGTAACAGCATCAGTTCTATTAAATATCCTGGATATCCCCTCTGGTCCTAGGTCTTTTAGTTGATATTAGGAAGTAGAAATAGAAATAAAAATGTATTAATAGTGTCAAATGATAATAAAGGTAAGAACGTCTGAAGAACAAACCAGTGCAGGTAGAGTTAAGAAACTGTGGATCATATTGGTCTTCAGTGGTGCCAGTGTGGTTACACTGGTGTGTAGAATTGTTCTTGGTTTTATTCCTTTTTAACTTGATTTTCTTTCTCTGTCTTCAGTTGTCACTGTCTGTTTAATTCCTTCTTTGAATTATAATTTTTTTTCCTTTGGAATAAAAAGTAAAATTTTTAAAATCAGGATTTGGCAAAAAAAATTGCAGCCACATTTTCCTTGGGGATGTTTGATGGGGAGGAGTACTGATTATTGTTTTGGGAATTCACTTATTTTGAATCATTCTAGTTTTAATTACCATTTTTGAAGAGTGTTGGTCATTCTATATAATATCACAAATGGAAAAAATTACTTTATAAAGGTGTATCTCATTATTTTCTTATTTTAACTTTACTCTTAAGAAAATCTAAAATCATCTTAGAATTTCACATTTTGATCTTAAATGTCTTCATACAAGATACGGCCTTATAGCTAATAATTACTATAAGGGTGATTTTTTCCATCCATTTCTATTTCCACCAACCTGTGTATAAACCACAGGCTTCCCCAGTGGTCAGCAGTAAAGAACCTGCTGTAATGCAGGAGACTCAGGAGAAGCAGATTCGATCCCTGGGTTGGGAAAATACCCTGGAGGTTCTTGCCTAGAGAATCCCATGGACTGAGGAGTCTGGTGGGCTACAATCCATAGGGTCACAAAGAGATAGACAGGACTGAAGTGACTGAACACACAGGCATGCATGCATACAGAGGAGAAAAAAAGCATAATCAAAGGAAAGATAATGAGTGAATTTTAATCTCAGATATTGTAAGTAACATTATACTATGTGAATCCAATAAAAAATGAACTTCAAAGGGCAGAAATTCATGCCTTTCATGTCATCCTAAGAAAGATATGTGCAAATTCAGCTGTCACTGCATATGATATGGCCTAGAAATCATTGAGTGATGTCCATTTTAATTGTCTCAGCCAAATAATATGAGCCAAGTTTGAATTTAAATAGCTTATCTTTTATTCTCTGGCTTTGTTACTGTTTCCCACCTCTATGTAGTCGTTCATGAGTAAAGAATAATAATCAAGCAAAAAAAGTTTATTTTTACCTGATACTTTATTTTTAAGAAGGTACTGTTAAAATATATGAACATCATATTTTTGTACTAATGTTACATGTGATTCTATAATACTTTTGTATTTATAATACAAAACACATACCTTTAACACACACACAAACACACACACACACACACACACACATATATATAATAGACTCCTCTTTTAAAAGTAAATATAGAGGAAAGTGAAATAACTAGTGTGCCAATTATTAAGGATTTTTTAATAGCACCATATGCATAGATGCTTGCTCAAAATTCAGGTCACATTTATTGGAAGTCATATCGCTTTGCTAGACATTTTTCTTCTCGAAGATATATCTTACAGGTAAATAGAGGTATGGATATCTAGTTTTGAAGTATACATGGCAGTAATCTTTGCAAAGTTTGTTTATATGCTTTTATGAATTTGCAACTCTATTTGCCATCCAGTAAATTATAACACTAAAAGAAGTTTAAGAAAATATTTTAGATGTTTAATTTCTCCAATACTAACCAATATAATTCTAAAGTATTATTCATTTTATCACCTTTATATATAGCATTTTAAAGCATTTGGAAAAACTTAATGTAACTTAAAAACAAATCGGCATATTGATGAATCTGTGAACTTGGACAGATATTGGAGCTCTACCTAGTAGTTAAAGAACTACAATATGAAAATAGCAATAGCTGTTCCCTCACCACGCATTATCATGAAATCATATTGCTGTAGGCCATGATATTTTTATACACTAATTAATATACATCAGATTATTAGCATAGATTCTCTGATGGTTTGGGCCAGCAATTGTGTTTTCCTTGATTTAGTCATTAAATTTTGAACTCCTACCAGCACTGTGAAAGCTGGGCTTAAAGTAATGAAGAGATGGCAACTTTTCTCACCTATCTTACTTTTAAAAGAAAAATTAACAGGTAATTTAGTTAACTTCTTATAACAAGTGACAATGTAGAAACTGACTCATCATTCTATGTAATTTTCTTAAGTAGATTTTTTCCTATGTATTTCTACATCACATAAAATACATCAGTAGAATACAGAACTCTGCTTATTTTTGAAAGCAACAGGGAGAAAAGTTCTCTGAATCCTTCTCTCTGGATCAGATTAATTCTTTAATTTCTGCTTCCTTTTTATTTCTGGTTTACTGTTCACCAAAGGAGAAACTCATTTTTGTAAGGCTAAGCTCCAGCAATGAACCAGTTACTTTTACAAAAGGTCAGCTCATTGAATTAAATTAATACTTGATTTTCTCAGCTTAAAGGAACCAGTTTAGGTTTTCTTTTAACATTTTTACAGTCAATTTCAACAATTTGGGTGCCATCTTTAGAAATTATATAACTAAGGGATACTAAAAAGCAGAATTATTGTTCCCGAGTTCCCTTTTGTGTTTCTCCATTCTCTCCTCTGGTGAATTCTGCATCACAGGTATGTGTGTACACTCTGCACGTGTCTGCTCTCTAATACAACCAACTTTGCTCTGCTTAGAAGCAGAAAATGTGACAAGGGAGCACTAACTATCCCTAAGCTTAAGATTTTGGGAGGTTCTTTACTACAGTCCCAGATTTTGTGAAGACTTCATTAGAATTTACCCACTAAAATAGTTTTTATAAATTATACATAAGAAAGCATCCCACTAAATTTCACAAATAGAATTTTCTTTAAAAGCACTCTTTTTCTTATTTATTGCTATTGAAGTATAGTTATTTTACAATGTTGTTAACTCTTGTGTTAAACACCGAAGTGTTTCAGTTATACATTATACATGTGTGCATTCTAAGTCGCTTCAGTAGTGTCCAGCTCTTTGCAACCCCAAGGACTGTAGCCTGCCAGGCTCCTCTGTCCATGGAATTCTTCAGGCAGGAATACTGGAGTGGTTTGCCATGCCCTCCTCCAGGGGATCTTCCTGACGCAGGGATGGAACCCACGTCTCTTGTGTGTTCTGCATTGGCAGGCGGGTTCTTTACCTCTAGCTCCACTTGGGAAGCCCACACTTTATATGTACTTTCTTTTTAAAATTTTCTTTTCCATTATGGTTTATCATAGCATTTTTTAAATTGGAGGATAATTGCTTTCAATGTTGCTTTAGTTTCTGGTGTACGGCACTGTGAATCACCTATAAGTATACATATATCCCTTGTTGAGCCCAACAGTGTCTATATATTTTTGTCATTTTTGTCAATACAGTATTACTCTTCTCTACGCTCATGCTTTTTCTTTAAGATATAAACGTTAAGATATATACAATTTATTTTACATTCTATTTTATTTACCATGACATTAACTGATTTCCTTGTTTCTACAGGACATTCGAACCATCATCTTTAATGATTGCTTAATATTCTATTGAATATATGTGCTAGAATATATTTAACCATCCTATTAGTGAAAGAAAGCTTAGGCTAACACCAGTGATTGGCTATTGTGAATGTTACAATGAGGATTGTGCATTTGCTTTTTTCTACATGATTGAAAAGTTCTTGACACATACTCTTCAATTTCTCTGTAAGTACTGTATTAATGCACTTTACTGGATCAGCAAGGGCATGCATGCCATTTTAGCACAAGAAAGTACTTTATAATTAATCAAGTCCATGTCCCCCATTTATCACTGTTCTGGGCACTGGGACTCAGTGAGGTGATCTGACCAATATTTTACTATTATTAGATAAGAAAACCAAGACTGTCATTCAGATTGCATTTCTTGTCTTTTGCATGAGTGTCTCCTACAGGTCAGACAATACCTTAACTGCTGGTCATACTAAAATGAAAATTCTGCTCTGTAGCCACTCAAAATCTGGGGAATCATGTTCATAGTAATTCCCATGCATTGAGTACTTACTATGCATGATGCACTAGTGTAAAGTCTTAGATTCAGATCCCGGCTGCCTTGAATGCATTTCTTTGCTGAGCTACCTAGAGAGGTTATCAGATTGACTTATGGGTAAATAATTAGACAAATAAGTGGCATGAGAGATATGCTTTTAGTCTATGGAAGCATAAAGGAGCCTTGAATTTGAAGTAGGAGTAGAATTTCATGAGGCAGCAGATCATGAGAATTAGCAAATATCAATTGAGATTTGTGAGTCAGTAAAATCTAGATTGAATGCTGGCTCTAATATTTACTGATAGGCAAGTAATAGTCTCTCCAATATTTCATATTGTCATGTATAAAAATAATGATGTATAATTGTACCTGCCCAACTTGCCATTTGTGAGATAATCAGCCAAGTGTTAAAACTGAGAAATGATTGTTAAATTTTCAGGAATTTTGCCAGTGGTTTTAAAATTATTATTAAAAAATAAATCACACAAACTTTTACAGATATATCAATTATCCTTTAAATAAAAGTAATACGTACTCAAAGCTTCCTAATTATTTTAACATATTGAATTATTATCTGTATTCTTGAGAAATTGATGTCTATTTTATCTGTATGTTGGAGATATAATGACACACTAATGCTCATCTCTTACGGTTCTGTCTTGAGAAGCTTAAAACTATAGTTGGAGTATTTGAGCGTGGAGACTCACAAATGCTACAGATCACGGCTTTGTCCCTCACCATCTCCTCTGCTTTCTAGACAGCCAAAATCATGTTGAAAATGTTAGACATTTTCCAGCACACTGCTAGAGATAATGTGTGTAAAGTGCTTCCTTAGCACAGATGCAGCAGCCCATAGTAAATATTAGCCTTTTTTACTTAACAAGCCATTACATTAAAATACATTTTTTCTGAGATTTAAAATGATTATAAACATGTAGACTATGTGAAAGAATTATGAACTGAATACCCATATATCCACCACTACGTTTTCTTTCATTGTATTTGCTATCTCACACATCTATTCACCTTTCCAACTTTTTCTTTGTCCATCTTAACCTTATAACATTATTTTAATATATTAGAATATTTTGCTCAAGGGAGTGATTTTAAAGATTGGTTAGTTTGAATGTTTTTATTAAAATGGAATGGTTTGGCTTTTAGAAATATTTCTCTAGTGGTAGTTTGGGAAAAGGATTGAAAGGAAATTTCAGGACATTTAGAGGTTTCAGAAGGAAATGGCAACTCACTCCAGTGTTCTTGCCTGGAGAATCCCAGGGATGGGGGAGCCTGGTGGCTGCCGTCTATGGGGTCGCACAGAGTCGGACACGACTGAAGCGACTTAGCAGCAGCAGCAGCAATATCATTCTAGGCAAAAATTGATCAGTGCTTGAACTGAAACAGTACAAATAAGGATTCCGGTACTGAGGCAGAGTTGAAAGAGATTGAGAGATGCAATCTGTAGAATTTTGAGACATTGGAAGGAATTCTGGCTTGAAAAATTAAGGTATAGTGACAAGTTTTAACTTGATGAGGTAAAACTTTGGGAAAGTGTTAGAAGGGAGGTTGCTCTGTTTAGGTATAGTCATGGGTCCACAGTTCAGTAGAGAGGAAAAAGAACAGGATTTATAGATTGGGCATCATCACCATTTCATTTCGTGATTTTGGAGTCATGGGTATGCTTTCCTTGAATTAAACATTCAAGTAAATTTTGTTCAACCATTTTTAAAAAACCATACTCTTTTTCAGGGAGTTGAATTATACTGGATAACTTAGTATCTTTTTGGATTACTGAAGCTGTTAAATGATTTTTATGTAGAACCAATAAAAACATATAAAGTGACTATTTTTTATTTACAAATGCATTAAACTCGATCAGTATATACTTTAAAAAGACTGGTCAGTTTGTCGAATTGTGAATTCCATAGTTGCTTTTTTAAGTGTTCCCCATAATGGTTAGCTTAGAGCATTATGCTAAAGACAGAATAAAAATGTGGTTTCATGTTGGTTTTTGTCAGCTGATCCTTGGTGAACTTGCCAAGGATCTGTTCTGTGCACTTTTGTCTCCTTTCTCATCTGCTCTCTTACCTCCTTTGACACCTCATCTCAAAGATTCATGATGCTTTTATGCAGAAGGCATGCCCATTAGGTATCTCCACACCTTGACAGGAGAGGGTCATGAATATATGTGGGAGGGATTAGTCTCAGAGGGTGCATGGTCATTCTTTGGGTTTCTAGTATGGCTAAATAGTTAGGTAAACACTGATACTCTATTAGAACTTTGAGCTATAAGAACTTACTTTTTTCAATTTTGTATCAAAGTCTATGCCTGAGTGCTTTGAGAATCAACTAAAATAATTATTCTGATTCTTTAAAAACTCAGTTCAGGAACCTCTGTAGGACAGATTTAAATAACTAGACTTTTCAAGGATTTCACCAGAACAGATGAAATAAAGTACCTATTTATTTCAGCAAAGAGCAGAAAGTAAGTGTTTCTTTGTCAGATTTTAGTGGAATGTTCTTATAATCTAAAAAGTAGGTCAGCAAGACTGAGATTGTATTATAAAACAGCAGTACAAATATCTTCTTAAGGAAATGACTTTACAATTACCTATTATTAAGACAAAAATGTAGAATTTTTAGTGATTTATCCCTTAAACTGTTCCGTAGTCTTTGAATATAATGCTAATTATATGGGTTAGGTTAATTGGATTTCTACTTTTTTTTTTAAGCTGATCACTTTTTCTCTGTTACAATATTTTATAATTTTGTGAATAATCAGTAAGCCTTTCTTAAAGCTCTGTTTGCTCTAATTATTTATGTAAAAGGATTTCACATGAATTACAATTTCAGTGAAAGGATTCTCAAAATACATTCTAAAGTTGATTAATAATTCTTTTATTATCTTTTAAGAAGATAAGTTGGTATCACCTCTACTATGAAATTGACTCTGAGAAAAAGTTTCAAAGTTGGAAATCTATTAAACTTCTAGAAATATATTTTGACAGAAACATATATACATATACTTGTAACAATAAAATTAGAAAGTGGGTAATATTACTACTATTTTAAATTTAGAATCAAGAATTGATCTGATGAAAATTTGGGAGTTAGAAATATTTTTTTCTTAATACAGTGAAATCACAGCCTTTTAGTATACCTGTCATCAAAAGTCTGGATAATAGAGAAATGCATACAAGCCTGCATGCAGCAGAATAGTGGAACAGACACGATGCTCCCATATTACAAACAGTACACAGGATTTGCGTTTCATGGGACGAGTAAGGCGCTTATTGTATTAAGGTTGTTAGCAATGAATAGTGCATATGTGTTCAGTTAAAAATAGATCCTCAGCTTGGACAGGTGATATTTAAAGAGTTGGAGTGAGAAATGGTTTGGCAGTGTAACAAGGCATGCACCTACCTTGAAAGGAAAGAAGGAGAGATAGACATTTCCCATTACTACCTACTGTTAAGGTGCTCACATTATCCCCTAAACAACCTCATGCTTGTGGCAATAATCATGCACTGTCATTCCTTGTACTAATATAAAAGTGCTGTTCAATCTTTTTAACAAAAACTGCATCACCTCTAGCTTGGCAAATTTTCATCACTCAGGCCCAGTTGATGTATATATAGGTTGTGACACTCTGCCTTAAGTGACTTTGGACTAACTGTATTGAGGAAAGTAAAATTTTACTTAAAGTGTTACTTTTTTGTTCTGTTTTCCTTTGCTTCTCTCCCCACTGCAGCCTACCCTCACTATTGCCCAGAGTTCAAATTCATTCTACTTCCTTGTTCCTTTGTAAGCTATATCATTATATCCAGAAAGCATCATAGTGAAATTGAAGGAAACTCTCCATGGCTATATGTTGTTGTTCAGTTCCTAAGTCCTATCCAACTCTTTTAGACCTCATGAGCTGCAGTACACCAGGCTTCCCTGTCTTTTATTATCTCCCATGTTTGCTCAGACTTACATCCACAGAGTCACTAATGCCATCTGATCATCTTATCCTCTGTTGTTCCCTTCTTCTCCTGCCCTCAATCTTTCCCAACATCAGGGTCTTTTCCAATAAGTTGTCTCTTCATATCAGGTGGCAAAGTATTGGAGCTTCTGCTTCAGCATGAGTCCTGCCAAAGAAAATTCACGGTTGATTTCGTTTGGGATTGACTGGTTTGATCTCCTTGTTGTCAAAGGGACTCTCAAGAGTCTTCTCCAGTGCCACAGTCCAAATCATCAATTCTTCAGCACTCAGCCTTCTTTATGGTCCAACTCTCATATCCATACATGACTACTGGAAAAACCATAACTTTGACTATATGGATCTTTGTTGGCAATGTGATATTTCTGCTTTTTAATATACTGTCTAGATTTGTCATAGCTTTTCTTCCAAGGAGCAAGCATCTTTTAATATCATGGCTGCAGTCACCATCTGCAGTGATTTTGGAGGCCAAGAAAATAAAATCTGTCACAGCTTTCACTTTTTCCCCTTCTATTTGCCTTGACTTGATGGGACTGGATGTTGCTTTTTTGGTTTTGTGAATGTTGAATGAATGTGTGTAATTTGCTTCTTTGTTTATATATTTTGTCCGTTGTGTGTGTGCATCTGTGTCCACATGCAACTGTATACAATCAAAGGGATTCACAGAAGTTTTGCTTTCTTACTACGGCTCTATATCTAAAAAGACCTATTGTATAGTTTCTATAACCTTAGCCTCTTAGAGTCCTTTATGGTCTTTGAGTTGGTGTGATGTATGTACAAAAAACAAAGCCTTTTTGCTTTGATGATTTTATGTTACAAGTTTTATACTCCTAAAATGTCCTGATTTAGAAATAGTTTTCTTACTTTTTCTCTTCTTTAGTTGCCTCATCTGTATCTCTCACAGAGAGAAAATGAAAGGTTTATTACATTATTACTTTAAAAAATGACACACGAATTCTCAGTGCTAACTCCCAAAATGGCACTCCTGAAAAAGAGGTCATTGCTCTGGTTACTTAATATACCAGGTAAGATATGTTTGCATTTTAAATAAAGTACTGACTTAGGAAACTTTAAACATATTACCTTTAAAAATGTTGACTAAAATCAATAGTTTTTCTAAACTATTTTAGAAACATACAAAATTGCAAAGGAAATATCCTTGTCTTTAGTCTCCTTGTCATTCTTTCACAGTGAGGTAGCCTATGTTGACTAAATGCATAACAAGAATAACAATTAGAAAAATAATTTTATATGTGATTTTTATGTAATTTAGAAATTAATGATCACACTCTTTTTTCATAGCAAAGTGAAAGCGAAGTCACTCAGTTGTGTCCAACTCTTTGTGACCAATAATTAAGTTTTGGGGAAAAATTTTTGGTATTGTTCTTAATTTAAACTTCTGTGTTTAAGATTTATTTCATTTGATGGAGTGCTTGCTATCAAAAACTATATTAATGTAATGCAAAGTCAAGTGGGCCTTAGGAAGCTACACTACTACTACACTACTACAAACAAAGCTAGTGGAGGTGAGGGAATTCCAGTTGAGTTACTTCAAATCCTAAAAGATGATGTTGTGAAAGCGCTGCACTCAATATGCCAGCAACTTTGGAAAATTCAGCAGTGGCCATAAGACTGGAAAAGGTCAGTTTTCATTTCAAACCCAAAGAAAAGCAATGCCAAAGAATGCTCAAACTACCACTAATTGCACTCATCTCACATGCTAGCAAAGTAATGCTCATAATTCTCCAAGCCAGGCTTCAACAGTATGTGAACCATACGTGAACAGTATGTGAACTTCCAGATGTTCAAGCTGGTTTTAGAAAAGGCAGAGGAACCAAAGATGAAGTTACCAACATCTGTTGGATCATCAAAAAAGCAAGAGAGTTCCAGAAAAACATCTACTTTATTGAAAATGCCAAAGCCTTTGACTGTGTGGACCACAACAAACTCTGGAAAATTCTTAAAGAAATGGGAATACCAGACCACCTGACCTGCCTCTTGAGAAACCTGTATGCAGGTCAGGAAGCAATCTTTAGAACTGGACACAGAACAACAGACTGGTTCCAAATTGGTAAAGAAGAACGTCAAGGCTGTATATTGTCACCCTGCTTATTTAACTTATATGCAATCATGGGAAACCCTGGGCTGGAAGAAGCACAAGCTAGAATCAAGATTGCCTGGAGAAATATCAATAACCTCAGATATGCAGATGACACCATGCTTATAGCAGAAGCAAAGAACTAAAGAGCCTCTTGATGAAAGTGAAAGAGGAGCATGAAAAAGTTGGCTTAAAACTCAACTTTCAGAAGACTAAGATCATGGCATCTGGTCCCATCACTTCATGGGAAATAGATGGGGAAACAGTGGAAACAGTGACAAATTTTATTTTGGGGGGCTTCAAAATCACCGCAAATGGTGACTGCAACCATGAAATTAAAAGACGATTACTCCTTGGAAGAACAGTTATGACCAACCTAGACAGCATATTAAAAACAGAGACATTACTTTGTCAGCAAAGGTCTGCCTAGTCAAGGCTATGGTTTTTCCAGTAGTCATGTATGGGTGTGAGAGTTGGACTATAAAGAAAGCTTAGCACCGAAGAACTGATGGTTTTGAACTGTGGTGTTGGAGAAGACTCTTGAGAGTCCCTTGGACTGCAAGGAGATCCAACCAGACCATCCTAAAGGAAATCAGTCCTGAATATTCATTGGAAGGACTGATTGTTGAAGCTGAAACTCCAATACTTTGGCCACTTGATGCAAAGAACTGACTCATTAGAAGAGATCATGATACTGGGTAAGATTCAGGGTGGTAGGAGAAGGGGATGACAGAGGATGAGATGGTTGGATGACATCACTGACTCAATGGACGTGAGTTTGAGTCAACTCTGGGAATTGGTGATAGACAGGGAGGCCTGGCGTGCTGCAGTCTGTGGGGTCATAGAGTCAGACATGACTGAGTGACTGAACTTAACTGAAGTATAAAAATTAAATTTTTTTTCCTTCCTATGTACCTAATTCTGTCATTTTGCTTTCTCACCAATTGTGTTGTGATGAAGTTTGAACATATATTCATTTATAAAGTTTGAACATATATTTATTAATAAATACATATATATATTACTTATATTATTATGTGTAATATTATGCTTGTAGTCTTATACACAGAGCACAGGCTATATGTCTCATGGTAAACACTAGACTGATTTTAGAGTATATAAAACATTATTGAAAGGGTCTTTATTTTATTATTTATATATTTACAAATGATTATATGTGTTATTTATATCCTTCTTATCTTCAAAAACAATATGAGATGGTTTACTGGAACATACATGATTGAATAGAACAACAAAAATTGATAAGTAACTTGGGGGTTAAAGGATACTAGGGGAAAAGAACAGATAGATTTAGGGGGGTAATAAAAGTAAATAAACATTTATGTCATAGAATCTGGTGTTATTAGGGAGGCCATATTTGGTTCTGAATTTATTAGTAGTAAAAGTAAAGTCAACTATGGTATTATTTATAATAAAAATCCCATTTATCAATCACTTATAACATTCTAAGAACTGTTCTCAATATTTGACTCATAATTGTGTTATTTAATTATTGCAGTACACTACAAAGTGGTGGTTTGTTAAGTTTTACCTTTGCCAGAAAGGAGTCTCAGAGAATTTAAGAGTTTTGTCTCAGGTCACACAGCTATTAATTTGTTGAGTTGGGATGTGAATCTGGATACTTCCGACTCCAAGATAACATAGTCTTATCCATAGAAGTCATAGGTTTCATAAGATAAAATAAGTTAGTTGCTTCAGAAAAATATACCTTGTCTTAATTTTGAAGATAAGAAAAAAAAAATTAGCTTCTCAGGAGCTCAGCCTTGATTTAAGGATAAAATGGAATCTGTCTAGAGGACTGTCTTTAATGCATATCCTGCAGGCAATCCTTTTGAGTATCTCTTTCCTCTTGTTGCTACCAAATTATTTTGTCTTGAGGCTATGAGTAAATTGATTTTCTAAAAGCTATGTCTCCTATGAGCAGTTGATATTAAAGCCACAGGAAAACTCGCCAGTCAGAATTTTAGTAACTTTCTCCTCATCACAGTATAGAAAAAATACTCATATAATGGAGAACTAACTTAGAAATTCATCTGTCACACAGAATTTTGATAAATATCCAATGCTATATTAAACAGTTTAAACCATTTTCTCATAGGTGTTTTGCTTTTCTATCATCTGTTACCTCTTAAAGTATAATTGTTCTATTTCACAAACTTTTACAAAGATGATAAATTAGATTTTAGTTTCATTAATTTTTAATACTTGAATATTTATTCATATAGTACCATATGAGTTTATAATAAATTTTATTGCTTATTTTATGAAACTGGAGATATTTCTGAGAGTTTGTCTTCGTGAAAGCAATGCAAAAAAATGTAAAAATCATCTAACTAGTAGTTCTGAGTCTCAGTTATTTACTTGCCTAGTCGTGTGTGCATTTTGGGTCTGCTTTGTATTACTTTATGTAGATATTTTAAAAATAAGGTTAGTATTTCCTAGTTTACTTTTCTATTGAATTTCTATCATAGTTTGAAAGGTTGAAATCAAGTGTGCAAAAAAAAAAAAAGCAAAATCACCTAAATGTTATGTTATGCAGGAAAAAGTTATCAATTATTAACTTTTGGTGAATTTCATTTTATGCATCACTTTCTATGTGTATGTATGTATATTTGTGTAAAGAGGAAAAAGATAGGGGAAGGGTTAATGGTTGGATAAAATAATTTGTAAAGTGTGTTCCATATGTACTAGTTTTTAACAATAAATAGTTAATTATATATATTAAAATAGGAAACTAGGCAAAACTAAAATAATGACTGACAGCTAGGTAAAATTTTCCCATCACAAGTGTTTATTTCTTTCTGTTCTTTCTTTGACTTTTTTCTTCATGTAAGGTTTGTTTAATGTAATGTACCAAAAAGTCCTGGGTGATTTTATCTATAGCAGTTCTAAAAATAAGCTTGCATATATAGAATTTACACGATATCCATGAAAACATGTAGAACCACACCTGTGAGATTTGAATGAGTGTTATGTTTTTATTATGTGGGGAAAACAAATCTAGTCAATGAGGTCAAGTATGTTTTAAAGATCCTAGAAAGTAAGAAAATGGATTACAGTAAATATTAAGTCATCAGAATCATTTTTGGAAATTCAGTATTGGATGGCAACTTGACTTTTTGCTATAAACATGAATATCCTAGCTTACTGGCACTAATTAATAATTAATAACATCTTATAAACATTGTTATTTTACTTTGTGATATTATGCAACATTTATATTGCATTTTGTAGTTGTAATTCTTACTGCTCTTTCATACTACTTCCAAATCTAAGTGTTTAAAACCAGTCATTTTACCATGATTTATCTACTCCTTTTCCATTTGATATATCACTTTTGAGTGGAATTTTCCCAGTAGATTGTTTTGGAGAATGTGGTATTTTAAGGTTTTTTTTTTTTAACATATATTAATTATATGAACAAATATATCAAATCATCTTTTGTCTTAGTTTCTCTTTTTATTATTATCCATAGAGCCCAGGTGGCAGAGTAGTAAAGAACCTGCCTGCCAATACAGGAGGCACTGGAGACACAGGTTCGAACCCTGGGTTGGAAGATCCTCTGAGTAAGGAAATGGCAACCCCTGCCAGTATTCTTGCCTGGAAAATTCCATTGACAGCAGAACCTAGTGGCCTATAATCCAGGGGGTCGCAATGAGATGGACATGACTGGGTGACTGACAGGCACGTGCAGAGTCACATTAATCCAGTTTAGTAGCTCATGGCTGAAAAATTATTCCACTCTGTGATTTGTCATTTAGTATCATTCTTCCACAGATGATCATTTAAATTATTTCCGGGTTCTTCTCAATTATAAGCAATACTGTAATGGATATTTTTTGTATATGTCATCTTTAAGAATATAGAAGTTTTCCTGTAGTATATTACTAAAATTGGAATGCTAATGTCATATGGTATGTCCATATTTGCTTTTATCAGAAATTGTGAAATTGCATTCCAAAGTATTATATTTGGTAATGCTTTCACTGTCAATTATTAAGTCCCAGCTTCTATGTATCTTCTCTAGTATTTAAATCATCAGGCTTTAATTTTTGGCAGCCTGAGTGGAAAACAGAAATTTAAGTTTTTTATTTATATTTACATATTTTGATTAATTACCTAATTACCCCAAGCTTGAACTTCTTCTTACTTAGTCACTTGTATTTCCTTCTTGGTGAATTGTGGCAACTTAATTTTCACTTCCTTTTCTTTTATAGCCCCTTCTTTGAACTTTAAATATTTACAATTAGAACAGTTTTATTCTCCAAAGTATTTTTGAAAATATGGAAAACACTTGAATGTTTTCCTGTGTTTCATCAGCTAATTTCATTTTTATGTATATTGTCTGCCTTTTTTCAGATGTTCATTTTTTCTGGCCTTTCTCCCACCTTCAGTGATTTGCTAAATGTTGTTAGTCTTCTACCATTCCCAACTTTATCAGTATTTTATGCTTTTTTAAACTAGTATCTATTAAATGCACATCAGCAAACTAGTTCATTCCAGCTAATGATTAGAATGCAGAAATTAACTTATATCTAGTTCTGTATCTAATAACTTTGTAAGATACTGATATTAACTATATTAATGGTTGCAAAGCTGACTCATATTTTTATCATAAATTAGAGGTGCTGGAGATATGTAGTTTCACCAGAATAAATCATAATATACTAGTCAGCCAATTTCATGTAATATCATATACAAAGCTCAGTTAAACTTTAAAGCTGTTAATAATCCATTACAACCAGTGGGTAAAGATTTTCTTTCATGGAGAAAGTAACTGAGAGATAAACATAGGGTCATAACTGGTAATGACTAAGATTATAGGATCATGATTTATTCTAGAACAGATGCCATAGTTTGTTCATGATGAGACCTATACCTCTGAATTTAAACAGTTGTCTCAGAGCATTACCTCTGTTTCTGATCATCATTAATGCTCCTTTTCAAATATCTGGATATCTATATATTGGGTTTCCCAGGTGGTGCTAGAGATACAGAACTCACCTGCCCAGACAGGAGACATAAGAGGCGTGAGTTCAATCGCTGGGCCGGGAACATCCCCTACAGGAGGGCAACCCAATCCAGTATTCTTAATATTCTTGCCTGGAGTGTCCCATGAACAGAGGGTCCTGGCGGGCTATAGTCCATAAAGTCACAAAGAGTTGGACATGACTGAAGTGACTTAGCACTCATGCATGCACGTCTATATATTTAGGTATCAGATGTGCCATGTAGTAGCTTCAGTGATGGCCACTACTGGGAGGTGTATAGAGTTGGTCATGGAGTGTCCTCTAAAGATAATGGTTGAAGATATTGATGAAGGATTTGTGTGTCTGATGAGAGGGAGCTGTAAGGAAAGATGATGGAGGAGACTGGAAAGTATCCCTTTGAAACAGGGGTTCTTAACCTTATTATTTTAGATTTGAACTCACCATGGGAGAATTTATACATGAAAAAAAATTACATCTTATTTCCTCTAATTTTCAACTCTGAGTATTTCCTTTACTTGTGAATAAACACTATAACCTGTGATAGTATTAGTAACATTGATGACTTTGTTTCTAACAGACTTCACAGATATTTTTATATCACTGTTACAGATGTTGTAGAAAGCTTAAAATATCACTTACTCTTACTACTACTTTTAAATTACAGTATTTTATAGGCCTGTCTCCATTTAAAGCATTACTAAATAAACATATTTATTACTATATTGCGTGTTTAAAAGATAATGTGATACCTGTTCAGATCAGATCGGATCAGTCGCTCAGTCGTGTCCAACTCTTTGCGACCCCATGAATCGCAGCACGCCAGGCCTCCCTGTCCATCACCATCTCCCGGAGTTCACTGAGACTCACGTCTATCAAGTCAGTGATGCCATCCAGCCATTTCATCCTCTGTCTTCCCCTTCTCCTCCTGCCCCCAATCCCTCCCAGCATCAGAGTCTTTTACAATAAGTCAACTCTTCGCATCAGGTGGCCAAAGTCCTGGAGTTTCAGCTTTAGCATCATTCCTTCCAAAGAAATCCCAGGGCTGATGTCCTTCAGAATGGACTGGTTGGATCTCCTTGCAGTTCAAGGGACTCTCAAGAGTCTTCTCCGGCACCACAGTTCAAAAGCATCAATTCTTTGGCCTTCTTCACAGTCCAACTCTCACATCTATACATGACCACAGGAAAACCCATAGCCTTGACTAGACGAACCTTTGTTGGCAAGGTAATGTCTCTGCTTTTGAATATGCTATCTAGGTTAGTCATAACTTTCCTTCCAAGGAGTAAGCGTCTTTTAATTTCATGGCTGCAGTCACCATCTGTAGTGATTTTGGAGCCCAGAAAAATAAAGTCTGACACTGTTTCCACTGTTTCCCCATCTATTTCCCATGAAATGATGGGGCCGGATGCCATGATCTTCATTTTCTGAATGTTGAGCTTTAAGCCAACTTTTTCACTCTCCTCTTTCACTTTCATCAAGAGGCTTTTGAGTTCCTCTTCACTTTCTGCCATAAGGGTGGTGTCATCTGCATATCTGAGGTTATTGATATTTCTCCCGGCAATCTTGATTCCAGCTTGTGTTTCTTCCAGTCCAGCGTTTCTCATGATGTACCCTGCATATAAGTTAAATAAACAGGGTGACAATATACAGCCTTGGCGTACTCCTTTTCCTATTTGGAACCATTCTGTTGTTCCATGTCCAGTTCTAACTGTTGCTTCCTGACCTGCATACAAATTTCTCAAGAGGCAGATCAGGTGGTCTGGTATTCCCATCTCTTGAAGAATTTTCCACAGTTTATTGTGATCCACACAGTCAAAGGCTTATTCATTCTAACTCATTTCCAGTGCAACTCTGTATTTTATGCATTTGTGAAACAACTTCTTATAAGAAGACTGGACTTTAGTAGGCTGCCAAAGGGAGTCATGGCATAAAAATTGTGTAAGAAACCTTTGCTAAAAGTGGTTAGCTAGCTCAGTTTGCCTTTAACCTTTTTTCTTTTTTTGGACATATGACAGCATCTCTTCTTTTTCTCTTCCATCAAGCATAAAGTTCTAAGGGAAAGTGAGAAATATTTTTTTATCAAGCTGTTTGTCACATTGTTTTATATTTATGGCATAAATGCACCCCCAGTTAATAGGGAAAAGACAAATTGGTAACTTATTTATGTTTGTTCCAGCCCAAAGAAACTTAAAACATCACAGTGGAGAAAAAGCATGATGATAACTGTACTTTAAAAATTTCTTGTTAAAAGGATTTAGCTTTAACAAATGATGGCATAGAAACATCATGGGTCTGTTCCTTAATAGTCTTATATTTTATTTTGATGTTTAAAATGATTCTAAGAATTACTGATACAGTGATAAAGTAATAAGAACGTCTAAAGGTGTGCTAGTCACATAGAAAAGAAACCAGAAAGGCATGTCATTCCTGATGTCCACATAATATTTTTTCTGAGGTCTTGATCACCATCTCTGAGGACACTGTGCAGATCTTGTTAATATTTGCAGCTTTCTGTAAGTTGTTTCAGTGCTCAATTTTGAAAATTAATGGACCTCACCCAGATAGAGTTAACTGGCAGGAAAGACTTTCTTTGACTTATTGAACATATACTAACGTGTTTGGCTTATTTTTAATTGAAATATAGCCTTCACTCAGGATTTGACAATTAATTATTTCTAAATATAATTGGATCTGTTGCTTTTACCTCAGGCTCTTTATATGTAACAAGTTTAAGACAGTTTTAGTGAGTGTGTTATCTGTGCCTACATTCTGGTTTTTCTACCACAGATAGACTTGGTAAAGCTTAAGTAGATCTAAACCATTATCTTTTCTCCTTTTTCTCTCTTTTACAAACTCACAAACATACTGAAGATAAAATGAGTAAAATTAGAAACAAACAAAGTTGAGATTCAGTTGATTGGTAATTGTATTATATATCATACATTTTTATTCACATGTAAAATCTGTGTTTTAAATAGTATTAAATTTTAGTGAAAAGGCTTATAAAACATCAAAGTCATACAATCCTGCATAACAGATAAACATCAAACCTAATATCTCCATTATGTTGTAAAATAGAATATTTTCACTTACTGTTATTTAAATGTCATCCCCATTTCCTTTTTGTAGTGCTGATGTTAACCTTGTGAGCTCTAAATTGTCTGGAAGTTAATGGTCTGTTATATAATAGTTCTTAGTGAAAGAATATTGGATTATATGATGCAGTTTGAACTGCAACTTGATCTCTATCTTGTAATGGTAAATAATGACAGTCTTGCTTGAAATTAGCGACATTTGTTTTTTTCTGCTGATGGTGTACTTAGTATAAAAGAAGGATTTTTTTTTTTAATCTTGATAAACATTTATTTGCCCATCATCACACCTTGGTTCAGGGCAAAAAATAAGAGAATGAAAATGAGCATACTGCTAAAGGGTAAAGATTTCTTTGTGAAAATAAAAATTTGAAGATTATTATGTTAAAGTTAGTAAATTTAGAAGCATTATGTTCTGTCAGGTCTCATATATGCCCTTGTCAAGCTTTTTGAGAGTTTTATTTTTTTAATTTTGTAAGAGTTAAATTTGAATTGAAGCTAATGTAACTGACAAGAGGGAAATAGAAGCAATTGGCTTGCACTAAACAAGTTTGAATGGTTGTTAATGTGAATGACTTTCAGGCAGTGAATGTCAGAGAACAGTAGATTACTTTCTTTACCTCAGGCATTTTAAGCCATCTCCTGTGGTAGACTGACATAATTTCTCTTCCTCTCTCTTGAATCTAGGAAGCAAAGTAATTGGACTCTGGTTAATTTTGGCCTATGGCTGATGAAGATAAATCATAACGAGCTATGGAATATACACTGACAATTCACATAGGGCTACTAGAACATGAACTTTCAGTAATGCACTAATAAAATATTGTTTTCTTCTGTTGTATACTCAAGAAATCCCTGGAATTGTTAATTATGAATGCAATCATCATTTGTTATTTTTGACAGAATTTTATAGACAAAACAAATTGTCTAAACGTAAGCTACTGTGTTTTTTAGAACATGGGCTAGAGTTTCATCCTACCAATTGTATCCATTATATATAGCTTTAAAGTAGCATGTTTAACACAAACTATTTGAGGTCTGAAAATAATAGATGTGGAAGAGAATTCAAGACCATCTGGTCTAGGCCCTTTGCTTAAGGCTCGTGAATGTATAAATCATCTTGAGCAGATGGAGGTGTAGTTACCTAAAATTTTTTAGAAATAGAACTTCTAAAGCTTCCTTCAATAACTCATTTCTGAATTTGATCACCCTGCTGAGGGACTATTTTATATTCAAACTATTTTTTATAAAATAGTCTTATGTCATTTTCTAGGCTTTTGGGGACTAATAAATCACCTCAGTGTTTCACGTGGTCAGTATAAATTTGTTAAACTATGCATTTATTAATATTTAAAAGTGTTATATTGATTCTTTTCAGTGCGTTAGACACTGTACTAAGTATTCATTTACATTATTGCATTCTGTTCAACAAAGGGTAACAATGTGAGCAAGACACAACGTCTAATGAAAACTTGATCTATAACTTTAATCCAGAGTTTTCTGACTCAACTTTTTCCTCAGTGTGAGAGCCCACACTTCTTCCCACTTTGAGTCAGATTTCTGTGGATTTGTGATTCCTGCACTTTATATCATGTTACTGACTCCTTTCCTTAGTTACTGGGGGAATAATCAATGTTGCCCAACAACTTTCTCATTGTGACCTACTCCACTCAGAGCCATTTCATAATTCTGCAAATACACTGTATACCTGTTTATGTGCTGTATAAATATGTATCTTATATTTATATATTTATAAATAAATATATCTCTTTTATCTGCTCCAAGAACTAGTTTTCACCCTCTTGGAGGTGCAGTTTCTGCTCTTCAAAATGAAGGCAGTGTATCTCTATTACTCTACCTTTTGGATTGTATAAGTGTACAATTCTTTTACTCAGAAGTAATGACATGTTTATTTGTTGAATAACGAGGAATAATAAATTGGCAGTAATCCTTCTGTGTGTGTTAGTTGCTGAGTCATTTCTGACTCTTTGCAACCCTACAGACTATAGCCCACCGGGCTCCTCTGTCCGTGGTATTCTCCAGGTAAGAATACTAGAGTAGGTTGCCATTCCCTTCTCCAGGGAATTTTCCCAACCCAGTGATGGCCCTGGGTCTCCTGCACAGCAGGAGGATTTTTTGCCATCTGAGCCACCAGGGAAAACCTTTAGTAATCCTTATGTTTTCAGTTTAAATGAGCTTTCCAGTGTCTTGAAGTAAGAATAATAATTTAAATAATTGTATAAACATCAGAGCATAAGTGAAACGTGATACTTAACAATATATAATTTGTGCTACTGGGGGAAAAAAACAAACAAACAAAAAAAACAAGATATAAGTAAATGCAATCTGGCTGGTTTTGTCTATTCTGTAGACCTTACTCCAAATTTTGTGCTTATCTACAGACATCCCATTCTTACTATAAATCTGTATTTTTCCTTGTTTTGACATCACAATCTATTCCCATAGAAATGATTAATACCTTACATTTATTTTTCTGTCTTCACAACAGGTTCATAAGGAGATTGTCGGGGGGAAAAATAGACTTTATTGGCACCAACAAACTTTTAAAGATGATGAACATCATTTTATGTTCATCTTCATTTTCCTTTAAATTCAAGAGTTATAAATTGGTGCTTTAGAAAGTGTATATGTGAACTTTGCTTTTCATTGTGATTTCTTTCAAAAACCATATTGGAGTATGATTGTTTTATAAAGAATTCAAATAATGGGTTTTACACAATTTTAGTTTTATACCTTAAATATAAAATTAGCTCACACCACTGGCTAAGGAAGTGTACTAACTGAACACAGCCAGCTTTATCATGTTCTGTAGGAATATAGCAGTTAGGAGTAAGCCTCGCTGGTATCTTATTATACTGGGCAAGGAAGTGGAAGAGGATGGAAGTTATTTGGATTTTCCAAATGTAGTCTGTGACTTTGGTCTACCTCATTGGATCAAAAAAGTGAAAAGTTGAATCCTGAAATATTTTCATACCTTTTTGGAGGTAAAGTCTATATGCAATTGTTCACATAGATGAAAATGACAATTTAGGCTTAAAAATCTCTTCCTTTTATGATAGTATCAATTTCTTTTTTTTGTGAAAGATTTTTGTTCGATACTGAATTTTACAACCCTTCAGATCTATGGGGGCCATTTCAGTAGTGTTATCTGTCACCTAAAAACTAAGTTTGACCTCGTTGATGACCTCATTGATGTTTAGAAATTAAAAAGAATGCCATATAATACACTGAGAGCCATACATTTGGCCCTGGAAATGATTTTCATGTATATTAATCCTGAGAAGTTCAAAGAAACTTCAGAAATTATCACCTGGGAGGGGAGACTTTTGCCAACCATGACATTTTCCAGCTACACATAGAAAAGAAGGATAGTATATATCTAAGTGAATGAAATAGAAGAATCAAACAGGTTTCCAGTAAAGACTGAGAGAAAGGGGGGAAAAAACCTACGATTAATGACTGTTTGATAAAGGTCTTAGAAGTAGAGAGAGAAATATGAAGTGTCCACTGCAGATATGTTTTGAGTTACTTAAAAAGTCAGGTAATTGTGGCTGATTCGTGTTGATGACAGACGAGCCTGGTGAGCTACAGTCCATGGGATCGCAAGAGTTGGACATAACTTAGCAACTAAACCACCACCACCACCATAGCAGAAACCAGCACAATATTGTAAAGCAATTATCTTCCAATAATTTTTTTTAAAGTCAGTTATTTGAGAGCACTAGTGCTTGATGTGGATTTAGATGAAGAATAAGAGTGAAAAATGGGAAACTGAAACTGGGAAGTTTATGTAGACGTCTGTAATTTAACTCCTGGTGATTTATGTTGAAATGTCAGTATGTTGTGGATAAAGCACTCAGACTTCCCTCAGTAGCCTTGTCTCTCTACAGTTAAATGTGTTCACGTCCCAAGGTGAACTCAGCTCAGTCAATAAGAGCTAAAGGGAGAGGCCATTCACTGAAGTGTTTTCATTTTACCATGGATGCTTTAAAATTTATTTTCCTTGGGTATTTATATTTAATGCCTTTGGATGAGAAAATTAGGTAGTTAAGTGATTGTGGAATGTTTTTGACCATTCACGAATTGCATAACAATCTGAAATCTAGTCACTGATATTAGAAAAGTATTATGATTTGTAGTGCTTTTTCATTTAGTCAACTGTGATGTACTTTGTATGTTTATGTATGTGCTGTGTGCTTAGTTAGTCATGTCTGACTCTGCAACCCTATGGACTGCAGACTGCCAGTCTCCCCTGTCCATGGGGTTTCCACCAATTAATATAATAAATATATATATATCAAAAATGATAATAAAGAATATACTATAAAAAAGAACATAGTTTGTGTGTTTTAAGAAGTGAGATAATCCTGAAACATCTTGAAGTACCTTTCCCATTTAAAAAGAAAAAATGATTGATGGTGTCGAAAGGATGAGATAATGTACAAAGGGTTTAAGGAGACTGAAAATCCATAGTCTATGCTCAGACATGAAAACATAGTAACTCTCCAGTGGGCACTAGAGCAACATTCTGTGATCACACACATTAATACCACTGCAGAAAAATCAAGGGGGATGATCAAAAAACTATAAGTTGTTTCATCATAGTTCAGAGTTTGGGTAAACAATTACAGGCCTATGTTAACTCATGTAAATTCTCACAATATCAGGGTGAGGTATTATCCTCATTTTAAAGGCAAATAAACTAAAACGAAGAAGTAGTAGTTGAGTTCTTTTTAGTCACACAGTTATTAAAAGAAGGAACTAGAATTTAAACCACGGCAGCCTGGCTCCAACAGTTCTTTGTAACAAAGGTGCTATAGTGCTTCTCTGATATGTGTACATGCATAGGTGCATGCGTGTGCACAGACAGGGACACTTGCACATAAGCAAACAATTATTTAAGGACAATTTAGAGGTGGGTCCTAAAAATTCTAATCATTTGTATCCTTGAAATGATAACTATTTTTTGTTGTATTTAATTTTGTTGCTAATGGATATTAACTAAGTTTTTAATACTCTGTTTTAATAAATATTAAAACTTATTAATAAACATAACTTAGTTTACTTTTTTGCCATTCCACATTTGGTGTTTCATTTTCCTTTAAAATTCATAATGTATGAGTTTATGCTAGGCATTGCAATTTTGTGACAGCTTACAAAAAATACTTAGATGACCAAACACTGAACAAGATTTGAATACATCAACTAATAATTATTGAAGCTAGGGACATGAGGCCTTGTTACATTATTCTACTTTGCCATATGTTTGAAATTTTTCATAATAAACAAAAATGAAATGTAACTTCTGGCATCAATTGTATTTTCATCTTGTATCACTACCCAAGTAACAAGTTATGCAAATTTATAATGCCTGGAAATTGGGTTTTCATTTTCATTATTTTTGAAATTATCTCTAATTGCATTTTTATTTCCTCTTTGATGAAGTAATTCCTTAGGTGAATCATTTTTTCAAATATCCAGTTAGTTTTAATTAGGTGTACTGCATTGTGGTCAGACAATTAGATGGTGTAATTTATGCCTTTTCAGAATTTATTAAGCTTTTTTTCATTAACCAAGTAAATTATCACTTTTTTTGCATAGATACATGTATTGTTAAATGTAGGCATTCTTTTTAAAAATGTGTTATTTCACTATAATTTAGTCTTATTGTCATTATATTATTAAAGTCAGTTATGTCGCTTATGGTTACAGGAATCTTTTAGACATGCTAATAATAGAATGATCAACAAAATAAATTTTGATTGTTTTCTCCTTTTTATAACTAATATTTTTTCTGTTACTATTCTAATACCATAGTCTTAAATACATACATTTTTGCAATTTAACAGTCATTTATTATGAATTATCTGTGTCATTATACAGTACCTCATTTAAATTATTAGTTATTCATATATTGGTTATTTAGTAGCAAATGCTTATAAAAGATATAGCATGCAAATGGGATCACTAAATTATACAGAACAATTGTGACTCATTTGTTCAATCTAAGCAGATAATCCTGTCTTAGCTTTTTCTCTTTCCTTCTTATGGAATTTTTCTGTCATACTCGTGGCCTGTTACAGTCATAAATCACTTCTTAGCTAAAGAATACATGCTTCCAAATTCCTAATCTTCCATCATCATTATTGATGGTATTTATGGTGTTTTACTTTTTTTCTTGGGACCAGGAAAAGTGAAGCTTATTTTGATAAATTTAGGCCCTAACTACCCCTTTATATTGGTTGTCATAAACCCTTTATGGCTATTTTAATATTTAGAAGAAAAGGCCATTTTTTCCATAAGAATATTGAATGAATACATTTCCATCAAATGAAATGATTAACAAGGTCTTGCTGAATTTTGTATTTTTTCACTTAGTGGGCATGGCAGATAGAATGTTGTCACTGTCTGTCAGAAAACTGATGTAATGCCTTTACCTTAAATTCCTTCTAAACTGGCTGATTCTTAAAGGGGAGTGCAGTGTTTTTACTTACATAGTCATTGTCGCCTGAAAGATGGATTTCAATCTATAGAACTGTGGTAAAAATGTAATGCTAATTGTAGTTTGAGTGGTTCAGTCACCTTCTGATAATACAGTTTTACACCCAAGTAATTTAAATCAAATTCTAGAAAAAAAATTTTCTTTCTTCTGATAGTAAATATATAATATGCTCTAACAAATAGGAGAACCCACATGCTAGAGAAAGATGAACATGATTAAATAGATGTAATTATTTTTCTTTTACTGTGTACTAATAGCTTTCTCGACCATGTCACAGCAGCAACAGCACATTGTGCTGTGCACCTTACTGAGAAAACTGTCCCATTTTATTGGTCTTCACCATCTTGCCTTTTTTCACCTTTGCCATTTTAACTCATTGCAATTATGTTTTTCTCATGTCTAAGATCTTCTTTTGATTTGATTTCAATTATGTTTCTCATGTCTATGATCTTCTTTTCATTTGATTTCACATATAATATGCATCAGTTATTTATGTTCTGTTTTGTAAATCAACTAATTTCTTCATGAATTTTATTTTATTTTTCCCAAACACATTCTGTGCTCCTTGAAGGAAAAACTGTCCTATTTCTGGGCCATATTTCGTATTGTATTCAGTTTTAGAGAGGTGGAAGCCACGTGATCAATTCTAGTTTGAGTTGTTTAATTTTAACAAGAGCAGTTGGTGTTCTGAGGGTCAATATTCAGATGTGTTTGAGTCCTGGCCTGTCTCAGGTAGTTTACTAAGTTCTTCCCCTCAGACTCAGGTGATGCCTGATAATTCTATCACCTTCACTCTTTCATGACTTGCTCCCTCTATGTACATCACAACTTATAAATGCTACTCTCTTCTGTCATGATCCTCCAGCTCTCAGCAGGCCTTTTTGTTTTTGATCACCACTTTGCCATCTAGGTCATGCTTTCTCCACATTTCATTCTACCACCCCATAGGTACCTTAACAAGCCATAGGTAACTCATTTCTTACTTTCTTTTGAAATGAATCCATGCTTGCATTTCTCAGTTCAGTTCAGTTAACTCGCTCAGTCGTGTCCAACCCTTTGCAACCCCATGGACTGCAGCACTCCAGGCTTTCCTATCTATCACCAACTCCCGGAGCTTGCTCAAACTCATGTCCATTGAGTCGGTGATGCCATCCAACCATCTCATCCTCTGTCATCCCCTTCTCCTTCTGCTTTCAATCTTCCCCAGTATCAGGGTCTTTTCCAAGGAGTCAGTTCTTCTCATCAGGTGGCCAAAGTATTGAAGTTTCAGCTTCAGCATCAGTCCTTCCAATGAATATTGAGGACTGATTTCTTTAAGGATGGATTGGTTGGATCTCCTTGCACACCAAGGGACTGTCAAGAATTTTCTCCAACCCTGCAGTTCAAAAATATCAATTCTATGGTGCTCAGCTTTCTTTATAGTCCAACTCTCACATCCATACATGAATAATGGAAAAACCATAGCTTTGACTAGACGGACCTTTGTCAGCAAAGTAATGTCTCTGCTTTTTAATATGCTGTCTAGATTGGTCATAGCTTTTCTTCCAAGGAGCAACTTTTAATTTCATAGCTGCAGTCACCATCTTGCATTTCTCAGACGCTTTGATTTCCAGCATTATACTTAAACCTATTCAACGTCTTCCTCTGCACTGCTCTCATTCTATTTTTTTCTAGTCTCCTTATAAACTCCAATTCTTCAGTCTCTCTCAGCTCATCCACAACCTGCCCCACCTCCACCCCACACACAAACACACCCCTCAGATTCTGTTCCTTATTTATTTTACCACTTTACTCACCCTGGGCTAGGTTGAGTAACGTTCATGGCTCCCCCTTCATGATGCCAAGTGATGAGATGTCTTTTCACTGTACTGACTGGCTTTAGTACTCGCCCAGTTTACCATCAGGACTTTCATTCGTCTCTATTCAACCCATTTCTGAAAGCAGATGCTGACCCTAATAATGTCTCTTTCTTTCAAACACCTAACTACTCTTAACTCTCATTTGAAAATCTTACCTTCAATTTTAGTGAGAAAAATCAAAGCCATCAGCTCTCAACTCTACAATTTTTTAAAATTTTTTATATTTGTTTTAAAATTTTTTTTAAAGTATGATAACACATTTATGGGAGACTTGGAAAATGCAGAGTTGATTATTCTTCCTTTTCTTTTCTGAACACAACCAGTTTTCCAGAATTTGCTACTTCCTGCTTTCCTCCCAATCTAATGGCAAATTCATCCTATGTCTTTTTCAAGTATGATAACCCTTTTCCAAGTGCACTTAATCTTAGCTTGTTTTATCTTTCCAGAAACTCTTTCCTTCAAGTACTTTGTCTTATGTCTTTCTCTTCACTCATTACTTTGATTCTTTCAAACAGCCTACAAATATTCATATTCTTAAGGGTCTTTTTTTTTCTTTTTTTTACTTTACAAATTTATATTGGTTTTGCTATACATCAACATGCATCCGCCACGGGTTTACACGTGTTCCCCATCCTGAACCCCCCTCCCACCTCCCTCCCCATACCATCCATCTGGGTCATCCCAGTGCACCAGCCCCAAGCTTCCTGTATCCTGCATCGAACCTGGACTGGTGATTCGTTTCTTATATGATATTATACATGTTTTAATGCCATTCTCCCAAATCATCCCACCCTCCCTCTCCCACAGAGTCCAAAAGACTGTTCTATACAGCTGTGTCTCTTTTGCTGTCTTGCATGCAGGGTTGTCGTTACCATCTTTCTAAATTCAACCATATATATGTGTTAGTATACTGTATTGGTGTTTTTCTTTCTGGCTTACTTCACTCTGTATAATAGGCTCCAGTTTCACCCACCTCATTAGAACTGATTCAAATGTATTCTTTTTAATGGCTGAGTAATACTCCACTGTGTATATGTACCACAGCTTTCTTATCCATTCATCTGTTGATGGACATCTAGGTTGCTACCATGTCCTGGCTATTATATACAGTGCTGCGATGAACATTGGGGTACATGTGTCTCTTTCAATTCTGGTTTCCTCAGTGTGTATGCCCAGCAGTGGGATTGCTGGGTCGTATGGCAGTTCTATTTCCAGTTTTTTAAGGAATCTCCACACTGTTCTCCATGGTGGCTGTACTAGTTTGCATTTCCACCAACAGTGTAAGAGGGTTCCCGTTTCTCCACACCCTCTCCAGCATTTATTGCTTGTAGACTTTTGGATCGCAGCCATTCTGACTGGCGTGAAATGGTACCTCACTGTGGTTTTGATTTGCATTTCTCTGATAATGAGTGATGTTGAGCATCTTTTCATGTGTTTGTTAGCCATCTGTATGTCTTCTTTGAAGAAATGTCTGTTTAGTTCTTTGGCCCATTTTTTGATTGGGTCGTTTATTTTTCTGGAATTGAGCTGCAGGAGTTGCTTGTATATTTTTGAGATTAGTTGTTTGTCAGTTGTTTCATTTGCTATTATTTTCTCCCATTCTGAAGGCTGTCTTTTCACCTTGCTTATAGTTTCTTTTGTTGTGCAGAAGCTTTTAATTTTAATTAGATCCCACTTGTTTATTTTTGCTTTTATTTCCAATATTCTGGGAGGTGGGTCATAGAGGATCCTGCTGTGATGTATGTCGGAGAGTGTTTTGCCTATATTTTCCTCTAAGAGTTTTATAGTTTCTGGTCTTATGTTTAGATCTTTAATCCATTTTGAGTTTATTTTTGTGTATGGTGTTCAAAAGTGTTCTAGTTTCATTCTTTTACAAGTGGTTGACCAGTTTTCCCAGCACCACCTGTTAAAGAGATTGTCTTTTCTCCATTGTATATTCTTCCCTCCTTTGTCAAAGATAAGGTGTCCATAGGTGCGTGGGTTTATCTCTGGGCTTCTATTTTGTTCCATTGATCTATGTTTCTGTCTTTGTGCCAGTACCATACTTCTTGATGACTGTGGCTTTGTAGTAGAGCCTGAAGTCAGGCAGATTGATTCCTCCAATTCCATTCTTCTTTCTCAAGATTGCTTTGGCTATTCAATTAAGGGTCTTTATCAAAGAAAAGACACTGTTAAGATCCCCTGGAGAAGGGAAAGGCTACCCACTCCAGTATTCTGGCCTGGAGAATTCTAATGGCTCTATAGTCCGTGGGGTTGCAAAGAGTTGGACACGACTGAGTGACTTTCACTTTCACTTTTCATTTTGACCTAGTGGTCTCTTTTCCCTTCACTAATAAAGTTCTCAAAAGAATATTATACTTTCTGTCCCTATAGTATTTACTCACACATTAATCATCTGTTATTCAGTTTATTTGAATATTCTATTGAAGCTTCTCTTTTAAAAGTTTGTAATAACTTTCTAATAGCAAACAAGTCAATCCTCTTATATACTGTGTACAGAAAAAAATTTTGTGTAAAATATAAGCATAAATTTATAGAATATGCATATCACTTGCATACATTTTTGCTACATCTGAATATATACATATTTTAAAATTTGATTTACATTTCCTCTATGAAGAACTTACTGTCTTTTCTACTACTTGTTCGAGATTAGCTTATTAGATGAGTGTTGATCTCTCTCTGGGTTCTTTAACCATTTATGCTTCCTTCTCATATCTAATATAACAAAATAACCTATTAAAGTGATGCCTATAGCTAAATATTAGAATGAAACACTTTCTTTAAAAATGCCTTAATTTGTTCTCTCATCCCTTTCCTCTGTTGCTGAGTATTTTTTTCCGTAAAATGAAATAGTCGAGTAAGCATATCAGATATTCTTGAATTGTTATCATCAGAATACCAGGCAAATGTACAGAAATAAAACTGAAATTCATAAGACTGGGAAAAAATATCTTCCTCCCTATTTTAGCTTTTCAAAATTTTATCTGTCCTTTAATTCCCAGCTCAATTTCCAACAGATCATGAAATTCAAGTCAATATAACAAATATTTATTGAACTCCTAAATGACATGCTTCATATTTCTCATATCTTAATCAAAATTATTTTTACCTTGTATTACTTTAGCATTTTGTTTTTCTACTACCAAAACACTTGTCACATGATATTCTTTATTTGAGCTATTGACAATATAATAATAAGAACAGACATTTTAACGTACTTCTTTCTCCCAAATACTGTGCTAATCACATGACCTACCTTATATCTCATCTCCAGTGAAAACCTGAAAAGTTGATGTTATTGTTCTCATGTAGTAATGAATAAACAGGAAGTTTGTCTTTTCTCCCAGATCATATAGACACAGTCTGGGCTTGACATTGAATTTGCCCCCTTTTTAAAATAACCTGTATTTCCTTTCTCCCATATTTGTATGTTTATAAACTTGTGACTCCTCAGTAAAACTGTGAGATCAAGGAAGGAAGAAAGCGACAGATAAACAGATGTTTATGGTATATGATAACGGGGCACATTTTCAAAGCTTTGATAGCAATCAACTGTTTGAAAGTTTCAAGGAAAGCTAACAGAAGGAGTGACAGTTGGGATGCCTCTGGAAAAATGAGCAAGGCAGTCAGGGGTCAGAGGGGGTGTCACATTCCCTGAGAAAGGGATTGGGGAGTGCAAAGTACAGCCCTTTCCCAGTCCAGTGAACCTAGAATATAGGGCATATACCAATTCACTTGTTTTGGGTTGTTTGCTTCACAAACACTGAATGGTTTACTAGCTCCTCGCTCACATCCAGAGACCAGAGACTGAGTGTTTTCTGTTGAACACTCAGTTTGTTTGGCCTATTGCCTGGTATGTATTTGTGTAAGTCAAAAGAATAAATTCAGAAATGATTTTACATGATATTAAAAACTTTAAAAAGCAGCGCCAGGCCTAGTACAGTAATTATAGATCTGTTACCTCATTTTCATCCCAACCCTGGGGGCTTTATTTTTTGGCTTGCTGTCACAGTGATGGTAGCAAAAATTACAGCCAAATGCAGTGAACTTTCTGGCATGCCCTGTAACCTAAATTGATACTAATGAATGTTGTAAGACTACATCTTGCTTCTACCCCAGGAGCATGCTTTCTGGCTCTTTGACCTAGTGGAATGATAAGAATCACTTAAGGTTGTGGTTACTGAGGAAGATCCTGTAATTTTTATGAAATCCTGGCATGTCATAACTCCCAGACACCATTTCATAAAACAAACATCTACAATTACCTGAAAGTGATCTGTTTTAAAAGCATTTAGCAATGAATATTTCTTCTCTTACCTGCATTTATTTGCACACAAATCCAAAGCTGATTTCGTTTTGGCAGAATGAAGGAAAGAGAGAGGAATGATGAGCATAATAAAAATGGGCTTCAATATCACAAAATAGGAAGTTAGTTATGCTCCCAACACTGTATAATCTTCTATTTACTGAGATTTTGCCCCTCTCCTCCTTACTGAGATTTACAAAGTGCTAGAATTTTCATCAAATATCTGCATGCTCTATTTTAATTCTCACAGCTACCGAGGATGTACATATCCTTAACTCCACTTAAAATAAGTGAAGCTGTAACCTTGGATTAGGCAAATGTCACACAGCGGATCCTAGATTGAGACTGAACTTCATGCTCTTAATGTTCCAAAACTATCTGCTGCGTGTGTACAACACTGTATTGTTACTGCAATATAAACACTATTAAAAATTTAAAACATTGTTCTTAAGTCAGATAAATCTTAAACATCATTATAGCACATTTCACATTTCTTATATTTATTCTATTTTCATGTTAGTATTGTCTTCAGTGTATTATTATTTTATTAGCTATGCTATGTCATAAAGATTGTGTTTGATATTCAATGACAGCCTACACCATAATATGAAGCAGGCTGATTCAATTTGTGGTTCCCTTTGATTAAAATGCATCAGTCATTTATGTAAGATATGGTAGACAAATTCCTCTTGGAATCATGGAAACAGGTAATTAAATTCTGTCATTTCCCCAAACTTTGGCTTTGTTCTTTTTCTGGAAAGACATTATATAATCTTAGAGTAAACCAGGTCTCGTTCCCCTAAAGTTAATTAACATGCAAATAAATTTCTTACACACTAGTGATTGTTCTAAGTAAATCAGTGTAGCTAGAAACACTTTTAATCAAAACTTTAAAGCATTTTTTTCATAACTAAAATGTTTTGGAAGTTTTGCAAAGATAGGAAATGGAAAGCTAATGCATTTTTTTCCCCATAATCAGTCAATTCTTGGTTTTTACTCTGATGGGTACACTGAAGAAGTGATAATAATATATTGAAAACCTGTTAAGGAATATCAGGTCTTCTCAGGAAATGAATAACAAAATGCTAATGGTTATCATTAAACATTTGATCCAGAACGGATCATAGAGGAATGTTTGTGTATATATATATTCTCCCTACTAAGGGAGTGTAGCCACCTTTATTCCTGTATTATTCCTGTATTATCCAACACAGGAATTACCAGTACCTTCTAGATCATTTCTGGAGTAGAAATTCTTTGAAGGAAGAATTTTTTTGTTACTGTTATTAACTTTAATTCCATATGCCTTGCATAATCTTTTGTATAGTATAGCTATACATAATAATATATGGTAATGAAATTTCTGAATGAATATTTTTAAATTATCAGGATTTTCTACCTCACAAAGCACTCTTTTATTTTTAGACAGTACCTACCTACTTAAGAAAATGTGTTCTCATTCACCCTTCTGGCACTCACAACACCCTAAATTATTCTTCCATGATGTTCTGCAGATGTTTGAACAAGTTGCTCAGAGTCCTCCTTAAAATAGACACTGGTGGGGTTGTCCCAGTGCACCAGCTTTGAGTGCCCTGTTTCATGCATCAAACTTGGACAGGTGATCTATTTCACATATGATAATATACATGTTTCAATGCTGTTCTCTCAAATTACCCCACCCTTGCCTTCTCCCACAGAGTCCAAAAGTCTGTTCTTTATATCTGTGTCTCTTTTGCTGTCTCGCATATAGGTTCATTGTTACCAATTTCTAAATTCCATATATATGCGTTAATATACTGTATTGGTGTTTCTCTTTCTGTATATATATTGGTGTTTCTCTTACTTCACTCTGTATAATAGGCTCCAGTTTCATCCACCTCATTAGAACTGACTCAAATGTGTTCCTTTTAATGGCTGAGTAACATTGCATTGTGTATGTGTACCACAACTTTCTTATCCATTCATCTGCCGATGGACATCTAGGTTGCTTCCATGTCCTATCTATTGTAAACAGTGCTGTGATGAACATTGAAGTACATGTGTCTCTTTCAATTCTGGTTTCCTCAGTGTGTATGCCCAGCAGTGGGATTGCTGGGTTGTATGGCCATTCTATTTCCAGTTTTTTTAAGGAATCTCTACACTGTTCTGCATAGTGGCTGTACTAGTTTGTATTCCCCCAACAGTGTAAGAGGGTTCCCTGTTCTCCACACCCTTTCCAGCATTTATTGTTTGTAGACTTTTGGATAGCAGCCATTCTAACCGGCGTGAGATGGTACCTCATTGTGGTTTTGATTTGCATTTTTCTGATAATGAGTGATGTTGAGCATCTTTTCAAGAGTTTGTTAGCCATCTGTATGTCTTCTTTGGAGAAATGTCTGTTTAGTTCTTTGGCCCATTTTTTGATTGGGTCATTTATTTTTTCTGGAATTGAGCTGTATGAGCTGCATGGGCTGCTTGTATATTTCTGAGATTAATTCTTTGTCAGTTGCTGCGTTTGCTATTATTTTCTCCCATTCTGAAGGTTGTCTTTTCACCTTGCTTATAATTTCCTTTGTTGTGCAAAAGCTTTTAAGTTTAATTATGTCCCATTTGTTTATTATTGCTTTTCTTTCCATTACTCTGGGAGTTGGGTCATAGAGGATCCTGCTGTGATTTGTGTCAGAGAGTATTTTGCCTATGTTTTCCTCTAGGAGTTTTATAGTTTCTGGTCTTACATTTAGATCTTTAATCTATTTTGAGTTTATTTTTGTGTATGGTGTTAGAAAGGGTTCTAGTTTCATTGTTTTACAGGTGGTTGACTGGTTTTCCCAGCACCACTTGTTATAGAGACTGTCTTTTCTCCATTGTATATTTTGACTCATTTGTCAAAGGTAAGGTGTCCATAGGTGTGTGGATTTATCTCTGGGCTTTATGTTTTGCTTCTTTGATCTATATTTCTGTCTTTCATCAAGACAGTAGTTTTGTAGTATAGTCTGAAGTCAGGTAGGTTTATTCCTCCAGTTCCTTTCTTCTTTCTCAAGTTTGCTTTGGATATTCAAGGTTTTTTGTATTTCCATACAAATTGTGAAATTATTTGTTTTAGTTCTGTGAAAAATACCATTGGTAACTTGATAGGGATTGCCTTGAATCTCTAGATTGCTTTGGGTTGTATACTCATTTTCACTATATTTATTCTTCCGATCCATGAACATGGCATATTTCTCCATCTATTTGTGTCATCTTTGACATTTTAGTTTTCTATATATAGGTTTTTTGTTTCTTTAGGTAGATTTATTCCTAAGTATTTTATTCTTTTCTTTGCAGTGGTGAATGGGCTTGTTTCCTTAATTTCTCTCTCTGTTTTTTCATCGTTAATATATAGGAATGCAAGAGATTTCTGTGTATTAATTTTATATCCTGCAACTTTACTATATTAATTGATTAGCTATAGTAATTTTCCAGTGTTGTCTTTAGGGTTTTCTATGTAGAAGATCATGTCATTTGCACACAGTGAGAGTTTTACTTCTTTTCCAATCTGGATTCCTTTTATTTCTTTTTCTTCTCTGATTGCTGTGGCTAAAACTTCCAAAACTATCTTGAATACTTTTTGAAAGTGGGCACCATTATCTTGTTCCTGACTTTAGAGGAAAGCTCTCAATTTTTCGTCATTGAGGATAATGTTTGCTGTGGGTTTATCATATATGGCTTTTATTATGTTGAGGTATGTTCCTTCTTTGCCTGCTTTCTGGAGGGTTTTTATCATAAATGGATGTTGAATTTTGTCAAAGGCTTTCTCTGCATTTATTGAGATAATCATATGGGTCTTATCTTTCAATTTGTTAATATGGTGTATCACATTGAATTGAAAATATTGAAGAATCCTTGCATCCCTGGGATAAAGGCAACTTGGTCATGATATATGATCTTTTTAATATGTTGTTGGATTCTGATTGCTAGAATTTTGTTAAGGATTTTTGCATCTATGTTCATCAGTGATATTGGCCTGTAAGTTTTTTTTTTGATGGCATCTTTGTCTGATTTGGTATTAGGGTGATGGTAGCCTCATAGATGAGTTTGGGAATTTACCTTCCTCTGCAATTTTCTGGAAGAGTTTGAGTAGGCAGGTGTTATCTCTTCTCTAAATTTTTGGTGGAATTCACTTGTGAAGCCATCTTGTCCAGGGTTTTTGTTTGTTGGAAGATATTTTATTACAGTTTTGATTTCCATGCTTGTGATGGCTCTGTAAAGATTTTCTGTTTCTTCCTGGTTCAGTTTTGGAAGGTTATACTTTTCTAAGAATTCATCCATTTTTTCCAAGTTGTCCATTTCATTGGCATATCATTGCTGATAATAGTCTCTTATGATCCTTTGTATTTTTGTGTTGTCTGTTGTGATCTCTCCATTTTAATTTCTAATTTTGTTGATTTGACTCTTCTCCCTTTTTTTCTTGATGAGTCTGGCTAATGGTCTGTCTATTTTATTTATCGTCTCAAAGAACCAGCTTTTAGTTTTGTTGATTTTTGTTATAGTCCCCTTGTTTCTTTTTCAATTATTTCTCCTCTGATTTTTATGATTTCTTTCCTTCTACTAACCCTGGGATTCTTCATTTCTTCTTTTTCAAGTTCTTTTAGGTGTTGATTTTTGTACTGTTTCTTGAGGTAAGTTGGTATTGCTATGAACCTTCCCCTTAGCACTGCTTTTACTGAATCCCATAGATTTTGCATTATTGTGTTTTCATTTTCATTCGTTTCTATGCATATTTTGATTTCCTTTTTTATTTCTTCCATGATTTGTTGGTTATTCAGAAGTGTGTTGTTTGGCCTCCATATGTTTGTATTTTAAATAGTTTTTTTTCCCCTGCAGTTTACATCTAATCTTACCGCATTGTGATCAGAAAAGATTTCAATTTTTTTGAATATACCAAGGCTATATTTATGGCCCAGGATGTAATCTATCTTGGAGAATGTTCCATGTGCACTTGAGAAAAAGGTGAAATTCTTTGTTTTGGGGTGAAATGTCCTATCTATGTCAATTAGGTCTAACTGGTCGATTGTATCATTTAAAGTTTGTGTTTCCTTGTTAATTTTCTGTTTGGTTGATCTATCCAAAGGTGTGAGTGAGGTATTAAAGTCTCCCACTTTATTGTGTTACTGTTAATTTCCCCATTTATACTTGTTAGCATTTGCCTTATATATTGAGGTGCTCCTATGTTGGGTGCATATATATTTATAATTTTTATATCTTCTTCTTGGATTGATCCTTTGATCATTATTTAGTGTCATTCTTTGTCTCTTTTCACAGCCTTTATTCAAAGTCTATCTTATCTGATGTGAGTATTGCTACTCCTGCTTTCTTTTCGTCTCCATTTGCATGAAATATCTTTTTGTAGCCCTTCACTTTCAGTCTGTATGTGTCCCTTGGTTTGAGGTGGGTCTCTTGTAGACAGAATGTAAGGGGTCTTGTTTTTGTATCCATTCATCCAGTCTTTGTCTTTTGGTTGGGGCATTCAACCCATTTATATTTAAGGTAATTATTGATAAGTATGATCCTGTTGCCATTTATTTTGTTGTTTTGGGTTTGAGTTTCTAAACCTTTTCTGTGTTTCCTTTCTAGAGAAGATCCTTTGGCATGTGTTGAAGAGCTGGTTTGGTGGTACTGAATTCTCCCAGGTTTTTCTTGTCTGTAAAGCTTCTGATTTCTCCTTCATATTTGAATGAGATCCTTGCTACTTATAGTAATCTCGGCTGTACATTTTTTCTCTTTCATCACTTTAAGTATGGCCTGCCATTCCCTTCTGGCCTGAAGAGTTTTTATTAAAAGATCAGCTGTTATCCTTATGGGGATCCCCTTATGTGGATTTGTTACTTTTCCTTGCTGCTTTTAATATTTGCTCTTTGTGTTTGATCTTTGTTAGTTTGATTAATGTGTGTCTTGAGGTGTTTCACCTTGGGTTTATCCTGTTTGGGACTCTCTGGGTTTCTTGGACATGGGTGGCTATTTCCTTCCACATTTTAGGGAAGTTTTCAGCCATTATCTCCTCAAGTATTTTCTCATGGCCTTTCTTTTTGTCTTCTTCTTCTGGGACTCCTATGATTTGAATGTTGGGTTGTTTAACATTGTCCCAGAGGTCTCTGATGTTGTCCTCATTTCTTTTAATTCTTTTCTTTTTTTTCCTCTCTTCTTCATTTGTTTTCACCATTCTATCTTACACCTCACTTATCCTATCTTCTGCCTCAGTTCTTCTACTGTTGGTTCCCTCCAGAGTATTTTTGATCTCAGTTATTTCATTATTCATTATTGATTGACTCTTCTTGATTTCTTCCAGGTCCTTGTTAAACATTCTTGAATCTTCTGAATCCTTGTCTCTAGTCTATTTATCTGTAACTCCATTTTGTTTTCAAGATTTTGGATCATCTTTACTATCATTATTCTGAATTTTTTTCATGTAGACTCCATATCTCTTCCTCTTTTGTTTGGTTGGGTGGTCATTTATCTTGTTCCTTTACCTGCTGAATATTTCTCTGCCTTTTCATTGTGTTTAGATTGCTTTGTTTGGGGTGCCCTTTCTGTAGCCTTGAAGTTTGTGGTTCCTCTTTATTAGGGAGCCTACTCCCTGTGGGTGGGGTTGGACTAGAGGCTTGTCAAGGTTTCCTTATTAGGGGAACTTGCGTCTATGTTGTGGTTATTGGTGCTGGATCTCTTCTCTCTGAAGTGCAATGAAGTTTCCAGTAGTGAGTTGTGGGGTGTCTATGGGTTTGGGCAGTCTGTCTTTTAATGCTCAGAGCTGTGTTCCTGCTTTGCTGGAGAGTTAGTCTGGTGGTCTTGCTCTGGAACTTGTTTGCTGTTGGGTGGAGCTCAGTTTTAGTGTAGGTATGGAGGCTTTTGGATGAGCTCTTGTCTATTAATGTTCCTTGGAATCAGGAGTTCTGTGATGTTCTCAAGTTCTGGAATTAAGCCTCCTGCATCTGGTTTTCAGTCTGATTCTTACAGTAGCCTCAAGACTTATCCATCCACACAGCATGAATGATAAAACATCTAGGTTAATGGTGAAACAATTCTCCACAGCGAGGGACATCCAGAGAGGTTCACAGAGTTACATGGAGAAGAGAAGAGGGAGGAGGGAGATTGAGATGACCAGGAGGAGAATACGGGAGTCAAAATGGGAGAGACCAGTCTAGCCAGTAATCAGTTCCCTAAGTGTTTTCCACAGCCCAGAACACCCAGAGAGATTCACAAATTTAAATAGAGAAGAGAAGGGCAGAGGGAGAAGACAGAGGTGACCCGGGGGAGAGAAGGGAGAGTCAAAGAAGGAAAGAGTGATCAAGCCAGTAATCACACCCCTAAGTGAAAATGGGTACTGAAGATTAGATCCTTAAAGGTACAAAACTGATAACAAATACCAAAAAGCAAAGATTAAAAATCTAGAGTAGAGGTTAGACTTTCACAAATACAATATTAAAAATATAAAACAAAATCACAAAAATTATAAACATATATATGAAATTTGCTTTAAAAATAGGGTCTTTTTTTGTAAGGTAATAGGTTATAAAAATGAAACTTAAAGGAGTAATAACTTAAATTTTAAAATTTAAAAAGTGGTAATAGTAAAAATATATCTTGGAATGTCTCTGGAACTGTTGTGGGCAGTGTGGGGTCAGTTCAGTTTCAGATAGTTCATTGTTCCAGCTTGTACTTGTTCTCAAGGTCTATAAGCCCCCTCCAGTGCTTAGTCAGTGTTAACTACAGAGTTTTAATCTGTTGCACCTGTCACTTCCAGAGCAGTTCCCTCTTCTTTATTTTGGCTTCCTCTGTTTGCAAGTATCTTTGGTATCTAATTTCTGCCCTGACACAAGGGGGCGAAGGTAGTCACTTATTTAGGCTCACTTGTTCAGTTGTGTTGTGGGGAGGGAGGAACACTGCAAACAAATGTCGCTGGCGTATGTGGGGAGTGCTTGCAGTGTATGGACCAAGCTGGGTTTGCTCCAGCTCGTGGTGTGTGCCTTCTGGCTCCAGGGTGCTCTGCAGGAGCACCATTCAAAGCGGGGTCTGTGTTTCGTGCACTTCCCAGGTCTAAGCCACTCAGGTTCAGCTCGTGTGTTTTGTGCCCTTCCCAGGTCCAAGCAGCTCAATCGACCAGGTGCTTGGCAAGCGCACTGTCCCAGGTGGGCCCTGTGTCTTAATCACCTCCCCAGTCCCAGCTGCTCAGTTTCTCAGGTGTGCCATGAGAGCACCATCTCAGCTGTCCTGTTTGTCTCTTCTGGGGAGCTGATCTCAGGCTGCGACCCCCCTGGCAGATGTCAACCGTCCAGGATCCCAGGAAGACGTGGTTAGCAACTGGGAGCCTGCTCACAGTTTGGTGGAGGATGCCTGTCTCTGGGGCTGAGATTGTGCCTTGCCTTCCGGCTCTGGCTGTCACATGCCTGCCTCTCTGCCTCTGGTGGGGTGGAGGGGCCTGTATGCAGCCGGCTAGCTCTCCTTTGGTATTCACTCAGTCCTTTGTTTTGTGAGTGGGCCAGGCTGCACGTTAGAGCCTTCCCCGGGAAAGTTCTCTGTTTTTTGTCTCTCTCTGACAATCCCACAGTTTGGGTTCCTACCTCCTGTTAGCTCCCTCTGACTGTCCTTAGGGCATTCAGGCCTGGTCCTTAGCCCAAGCTCCAGCAATGCAGCCCGCGCCTCCCTGTCCAGCTTCCACTCGCTGGCGGCAGCCGTGATCATCTCGGCTACTTCTCTGCTGGCAGTTGTGGTTAGGAGCATATCCTGTGGTTTTTATTTTTCTTTTTTTCTCCCTGTTATGTTGCCCTCTCAGATTCCAAAACTCCCCACAAACCTGCCTGTGAGAGGGTTTCCTATTGTTCGGAAACTTCTCCTTCAGGACTCCCTCATCAGGACAGGTTTCCATCCCTAACTCTTTTGTCTCTCTTTTTGTCTTTTATGTTTTGTCCTACCTTCTTTTGAAGAGAATGGGCTGCCTTTCTGGGTGCCTGGTGTCCTCCCCCAGCATTCAGAAGTTGTTTTGTAGAAGTTGCTCAGCATTCAAATGATCTTTTGATGAATAAGTGGGGGAGAAAGTGGTCTCCCAGTCCTATTCCTCTGCCATCTTTAAACATGCCTCCTGCAATGAGCTTTTCTCTTCCCTTTTTCTGGTCACAGAGATTACATTGCAATGCTTGGCAGACTGATGACCAATCAATTTAAATTCCTATGTTTTTTTTTCTTGTTTCTCTCCATCATATAATTATTAGATCAATGACCTTTAACCTTCTCCGCCACAAGCAAAACGTCATACACTGTAGGAGCAGTGAATTGGGGGTAAATTGAGCAGGCCAGTCTTCACCTGAGTGGATGTAGGGAGGAAGGACAACTATAAACTTACATTCTTAGTTTTGGTCCATCATATATTTTCTTATGCGCAACACTGTCTCATTTCTCAGGTTTTAGTTTGTTTTTTATCTTATGTTATTTTCATATGAACTGTTGTTGAACCAGGGCATACACTCATTCATTTGTATGAGACAGGCTTTAAAACAAAACTGAAGTGCTCTGTGTTGAACCCTCACCGCCAATGAAGATTTCTCTGTTTGAACATCAAAAACTATTGACTTTTATTTTGTGCATCCATTTTCTTTTTAAGGTTTGGTGTTTATCTCTAATGATATTATGTTTTTGTCAAATGTACAGTCTTAAGAATCTACAAAATGTATAGGCACTTGGAAATAGCTCTCTCCTGGAAGAGAGGCACTAGTATACCTGCTTGAATGATGAACATCTGAAAGACTATCCTGGAAAAAGAATTAAGGCTTTGCTGTTTAGTGCCAAAAGGATGAGTGATTTCTCTGAAAACAAAGCGCCCCTGGTTTCTTATAATTTTAAGTACAAAAACTATAGAAAAGTGTTAGCTGTTTTGCCTTAAGTAGATTATTACTTTACTAGAAGGTTTAAGTATTTCTAAATGTTGTCCTTTGTATTAATAAATGTTTCCTATATCTATTTGCATAAATCATGTGTGAATGTTCTACACAGCATAGTTTTATATTAATAAATGTGGTGAAAACCAGTATATTTGCTACTTAAATAAATAGTTAAATGGAAGCAATAGTCTTTTTATATGAAGCAATACCTCAGAAGATAACAGGAGAGCAGACTGAGGTAGAAGAATGAGCTAATTATATTGGAATAGGAGAAATGTTCCCACTTTAGTTCTCAATTGCCTATTTTTTCAAGCTATTCATTTGTATTAAAACATGTTCCAAATTAAAGCGATTATATGATGCTTATAGATTGTGTAAATGAGGTATACAATTGTCGAGCATTATACACTGCTCCACAGAATGATATTTAAGTATTAATTTTAATACCTTGTCATGGCCTTTTATATCATTTTTGTAGGATAGGCTGCAGAAAAAATATCATTTTGCTGACTTGGTCTGTATATTAAAACCACATGGTAGAACAGACTCCAACAAACAAATTATGTAAAGCAGTACCTTGGAATTTTAAAATTTTAAATCAAGGTAATTGAGGTATAATTTAAATAGATTAAAATTTACCCTTCCAACACACAGGCATATGAGTTATCAGAAACCACATAATCAAGTTATAAAACATCTCCACTACTCCTAAAGTTTTCTTCACGTCCCCTTTGCAGTCACGTTTCAGTGTCAGTAGTTTTAGCACCTCTATTCTCATAGACCCACAAACAGGAAGGGAGTCAGCCTCTAACCTCTGATTTAGTGGAAGTAGCTGAACTAGGGGGCCACCCTTCCATACATAACTATGTGTGGAAGGGTCAGGGTACCACACCTGACCCAGCTGCAGCCAAGGCTGGATTTATGAGAAGATGGAACACTCATCAAACCAAATCAGTGAAAGCATTTCCAAGAAAACTTGTTGTCTTCCCAAAGGCACGGGCTTCCAGTGCTAGGAACATAACATATTGAGTATCTATTTATAATACTTATTTGGTTAAAAAATAATTAACTTGTTACCAAAGAGTTACAATTAATTATTTTAAATAGGAAAGAATTTTAATTTGCTAACTATAAGATATCTAGATTGAAAGGTAATAAATACATTATGTATCTAATGTTAAAGGAAATTTATACATGGTGCCAGTATAATCTGAAATAATTTATATTTATTATTTTTTTAAAAAGGGTAATCTTTTGATCATGTTCAATGCTTTGAAATAAAATAGATTTTTAACTCTTGCTTCTTTACCTCAAAAATAAGAATTGTATGACTTTTAATTTCTGAAAATATTTCAAATCTCACCTAAGTATGTTTGTTATTCAGTGCCATGTGTGCACAGTAAAATCAGCTTTGAACCAAAGTCAGAGACACAGGTTCCTTCATAAGTAAAGGAGCAATAATCTGATGAATTGACTTTTAGTTTTCTTGAAAGTCAATGTGATTTAATTGCTCATGATTTCATTTCATTAGGCGATTCTTCTGTATAAAAGCTTGTTACAGGTGATTGCATTCCAAATATCTTGAAGTAATTATAGACACTTGTTTTTGCATAGCTTTTGTGAAATAAATTTAAACAACATGTCTAACAGTTAAAACTTCATTTCTGACACCACAGTACTGCCTTTTCTGAGAGATGGAGCTCACACCTTCTGTTTTTTCCCTAACTTTGGAACACATGGTAAAGAAGCATTAAAAATATAATTTGAAAAGATACATGCATCCCAGTGTTCATAGCAGCAATATTTATAATAGCCAAGATATGGAAGCAACCCAAGTGCCCATCAACAGAGGATAATTGGCTTAAGAAGATGTGGTCTGTGTGTGTGTGTGTATAATGGAATATAACTCAGACACAAAAAGAATGAAATGTTGCCATTTACATTACTTTTATATTTACATTATTTAGTGCATAAGTCAGACAAAGTAAAATATCTTACAATATCGCTTATATGTGGAATCTAAAAATAATACGAACAAGTCTATTTACAAAACAGAAACAGAGTCACAGACATACAAAACAATCTCATGGTTATCCAAAGGAGCAATGGAGGGACAATCTCAGGGTATAGCAGTAACAGGTACTAACTAAATATTATGCATAAATTAGTAGCAAGGATTTATTTTATACTATTGGGAGTTACTGGAGAAGGAAATGGCAAACCACTCTAGTATTCTTGCCTTGGAAATCCTGTGGGCAGGGGAGCCTGATGGGCTACAGTCCATGAGGTCACAAAGAGTCAGATACGACTGGGCAACTTTCACTTTCACCTACATTGGGAGTTATATTCAATTTATTATAATAACTTTTAATGGAATATAATCAGTAAAGCAAATAGCTGAATCAGTGTGCTGTACATCTGAAATTAACACAATATTGTAAATCAACTATACTTTATTTTGGTTAAAATGTATAATTGTGAGAGAAACTGCACATCTCTGTTTACAAAACCACAGAAACCTTCCACCATTATCCAAATACTTGTGAGAGTTCCATGCCAGTTATATTGATTATATATCTGGTAAAATGCATACATTAATTCAATGCCATTGAATACCTATTATGTGCCAGGTAGAATTTAAATGCTGGGAACTCAGAAAATAAAATCATAGACTTCATGGAACTGAACTTGTATTGAGAGAAGAAACAATAAAAGAATAATCGTGTAGGAATGCTAAGTAAAATATAAAGGCTAGGGAGAAAAAATAATGCAAGGGGATGGAAAGTGTTGGCAAGGTTTTATTTTGATAGATAACATGACATGGTCAGGAAAGTTCTCTCAGAGGTGGTGACATCAGAGCTAAAGTGTAAAAGATGAAGAGCAAGCCATGTGGCTTTCTGGGGAAGAATGTTTCAGCAAGGGAAACAACCAGATCTAGGCCTCAAAAGGTTAGTGGTACTCAAAAGTGTGAACATGAGGCTGGTGCCCGAAATAAGCTATTTATCACCAACGTAAAAATAAGACAGAACTTGAGAGTGAGCTTTTTTAGCAATTTGATATGGTAATTGTGTGTGCTGAATCTAGTATTTGGTTTATGGTACATGTGTTTGCTTTTTTATTTCAGTGTTAGTCATTTATTTTATTGTATTTCATAGAAGTTTAGGTTTCCATTAGATTGGGGTATAGGGGCTGGTCCTACCTCTGAGATCATTTAAGAAGTACTGTGTTAGAGGCAAGAGAAAGGACCTTGATTTAAGGAGGGAGGACCTTGTATCACTGAACTTCTATAGGACAATGAAGAGGTTCTGAGTGAAAAAACCAAGCTAGGCAGTTAAGAGTGAGAGTGGGGATAGAAAAGATGTGAGGAGTGAGATATGAAATAGTCCTCCCAGGGAGGTGAGTAAATTGGGAAATAGAATAGTTGGCTGGCTGTGCTGAGGACCCACCTCAGGTTTGTGGTCAAAAATTGAATGTGAAACCAGGCATCATGGTTATGCAGTTTGTTTGTTTGTTTGTTTGTAAATTTTATTCTTGAGCAAATTTCAGCTACTTCATTAGAAGTGCAGAATAGGCAGAGAATAGAATTTAACTGTGAGTTAGGATTTCTCCAGGAAAATATTAAGAGCAACAAAATAGTTGAGAATTTGTGGAGGGATGTGATTATAATGATGTGATTGGAATCCAAGCTGGGCAAGGAGGGGCTAGAGGTCGCAAGAGTATGATGATGGTTTGGACTGGAAGTCCTAGTAAGGTCAAAAAAATCCTGTTAAACAGGGTGTATTGGAGAGCATGACCTGAAAGCTGAGAATCGTTAGTCAGTGAGAGGGATGTCAAAACTGGTGTTTTGGAAATGTTGCAATTATTAGTAATAATTGAAGTGGAAAAGAGGTAACAGTGATTATGGTAATATGCTAAGATACTAATGGAGAAACTTATTTTTTCAGTCTCATGTAGGACAACATAGCATTACACTACCATGGTTTACATGAAGTTGTCACTGTGAAAAAGAATATTGTTCTTGTTCCAATGACATTTGGAACAAGATTGTTCCGTGGAACACATGTGTTCCAATGACATTCAGTGTTTCAAATCAAATCATTAAAAAGGTTTTCAGCAAATGCTTCTTTTAATTCAGTGTATAGTTCCCTTCCATGTCTGTGTCTTGTGAGAGGTTAACTTAATTCTTCGGTATAAGTCGATATACTGAAAGAAAGGGAGAGAGGGTGAGGAGTTGAGTTATAATCTTTGTGTCTGCTATCATATAGTTTAATGCCAACCTCTTGCTTTTTCCTTGAGCTTCGCTGTGTCTGGGAGCTGGAGAGGAGGCATTTATAGTGGAGGGATCTGCATGATAGGAGACAAAGCGGGAGGGGGTGGTTAATACATTTTAGGACCAATCAACTTTGGAAAAATAATATTGAACGTTTTGAATCATCATTAACGTGGATAGGTTTTGAAAAGCATGTAAGAATGTCAGTATTTTATTAGATCAGAGACTATAAATATCTTGGAGAGTTATATTACAATAATATAAAATTATATTTAAAAGCAATGTACCAAATTATATTTTGCTGTGGCTTAGTATATGATAATACCAATGTCTTTGTGTGTGTGAAATGTGCATTTATATGTATAATATCAGGATACTTAGATGATGAGGTATTGCATGAACAGAAGCGTATTTGTGCTTTATTAGACCTTATTTTTTATTGAAAGTTAAGATTTACTGGTATTTTCTTCTTGAGTCCACTGCTCTAAAAAAAAAAAAACTTCAACAGTTTTCTCTATGTTTCCATCTCTATAAGAGATATAGTTTTATTTAGAAGACATATGTCTGTGAAAGCAATATATTAATATATGTGTGGTGGTATTTATATTCATAACTTCCAATGGAATGTTATATTCATAACTTTCAATGTACTCCCCATGTTTGACTTGCCTGGATGAGAGTTGTGGAGGATTTGTTCACCTTAAATGATATTTACTCCTTTTACTTCATTACACATAATCCACCTGTGCAAGATCTTAAGGCCCACAGTAGACTTTATACTCTACTAGACAGCTTATCAGCTTCTCTGCAGGCTCTCAATTTGAATTTTAAAGTAAAAATGAATGAATTTATGTTGCTTGTTGAGCCTGTGTTCTGAGCTACATCAGCTCTCTGGTTCTGGAATGATAACTAAAGAATCGAAAACAAGTTCATGATTCTCATTTACAATGATTCTATTATATCTATATGGTTATATATATATATGCACACACATATACATTTATATATTTACACACTTATATGTTTATATACACACAATGCATAACTATATGCACACATATATGGTAGTATTTCTTTGGGGTATTTAAGGAGAAGAGCTGGTTATTTGTTGTCAAAAAGAATTTGATTCTTGGAAGAAGAAATTGACCTCAATTTGGATGTACAATACATTGTACCTTCTACTTAAAAAATGAGCAGTTTTTTAAAAGTAAAGGTAAAGCTGGAAAACACTGAAATGTTTTTCTTCTGGCTTCTGTACGAATTAAGGTTTAAACAAATCCCAGTACATAAAAAAAGCCCAAAGTATCAAAAGCCCAAGGCCAAGGTTAGTGGTAACCATTTTATAATCAAAGCCAATATAAAATTTTTTGCAGCCAAGGTTGAATTAATACTGTTGTTTTAGTACATAAGGAAGCTTTTTAAAAGGTAGTAATAGTTGCTCAGTCGTGTCTGACTCTTTGCAACCCCATGGACTGTAGCCTACCAGGCTCCTCAGTCCATGGAATTTTCCAGGCAAGAGTACTGGAGTGGGTTGCCATTTCCTTCTCCAGGGGATCTTCCCAACCCAGGGATCGAACCCAGGTCTTCTGCACTGCAGGCAGATGCTTTACTATCCGAGCCACCAGGGAAGCCTTTTTTTAAAAGGCTTTTTTAAAAGGTGGTCAAAGGCTTTTCCTTAGGTTTGTACTCATATCGGTATCTTTCTCATATTGCTTTTAGCTATTCCAAGAGTCCATATTCCAAAACTCCATGGGATTTTAGTAGAGGAGTTTTGTTTGTTTGTTTGTTTTAGGCATGCTTTTATTTTTCTGAAGTATATATTAAGCTCTAAAAGTATTTTAGAATCATCTCACATTTATTTTCTTTTAGGAGAGCTTATTATTTAATATGCTCGTTGGAACTTTTCTGGTAGTAGTTGAATATATAAGAATCTGTCCAATGTTTTTTCAATATATACCTTTTTATCAACATATATAGAAGAATATTATCTTTGGAGATATGGCAATATTAGTCAATAGTATACACGGGAAGTTTAAGTTTCTTTCTCAAGGTTGCTCCCTTGAACCATAAACAAATTTGTACTACTGTAACAGAGTAAAATGTTAATTATATATTTTCAAAGTTCTTTTATGGTACAATAAACTGACATGCTATTTAATAAAATATTGCATGAAATAAAATAATATAGCTCTTCCTTTGCAGTTTAATTTCATCAAGAATCAAGCATTCATGTGATTAAATTTTCTCACCAATCAAGAAGTCAAGTTATGTTTGATAGGTGATCAAAATGCATTGAGTGTGAAAATGCAAGTTAACAGGCTTACTGGAAAAAAGTGACAGACACCAAAACAGGCTTCAAGCCATGAGAACAATTCTCTTTTATGATCCTTGCTTCTGAATGCAGTCTTCTGCTATGTGGTAAAAACAAAATGCTGTGTCTTTTTTATATAACTAATCTTCATACTTAAGGAGTATAGATCGTTTCTGCAAATACAAAAGTATTTTGTTTAAAATGAAAACTGAGCTTTTGGGTGAATTTTAACGTACTTTGAAATGCAGAAGCCAAGAAAAAATTAAACCTGTAAGACTAATTATATATATCTACCTACTTGATTTGTTTCTGTTTTTTCCTTTTGAAAATGTTTACCTGTAAAATGAACATCCTAAATTCTAATCATAGTACTTCTTAAGAGTATATTCAGTAGCTCAAATAATCAATTTAGTTGTTTTGGAAAAAAATCATTTTTCCCCACAAATCACTTAAAAATTACTTGTATAAGACACAGTAGTCAGTGTATTCAAATGATGCTTATTGCAAGCATCATGAAACCAAAAGACACCATAGCCATAATTCAGGCTGGGGATGGGACTGGTAAATTAGAGATTTCATAGGCAAGCTCTTGACATTTATACTTTGAGTTATTTATTTTAAAGTTAGTATTTAAAATTAAAGGTAAATATGCTTATATATATTTTTAATTTGCCAATTTCAGAGGCCTCTTGTACAAATTATATGTCATCCCTCTAGCATTATAATTCTCCTCATTTTGTTTGTCTGATTCTAAATGATGTCTTATATTTAGGGTTCTTCTTCAAAGTGGTGTGAACAATATTTTAGCTGTTAGAGATGTTACTCATATACGTCCAGATTACCAGGTATGCAATGAATTCTACGTACTGCCAGTGTTCAAGAGCCAGGAAGCAACGTGTGCATTTGGATGGAAGAAAAGGGTACAATAGCATTTTGAGTATGAAATGAGAGAATGTTTTCCTTCGCTGCAGAAAAGGAGATGGTAGGATGATGGTGTCTGAGTAGTCAGGTTGTTCACAGCATTTGTTGGAGTTCTGCTTTCTCTTCTCTCAATCTTAATTTTAATTACTCAATTATTTATTGGAGCTTAAAATAAAATGTTGCTAGGGAAATAAAAGCAAAATCACTGTGTCCTTAAGTGTGGAATTAAAACTAAGGGATTGGTACTGACATCAGTTGAATTTGGAGAACTAAAGCAGTTTACTAATTCTTTAGTACTCTGTAGTTGACCCAGAGCTCCTGGATGTTGATTCTGAACTCCAGAAACTGTCAGTGAAAAATGACCTTCAAAAGCAGAGACATTACTTTGCCAAGAAAGGTTCGTCTAGTCAAGGCTATGGTTTTTCCTATGGTCATGTATGGATGTGAGAGTTGGACTGTGAAGAAGGTTGAGCGCCTAAGAATTGATGCTTTTGAACTGTGGTGTTGGAGAAGACTCTTGAGCGTCCCTTGGACTGCAAGGAGATCCAACCAGTCCATTCTGAAGGACATCAGCCCTGGGTGTTCTTTGGAAGGAATGATGCTGAAGCTGAAACTCCAGTACTTTGGCCACCTGATGCAAAGAGTTGACTCATTGGAAAAGACTCTGATGCTGGGAGAGATTGGGGGCAAGGGGAGAAGGGGACTTCAGAGGATGAGATGGCTGGATGGCATCACTGACTCAATGGACGTGAGTCTGAGTGAACTCCGGGAGCTGGTGATGGACAGGGAGGCCTGGCGTGCTGCAATTCACGGGGTCGCAGAGAGTCAGACACGACTGAGCGAATGATCTGATCTGATCTGATCTGATATTAGGAACAATGCTAAAACAAGAGAGACAGAGCAGAAATGGATAGGAGAAGAGAGATATTTATTGACTGCATTAAGTTTGTGTTCAAAAGGAATCCTAATAATCATTCAGAAAGACTCCCCCAAAGTATTAGTGTAAAAACCCATTTTCCTAACTGCAGTGCTCTCAATAGAGACCTTTGAGAGCAAAAAGAAGATAGGAGCTCTTTAAACTATAGTTTCATAAAATTCCAATTTTCACATGTTAGTGATATGTCTTTTTTGTGACATTTTATTGATAAAATGCCTGTGATAACTATAAAGGTATTTGAGCTGTCATCACTTCACATGGGGATCAGGGTAGCTGCTTCCAAGATGACCTGTCTTTACCCAGGCTTTCCTATTCAATCTATTCTATACACCAACAGATTTTTTTTCTTACACTTTTTTTTTTTTAATTGTCATACTTGATTTCCATGCTCTCAACTTGCAAAGGCTTAGCACTCTTTGCAGGAAGCCCAAATTCTTCACCCAGTATTTAAGATTCTCAATAATGTGTCTGTTCTCCATGTAATTTTACCTCCCACGGGTCCCTGACCAGAGCCTAAGTTCCCACTGGATACATTTTCTTCCTTCTGCCCTGTCCTCTGACCACAAGTTTGGTTCATGCTGTTTTCTCCAGTCTGTTCCAGCTCATGTGACTCTCCCTTTCTCGGAACTTTCACTGGTAAATATCCCTGCATGTGTTCCATTTGATTGAAGTCTCTTGGGGAGACAAAAACCCTGTCATTTCTTTTGTATTTCCCACATCACTGCTGTGATGAGGAAGACTGTCTGCAGAGAAAGCACTCAGGTGATTATAGAATATGTCCATTAAGTCTCCCTGGTGCAAGACCCTTACTTTATCTCCCATTATGCTTCCACGCTGAAAACTAAACAGAGGATCTGAAAAGCTCAGGATTGCAGGTGCTGCAAGGACCGAGTGTCTAATTTCCTGAACTCCTGAATAATGGGTGGGGAGAATTATTGTTTCAGTATAAAAATGAAATTGATTAGCAAATAAAATGATAATAAAAATGAGGATGATTTCTCTTAATTGAAAGAGAGGTAAAAATAATCAAAACTAGTACTTTCAAATAAAAAAAGTCAAAATGGCAAAAGCATCAAGAAGAATTTAAGAAGTTTTAGATAAGTCAGTTGGGCAATTGTCTCTAAGATGTAGAGAAAACATCTAATCATTTTGAATATGAAGTGAAATTATGGAAACATCCAAGAAAATGAGGTTTCATGTGGTTTCTTCATCCTTGCTGATCACTGCTCAGGCATCTGTCTGCAGTGCAAGAGATCCAAGTTCAATCTCTCAGTCGGGAAGATCCTTTGGAGAAGGAAATGGCAACCCACTCCAGTATTCTTGCCTGGAGAACTCCAGGGACAGAGGATCTTGGTGGGCTACAGTCCATGGGGTCACAAAGAGTCGGATATGACTGAGTGACTAACACACACACACACACACACACACACACACACATGGTTTGCATACCTATTTTATATTCATCTGAATTTGGGCAAAAAACAATCTCTAGTGGGCAGGATAAAATTATTCTAGCCAGTCTGGTATTTATGAGGATAGTACATACTAAACATCTCTTTCATATTTCCTAACATCTAAAAATCAAAATGTAGGTGATTTCCATTTTTAATTTGAGGACTGAGTATATATTAGCTGTTTCAAAGAAAAGTAATTTGGCCCAGATCCAGAAAGACATCTGCCCTTGATAATAATAAGCCTTTGTTTTTATAAAGCTATATATGTTGAAAATGAAATACTTGTTGCTTAATGAATTTGTAGCAGGTGTTTATGTTTCAACTGGGCAAGAAAAAGCTGAAGGGGGAGATACCAATTCTGTGAGGTGATCCTCCTTTGTTTTTCTTGATTAATACTTGATATTTTTAGAAATAATTCACAAGAGATATATAATCTTTGCATTCACTGCTTGGAAAGTTTCATATGACCTACTAAATATTGCATTGCTATATTATTTTAGCTTCTGGGGACATTTAGTATAATTGCTTTGGCTGTTCTTCATTAGATTGTGAGCCTCCCTTTGCTTCAAAAAGAATATCTTGGATACTGTTTGGGTTCAGCAAATAGATATTTGTTACTCTTAAGAGATATTGAGATTTCTGTGTTAAATGGTGTTTGGCTACCAACCCTGGACATAACAACTCTAAACTTCCCACCAAGTTGACTATAATGACCCAGAGAAAGGTGACAGTTCACAATATAGAACACAGACTGAAGGCCAACTTGCTGCTGGAATTTGGGAGGAATTCTGGATTTTTTCCCTGTATTTAGTTTCAGACAACTTCAAAAATACAGCAGCTGAAGTAATATCATAGTGAATACCTGTGTACTAACCACCTCCATCGTGTTACCACCATGTTACTCTACTTGCTTTGTCATACACGTATCCATAGCTCTGTTGTTGGAACTATATTTTTAAATGCAGCTGATGGGTTACATGTGCTATTCTTCTGAATAAAGCTAAGTAAGCAGCAGCAAGCTTCCTTGAAGCAGGAAGTAAAAACTATATTGAATCTGACTTCAAAGTTTTTCTCAATGTGAAAAGCTGGTCAACTAGGCCTATATTGTAGAAATTTTGCTTTTCAAAGTAATCCCCATCTTCAAGTACCCCCACTTATTGGTTTAAAAATCCATGCAAGAAAGTAACTGAGAGTATCAAAGAGAAATAGAGCAGAGAGAATATGTGATTACATTTTGCACCTTGCAGAGTACAGTGCCCGCAAGTTGGACACTAAAAGTGAAAGAGGACAATCGTAGGTAACAGTTTACGCTGGAGCTTCTCATTTTTGGGTTATTCAAGTTATTCTGAATGTTAGACTTCTGGGAATGGGAGAAGAATAAGATCCAGCTCAGGGATGTGGAGCTTCACCAGAGATAGTCTGCTAGATTCTAGAGCTTGAAAAGGAACCATGTACATCAATTAGCCGTGAGATCAGCTGTCACAATGCAGCAAAGAGCAAAGGATGCATTGTTTTTGTTAGTTATCATCCCAAGTTCAGTCTAGCTCCAGGCTTGTCCAAAAATACACAAACAAAAAAGTAGCATAGGAACTTCATTTTTAATAAAAACACTACAGAATTAGGTATTTAGAAGTAAATACCTGAAGAAAATACAACCGCATTTAGTGGTTTGAGGAAAAGTAGTGAGTCAAGAATTTTATAGCAGTCCAATTAACATTCATATGAGAAGGACACAAAAAGACATTTTTTATTAAACATAAGTTTAGATAATATACCCTCATGCAACTTGCATGAATAAAGAGCTTGAAGGGGCCATGGCATTCAATTAGTTTGACATTTCAGTTTTTGGACATTTCAAAGAAAAAATTTAGTTTTCCTTTGCACATTTGGATCCCAGATCTGAGGAACTTGGGGTGCATGTTTGATAGGTAAAGCCAAGGAAAACTTGAAGTGCTATCTGTAATGCCTTTCTCCGGTGTTCTACTATTTCCTCATTTCCTGGTGCCATATGTATGAGTCTGCCAAGGCTGCCATAACAAAATACCAGAGACTTCGTGTTTTAGACAACATAAGCTTGTTGGCTAGAAGTTTGAAGATCAAGGTGCCGGTAAGTGCTTCTTCCCGAGGCCTCTCTCGTTGGCTTGCAGACGGCAGCCTTCTAGCTGTGTCCTCACATGGTCTTTCCTTTGTGATGTCTCTCTGTGTGTCAAAATTTCCTTTTCTTACTAAACCCAGGGCTCACCGTTAGGGACCCTATCTTAACATGGTCACCTTTTTAAAGGCCAAATACCATCACATTCTGAAATACTGGGGTTTAAATACAAGTTTGAGGGGAAGGAGGGGAAATTCAGCCCATAACTCCATGTTTATTCAGGTATCTGATTACCTCTCAAAACTCTACCAGATGCTATTCTTTCTTGAGCACTCAATAACAGTGGCCAACTTCTTTATGTGAGAGTACCACTCAGGGGCAGACACAGAGCACATCGATAGACTTGATTTCACTACTGCAATACACAGACACTTGAAAATTAGCAGAACAGAAAGACACTGGAATCACAGCAATATCCTAGATGCAAAGTTCACTAAAAAGGCCTTGCTCCTAAAAGAAGGTGGCTGGTGCAGAGCCTTGTGTGATTCCACTAGTGTCCACTTTGAAAGTGTATTAGGATTGTAGCAGCCAGATGGGCATCACATCATTCAGAGTCACTTCCTAGGCAGAATCTCAACAGCACTGAAAAACAGTTCTGAGAAACCCTGGCTTCACATGACTGTGTAATACAAAGAGTCAACAGGACCTTTTTGTTGTGGAGCAGCGGGTAGCTAAGAGTTAGCAACGGCTTCCACCTAGGGAAGCCTAAGCCATAGTGAAAGGTAGACCCTAGCATGTGCCTTCACGAAACCAAGAACTCCAGCTCTTCATCAATAGCCCTCCAACTTGTTAAGAAACAGAGTTCAACAGTGGTTTCCACAAACAGTGAGGGTGAGAAGAGGAGACTGCATGGGTTTTGTGAATACATATCAATCATGGTTAGACCTTGCTCCTCATCTTGAAGGCTAAATAAATAAGAAAATTAAAAAATGTGGTGATGTTTTAGTCAGGGTTCCCTAGAGAAACAGAACAATTTGAGTTAGTGAAGGGGAGTGGATAAAAAGAAAAGAGATTTTTTTAAAGGAGTTGACTCATGGAGCTATTGAAGGTTTGTAAGTGCAGAATTCACAGGACAGACTTAAAGGCTAAAAGATGTGGCAGGAGACAATGTTGCTGTGTTGAGTCCAGAGGCTGTCTGGGAGCAGAATTCTTTGAAAGTTATTTGTCATTTCTCTTAGGGTCTTCAGCTGATTGGATGGCACCCACCCATATAATGAAGGTTAATCTGCTTTACCCAAAGTCTATTGATTAAATGTTAATTGCATCTAAACATCTTCCTTTACAGCAACATCAAGGGTGGTGTTTGCTATACAACATGGCACCAGGGCAGTATAGCTAGGTTGATACTTAACATTAACAGGCACAGGTGACTAGGAAAGGTTTGCAAATTTGATGAATGAAGAATACACTTATACTGGAGGAAGAGAGCATAATGTTGATAATATTGTAGAAAACAAAAAACAAAACTTCAGAACATATATATTGTATTCTTAGTACAACTTTTAAAAAATAAGACCTCTGAGATGAGAGCAACTAGAACTCAAGAATATTTTTCACATTATGCATGCATGTTGACATCAGTCAATGTCATGTCCAACTCTGTGACCCCGTGTACTGCAGCATGCCAGGCTTCTCTGCCCTTCACTGTCTCCTTTAGTTTGCTCAAACTCATATCCATTGAGTCAGTGATGCCAATTCAACCATATCATCCTTTGTCACCCCCTGTCTCCTCCTACCTTAGGTCTTTCCAAGCATCAGGGTCTTTTCCATTGAGTCAGCTCTTCACATCAGGTGGCTACAATATTTTCAGTTTCAGCATCAGTCCTTCCAATGAATATTCAGGATTGATCTCCTTTAAGATTGACTGGTTGGTCTCCATGTGGTCCAAGGGACTCTCATGAGTCTTCTCAAGTACCAGTTTGAAAACATCCGTTCTTTAGTGCTCAACATTCTTTATGGCTTCCTTTTCCTTCCAACTCTCACATCTGTACATGACTACTAGAAAAACCATACCTTTGACTATATGGACCTTAGTTGGCAAAATGATGTCTCTGCTTTTTAATATGCTGTTTGGTTTGTCATAGTTTTTCTTCTAAGGAGCAAGTGTTTTTAATTTCATGGCTACAATCAGTGTCCACAGTAATTTTGGAGACTAAGAAAATAAAATCTGCCACTGTTTCCACTTTTACCCCTTCTACTAGTTATAAAGTGATTGAACCACATGCCATGATCTTACCATTTTGGATATTGAATTTTAAGTCAGCTTTTTCACTGTCTCTTTCAACCTCATCAAGAGGCTCTTCAGTTCCTCTTCACTTAGAGAAGCTATAAATATGTATGTATGTTTGTTTTGGCATCTTAGAGATGCATTTGGCTGCAGGAATGGAAATATCTGCATAACCACAAATACAGTTTACTCTGCTAATCAGTAGTAAATAGATTTACTAATGAGTATTGCGATAATATTGTAATTGGAACCATTCACAGTTTAAAAAAAATTAGAACTCATGGTTTTCTAAACCTTTTTCCAATTTGGTTGCAGGGGGCAGTGTTTGAATCTTAAAATATTTGGAATTTTATACAATTCTAGTGATTTATACTTAGAAAAGCTAGAATATTTTGCATGGGGACCATTCTGGAAAATAGAGAACATAGAGTTTACTATAAGTATTTGAGATCCACAGCAGCCAATGTATTATTTTTTACTTTGAAGATTTTCCTTTAGTCATTATTCTGTACAGATGGTGATGAAAGTATTACTGTTTTATCCTTGCTTGCGGCATTGCCCTTTAACAGCATACTCATTAAGATATCCAATTTGAGTTTTTACATTGTGATATGCATTTCCTCAAAGTATAAACTCTTATCTTTTTTATCCTCCAAAAAAAGTTTACAAATGTTATCTCAGATAAAATTTTTTCATCAATTGTGTATATATATATATATATATAAAATCATATATAATCCCTTCAAAAGGATATTTCAAAGTTAAAAATAAAAGTCCAAAGTCATGCCATGTTTTGTTTTTAAAATTTTGTCCAGGCAAATGAGAAATATCGAGATTCCTAATATTCTTAAGTTTAGTCATCATCTGTGTGTGTCATATACAAAAATATGTTTTGGTTCTGATATCTATGTTAGATCTCAGAATGATACAAATTTTAAAGTGGAAGAGTTCTTAGAGATTGATTGTCAGGGTCATATTTTAAAAATCACATAGTTCTATTCATATTGTCCAAAGGAAAGTTATTATATAGAGTAAGGGGTATCAAACTAGTTTGTAAATTACATGCTAATTTCTAAATGTTCATTTCAAACATTTGATATTAAGTAGTTGGCTTTAGGGTTCCCCCAGTGGCTCAGTGGTCAAGAATCCACCTGTAGTGCAGGAGATGCAGAGATCCAGGTTCAGTCCTTGGATTGGGAAGACTCCCTGGAGGAGGAAATGGCAACCCACTCCAATAAACTTGCCCAGAAGATTCAATAGACAGAGGAGCCTGGCGGGCTACAGTCCATGGGGTTGCAAAAGAATCAGACACAACTGAGCAACTAAACAACAAAAAGCTGTTTTTAATCTGTTCCTACATAAGTAATCTGAGCTAAAATTTTCAGCATATTCCTCTCTTCCTTAAGATTGAATTTTTGACCGTTGAAACCTTGTTAGATAGGTTTCTGTTCTACTTCATTTTGTAACCGATATGATAATGAGTCAATCTCTGACCGTTTCAGTAGCTGTTGAGTGTGTCTCTCTGTAGAGTTGCTCCCTTAACTGGAATGAAAGATGTTGACATCCAGCTGTTCAGATCTGGCTCATGGGAAAATCATTATTCTCTAGTTTATGTGTCATCAAGCTTTACAAAATGGTGTGAAAATAGCTGTAATAGTTATTAGTATTTGCTAGTTCATCAATTAGACTTGCAGCAGCATAGGGAGAACTTAGGTTGTATGTGGTGGGAAATTTTTGTGGAAGATAGAATGAATATGATAGTCATATAAAAATGAAAAGCAAATATGCTATGATCTTAACTCATGTCACTGTCCATGTAGTAATTGCATCATCTGTTGTGATTCTGGAAAAATCTATGGTAAAGATTGATACTAGTGATTTTCTCCAGAATCAGGGAAGTAACTATAACTGATGACACTGGTTCTTGTTTTAATTGTACAACCTGTAACAATTTCTATTTTTGATCTTTTATCTTATACTTCTAGTGTGTGCTTCATCTCATTGCTTCAGTTGTAGATATAGAACATTTTGTAGTGTGTGTGTGCATGTGTGCTAAGTCGCTTCAATTGTGTTTGACCCTTTGTGACCCTAAGGATTGTAGCCCACCAGGCTCCTCTGTCCATGGAATTCTCCAGACAAGAATACTGACATGGGTAGCCATTTCCTTCTCCAGGGGATCTTCCTCACCCAGGGATTGAACACACGTCTTCTGTCTCCTGCATTGGCAGGTGGGTTCTTTACCATTAGCACCACCAGGGAAGCCCATTTTGTAGCACAATGGTTTATAGATACTTGTCTGAAAAAAGTATTTAGCCTTTGAGGACAACTGTGGGAATAATTATTTAAATATTTTGTATGCAGATTATTAACCAGTATCATATTTTTCTTCAGTGTAGATATCAGAGCTAATTTTTTTTAAAAAGCTAATGACAATTTACAAATTTTGAATCACATTATCATAGCATTAGTTGTTTGTAACTTAACATTATTAAATAAAAATAATGAAAAAAATTCTAGAAGAGTTAGTCATGCTTTCTTGTAAACTGTGAGATGGTAGTTTAGAGATATCCCTTTTAAAACTTAGTCTCATTAAAAGACAAAAAGAAGGACCATTATAAAACTTCACTTGACCTGAAGGAGGGCATTTTATTCAGCAGATGTCCTAATTTTACTTCTGGCTCGAGGGGCACTGGAAGGTTTTCAGCCCAAATAGCAGTGAGATTGGATATCTCTTCTGTACTGAGATGCTGAGATGCCTGGGAACAGAGAAGAGCTAATTTTACTGTTGAGCAGTAGTTAATAGTCTACCCGGGTCTAAATGCACACCTGTCATCCTCTCACAAGCAGATGCAGACTAGCGTGTGCTTAGTGGTGGTCTCTCACCTGACGTGGCTCCCCATAGATTTTTATTAGGTCATGTGTCCTCTATTCAGTCCCCACCTGATCACCCATGTTTTGCTACCAAGAAGCAGCTTTTCAAGCAACACACAACTGAGATTTGGAAGATAGCCAAAGTCACAATTGCTGCTCTATCTTCCAGTGACTTTGAAAGAACACCACTGCATGAATTGAATGCTCAAAACTCTGTCCCTGCACAATCTATAGTATGTTATTTCAGTTATACTTTTTACTGCCTCTTAGGGAATTGATTTTTCTTTTCAGTGTTATACCCTCCCCTCAATTGTCTTCTCTTAAAGAAAGAATGAAAAAAAAACTTATTGCACAAGGTGTTTGGAAAGAGGAGCAGACAATAGGCATTTATAATCCCATGAGAATATGAATTGGATTGAAATTATAAACAGAAAACAATAATTGCTCTTTCATGCAACAGCAGATTACATAATTCTGGAGTGGAAGACTCACCCCAGAACCTTGTAGCTTTCAAACCAGCTTCCTTAAAATGTAATTCAATTATTCACTTGTTTGTGTTTCATATGGATTGTTTCCTTATTAGTTAGTCTGTTTCCAGAATCTTGAGTTTCTAAATTAGAGGTGAAATCTCCCCTTTTTCATGTATTTTGCATACCAATGCCATCCTTTTGTTTGTGGATATACAGTTTAGTGTTCAAACAGTCCCCAAGCATTTAATCGCCAAATGAATTTTCATAATTTTGACGTAGTAAGTTAAAATGACAGTAAACATGTTCAGTGTTCAACAAGATTTACAGTAAATAACCGATTTAATTTATTTAACCTAGCATTTCTTAAATTAGAAAACAAATTTAAAAAACTTTTATCCCATGATGCCTGTTTTTTCCTCACTATCTGGATTAATGTGTAGATAAGAGAATTGCACAGATTCAGAAGACGGAAAAGAATAGCTAGGACTTGAAGAGGCAGGGATAGACAGATAAGGTGAGCCAGATTTTTAGGTCTCCAACTGGTAACTAGTGGAGAATGGTACACCTCACTGAGATGGGACACTGGCGTATGTCACGACATTCATGTATGTCCTGGCAATAAAGTGGGCCCATTGTTTTTGTTCTATTGTCCTTGTTTTGAAAGCATGTCAGTCAGTGCATTGCAAGATTTACTGTTGAGAGCACATCCTTGGAAATAATGTAATTTTTGCAGAAAATAAATATGGTATTCTAGCTTTGTGAGGAAATCGAATTTAAATGAGTGAGTTAGAAAACTACAGAGAAAATAAACAGAACAAATTGTATTCCACATTAAGTTGCCTTAATCTTTTGATCCAAGTAGTTATTTAATTTCTGCATTATTGTCATCAAAAAATATTCCCTGATTTTGACAAAATATACCATATCATAACTCTTTCTTTATTCTCTTAAATCTTCTCACTCAACAATAGAAGCCGAGTTGTGCATTCTGAGCTGGCAAGATGATTGTCTGAATGTGACATTATCTGATGACACTCAGAAAGCCTTTAAACATAAAAGATATAGAGAAATGCTTCATTGCTTTCCTTGGATGGAATTTTTTTTTCCTTTAAGCCTAAGCAAGATTAATGTTTGCAACTGACATGATGACACATCTAGTCATGAAATGACAATGAAATGTATACAAAATGGGAGTAGGGACATGCCTAATAAAATGCACTACCTTAATTTTTTCTAAATACTATTAGTTTGAGATTGTTCTGAAGGTAATGATGTTCAACTTGTAAATGGGTTGAATATGCCATTATGTTTTTACATTTATGTGCATGCACTGATTTTGTTAGCTGTGATAGATCACCTCACTTCTGCCTTGACTCTTGTGTCTCAGAAAAGTGATGACATTTCTTATTCCCTTCAGTTCAATTTAGCAAACATTTATTGAGTAATTTCTCTATTTACGGTACTGTGAAACTGCCTCTTGTATGAGTATCACAGAAAGGAAGAGAAGAATCTGAGAGCATCAACTTCATTTAGACAAATATTTAATTCCTGGTGATTAAAACTAATCAGTGATTGAATGAAAAAAGTAACTAGCAGTATTACATTGAAGCAGTGGATTCTAGTTTGATTAGAAAAGCTTTTTTAAGTTTTTATACAAGCCAATTTATTACTGAAAACATGTATGTATAATACTGGTGAATATTATATCTTGAATATCTGTGATAAAAAGGATTACTCTGACAGGTATGGAGAAATTATTTGTGGAGACATTGAGCAAGGTGTGGAATAATCAGAATTACAAGAAATAAATAGATGTAGGAAAAGTCATAAGCCAACTTAAACAGGTAAAGGATAAATCAAGTTAAGGCAAATTGTGTATTTTCAAAGCAAGAATGAAGACCTGTATTCAGTCAATATCTCTGGCGCTACAAATCCTAAGTCTGTGCAGCTAGTGGGGGTATTTCCTGCTAGAATCAGTTCACGTTTACCTCACTTTTCAAAATGGACACTAGTTACACCTTTGATAGAAAGAACTCTTGTTGCAGTACTTGGATGGAGTATTGAAGTATTAAGTTTGTGTCATTTCTGTGGCTTATTTAGTTTTCATTTGTCATGCATTCCAAGAACATCTTTTTGGTACTTTACATTAGCTTGCAAATGTACTAAAGTAATTCAGTCATCCGACTTTTCCATCGAAGAACTCTGGCATTAGAGACGGTCGGTGAACCACAACTTCTGGAAAAGCCTGACTCCTTCATCTCCAATAGGACAATTCCCTTGAAAGTTTTGACTGTCTTTTAAAAATTCATGTGAATTTTCTATTTTTCTTCTAGCATTTTAGCATAATTTCTTCCCTAAGTTTTTGGAATCCAGGGAATGTTGGCCATTGTTAACTTGTGGTTTCTCCTGTTTCTTATGTACACATACACCTTCATTTGAGATACAGTATCATACAGATGCTTTTAAGGACTTTACCATGAGGATGTGAAACATTTGTTCCAGGTACTATGAGAATTCTAGGAAAGGAAATGATGGCTGGGCCTGTGTCTGTTGAGAAGGGAACTTTTCAGCAGGGCTTTGAACGATAGGAGTGCTTTTGGTAACTTGAGAAAAAGAAAAGGGGAAGACCTTCCAATTTGAAAGAAGGTGCCAGCACTTGCATAAGCTGTGTGCCTGGACAATGGAGTGAGTATCTAAAGATGAAGACAGAAGAATGAATAGATCACCTTTTTGGCTTACTTTGAAAACTAAGGATTTTGGTCCACAGATAGTAAGTTCCTCTTTATCAGTTCAGTTCAGTTCAGTCACTCAGTTGTGTCCAACTCTTTGTGACCCCATAGACTGCAGCACACCAGGCCTTCCTGTCCGTTGCCAACTCCTGGAGTTTACTCAAACTCATGTCCATTGAGTCAGTGATGCCATCCAACCATCTCATCCTGTCATCCCCTTCTCCTCCTGCCTTCAGTCTTGCCCAGCATCATGGTCTTTTCAGATGAGTGAGTTCTTCGCATCAGGTGGCCAAAGTATTGGAGTTTCAGCTTCAGCATCAGTCCTTCCAATGAATATTCAGGACTGATTTCCTTTCAGATGGACTGGTTGGATTTCCTTGCAGTCCAAGGGACTCTCAAGAGTCTTCTCCAACACCATAGTTCAAAAGCATCAATCCTCTTTATCATTGAAAGTCATTAAAAAAATTAAATCAATGTAAAAGCCCAACAGATACTTGTGTAAATATATATTTATTTCAAAATGTATAAATTTATAAACCAAGAATATTTTGATAAAAACAAAAATTGAACTTTGTTGTTTTAAGATGAGATCTGCTGTCTTACTGGCCTCAACATCTAGTTGATTTCTGCATTTTGTTTTGGTTTCATGGTGTCAGGAAAATCTCAGTTCATGTGGATAATTCATGTAACTTAAAAAAAAGTGCATTTTAGTAGTTTGCTTTGAATCTCAGGATAATCTCTTATAAAGCTGATCCAGAGGCTTAAAAGAATAATTGGAGGTTGTTATTTTAGTTCAAAGTCACTAAGAGCATTCAACTGCTGTACACAATGTTCAGCAAAGAGTTCAGTTTGGGTGAAGCAAACTGAAATGCTGTGGAGTACTATTTAAAAACAGTCTCAGTTACATCAAGGTTCTACTGAATCAGATATTCAGTACAAGTTTGCAAAGTCATTTTTATCTTACTTTGTATGTTGAGTCTGAACAGCAAGTTTTAGTTTCATCAAAGACATATTCCATGCAGGTAGCATTTTGACCCTGCATCAAGAAAGTGAGTTTGTTCAGCTGAATAAAATCCTATGCCAAAACATTGCCTCTCTATCCTAGTTGAGATATTTATCTAAAAAGATCTGCTCAGCAGCAAAAATTAAAAAGTAATTATTCCTCTCATTTCCAGTTGTTGATTAACAACATGCCTCATGACCAACAGTGAGCTTTGGTTTCTTTGGTAAGAAGAAATTCTGAAAGTCCCCACTGTAATTTATTTAAACTCCATTCATGAATATGAAATACAAGTTTTAGGCCATTATCTCCCAGTGTTTGGGAAGATGCTATCCTTACTAAATAGCATTCTCTTGGCAGTACAGCACATCAGGGCTGCCGATATGTAGTTCAACCTTCACTTCTGTTCAAGCTGCCACTGTGCTTGCTCTCACCAATCCCATAGCATTATCCAAGGTGCTGGAGAATGTGGCCCTGGACAAATGAGTAGACCTCTCTATACCTCAGTTCCTTTATTGAAAATATCGTGTTCCTGGTACTATTTCACAATCCTAAGACTATTTGGGGGAAGGAAATGTCAACCCACTCCAGTATTCTTGCCTGGAGAATTCCATGGACAGAGGAACCTGGTGGGCTAAAGTCCTTGGGGTCACAAAGACTCATACACGACTGAGAGACTAATACACACACAGTGCTGTTTTATCATAATAGTTGTGAGAAAAGAATATCTGTTAAATAATTAGCCTTTTGCTTGGCAGATAGTAGGTTATAAAGGGTTCAATTGTGTCCCTTCATAAGATAAGTTGAAGTCCTAATTCCTATTACCAGTGACTGTGACCTTATTTGGAAATAGTATCTTTGAATATTAATTAAGATGAGGTCATGCTGAATTAAAGTAGAGCCTCAATCCAATCACTGATATACTTGTAGGAGGAGAGCAGAAACAGGCAAGAAGGCCATGTGAAAGTAGAGACGAAGATCGGCGTTATGCTGACACAAACCGAGGTAAAATCACCAAGGATTGCTGGCAGCTGCCAGAGATTAAGAGAAAGGCACAGAACAGTTTCATTTTCAGAGACTTTAGAAGAAACCAACTCGGACACTTTGATTTCAGATTTCTAGCCGTTACTACAAAAATGTACATTTCTGTTCTTTTAAGCTATCCATTTAGTGGTAATTTGTTATAGCAGTCCTAGAAACTAGTACAGTAAGTAATCAATGTGTTGTCACTCAGTCGTGTCTGACTCTTTGTGACCCCGTGGACTGTAGCCTACGAGGCTCCTCCGTCCATGGGATTTTCCAGGCAAGAATATTGGAGGGGTTGCCATTTCCTTCTCCAGAAGATCTTCCCGACCCAGGGATTGAACCTAGGTCTCCTGCATTGCAGGCAGACGCTTTACCCTCTAAGCCACCAAGCAAGGGGCCACTGTTTTTAAAACTAAGTACACATTTAATGTCAGACATAAATTCTCTTGGTTTTTTGTAACATGGCCTTATAGAATATACGCTAAAACAAACTCAGAGCTTTGTTTTGTGCCATGTAATGTTGTAATTTTATTTCTCCATGAAATAGTTTTGCAGATTTCACTGCATTCTACACACTGAAGTGTCATATGCTTGTTATTGCCACAAGTAGTGAAACCAGATAACAGGAAATAATCATACAATTTTCCATGTTAGATGAACTTCTGCTTCTGAGTGATAATTTTGGAAATACTGCTTTTATACTTTTGTCAATATTGTTTACAGAGGTTGAAAAATTACATTGTCCAAATATGACCTGTCACTTATTTTTGATCCTTACAATTTTGACTTTTCTAACATCAGTTTCTTCAGAAATTTTCTTAGTAGTATTTATTTCAAATGAGGTGAAATGTTTTAGTATTAAAATTTAAATAAGCAATCCCCACAACTGAGGTCAAGAAGACAAAATTCATTCTAAAGTTATTTATTGGCTCCCACCTGTGTGCCAGAAAGTCATTCAAAGTACGTGGAACATGTTAGTAAACAAAACAATGATCTCTGCCCTTTGTGGGGGAAGGGCAGTGATATAGTAAATGAGTCAATTATATAATAAGTTGGAAAGTAAAAATTAGGGAAAAAGTCTTCATCATGACATGAACATGAGCCAAAGATACGTATTTCAGCTTGGTTTGAAATTTAACTGAATGCATTGAGCATATATAAAAGTAATATCCTTACCTTAGGATTGAAAATAAGGAAAAATGCCCTTTATCACCAATCTCATTTAACAATATACAGCTGCTGCTAAGTCGCTTAAGTCGTGTCCGACTCTGTGTGACCCCGTAGACGGTAACCCACCAGGCTCCCCCGTCCCTGGGATTCTCCAGGCAAGAACACTGGAGTGGGTTACCATTTCCTTCTCCAATGCATGAAAGTGAAAAGTGAAAATGAAGTCACTCAGTCGTGTCCGACTCTTAGCGCCCCATGGACTGCAGCCTCCCAGGCTCCTCCATCCATGGGATTTTCCAGGGAGGAGTACTGGAGTGGGGTGCCATGGCCTTCTCCAAACAACATACAGCAGTGCTCCCTTATTCATGGGGGTATATATTCCAAGACGCCCGGTGGATACCTGACACCAAGGATAGTACAGAACTCTATGTACATTGTTGTTGTTCAGTTACTCAGTCACGTCCAGTCTCTTTGCAGCTCCATGGACTGCAGCATGCCAAGTTTCCCTGTCCATCACCATCTCCCAGAGTTAGCTCAAACTCATGTCCATCGAGTAGGTGATGCCATCCAACATTCTCGTCCTCTGTCATCCCTTTCCCCTCTTGCATTCAATCTTTCCCAGCATCAGGGTCATTTCCATTGAGTTGTCTCCTCACATCAGGTGGCCAGAGTGTTGGAGCTTCAGCAACAGTCCTTCCAATGAATATTCAGAAATGATTTCCTTTGGGATTGACTGGTTTGATCTCCTTTCAGTCCAAGGGACTCTCAAGAGTCTTCTCCAACACCACAGTTCAAAAGCATCATCTTCAGCACTCAGCCTTCTTTATGGTACAACTCTCACATCCATACATGACTACGGGAAAAACCATAACTTCAACTATATGGACCTTTGTCAGCAAAGTACTGTCTCTGATTTTTAATATACTAAGTTTGTCATAGCTTTTCTTCCAAGAAGCAAGTGTCTTTTAATTTCGTGGCTGAAGTCACTATATTCCCAGTGATTTTGAAGTTCAAGAAATTAAAATCTTTCACTGTTTCCATTATTCCCCTATCTATATGGCATGAAGTGATGGGAACAGATGCCATGATCTTACTTTTTTGAATGTTGAGTTTTAAACCAGCTTTTTCACTCTCCTTTTTCACCTTCATCAAGGGGCTCTTTAGTTCTTCGCTTTCTGCCATAAGGGTGGTGTCATCTGCGTATCTGAGGTTGTTGATATTTCTCTTCACTGCTGAGTTTCCCAAATTTACTGACATATTGAATGAAGCACTTTAACATCATCATCTTTTACGATTTGAAATAGCTCAGCTGGAATTCCATCACCTCCCCTAGCTTTGTTTGTAGTGGTGCTTCCTAAGGCCCACTTGACTTCACACTCATCTGGCTCTAGGTGAGTGATATTATCATCATGGTTATCCAGGTCACTAAGATCTTTTTTGTATAGGTCTTCTGTGTATTCTTGACACCTGTTCCTAATATCTTCTGATTCTGTTAGATCCATACCATTTCTGTCTTTTATTGTGCCCATATTACATGAAATGTTCCCTTGGTATCTCTAATTTTCTTGAAGAGATCTCTAGTGTTTCCCATTCTATTGTTTTCCTCTATTTCTTTGCATTGATCACTGAGGAAGGTTTTTTTTTTTTTATCTCTCTTTGGTATTCTTTGGAACTCTGCATTCAGATAAGTGTATCTTTTCTCCTTTGCCTTTAGCTTCTCTTCTTTTGCCAGCTATTGTAAGCCCTCCTTTGCGTTTTTGCATTTCTTTTTCTTGGGGATGGTTTTGATCACCACCTCCTGTACAGTGTTGTAAACCTTTGTCCATAGTTCTTCAGGCACTCTATCAAATCTAATACCTTGAATCTGTCACTTCCACTGTATAATTTTAAGGGATTTGATTTATTTCATACCTGAATGTACTAGTGGTTTCCCCTACTTTCTTCAATATAAGTCTGAATTTGGCAATAAGGAGTTTATGATCTGAGCCACAGTCAGCTCCCTGTCTTGTTTTTACTGACTTTATAGACCTTCTCCATCTTTGGCTGCAAAGAATATGGTCTATATGATTTCATTTATTGACCATCTGGTGATGTCCATGTGTAGAGTTGTCTCTTGTATTGTTGGAAGAGGGTGCTTGCCATGAACAGTGCATTCTCAGCAAAACTCTGGTAGCCTTTGCCTTGCTTTACTTTGTACCCCAAGGCCAAACTTGCCTTGAAGATACTCCAGGTATCTCTTGACTTCCTACTTTTGATTCCTGTCACCTATGATGAAAAGAACATATTTGAGGGTGTTAGTTCTAGAAGGTCTTGTACGTCTTCATATAACCCTTCAACTTCAGCTTCTTCAGCATTATTGATTGGGGCATAGACTTGGATTGCTGTGATATTGAATGGATTACCTTGGAAAGAAACTGAGATCATTCTGTTGTTTTTGAGACTGCACCCAAGTACTGCATTTTGAACTCTTTTGTTGACTGTGAGGGCTACTCCATTTCTTCTAAGGGATTCCTGTCCAGTAGTAGATATAATGGTGATCTGAATTCAGTTTGCCATTCCAGTCCATTTGAATTCACTGATTTCTAAAATGTTGATGTTCACTCTTGCCATCTCCTGTTTGACCACTTCCAATTTATCTTGATTCATAGACCTAACATTTCCAGGTTCCTATTCAATATTGATCTTTACAGTATTGGACTTTACTACAGACGTGGGGAGTTCATTGGTCTGTGTCATATGGTCTTGCCTTTTTATACTCTTCATTGGGGTTCTCAACGCAAGAATGCTGAAGTGGTTTTCCATTCTTTTCTCCAGTGGACCACATTTTGTCAGAAGTCTCCACCATGTCCTGTCTGTCTTGGGTGGCCGTACATGGCATGGCTTATAGTTTCATTGAGTTAGACAAGGCTGTGATTCATGTAATCAGTTTGGTTAGTTTTCTGTGACTGTGGATTTCATTGTCTCCCCTCTGATGGATGAGGATAAGAGGCTTGTGGAAGCGTCCTGATGGGAGGGACTGGTTCTGAGTAATGGAGGAATGCTGTACTAGAGATCCTAGTTAGTGCAGTAAAGCAAGAAAATGTGAAAACCTATAAGCAGATTTTAAAGGAAGAAAGAACACTGTGCTTACTCAAAGATAATATAATTGTTTGTGTCTGAAAGCCCAAATAACCTACTAAAAATCTCATGAAAATAATAGCAAGCATAAAATTTCACATGATACAAAGTGAATATTGCTTTTTTCTATAGCATCTATAAATAACTGGAATTTCAAGTTCAAAAAGCGCCCTCCCCAAATGATACTCTTAGATATATAAATCTAATATAACATATACAGAATCTGCATTTGAAGAACTACAAAGCACTAATAAAAGAAGTTTTTAAGAATCTGAATAAATTGTAGAGACATTCTATGTGTATGGAATAGAAGATTCAATATTGTTAAGATGTCAGTTCTTCCTAACCTGATTTATTGGTTCAGCACAATCCCAATCTAAATCTCTGCAAGTTATTTTTTAGATGCTGATAAACTAATATTAAAGTTTATATAGAAAGGCTGCTGCTACTGCTAAGTCGCTTCAGTCGTGTCCGACTCTGTGCGACCCCACAGATAGCAGCCCACCAGGCTCCTCCGTCCCTGGGATTCTCCAGGCAAGAACACTGGAGTGGGTTGCCATTTCCTTCTCCAATTCATGAAAGGGAAAAGGGAAAGTGACACGACTCTTAGCGACCCCATGGACTGCAGCCTACTAGACTCCTCTGTCCATGGGATTTTCCAGGCAAGAGTACTGGAGTGGGGTGCCATTGCCTTCTCCGATATAGAAAGGCAGAAGACCTCAAAAAGTCAGCATAGTTCTGAAACAGTTAAAGAAAGTTAGAGGACTAATACTATCCAACTTCAAGAATTATTTTTAAGATATAATAGTCAAGACTATGTTGTATTAGAGGAAGAATAGATACATAGATTGGTAAAATAAAATAGAGAATCCAGAAATAGACCCTCCCAATACCATCAACTGCTTCTTGAGACAATTCAGTAGAAAAGACATAATCCTTTTCAACAAGTAATTCAACATTGAGATACCACTACTCACCTATTAAAATGGCTAATATCCACTAAAAAATGAAAGTACCAATTGCTAGCAAGGATGTGGAACAGCAGAAAGTTTCATTCATTTCTATTGAGAATTCAAGTTGGTACACTGGTACTTTGGAAGACAGTTTGGCTTTTTTTACAAAGTTAGACACAGTCTTACCATGCTATCCAGTGTTTATACTGTTACTTATTTGATTCAAAAGCTTACACCTGCACGAAAAATTACATGCAAATATTTATAATACCTGTATTGCTAATCACACAAAATTGGAAACAACCAAAATTCCCTTCAAAATTTGAATAAATAAAGAGACTGTGGTACGTCCATGCAATGGAATACTGCTTGGCAATAAAAGGGACTAGCTGTCAGACCACACACAGACAGCTGGATCTTAAATTTATGTTGTTCAGTGAAAATGATCAGAACTGTTTTTAAATAATAGTTACAAAAATAGTAAGTAATCATTTTTGAGCTCTAGCTGTTTGCTAGGCACTGACTGTGATTGCTGTATACATGTATCTCTCTTAAGCTTAATACTTCACTTATTCTTGATTTATAAATGATGAAAATGGGGCACTGAGAAAAGAAGAAACTTGCCTTAAGTCCCACAGTTAATAAATTCAGCCCTGTGTTAATAACATTTATTGCAGTTAAAATACTGCAAATACAGTGTATATTAAATATTTATACAAGTTCTGAATCCCTCTGTGGAACATGAGGATTCCAGTTTGTCTTAAAGCCTGGAGGGCTTTGAATGTTTTTTCCGCTGCTTGATATAAAATTTATCAATCTGTTTTTCTGGAATTTCCTTGTGACAGAGATCAAAAGTGCTTTTTGTGAATTTATATGATTTTATGTAGGAATTCATCTCAGTTATCTAGCAATTTTCCAGTCAACTCTTCCCTACTGAATTCATATTTCCAGGTGAAAATGACTTACTCTCTTATTTGGATTTCCCTCTCACTAGTATAATTTTATTTTTCCTTGTACATCCACACTTATATGTTTATTTATTTATTTAATTTGTGTCCTCACCCCATAACTTAAAAATTCCATCTTAATGATGTAAAGACATAAACTCTACTATAAGCCTCTTTCTAGAGGCTAGTAAAAATAGGTGCATGCCAAGTATATGTATATGAAGAAATAAGTAATTCAAATAGAACAATTAACAGATGGTAGGAACAATTATATATTCATGTTCCTGGCCAACAGCATTTGGTAGCTATAATTACCTTACAGGTGTTAACTGCCCTTCTATCATGGAATGAGACATCTTGAAACACTAGAGAGGCACAGTTAAATGACTGATGGCCACAAATTAGTAAAAATTCTTTTGGCTCATTTTTTTAGACATGTATCAGAAAGCTAAATGCAGTTCTTGCAGTCTAGTGCTAAGTTCAGGAAAAAAGTGAAACTTAAACAGGAGAGCAGGTGTGATGTAATCTTAATGTTGATTGCTGGGGTGGGAAAAAAGAAAAAACCTGAGCACTAAAAGATATTTAAAATTCACTCAACATTTGGAAGGTACAGAGTCTACATGGCAATCATTTAGGGAAAAGGAAGCAGCTGTTATGAATTATTCCTTTGAGTTTTAAAAATTTAGCTGAGTTTCATATGCAAATATACTATTTTCAGAAGAAGGTTCTGTGTAGATGTTTATATATATTTCATTATATACTTAAAAGTATTTACTAGAATGAAAATGTGATTTTTAATGCTGTTAATGTTCTAATCATTTTGACCAGATATTGTGAAAATGAAGACAAGCACATGCATACTCGTTAGGTTGATCTAGCTTTGTGATTTTTATTTTATTTTTGTATTGTGAAGAATAAATATTTTATACTTCTGTTCAACATTTTTATCAGTTGCAGCTCTCCACCCAAGGAGGTGTTAAATGAACCTCACTCGCTACCAGGAATGATAGTGTCTGATTAAAATTTGGACACTTCCTACTTCAATTCTACAGTTTAGTCAACACTGAATCTCTGGATTTGAGCTCTTTTCATCAGCAGCATTTAGTGCTTATTTATATTACTGTCATTTATTTTTTCAAGTTTTGTGTTTTTAATTGTTGGTTTTATTGTTTTACAAAGTAATGGTTTTGACCACTCTTTTGTAAAGTCCTGAACATAAATACAGTTCATCTCAGTTATCTTTTTTATTGCTGAATGATAGTTGTTACTCAATAAATATTTTGATTGGTTGATAAAACATCCTAAATAAACTTTTTTATTGTATTTCTTCTCTTTAAATTCTGTAGAAGAAAAATAGAATGAAATTTTTTTCTTTAAAAATTAGGGGGAAATGGTCTTTTAATTAATTTATTACTGTAAAGTGTATTTTTTTGGTAACATTTTTTAAGTTAAGTTGTTCATCTAATGTACAGAGGTAGATTATTATGGGGGAAAGTATTTATTGTGCTATATTCTCACAATGAAAAGTTTGATTTTTTAGTAATATAAATGTTATTTTTTTGAAATACTTCATGATTTTCCTTTACCATTGTATTTCCTATGATAACAGTTGAAATCAAGTATTGGTTGAAATCTTTTTAAAAAAATTAAATTGAAAAGCAGATTTTGACTTCTCAACAAACCTGATACTTTAAATTTCTCCTCTTTCTTGTGCAGTTAAAGATATCATACTTTTCTGCCTTGCTTCATATTAAATAGTCAATAAGTAAACCTTTTTTTTTTATTTAATTTAATTTTATTTTTAAACTTTACATAATTGTATTAGTTTTGCCAAATATCAAAATGAATCCGCCACAGGTATACATGTGTTCCCCATCCTGAACCCTCCTCCCTCCCCATACCATCCCTCTGGGTCGTCCAGTATCGTGCATCGAACCAAACCTTTTTAAAAGCAAATATATAAAATACATTCATTAGCGCACACACGTAGTGTCCAGGCTATCCGTTTTGTAATACATTAGCATGAAAAGATTGTCACTCCACCTACATGGCAGTGTGCAGCTAGTGTCTTTTTGACAGGTTCCAAACATAGTGGAATTACTGTATTCAAGATAAATAATCTGAAATTGAGATAAAGATTTACTTTGGTGACACTTGTTTTAGGTTGGAAACAGCTCAGAAGTTTCTGAGTTGAAAATGTCTATCAAAAATACATCAGAAGCTTTTCTAATAAACATTATAGTTACTGATTTTCCATTATACTTAAGGCCACAGCATTGCAAAATTCATATGAAAACAGGCAAAAAACATGATTGAGAAACATATAAAACTGAGGGATTTATCTTTTGGGATAAAGTCCATTTGATTTTTTTAGCAAATTCACTTTTCTAGCTATTATCTTCTCATAGACAGCTTTAGCTTATTTCTGGAAATAATTGGCAAAGTCACCAGCACTATTAGAAATAAATCCTTTGAGAAAATACTTTCAAGCCACTATTATATAGTTCTAAATTTTTAAAATATATATAGAAGTTTGTGAAATATTTTTAGCAAGAAGACTTTTATATTTTAAGAGACTGTATTCTTCATTTGGAGAATAAAGTTGATACTTAAGTAACAATTCAACTAAAATAGAATGCCATTTTGATCTTTGAAAATTGGAAGGAATAACAATCAAAAAGTATATGTTTTTAACATATCCTCAGCTTGCCATTTTTTTGTTTAGTTATGTTTTCATGATAAAATTTTTTTAAATATGTTTTTATTACTAAAGAGAATCAAGCCCAAATAAGTATGCTTTACTACATTTTAGATTTCATTTAATTAATGGATTATGTATGAGTCTAACAGATGGATGATATTTAAATTTACTCCTGTCACTTTAATTTTTTTGCCTGACTTTTTCAAAACAGCTGATATATACTGTTAGCGTATTTAAATGTTTCTAACTGTTCTGTTCAAGACTAAATAGACCCTTGAAACGTGTAAGTCACTCAGTCGTTTCAGACTCTTTGCAACCCCATGTACTATACAGTCCATGGAACTCTCCAGCCCAGAATACTGGAGTAGGTAGTCGTTCCCCTCCAAGGGATCTTCCCAACCTTACCTGAGAGAAATCCAAGAAATGAAGTGCACTGACAAAATTATGTATGGGGAATGCTTGTGTGGTTCTGAACTTCTGAAAATGTTCTTTACAAGACAAAGCTAAGGAAAGCTGATGACTAAGGATTAACAAGGAAATTTCCTTCTCATATTTAAAATTGTATAGTTGATAGAAAGCAAGGCCAGAAATAAATGGCTGGGTTCTCAAGTGGAAAGAGGTTAATAGTGGGTGCCCTCAGGATCAATTTTAGTATTGATGGTATTAAATCTATTAGTGATTTGGAAGACAAGATGGAAAAGTTTTGCTAATGTCATGATTTTATTTATTTTAGTAAAAACAGGGAAAGATTAAAAACATTGCTAATAGAAAAAGTACATTTAAAACATTAATAGTTCATTATAAACATAATAGTTAAAAGAGTGATTTGGCTATCCTTATATATGCATGTTAATCACTCAAAGTAAAGTGATGGGGGTAGTTTTTTCAAGCTTTACTGTTAACCTAAGAGAAGTGATGTGTAGTTCAGTTTTCTACTTGCTTTTCTGAATTCTGTTTTCCCTATTCATCAAAAAAGGTTTCCGTATTAGAGGGAAATAAAGCAAGGAAAAATAACACATACATATACATATATATATATATATATATATATTTATAAACCAAAACTATACTTAGAGCCAACTGCTTGTTTTTACTAATTTGAGAATTGGGACTAGATAGAAGGCAATGGCACCCCACTCCAGTACTCTTTCCTGAAAAATCCCATGCACGGAGGAGCATGGTAGGCTGCAGTCCATGGGGTCTCTGGGAGTCAGACACGACTGAGCGCCTTCACTTTCACTTTTCACTTTAAGGCATTGGAGGAGGAAATGGCAACCCGGCAACCCACTGCAGTGTTCTTGCCTGGAGAATCCCAGGGACAGCGGGGCCTGGTGCTCTGCCGTCTATGGGGTCGCACAGAGTCGGACACAACTGAAGCGACTTAGCAGCAGCAGCAGCAGCAGCAGCTAACACCAGTGCCATGGTATTTGCTCAACAGTCATGTCACGATGCAAGTCCCTGATAATCTAAATTTATTGCCATTGGACACAAATCACATCAGAAATCTGATGGATGGAAGAATAAATTGAGTTATTTTAAACAATAGGTCACTATGATTTTTAGTTATTAGCACCGTTTTTTTTTGCATATGAATGCTGTAATGAGAAAACCTTTGGATGGTACCTGGATCACTTTCTCCTCTGAGGCAGCCTCCTTGTGGAATTTGTCTATTTTCTGGCTCTTTGATCATATTTACTCAATCACAAATAAGTAGCTTAATTACGGAAACAGGAGAATCATTAGAACTTTAGAACAAGAATATAGATACTTATATCCCCCAAACTAGACAACTTTACAAAAGAAGCTGTGAAGATCTTAATGGATCAAAATAAATTAGATTGGAGATTTAAAATACAAAAAGCTCCAGAAGGTAAGTATAATATAAAATGTCATCTTTAGGAAATGCCAATTTCTATAGACAGTGCAGTCACACATTAATTTGAGATTCTTCCTTCTAAAGCGTGAAGGTCTGCACAACTGAGAATGTTATACTCTTTTCCTAAGTATTACCTAATCAATTTGTTTTTGCTCAATTGTAATTGAATATATAGTGATCGTTATCCCAAGTTACAATCACACAAAGCTTAGTACGGAAAATTGGTTTTCAAACTGCATTTTATAGAACTGTCTTCCAGGAGGAACTTTAGTAGATCACAAATACTGTCACCCATAATTCTGGAATTCAGAATTATTCTTCAAAACAGCTTTGCTTTCTGCCACACTTACCTGTTTCTCTTTGTTTATGCTGTATATTACCTGTTCCCAGATATAATGATTAATATAGTAACATCTTCTTGTAGCATCACCTTTACAAACCTTTACATAAATCAGTTAGCTTGATGTTTTACATAGAGATCAGATAATATTGCTACTACATTTCTAAGATTAAGTCTAGAAAACATTAATTAATTATAAATTGAATAAGGGAAAACAAGACATATGTAAAACTTATAAGAGGTTATGGATTCTAAATCTATATTTAGATAGTTCTATATTCCTCTTAATCTTAATCGTCTGTCACCAGTTAACAGATACTGTAGGTAGAAGATGACAGATTAAGACATCAAGTATCAAAGATAGAATTAAAAGCATCATAGATTCCCTTAAAAACATAACAAAAATAGAAAAAATGTTATGAAAAGCAACAGATCATTGAGATAAACTGTACAGAGAGTGAGACAAGCTGTGATTTGCAAATATGTTAACAGTAGTTTTTAAGGTAAGACTTGTTCAGTATAAAAGCATGTGAGTATTCAGATTTTTAATTTTAACCTCAAATCCTTTTCCATATATATTGTTTAATGTCATAACCATGTCAGCCTTGAGAGCTCTTGCAAAATAGGTATTAATATTCTCATTTTACTAGCAGAAAAAACCTTCTATAGAATTGTAGTATGAAATTTTGCTTTCACTCTTTTAATTAATCTTAAATGGTTTTGTTATTTACCAGATACTTCCATGAGTATTTTTATAATCAGTTTTTCTTGATAAATGATTTTCTTGCAGCTCTATGCATACATATGTATATATGTATATGCATATATGTGTGTGCATACATATATATGTGTATATATGCATATATATATATATATATATATATATATATATACACACATATACACACAGGCATTCTGCACATTTTAACCTAAGCATATTTTGAATTGTGCCAGGGAAACACACATGGGGAAATAGAGCCATGGTGGAGAATCCTAATTTATACATGAGTCCATGGGGTCACATAGAGTTGTTCACAACTGAGCCCCTGAGCACAGGACAGAGGTTACATTGCCTGGAAAACTTACGGGGACCTTAGTTCTGATTGTCCTACATGTATGAGCCAGAGGATCTTGGGAGGCAAGTGTGTTTGACTCAGAGACAGAGAGAGGATGTGATTGTGTTCAGTCACTGAGCCATTCAGGTTGGCTGGAGTCCAGCATGACTGTGGGTTTGGTGAGAGGTGCAGGCCCAAAGTCAGAACATGCCTAGAAAGCAGAGTGTGTGTGTGCTTTCAGAGCTGTTTGTCATTATCCTGAATGTGACAGGGAGTAGAAGACTGACATGGTGGCATTATATATTAGGAATATTACTCCTGAGAACAGTATTTTCATTTGTTTTTTTTCAATCCCAGAGTTAGGGCACATGCACAAACAGACTGGTGATTGCAGGAAAACATAAAGACTGTATTCTTTTTATCTGGGCCACAACTTGATATGGGCACCACCTCTTTCATAAGCCTCATCACCTGTACTTGCCACTCCTGTATCTTGATTGTCACCACACCTGCCTTTATTTCCATGGCTTCTCTAGTCTGCCCTGTGCTGTGCCTCTGTGCCTTCAAGCTGAGCAGTCTGGATGGAATACCCCTCCTACAACTCTGATTAATCAATTCTCCTGCCCCCGGAGGATGTTACTGACATCTCTCTTCTTCAGGGGAGCTTTCTTGGTGCTTTATTATCAACTGAAGCTCCCTTATTGTATGTTGTCATAATTTCTTGCTGTTTTTCTTTAAAACAGCAATCACAAATTTAATTAAACAATATTTCTTACCATTAGGATATATGTGTTAGTCACTCAGTTGTGTCTGAAACTTTGTGACCCCATGGACTGTAGCCCACTGGGCTCCTCTGTCCATGGGATTCTCCAGGTAAAAATACTGGAGTGGGTTGCCCATTCTGTCTTCAGGAGATCTTCCTGACCCAGGGACCAAACTCAGGTCTCCTGCATTGCAGGCATATACTATCTGAGCCACCAGGGAAGCCATTAAGATATATATATATATATATATATATATATATATATATATATATATCATACAGTATGTGTGTGTTTTTATATGTACATATATATGCATATCTGTTATTGTGTGTGCAGAGAGAATAGTTAATGACCCTTTGTAATTTTTTTCTATATTTCTCTTAACTCTGTGTACATAATATGTATTGTATCTGGGTGTAGTTAATCAAAGCAATGCCATAGAAACGTTTTGTATCCATCATTGTATGACTATAAACTCAAAGTATAATTGTGATTATAAACAAAAGAAGGCAGACCTGGAGGTAAGGAGATTAATTAGGAGGCTCTTTCATTGTTCTAAGTGATAGCTGGAGGTAATAACAAAGGGATGAATTTTAGAGTAACAAATAGTAAGATCTGAAACTTGATTTGATGTGAATGTATGGAAGATAGGAAAAATTAGTTTATACAGGATGACTCTTGGCTTTGAGCAAAATGGTGGGCGATATAGGAAGAAGAACCAGTTTGGAAAGAGAAATAGGGGAAAAAAATGATGAGTTCAGTTACTGACATGAGTTTAAGTTGCTTGTAAGAAATCAAACTGCATTTACTCAGTGAATTAAACTACTTTACTTCACCACTAAAGTGAAAGCTAATGAATATGGACTTTGAACTCAGTGTGCTAAACTGCAATTAGGTACCTTGTTTTTTAAAAAAAGCTTAGTGAATTATTAAGGGTGGTTATGACTCTTCTTCCCCTGGAGGTACTTTTTAAGTACACAGAAGCATTTCTCTGCTGTGTTTTGAAAATGATCTTGCCAAGGCAAGGGAATTGCCAGTCCAGATAACCTGTCAAGAACTCTCACACCCCAGAGCTTTGAATCTGTGATATAGACAGATAGATAGATAGAGAGTCATCACTCAGTCGTGTCCAACTCTTTGCGAGCCCATGGACTATAGCCTACCAGGCTTCTCCGTCCATGAAATTTTCCAGGCAAGAGTACCAGAGTGGGTTGCAATCTGTGATATACTTATCTTTATATTTACTCTATCACATGCTTCTAGTATACCAGTTTTCATAAACAAATGCTTTCCTTTTGTTAAGCCAATCAAAATTCATTGTAATTTACTAAAATATGTTCTTTCCATCATAAAATTAAAGTCAAGATCTCATGTTAATTTAAAAAGTACTAACTCTTCAATACCTTGGATTTCTTTTTAATGAGTCTTCATCTAGGAAAATTATATGCTTCAAATGGCGCTAGTGGTAAAGAACTTGCCTGCCAATGCAAGAGACATAAGAGATGCTGGTTCCATTCCATCATCCCTCCAGGGAAGATCCCCTGGAGGAGGGCATGACAACCCACCCCAGTATTCTTGCCTGGAGAATTCCATGGACGGAGGAGCCTGGCAGGCTACAATCCATAGGGTTGCAAAGAGTCGAACATGACTGAGGCAACTTAACATTCACGTACACAGTCTTAAATGCAATTATTTTGTATTTTTTCATGATTCTCTTCATTGAATTGAGTCCAAGCCAAGTGCAAAAAGCAAGGGCTTAGTGGCATTTAAAAAATAGAAGTTAAATTGTTGTATTAAAAAGTTTGAATATTAAGTTAAAGTCAATTTATAAAAGTACATTTTTGGTTAATCACATCTGTAACTCATTATAACCATCCATCTGGTTCACCAAGATTTTCTTCACCTTGCTCAATCACGGATAGTAGTGAATAGAGGCACACATTTATTGAAGCTATGAAAACCTTCACCATTACCCTCACCTCTATTTTACAGGTAAAACTAAGCATTCAATTGTAAGTCATTGTTTGATATACCTACTGTGTATTAGATATTCATTAGATTCTGAAAATGTAAAAATAAAGAAGAAATTAGAGTTGTATACATTTTAGTAGTAGAGATAAATATACACACTGATCATTTAAAAGTGTAAGTTTCATGATATCAGTGTCACAGTGCATTATAAATGCAGCTAACTGAGGAAGAAGGGAATGTGGGATTAGGGAAAATTTTCCTAGAGAACATCTAAGCTCATATGAAAATAAGATACCTAGTATTGAGCTAGGTGATATTGAAAAATGGCGGGGAGTAGTTAGGCAGGTGGGTTTTGAATGACAGAGGGGCAGTCAGAGAGGGGAGTATACTGAGGGACACAGCAACAACAGAATTATGGAGGTAAGAAAGATGCATGTGATATGAACTGCAGATAGCTTGGTATTCCAGCAACATTCAGAGGGAGAAAGTGGTGAGAAAACAGTGAGGAGGTACATAGAGCCTGAATCTACAAGAGTATTGTATACTTTGCCAAGGAATTTCAAATTTACCCACTAGGTCAGTGTTACTAACAACTTTGGTATCTACAGATGGCATGAGTGGGTGAGTGAAAGTCACTCAGTCATCTCCAGCTCCTTGCGACCCCATGGACTGTACAGTCCATGGAATTCTCCAGGCCAGAATACTGGAGTGGGTAGCCTTTCCCTTCCCCAGGGGATCTTCCCAACCCAGGAATCGAACCCAGGTCTCACATTGCAGGCAGATTCTTTGCCAGCTTTGCTACAATGGAAGCCCACAGATGGCATCTGGAAGTTTAATTCAATTTAGAAAATACAGGTAATTTTTTAAATACAACTTTATTATAATTTAGTGATAACTGTTTCATATTAAAAAATATCATTAATTGCAACTTTGCTTGTTACTTGTATGTAGTTTTAAGATGAATGTTCTGAGAAACATCTTAAGTTCTAAATCCACTCTGTATTTTCTCTCTTCTTTATTTTCTCTAAGTTAGTAAGTGCAACTCTTAATTATCAGATCAGATCAGATCAGTCACTCAGTCGTGTCCGACTCTCTGCGACCCCATGAATCGCAGCACGCCAGGCCTCCCTGTCCATCACCAACTCCCAGAGTTCACTCAGACTCACATCCATCGAGTCAGTGATGCCATCCAGCCATCTCATCCTCTGTCGTCCCCTTCTCCTCCTGCCCCCAATCCCTCCCAGCATCAGAGTCTTTTCCAGTGAGTCAACTCTTTGCATCAGGTGGCCAAAGTCCTGGAGTTTCAGCTTTAGCATCATTCCTTCCAAAGAAATCCCAGGGCTGATCTCCTTCAGAATGGACTGGTTGGATCTCCTTGCAGTCCAAGGGACTCTCAAGAGTCTTCTCCAGCACCACAGTTCAAAAGCATCAATTCTTCGGCGCTCAGCCTTCTTCACAGTCCAACTCTCACATCCATACATGACCACAGGAAAAACCATAGCCTTGACTAGATGAACCTTTGTTGGCAAAGTAATGTCTCTGCTTTTGAATATACTATCTAGGTATTATACGTCAATGGAAATGATGTCTACCGAGTCTTTAGTCTGTCAGTTCTGGATGTTTAGAGCTAGCATGGAGCCAGAGATGGTGATAGATATTTTATTGGAAAATACTTTTAACAAATTGTGTGAGTCTTAGGTTGACAGAAGCAAGACAGCTATACAAGCAAGGGATAGGGTGAGAAGGGATGGGGGAGAGGGGTTTAGGATGTGGCGGACACATGTATACCTGTGGCTAATTCATGTTGATGTATGGCAAAAGCCATCACAATATTGTTAAGTAATAATCCTCCAATTTAATTAATAAATTTTAAAAAGTGTTTTAATGACATAATGATAAATTGGTTTTAATATACTCCTTTGTTGTATTCAGTACTAGCAATTTTTTCATGTTTTGTTTTAGCATTATATATATTTTAAAATATATATACCAAAAGAGCACCAACCTCTGTCTCCTCTGTCTCTAAAAATATTTAAAAAGAATTATGTATTGAACAAGATTAAAGTTGCAGCAGTTGTATTGTTGTTTTGCTACTCAGTCATTTTAATAAGTCTTTCTGATCCTCAGTATTAAATATGTTGATATTTTGTCTCTGATATGATAGATTTAGACTATTTAATAAATTCAATATGTTGTCAAAATTGGGCCCTTTTGGCTTGCCACTTAAAATCATTGAAATGGTCTTTAATAGCATGATCAGTGGAGGAAGAAATGTGTTTATTGCATCCTTCGTTTTGACGACCTATGTGAGCTTCTTTCCCACTGATAGGATACAACAGTATGGCAGAACAGTTTTGTATTCACTGCCCATTTCTTCATTCAGTACACAGAAAATCAAACTGAATATGTTCCCCATTTTATTATTTCCTTAAACACTGAATCAAGATCTGATAGCATTATGCTTCACTCTTGACTGTTCTCAATCAATAAAATACCTGTACTGACATATGAGTTTTATTTAATTCTCTATTCAAAGTGCTAACTTTCCCCTCTACTTACTTGGCTGTGTTCTACCAGTGTTTAATTCACTGCCTTGTTCCTGTATCTGTGTGTAGTCCTGGTTGTGGGTGGCAACTGGTACCGAAATTTATGGAACATTGTGCTCTGAAGTTTATTCCACACAGCCATTAAGGGTACATCCTCCACACATCAGTGATTTGTTCAACTGTTGAATGGAATGTCTACTACTACTTCCAAGAGACAAGCATTGCTCTTTCACATCATATAGTTCCTCCATGACATTATGCAGTGTTGTAGGCTGCAGCCCATGGGGTCGAGAAGAGTCGGACACAACTGAGCGACTTCACTTTCACTTTTCACTTTCATGCATTGGAGAAGGAAATGGCAACCCACTGCAGTGTTCTTGCCTGGAGAATCCCAGGGATGGGGGAGCCTGGTGGGCTGCCATCTATGGGGTCGCACAAAGTATGACACGACTGAAGCGACTTAGCAGCAGCAGCAGCAACAACAATATTTACTAGTGTAGACATTCTGTCAATAGTTTTTTCTGACTTTTGAGTGTATAATATATATCTTTCATTGTCTCAGTGGCTTTGTGAAACTCCCAGAAATAGTGTGACTTTAAGTCTCTTTTGGTCCCTTCTTTTCCCTGGTGGCTCAGATCGGTAAAGCGCCTGCCTACAATGTGGGAGACCCAGGTTCAGTCCCTGGGTCGGGAAGATCCTCTGGAGAAGGAAATGGCAACCCACTCCAGTACTCTTGCCTGGAAAATTCCATGGGTGGAGGAACATGGTAGGCTACAGTCCATGGGGTCGCAAAGAGTCAGACACAACTGAGCGATATAAAGGGACCATGTTTGCTGACTAAGTTGTCTACTTTGTCATGGAAAGCATTATTTTGCTCTTATTCTATAAAATCTTGTTTGATTTAATGTGGAGTTTATTGATTTTGTTTTAAAAATGCTGTCCAAAGATCTATTTGACAGTATTTTATTATAGACAGTATAATGGGATCTAGAGATGAATGGATCACTAATATAAGACAATGCAAGTTTCAAGAACTTAAGTTGTCCTTCCCTTTTGGGGGGCTTTTTAACATCTGTGTCCTAGCACAAAAAGATTTACATTACATTTTGATGCTTGAATCTTGTTCATTCTTTATGTTAAGGACCTGGATATGTTGTTCATTACTGTTTTGGGGTTTTGATAAACCACTTCTGAAATATTAATACTTTTTAATTGTTGCCATTTAAAAAAAATAACAATTTAATAACAAATTTAACATGTGTGAATAATAGCACACACAGCTTGAAAATAAATTAGATGAGAGAACTGGTCCAAAAATCTTTTGTGGCAGATGTGTGCCATTAATAATGTAACAATTAATAAGAATATGTGAGTTACACTAAAAATCATAATTAATCTTACATTTGAAACTTTTGACATGTGAAAAAGAGCAAGGATGGAAAGGATAATCTAATTTAGGAGGCTAGTTTTACTATTCATTTGTGTTTAGCTACTCTGATGTTATTTAAAGAGCTATGGTCACAATAGTATAAATTAAATGTAAGTACTGGGGCTTAGTAGGTATTTTACATTTTAATAATGTTGCAGTAAATTGTAATCCCTTTCTATGGAAAACTTTCTACATATTATTATTTATATTTTCTGGATTCCTTAATACAAATTCACTGTTTCTAACAGTATGTACACTGTTAGTATTGTTCTTGAGTTTGCCATAATTAGATTTGAATTCTGGCTGAACTATCAATAAGTTACTCAACTAACTTCTAGTCTCAATTTCATGTTTTATAAAATTTGAGAGGAAAATGCCTACCTTTCAGAGTTTTGTGAGCATTAAATGATTTTTTTTTTAACTTAAAGCTTTTCCGTGGCATGCAGCAGGTATTTAATGCTTAGATGCCTCCACTTTTTAACTTTTTCTGTGCTCTATAGCCACATCAAAAATTTTAATTTTTTTTTGCTTCTTTTGTCACTTTAGTGGGTTTTTACTGACAGTGTTTAATTGCTTTGTTGTTCGGTCGCTAAGTCCTGTCTGACTCTTGGCAACCCCATGGACTGCAGCATGCTAGGCTTCCCTGTCCTTCACTATCTCCTGGAGTTTGTTCAAAATCATTTCCATAGATTCGGTGATGCCATCCAACTATCTCATCTTCTGTCGTCCCCTTCTCCTCCTGCCTTCAATCTTTCCCAGCCTCAGGGTCTTTTCCAATGAGTCAGTTCTTCGCATCAGGTGGCCAAAGTATTGGAGTTTCAGCTTCAGCATCAGTCCTTCCAATGAATAGTCAGGACTGATTTCCTTTAGGATGGACTTGTTGGCTGTCCTTGCATTCCAAGGGACTCTCAAGAGTCTTCTCCAACACCACAGTTCAAAAGCATCAATTCTTTGGCGCTCAAGTCCAGCTCTCACATTCATGCATGACTACTGGAAAAACCATAGCCTGACTAGACGGACCTTTGTTGGCAAATTGAAACCACTACATAAATTCAAAAGTCGGATATGTGTCATCAATATCTTGAAGCAATAAATTTCTTATACTTTTGAACAATCTATTATTGGCATTTAAACAATACTAGCTTTTAAGACGGAGAAGGCAATGGCACCCCACTCCAGTACTCTTGCCTAGAATATCCCATGGATGGAGGAGCCTGGTGCGCTGCAGTCTGTGGGGTCGCTAAGAGTTGGACACGAATGAGCGACTTCACTTTCACTTTTCACTTTCATGCATTGGAGAAGGAAATGGCAACCCACTCCAGTGTTCTTGCCTGGAGAATCCCAGGGATGGGGGAGCCTGGTGGGTTGCTGTCTATAGGGTCACACAGAGTCAGACACGACTGAAGCGACTTAGCAGCAGCAGCTTTTAAGAATGTACTCAGGAGTAACTAATTTTGACTGATGTGTGTTTTTGCTGTTTAGGGCTTTGGTATGGTTTTGACATGGCCTGGTGACATAATGAAGCAGTTGAGAGATCATTTTCAACTTCATGTAAAATTAAAAGAAAATTGCAGGGATGAGATGGTTGATAAGTGAAAAGAAATACGATTGTGTCAAAGAGAAAGTAGAGGCCTCTTGCTGCAGGGTCTTTGGCCTGTGCCCCAGAAGGGGACTGCTGTCTCGCTCAGTAGGAAATGCCATCTTGATTATGCCTCTCAACGTGAGTCCTTACTCCATGATGCAGAGCCTCACTGAGGAGACCACACATTCTATTGGAGAAACTCGAAAGCCTTTCTTTTTCCAGTTGTCACAAGTATTATTCTTCAATACAGATATTTTCCTCATATTTTCAAAAGAAACATGATGAAATAATATGTATGTAATATAAGGCAATTTGATATACAATTAACAGTTGTTTTCTTTTTTGCTTCAGTCTTTGATAACAAAACATGATTATTTTATTTAAAATTTTATATATATATATATATATTTTTTTTTTTTTACTTGAACATAAAGCTTAAAGGTGTTGAATAAATACCATTTATTTCCCCATCACTTTTTGCATTATACTACTGGCACCCCACTCCAGTACTCTTGCCTGGAAAATCCCATGGATGGAGGAGCCTGGTAGGCTGCAGTCCATGAGATCGCTGAGGGTTGGACACGACTGAGCGACTTCACTTTCACTTTTCACTTTCATGCATTGGAGAAGGAAGTGGCAACCCACTCCAGTGTTCTTGCCTGGAGAATCCCAGGGACAGGGGAGCCTGGTGGGCTGCCGTCTATGGGGTCGCACAGAGTCGGAGACGACTGAAGTGACTTAGCAGCAGCAACTGTGGGCTTCCCTGGTGGCTCAAACCACCAGTGAAGAGTCTGCCTGCAGTGTGGGACACCCAGGTTCAGTCCCCGGGTCAGGAAGATCCCCTGGAGAAGAAAATGGCAGCCTACTCTGGTATTCTTGCCTGGAAAATCCCATGGATGGAGGAGCCTGGCAGGCACAGTCCATGGGGTCGCAAAGAGTCAGATGCAACTGAGCGACTTCACTTTCACTTTCACTTTGGGCTAGAGGTTCTGTTACATGCTTTTGCTCACTCCAGGGATATCAGTCAAAAAGATGAGATGGTTGTCTTTAAATATAACAGATTTAATGTGTTAATTACTGCAAGTTTTTCATTGTTTCATTCAGTGGGTTAAATTTTAAAGAAGCCTTTACTATGTGACATTGTGTTCTAATCCTTGATGGAGTCAAAGAAATATGGCATAACTCATGTCTTCACAAAATGTTCCCTTGGAAGAGAGAGGAGGACATTCTAAAAGTCCAACATATATTGAAATTAGAGAGTATTAACTTCACCAGGAGAGTAACAGCCACAATGATGAGCTTGAATAATTGTTTTAGTTAACATTTTCAATATAGAGTGCTTAGGATATCTGGAAAATATGGACGACATTTTTTGAAAAAGATTCCCTAAATGGTTATAATAATCAAACTGGGACTATTTTAAGAAAAATGTTTCAAAATGTCTTTAAAATATATATTTCTGATGTACTTCATTGCATGATGAGCCAGGGAAATGCATTATGCTTTACTTCAGAAAATGCACACAAAAATACATTCTCAATGTATATAAAAGAAAAAAAGGAGAATGAGATGGAATTGCCAAACCTCAGTTGTTGAGTATAACATTTTAGTGGTTTTCTTAAGGCCTTTCCCTTTTGATGTAATTTTAAAAAAAGAGAGAGAGAAATCTTACATGCTAGTGAAGTTCCGTAACCTTAGTTGTTGAAATATAATTATTTGAATTTTTATATGGTTTAATCATGGGAATGTATTAGTAGAGAACTAGATATATTGTCCTGTATTCAAGGTAAGTTATTATAATTTCAGAAGAATCCAAAAATTAATAACTTGGATATTCTTTAAGTTAAATCCAGTTTTAAAGAATTCATAGTAATGTACCTTTTGTTAGTTGCTCTGATAGTTTGGGCTTGCCAAGTATTTTTTTTTTTTTTTTTACTTATACAAAAAGGCATGCTAAAGTGTTCCAAGAAAGCATTACTGTTTATTAGAGTATTATAAATAGCTAAAGGTTGATCATGACATTTGCTTGATGGAGATGTCCCTACCCAACCATTCAGATAGATAAATAAACAGCAAAACCTCTTAAACAACTCTCCCTATGGCTTTGCATTCAAAACAAGAATTCTTGAAATTTTCAATTCTAATGTTTAATGATTTATTGTAAACTTCACTTATAGAGAAAAAGAGTTTGTATTTACATGTAAGAAATGAGTGAGTAGGCTCAAAGGATTCAGTTTCTGTTCAGCAGCATTATCTATCCTTTTGTAGAGGTCTCTGTTAGATTCCTGTTAGATTTTAGGACTGTTTTTATTCTCATCGATACGTTACTTAATACTTTACATGCATATTCTCCAAGAACCTGAAAATGGGCCATGTAATCCAGAAATCATTTTAAAAAGTTTATTTAGTTGACATTTTGAAAATTATAAATGAATGCTTTTACCTTCTGCTTGGAGAATGAAAGATGAATAAGTAGCCATAGATGACAAGTGATCCAGTTTGGGGTAGGGGTGGGTAGGGGTAGAGACTTCTTCCCAAACTTCTCTAGGATTTTATTCTTACAAGTGATAATGTTTTAGATAGATCATCAGTATAAAATTACAATAAAATTAATAGCCACATTTTATTTATAAAATGTGCCAGGTATTTTCTTAAGTACTTTATATATAGCATCTTATTTTATTCATACTACTTACTGTTGTCTGAGGTAGGTACTATTTTTTCCCATTTTGTGGATTTGAGAATGATGCATATGGATGTTAAGTAAGCTCTATAGTAACCAAAAGTCCGATTCCACAATCCATTCCCTTTAATCTATTTCTTACACATGTATTGTCTATCCAGGAGCTGACGTCTCTGCTCTCCTAATGTGGCTACATTCAATAAATTAAGAAGTGTACCACAAGTAAAAACACATAGAGGCTAGGGAATAGGGTTGTGAAATTTGTTTTAGGTCGCTAAAATAAACAGACTAGTATAAATATAAGCAGTACCCAAAGGAACTTGGCCCCAGAAATCAGAGCACATGACTGACAGTAAACTCATGGTAAACAGTTCTGATGCAGGCTCTAATTATAGAACTAATTCTTTAGGTCTCTATGCAAATAAAAGAGATGTTTAATATGTGTTCAATGACAGCAGCTGTTCTACAGTGGAATCTAAAACAAAGGCAATTATTTATGAATTAAGCTCAATTTATAGAGAACATCTAATTTTTAAGCTGAAATATCAGATAATGTAGATACCAAAAGTTTATTCTTCTTATTCTTAGGTTTTGAAAATAATATCCATTAACTTCAAGAATTTTTTTTTCTGTCTTGATGAGGTTTATTTTGATATGTAATGTTCAAATCTCTTAGATTTCATAACATCTCCTTTTGGGTAAATTTCCTTAAAGTTAATATATTCATTGCTTTCTTATTCTATGCTTAGCACTGAATAAGAAATAAGTGAAGTGGTAAATGTGTTCCTTGCCCTAGAGAAACTTGCTCCCTAGTGGAGAAAATAAGAAAAATATTTGAAAGATCAATAACAATAAAAAGCAGTTCAAAATGAATATCACTAAACCAGCCTGATATTCATTATAAATAAAATGTTAAAGTACTTTTCAAGTTTCTGACATTAAATGAACACCTCCTTCTGTCAAAGATATTCCACCTTAGTTTATTTTTATTTAATTTTTTAAATTGAAGGGTAATTGCTTTACAGAATTGTGTTGTTTTCTGCTAAATATCATCGTGAATCAGCCATACGTATACATATGCCCCCTACCTCATGAACCTCTCTCCCATCTCCCTCCCCATCCTACCCCTCTAGTTTATTACAGACCCCTGTTTGAGTTCCTGAATCATACAGCAAATTCCATTGGCTGGCTTTTACATATGGTAATATAAGTTTCCATGTTGCTCTCTTCATACATCTCACCTTCTCCTTCCTCCTCCCCCAAACCATGTCCATAAGTCTGTTCTCTATGTCTGTTTCTCTATTCCTGCCCTGGAAATAATTTCATTGGTACCATCTTTCTAGATTCCATATATATGCATTAGTGTACAATATTATCTTTCTCCTTCTGACTTACTTTCAGTTCAGTTCAGTTCAGTCACTCAGTCATGTCCGACTCTTTGAGACCCCATGAATCGCAGCACACCAGGCCTCCCTGTCCATCACCAACTCCCAGAGTTCACTCAGACTCACGTCCATCGAGTCAGTGATGCCATCCAGCCATCTCATCCTCTGTCGTCCCCTTCTCCTCCTGCCCCCAATCCCTCCCAGCATCAGAGTCTTTTCCAATGAGTCAACTCTTCGAATGAGGTGGCCAAAGTATTGGAGTTTCAGCTTCAGCATCATTCCTTCCAAAGAAATCCCAGGGCTGATCTCCTTCAGAATGGACTGGTTGGATCTCCTTGCAGTCCAAGGCGCTCTCAAGAGTCTTCTCTAACACCACAGTTCAAAAGCATCAATTCTTCGGCGCTCAGCTTTCTTCACAGTCCATACTCTCACATCCATACATGACCACAGGAAAAACCATAGCCTTGACTAGATGGACCTTTGTTAGCAAAGTAATGTCTCTGCTTTTTAATATGCTATCTAGGTTGGTCATAACTTCCTTCCAAGGTGTAAGCATCTTTTAATTTCATGGCTGCAGTCACCGTCTGCAGTGATTTTGGAGCCCCAAAAAATAAAGTCTGACACTGTTTCCACTGTTTCCCCATCTATTTCCCATGAAGTGATGGGACCAGATGCCATGATCTTAGTTTTCTGAATGTTGAGCTTTAAGCCTACTTTTTCACTCTCCACTTGCATTTTCATCAAGAGGCTTTTTAGTTCTTCTTCACTTTCTGCCATAAGGGTGGTGTCATCTGCATTTCTGAGGTTATTGATGTTTCTCCCGGCAATCTTAATTCCAGCTTGTGTTTCTTCCAGTCCAGCGTTTCTCATGATGTACTTTTACTCGCTATAATAAGGCTCTAGGTCCATCCACCTCATTAGAACTGACTCAAATGTGTTCCCTTTTATGGCTGAGTAGTATTCCATTGTATATATGTACCACAGCTTTGTTATCCACTCATGTGTCAATGGACATCTAAAAAATTTTGATTTTTTTTTAAATTCTGTAAAATTTATTGTAAATAATGCTGCAAGGAAATTGAGGTACATGTGTCTTTTTCAATTTTCGTTTCCTTGGAGAATATGCCTTGGAGTTGGGATTGCTGGGTCATATGGTGGTTTTATTAAAGAATCTCCCTACCATCTTCTAAAGTAGCTGTATCAATTTGCATTCCCACAAAGAGTGCAACAGGGATCCCTTTTCTACCAATCTTCTCCAGTATTTACTGTTTATAGACTTTTTGCTGATGGCCCTTCTGACTGGTGTGAGGTGATATCTCGTTGTTGTTTTGATTTTCATTTCTTTAATAATGAGTGATGTTTAGCATCTTTTCATGTGTTTGTTAGCCATCTGTATGTCTTCTTTGGAGAAATGTCTGTTTATGTCCATTACTCTAGGAGGTGGGTCATAAAGGATCTTACTTTGATTTATATCATTGAGTGTTCCTCTATGTCTTCCTCTAAGAGTTTTATAGTTTCTGGTCTTATATTTAGGTCTTTAATCCATTTTGAGTTTATCTTTGGCGAATATAGTCTCTTCAGTAAGTGGTGCTGGTTAAACTGACAGCTACATGTAAAATAATGAAATTAGAACACTTCCTAACACCATCCACCTTAGTGTTTCAAAGGTCTACAGTAACCTTTTCCCCTCCTGTCACTTGAATTCTCCCAGTAATTTCACATTTTTATCATTCAAATTGAATCTTGTCTTTGCTTCTTAAGCATGAAAACATGTTAAGGCTATTTCTAGAGGATACATGTGGTCAGTAGTTTAAATTTCATTTTATAAATAAATTTAAAGGTAGAATTTTAATGGTGACTTTTCTGTTATTAAAAGTTACCTTCAATCAGCCAAAATTTGTAGCTCATTTATTATGTGCTAGGAACTTACTGACTGCAGAAGATAGAAAGATCCATTAGTTCATCATTCATTCACTCATTCAATCATCAAGCTAAATATTTATTGAAAAATGATTATGCACCAAGCATTGTAGTATTGAAACAGGGAATAATAAAATAAAATATAGATGATATTAGATGACAGTAAGTGTTAGGGAGAAAAATGAAGCAGTAAACAAACAATAGATTTTAAATAATGTTAATACAGAAAGTTTCAGTAACATATGACATTTGATTAAAGCCCTGTAGCAGCAGATGGCGTAAGAAAAATGGCTATCTGGGAGGATATTCTAGGCAAAAGATAGAGGAAGTGCAAAGGCCCTGCCAGAGGCAAAAGTGTGCCCTGAATACTTAAGTGGCATCTGATATGCAGATTGGGTATCCCAGGTGGCTCAGTGGTTGCAGGAAACACGGGTTCAATCCCTGGGTCAGGAAGATCTCCCAGAGGAGGAGATGTCAACCCATTCTAGTATTCTTGCCTGGAAAGTCCCATGAATTGAGGAGCCTGGTGGGATACATTCGATGAGGTCACAAAAGAGTTAGACACTGCCTAACAGCTAAACAACAATGTGTAGATTAGACAGAGTAGAGGAAGATGAGGCCAGACAGGGAGCAAGGGTGGGGATGGGGTGGGTAGGAGAACACGCTGTACCTAGAAGCCCATTGTGATGACTGAATTTCACTCTTCCTCTGACTTAGGTGGGCATCACTGGAGGGTTTTTAGGGGTCCTTCTGACAACTAAGAGGAGCAAAAGTAGAAGCAGATGTTCATTCCAGTGTAGTCTGAGTTCAATTTCACTAATTGCAGTCCTGGGGTGATAGTGGCTAAGATCAAAGAAGTAGCAGTGCTAGAAGTAGTGATAAGTGGTCAGAAGCTAAACATACATTGTAGAGAGGATGGGTAAAATTGTTGATCAAATGCATGTATAGTGTGAGGTGAACGAAGTCCTTAGGATGACTCTAAGGTTTTTGACCTGGATACCTAGAATGTGGAGTTATTCTACGGAGATGGGAAAGACTTTCAAAAGTATTTAATGATAAATAGGCTGAAGAATAGCAGTAGCTTAGTTTTGCTGATTTTGTTTGAGATGCCCTTTAGCCCACTCAGTTGAGATGACTGGAGGGCAATTGGATATATGAATCCAGAGTTCAGGGAGAGAACCAGCTGGAGATTCTATTCAGAAGTGTTTGCCTTTCCAATATATATTTTGCTCCTCCCTACATGGATGAATACACTGATAGAAAAGTACTGAAAGTGTGGCTAGAGTTCTTCCCTGTCCAAAATGGCAACCAGGATTCTCTGCAACCCTGGTATTGTGTGTTTGTTTCTGAAGGCCCTTCATATCCACTCCCTTCACTGTGAAAACATCTAATCATCCAAACGGAGCTTGATCATTACTACTATGGTGAAACAGCTTATTGTTCCTACCATTGAAGTTGTACAGTTTCATCTGCCTCTTCAGCCCAAGTGTTATTTGTATCACAGTAAGATACAGCTTACCTGTGTGTGGACTTGTACCTCTCCACACTGTGAGTTGTACAGGGAAAGGGAGTCGTGTCTTATTTATTTTTTTATCCTAAAGAACTAGTCTGGCCCATTTGTATTATCTGCTAGATATTTGTTAAAATTATCCTAGTAGGAGTTAGCTCTGGAGTTTATGCTGTGTTATAAAAGTGGGCTCTATATGGCAAATGTATTAGCCAATGAATTATTCTAACATTTATTTAGTTAGCATTGTTTCTTCAAGGCCTGTTTTATATGTACTATTTATTTCTATAATGGGTATATTTTCTGATTTCAAGTTTCCATATTAATATAGGAAACCTGAACACAGAGTTTCTTTTCTTTTTTTTTTTTTTTTTACAATCACTCTGCTCTTTAATTCAATTCACAGAAGTGCTGAAAAAGTAGACATTTCTATCTAAAAGGAGAAAAAAGGGTTTGTATAGAAGGTATTTCTGTTATACAAGTATATTACACAGCCTGGGGCAGTACACACAGTTTCTTAAAAGATTTTAAGGTAGGAATATTCAGACCTTAAAACATGGACATAAAATATAGCACAGTTCCTTAAGAGTTTTTGAAACAGGAATATTCATAAAGCAGATTTGGTTATGAATTTTATATTCACTAGGTTATTTGCTAACTTTAAAATGATTGTATTTATTTTTCTAGTAATTAAGTTTGTCCTCGTTCCTTTATCTTAAAAAAGATTGTGAATCTTCCATTTTAATATAGGCTCAGATTTTCCCAAGTGTGAGTTAAGGAGTTCATTATTCTTATCTCTGTCAATTTCCTAAGTTACAAATGAGCTGAAGCAATTAATTCTTTCAAGTCTCCTGTAATTATTATAGTGTGAGGCAGGTTTCCTTGTGGTTTTGTAATTCTTTGTGTCACATTTTCACTGTGTTTACTATCTCGACTTGACGCTTGTTGACATGCTGATTCATGTTTTAGTGTACTGGATGGATTCTTTTCATCTGGAGGAATGCGCACAAAGAGGTCACATCTTATCATCACACTGGCATTTCTAGTATGTGTCAGCCATATATCTCCTTTTAATTTAATCTCTGAAAAATGTACAGGGATTTCTGCAGCTAAGCTGTACAAATCGATAAAATTTATAATCAAGGCTTCCTAATCTCTAAACCTAATATAAAACTTCACAACTATTGATTACATGTGAAGGATCTGCAAGCTGTTAATCATGCATGAAAGCATAGAATAAGTGGTGGCTTCAGAAATGGAAATGGACTAATAATTATCACCCCTACAGTCATCTGTCTTTTTGTTCCCCTGAAGCAAGCATGTTACCAGACACTTGCATTTTATTAAATTAAATGATGTGTTCCAATATGTCAATAGCTACTATCTCTTTCAAAATTTGTATTACTATCGTTTTTTTCTCTTATCATTTAGAAATTTTCTTGTCTTTCTTCAGAAATGTGATCCAAAGCAAATTAGTCTGTTTTGTAAGTTTTCAGAAGGACTGAGAGCAGGATCTAAGTTAATGTATTAAAATTCTGATTTTTGTAAGGAGTGAAATGAGCCATACATACTTGGAATATCATTATAATGTAATCGTTGTAGTTTATTTTAGGGGGCTTAAAGGACTTCATGTCATAAGATAGCTTCACTTAAAATGAGCCCTCTTAACTTTTCATTTACTACTGTTGGAGTTATGTAGTTGAGGAAAACATGTACTATTTCTTTTTTTAATTTATTTATCTTAATTGGAGGCTAATTACTTTACAATATTGTAGTGGTTTTTGCCATACATTGACATGAATCAGCCATGGGTGTGCATGTGTTCCCCATCCTGAACCCCCTCCCACCTCCCTCCCCATCCCATCCCTCTGGGTCATCCCAGTGCACCAGCCCTGAGCACCCTGTCTCGTGCATCAGACAAAGCAGTGTTAGAGGGATTTGGATAATGTGAAAGAAAGTGAAGTCGTTCAGTCGTGTCCGACTCTTCGGTACCCCATGGACTGTAGCCTACCAGGCTCCTCCATCCATGGAATTTTCCAGGCAAGAATACTGAAGTGGGTTGCCATTTCCTTCTCCAGGGGATCTTCCTGACCCCGGGAGTGAACCTGGGACTCCCGCATTGTGGGCAGATGCTTTACCAGCTGAGCCACAAGGGTAAAAATATATATAAATGTGTTTTTTTCTGTTAGACCTAGCCACTCAAAAGTAAAGAAATTTAGACTATATTCCTGATTCACTTTATATCTACCTATAAACATATTGATGTAAAAGTTAAAATATTTAGTTTTATATCTCAGTGAGGGATTAGGGTGCTAGAAACTGACTCTTAATTTTATTATAGCTTAGAATAAAGTATTGCATGTCTTATGTCGCATAGAATTATTAGGCCTATGTTAAATAAATTAGTATCTGTGACAGCATAGTGAAGAAATGAACCTACTCTCAAAGAGCATACAGGAAATAAAGACAAAAATAAATTCATTTAAAGTCTTTTTTACGTCATATATCATACTGCCATGATATCTGGCACATGTCAAGCCCTTAATAAATGTTTATTTCAAAAGAAAAAGAATATACATAAGTACATACTGGCTCAGCACAATTCAGTTTTAGAGAAATAAAATTTGTTAAGTACTGTTCTATGCAGGGATCACTAATGTAATCTTCACACAAATGTTAAGGTAATTTACCACATGAGATTAGCTGAAGCTCCAATACTCTGGTCACCTGATGCAAAGAGACGTCTCATTGGAGACCCTGATGCTGGGAAAGATTGAAGGCAAAAGGAGAAGAGGGCAGCAGAGGACGAAATGGTTGGATAGCATCACTGACTCAATGGCCATGAATCTGAGCAAACTCCAGGAGATAGTGAAAGACAGGGAAGCCTGGCTTGCTGCAGTTCATGGTGTCTCAGAGTTCAACACAGCTTAGTGACTAAACAGCAACAGAGATTAAGGTGGAGCTTATATCAAAATGCTGAGCGATGATTAGCCGCAAAATCTCATCATTGGCAGAAAGCCTCCGATGATCATGTCTGGCTCACAGATCTGCTGGTGGACTGGCTATTGGCTGATCTAGACAACCTTCGCTTGTACAACGAGGTGACTAACTCAGCTGTGCTCCATATGCATCTCTTAGTCCAGAAGTGATGGTGGAGCTCACAGGACTCCTTGAGATATAGGCTGAAAATCAGCACAACACCACTTTTGCCTCATTCTGTTGACCAAAGCAAGTCACGAGGCAAGTACCAAATCAAAAGATGGGGAAATAGACTCCACATCTTTGGTGCTAAGAGTTGTAAAGTCACATGGTCAACAGTATGGATACAAAGAGAGGTGAAGAATTGGAGACATCACACACAGAATTGAGTTCTTAAGTTCTATTTTCATTAGCTCTTGAACGCAAAACATATTAAAATTAGTTGCTTTATTTTTCAGGAAATAAATGTTCCAAACATGTACTATGGGACCAACCACTTTGCTTGGTATACAAAATATTTACATCTTTTAGTTCAATGGAAGAGGTCACTTATCTTCTTTTTAGGAGTGGAGAAAGCACTGAAAATTCCCTCTAAAGTTTTGTTTGTCTTTTTCTCACTTTGTTTATTTTACATTAATTTTTAACTGGGGGGGTGCTTTATAGTGTTGTGTTGGTTTCTGCTGTACAACGGCACAAATCAGCCATAATTATACATCCAACGCTTCCCACTTGGGCCTCCCTCCCCTCCCTCCATCCCACTCCTGTAGGTCATCACAGAGCGTCAGGCTGGTTCCCTGTTTTGTCATAGCTGTATGCAGTACCTCTCTAGTCATCTTGTTTTATACACTGTATGTTATGAAGTAGTGTTTTACATAATAATTTTTTAAGATAATATGCAATCACTATATTTTGTGTCTGAAAAATGTTTTTGGTAAACATTTTTATGAAAAATAAAGTTTATATTATGGTAGGAGATTGTTCTTTTCTTCTTCAATAAATATTTTAAAATGCCTTTTCTTTTTCTATTTCATGTATTATCCACGTATATGTGCTTTATGTTTTAGTCTTAAGTGTTGTTTAAAGTATAACACATAAGCAGAATATGTAATATCAGAGATGAATTAAAGTGGGTTCACTGATTGTAGTTACATGTCTCTTCCAACACAGTCTAATATTATTAGATAAAAATTTAAGTGAAAAATATTAAAGAGTCCCCAAATTTTCAAGTCCCCATATTTTGAGAATTAGATTTAATAAGACAAACATTAGGATTTAACTTTTGGAAAAAGTAGTTATTTTAGTCTTTTTCTTTGTCCCTTTATGAGTATGTATTTTTGAAAAGCAAACAACGTGCTTATCATTATTGTAGAGAGGATGCAAATGTTGCTAGAATTATCTGATGAGCTTCTGTCAGGCTCTTGAGAGCAGTGAAGACATATTTTGGTTTAATTTGATGCTGTGCTTAGTATTATTCTGATGGTACTGGGTAAGTATTTCTATGACTCTGTAGGAGAGCTGAGTGAACCATGCACCCCCTGTCATTCTATATCCCCTGAGTCCAAGCATGTCATTTCAACAACACAGCCAGAAAGCCAAAAGAGCTGACAGTTGGTTTGTGATTATTCCTGGACCTGAGGCTCCCTCATGTTACAGTACTAATCAAGTCATCTCACCAACTTATCATTAACTCAATTTGACCCGTGGGAGCAGAGATGAAATCTTTTTGGCAAGACTAATGATGCTGTAAGATTGAAAAGATGTGCAGTGTAAAACCTTGATTATTCTCAGTCATTACCATGAGGAAAAGAATAAAAATACAAAGCATCAAATGGCGAAAGTAAAGACAGTGTCTTCCAGAGCACTTAAGCATTTTCCTCCCCCATGGTATGCCAATGTTTCCTTCCTTTTTTTTTTTTTTTTAGAAAGTCACCTTTGTTCAGACACTTCATCTCAATTATTTTTTACACTAACAAATATTTTCTCTGGCAGTCAAGAAATTCACTTCTCTTTTATTTGTTTTGATAAATGGAATGGAAATTGTACTTTGCAGTCAGCTTCTAAGCTTTCTCAGGAAAAAGCAGCCAGGAACACGGAGCTCCCTGTCATGCTTCAGCGTTCTTAGTTCATGACATCTTCGACAAGATTTTCCTTTTCTTCTTGGCATGAGCTTTGGGATAGCTTCTATTTCTCTCTGACTGACAGCTGGATAATAAGTTTTATCACTAAAAGCTGATTCTAGGGAAATGTGATCCCTGCTCTCGATTCTCTTGTATTTGTTAAAGCTTTTGTTTTCACAACTCTTTCAGAATAACCAGAGATTATCACTACAGAAGCACCTGGATATTGACCTGTCCTGGCAGGTGCTATTCAGCAAATACCACAATTTGAATTTCCTTTTAACTGTTATTTAGAACCACTTATTAACTATCCCCATCTTTTACTTCTTGGCACTGGGTGGAAATACTTAATGGCTCAACTTAGGGGCTGTTGGACGAATACATGTCCTCAAATGAGGGTCGTTTGTTCTGTGAAGAATAAGAGGCACTTTACAGAACCACTTGCTGTTGAGAAGTGACTCAAAGTAAGCACGCTCTGTCGACCCGTGTCTTAATTTTTCTTAATGTTTAGAGAGTTATTAAGTAGGTTTTCATTTTGTCCTATCAAATTGTATTAAATATTTGCCACAAAAACTATTACAGACATAAATCCCATACTCGATCTGTTTAGAATTTAAGTAAGGGCAGTGATGTTATACTTCCTTCTTTATCTGCTAATTGTACATTACTGGTCATAGATTTGATATGCCACTTTTCTGCTATATCTGTTTATTTTTTCTTGATTTCATGTCACCTTTCTCATTGTAGCAACTAGGAAATAGGTGAACAATACAAGGGAAGTGGAATGGGAAAAGTTGTTAACCCTAGCTGATCAACATTTGGCAGAAAAGATAAAGAAAACCATAGTCTACTGAAGTCACACTTCGTGGCCTCTTGCTCTCCACTAACACATTGCAGTGTTTGGATTTCTCCACTTCCATTGACGGCACCATTGACCCAACCCCCAACTTTATTTTTCTAAAGCAATTAGTTCACTGTGTTAATTTCCTGCTCTGTTACTATTTATTAGGTATAGATGAGGTTACTTTTTGTCATGACATTCAAAATTTTTCTAATGTGTTTTCAATAAATATTTCCTATATAATCTCCTATTAGATAACTTGTATAGCAACCAAATGGGATTGCATATTTTTCCAGTTTCCTCTACATATTTATGCATCTTATTTCCTCTTCATTTGTATTATTTATCCAAACTAGTCTATAGATCTTCTTGCATTATTCATTGAGACCTAATCCAAATGTCTCTTCCATTTGACAGGTGGAAGGTTTTTCTTTCTTAAATTCCTGTAGTATCTTATTCCATTCACATACATTTCTATCATATTGTTTCAACGCTTTATCTTTTTCTTAGTTTATCACCTTTACTAAATAAGTGTTAGGCTCCTTGAAGTCTATTATTGTTTTATTCACTTCAGAATCCTCCACAGTGTCTTGTATCATATACTTACATAGTAGGCAACCCATTTTTTGTTTCATAATAAATGGATGGCTTGTTCAAAATATTTTAATATGATCCTTTGCTTCCTGAAGATCACTACCTTCCTATATTTCTTCCCAAGTTTCTGCCAAAATTTTGCTCCACAACTTTTATCAAATCCTTGTTTCTTTCCCAAATTTCATTTTGCTAGAAAAGCAAAATGAGAGAGAGAGAACATGTATGGAATACATAATAGAAATTTGAAAGTAGAAAGTTAAAAATTGGAAAGAAGAAAGAACATTTAGTAAATTTCAAAACACTGAACAGATAATGCATTAATAAGTGGGATCCCCATTGTTTTATCATCATTGTGGTGACCAGTGATGATTGTTATAAATATTAGCTACTGTGATGTCTCTACATACCATTCACCACACAAACTCATTTCTTTAAATTACTTAATCCTTTAAAAAGCACTTATGCTCAGCTTTATGCAACATAGCACCGCCGCCGCCGCCAAGTCGCTTCAGTCGTGTCCGACTCTGTGCGACCCCACGGACTGCAGCCTACCAGGCTTCTCTGTCCATGGGATTCTCCAGGCGAGAACACTGGAGTGGGTTGCCATTTCCTTCTCCAAGTAACATATTGAGTCCTGAGCAATATCCTGCTTCCATTTATTCTATAAAAATTAATTGTTTCAATTTTAAAGGTTAACATTTTTATTTATGCATTCATATCTCAGAAATAAATGCTATTATTGATAAGCCATAAGAATAATGGATCAGGGTGAGAAATTTATGTAATTTCATTGTCAAATTCTCTGATAGAATTTACTTTGAATGGATTTCATAGTAGTAGAGCATTATCACCTCTCTACTGTTTATATTCTGATGTTTTTAAAAAACCTATGTACACATGGTTGTCAAACCATGTCAGAGTTAACAGACTTCAGAGTTGTTGCATGGCAGAGTGCCTGTTTTATGTGTGTATGTATGTGCATGTGTTAATACATGTATATGTGTATGTATACATAAATGTACACACGTGAGCACATATATAACATGTATGTAAATATAGCCAGAATGTCCAACTTCAATAAAAACTGGAAAAAATAAAGAATATGTCAATTAAGAAAAAGTTTAATTAGAGAGTGACTTCCTCTGAGTTATTGCAGATGCCTTAGAGCTCAAAGTAATTGAGTTTTGACTTTAGATGTGCTTCTGTATGTGTGTGTGTGTGTTTACTTTGTTGTATGTGGGTTTCTGAATATTGCCCTGGGTTAGAGTAAAATTACATTTTAAGTCACTATGTTAGTAGTAACAATTTGTTTTGCAGCATTTATTCAAGTCATTGTGAAAAATATAGATTTTAAATACCATATTGACCATGTAGAAAGATTCTTTGCTTATTAGAAAGGTATTTCTTTTCACAAATTTTCACTTTTTATACCAGTTAATAAAGTATTCACTACTGGTATTATGATTGTGGTTTTTGCACATATGTATAAGATTTGTTAACCTACCTTTTCCAGATTTTGACTTAGAGTTTTAAAATCTAATTTATATTAGTGTCAAAGTAAGCAGCATTTAAGTACACCAAAACAAAATTCTCAAAGTGAACTCTGTATTTTTTTACATATTACATAATAAATATGTCTTTGTTCAATTCTTAAAAATGAATAATTGAGTATGTAAAGTTGTGTCTTTAAGATTGTCTGGATGTACTTTTATTTTAAAAATTAAAAAATTGAAATAGAATAAAATGTGGGGAGGAGTGAGTTATTTCTGCTTTTGACAGTGAGTCCTTCAGTGCGCACACATTTGCATCTCTTCTTGCTCTTCCATACCTAGAGAAATGCCAGGCTCCTGCAAACTCTGACTTGCTCTAGGGCTCTTCAGAATGTGAAGCAGTTCTAATAGGCAGTCAGCTAGTTGCAGCAGCTGAGCAGACCTCGAATAGCACGTACATTTCCTATTTTCAGTACTCCATAAAGTGGTTGAATAAGGGAAGCCAGAAGGCAAAAGAAATTGGATATAATGAGATTAGTTAGGAGAAGGAAATTTCTATTTATTTTTGTAGATATTTAAGTTTATAAATAGAGAAATTAATTTTTTAAATTATTTTATGATTATCTTGGGGGAAAAATGTTAATATGTAGTCAGTAATATAACAGGAAAATTTTAGTCTATGACGTATTAAGTAGCTTTTTTTTTTTTTTACCATTTTGCATGTCTACTTTTTTCATACTCATATATATACTTTATTATTTCTTTCTTTTTTAAAAAGGATGCATATATGCATCTAAATTGGCTGTTCAGAAACATGGTCTCTCTATGATGACTACACCCTAAAGTCTTGTGTAACCTTTAAACCATTCCTATGATTATCTGCTTTTTTTGTTTTTTGTTCTTTGTTTTGGTGGGGGGTGGCGTTTATTGGCCTTATAGTTTCTACTCATTGCCAAAGTTAGTTAGGTAAAAATTTCTTCCTCTCCTACCAAAGAAGTTGTGTCATACATCTGTAAAACAGATTCCTTTTAAAGTTTTATTTCATTGTATTTTTTAATATATTTATACCCCTTTAACTCATTTCTCTGACACCTCATCCACTGCTTTTGGCAAATGTCAATCTGTTCTCTGTAACTAATCTATGATCTTTTGGGGGAGTTATTTTTCATTTTTGTTTTTAAGACCGCACATGTTAGAGACATTATGTGGTATTTGTTTTTCACTGTCTGATTTATTTCACTTAGCATAATACCCTGGAAATCTATCCATGTTGTTGCAAAAGCCAAGGTTTCGTTCTTTTTCGTGGCTTAGTAGTGTTCTATTATACATATGCATATTTGCATATATATGCATAAATATATAGGAAATATATTTTCTTTACATATTCATCCCATGATGGATACTTGAGTTGTTTCCTTGTAAGATAGCTGCACTGAACATGGGGATGCATATATCTTTTTGAGTTAATGTTTTTATTTTCTTCAGGTACATACCCAGAATTGGAATTGCTAAATCATTTGGTAGTTCTATTTTTAATTGTTTGAGGAACTTTAATGCTATTTTCTATAGTGGCTGCACCAATTTACACTCCCAACAGTGCACAATGCGTCCCTGTTGTCAACATCCTCAGCAACACTTCCTATTTCTTGCCTTTTTGATAACAGCCATTCTGATACATATGAGGTGATATCTTATTGTACTTTTGGTTTGTATCTCCCTGATGATTAATGATATTGAACATGGTTTCATGTACATGTTGACCATCTGAATGTCTTCTTTGGAAAATATCTATTTGGATGTTCTGGCTATTTTTTAATCATTTTTTTTATCTTTTGAATTATAGGAGTTATTTATGTATTTTGGATGTTAACTACTTATCAGATATATGATTTGCGAATAATTTCTCCCCCTGAGGTGGTTACTTTTTCAGTTTTTTAAGTTTGATGTAGTCTCACTTTTTTTTTTTTGCTTTTGTTGCCTTTGTCTTTGGTGTCAGATTCAAAAAAATCATTGCCCAGAACCTGTGTCAAAAAGCTTACTGCCTATGATTTTTTCCTAAAAGTTTTATGGTTTCAGGTCTTACTGTCATATATTTAGTTCATTTTGATTAATTTTTGAATATGGCATAAAAGAGTGGTCGTGTTTCATTCTTTTGCATATGACTAATTTTCCCAACATCATTTAATGAAGAGATAGTTCTTTCTCCATTGTATATTCTTGACTCCTTTGTCATAAGTTAGTTGACCAGATATGTATGCATATATTTCTATGCTCTCTATTGTGTTTCTTTGATTTATGTTTGTTTTAATACAAGTATCATACTGTTTTAATTGTTATAACTTTGTAATATAGTTTGAAATCAGGGATCATGTTGCCTCCAGCTTTGTTCTTTCTCAAGATTGCTTTGGCTATTTGGGTTTGTGTGTGTGAGTGTGGCCCCATACAAATTTTAGTATTATTTGTTTTATTTTTTTGAAAAATAAAATGCCATTGGAATTTTGATAGAGGTGAAAATTGACTCTGTAGATCACTTTGGTAGTATGGCCATTTTAGCAATATTGATTTTTCCAATCCATGAGCATTGAATATCCTTCATTTGTATCTTCTTCAACTTCTCTTATGCTTTTCTTAGTCTTTTAAAGTTGTATTGGAATGCAGGGTAAGGGCAAATTGAATAGTGAAATAAAATGAAAAGGTGTGTGAGAGTGAGTGATCACTTGGAGAAAGAGAAATTTGTAAAGGATAAAATGTCAGATTCAAAATGAGCGGTATATGAAAAAAAAGTATATAGCTACTAGACCTAAAAAATTAAAACTGAGAAATAAATACTTATTGGTATTATCTCTTATTGCTGTATGAGATATTTTCATTATATATGCCAGGTATTTTCTGGAAAAATCTTACTTTTCATTCTGTATACTTTTCAAATAAACTATGGACTAACTGCAACAGGGTCATTCAGTTTCATGTGATTGTTACAACAATATCACAATTTATCTGGGAAGTTTTGGATGATCCTATGTATGAGTGCCTGGCCAGTTTGTGGACAGTGGTGCCAAAGACTGTGTTTTCAGTCTAACTAGATGGAAATGAAAGTGTCATCATCTCACTCTTGTGCCTGGCAGGAAAAACGGTAACATAGCGGTAGACATATAAAGAGACTTTTTTTTTAATGATTAAAAACCACGTCTTTGTTCTAGCCTATTTAACATGCTAAAGAGAAACACTGAAGCAAAAGTGATAAAATAGGGAGACTGGATATTGTAAACAGTCAGAAGATCAGCAGACAGAATTTAAATCCTAAACTTTGAATTCTATCAAAAGTTTATATGTATATTTGTGTGTATATATATATGTATATATATATATAGTCTTATGGTTTTAAATTAAATGGCCACCAGAGTGTAATTTAGGCTTGCCATCTGTGTACTATGCTGATTATTTTTACACAACTAAGATTTTAATCTTAAAAAATGAAAATTTATAAAAACACTCATGTTGGACTTTTTGGATTTTTTATTATTTTTCTTTGCTTTTTTCCTACTCATTTCTATTTTGCAAGAGCACTAACTAACAATCCCTAATGAGTTAACAGAGGCACCAACAAAGCCGTGACCTTCACCTTGACTTTGATCTCTTTGTCAAATCAATGTATTAAAGTTTTGCTGTGTATTTGTTTGTTTAGTATGTAGACTTTGCCATGGCCATGACTTTCATAGAGCAATTATTTTTATTAAGTTAGACGATTAAAGTTAGTCTTGCATGAGAAAAGTATACACTTGGGAAGCAGTGATGGATGGACTCAAGTCTTGAGAGTGTTTAGCTCTGCCAGAATTTTCCAGTTGAATGGAAATTCACCTCCCAGTTTGGTTTGGGTGACACTCTATGGATTGTCAAACCTGAGTGTTTCCTAGAGAAAGACAAAAAGAGATCAAAAAGGATAGATGACAGTGTGAATATCCACATGTGTTCTTGCAATTTTTCTCAGATATTTTTCTGCTTTGATGAACAACATCATTACTGAAATAATAAATGTTAATTAATATCTGCGTCATTCTTGTAAATGGTAGTTTAGTGATACAATTAGACTAATTAGTATACAGCATAGCTTGGTGACATGATAAATCATAGAGCAGAACATGTTGACTCTTATCCATTATGATGTATTAGCTAATTCACTTGCTCAATAATGACAAAAGATGGGGAACAGGGCAGTAACAATAGAAACAACTATAAAAGCGTCATGGCCACATTTTCAGGTTTTTATTTTTCTACCATGTTCCTGAGAACTATGGACTATGGACCTTTTACATTTTTTTCCTTTTCTTTTTGCATTGGTAAATCATAACCCCTGAAAGAAACCTTCAAGAACAAAATCATGAGGAACTTCCCTGGTGGTCAAAGTTAAAACTCTGCTCTTCCACTGCAGGGGTTACAGGTTCAACAGGTTCAACCCTTGGTTGGGGACCTAAGATTCCATGTGCCACATGGCGTGGCCCCCCAAATAAAATAAGATCATGAGTAAATAAAGAAACAATAAACAATGACTTTCCAACTTTCCTAGGTTCACACATGTTGTGTTATGTGCAGTGTTATACTTTTTCAAGATGATTCATGGTAAAGCTGACAGCTATCTGCATATCTGATTAATTTTTCAGAACCTATGCGAACCCCAAAGACTTTAAAGATTGCTGAAATACAAGCAAGACACATCGCTGTGGACTGGGAATCCTTGGGTTACAACATCACTCGGTGCCACACTTTTAATGTCACTATCTGCTACCATTACTTCCGTGGTCACAATGAGAGCAAGGCAGACTGCTTGGACATGGACCCCAAAGCCCCTCAGCATGTTGTGAACCATCTGCCACCTTATACAAATGTCAGCCTCAAGATGATCCTAACAAATCCAGAAGGCAGGAAGGAGAGTGAAGAGACGGTTATTCAAACTGATGAGGATGGTATGGTCGTACTTCTTTACTTTTTAAAGGGGAGACTATATCACAGGATTATGCATGCTCTTACAGTTTTGCCTAGAGTTCCCAAAATTGAAGTGGATCCTAAAATCTGCTAAATACTCTTAACAGGGTTAACTTTGAAAATAGTTGGTCTTAAACAAAAACCTTAATATTCTTCACAGTAGCATCAAATACTAGATGAACTCTTCCTTTACTGTTTTGTCTTTATACGGTGTTAGAAAATTGGCAACTGTACTAAAAGTCTAAATATAGATTATATTAAATGTTCAAAAATAATTTTTATTGTTCGTGGGACCATATCAATTACCTATTGGGGAAATACCCTTAACTAAAAATTTAGTTTTTTGCATTTTACAGACCAATAGTAATAGTTTTCATTTCCTTTAGATTTGAAAGCAATATTGTTTACCTGTTATATTCATTTTTAGATAGTTTTATTTAATTATAAATATAAAAGAAAGTCAAAGTTTATATTTTTAAGTCTGAATAAAGGTCTGTATCAGATATTGGCAAGCTATCATCTTTTATTTATTACCACCCAAGCAATTGAATTATAATTTGCCCAACTTCTGTGTGTATTACTTCTAAATTATTAAATACTAGGAAGAAACATTTATATTAATATTATGAATTATACACACTTTTACTATAGCATGTCATTAATATGAGTATGAATACAATTGTCTATTTTAAAAAATGTATCTTAGACAAAAGCAATATAATAAAAACACTATATGCTTCCAAAGTAAGACATTTCATTTTCAAACCTTCCTTTTATGAATGAAAGTATGCAAGAAGGAAAAAAAGTATGCTATATAGTGAATTGAGGCAAACCTGAATTGGGAGTCAGGAACGTGAGTTTTCAATCCTGGCTCAAATAACACATGTAACCTTAGTAAGTCCTTTCACCCCTCTAATTCTCTACTTCTCAGCTCTATATGAAAAGTTTAAATTAGATGATCTCTAAGGGTCCATCCTGTTCTAAAATGTTCCTTGAATAGCTTGTTAGGATGGCTACATTTTTATTTGGGTTTCAGAAAACAGGATGTATTTCATACCCTAGTGTTCCCAATTTCCCCAGATTCTGAACTTTAGTCTCAGATGTATATTTTGATGCCTACAAGTATGAGATTGCCATAAAATAGGTCAATAATACCAAAATTTCTAGAAATTCTCCTTATTACTTTAAACATTTTCACTCTGAAAAATGAAAATGATCTTGTATTGTTTTGCTGTTTTTGTTGAAATAAAGGGAAGCAAAAGCCTTTAAACTTCATTTAGCTCACTCAGATTTTCAAGGAAACAATCTTGTCCTAAAATTATACATATTCCTAAAATTTCAAAGACTTATTCATGATAAATGTGCTTTTGTCATTTTTGAAATAATAGAACAGATTCACCTGAAATAATTCACAGATTCATGTTTGAACTTGCACTTAATCAAAACATTAACTATATTATAAAGAACAAACCCTATTCTAACATATAAACACATAAACATTTGTATTGCCTCCCCCACAACACACATACAACACATATGCTTATGAAAGAAAGAATGGTTGAGTGTAGCTGTTTCATAGGTAGAGAATCAAAATGGGAAGTCTAAGCATGGATTCAAAAGCTCTGAAAAAATGTCTATCTCATTTCATAAAATGCAATAATACTGTGTCTGATTACACTAGAGATTAAGTAAAGTTTGTTTACCATATTTTGTTAGTTTCAGGTGTACAGCAATGTGATTCAGATTGTTTTTTAACATTATATCCCATTATATTTTATTTGGTAGCTTCCCTGATAGCTCAGATGGTAAAAAATGTGCCTGCAATGTGGAAGACCAGGGTTCATTGCCTGGCTCAGGAAGATGCCCTAGAGCATAGTTAAAGATCAGTTCGGTCGCTCAATCATGTCCAGCTCTTTGTGATCCCATGGACTGCAGCACGCCACGTTTTCCTGTCCATCACTAATTCCAGGAGCTTGCTCAAACTCATGTCCATTGAGTTGGTGATGTCATCCTACCATCTCATCCTCTGTCATCCCCTTCTCCTCCAGCCTTCAATCTTTCCCAGCATCAGGGTCTTTTCCAAAGATTCCGTTCTTCATATCATGTGGCCAAAGTATTGGAGTTTCAGCTTCAGCATCAGTCCTTCCAATGAATATCCAGGACTGATTTTGATTGACTGGTTGGATATCCTTGCTTTCCAAGGGACTCTCTAGAGTCTTCTCCGATACCACAGTTTAAAAGCATCAATTCTAACACATGTGTACCTGTGGTGGATTCATTTTGATATTTGGCAAAACTAATACAATTATGTAAAGTTTAAAAATTAAATAAAATTTTTAAAAAAAGCATCAATTCTTCAGCACTCAGCTTTCTTTATGGCCCAACTCTCACATCCATACATGACTACTGGAAAAACCATAGCTTTGACTAGACGGTCTTTTGTTGGCAAAGTAATATCTCTGCTTTTTAATATGCTGTCTAGGTTGGTTATAACTTTCCTTCCAAGGAGCAAGTGTCTTCTAATTTCATGGTTGCAGTCACCATCTGTGGTGATTTTGGAGCCCAAGAAAATAGTCTGTCATTGTTTCCATTGTTTCCCTATGTATATGCCACGAAGTGATGGGACAGATTCCATGATGTTCATTTTTTGAATGTTGAGTTTGAAGCCAAGTTTTTCACTCTCCTCTTTCACTTTCATCGAGAGGCACTTTAGTTCCTCTTTGCTTTCTGCCATAAAGGTGGTGCCATCTGCATATCTGAGGTTATTGATATTTCTCCCTGCAAACTTGATTCCAGCTTGCACTTCATCCAGCCCAGTTTTTCACATGACGCACTCTGCATATAATTTAAATAAGCAGGATGACAATATACAGCCTTAACATTTTCGTTTCCCAGTTTGGAGCCAGTTCATTGTAAAATACTGAATATAATTCCCTGTGCTATGCAGTAGATTCTTGCTGCTTATCTATTTTATGTATAGTAGTCTGTACCCATTAATCCCATACTCTTACTTTGTCTCTCCCTCCCTCCATCTCCCCGTTAATAACTAAGACTCTTTCTGTTTGTATATAGATTCATTTGTGCTGTTTTTAGATTCCACATGTAAGTGATACCATATAGTATATGTCTTTCTGTGTCTGACTTCACTAATTGAAGTATTCTATAAATCCATCCATGTTGCTGTAAATGACAATATTTCATTCTTTTTATGATTGAGTAATATTTCGTTGTACGTATATTTACGTGTGTATGTGTATGTTTATACCACACCTGCTTAAGTCAGATGAATCAGTGGTAAAGAATTCACCTGCAGATGGAAGAGCCGCAGGAGATGCGGGTTCAATCTCTGGGTCAGAAAGATCTCTTTGAAAAGGGAATGTCTACCCACTCCAGTATTCTTGCCTGGAGAATTCCATGGACAGAGGAGCCTGGTGGGCTACAGTCCCTGGGATCGCAAAGAGTCAGATACGACTGAGCACTCACTCACTTTCCTTAAGCCAGTTGTCTGTTGAAGGGTACTTGAGTTTGTTTCCATATCTTGGCTACTGTAAATAGTGCTGCTATGAACCTTGGGATCCATGCATCTCTGAATTAGAGTTTTGTCTTTTCTGGATATATAACCAGAAGTGAGATTGCTGGATCATGTGATTATTCTATTTTTAGTTTTTTAAGGAACCTCCATATTGTTCTCCATAGTGGCTACACCAGTTTACATTCCCACCAACAGTGTGTGAGGATTCCCTTTTCTTCACATCCTTGCCAAGATTTAGTATTTGTAAACTTTTGCTGATGGCCATTCTGACACATGTGAGGTGATACATCCTTTTGGGTTTGATTTGCATTTCTCTCATAATTAGGATGCTGAGCATCATGTCATGTGCCAGTTGGTCATCGGTATGTCCTCTTCAGCAGAATGTCTGTTTAGGTCTTCTGCCCATTTCCTGACTGGGTTGTTTGGTTTTTTTGACATTCAGTTGTACAGGCTGTTTGTATATTTGGACATTAACCCCTTGCCATTTGCATTGTTTGCAAATACTTTCGTCCATTCTCCAAGCTATCAATTAGTTTTGCCAATGGTTTCCTTTGCTGTACAAAAGGTTTTAAGTTTGATTAGGTCTCACCTATTCATTGTAGACTATACATTTTATAACTTCTGAGTTAAGTAAAAAGAATGTACTCACATGTTTTATTGCCTACACTTAAAAGTGAAAAAAACATATATTTTCTTAATTGATATTAAGTCTCCGTTATACAAGTTTTATGCTTCTTTAGTCAGTCATAGGGACTTCCCTGGGTGTTCAGAGAGTAAGGAATCTGCCTGCGATGTGGGAGACCTGGGTTAGATCCCTGAGTGGGGAAGATCCCCTGGAGAATGAAATAGCAGCCCACTCCAGTATTCTTGCCTGGAGAATTCCATGGACAGAGGATCCTTGCAGGCTACAGTCAGTCCATGGGGTCGCAAAGAATTGGACATGACTAAGCAACTGACACTTCACTTCACTTAGTCATTCTCTAAAAATATAATTTATTTTGATGGTATTATTTGGTTTGAGTTTTTAGTCTGCTTTTCTTTCCACAAACCAAAGAATGCTGTAAGGCTTATTAAATTCCTTTTTCATATTGCATTCAATTTTTTAATTTATTTTTTATACATATATGACTAGATTACTAGTTAAGAAGAGAATTGCCATGGAAATTTAAGTTATGTCCTAAAGTTGATCAAACTCATGACTATTCTATTTATTTTATCTAAAAAAATTTTTGTAAAAGTAAAATGGAACTATTTAGCCTAATTTCAATATTATTTTTTACCCTCCTTTTAACCTCTTTTGAAGAATGTTTTTATTATTTGTAATGATATTGAGTTGTATATTATTATTTCATGGTAGTAGAGTTGCAAAGTAATTCCTTCTGCTATAAAGTTTTTTTTTTTTTTTTTTTAAGTTTTGCTTTATATGTAAGACTAGATGAAGTTCAAGCTTTCTATGAAGTATTTGCAAATAATTCAGTCTTCAGATCAGAGCTCCAGTTTCTACATAGGGTATTTGATGTGTTTCAATGTTCCTGAATTGGGGGCACAGAATATCTAAATCACAATCTATTGTTGGAAGATGGATGGGTTGTGATGATCTAATTAAGTCAGTCTTACTAAATTATTGCTGCCCCATATACATAGAAAAATAATAAATTTTCAGTCATCTAGTTAAAGAATATAATTTCATGAATAGAATTCTGGGGACATCCATAAATCATGAGAGCAAAGCTAGAATGATTTCCCACCAGAACCCTAAAGTAGAAGTTATATTTAATTTATTGTATGCTTTTTTTAATGCATAGGTAGAATTTTTTGTATGAGATTTTGTTTTCATTTTTTATTCTTGCATTCATAAAAATCAATATTGTTAAGTTAACCCTGCAGGAAAACCTGGTTTGGGAATATTTTTTGGCTAATAGAAAGCTTTCTTTTAATGTGTATTTATTATATTTTAAAGGCTGTTATGCTTATTTAATATTAGCCTACCCCACTCACATTTCATTCTCCTCTCTTCCCTTTGAGAATTACATTTTAAAGGATTTTCTTATGTGAAAAAATTTTTTTTAGCTGAAGCAGCTCCCAAATAAATTACAAGCAGGGGAATAAAAGTCAGCATTCTGTTTCCATTAAAAGTTGTTGATGTGGAAATGTGAGGTGACATTTCCTGCAATATAAAGACTGCAGTGGTGATGGTCTTAGTAACTTCATGTTGTATTTGCACAGATCATGTGTACATATAGATGTTTTTTGTATGTAGAACTATCTTCCTTCAAATGTAGAAATTATTGAACGTACTCTGTGCCCACACTCCTTTCCCTACATGTTTCATGTGTGTGTTCTCCTCTGTGTAATTCTTGCTCTCATTCACCATACTGGCCCCAGTACAAGGGCAGTAATTAGAACACTCTCGGCAATCATCTTCTCACAAACTTTTCCATAAATGTATGAAGTGAATCCCGTTGACAGAGTAGTACATGTATAAGAAGAGCAGAAAAATACACCAATTCTGGGAAGGCTACTTTCTAATTCTACTGTTCTCTGTTCAATGCAGAATTTACTAACATTTAAAATGATCCCTATTTGTGAACAATTTGACACATCCATGCCATTTCGTTTTTTTTGTTGTTGTTGTTGTCAAATCATGTTTGGTGAATGCCTATAGTAATTATAATACCATCAAATAAACATTTACTCACGAACTGGGGCTTTCCCTCCACCTCCTCCCAATAGCCACCCTCTATGAGAGGTGGGAAAAGGTGAATAAAAGCTTTCCCTTAAGTTACAGTTGTAAGCTTATTTCATTTGGGTGAAATAGAAACAATAGATATTCTCTTGCAGAACAAACTGATGCCCTTGGTAGCCTCAGCAGATGCCACAGATTACACACAGGGGCCATCGCAGCCCCTCTACCTTGATAACTGCATAGCATGTGCCGGTAGTAGCCCTGGGAGTGAACAGGAGTGGATGCCTTTGGTTAACTTTCCCCCAAGCCCTCGGTTATTAGATGCATAAACATATCTTGTAGAGTTTAGTCCCGGCATCTTTTCTGTTTACTGTGGGTTTTTTCCTTCATGAATTCATTATTAATGTGCCAAATTATGATGGCTGTCCCAGAGGTCATAACATCATTCATTGTCTCCTTCTGGATTGAAATAAATCTTACTCCTTTGACATATCATTCAGAATTTCTTGATGCTGCTGGCCACATTGCAATGCATTCCCTTTGATCCAGTGATTTTTAATTTATTTCCATCCTCACAAAATTGCTGTAGACTCTGAAACTACATTTCTAGATAATGTCATGTGTGAAGTTTCATGTGTAACGTTTCACTGAAACGTTAGGTTAAGGAAAAATATTAATTAAAAAACTGGGTTGATATTTTCAAAAGAAAGCATACTTTCAAGCAAAGTAGGATGGATAGGATATATTTTTAAACATTAAGGGAACAAAAATGCTGGATATTTATGTAAATAAATAGCAACTAAATCTTTAAATAAAATACATTAAAGGAAAAACACAATAGTAAAGGATTTTGTATTTTGTCAATAGAAGCTGACACATCATTCATTGTTGCCACCGGGTATTGTCAGTTATATGACATTTGCAAATAAGGCCTGGAATGGTTTCTCACGTCTTGTCATACCTGGGGACACTTCAAAACTAGTTATGCTGATTGTTGAGTTCTAAAGAAGTCTGATGTTGTAAAGTGGTTTGATTCTTTGCTTTGAAAAAGGGAATTTCATTTAAAAGACTGAAGCAACAATTTTGAACCTATTCATCTAAAAGAGGTTTTTATACATTGCAATAATGCTCTTTTTTTTAAATTATAGAAATGTAATAAATGTAGCTATGAAAGACTGACTATTAATGAGCATGTTAATTCAGTACCGTATGGTTTGGCTTTTGAGTCTAAGGAGCATTAATTATTATTATTACTTATTATTTTATGAACATTGTTTATAGAGATACTTTAGGGGCTTATAATAATCTTCAAAAAATCATTCAGGGAAATCTTTCAGGGCAAGCTCTGTTCTTGAAACAAATTACAAATGAGCCTTCACATTATTAGAGGGATACAACAGAGAGAACTAGACTACACTATTTAGCTCTCTGAGGTGATAGAAAATTCTGTTGAATAAAAATAACTTTGCAGTTGTACATAATCTGCATTAGAAGCTTAGAGATTTATTTTAAATTCATATGTATTCCCACATAGTAAAAGCTTGTCATACAGCTTCTTTTCTTAGGGACACATTTTTATTTATTTTATTTACTTTTAACCTGTTTATCCAGCTTACATGTTTACTTTTTTATGTTTCTGATATAAGGATCCTTATAACCAATAATGTATTTATATGTAGTGCCTGGCCCTGTACCAGTCAATTCTCTTCAAGGAACCTCTTTTGAAAATAAGATTTTCCTGAACTGGAAAGAACCTTTGGATCCAAATGGAATCATCACTCAATATGAGGTACTGGGAGAATAGGAAGTTTAATGAAATGTGCATTGAAGGGGAGAACCAAAGAAAATGTTACAGAGAAATAATGGAAAAGAAGTAAATGAGAATTAGAGGATTAAAATCACTATTAGTTCTTCTCTGTTTTAATTTATAAATTCCTCTAAGTATCAAAATGAATATTATATGGTACCTAGACTTTTCATATTCTTAAGTAAATATTGTTTTAAAGAAGTAGGATGGAATTTGCCAACAGACTTACTGGTGGTTGTAAAAAGAATAAATTTTTACAAAATTAAGAAATTCATATTTCATACTATGAGTTAGGGAAAACCATTGAATGAAGTTGCTTTTAGGGTAGGGGAAAACACCTGAAAAGCAAAATATATCATAAACCTCTCTATTCCAGAGCTTCATCTCAACTTTGAATATAAATCATTATCTTATTTGTACATGTGAAAAGATGAAAATAAAATGTCCTTTTAATTGCACAGATATGTGGTCTGTTCTTGGGTACTAGGTGTTGTTTCCAGTATAAACTACGTTTTAGTGGCCACAGAGTGCATTATGAAAATGGAGAATTTTGCTTTTTTTCACTTTTAGTGATTGGTCTATTCAAAGTATTTTTCTTGATTCAGTTTTGGTGGGAATTTCTTGTGTTTCACATGCATTACATTATATATGACCATAAGATTTTATATAAATATGTATTCATATTTATGGCTTCCCTGGTGGCTCAGTGGTAAAGAATCCGCCTGCCAATTCAGGAGACACGGGTTCAATCCCTGGGTCAGGAAGATCCCCTGGAGAAAGAAATAGCAACCCACTCTGATATTCTTGCTTGGGAAATCCTGTGGACAGAGGATCCTGATGGGCTTCAGTCCATGGGGTCACAAAAGAGTCAGACATGACTTAGTGACTAAAAGAACAACAACATTCATATTTAATTATATTGATTTATCTTTTGATGGAAGAAAATAGATGTATATTGATCCAGTCAGATAACTCTAGGTTTATCTGTAGATAAATAGATAGAGATGGACAGACAAACAGATAATAGATACAGAATAACAGTGAAATAACCATATCAAAATGAGAAAGAAAAGAAGGGGAAAAAAATGTGATTCACTCCACACAGATGCCCTTGAGTGCTATCTTGTTTAAAGGGTTTTTTTTTTTTTAGAATGTATTATGATATGTATTGGATATGTAATAGGAAATAATATTTCTTAAAACAGGTCAGTTACAGCAGCATAAGATCATTTGATCCTGCAGTTCCTGTGGCTGGACCTCCCCAGACTGTATCAAATTTATGGAACAGTACACACCATGTCTTCATGCATCTCCATCCTGGGACCACCTACCAGTTTTTCATAAGAGCCAGCACTGTCAAAGGTTTTGGGCCAGCCACAGCCATCAATGTGACCACCAATATCTCAGGTATGAAATGAATAAAGTGCAAACACAATTGGTTTGTAATAGCATATCCTAAAGAATCACAAATACGCTGAGTGTAATTCACGTCATTTTTTGAATCTTTAATATAGTTAGTCATGATTGAAATCAAAAGTTTATAAATTCTTTTTGTTCTTCCATGTTCATTTTTATTATATTTCTACGGAGCAAAACAATTCAGTACATGGATATTTGGTTTGAACTTTAAAACTTGGTTACAATCACTATATCTTGGGAACACATAATAATCAAGCTAAGGCTAATGAAATTTATGGTTAGTGTGGTTCCCAGGTGTACTTGAACTTTTAAAGTAATTTATCCCTTGAGTCTAGTAATTCTATCCTTTAGCAATTTAAAAACAATTTAGAGTGAAATTGAGGTATTGGAGGCATGATGCTTCTCAGTATGATTTATGCATATGTGTGTGTATGTATAGTGCACATGTGATATACACACATATGTAATATAATACTCATATACATTTGTACCTATTTAGTCTGTTTATTCTGCTTCCTAAATAACTCCCAGATGACTTGCCTCTCTCTCATGTCACCATTTCCACCTCTCCATCTGGATTGTACTTAAAGCTGTCATTGACATGTCTTTCTAAGAAGCACTGTTGCCTTAGACTTACCTTGCTCCTGTGTTTTTTTTGTTTTTCTATTGATCTCTGTACAACATTTATTTCTTTCTTAATTTTTTTCAAAATCTAATATATAATATTTACTGTATTATGCCTACTATGATATTTTTACATGATTAGCATTTGTGACACTTCATTTTATGGCCCTCTTCATCCTTTTCTCCTATCCATGGGCTTCCCTGGTGGCTCAGAGGGTAAAGCGTCTGCCTGCAATGCAGGAGACCCGGGTTCAATCCCTGGGTTGGGAAGATCCCCTGGAGAAGGCGATAGCACCCCACTCCAGTACTCTTGCCTGGAGAATCCCATGGACAGAGGAGCCTGGTGGGCTACGGTCCACGGGATCGCAGAGTCAGACACGACTGAGCGACTTCACTTTCATTCCTATCCATAAATCCAAAGTTCCAGTCACAGCAAACTATTATATTGTCCGTGTCCTTTCACATAATGGTATCTTCATATATTCTGTTTTTTTATCTCTGGTATATTTTTCCCATGTTCTCTCTTTCTGATGAGCTTTTACTCTTCTTTTAATATTCAGCTTAAGCACTGCCTAAATAGTGAAGTCCTCTCTGTTTTATCTTCCAGGTTCCCAGCACTAGTTTAGAAGAGTGTGGTCCCCCAGCATCAACTTCAAATTAAAATGTCCTAGAAATGTACATTATCAGGTCCCTCCCCAGACTTTCTGAATCAGAAACGGTAGACAAATGGGACAGCATTCTGCATTTTTATTTTAAGAGCTCTCCAGAAGTTTCTGATCTCCCTAGTCTGAGAACCACTGTCTAACTGTCTCCTATTTTGGTCACCTAAATTCTTCTATAATTTTTTGGTGTTTATGAGACTGTCACTCTTGATAAATCTGAATACCTACTTTTAACTCTATAAATGTCAAAAACCATGCTTCATTTACTTCTATATTTATAGCAATTCTTGTAAAGTTTAACACATAGTAAGTATTCAGTAAATGTTCAATGAGTGAATGCAATACTTTAAACTTTTTATTAGATACCATTTGTTCATAGTTTTTCTGGTAATGTACATATTTCACTGGTCATATCCTCCCTTAAACGTCTTTCTGCATGGAAATGATCAAAAGCCATTTAAGGTTATTCACCCAGTTCAGGATTAGGAAGCCTCCTTACCCCCCAAAATTATCAAATATTTTGAAAAAATTTAGATTTCTTCTTTTTAAGAATCTGGCAACGAGGGCACTAATTCTTGGAAATTAACAGCCAAAGTGCTCATTTCCGTTCAGCATACTTTCTAGATATGTCTCTATTGTGACCACAGTGGTGAAAGTGATCAAGATCAATGCTAGGTCATTCCACAACCTTTAGGTCGAAGCAGCACCACCTCCCCAGGCAGCCTTTTACCTAACTTCCTGCCATTTCTGTCTCCACATCTCCATGTGCAACTCCATAACCGGAACTCCCCAGAGTCTATGCTATTAACACCTTCCTCCCATCCCATCAATGCTGGTTTCAAGATCTCAGGAACCTAGAAGTTAAAACATATTCATAAAATGTTTGGAGTGTGTGTCACAAGTTGCAGATTATAATTTAAAATTTAACGAGTCTTCTTATCTTCTGCTGCTTTAGGTTCTCAGAGTTAACATTCAGTGGCATTTGTTAAGGTATAGTTTAATTTTAAGCATTAAATTAATTTTTTCCTTCATTCAGTTCAGTCGCTCAGTCACCTGTCCGACACTTTGTGACCCCATGGACTGCAGCACACCAGGCCTCCCTGTCCATGACTAACTCCTGGAGTTTACTCAAACTCATGCCCATCACCGATGCCATCCAACTATCTCATCCTCTGTCATCCCCTTCTCCTCCCACCTTCAGTCTTTCCCAGCATCAGGGTCTTTTCAAATGAGTCAGCTCTTCTCATCAGGTGACCAAAGTATTGGAGCTTCAGCTTCAGCATCAGTCCTTCCAATGAAAATTCAGGACTTATTTCCTTTAGGATGGACTGGTTGGATCAGGATCATTTATTCAGTTTGAACTATGATATATTCTTGTTTATTGATTGAAACTTTCCCCCTCATTAATCATTTATCAGCTCCAACTTTACCTGACTATGAAGGAATTGATGCCTCTCTCAATGAAACTGCCACCACGATAACAGTCTTGTTGAGGCCAGCACAGGCGAAAGGTGCACCTATCAGGTAAGAGGGGAAAACCGTAGTCAGAGGGAAAACAGCCAGGAGAACAGATGTTTTCTCACAGCCATTCAGCAGCCAATATAGTGGTTCATCTTTAAGAGAAGTTCATTTGACAGCTCGTATCAGAATAGTTTTATTTTTGTTTTGTTTGTGTTTGTTTGTTTTTTTGGTCAAACCTATGAAGAGATTTTTAAGAGTAAAATTCTAAGGGGATTTTGAGATATTCATGAACTGAACCATTCACCTCTCTGTACTGTTTGATTTAAGAGCATTGTTCTTTGAATTTTTTCTTTCTCTAGCCCCATTTCGTTTCCCTTCCTCTGTTGGTATCTGTGGTATACGAACTTTGAAGGTATTTGTCAAGAATAGAGTGAGAAAATAACCCCTGTCCATTGTATTAAATCTGTTATGAATAAATTCCACATGAGTGAAATTATTGATTGAATAATAATATAGATTGCTATGCTATGCTATGCTAAGTCACTTCAGTCGTGTCCGACTCTGTGTGACCCCATAGACGGCAGCCACCAGGCTCCCCCATCCCTGGGATTCTCCAGGCAAGAACACTGGAGTGGGTTGCCATTTCCTTCTCCAATGCATGAAAGTGAAAAGTGAAAGTGAAGTCGCTCAGTCCTGTCCGACTCTTCGCGACCCCATGGACTGCAGCCTACCAGGCTCCTCCATCCATGGGATTTTCCAGGCAAAAGTACTGGAGTAGGGTGCCATTGCCTTCTCCGAATAATATAGATTACATAATAATAATATATTTTCATAAATATGATTGAAAAATAGGAAACTGTTAGGAAATAAAAGGAGAATAGTTCAAATGAATGTGGCTTATGTAACCTTTTAATTCCTAAATTGTTGCTTATTGGAAATTTCATAGTAAATATTAGAATTCAATTTGCCATTTAACTTAACTATCTAGTATTAAAACCTCCCACATATTATCCTCATCTTGAAGAAATTATGAGCCATGTTAGTTTCACGGATTGAGTGAAATTATTTCAATGATTTTAATTCCTGTGTATTTGTAATTAGATAAATGTACAAAACTTTAGTAGGTTTCCATTTGAAACTTGTAGATTTGTTGGGTATTTTTGTTTATATCCCTTTCTGGAGAAATAAATCAAGGCACAGAAACCATTGCACGTATATCATAATTGAGTCATCTCAAGTTGTTTACATATTCATAAAATATTAATCTTTGTGCATTATATGACACACTTGACCTTATGGGCACATATTAACCATGTAAATAATCCTGTATCACTGGAAAGGAAGAAATATGTTTGTTAATTAAAAAAGAAAATATTGATAAAGGAACCTGAGTCCATAAAGGAAACCCTTACCTCATGTCTGGCTAAAAGTCACAGTAATACCACAGCAGAGAAAAAAGAGATGATCGGATACATTTGTAATAGAGGCACTGGATACTTGAAAATGCAAAGTCTATAATATTCTTCATGAATGAGTGATCTGTGAGGAACTCTGATTTCTGATCCAAAGAAGAAAGAGAAAATGTCTGCATTCAACATCTTTAACTATTGACAAGTAATCAGAGTTATTCACATCTTCTACCTGTGATAAAATTTACTTTATACTTGTTCAGTTCTACTACTGTTGTTTAAATGAGCTGCCTTTTTAGAGTTATATTTGAGTGAACTCAGCTCTACTTAATGTAAGTTGCACACACAGTATATTATTATTATTACACAATAGTGCCACATAATGTAGCCTAAGCTCTTTATTAATTTAATGAAATTATTATACAAATATTAATTGACCATGTATTATGTGCAAGGCACTGTGCTAAGCATTGTAAACCAAATAAAACAATCGCAACAGAGCACAGACCTTTGCCCAGATTTGTCATGGACAATCTGTGTCTGCAATGAGAGGGGTCTTCATCCTTGTAAATCTTTTTGCTCATAGTTGATGTTCACGGACTTTGTTGAATTTTTGAATATATGTATCTAAGTCACAAGTCTTTCTTTGACTTTATTTGCATTTACTTACCATTATATTTGCATTATATTTGTGAAGAAATAATGTATACCCCAGTGAAAAGTCTTGTCCTAAATAATGCAGAACTTAGTATCACCAACCACTTTATTCTTCAGTATTCATTAAGACTGTGTCCATACACTAAAGTAAAATTTGTATAGTGCAGTTCTAACAAGTGTGATTCTTTGACAAAATTAATTTTTGAATATATAATTATTCTAATGGGCTTCCCTGGTGGCTGAGACAGTAAAGAATTTGCCTGCAATGCAGGAGACCTAGGTTCAATCACTGGGTTGGGAAAATCCCCTGGAGAAGAGAATGGCCACCCACTCCAGTATTTTTGCCTAGAGAATCCCATGGACAGAGGAGCCTGGTGGTCTACAGTCCACTGGGTCACAAAAATTCGGACACAAATGAACGACAAGCACAATCATTCTAAAGCTTGAAAGTTGCTGCTTGACTTAACTAGTCCTTTGAATCTCCTCACCAACTTTTTGAGATCTAGCCTTAAAACTGTCATTACTTGACAATCATTACTATGATTCAAAATTAATATTACCAACATTTGGAATCATTTCCCTAGAATGCATAATTTATTTTTTTCTAAAGCATTTTATATATTTCTGAAATGAATTCAGATTTTAACCTGAGTAGATATAATTATAAATTAGAATTCATAGAATGTCCCAGTTATTAAAAGACTGACCCAATGTAGCTGTGTTTTCAAATAATGAAAATAGCAGTGAAATGTTGCAAAAGCACAAGAGAAGAGTTCCTCAGTGGTGAATTCAGTTTGTTGTAAGATGTAATAAATGAATATGTGTTTTATCACACCTTTTTCCAAATATAAGCTCAGCCAGTTTTAAGCTGGCAAGAAACTATCTATTCTAAGGTATAACTAAATGTTTATTTTGTAGGCAAAACCTATTCTTGCATTTTAGAATATTAAGTACCATATATTTTAAGTTAGATAATTAGGACATAGTCATGAAATGCCATCAAAACCATCATTTTCCCCACAATTATATTAGAAAAAGAAATTATCTGATGCTCAGTGATAGCTTAATGGGCTTCCCAGGTGGTGCCAGTGGTAAAAATCCCACCTGCCAGTGCAGGAGGCATAAGAGATGTGGATTTGATCCCTGGGTCAGGAAGATCCTCTGGAGGAGGGCATGGCAACCCACTGCAGTATCCTTGCCTGGAGAGTCATGGACAGAGGAGCCTGGCAGGCTACAGTCCATGGGGTCACAAAGAGTCAGACAGAACTGAAGTGGCTTAGCACTCAAGATAGCTTAACAGGAATACAGATCAAAATACAGAACTGGGTTTAGCTGGAGTTCAAACCTTGTATATTAGAGTTACTCCCTGGGTCAATTGGTCACTTATACACAAGTTGAAACATTATGACTACCCTCTTCGTTCATCTGCAGAATATTTCATTTCATCCCAGAATTTTAAAGAGATTAAATAATTGCACCTGAATTTTCCCACCAGTGTCACACAAGAAAACTTATTTGAATTCCAGATAAAAATGCTTTGAAATTTAAGCAAAGATGGACATAGCACTTTTCCCCCATTTTATGAGTACACAGGTCTTATGGTCCAAGTAGAATCAAATAGATGTTGTTTTAACTTAATGATTATTTCGCAAATGTTTAGGTAACAATGGTGACACAAGTTTGAATTGGATAATGTTTATTTGAAGGTAGTGAGAGCAAGATGGAGATAGAAGAATGTGGTAAGGTATTAACCCCAGTATAATGAGTACAGATTTTGACAGTGGGAGAGCATCACATAATTTTGACAAAATGGAATGTTAGAGTAGTGTAGTTAATGTTCAAAGTGGTGTTTGAGCAAAATATCAGCAGTATTGAAAATAATTCTCTTTTGCCTTCTCCATGGATGCTCATGGTATATAGAGAATATTCAAAAAATAACTGACTGAATCGGTGGCTAGATAGGTGGGTGCCTAGATTACATGATGGATAAAGGAAGGCAAGGAAACTAGGCCAGTAACATGATCATAAAGTTATCAATACTTCCCTAAAGATGGAAGCAATTGAGATGAGAAGAAATCGTATATTGCAAAGGAGCTAGAACATGATTTAAAATAAAATTTGTTAACATTAACGCCAACATTTTGAGCTTTGTTGATTCTTAAACTAGTAGTTCCTCTTACAGAAATAGGAAAGTCATGAGAGACCTGCTTTGCACGGTTAAGAAGTGAAGAGATGCGGAGCAGGAAATGTAACGGACATCAAAACGATAATTATGTAAAGCAACTATACTCCAATAAAAATTAATTTTAAAATATGGTAATTAAGCCTTTACTCTAAAAAAAAAAAAAAAAGTCTTTTCTCTGTGGATTATCAGAATGTTGGCACTGGGGCAGTCAATAGGAATGATGGTGGCTATGAGATCTGGGAGGTTTGTTGGTTAGAGGAATTGTAAAACATTGGAGCTAGGGAATTTCTCCTAAAGCTTTAAGGAGACATTTTCAATTAAAAAATGAGGAAGTATACACTGTATACTTTGTGACTTGGTATCACCCAGAAATCATACAAGCTAAAACTTAAATCAGAATCACGGAGGGTTTACTTACTAATGGGTTAAAAAAAAAATCCATGGAAGGCAAAGGTAACTTTGCGTTCATATCCAACATTTTTAAGCGTTAAATCAGGAAGAATATCTACCATGTCTATCATATAATTGCTTTGAGTTAATGGCAAAAATCCCTATAAAGTCTTACAGCTGAAGGGAACTTGTATGAAAGAAGTCATTATTTAGCCTCCTAAAAAACTAAAAATGATGCCATACCGATGTTTAATCAAAGTATAGTATAATGAAATCATCCTTAGTTTTTTACCTAAAGAAATCATATTTTGAGTGTTGAGTAAAGATTCATGATGTCAGTATATTGATTTTAACCTAATTATAGAAATATTTTTAAAATGTAATTAAGAAGAATGGGGAAATATGAAATATAGGAAGAGTGAATAAAATTATTCATGTGGCTTTGGAATATTTAAAATTGCCAGAGTACTAAACTAAGTAATATTTAGATCTAGCTAGACTTAAGTACCATTAGGTAATTAGACACCACAAGAATGAAAGAGCATAGGCCAATTTCATGTAATCAGTCAAATAACTTTTAATTTGATTTCTTATTTCTTACTTTCTGCCCTTTAATTAATTTGTAGTGATAAATAAGTATCAGGGAAAAAACAACTTTAGAAAAATGAGGAGTATATGGTTAAAGAACAGCCTACTCAGACAAATTGAACAAGGAAGATAAGAAAATTTATTTTAAAAATGAACTTTATAATTTTAGTTTGGAGATCCATCTCAAGTTCAATGAGATCTTTCCCAAAGAGCAGACTTGTCTTCTCTTATTCCTCTCCAACATCAGCAGTTTGCTTTTGTTCTTAATAGATCTGAAGAGACAAGCTGTCGTTTGTGAAGTTCTTTAATTTGGATTGTACAACCTGTGTCAGTTTAATAGAATTAGTTAAGACTGAATGTTCACTAGATGTTCTGGATTTTTCTAGAGATGTGGGCTAATTAACAAGGAATTTATTTTTAAAGATTAAGTTAAAGATTAACAAGGTTGGGTAATTATCAATATTGTCCATTAGGACAAGAATATAAGGTTAGATTTATTCGAGTAGTGTGCATATGCAAGTTTATCCATATATATGAATGTATCCATAGGATATACAGATGTATAACATACAAATATGGATTCTAAATTGAAAATAAGCAGAAAAAGAAAAGACTAGGCTTGCTTAACATAACATATGTCAGCTATGATCTTCTCTCTCTCGCTCTCCAAGGGCTATGCTTATGTTTCCCTGTATTTTAAAATTGACAAGTGCCTGCTCCACATACCCCTCAGAGAGCATGTATCTTGTCAATAGCATTCCTTGGAGCTTAGAGACCCAACTTGGCAGAGGTATACGGAAATAATTTCAAATAACATAGAATTCTGCCTTAGTTACTTTCTCAAATCTCAATTTCTGACATTAGTACAATTTCTGTCCTATTTCTAAAGGAAAGGAGATTGATACCAACCTGCCTATTTCTTAGCACAGTTTTAATGGAAAATGGGAACTTAAATAATTAGGGGAAAAGAAAATCTTTAATATACAAATCTCCTTTCTCTTAATCTGTGCAACTTTCCTGTTTGTAAGTATGACGGAGTATGTATTAAGTTAAACTTTTATACTCGATTCTAAACTAGCATAGAATTTAATGTTTATTGTCTTAGATGCAACTTTTATCTCTCTCTTTCTCTCTCCTTTATTTTTTGGAAGTTCATTAAAGAAAATGTTCTATTACTGCTGGCGATTCATTGAATAGCAACTATTTTCTCTATATAGAATGATCTAATTTGCCTGGAAACTCAAGATTCAAACATACAGCCCTACACACAGCTGATTTATTTTTAATTTATATGTGACCATAGTACTTTCTCTCATAATTGTCAGGAATTTAAATTACATATTTTTTACAAATTTATTATATATATATGTAATATACAATAAAACAACAATATATTAATAATGTCCATTTTCTCAGATGTACATTACCTTCAAATTTTATACATTACCTAAAAAATGTATATTTTCCTAAAGAATGTCCTACAGAGAAAATTATTAATATACCAGTTTCAGAAATAGAATTAAAATTTTAATTAGTGGTGAGATAGATATTTACTTTAAAGTTCAATTATTTTCTCTCCTTTCCTCTGTAAAAGACTAGCTATTAGAGAAAAGTTTTAAGACTTTTAAGAAAGGTATTAGAAGCTTTAGGTTTGAGCTTTAATAGGCCAAATACCATCTGTTTCTACAATTTGTAACATTTTATTATTAACAACTCTAGAAGAAGGAGGCAGTCTATTTCAGTGGCGAGGACAGATTTCTGTCCATCTGTGCCCGTATTGCAGCATGTCACTTGTGCTTTAGATCTGCATAGCTCTGAGCCAGTGTTGATGCCATGGCAAGGTCAAGAGGTGGAGAAGCCTGTCAGCACATCCTGTCTCTAGCGTGATGACAACCACAAGCTGTGCTTCAAGCCCCGCCCTGAGGCAGTCACTCTGTTGAGCCTTGGAGCGAGGCCTTCCACACTATGATTTCAAAGGAAAATGTTAACTTTAAACATTTTAAAATATCAGACAAAAAACTTAATGTATGATATGTCTCTGGTTAATGTCAGGTTCCTTATTAAGGGATCTCATCTCTCAACATTTAAAAATGTGCAGAGTTCTATGGTGATTTTTCTTTTCTTTTTTTTCAGGTCCTTAGTGATTATATTGGGGTTGGGGGAAGCAGAATCCATGTGAAATGCTATTTTACTGCAAAAGAGCTTGAAAATCAGAATACAGGAGGTTAAGACTGACTTTAAAGACTGAAACATTGCATGTTGATATTAAACACCCCATTCCTTTTTTTGAGAAAGCTCAGTATCTAGAATCTCTAATTGTGTGCTTTGTTTTTCCTTTTCTTTTTCCAAAAAGTGCCTATCAGATTGTTGTGGAGGAACTGCATCCCCACCGAACCAAGAGAGAAACCGGAGCCATGGAATGCTACCAGGTTCCTGTCACGTACCAGAACGCCATGAGTGGGGGTGCACCATACTACTTTGCTGCCGAACTGCCCCCAGGGAATCTTCCGGAACCTGCCCCATTCACAGTGGGTGATAACAGAACCTATCAGGGCTTTTGGAACCCCCCTTTGGCTCCACGCAAAGGATACAACATCTATTTCCAAGCCATGAGTAGTGTGGAGAAGGTGAGCGTCCTCCAAGATTTTGCTTTTTCACTGCCCTGAGGATTAGCCACAGTCAAATGTTATAAATACTCAGTAACATTTGTCAGGGGAAGAAAAAAAAAATTCAGTGTGTAGGGGGTGTTGTTTCTGTTCCTAGCAGCATGCACGGTTTGGGGCCTACTGTAGGGGTGGGGCTCCATGCCAGTTATATTGCACAGGATTCCTGTTTCCTAGTAACTGCTTCTCTTTGAGCCCTCTTCAGGAAAGCCCACAAGAGCAATTGTGAGTAAAATGATTTGAGAAGATGGGTGTACTATTGCCAGGCCTCCAGCCCCTGTAAACATAGGGCATTGTTCTGTCTTTTTTGCTCAATAGTGGCACACTTCAGGAGATTAAATTTACTACAGGATAAACAGAATGCTTGTTCCACAGCAGGCTAATAAACCCTTATAAAGTTTTCAGGGGGTACAAGCCAAATAGTAAATAACTGGTAACAATCCTCTGATTACAAAGTAATAGGGCGCCTGTGGTAGATCTGACAGAACCTAAACAGAAGGCAGCCTGGCGATGGCGGGATGCTGTGCGGTTAGAAAAGTCTGTTTTCTGTTCCCTGGCGGCCCCTCCTTTTCCCATTTTGGACACAGTTGTTTTTGAACACTGCCACGGCTCCCAAATGAATATTGAAGAGGGAAAAACAACAGAAAGTTAGAAACTACCAGCGGTTCCATATGTAGGGAAATAACCTGGGCTTTCATGTCTCATGCTGTTCTCCTGAAAGATTTTCTTTCCTAAAGCATATTTTATTTATTTATTTTTTGCAGGGAGGTATAGAAAAAAAATTGAGAATGGAAACCTTCTACAACTTAAAATTCAATAGAAGAATGACAATATTATGTACTTTGTAGCTATATAGGAAATTGCTGGGTTTGAGGAATTGAGTCCCTGAGACGGGTACCTGGGAGATGATGTGGAATATCCAATTGCAGCAGTCCTATTATATCCTGGAATCATTTCATTGCACGACATAGTAATCTATTTGCATTTCTGTAAGGGATCGTGAGAACTTAGGGTATTGACTGGGTGCTTTTGAATGAAAACTTAATCTTTGTGCTTATTTGTATGGTTGGATTACAGTATAAGGAAAGGAAAATGTCCCAGAATCTTCTAAGATGTACTTCAAAGCCAGAGGCTGCTCATGATTAAAAATGCTCTTCTCATCTTCTAGTTTATTTTTATGTAAGTAGGAGTCAGCTGCCTACTTTCTACCCACACATCATTCCGTACCGCTGCCATGATGGGGCTGCTCAAATAAGAGACAACCACAGAAGTTTTATTCCATTCTGGGTATAAAGTAGCATAGTTCTGTGTTTGGGTATTCATCTTTAGAGAGGTGAGAGATTCCAAATTAACTTTTGTAACTTGGTCTGTGGTATGAGAAAAGTGTTAATAATGTCTGTTACTTATAAAGAATTTTCTCTGGCACTCTTTAAAAGCTTTGATATGAATTTTCTCTTCTAATTGTTAATATATCTACATGTGGTTTAACCAAAGTACAGAATAGCAATAGTATGTTTCACAATTATCTTGGGAAAAAAGTATTAAAATTGACATGGCTTCTACCAACAGAGACCGGTAATCCTGATGGAGTTAACAGCAATTGCTTTTAAGAAATCAAAATTCCTTTGAGCCTTTATGGTACTGTGAAATAGTCTCTTGGAGTGTACTGTGAAGGCTTTAGGTCAAAGTTAAATAATAAAAGTGCAGATTTTCATTTTTAATTACTAATTTTTCCCTCAATGCTTTACTTTAATTTAAAAATAACAAATGCTTAAGAGGAAAGTATATAAAGTCTTGGTTTATCTGTCTATAAAACTACCCAAGATGGAGTTACATACACATCTTGAAAACAAATAGCCTCTGTTCTGTTCACCGCCTTTAACATCCCATCCAACCTCTTGGATTCAAGGATATATATTCAAAGATATAAACTGAATGAACTAAATTTTGGAGGAGCAAACTGCAGACCTCGAAGTGTGTTTCACCCTCCTACTACCAGTCCACAACATTTAAAAACAAAAGGAAGAGAAAAGATTTTTTAAATTCTGAAATGTCTTGTCCTTTCCCATTTCTCCTTCAACTTCCTGATCTCATCTGTCTAGCAAGAGGAAGAAAAATAATCCCACCAAGAAATATTTAATCCCTAGCACCTAAATTAGAAAAGAAAAAAGAGCAGATGAAATATACTGCAACTGTGATGCAATTTTATGACTTTCATCATTTAGCTCCTTAGTCATGCTAGAATCAAAGCAAAACTGTCTAGTATTCAGCTTTGGTCTGAATCTACAGGTATGAAATGAACAAGAAATTTATATTTGGGTCTGATTTGTATTAGCTTTGCAAACATATTTTTCTTTATGATCAGTCAAAAAGTACAATAAATTCAAATAGAATGCTGGATTGTTTGTCCTAGCAAGATATCCTGTTTCATTACAAGGTAAACAGAGATACCTAAGTCTTTAGAAAATACTAGTTTTTTAAAGTTATTTTACATTTTTTAGAAATCTCTGTGAAAACATCTAAAAAATAGTGTCTTTAATGCTGTGATTCTATTCCTTGGAAACCTAATTTATAACCCCAGATTAATCTTCATACTAGTTGTAGTTTATGAAATAGGAAACATTACCTATAACTGACTATTTTCATTTTTTTATAACTGACTTTTTTTTTATTCCGTCAGGAAACTAAAACCCAATGTGTACGAATTGCCACCAAAGGTAAGAGGTTTGCTTTTTTTTTTCCCCCAAATTCCATTTGCCAACTTTCTAAAATGAAAGAGCTTTGTTCCCTGCTTCAGGGCTAATTAAATGTGGCACTTCTATTACAGAGTATTTGTAGTTGGGCCCAGGTAAACTGCCAGCCAAGGTTTTTGACTCACTTGGGTGTCTTTAACAAGTAATGGTGTGCTACTTTTTATCCCCCAGTACTTGACTGGAGGAATCTTGTTATGACAATAAGAAGGATTTAGAAAACTTCAGAAGGGTTTGTTTCTGCCATTTTAGTGTCTGAGAGGTTTTGTGCTGCTGATTAGCTGCTAATTAAAACCTCAGCAATATCTGCTCAAAACAGCAAATGTCTTATTTAACAACCTCTGTTACTTTTGGTTGTAGACAATTAAACACAAAAGACTGAGCTAGTCTAGGCATATGTAACGGTAAGGATGGAAACAGGTCCATATCAGTAGAATAGATGGATTGAAGATTTTTTCCTTTTTTATTTAAAAAAATTTTTTAATCCAACTATTGCCAAGAAATTAGGTCTGGGAACAGCCAGGGCTATTTCTCCTGACACTGCATATTATAGTTTAGTTGTGTTGTTTCTTTAAGAGACAGCATTTTCATCTTTGAATGAATATTTAGAGTTCAGAGTGGGAGAAAGTCTCCTGTATTCCACTATGTTTATAATCCTTCATTTAAGAGTTATGTAACTGTGCCAACAGGGAAAGAGAGCTACTTGGTGTATTCTAGCAAGAGAAATGAGAAAAAGCTGTCCACACACAGACATAGGGCTCCGCAGAGGGTTGAGGCTCTGGGTGGTTTGCTGCCAGAATTAGTATTAGGTCCCCATTCATAGCAGTAGTTGATTCATTTAGAGGAAAAAATGAATGGCCATATTCTGTTTGTGCTGGCATCTTTCCTTTCATCATTTTTCTCCATCTAATCATCAATCTGCTCAATTAAGCGTTTGTTTTATACTCTTGATTTGTAAAGGCAATAACAAAAGACTTTTCCCTTGACTCATGAGGAGTAATAAAAAAGCCTCACAGAAGAGAAAGTAATATACACTTTTCAATTCAAATACTAGGATTCCTCATGATATTTTTAAAAATAAAGCGAACTTAAATGAAGGAAAAGAGAATGCATACATAGATGCATGAAGTGTATAGGCATTTTATTTTAAAAACTTGGCATATGTATCAAGAGTTAAAATTGAAATTTTTAGAATATAATAGCAGAAGGCATTTAACTCCTAAGTTTTTCAGATTTAAAACAAAACCAGAAATGTAAAATGGTCTCATATCAGCCTTCAGGAAGTTTTTAAAATATGCATATTAGTGTTAGTCACTCTGTCCGACTCTGCAGCCCTATGGATTGCACCCCATCAGGCTCCTCTGTCCATGGGATTTTCCAGGTAAGAATACTAGAGTGGATAGCCATTCCATTTTCCAGGGGATTTTCCTGACCCAGGGATTAAACTTGCATCTCCTGCATTGCAGGCTGATTCTTTACCATCTGAACCATAAATGATTCTAAAATTTTAAGTTTTCTTGTTCAGCTATTTGGATTTATATATGCTTAAGTGTTATTTTGTCCCTCACTCATACAAATAAAATTATGATGACCAATAGCATATGATATTTTGACTTCAGGAGAATTGAAATTTTGGAAATCAGATTTACCATGTGGCAGAATATTTGCCAGAGACTCAGAGGTAATAAGATATAGTCCATTTATGGGAATTTCTTCTTTGCCTAGAAATCCAACCCTGCTGTGCTTCTGGGTCTTAGGTTGACAGTGTTGTTTCTTGAGTGAAAGAAATCTGGCCTTTGCCCCTTCTTACTGTTCTTTTAAGTTGAACAAAATAAAATAAAATTCTCATTCTAAAAATAATAATGTTAGAGTACCTCAGTTCAGCTGAGTCGCTCAGTCATGTCCAACTCTTTCCTACCCCATGAATCACAGCACGCCAAGCCTCCCTGTCCATCACCAGCTCCCGAAGTTCACCCACACTCATGTGCATCGAGTCGGTGATGCCATTCAGCTATCTCATCCTCCGTCGTTCCCGTCTCTTCCTGCCCCGACTCCCTCCCAGCATCAGGGTCTTTTCCAATGAGTCAGCTCTTCACATGAAGTGGCCAAAGTATTGGAGTTTCAGCTTCAGCATAAGTCCTTCCAATGAACACCCAGGACTAGTCTCCTTTAGGATGGACTGGTTGGATCTCCTTGCAGTCCAAGGGACTCCTGAGAGTCTTCTCCAACACCACAGTTCAAAAGCATCAATTCTTTGGTGCTCAGCTTCCTTCACAGTCCAACTCTCACATCCATACATGACCACAGGGAAAACCATAGCCTTGACTAGACAGACCTTTGTTGGCAAAGTAATGCCTCTGCTTTTGAATATGCTATCTAGGTTGGTCATAACTTTCCTTCCAAGGAGTAAGTGTCTTTTAATTTCATGGCTGCAGTCACCATCTGCAGTGATTTGGGAGCCCAGAAAAATAAAGTCTGATACTGTTTCCACTGTTTCCCTATTTGTTTCCCATGAAGTGATGGGACCAGATGCCATGATCTTAGTTTTCTGAATGTTGAGCTTTAAGCCAACTTTTTCACTCTCCTCTTTCACTTTCATCAAGAGGCTTTTGAGTTCCTCTTCACTTTCTGCCATAAGGGTGGTGTCATCTGCATATCTGAGGTTATTGATATTTCTCCCAGCAATTTTGATTCCAGCTTGTGCTTCTTCCAGCCCAGCATTTCTCATGATGTACTCTGCATATAAGTTAAATAAGCAGGGTGACAATATGCAGCCTTGACGTACTCCTTTTCCTATTTGGAAGTCTGTAGTTCCATGTCCAGTTCTAACTGTTGCTTCCTGATCTGCATATAGGTTTCTCAAGAGGCAGGTCAGGTGGTCTGGTATTCCCATCTCTTTGAGAATTTTCCACAGTTTATTGTGATCCACACCGTCAAAGGCTTTGGCATAGTCAATAAAGCAGAAATAGATGTTTTTCTGGAACTCTCTTGCTTTTTCCATGATCCAGCAGAGGCTGGCAATTTGATCTCTGGCTCCTCTTCCTTTTCTAAATCCAGCTTAAACATCTGGAAGTTCACAGTTCACATATTACTGAAGCCTGGCTTGGAGAATTTTGAGCATTACTTTTCTAGCATGTGAGATGAGTGCAATTGTGCAGTAGTTTGAGCATTCTTTGGCCTTGCCTTTCTTTGGGATTGGAATGAAAACTGACCTTTTCCAGTCCTGTGGCCACTGCTGAGTTTTCCAAATTTGCTGGCATATTGAGTGCAGCACTTTCACAGCATCATCTTTCAGGATTTGAAAGAGCTCAACTGGAATTCCATCACCTCCACTAGCTTTGTTCATATTGATGCTTTCTAAGGCCCACTTGACTTCACATTCCAGGATGTCTACCCCTTACTATTATTGTGAAGATTAAAGTAGTGTGTATATATGAAATGCCTAAATCGCACTTAGTGTAACTATGAGTTAAGAGTTAACTGATCACCATAATTACTATATTCATTTAGCATTTTTACATGGAAAGAAAACACACTATTAAGGTAAAATTAACTTACCTGACTATGTTTTTATTATTATTAGAGAATAATTGCTTTACAATGTTGTATTGGTTTCTGCCATAAAACCATGCAAATCAGCCATAAATATACCTGTGTCCCCTTCCTCTTGAATCTCCCTGTCACCCTCCAACTCATCCCAACCCTCTAGATTTTCACAGATTACCAGGTTGATCTCCCTGTGTTATCCAGCCACTTCCCACTAGCTATCTATTTTGCATGTGATAATATATATGTTTCAATGCTGCTTTCTCAGTTTGTTCCACTCTCTCCTTCCCCTGCTGTGTCCGTAAGTCCGTTCTCTATGTCTGTGTCTCTATTCCTGCCCTGCAGAGTTTCACAGCGTACAAGTATAGTCAGCTATGGTATATAAAACTTTTCAGTATGAAAACTAAAACTTTTGCTGCAGAGCATTTTGAAGATACACTTACTAAATGACATAACCATATTGATTAGGGAGGGATGAAGGAACCTTCTGGACAAGGGATGATTGGATATTTCACAGGTATCTAGTATATATATATATGCAAAAACCTATTAAATTATATACTTAAAATTGTGTGCACTATACTGACTTAGGGCACTGAAAATTCTTTTGCGAAATGTGAAAGAATTTAAAAGCCAAGAGCCACGCACCTATGGACACCTTATCTTTGACAAAAGAGGCAAAAATATACAATAGATTAACGACAATCTCTTTAACAAGTGGTTCTGGGAAAACTGGTCAACCACCTGTAAAAGAATGAAACTAGAACACTTTCTAACACCGTACACAAAAATAAACTCAAAATGGATTAAAGATCTAAACATAAGACCAGAAACTATAAAACTACTATAAAACTCCTAGAGGAGAACATAGGCAAAACACTCTCCAACATACATCACAGCAGGATCCTCTATGACCCACCTCCCAGAATATTGGAAATAAAAGCAAAAATAAACAAATGGGACCTAATTAAACTTAAAAGCTTCTGCACAGCAAAGGAAACTAAGCAAGGTGAAAAGACAGCCTTCAGAATGGGAGAAAATAATAGCAAATGAAGCAACTGACAAGCAACTAATCTCAAAAATATACAAGCAACTCCTGCAGCTCAATTCCAGAAAAATAAACGACCCAATCAAAAAATGGGCCAAAGAACAAAATAGATATTTCTCCAAAGAAGACATACAGATGGCTAACAAACACATGAAAAGATGCTCAACATCACTCATTATCGGAGAAATGCAAATCAAAACCACAATGAGGTATCATTTCACTCCAGTCAGAATGGCTGCGATCCAAAAGCCTACAAGCAATAAATGCTGGAGAGGGTGTGGAGAAAAGGGAACCCTCTTACACTGTTGGTGGGAATGCGAACTAGTACAGCCACTATGGAGAACAGTGTGGAGATTCCTTAAAAAACAAAGTAGAACTGCCTTATGACCCAGCAATCCCACTTCTGGGCATACACACCGAGGAAACCAGAGTTGAAAGAGACACGTGTACCCCAGTGTTCATCACAGCACTGTTTATAATAGTCAGGACATGGAAGCAACCTAGATGTGCATCAACAGATGAATGGATAAGAAAGCTGTGGTACATATACACAATGGAGTATTACTCAGCCATTAAAAAGAATACATTTGAATCAGTTTTAATGAGGTGGATGAAACCTGAGCCGATTATACAGAGTGAAGAAAGCCAGAAAGAAAAACACCAGTACAGTATACTAACACATATATATGGAATTTAGAAAGATGGTAACGATAACCCTGTATGCGAGACAGCAAAAGAGACACAGATGTATAGAACAGTCTTTTGGACTCTGTGGGAGAGGAGAGGGTAGGATGATTTGGGAGAATGGCATTGAAACTTGTATAATATCATATGTGAAATGAATTGCCAGTCCAGGTTCGATGCATGATATTGGATGCTTGGGGCTGGTGCACTGGGATGACCCAGAGGGATGGTACAGGGAGGGAGATGGGAGAGGGGTTCAGGATAGGGAACACATGTATACCTGTGGCAGATTCATGTTGATGTATGGCAAAACCAATACAATATTGTAAAGTAATTAACCTCCAATTAAAATAAATAAATTTATATTTAGAGGAAAGTAGAAAAAATAAATAAATAAAAGCCAAGAGCAAATAGTCCATACACTAGAACAGCACGATCATTTTGAAAATATTTTAACCTGTGAAAATTATCTAAAAATCGTCCTGTGTTTCCTGCTTTCTCGGAAGTCACATCTGAAAGCAACACATAAAGAGAAAACAGGTGTTTATTTGACTGGTAGAGAAAACATGTATAATCAATGTCATAATTTCTAAAATAAATAGTGATATAAATATATATTATGAGACAAAAGAAGTGTTCTGGGAGTTAGGGTCATTGATGTTGGGGTCATTGATCCTGCTCTCTGACTCACATTTATATTAAGAAGTCTTTGAGACATATGTGTCAGGAATGGAGTGGAAGCATTTAATATAAATTGCGCTGGAAATCATGAAAGTCATAAACTGTTTATAAAATAGCATATCCAAAGCCAAAACTATGAACATACAAAAAGGAATTTAGTCCAGTGTTATCTTTGAAAAGCAAAAAGGAGAATAAGTCTCAGGAAAGGTTCTTGTGGTACATTAAGAAAAGGAGGCAACCTTAAAAAGTCACTTGTCCAGTGAAGAGCACTGTGCAACCTGGATACTCAGCATGTATAGACAGAAGTCTCTCGGATCACTGAAACATCACTGTTTTAGGCTGCTATCAGTTTGCTTTCTGTCTTTTTACTTATAATTACCTATAATGGTCTAAATTGGTATACACCCACAAAATTATTTTTAAATTAGCAGCTAAGAATCTGGTGCCATGGTACCATAAAGAATATATACCATGATAATTTTATTTTTTTTTCTCAAGGAAATTATGCTGTGAGTGATATTTTAATAGTCAGATTTAAATGTGAAAATAATATACAAATTATAATAGAAATCACTCAATGGATTTTAAAAAGTACTTCTCTGGAAATATGTTTTATCTGTGTTTAACACTAGAATATTATATCATTTAAAATGTTCTCAATATGAAATAATCATTTATGTAACCATGTACTCATTTACATAAAATTATTCTACAGGCAAGCAAGCATTGATGAGTAATCAAGATATCAAATAATTCCCTAGAATAAAACTAAGAAATAAGACCAATAGTGTATGAAATTGAAAGTATTATCATCTGTTTATATAAGTAATTTGATTTACACTTTGAACCTATATTTTGTTCAGTTTTCCCTCAGATGAATTTCTGGTTTTCTAAAAGAAAACTGGCAACTTAAATTTTTAATTTCATGGTGGTTTCTATGTTGATTAAATCTGTCCATTCCAATAAAAAGTATCAAATCTGATAAAACAGAAAAGTGTAGTATAAGTAAATTTATTGGAACAGAGCATTTAAGGTGAGAAAGGAGTTTCTTTTCTTAAGTTACTGAAATACAGCTATTTTTTTACGTTATAACAAACACAAGTTTTCCGGTCAGAAATGATTTTATTCCAGATCTCCATTTGTAAGTAGTTTGCTTTGGCAAACTGCTGTTTGTCTACCCATTAACCATTCTTTGACTTATTCCAATTTCATTTGGATGTCAATATGCCAGCCATATATCTAGCATTTATCTAATACCTGTTATACACCAAAAATTCTAGGTTCTGGGGACAGAGCAGTGAATAAATATAGACAAAGTCCTAACTTCTGTGAACTTAAATTCCAGTAGAGGGAAACACACCAGACAGAAACACATATGTGATATGGTGAGGGTAGGGGATGAGGAAACATGTGTCTAGGGCATTGCTATTTTGTGTACGTTTATCAGAGAAAGAGGGACAACAGAGGAAGAGGTGATTGGATGGTATCACCAACTCAATGGACATGAGTTTAAGCAAGCTCTGGGAGATGGTGAAGGACAGTGAAGCCTCGTGCCCTGTAGTCCATGGGGTCTCAAAGAATCGGACACAACTGAGAGATTGAACAACAACAACAACATCAGAGAAAGACACTCTGTTAAGGTGAAGGAAACAAGGGAGGGACCCATGCAGGGGAGAGTCCTCACAGCAGAGGGAAGGTGGCCTCAGCCTCAGGGGATGAATCAGACTGGTCCTTATTAGTGATTGCCAACAAAGGTCCATATAATCAAAGCTATGGTTTTTCCAGTAGTCATATATGGAGGTGAGAGTTGGAACATAAAGGAGGCTGAGCACCGAAGAATTGATGCTTTTGAACTGTGGTGTTGGAGAAGACTCTTAAGAGTCCCTTGGACTGCAAGCAGATCAAACTAGCCCATCCTAAAGGAAATCAGTCCTGAATATTCATTGGAAGGACTGATTCTGAAACTCCCATACTTTGGCCACCTGATGCGAAGAACCACCTCATTAGAAAAGACCCTGTTGCTGGGAAAGATTGAAGGCAGGAGGAGAAGAGGACGACAGAGACTGTTGGATGGTATCACTGACTCGATGGACATGAGTTTGAGCAAGCTCTGGGAGGTGGTGAAGGACAGGGAAGCCTGACGTGCTGCGGTCCATAGGGTCTCAAAGAGTCGGACATGAATGAGCACTGAACAACAACAACAACAACATACTTTAGCTTAGTCAGAACAACCTGGAGGGCTTCGAAAAATGGATTGTTGGGCATCAGCTCCAGAGTTTCTGAATTAGTAGGCCTGGAGAGAGGCCCAAGAATGTGCATTTCTCACAGGCTTATGCCGACACTGATTCTACTACTACTCAGAGGATCACGCTTTGAGATCAATCACTGGACTTCTAAGAAAATGTTTTCTTCCTGAATTTTAGAAGGAGAGATGGCAAAGACAACCACCAACTCATCCATCTTATCATGAGCATTATGTTGTAAGGATTTGATATTTAAAAAGTGGAGAGCCAAATTGGCTAACAAGAGGAGAACAGCAAAGAAAACAAGCCAACTCGGAGACCTAACAACTCTGAGCTGAGCAAGCCATTGCTGGAACTCCTTAAACTGTATATTTAAATGTGAAACAAATAAATGTCCTTATTATCAAAACCACTAGTGGTGGGTAATCTGTTACCTGCAGCAGGTATTGTCTAAACTGATGTTTGGTTTTTATTTTCCCTTAGGAATAGTAGTGAAAAATAAAATTGACATTTAAAAATATGGAATCTCTTATTAGGTATCAGTCTAGAGTATCAGTTTAGTTCAGTTCAGTCACTCAGTCATGTCCAACTCTTTGTGACCCCATGGACTGAAGCACACCAGGCCTCCCTATCCATCACCAACTCCCGGAGTTTACTCAAACTCATTTCCATTGAGTCGGTGATGCCATCCAACCATCTCATCCTCTATTGTCCCCTTCTCCTCCTGCCTTCAATCTTTCCCACCATCGGGGTCTTTTCAAATGAGTCAGTTCTTCACATCAGGTGACTAAAGTATTGGAGTTTCAGCTTCAGCATCAGTCCTTCCAATGAATACCCAGGAATGATCTCCTTTAGGACGGACTGGTTGGATCTCCTTGCAGTCCAAGGGACTCTCAAGAGTCTTCTCCAACACCACAGTTCAAAAGCATCAAATATTTGGCACTCAGCTTCCTTTATAGAGTATCAGGAATCCATTTGCCTCTTGGATGTAGGTACTTTGATAGGATTTATCCTAAGTCCCTGAGAGCTGGGAAGGAAGAACCAACATGGTTCTCCGAGAAGCCAAGGGAAGAGAATTCCAACCACTGAATTATTCATATCTCCATTCACCCATTTATTTAGTATCAGCTTATTTATTCTTTTGATAAACCCAAGGTTGACCTGTAATTGTGAAAGGTGTTCGTTTAACTCTTGTAAGTTCCCATCCCAGGAATGGTCTAAATCAGATCATTATTAATTCAGAGTATTACTAATGTTAAACAATGATGATATAGATCTTTGCCAATCCCTCAAAATAATGTGACTTCAGTGCTAGCATACATTTTAAGTGTGCATTCCAATATTAAGAAAAATTTACTTGTCACAAAGGTGTAGGTGTGGATAGATTTTATTAATAATATATGACAAAACATATAAATTCTGGTGATATTTTATTTACTTTATTCTTTCTTCCCTCCTTTGCTATCTTTCCTCTAATTACTGGATAAGATTAGTTTTTTTTTAAAAAGAATTTGCTTTATAGTTTTAATTTTGTCTTATGCTGCTTTTGTCAAATTTTTCATTGGTGCCCTTTTCTCTGAGTGTGCAGATGGGTAAAAGTTCTTTTTTGAGTGATCAGGCATTCAGAAATAACAAGCATGAGAAGAAAAAGAACTCTAAGTCTGTCAAGAAGTTACAGTAATACCATAGAAGCTCCATTTGGTTGTACCATGTGTGTGGAATCTTTCTGACTGAATTCATTCCCACCATATTTATCACAGATGAACTTGAGTGCATCTCAACAATCTTGGCTCTTAAATTGCACTCTTGTGCTGTTTTTACAACTGCAACAAAGGGGGATTTGAAAGTAGGAGTGAGGTCTGAAGAAAAAATATATTTAATTGGGTCTCAGGCTCTAAAATCTTAACCCTAGTTTCTTAAATTGTGCAAAGATGCTTTATATTTTGCCAGGTATATGTGGAAGGAAATGGTAAAGCATCAGAAAGAAATTTTCAGATCTGCTTACACTGCTGTTTATACTGATGGAGGGGCTTCCCTGTTGGTGCTCATGTGAAGAATCTGCCTTCCAGTGCAGGAGTTGCAAGGGATGTGGGTTCAATCCCTGGGTTGGGATGACCCCTGGAGTAGGAAAGGCACTCCACTCCAGTATTCTTGCCTGGAAAATTCCATGGACAGAGGAGTCTGGCCGTCTACAGTTCAGGGGGCCATAAAGAGTCAAACATAACTGAGCAACTGAGCACATACTGGTGAATCTAAGGTCAACTGTGATAGTTCAGTTTGGCTAGTAAGAAATTCTGGATGGGGTCGGGCTTTTATTGGTCCCTAGGATTGAATTATCTTTGAGAAAGCTGCCAGCTCTTCTGAAAATTTGTAATCAGTGAGAATAATTTTATTGTTCTTCCTCTGAATGCCTAAGTACTCCTGCTGGTACTCATACTCCTTTGTCTTGCAAGGGAGAAAAACTGTGCATCACTTTTCCAGCCAATTGTATGTCTGTCCTCGTTTTCAAAAATTAGTCTAATTTGAGGTTTCATTCTTCTTCAACTCAGAAGGGAGGGAATTGCAAGAAAGTATATTGGTAATAGACTACAGCCTGAGGAAAACGAAATTATATCTATGTGAAACCAAGCAGGGAACAAGTACACTTTTAATAAAGCTTAAATCAGTGGTTCATAGCTTGGAACTAACTTCTGTTAGGCAGCAGTATTTCCTTGTGCTCTGTCAAAGACCTTATCATTGTAAATTTTTTCTTTCAATATAGAGCAAGTTACTAAAAATTCGCAGCTAGTAGATTTTTTCAACTTATTTGCAAAACTAAAATATCCCTTTGCTTTAAAAAAAACTATAGTAGAATGAAAATGTAATATTTCTACAGTGAAGTTAAAGGCTAATGATTCTCCAAATTATATATTATCCAGAAATCTCTTAGGATAAAGACCTGTCTAGATCAACTGTAAGGTTTATGAGAGTAAGGGCTGTATCTGGTTATATTTATGAAGTCCATGCCTGATATTTAATACAAATGCAATCTTTTTGGAATGAATGCTGTTGTTTTCTAGAATTATTCCACTTTTCAGTGCCTTTAAGATGTATTGGTCATGTTTTTTTACTACGTTTTTATTAACATACTTCAGACATAATTTGAAGTATTTGATTTCTTTATGAATAAAAACTTTGTCCTCTTGGTAGTCTTGTCAGTTTTTGCTTCCCTTCCATCTAAATTATGCTACACTATTAGAATGGGAAAAAAATGTAAAAAGAAAAATTTTGCTTGAGTGACTAATATCATTATTTCAAATATTAATTTTCACCTTTATTCTTTAGGAGAAAAATAGGTTTAAAAAGTGAAGACTACAAAAAATAGAATAAAAATTGTGTATGTAGTGTAAGTATGTATGCTATATAAGTATTCTAAAGTAATGGGAAGCTTTCAAAAACTGCAAAGTTACTGATGGGAAGTTTCTGGCCAGTGATGATTTTTAATCTAAGAAGCCAATTGAACTTTATTTACTTATTATTATATTTATTTTATTATAACTTTAGCAATTGTATATTAAGAATATTAGTAGACATTATAGAAATTTGAAAAGCATTTACTCTATTTTTTAATAAACTATTTTTTTTAATTGAAAATAATGCTAGCATACACAACTTTGTTATATGTAGAATATTAACATAAGCCAAGGAATGCAGGTGGCCTCAGGAAACTAGAAAAAGCAAGAAAAACAATTTTCCCCTTTGAATCTCCAGAAGGAACACAGGCCTGCCAGATCTTAATTTCAGTATTGTATGATTCATTTATGGGCTTCCCAAGTAGCACTAGTGGTAAAGAACTCATCTGCCAATCCTGGAAACATAAGATAGGTGGGTTTGATTCCTGGGTCAGGAAGATCCCTTGGAGGAGGGCATGGCAACCCCATCCAGTATTCTTGCCTGGAGAATCCCATGGACAGATAAGCTGACAGGCTATAGTACATAGGGTCACAACGAACTGGACATGATTGAAGTGACTTAGCACACAAGATTCACTTAGGACTTCTAACTGCTAGAACCATAAATAATAAATTTGTGCTTTTTTAGCACACAAATGTATGGCAATTTGTTACAGCATAAAAAGTAACTAATACAATTTTGGTACCTGGAAGATGAGTCTTACTGAAAAAATTACCAAAAAATATGGACATGAGTTTGGAATTGAGCAGAGGTTTGGAAAAATTTTGAGGAGCAAGACAGGAAAAGCTTGGGTTGCCTTTAACAGACTGTCAGTAGAAATATGAATATTGGGGAAGAGTCAAGATGACAGAATAGGAGGACATGGAATTTATATCTCCTCGCAACTATATCAAGAATACATCTACGAACGAAACAGTTATCACAGAACACCTGCTAAACCCTAGCAGAAGGTCAGACACCTAAAAGAACAAGAAGAATCCCCATGCAACCAGGTAGGATGAAAGAAAGAAAAAACAAAAAGAGGAAACAGGAAGGGACCAGCACCCCTGGAGGGGAACTGAAAGTGAAGAGAGGTTTCCACGCTCAGAAAAGCCCATTCACAGTGGGGAAATCAGCTAGGGCAGAAAGAGGATTGGTGAGAAATGCTGCAACTGGTCTGTGAAAGGCAGGACACAGTAAGAACTGTGCCCATGATCTGTGCTGCTGCCTGCATACCCCAGCCTGAGTCCGGTGTCTCCTGGTGCGGACAGGGGCTGAGTGATGGAAAGTGGTGTTTGAAGAATGGACCCAGGGAGGGGACAACTGCTGGCTGTGAAAAGACAGCATGAAGGGATAGGAGTAAGGAGTTCCACAACTGGGAATGTTTTCAGAAGAAGCTACACAAACATTCTGACTTTTCTAGAAGAAACTATAGAAGCACTTCTCTGGGTCACCATAGAAGCAAGGTACCATCGCTGAGTGGCATGCAAGGGGGGGGGGGCCTCCACAGCAACCTCCTTCCCTCCCAGCCAGCCTCATGGCTCCATGGGCGCTAGGAGGGGCACCTGATCTAAGCATGCTTGTCCACTTCTAAGCCAAGGAATCCTCTGTCCACACAAGCTCCAGAGACCACCAACAAATACAAAAGACCATAAGAGACTACATGCCCCCCAAAATGACCAACCTAGAATAATGGACACATTTTTAGGAAAGTGCAACCTTCCAAGACTGAACCAGGAAGAAACATGAAAATATGAACAAACCCATCATAAATAATGAAATTGAAACTGTGATTAAAAATCTTCTGGCAAACAAAAAGTCCAGGACAAGATGGCTTCACTAGTGAATTCTATCAAACATTTAGAGAAGAGCTACAACCTATCTTTCTCAAAATCTTCCCAAAAATTGCAGAGGGAGGAATACTCCCAAACTCATTCTATGAGTCCACCATGATTCTAATACCAAAACCATACGAAGATATCTCACACAGAAAAGAATATTACAGGCCATTAATCACTGATGAATATAGACACAAAAACCCTCAACAAAATACTAACAGACAGAATTCATTAAAGGAACACACACATTAAAAGGACAATACACCACAATCAAGTGGGATTTAACCCAGGGATGCAAGGATTCTTTACACGAATCAGTCAATGTGATACACCATATTAACTGAAGAATGAATATGATAATCTCAATAGACACAGAAAAAGCTTTTGACAAAATTCAGCACTCATTTATGGTAAAAAACTCAGGAAGTGGGCATAGAGGGACCCTACATCAACATAATAAAACTTGTACACGACAGACCCACAGCAAACAACATTCTCAGTGGTGAAAAATTGAAAGCATTTCCTCTCAGGTCAGAAACAAGACAAGGATGTCTACTCTTACCACTTTTATTCATCATAGTTTTGGAAATTCTAGCCCTGGCAATCAGAGAAGAAAAAGAAATGAAAGGAATCCAAATTAAAGAAAAGAAGTAAAATTGAAACTGTTTGCAAATGACATTACACATAGAAAATCCTAAAAATACCATCAGAAAAACTACTACAGCTCTTCAATGAATTGGTGAAGTTTCAGGTTATAAAATTAATACACAGAAATCTGCATTTCTTTATACTCCTGAACGATGAAAAATCAGAGAAATTAAGGAAGCTATCTGATTTACCATCGCAACAAAAAGAATACCTAGGAATAAACCTACCTAGAGAGGCAAAGGATCTGTACTCAGAAAACTATAAGATACTGATGAAAGAAATCAAAGATGATGCAAACACATGGAGAGATATACCATGTCCTTGGATTGGAAAAATCAATATTGTGAAAATAATTATACTACCCAAAGCAATCTACAGATTCAAGGCAATCTTTATCAAATCACCAAGAGCATTTTCACAGAATCATAACACTTAAATGTACCATTTGTATGGAAACTCAAAAGACCCCCACATAGCTAAAGCAATCTTGCAAAAGAAAAATGGAGCTGGAGGAAATCAGGCTCCTTGACTTCAGACTATATTACAAAGCTACAGTGATCGAGACAGCATAGTACTGGCACAAAAACAGAAATATAGATTGATAGAATCGGTAGACAGCCCAGAGATAAACTCGTGCAGCTGTGGTCACCTAATCTAATCCAGAGGCTAGAACATACAATGGTGAAAAAACAGTCTCTTCAGGGAGCGGTGCTGGGAAAACTGGACAGCTCCGTGTGAAAAGAATGAAATTAGGAATGAACATTCCCTAACACCATACACACATAAAAAAAACCTCAAAATGGACTGACATGTAAGGCTGAACACTATAAACCTCTTAGAGGAAAGCATAGAACACTTTGACATTAATCACAACAAGATCTTTTTTGACCTATCTCCTCCTCTTCATAATCTTCTAGAGTAATGAAAATAAAACAAAAGTAAACAAATGGGACCTAATTAAACTTGAAAGATTTTGCACAGCAAAGGAAACCATAAACAAGACAAAAAGATAGCCCTCAGAATGGGAGAAAATATTTGCAAACAAAGCAAGGCAGTACTGATTCCCTATTTTAATCCTTTGTTGAAAAAGGCAAATGCTGAGTGATAGAAAATTAAATTATTTTTATTCTTAGCAATTAAAAACAGGTCTTTAGAGTGAATCCCCACATCAAAAGGATTGCATTATTTTTATTGCAGTGTTATGGTAACATGAACTCTGCCTCTCTTTTTTTTCTGTATTTATCCTATTGCAGGAATAAAAGATTAAAATCCAGTTTGGCCTCATTGAAACACATTTACAGAGTGTTATAGAGAATTGGTTTATGATTATTATCCCATAATAGACAAAGTATCCTTTATCCTCTATCAGTTTAGTGTCTGAAATTATGCATTCTATTCATTTTTTAATGAAATGTGGATTAAAGATTCTCTAATTTAATAAACGGCATAAGAGTCAAAAGTTAATTGGATCTTTGTTGAATGAGCAGTGACCACTGTGTGTGATTGATGGGAGGAAAAGTCAGTGAATTACATTTTTAATTTGTTTTATGTATTTAAAACTTTTAGATTAGTAAAATGTGTATTTTTTTAATCAGTTTTCTCAAGTAAATTATGTAGCACTAATTATTCTTATAAAAATCATGGTAAAATCCTAATTTCTTTCAAAAATAAAAATTTCTCAGATTCTGCAAATCCGAGATATAAAAAATGCCACATGCTTGAGTACGTATAGTTTATTATGTTTTCATTTTAAAGACAGAAAATGAATGTTATTACCAAGACATATAAACAGTTCTAGATTTGTCTCCTGCTGTTTTTTATGAGTTTCAACCAAACTTTAAAGTTTGCAATCTTGTTTAATTCTTACCTTGTGGCTCAGATGGTAAAGCATCTGCCTGCAGTGCGGGAGACCTGGGTTCGATCCCTGGGTTGGGAAGATCCCCTGGAGAAGGAAATGGCAACCCACTCCAGCACTCTTGCCTGGAAAATCCCATGGATGGAGGAGCCTGGAAGGCTACAGTCCATGGGGTCACAAAGAGTCGGACACGACTGAGCGACTTCACTTTTCACTTTCTATTCTTTATTCTTAGAGCTCCTGCTGAATTTACTGGGAAAGAGGTTACCATCTCCAAGCGCTTGTTTTAGGAAATGCAGAAATTCACATTTGCAAATACCATGGTGAAGGTGACAAAGTGATTGTCACCACATTTTGCATAACCCTGGTGGTAGCAGAAGGAATTTTACAATTTAAGTATCACTGACCTTTCATGAAATATACAGATTGTCCTTTTAAACCTCTTGGTGATAGATGTTTGTGTGTGCAGACTTGCCTTCCATATTGTAAATTCAAAAGGACAGTGTATTCATTGCTGTCCATTGCTGTTACATAAGTTCCCTATATGCAAACCTTCAACTTGCAAACTTTCAAAGACCTGAACATATGTTTGCATATCCAGTCCCGTACGTGTAGTTCACATGTCTGACGTACATCATATGTGTGCATCCTCTACAAGCAGTTGTGCTTTTGTGTACTTTTTGTACAATACTGTAAAGAGTACAGTAGTACAGTATGTTTATTTCAATCCTAAGATGTCTAGATGGAGAAGACAAAGGCATCCCACTCCAGTACTCTTGCCTGGAAAATCCCATGGACGGAAGAGCCTGGTGGGCTGCAGTTCATGAGGTCGCTAAGAGTCGGACACGACTGAGCGACTTCACTTTGACTTTTCACTTTCATGCATTGGAGAAGGAAATGGCAACCCACTCCAGTGTTCTTGCCTGGAGAATCCCAGGGACGGGGCAGCCTGGTGGGCTGCCGTCTATGGGGTCGCACAGAGTCGGACACGACTGAAGCGACTTAGCAGCAGCAGCAGCAAGATGTCTAGAAACAAGCATAAAAGCAGTGGTAATATTGTTGGAACTGCCAGCAGCCCCAACAGGGAGGCCTGGCGTGCTGCGATTCATGGGGTCACAAAGAGTCAGACACGACTGAGTGACTGAACTGACTGACTGTACTTTTCAAGGTACTTTTAAGATTTAGTGTTTTCTCTATTTTTTGCTATGTGTTTGTTTTTTATGTACTTTTTGTGTGTGTGAAAAGTATTGAAACCTTTACAGTACAGTACTATATAGCCGACTGTGTTGTTTGAGCACCTAGGCTGACTTTGTTGGGCTTAGGAATAAATTGGACTTAGGAACATACTCTTGGAACAGAACTTGTTTATATGTAGGGGGCTTACCTGGTGGCTCAGGTGGTAAAGAATCTGCCTGTAATGCAGGAGACCCTTGTTCAATCTCTGGGTCAGGCAGATCCCCTGGAGAAGGGAATGGCTACCCACTCTGATATTCTTGCCTGGAGAATTCTATGGATAGAGGAGCCTGGCAGGCTACAGTCCATGGGGTCTTAGAGAGTTGGACACTGCTGAGCGACTAACACTTTCACACTTTCACTACCGTATTTATAACACCTGTGCCTCTTAAAGTCCCAGTCTTTGCCTTTAAGGGAACCATCAGTTCTTGATACCTCCTGCTCTCTTGGTCTCTTTGCTGCTATCTTCCCAGGTGAAAATTCACCTGGGCTGTGCCTTTGAGGTAGGGTTTCACTGTATTGGTAAAGCTTTCCTCTGCTCTCCCTGTTAACCATCATCTCAGTTCTGACTTCTTTATAAAAAGTTGCTTTGTATTGGCCAGGTATTCTGCCGACATGTCCAGCCAGTAGGGAAGATAGTTTGAAGTAAATGTAGTTCATTGGTGGTGATCTGACAGTGCACTAAAGATAAGAGCAAGTAAGAAAGTTGTTGTTGTTTTTTTGTGTGTGTGAAGAAATAAAGAAGAAAGAAAACTAAAGGTCCTAAGAAATATGTAGCTAACACTTCACCTCACATAATTCAGTTTTTCTCAAGGCTGGCTACTGGGCTTCCCAGGTGATGTTAACAATAAAGAATCCACCTGCCAATGCAGGAGACCAGGAGGAGGGCATGGCAATCCACTCCAGTCTTCTTGCCTGGAGAATCCCGTGGAGAGAGGAGCCCAGCGGTCTGTGGTTCATAGTGTCACAAAGAGTAGGGCATGACTGCAGTGACTTCACACACATGCTAGGCTTCCACCATATCAATTTTTAGAAGTGATCATGGTAGCAACTACTTTGTTAACCTGTGATTTAAAAAAGAAAAATTGTTTTACATCATCATTGTGAACAGTACTCATCCCTTGATTACATCTTTGTCCATTGCTTACTTCCCTACACCTACCTGTTCCACCAGCTGTTAAACACTGACAATTTGGTCATCCATCTGCATTGTTTATTGTCTGCCTACTCTCTTGTCAGGCACTAAGCCTGATGTTGAACTTCAAGGGAGCCAGGCATGGGATGCAGGGCAGGACACCTGTATGCAGTTACTATGCAGAGCAGATTTGGGGTACAAATAGTCATTGGCCACATCTGTCTTAAATCACGAGCTATTATCTTCCTCATGGAGATTCCTCAACTCTACCAACATCTGTTCTTGGAAATAAAATCCTCCCCTTTTCATTTTGGTAGGATAGTTACAGTCTATGTTATATAGTTGCTATAATCTGGATTTAGCTCATAACTTCCATTTAAACAAATATCTTCCCATCTGAAAACTATGGACGTGTTTCTGTTCAGATTTTAAAAAACAAATCACCAATCTAATTTGTGTGTTTTAGACACAAAATTGTACATATTTACCTAATGTGGGGATTTTTTTCCAGACTTATTTATGATCATAGAGGCATACCTATATTTCTCTATATTTGACCTAGAGATAGATTTTTTTAAATGCCATCATCCTAAGATAGTGGTCTGAAGCTTACATTTTTTAACTTCAAACATTTTGGACATATTTTCCAGTTAGAAAATACAGATATTTCATTGTGTGAATGTATTTTTAATTCTTCACCTTTTGAGAGACAGGCATCACCAACATGGCATCACCAAAGCAGTGGACATGAGTTTGAGTAGACTCCGGGAGTTGGTGAGGGACAGGGAAGCCTAACATGCTGCAGTCCATGGGGTCACAGAGTCAGACACGACTGAGCAACTGAACTGAACTGAAAAGCCTTGTGTTGCATGCAATTATGAATTAAACATTGTCTGTCATAGGACAAATTCCTAAAAGTGGTATTTCTAAGTTTTATACATATGTATTATATAGTATATTTATTTAATATATATTTTAATATTTTAAAATATATTTACTATATTAACTATTAATATATAACATATACATATATATTTTAAAATATTACAGCCAAATTACACTCAAAAAGAATTATACAAATTTATATTTCAAACAGTGTACTAGAATTCTGCTTTCTCTATACCTTTATTACTACTAACTGAAATCAGTCTTTAAGATTTTGCTTATCTAATCAGTTCAGTTCAATCACTCAGTCCTGTCCAACTTTTTGCGATGCCATGCACTGCAGCATGCCAGGCCTCCCTGTCCATCACCAACTCCCGAAGTCCACTCAAACTCATGTCCATTGCATAGGTGATGCCATCCAACCATCTCATCCTCTTTTGTCCCCTTCTCCTCCTCCCCTCAATCTTTCCCAGCATCAGGGTCTTTCCAAATGAGTCAGTTCTTCGCATCAGGTGGCCAAAGTATTGGAGTTTCAGCTTCAGCATCTGTTCTTTCAGTGAATATTCAGGACTGATTTCCTTTAGGATGGACTGGTTGGATCTCCTTGCAGTCCAAGGGACGCTCAAGAGCCTTCTCCAACACCACAGTTCAAAAGTTTCAATTCTTTGGCACTCAGCTTTGTTTATAGTCCAACTCTCACATCCATACATGACTACTGGAAAAAACCATAGTTTTGACTAGACAGACCTTTGTTGGCAAAGTAATATCTCTGCTTTTTAATATGCTGCCTAGGTTGGTCATAGCTTTTCTTCCAAGGAGCAAGCATCTTTTAATTTCATGGCTGCAGTCACTATGTGCAGTGATTTTGGAGCCCCCCAAAATAAAGTCTGTCACCATTTCCATTGTTTCCCCGTCTATTTGCCATGAAGTGATGGGACTGGATGCCATGATCTTCATTTTCTGAATGTTGAGTATTAAGCCAACTTTTTCAGTCTCCTCTTTCACTTTCATCAAGAGGCTCTTTAGTTCCTCTTCGCTTTCTGCCATAAGGGTGGTGTCATCTGCGTATCTGAGGTTATCTAATGGACAGTGTTTTATTGTATTATAATGAGATCCACATAATGATACCACTGATAGTTTTTTTTAAATCATCCAGTGAAGAATGAAGACATGACCACATGAACACAGTTAACTATTCAATTTATGTGATGCATTTTGTTTCAAGTTGATGAATGAAAAAAGTTAACAAATATTCCAAACTCTTATTTTGAAGTCTACTACTTTGGGAAAGCCTGGAAATACTTCAGAATATTTCAAGTGCATAGTGGTGTTGTCACGTTTCCCAAGCTACAGTAGATTTAAAATCGTCTTGAATTATGATATGCTTTTATTAATCACCGATAGTCTGATTTCCAAGTTCTTCAGACATTCTTTCATTGACTGAGGCAATATTCGTAGAAGTTGTGAAAACTACACTTTTTATTCTTTAAAAGCAAATAAGGCGTGTCAAAAAATAACCAAAGTCGAGGAAATTATGAGGAACCACAAGAATAAGTTGGGGTTCATCAAGTAAGACTGTTGGCAGAAGCAAATGTGCAGAATGTTTTTAAATTCACTGCTAAGAAATCTTTTTAAATCCAGTTTTGAGTATTTGAAAGTCACATAATACTTCGCAGAATGACAACAAGACAAATGTCACAATAATCACAAAAATACATAAAGTACATTCTTATTTTAAATTTCTCCTTTAAAAGAGATATATAACCCAGGCAAAAAAAAAAGTTAAAACAATATGCACATCACCAGCTAAGTTCAGTTTGACTTCTGTTTACCAGATGTTTTGATAGAAATCTTCTTCAGTGTTCAATATAATAATGTCTTTGAAACATTGCTGTGAAACTTCTAAGCCATATATCCTGTTTGTTGATAAGGAATATATGGATTGGGGAATCAGTGTTAAGACCACACGGACATTTATTGTAAAACAAAAATTAAAGTATTACTCTCAATATAATAATTGTTTTAAGAGTCTTAATAAATAAAGACAAATTTCAACATGATATATACAGTCATCTAGAGCAATATAGTATGGAGAAAATAGAAAAATATTTCCCCTTGCTGAACTGTGGATTACTTCTGCTTTAGTTTCGGAGGAATTCAGTTTTAGAACTGACCTATGGGGTGCTCATGTCCTTACTCTATTGCCATGATCACAAGATTATTTATTTACCAAAATGATGCTAAAAATCTTTGTAGATGTCTATACATGACTGCCTTCTCTCTAATTTTCTTTACATAAAGACATCAATGAAATAAATATGTAGTGAAATCCTGATTATACTAGACTTAAATGTGTTTTTTAAATATGCCTTCTTAAGCCTTGATAGGCCAGGGTCTAGGAGACTCCACTGGAGAACTCTCAAAGGCCTGACTTGCCCCATATTTTGTCATGCTTTTATTTGGATTCATTCACAATAACAGCTGCTCATCATGCAGGGTATTGGAGAATGACCTAAATTAACTTTTCTGCAGGAAGTAAAGGGACCTCAGGATAGGAGACTGCAGTTTCAAATTTCCCCTGAGATGTAAATTAATTCAGTCTTTATCTGGGATGACTTAAAGGACTTCGTATATAATGTCTCTTGTTTCTCTCAAAGAGGATCTATCAGCATCAGACACCTAGGTCGAGTCATCAAATACACAGGTCTACTTACTGAGAAAAATCTGATTAGTTCAGAATAAAAGGGTGAGGGGAGAGGCACTGTGAACAAGGCTCACTTCCAAAAAGAATGGGTTAGGAAGAAGACTAAAAGAAATCAGGTCATTTATTTAGGGGGTTAAAAAAAAAAAAACATGGATGATTAGCAGTCCCTTTTAAGGAAACTTTATAATTTTATGAGGTACTTTTCTTTGCCATTTTGTTAATTCTTTATTTCCAAAATTTATTTCAATATGTTATTAAGAACTTGTCATCCTGTATATTAAGTATAAACAATCTCAGGAGAACAAGGATGAATAAAATATGTTTATTGATCAGTAGGCACTCACATGCTACTTTTCTACATTCATTTTCTTGCCGTTTTCCATTGATGAAGGCTATTTATCTTCTCTTTTTTTTTGGCTTGTAACTATAATTTCTGCTCTTAAATTTTTTGGTTTTTTGATAACCATTTCTTAGGGCTTTCCAGGTGGCACAGCGGCAAAGGCTCCACCTGCCAGTGCAGGAGACACAGAAGACACAGGTTCAGTCCCTGGGTCGAGAAGATGCCTGGGGTAGGAAATGGCAACCCACTCCAGTATCCTTGCCTGGAAAATTGCATGGAGCGAGGAGCCTGGTGGGCTACAGTCCATGGGGTCGAAAAGGGTCAGACACAACTGAACAACTGAGCATAAAGTCATTTCTTAACCTATAAAGTTAGTGTTCTTTACACAGCTGTTACTGTCTTAGAGTTTGCTTATCTGAAAGATTAAATGTCTCCAAAGATCTCCTGAACAGAGCTGCTCCCAGGACTATGATGTGGCCGCTACAAAAAATAAGATCTTATAAAACTCAATGGTTTTGTTGGACTTGTTATCCTCTGGCTCTTGCATTCCCTGTGCCTTGATTGGCAGGGACTCTTTTTGTTCATATTTTGAGGAATTTTTATGGAGCAGAGATTCCTAAACATAGTTTTCAAAACAATAACTCGTCCTCAAAATAACAACTATTTTGTAAAACCTTTACTGTCATGAAACAAAATCCATTTAGTGTACCAACATACATAATTCTTTAAAGTCCCCAACCCTAATATATAAAAGAGCTAAAGGAAATAAAATAAAATGTTCTTCATTACCTAAATGACTGAACTCAACCATTTAACAGACACACCGAATACTGATGCTTATTGCTATTCTTAGAATCATAGAATACAACATGTATTAATGCAGACCACCCTGCCCTCCCCCAAATAAATTTTATAGATCCTCGGCTCTAATCATTGGGAGACTCAAATGTCTCTACACATTTCCTAGACGCTTCCAGAAGTCACTAGCTGCCTTATTGAGAACCAGTTATAGAACATAACCTTCAGTGCATATTTTTGATGTGTGTTTCTATTTGTTTGCTCCAAGGAAGGCTATGTTGTGAAGCTTCTGTGAGCATAGAATCATAGCATATTTTCTTTTTCGAGTCACTGAAATAGAACCCAGACATGCCACACGTGGGCCTGATATATTTTAGTAAATATATCTTCAAGTGGTATATCGTAAATTGAAAATCTGAATTTCCTAGTATGATCACTGTGTTGCCATCATGGGTCAAGATGAATTGGCAGAAACCACTTACTGAAGGATTTGATAATGTTTCATGAAAAGAGAATTAATATGATTGTTTTTAATAAGTAATGTCCTATGAGTGGCAAGATAGCATTTTACAGGGAAAAAAAAAAATGAGAACTCCCCAAATTTTTTAACCAACACAAACATTAACTAGTTTCAAAATCATGTCTATTTCACTTTCATCTTTCTCCTTACTACTATTTCTTTGTCACACAGCTCATACATCCATGAAACACAACTTTTTATAGCCATGAAACAATTTCCTTCACATACGTGCTTCTTCACCAAATTTTTCACTGTATAACACTTCAAGTTCATTTTACTCAAATGAATCCACAAATATTAAGGACTTAGTACTTTACATAACTCCAGTTCATGTTTCAACATATCTTGCCCATCTACTTTTGATTTCCCCGTCCCTTTTCTTCAGATTAAAAACAAAATAAAAATAACATCTGACACAACTACTCTACTCTCCAAAGAGGAATTGTAAAGTGTAAAACTTTAACAGTTTTAAATGCTGAAACTGTTAACATTTTAAAATGTTAAAACCTTTTTTGATGGTCTGTTTTAAAATCTGTGGAGCCTATAGTTTTCACAAAACTCAGATCCTTTGTCTTCTTTGTTATCAAGCTCTGTATCACCTTATTTACTTTATAGTATCCTGAATATTTATTATTTTTGCACCAGCTCCATGAACGAATGAGTGAGTGAATGAATAGAACATGTTTGTTAAACATGCAAATATAAAATCTAAACAAGTAAATATATTTATTCAGTCAAGATTTTAATGATTCTTCTCCTTTACCAAAGGGAAGCTTGTACCAAACACCTTGGTTGAAATACTGCTGATCACAAACAGGCCCCATCATTTTGAATGTATGTCATAGCTTTGTTGTTGGATTATTTTCTGAAAACCTAAGAAGTGGATTAGCTTCCTTCCTTAGCTGCTTTTCTCTATAGTGAGGCGCATTTAGACTTTAATTGCTCTAACAACGTCTATAGTTTTTTTTTTTTTTTTTAAATGCACTACCCTTTGTATATCGGAGAAGTCAATGACACCCCACTCCAGTACTCTTGCCTGGAAAATCCCATGGACGGAGGAGCCTGGTGGGCTGCAGTCCATGGGGTCGCTAAGAGTCAGACACGACTGAGTGACTTCACTTTCACTTTTCACTTTCATGCATTGGAAAAGGAAATGGCAACCCACTCCAGTGTTCTTGCCTGGAGAATCCCAGGGAAGGGGGAGCCTGGTGGGCTGCTGTCTCTGGGGTCGCACAGAGTCAGACACGACTGAAGCGACTTAGCAACAGCAGCAGCTTTGTATATAAAAAAATAGTATGCATAACATAATTTTGAAAATGATTTACTTACCATGTCTACATTTTGACCAGGACATAGCTTGTATTGGAGAACGTACCTGGATTCAAGAAACAGGTCATATGTGTAAAAGAGTATTTCTTTTTCTGCGAAGACATGTGATACCTGAGGGGTTCAAGTTCTTGTTGGCATTTTTAGGACCCTACTCAGGTCCAATATTGTGTATAATATTATTCATGACTTGTGAAATTGACCTTTAATCACCAGTGCTACTTTACAATACAAAATCTTTCATTAAATGTATAACCACCATTTCATTTAACTTCTAACTCTGTATGTCAGTAAAATAAAACAAAAATTTAGCTTAATGCAGTAATAGCACACATATGCTGTTCTATTCTAAAATCCTCAGAAATCTGGCAAGGTGAAAATTGGGAACATAGCTATGATCTCATGAAGTTTGAATACAGTCCTAAACGTTTTGGAAAGACTTGCCAGCTGGATTTTCATGCTCTAAGTCTGACTTCAATAATTGCTATTTTCTACCACAGTTTAGCCAGTATACCTCAGTATCTCCAGACATTCCCACCAAAACCCACTTTAAAACTAAGCACAGCTCTGGCATCTATGCTTCCATCGTGTACCAAACTCAATAGTTCTTTTCTGTGCTACTAATCAAGTTATGCAAACAACTGGAAACAATTTAGAAATACTGGAAATATGTTCTGTCTTTTCGTAACTTCTTCATACCTCCTACTTCCTCTGCTTCTCAAAAGCCCCATGTTATCTCCACCCACATTCCCATCAGTTGTCCAGACAGAAAAACTCAGGTGCTTTCTTTCTGGGAAGAAACATAGCCTAGAACTGGTTCAAGGTACACCTCTGGGTTACCAAAATCAATCTTTAAAAAAATACTTATCAACCCGAATAAGACCTGTTGTCAAGTGCAGAAATTCCATCCTGGCTGTGCTTTTGCTTCTCACATGGTGAACCTCACTGCCGACAACATTCCTTCAGCAGCCAGACCTACATCTGCACCAGGAGTGATTGACTCCTTTCTCCATGGGACTGATTTAAAATTAAAAAAAAAAAACTGTAGATCCTACATAACCTTCCAACTCTTGGAAATAAGAATTACTGCATCTATTCATCCTCTTAAAGAGGTGAATGTTTTCACCCTGATAGTTTGACTGTTTGTATTTGATGCTTGATTTTTTAAGTTTAATTATAATCAGTTTATAGGCGCGTAAGACATTATAATAATGACCTTTATATTTCGTTGAAAATTTCATGTATTATAATCAGAGTTTAGAATTACTGTCCTAGAAGTATGACTTGATGAAGCTATTGGAGCAGTGACCTTTACAAACTTTTAACAAAATAGTGAAACTCCTGTTTGTTGTTGTTGTTCAGTTGCTAAACTGTGTCAGACTCTTTAAAATCCCGTGGACTGCAGCACACCAGGCTTCCCTGCCCTTCATTATTTCCTGGAATTTGCTCAAACTCATGTCCATTGAGTCGGTGATGCAAGTTTACATGCTGGAGGTGAGAGGCAGCAGCCAGAGGAAGCCACCAAAGTCTGTCTTCTGCAGAAACTGGTAATTAGGAACAGGTCAGAGGTCAAAAGCAGATAGAACAGGCAAAACAAGCAAGAAACACTTGAACTTCTGCTCTTGTGACTGCTGCTAGACTGCCCCCTGCTGGAGGCTGAAGCAGTGCAGCTTGCTAGCTTGTCACACCTGACCCTAAAGGTCCTTGTGTGTTAGTTGCTCAGTTGTGTCCCACTCTTTGCGACCCCATGGACTTTAGACCACCAGGCCCCTCTGTCCATGAGATTCTCCAGGCAAGAATACTGGAATGGGTTGACATTTCCTTCTCCAGGGGAAAGATGCAGCCAAAGACAGGGCCTGACCTTGAGTGCTTTAATTCAAACAGGTCACTAGACCAACAGGTCAGGTGCTTTTCTTATAGAAAAAGAAAGTAAGTGGGTGACACATCTCTTAGTCACTTTGAATTTTAGTATTTCTTAAGCTATCTTAAAGAGCTTCGCATATGGCTCAGTGGTAAAGAATCCACCAGCAATGCAGGAGCCGCAGGATCAAACACAGGAGTTTGATCCCTGGGTCTGGAAGATCCCCTGGAGAGGGAACTGGCAACCCACTCCAGTATTCTTGCCTAGGAAATCCCATGGACAGAGGAGGGTGTTGGGCTATATTCTGCAGGGTCCTAAGAATTGGATGTAACTGAAGTGACTTAGCATGCACCAGCACAAGCTATCTTAGTTCAAAATCTACAAACTGAAATACAAAGGAAAAGATAAGGAAAATGAGAAAAGAAAGAAAGGCTCAATGTTTCTGATTGCAGAAACATTTAGGGGAATGGGTTATTGGAGAACAGAAGCATTGGTGATTTTTAAAAATGAAAATAACAGTTTGATTACTTGGCTTTTTCTCATTATCTGTCTCCTCCTTGCAAAACCCCCCACAAAAAAGGTAATTACCACAGTCTAGTCTTACATAGAACATTCAGAAATTTATACTGACACTGAAGTTACTTCATTAGTTTTTTTCTGAGAGTGACTCAGGAGAGTTCAGTTTCACATCTCTCCTCTTCTGAAGTTCCACCATTTAGTCTGCAGCATTTGTATAGTGTTATCGTCACACAACTTGTATTATCTTTTTGTGCATTTTATTTCCAGACAAGGGGCAAAGTTTCAGGAGACAAAAGCCATATCTTTAAGCTGTAATGTGGAAAAAAAAATGCACCAGGCTTTGGAATCAGGCAATCCGAGTTTTACAAATCAAGTTGTGTGGCTCTAGCCAAATCACCAGTCAACAGCATTACCTAAACTTTAAATTCAGTTAGATGAGTGGTTTTTAAGGATGTGGGGCAAGATGAAGTTAAAGAGCATTCAAAGCTTAGCTTCCTTATCACTACTTCAGCTACTGTGTCTGCTCTCTCATTTATTTCCTTTCTTGGGTTTCTACATCAGATTTTTAATTTTTTTATTTTTAATTTTTTTTTAATTCCTTGCTATTAAAAGTTTTTATGATTTGGCAGTGTATAATATAAGTTCCAAATCTGGACTTTCATTTCATCTGCCAGACATATATTTAGTGTCTTTCTTTACCTAATGAGTGTCCAGTAAATATTTGTTAGGGGATAAAAATGACTGCTGAAATTCAGCTATTCAATCATGCAGTGTTCAGGTGTTTATAACAATTTCCATGCAAAAACTTTAGTACAGCCTATAACAAATGACATTTTCAGCTTTTGAAGAGAACTCCTTTCATGTCAGTTTGAAATTCTTCTTGAATTTGATCTCTGAGTTATGGAAATAAGAAGCAGACCTGATGTGCACATGCTTTGTGCAGAGAATGAGCTGCTTTTAAGTGAATACTTTTAGCCACCATCTGATCAACCATGTAGGACTGATTCTGTGGAAATGGAGAAACTTTCCTTTCTCGTCTGAGTCACACATATGAAGGCTTTGATAAGATTAAAATAATCCAAGGAAGCAATTTCAAGATGCACAGCTAGAAACAGGAGCTAAGAAACATCCATGTCTCACATGACACAATCACCTAAGGGAAGAATCAGGTTTTAAGGACCGTCTACAGATAACGTCAGGATATACAGATAAATATGAACAACTTCTGGCTGAGCTGGCAACACTACTGGCTAACTAAGGAATCTCAAGATGTGTATCATTCAAAATATCTCTTGCTGCTTTAGAGTCTGTGTTTTAAAGAGCCGGTTATGCTGTCATTTGAAGGTTGTACTTTTTTGTGACTCTTGTCACTTTCCGTGCTTTGTCTTTCACCAAGCCTGTGGACCCATTCCCCAGTTTCTGTGAGTGTTAGCTGCCTGTGGCTCACAACTCCCCTCTGCCCTCAAAATCATTTCTGGTTCCAAAGCACTTGCATTTCCAAGGGCTTTATGTGCTCACCTCTCAACTCTGGCAGCCTACTGGCAGCAACTAACTGACATGGAGGTAGAGAAGCCAGCTCCCTCATTTCAAGGTGAAGTCAACTTTAGGGGCAGTTCATGCTCCTCACCCCTCTCCCCAGTGGGAGCAGGCTAAAGTTAGACTCCAGCTGAGACCACAGTCTTACCCAGCTTCTTTCCCTGTCTGATCCTGCTTTCCTCTCCTTTTCTCCTGAAAGCACTCATTTAAGTCATGTGTGCCCAAATCCTTGTCCCAGGCTCTGCTTCTCGGGAATCTAACATAGTGCAAGTGATACACTGGAGGGCACAAATCCTGTTTTCTTTATCCCTTCTTCTCAGTATCAGCACTTCTGGAACACAATACTCACAAGTATTTTGAAGAGTGGGCAAAGTTTAAAAAATTGATCCTCTGCTGGCCACGTTCTCATGGTGAAATATGGATAATTGAAGTCACAAGTAGTCTTACACAATTCTAACCTTATTTTAAGTTGGAAATCTTAGCTCACTAAAGATTTAGGAAGTTGGCAGAATAGGGGAGCAGAATGATAATGTCAAAATGAAATCCAGTTACCATCCTCATCTGCCATCAGAAACTATCAAGACATCATGTCAAAGAGCAAACATTCTCACTTATGGAAGTATATAAGAATATTTAATTAACATAATTATGTTGCACACCTACTCTCTGCCACATTGAAAAATAAAATAAGATGTGGCTCATACTCTCAGTGGATTGTGAATAGGGAGAGAGCCTGACAAATGAGCCAATAATTATGACAGAATTTGCCAAGACAAAAAGCAGAGTGCTATGCAAAATGGCACTTCAGCTGGTCGAAAGACCAGAGACCTTTTCTAAAATAGGGACCAGTATAAACAAAGTTGATGAAATGTTTAGGGAGGAATAAGTAGAGAAATTAGGCTAAAAGGTGTGTTGATGCAGAGTTATGAAAGGATTACACTCTTCCATAGTCCTTTAAGAGTCAGGATTAAACTTAATCTTGAGAGTGGGGGTCAGCTATCAATAATTCTTCAGGGTTTCATTTTCTCCTCTGCTTTAAAAATTATTAAAACAGCTTATTAATAAAAAGTGTCTTGAAACAATATCCTTAAACAACTATTATCATTTTTGCTTGTTTCCTTTCTCTGATCAAATGCTTACATATTTTCCAAAATTGTAGCAGTTGTGATTTCTCATTACTTTTACTTATTGTTGAATCATGAGTTTCTCCCATATGATATATTTTCCTTTTAGGTGGCTAAATACTGTTATTTACTTTAAATTACATTATCATTTTCATTTTCCCTGAAAATTTTGTAAGATATTAAACAGGCCAATAGTAGGATCATATTTGGGTTTTAGAAAAGCCACACATGAATGCTGGAGATAGATCAAGATAAGCAGAACTTGGAATCAGAAACTTCAGTAAGGGAAGCACTACCAGATAGACCAGGGAAGAGGTGATGCCATCCTCTGTGACTTATCCTCATCTGTAAATAAAGATACAAATATCTGCCTTACCAGCCTTGTAGGTTCTTGTGAAAGTTAGTTGAAATAATATATTAAAAGAACTTAGCATTTATGAAGCTCTTAAGTAATCATTCATTCAACAGAGGAAGTTGCTTTAAAAAATTGTTTTGAAGGTCTCTATGACTTTTGGGCACACAATATCCTGGAAAACACATTGAAGGCAGGTGCTTTCTTACTCATTTTCATGTGGCTAACTATGCCATTTGACCTATATTTTTACCCAGTGTACATATTTCTTCAGTGAATAAACTAATGAACAGTCAGACAATAATTACCTGTTTCTACATGGACAAACAGTTCTGTCTATGGGGAATCATGGTTTTCTTAGAATCTGCTTCTAAGAAAAATGATGTATGCATTATTCCAAGAAACCATGAATAAGTGAAAATGCTTTAGTCATCACATGGTGATAGTTCAATGTTTTCTTCTGTCTTAAGTGAAAGTGGGTATTAGCTGTGTGCATTGGTGGGACCACACAAGTGATTGGTGTAAATTGTGAAACAAGTGGTGAGAACCTTCAAGAATCCAGAGTTCTCTGGGTGCCATGAAATATATGGCAAGGCTGGAGAAGAAGTGAATCGTTTATTCCTTTGTGGCACTGAACTCAGTTACAATTTTTTGTGTAATGTCTACCTCCTCTTCTGGACTGCAGGCTCCATGAGAGCAGAGCTTCAGTCACCCTGAGTTTGCCCTCAGCGGCTGTCACAGCAGGTACCCAAAACTATTTATTAAATGAATTAACAAATACAAACTGAACGAGTGAAATGGGGCGATGTTTAGAGTGTCGGGTAAGCCACAGTTTCACTGTGAGGATATGTTCTATTTATTGCAGTGGGAAGGGAAGCAATATAAGATGATTAATACCTTCCTCATCTACTACTGAATCCCTGCTTCATTCTAAAAATAGTTTTTAAAAGGTTTGCATGAGACATTCTATGTAAAAAAATGCTGACAATATTTTTTCAAAATTATATAGTCTTACCAAACTGTATTATGTGTTGCAACTGCATGTCAGTATCTTTTTTACTCCATAATATTAATACTTAATGTAAGTTCCATATACATGCAAAGCACTTCCAGATATATATTCAGTGATCTAAATGTATATTCAGTGATCTTCAAAACAAACCTGGAGAAGATTTATCCCAAGTTGAGAAAACTGGGTCTCAACAAAACAGAATAACTTGCCCAGAGTACATGGCAATTTTTCCTGCTGCCTTTTTGATGTGTAAAACGATGTCATATTTGATTCTTTGGCTATTCTAATAACAGCAGAACAAGTCTGTAAAGTTATTCTAAGATATTTAGATAGAGATCTCTTAAAAATACAAACTAGACATAATATGATTTTCATCATTATAATACACAACCACATATGTAGATGAAAGTTTCATGGACCATAAACTTTCAGAGAACTATTGATAAATTATCAACTGCTTTATCAACTTTTCCCCCAAAATGCTCCTTGTCAATTTCTAGTTGCTATCTGTAAGTGGATTATAAGCTTTAGATATATCATACTTAGTAACTCTTTATTCAGTGCATGACATTTAAAATAATATATATATTATTTCTATTAACAAAGGAATTAAGTCTTTTTTACAGTCTGAAAATGTCCGAATAAGCCAAATAAACATGTCCCTTACCCTGTAGTTCTCAGACTGAAAAATAACAATTAAAAATAACCTTTGAGTAAATACTTCCCCTGTTTATCCAAACTTAGAACAGGACTAAGCCAAGAGTTTTGCTTTCCTTGGCTTCTTCCATAATAACCAACTATCGCGGTTGGTTAGGTTTTCTATTTTTTTTCATCCACAATTTCTTAGCATGTTTTGTTAGCTTTTCCTCCTTTTTTGGTGTTTCTTGGGGCTTGGATAATGGCCTGTCTCCTCTTCTTACTTGTATTCACTGTACAAGACTTTACCATAGCTGCAATCATGCTCAGTTTTAAGACGGCTTTCAGACCTGTATCTCTTAGATATCTCTTCTGAATTACAGCCCTGTAGCTGTCATATCTTTCTCGCTGGCACATAGACTCAAGGTCAAAACTAACCTGATTCCGCCCCCCCCACCACTAAAATCTGCCCCTAGTCCAGTGTTCTTTATCTCAGTTTCTATCACTACTATCCACTGAGTGCCTCAGATACTTGGTTTTTTTCTCTTCCTAACATCCCCTATCCAGCCAGTTACCAAGCACAATTAGTCCACTGCCTACACTTCTGGAATCTGCCTGCTTTTCTTCCCCAGGTCCACTGCTGCTAGTTCAAAGCTACTCTCATCTCTTGCTTGAAGCACTATAGTATCACTGCAGCTGGTCCTTCCAATATGCCACTGCCTTCTTCCTACTGACTCTTCATATGATAGGCAGAGAGAGCATGGAAAAATACAGATCTGTTTATGACACTTTAAAATACTTGTTTTGGTTTCCAAATGCTGTTAAAATAAAGGTTAAAGCCTTTAATCTGCCCTACAAAGCCATGCATTATCTGGTTGTAACCTAGTGTTAAACTGTGGCCTGTGTCACTTACTACTAATTAGCCACACTAAGCTGTCTTGAATTTCTTGTTGCAAGAAGGCCTTTGAACCTGCCCGAAATGCTTACCCAACATGTTACCTTCATTTTTAATCACTACTCAGGGCTTGGACCTGGGCCGCCTTCCCCATACTCTTGCTAGAAGATTTCAGTACAGCTGCAATCATTATACTGTGCTACACTACAATTCTATACTAGGATGCCTTGAAAACCTGTTTCTTCTATGTCAGGCCCTCTTCAGAGCTGCAGCCCTATGACTGCAGTATCATCTTTGTCTCACTGGCACGTACCCTGAGGCCTCAGTATAATTATCCTTTCCTTATTCCCCAAACTAGATTAGAGTGTTCTTATGATATCCTGTTTTTTATGTCAGAAGATTGATCACAGTTAGTTGTGTAGTCTTTTGTCCTTTAAGCTAAAAAGCTGAGTTCTAGATCTTACAGGCTGATACATCCCCAACAAGTACCCAGTGCCTGGCATGTAAAACCATGTAGGTATTTGTTGAGTAAATAAAGATGCCATATTGCTTGGTTTGGATAACATAAATTTATCTATGATCTTTTATATTTTGAAACTTTTAAAATGGTGTGCTATTTTAAGAGTATGTATTATTTGAATATGCACTTTAAAAGACTATTGTTTTCCCAGAGAAATTATATATTTGAAAGAAATTATATCATTTGAAAGACTATAATGGACTACTTTAACAGTTATTGCTCTTCTTTGAAATGATAATTTTTATTCTGGGTAGTTATTTTAAAATAACCAATTTCCAGTATAAAGCTTGCCCTATTTAGTCATTCAAACCCTTAAGAACTATATGTAAATATTATATATATATATATATAAAATGCTAACTAACAGTATCATTGTAACTATCCTTTTTACTAAGAAGAGGTAATCTTTCTCCTTTGTAATTTGACTGGGGAAGCAAAGTCATATAGTCAGAACTACTTTACCCAAAGAGAACAAGCTTAGTCAGTTGAACAGTTATAGAACCTCAGCACTATGAAAGTCTCTCTAGCAAGATGTGGATGGGGAGAGATGGGGAACAGGTGAGAGAACATTAGTCCTGAATAAGACAGCCCTTCCTTGCCTTTACAGAGCTTATAATGTAATGGGGAACACACACATATATTTAACTAAGTATGAATCAAATAGTAATCAAGACCGTTTAAAAAAAGACTATGAGATTCTAATTTTAAGAAGATATTTTTAAAAGATCATGAGATTTTCATACATGAAGTGTTAATTTGTTACCAGGCAAGTGGTGAAAGCATTTATAGAAACATGGATTGGAGGTAGACATTGAAGGAACAAAGGCCTTGCAACAAAAAGACGAGGCAGGACAGCAGCTTGAAATGTGTATGTTTGGAACATATCAGAAAGCATGAGGAAGTGAGGTATTGGATTCCTTTCATTATATTAAGGACTTTGTGAAAATAAGGTTGGAGCACATGAATGATTCTCAGATTTTTTCCAAATACAGCCCTTCATCTGTTGAGAAATAGCTATTATGCCTGGATTGTGTTATCTTACCTGATTTAAAGGAAAGACGATTTTGGTTCATATACATATAGAATAATAAAGTTTTGAAGCACATTGCAGGCCCTTATCTCTTTAGGTACTATGTGTATGAATATGTTTCCAATGAGGAGAGGTTCTGTTAGCAATAGAAACAAATAACTAACAATGGGAATTAAGAGAAGCAGACCCGCGACAGGAACTGTCAAAGGTGGTAAATGATCATCTCTGTCTTCTCGGTTCCCTTCGACTCAGCATTATCACTTTGATTTCTTTCCCGTGGGATTCTCTTGTTTACTTAACACGTGTGTCTTGAAAAATGCTGTTTAAAATACATTGGAAAGCATATTGATTTTATTAGGCTGAACAATGTGTGCTCAGTCACTTCTGTTGTGTCCGACTCTTTGCAAACTTATGAACCATAGCCTGCCAGGCTCCTCTGTCCACAGGATTCTCCAGGCAAGAATACTGGAGTGAGTTGCCATGCCCTTCTGCAGGGGATTTTCCCAACCTAGGGATCGAACTTGCATCTCTCGTGTCTCCTGCATTGCAGGTGGATTCTTCACCCACTGAGCTAAGCTGAATAGCCACCTAAAAATATCAAGTTTTTATCTCTGGAACCTGTAAATGTTACCTCATAAGCAAAAAGAATATCTGAAGATTTGAGTAAGTTAAGCCTCTGAACAGGAGGAGATTATCTATATTAACTGGGTGTCTATTATAAGAAGGAGGAAAAGTAAAGACTTAACATACAGAAAAGAAGACAGTGTGACCACACAGGCTGAGATTGGAAGTGATGTGATGCTAACTGTCAGCAAAGTTGGAAGAGACAAGGAACCTCTTCTCCCCTAGAGCCTTTGAAGAGATCATAGCCAGGCCAGTACTTTGATTTTGACCCAGTTATACTGCTTTTGTACTTCCGGGCCCCAGACCTATGAGAGAATGAATGGGTGTTGTCTTAAGACACCAAGTCTGTGGTATAGCAGCAGTTGGAAACAGGTATGTAGATGGGAAATTACTCTATGAACTTTTCTCTTAGATGTGGCTGTTTGGTCAGCATTTTATCTTACCTGAGGATGTAATCAGGGATTTTCTAAACTACAAACCTTTGATTTTCATCTTTATTTAAATGTGTTTATGTTTTCTTTCTCTATAGGGTACAACAGTTTTGCAAAAGATTTATAAGAATGTCTTGTCTCCTTTGAGGTTCAGCTTAGATACCTTTGATATCGTAAAAGTTGGGGAAAACAATCTGTCTACATCAGAGACTTTGGAATATTAATTCATAGAAACTAATGAAAAAAAAAAACAAAACTTGGCCTCATGGGGATAGAATGTCTTATGCAAATCTTTGTTGTCAGCCAAGTTCACATACGCAGAATACAAAACTCTGTTTCACTGTTTATTGGGGATTTGGAAATAGCTTGAGATAATCTAAAGGGGCTGGTAAATTCCTCTAGCTTTGTAGAATTTATTCCACACATGTCACAGATATATGTGTACTTAGTATACTGCGAAATAAACTAGCACCTTGTACTAGTTTGAAAAGGTAAATATTGCTGTTACATTTTGTTCTCTCATATTCCTTTTATTGGTACATGTTAGTGAACTGCAAAAATGTACTGGTAATACTGCAAAGTATACTGGTAAATTCTGGGAATTATCAGAGATTAGTCCAAACAAAGCTCTACTTTTATATACTACAAAACTATTAAATTATTCATTTCTACTCCTGCTACTGAATTTATATCTTTGGTCAGTGCAAACTTATGTAATAGAAATTATTAATACTTTCTTTTCTCTTAAAAATGTTCAAGGTGGACAAGAGGGTTTGTAAAATCGTGGTTTACTGATGCCATAGCAACATGATCTTATATTGAGAACATCATCTGTTACATTGCAGGTGGCTGTGGTCATGCGCTTAGATTAGACTTTCAGTTCTAAAGTACATGGTGATACAATAGGATAAGATTTATCCGGATGTTTATGCAGCACTTACAAGGAGATATTTTCACATGTTCATATGGGTTGAAATGTCATATACTTAAAGGACTGAGTTACTGTTATGAATTGGAATATTTATGTAGCTTTGAACTTCAGGTGTAGGTTAAAATGCTTATTTTGCAAAGAAAAATATGGGTAGATAGAAACCAAAATCTGTGAACAATCTGATTGCTGAAGAGATGATCTCTAATGGCAAAAATAAGAGATTAAGTGATTCTCTTTTAAAATATACTACATGAGAAGTGATTGTTTCTTTATTTTTATCATATTTTTCAAAAAGAATATTTCCCAGCAGAGTCTTAATAGGAAACCAGAGCAAAATGTAGAACATTCAAACACATTAGGGGCAAATTCAGTGCTGGATATAGTGACTGGTTGCATATTACTCAGAGTTCTCCAGAGATATGAAACCAGTAAGAAATTAGTAGGGAAGGAATTCTGAACAGATGAGTGGGTCTGAGGTTGTCTGATCCTCTCTAAAGAGTGGGTACTAGATTCACCTAAATACACGTTTAGGTCATAAAGATTCCCAAGTGAGCGGTACCCACTGATGTCTCAGAAACTCCCACCTTCCTCTCAGTTCTTGGTTGCAACACCAAGGCACCAATAGCTGGGCACCCTGTCTGTTCCTCTCCATGAGTCCCTTCCCTTAGCTATGCAGTCCAATATGCTTACTTTTACCATGATGTTCTGCATAAAATTCCCTGTAAATTCTCTGATAAATTCTAGTAGTTTTCAGAAATTAGTTAAAATGTGGTTCTAGTTTTGTGTCTTATGAAAATAACACATTTTAAATTTGATACTAAATTTATACATTTATTGTATTGCAAACATAATAGGGAATTATTAATCTTGTCTTTTTCCTTTAAAATGTGACTGGAAAACAAGAAGATTTATAAGGTCATAGTTTGCTGACCAATTTTAAAAACCAGCTGGCTTTCCAGAGTAAGTCAGGCACATCCCTTCTCACCCATGTACCCATCCCGTTTTGTTCCACCAGATTAAATGATTCAAATAGCAGCACGGTTAGCCAAGGTCCCGTCAGGAAGGAAGATTGTAATGGTGAAGAAGGGATAGATAGAGGAATTTTATTTGACCTAAGTATACTTAGTTCCTTTACCATCAGTGAGATGCATGCTTCTAAACTTAGGCCTTCCATAAGGGATTTTCCTTAAGGACACTCCTCTTCCTTCCTTCCCTATTTCTTCCTTCTTAAAGCTATCCTGAGAGTCTGCAGACTCTCCGTCCTTCTTTCAGAAGCCATCAAATGTACTCTCAAAAGAATATGTCACACTTGGCATCCTTTCACGCTACAAACAGGAGCCCTAAGTCATCAGTCAGATATTCTGCTTCTTCAGGTGTGTGAGGTTAGACATACTGAGAGGATAAATTGAGGTGGATTATAATATCATGCAGAGAAGGCAATGGCACCCCACTCCAGTACTCTTGCCTGGAAAATCCCATGGACGGAGGAGCCTGGTAGACTGCAGTCCATGGGTTCGCGAAGACTGAGCGACTTCACTTTCACTTTCCACTTTCATGCATTGGAGAAGGAAATGGCAACCCACTCCAGTGTTCTTGCCTGGAGAATCCCAGGGACGGGGGAGCCTGGTGGGCTGCCGTCTATGGGGTTACACAGAGTCAGACACGACTGAAGCAACTTAGCAGCAGCAGCAGCATAATATCATGACTAGAAGGATTTCCTTTCCCGGGAGAGTTGTGTCATAATTGGTTCCTTTTATGAAATCCCTTGTGATGTAAGGGCACCTTGGAAAGAAAAGAATATTCTTTCTTTGAATACAGCATGGTTGAAACCCAGGACAGTTTATCTCCTATCAGCATGTTTTGGGGCTCACCATTTAGTAAAATCAGATCTACCCATTCCCACTGTCCATGGGCATCAGGTAAATATGTCTATAATTGTGCAAAAAATTTGCACTGCCTGAGAACTGCCTGTTCACAAGAGTATTTACATTCCTTGTCAAGGCTCATTCATTTTGCCACCAGAAAGGAACAGGACCAGCTTTCTTATGTGGATTTGGATTGAAATCCTTTTGACTCTGAGTTCACTTCTGACGAAAGAGTGGTGGGTGGACTTTTGCCAGCTCACCTGCTGTAAATGCGGCTTGGAAATCACTGATGCAGCACGGATGTGCAGCTGAGAGTGTAGAGCTTGTTTGAGGCACTCGCACGTATCCTGCTCTTGTTTCCTGCAGATTCAAGACTCGATTGTTGGAGACAACTCACAGGTCCAGCATGGATCTGGAAAGGAGATGGGAAGCAAGCCAAATGAACCTAATCTAGGGAAATGAAAGGAAGAAAAGTTGAAAGGAGGAAATAAAAGAATTAGAGTAGAGGCTTATCTTTATTTTTGCAAAATAGAAGGAATTATTATGTTGCAAAAACCAATAAGAAAAACAGGGTGGAGCCTGTGTTTACCTGACACTTCACTTGTAATTTCACCTTTTTTTTTTTTTTTGGTCAAAGCAATTAGAAATCAATCTTCAGTTAAGAATCTTGGGATAATTAATATGCACATGATGTTGTTAATAACTTATTGACTATTTTTGAGGATCACAGTTTCTCAAATTATACTTGATTATCCAGATTTTAGTCTTTGCTTTACCTGTGTTGGCCTTTTCCTGGCTTCTGCTGATCCCACAACTCAGTTCTCTACAGGTCAGAAAAGTTCAGTAGTCTTAAAGAAGAAAAATGTATTGAGGGTGGGATTTCATGATGTAGATTTGTAATCTCTGTGTCAGCGCATGTTGGTTTATGTAGTGATCTCCAGCAGTCAAGATTAGGCAGGATCTAGCACATAATCTGCCGTCTATGGGGTCGCACACAGTCGGACACAACTAAAGTGACTTAGCAGTAGCAGCACATGATCTACCAAGTATGTGTACACTTTGTAGAAGAGCACAGTTGTCCTTTGAAATGTTTGGTTTTCTATATCTCCAAAACATGAAAATGTGTTAGTTTGTGAGGACTGAAAAATAATATGTTTATAAAGTCTAAGGCTTAGCAAAGCCCATGGGAAAGAGTAAGTTCACCTTGAGATTAATGGAAGAAGAGTTGATCAGTGTCGTCCAAGACCAGCAGTTCTGCCAGGGAGTATTGAGGACTGGGAACGTAATGTGGGCTCTGTGATACTGGGGCACATGGCCTCAGAGATCTCTTCGGAATAAATGAATGTTTTTCTTTTTCTCCATAAGCCAGGAGTCCCTGACTGTAGCAGGACTCACTTGGAATGAGGTGCTTAGAAACCAGCTCTAAGGAATTCAAAACAGTAAGTGGAAAAAGTATGTGAGCAGTGGATTCCGTGAGCTTGGAGGTCACTGAAAAAGCAAATATACTAAAGGTCGAAGGAAAATGAGACCACTTGTTTGAGGGCTCTGAGAATTAGAATTTAAGGGAAGAAAAGTAAAGGACCAAAAGTTGGGATGTCAAAAAAGTGAAAAGATAAAACAAACAGACAAAAAACTCTCAGTGGTTTAAAAGTTAGTCACCGTGCAGGACTGGAAAAGGTCAGTTTTCATTCCAATCCCAAAGAAAGGCAATGCCAAAGAATGCTCAAACTACCACACAATTGCACTCATCTCACACACTAGTAAAGTAATGCTCAAAATTCTCCAAGCCAGGCTTCAGCAATATGTGAACCATGAACTTCCCGATGTTCAAGCTCGTTTTAGAAAAGGCAGAGGAATTAGAGATCAAATTGCCAACATCTGCTGGATCATAGAAAAAGCAAGAGAGTTCCAGAAAAACATCTATTTCTGCTTTATTGACTATGCCAAAGCCTTTGTGTGGATCACAATAAACTGTGGAAAATTCTGAAAGAGATGGGAATACCAGACCACCTGACCTGCCTCTTGAGAAATTTGTATGCAGGTCAGGAAGCAACAGTTAGAACTGGACATGGAACAACAGACTGGTCCCAAATAGGAAAAGGAGTTCGTCAAGGCTGTATATTGTCACCCTGTTAATTTAACTTCTATGCAGAGTACATTATGAGAAACGCTGGGCTGGAAGAAGCACAAGCTAGAATCAAGATTGCCGGGAGAAATATCAATAACCTCAGATATGCAGATGACACCACCCTTATGGCAGAAAGTGAAGAGGAACTCAAAAGCCTCTTGATGAAAGTGAAAGTGGAGAGTGAAAAAGTTGGCTTAAAGCTCAACATTCAGAAAACGAAGATCATGGCATCCGGTCCCACCACTTCATGGGAAATAGATGGGGAAACAGTGGAAACAGTGTCAAACTTTATTTTTCTGGGCTCCAAAATAACTGCAGATGGTGACTGCAGCCATGAAATTAAAAGATGCTTACTCCTTGGAAGGAAAGTTATGATCAACCTAGATAGCATATTCAAAAGCAAAGACATTACTTTGCCAACAAAGGTTCGTCTAGTCAAGGCTATGGTTTTTCCAGTGGTCATGTATGGATGTGAGAGTTGGACTATGAAGAAGGCTGAGCACCGAAGAATTGATGCTTTTCAACTGTGGTGTTGGAGAAGACTCTTGAGAGTCCCTTGGACTGCAAGGAGATCCAACCAGTCCATTCTGAAGGAGATCAGCCCTGGGATTTCTTTGGAAGCAATGATGCTAAAGCTGAAACTCCAGTACTTTGGCCACATCATGCGAAGAGTTGACTCATTGGAAAAGACTCTGATGCTGGGAGGGATTGGGGGCAGAAGGAGAAGGGGACGACAGAGGATGAGATGGCTGGATGGCATCACTGACTCGATGGACGTGAATCTGAGTGAACTCCTGGAGTTGGTGATGGACAGGGAGGCCTAGCGTGCTGCAATTCATGGGGTCACAAAGAGTCAGACACGACTGAGTGACTGATCTGATCTGATCTGAAAGGAGAAAAGGATATTTCTCAGGGTATGGGAAAGCTAAAGGCACCACCAATGGACATTCTTCTGAGAATGAATTTTTACCAAGCACATACCTTTAAAAATAGTGGGCAAAAAGTTAAGTAGGCTATTTGCATTTACACTATAAAACTCTATCTCACAAGCAATGTCCTGTAGATTGTTGGTGGTTAAATCTGTGACACATGTGAGGGATTTGGAGATCAAGCATTTCCTGATTCCCTGCAGTTTTTGAGAGAGGGAGATGCTGATGTATGCCCATAAAGAATAAAGATACACACACCTAGGAAACACACATAGGAAACAAACCTTAATGAGCCTTCTTTAAGGTTATCTCATTTACTCTTTCAGTTCAGTTCAGTTCAGGGCCTCAGTCGTGTCCAACTTTTTACAACCCCATGAATCGCAGCACACCAGGCCTCCCTGTCCATCACCCATTCCCGAAGTTTACTCAAACACATGTCGGTGATGCCATCCAGCCATCTCATCCTCTGTCGTCCCCTTCTCCTCCTGCCCCCAATCCCTCCCAGCATCAGAGTCTTTTCCAATGAGTCAACTCTTCGCATGAGGTGGCCAAAATATTGGAGTTTCAGCTTTAGCATCAGTCCTTCCAAAGAACATCCAGGACTGATCTCCTTTAGGATGGACTGGTTGGACCTCCTTGCAGTCCAAGAAACTCTCAAGAGTCTTCTCTAACACCACAGTTCAAAAGCATCAATTCTTTGGCGATCAGCTTTCTTCACAGTCCAACTCTCACATCCATACATGACCACATTTACTCTTTAATATGTATGAAAATAGGCTTCCCTTGTAGCCCAGCTGGTAAAGAATCTACCTGCAATGCTGGACACCCTGGTTCAATTCCTGGGTTGGGAAGTTCCCCTAGAGAAGGGATAGGCTGTGCACTCCAGTACTGGGCTTCCCTGGTGGCTCAGATGGTAAAGAATCCGCCTGCAATGCAGGAAACCTGGGTTTGATCCCTAGGTTCGGAAGATGCCCTGGAGGAGGGAATGGCAACCCACTCTAGTATTGTTGCCTGGAGATTCGCCATGGACAGAAGAGCCTAGCAGGCTACAGACCAGGGGGTCGGAAAGAGTTGGATGTGACTAAGCACAGCACAGCACATGTATAAAAATATTATTGCCCTGTTTCATAAAAGAAATTGATATTCACAGAAGATATCTAACCTCTCCAAGTTCATATAATCAGTGAATTTAACCTGTTGTTTAGCTGCTCAGTCGTGTCCAACACTTTGTGACCCCATGGACTGTAGCCCAACAGACATCTCTGTCCATGGGATTTCCCAACCAAGAATACCTGAGTGTGTTGTTATTTCCTTCTACAAATATTAATCTCACTCCTCCTCAAACTCCACCATACTTCCATTAGGCTGTGACTTACAGTACAGGTAAGAAACAGCCTGTAAGTGTGTAGAAATTCAGAAGCAGGTGAAACTGAAGAACAGAGGAAAGCCTCACTAAAGTGACAGAAGTTTGCTATTGAAAGGGTCCTATTTAAACAAGGGAAGGGCTTTGAGTGTAAAAAAAAAAAAAATTTACTATCTAGAAGTGGACCAAATGTAGTCAATTAAGTATCTTGAGTGTAAGTGTTTGCTAGATATTTTGAGATATTTCATAAAAATTGTGAAATATAGCCAGTGCTTAGGTAATTTTCAATGATCAAGAAACATTTAAAAATGTGACTCCTATCTGTTCACTCACAGCCAAAAGATATTTTAGGATTAAAACCAATCTCAAGTTCTAAAACATTTATTAATAATTTAGACTTTATACTAAATTATCTTGGAATAGCTGGAACTCAAATAAAATCACTTTTTAATCTGGCTCCTCTGTGCAATATTAAGGCAGTCTCTAATTTAGTAAATAAACACCTGAGAAAATTGCACTGCAACCTCTATTAATATGATTTAAAGCATGTTGTGTGTTCTTCTGAGATATGCCAGATTAATGAATTTTCCAAGCCTTGGTGGAAAATGACCTGCTGAAAATGAAAGTGGAATTCATAAGTAAAAGCAGCCGAAAGCAGCTAATCTTAACCCATTTTACAAATAAGGAAAGTGGAAATAGGTTAAAAGTAGGTCATATTTATTTTGGGTTATGTCACATCTTTATAATTTGAGCACTAATAAAGGTTTTGTTTGGTTTCTACTTCTTTCTCTATTATTTTAAAGTATATTACATTCATGTGTGTGTGTGTGTGCCCTGTTTGTGTTGTAACTGGCATATTTGGATGACTGGCCCAGATCTGGCATTTTGAGTTCTGTGCCAACAAAAATGTCAAGTGCATTTGCCTTTTAATTAAATGTAATGCCTAGATTTTAATATTCCATTTTTTTCCCCTGAAGAAGAGACTTTCCTGATCTTATAGTTTATAGGAGGAAAAAAAAAAAATCACTGACATTATCATGAAGCGATTTCCCCCAACAACTCCAGATATCCACGTTATCACTTCGTAAACATTTTACATTAAGGTTCAGATTTTAGTTCTCTAGCCTACTTTGCTGTAAACACTGTGTGTGGATACATGATCCGGCATTGTCTGTTTTAATGTATTTTCCTTATTTCTCAGTAATACTTAGCTCACTCTATTTTACTCTTAATAGGGCACTACTGCTTGAATGTCCCACATGTAATAATCAGTATGCAGAAAATGTAGTTCCTTATTTTACACTTGACTTACCACTTCCTGTACTTTTGGTATAAATGTGGTCTTTCTTATTCCCCAGGGCCATAGCATTATATTATTTGCCTTCTTATTTTTTTACTTCCCCAAGTAAGTCATTTTTAATTCACTCTGTTGTTATTCTCTGATCACCTTTATTACTTGAGGTTTAAAGAAAACCCTTTTTTTAAATCAAGTAGACAGCTCTAAAATCTCTGAACCCCATTTGTTACCCAGTTGATAGACAAGGCAGGGCTTCCCTGGTGGTTCAGATGGTAAAGAATCTGCCTGTTATTCAGGAATCTGTTTGAATCATTGGGTCAGGAAGATGCCCTGGAGAAGGAAATGGCAATCTACTCCAGCATTCCTGTTTGGAGAATACCATGAACAGAGGAGCCTGGTGGGCTACAATCTATGGGATCACAGAGTCAGACATGATGGAGTGACTAACACTTTGACTTTCTAGATAAGGCATTTGATGCATTTTGCTACTGATATGATACACTCGTCCTTTTCTCAGTAAAAAGCCACGCTGTCTACCTCTAGGTTGTTCAGAGAAATCTTCCTTCACCTTTGAATCTAAAGAGTCACTGTGGTCTTCTGTCTCACCCCCTATTTCAATTCTCAGTGTAGAACTTCTCACTATCAGATGATGCTTATTCACTTATATCTTACATCTTCACAACATGAATGTAAATTGCATGAGCGCAGAGATATTATCTGTCTTATTCAGTGATGAATGTTTGTGTGTGTGTCCTGTCATGTCTGACTCTGTGACCCCATGGACTATAACCCGACAGGCTTCTGTGTCCATGGGATTTTCCAGGCAAGAATACTGGAGTGGGTTGCCATTTCCTTCTCCAGGGGATCTTCTCGACCCAGGGATCAAACCCATGTCTCCTATGCATCTCCTGCATTGCAGGCAGATTCTTTACTGCTGGGCCACCAAAGAAGCCCGGATGAATCTTAAGAGGCTGGAATTGTTTCAGGAACATGCCAGGAACAACAGTTAATTATTTATTAAAGGAAGGAAACACATTCCTTCTTCATGGATATAAGATTCCATTCATCCATGTATCTCCTCATGACTGCTTTTTCTAGAAAGAATTTTATCTGACTGCCATTTTATTGGTATTTTTATTTCTCCAACTTTACTCCTTTTTTTATGTTTGTGATTAGACTTCTCTTGATTTGATGCTCTTTATTTGAACACATACTAGCTGTGGTTCAAAACTCTAGATTTGTAAAAAGAGTTATTTGAATTTAATTCTGTTTTATAGAGTTATTACACTTACTGAGGCCTTATATACCAAGATTTGTCCTGAGGACTTTATGTATTTTAGCAGATGTATCTTTCCTTCAACCTGGAACCTAGGTACCTATATCATTTCTTTTTTTACTGATAAGAAAACTGAGGAAAGCTGTGGTTAAATCACTTCCTCAAGTTTACCCAGCTAGTGAGCAGCAGAGCTGGGACTGAAACCCAGATCAATATCTTTGTTATAAAAATATGGAGCTGATCCTCTTAAGGGATGCAGAGGCAGTCCATGTCCTGTGTCACCTCATGATTACTGGCAGAAGCTGATGCAGGTTCTCTTTTTTAGGTGAAGGCATGATCAATCTAGGTCTGAAGCATTCTCACAGACTAACCTAAAGCAATTAACTCACAAGCAAAGGTCACCAATCATTCATGAAAGTAATCACTGTGAAGTATAGCAAAAAAAAAAAAAAAAAAGCAGATCTTAATTCTCAAAGGACTGCAGGGATTGGGTTGTTGGGTACAGAATAGGAAAGAACTAAGAGCTCTGTACAAATTATTTAAAGAAACAAAAAATGCAAACCACAAAGATTAGCAAGATGCTATCAAGAGTAACTAAACAAAGAACCATTTGCAAAAAGATCAAATGGAATGTTTCCACAGTTTTGAAATTTAGAAATAACTCCTTGGATGGATTACTTTGACAGCAGCATTGACAGAAGTGAGGGGATCATTTATCAGCCAAACTTTAACCTGAAGAAGTTATCCATAGCAAAATATAAAGACCAGCCAAGATACTTCAGAAGGAGAGGACTACACATGGAAACATGCCCATGATATATCATAACATATTATAGAGCTATACTAACCTAAAACAATGTTATATCAGCACACAGTATTTCCTTTTGGGAAATAATGGAAAATCTGTAAACTGAATTCCTGCATTTACGTAATTTAGATGTAAGACATAAGTGGTTTTGTAGATCATTGGATCAATTGAAAAGTTGTCCACAGAAACTGGATGTTTATTTAAGGTGGAGGGGACTGAAATATCTTCCTACTGTATATTATACTCAGGAAGCAATTCCATATAGATCCAGGGTTAAATATTAAGTGCACAGTTTTAAAACTTTTAGAGAAAAAAAGAAGACATTGTTTTTATTAATTCAAATAAGTGATTAGTATATTTGACTTCATTAAAATTAAGAACTGCTGTATCAAGATATTCTATATATAAAGTAAAAGAAACATCACCCAATGGAAGGTATTTGCAGCACATATAACTAGCAAAGAATTAGTGTACACACATAAAATATTACTGTAAATCAATAAGAAAAAGATGAAAACCAAATGGAAAAAATAAATGGGTCAAAGTTATACACCAAGCATTTCAGAAAAGTAATAGGTATAAATACTTCAAATAAGTATCTCAAAGATGATTTTAGTAATCAAAGGCATAATAGATATCATTTTCTAGCCCTAAATTGGCAAAAATTACAAAATTCTGATAATGCAAAATATTAAGGTGTAATTTAAACAGGGATACACTGCTGCTGCTGCTGCTAAGTCACATCAGTCGTGTCTGACTCTGTGTGACCCCACAGACAGCAGCCCACCAGGCTCCTCTGTCCCTGGGATTCTTCAGGCAAGAATACTGGAGTGGGTTGCCATTTCCTTCTCCAATACGTGCATGCTAAGTCGCTGCTGTGAGTATGTTAAATTGGTAACAATTTGGCATTATCTTATAAAGTTGAATATTTGCAATCATGTAATAGTTACAGTCAAAATCTGCTGGATGCATTCTATGGGGCCACAGTTTGCCAACCCCTGGAATAAGATCAAGGAGTATTTTGGGTATTTGAGGAATGGCTGAAGCTTTTAATTGATTCTGGTTTAAGATACCCTAAAGTGATTGTCAGCAGATGAGATCAAAAAGGTTGATTAGAGCTTCATTTTGAAAGGCCTTATATGTCATACCAAGAACTTCTGCCATTCCTCTTGAATAGAAAGCAGTTAAAGGACTCATTTAATCACCTTTGCATTTTCAAAAACTCATTTTGGTGGCAATGTAGAGGATAAATCTGAAGAGGCCTACATGGGAAGCAGAAAGGCTTAGTGAAAAAGCAAGATGACTGAGTCTTGATCTGAGTTAGTGAGAAGATGCAATCAAGAATTAATGACAGATTTCAGAGGTAACATAGCAGACAGACTCAATTGTGTTTAAGAAGAGAACACCTAAATCTGTATTTTACCCAATTGATTAAATTGAAATGGGAAGCTTAATGAAAAATCCATAGGTAAAATTAAATTTGCCCTTCATTGAATACTATGAAGTGAAAAATCATATTTTATGTAGTTTTTGACCCTTAAGTACTTTTCTGAAATGTATTACTTATTTCTTTTGCTTTTACAAAAAGTATTTCTATTATTTCTTCAGGATTTTATGTAACATTTTGAACTATGGGTTTAAAAACAAATTTAGAGAGTCTAAGACTTCAAAAAGATGCCTTAAGCAGTGTGAAATTAATTTAAAATATTTGTAATATTAAGCTATACTTCTATATCATAGTTGTTTAAAGCCTCCATAGACTTCTTCACTGTTATTTTCCACATTAGAAATTTTGAGATAATGTCCATATCTTTATTAAGCAAAAACAAAACTATATTCTTGTTTTCATTTTTTAAAAAAGGTGTGACACATAGCCATGTTCACTTTTCACCAATATAAAACTCTGATAGACCCTGTTTTTTAATCAATAATCTAAGACTAGACAAGTTTCATAAAATCATATGACATGATGAAGCAAGTGACTTCAAAGGATCACTGAGTTAAATAATGCATGATTCAAGATGCCCTTAAGGCTTAGCCGTCCACTGTGGCGGACTATTTAATTAATAACATGTACTTTACAAAACTCATCATTATATATTTATACAATAGACTGCTAAGATTTTTTAAAAACTGTTTTTCAGTAATATCAGTTCCCCTATTCATAACTTTTAATTTTTTATATGATAGACCCAAAGGGCTAATATCTAGGCTGTCTCCATCCAAAGCAGCAGAATGTATTAATACTTCTACTTTCCACTACACATGCTTCAGTTTATAAAAAAAAACTTCCCCCATCATTACGATTTGTGTGTGTGTATGCTCAGTCACATCCAACTCTGCGACACCATGGACTGTAGACCACCAGGCTTCTCTGGCCATGGAATTTTCCAAGCAAGAATAATGGAGTGGGTTGCCATTTCCTACTTCAGGAGATCTTCCTAACCCGGGGATCAAACCTGCATCTCTTGTGTCTTCTGTACTGGCAAGTGAATTCCTTACCGGTAGCGCACCTGGGAAGCCACGTTATGTCAATTACTATCCCTAAAAACCATATAAGAAGTTCATCTTATGCCAATACTCAAAAACCAGCCCCCCCCCCAAAAAACAACAACAACATATATGCCTGGTCATATATATCCTTGTGTTTTTTTAAGCCAACTGATTTTCTTTGTATCATTATAATCAACCGTAGGCAAGTTTAGTTTTATCCTTTTATTTATTCAACCAATATTTTGTACTATTACACCCTTCCAGGTCCTATTAGAAATATGGTGGTAAGCAAAATAATACATGGTCCCTGCTTTCATGGACTTAGCCACAATGGGAAGCCTTGGAGAGTTCTAGTTGACATGATCTAGTGACATGATACAGTTACAGTCTTAGAAAGACTTTGTGCTGCAATGTGGGTTTTGATGTGGATTAGGCAGAGAATGCAGTCAGGGAGCAGAGAAGGCAATGGCACCCCACTCCATTACTCTTACCTGGAAAATCCCATGGATGGAGGAGCCTAGTAGGCTGCAGTCCATGGGGTTGCAAAGAGTCAGACACAACTGAGCGACTTCACTTTCACTTTTCACTTTCATGAAAGAAAGGAAGAAGGAAATGGAGAAGGAAATGGCAACCCACTCCAGTGTTCTTGCCTGGAGAATCCCAGGGACGGGGGAGCCTGGTGGGCTGCCGTCTATGGGGTCGCACAAAGTCGGACATGACTGAAATGACTTAGCAGCAGCGGCAGCAGCAGTCAGGGAGATAAAACATGTGGCTTCTGTGTAATCGGGGTAAAGGGTGATGTTGACCAGAGTTAAGTAGTAGTCAGACATGACTGAAGTGACTTAGCAGCAGCAGCAGCAGTAGCAGTGGAGATAGAAAAACTAGAGACAGGGGATACTTTTTTTTTTTTTTTTAATTGGAGGCTAATTACAATATTGTGGCGGTTTTTGCCATACATTGACATGAATCAGCTATGGGTGTACACGCGTCCCCCATCCTGAACCCCCTTCCCACCTCCCACCCCATCCCATCCCTCAGGATCATCCCAGTGCACAGGCCCTGAGCGCCCGAGACAGAAGATACTTAAGTAGTAGTACTCTGCAGTTAATTGTATGAGGGGAAAAATGTCAAGTGATCACGCATGCCAGTTTGCCCAGGACAATTCTAGTTTTTGCCTTTTGTTCTGTCATAATTATTGAGTATCCCCCTTCACTTTCAAACGCATTCCAATTGAATGATAAATTAGATGTTAATCCTAGATATAAGGAGAGAGAGGAACATTCAAAAATGATGCTCAGCTTTCTGTTTGAATGCTGTATAGAAAGTTGTGTCTTCTGAAAGTGTAGATACACTAGGGAGGAACTGATATAAGGGTAAGATTATGAGTTCAGATTTGGATATGGTGTGTTGAAAGTGACTTTCCTACATTGAATGCAGACATATAAAAGAATCCAATGACTACATGGGTCAGGAACTCAGATTGCTGTCCTTGGTTAGAGATATGTGAATGTGGTATATATCTCTTTCTCAAAATATCTTATGGCATATACCCTTCTTCTTGCAATGACGTGAGGTGATGAGATGCCTGCTTGATAAGGTGAGGCAAGATAAATGACATAAACATTGTGTCTTAGCATTAGGCTACTGTTGACCTTCTAGTGATGTGTCAGAAGGAGGATCATCTGCTTAGGATGATCCTGAGTCATGCAGCCATGATGAGGCTGATGGTTGGATGTCAGGAGCTGATGATGTGATGGTTAGGGTTTCTGAGTGGGATGGATTGGGAAGGTGCAAAATTTCATCATGCTACTCAGTGTGCAAGTTAAAACTTATCAATCATTTATTTCTGGAATTTTCCGTGTAATATTTTTGGATGACAGTGTGCTACAGGTAACTGAAACAGTAGAAAATGAAACTGAATTGGAAGGAGGGGGCTACTGTATATTGATCTGAGAGTGATCAGCATGGATAGCAACTGAAGTGATAGAAGCAGATGAAATCACCAAGCCAAAAGTATGGAAACCTGTGTCAGAAGGTTCAGGTCATCACTGAGGAACTCAAAGCAGCATCTATGTTCTAAAGGAAATGAGGGAGGGACTCACAATGGAGATTTGGAAAGAAAAAGCCTGCGTCATAGGAAAATTGGGAGATGATCAAATAATGGAAGCCCCAGGAAGGAATGTTTCAGGAAAATAGAGTAGACAGCAGTGTCAGATGCTATCAAGAGGTTGCGTGAAATAAGTATACATTGAACTCAGTAACTAGTCTGTCATTAGAGACGTTGGTGATGGTGGATTGGTGCCATTGGGGGACATCAGCCTGGTTATAAGTAATAAGTAATAACTGGGAAGTTAAGTATGAACAATTTTCCAGAATTATAACTGAAGAGGAGAGAAAGCATTATTGAAATACCTGGAGGATTTGCAGTATGATGGTGTCTCTAAAGACACTATGAGATCACCTAATATATTGTACTTAGAGGCTTCTATCTTTAATATCCATCATGAAAATGGATTGTACTTGTATGATTGCCGCTATTGTGTAATTTTCTTAATTAAATTTATGTATTTTTTAGGTATTTGTATGTTTTTTACCTAAGTAAAGTTACTTCAACTATTTTTGCCCCCAAAAAATGCATCTCATAAATTTGTTCCATAAACATAAAATACTGCCTTAGTTATTTTCCTGCTGTCCAGAGAATGATGTTGCTCTTGGCTTCAGAACACTGGGGACTCTTGGAATATCCTTTGGCAGATAAGAAAGGTGAAGATTTATGGCAAAGGAAAGCGTTTCTGAAAAAGGTGCTCCACATTGCCTTTGTGTATGTGCAGAAATTATAAACGGGGCTCAGGGGTGCAGTCACTGTAATAGCTTTTTGCTCTCTTTGAAGAAAATAGAAAATGCTCACTTAGGGGCTACTGCTTGTGTTTCCATTAATGAATCTTCTAAGCTTGAATGATTTTAAATAGAATATTTATGTTCCTTGGTTTAGTAGGGCAAAAACTTGGAGAAATGCATGGGATTAAGTATCTAATGTAATAAATTTATGCAGACATTTCATAAAAAATGCTGTTGGTAATAATAAGTCATAACTAAAGACTTTGAGGAGGATTCACAATCAGTGGAAAATAACCACCAAATCGTATCTTCCTGAAGAATTTGATTACCTTCTCCACTCAAGATTTAAACTGATTTGAAGCATTGAAACAGTGGCTGACTTTATTTTTGGGGGCTCCAAAATCACTGCAGATAGTGATTGCAGCCATGAAATTAAAAGACGCTTACTCCTTGGAAGGAAAGTTATGACCAACCTAGATAGCATATTCAAAAGCAGAGACATTACTTTGCCAACAAAGGTCCATCTAGTCAAGGCTATGGTTTTTCCAGTGGTCATGTATGGATGTGAGAGTTGGACTGTGAAGAAAGCTGAGCACTGAAGAATTGGTGCTTTTGAAGTGTGGTGTTGGAGAAGACTCTTGAGAGTCCCTTGGGCTGCAAGGAGATCCAACCAGTCCATCCTAAAGGAGATCAGTCCTGGGTGTTCACTGGAAGGACTGATGCTGAAGATGAAACGCCAATACTTTGGCCACCTCATGCGAAGAGTTGACTCATTGGAAAAGACCCTGATGCTAGGAAGGATTGGGGGCAGGAGGAGAAGGGGACGACAGAGGATAAGATGGCTGGATGGCATCACCGACTCGATGGACATGAGTCTGGGTGAACTCTGGGAGTTGGTGATGGACAGGGAGGCCTGGCGTGCTGCAATTCATGGGGTTGCAGAGTCGGATATGACTGATCGACTGAACTGAACTGAAGCATTGACAAACAACTCTTTTGCACAAGACTTGTAATCATGACAAACAAGCTGTCTTACCCAACTCAGATGAAGAAGCTTTGTTTTTGGGGTTTTTTTTTTGTTTTTTTCTTAGCTACTTGGTTAATATTAATTGAAGTCCAGTGTTTTATAAGGACATATATTCTATGACTTTAAAGTAGTAACACTGTTTTACATAATAAATTATAAATGTTTCACTACTTTGCACCCTGAATACACCTGCAGGGTTTCAGTATCTTTGGTCAGAAGTTTACTTTTAGATTTGACTATTATTTCTGGAAATATGTTTAGATTAACTCATGAGAAAATCAGTGTTATTAAATGAAACTTCTAAAACTTTTCAGTCTTCTGTATTTGAAATTATTTAGCCATCACCTGCATGTCACTTTTGTTATATAATTACTAATCGCAGTTAGTATTAAGGCTGGCTGTTCATACTGTGTATATGGTGAGAGATGTCTACCTTTGGATGATCCTAGTAGTTCTGAAGATTCTTATGAAATATAACATGTGCTACTTAAAGCATAATATCCTTGTAAGTTTATCTCATAATAGCATTTGTTTAATTGAATTAAAATGCTATATTAAAAATAGATTTACCTCATTAAACAAGAAATAATCTTCCAAAGCATTGCAAAAAGATTAATTCTGGGAGTTACGGCAGAAAATCACAAAGGAATTATGCATACCCTCTGAAAGGCATGTGTCGGAGAAGGCAATGGCACCCCACTCCAGTACTCTTGCCTGTAAAATCCCATGGATGGAGGAGCCTGGTAGGCTGCAGTCCCTGGGGTCGCTAAGAGTCGGACACGACTGAGTGACTTCACTTTCACTTCTCACTTTCATGCATTGGAGAAGGAAATGGCAACCCACTCCAGTGTTCTTGCCTGGAGAATCCCAGGGACGGGGGAGCCTGGTGGGCTACTGTCTATGGGGTCACACAGAGTCGGACACGACTGAAGTGACTTAGCAGCAGCAGCTGAAAGGCATGTATAACATAGAACCTTATTAGAGAAAGCTTTAAATCGTGAATCATGATGATTTGTTGCATGCCCTAAAGTTTATTCTAGAGATTTCTACATCAAACATTCTGTCTCCCTATCTCAAGCAGTAACTGTGTCAAGCCAATCCAATTTGACAAACAATTTATTGCAAACAATAAATATATTCCTTTTAGTTTTATATCCAACTTTGAAATATATTCCCCCTGCTTTTATTGAATATCTATGTATATGTAGATAAATATGTAAATATAGTTACATAAACATGCACAGTGACATACGTGTGCATTCCTGACGTGGCTGTTGGGAAAGAAGAGATCTCCAATATATTTAATGCATGTTTTGATGAATTGATGAACCTTAACATGTAGTTTGAAATGTGGTAAGAAATTCAGTCTGAGTCAGACTTGCCTGTGGATCTCCAGGAGGTGAGGGTCGACAGTTTGGCCTCAAGCCAAACAACAGGGAGGAACACAGCCCCAACCATCAACAGAAAATTAGATTAAAGATTAACTGAGCATGGCCCCACACATCAGAACAAGACCCAGTTTCCCATACAGTCAGTTTCCCATCAGGAATCTTCCATAAGCCTCTTATCCTTATCCATCAAAGGACAGACAGAATGAAAACCACAGTCAGAGAACACTAACCAAACTGATCACATGGACCACAGCCTTGTCTCACTCAATGAAACTATGGGCCATGCAATATAGGGCCAACTAAGACTGATGGGTCATGGTGGAGAGTTCTGACAAAACGTGGTCCACTGGAGAAGGGAATGGCAAACCACTTCAGTATTCTTGCCTTGAGAATCCCATGAACAGTATGAAAAGGCAAAAAGATAGGACACTGAAAGATGAACTCCCCAGATCAGTAGGTCCCCATTATGCTACTGGAGAAGAGTGGAGAAATAACTCTAGAAAGAATGAAGAGACAGAAACAAAGCAAAAACAACGCCCAGTTGTGGATATGACTGGTGATGGAAGGAAAGTCTGATGCTATAAAGAACAGTATTGCATAGGAACCTGGAATGTTAGGTCCATGAATCAAGGCAAATTGGAAGTGGTCAAACAGGAGATGGCAAGAGTGAACATTGACATTTTAGGAATCAGTGAACTAAAATGGACTGGAATGGGTGAATTTATTCAGATGACCATTATATCTACTACTGAGGGCGAGAATCCCTTAGAAGAAATGGAGTAGCCCTCATAGTCAACAAAAGAGTCTGAAATGCAGTACTTGGGTGCAATCTCAAAAATGACAGAATGATCTCTGTTTATTTCCAAGGCAAACCATTCAGTATCACAGTAATCCAAGTATATGCCCCAACTGCTAATGTTGAAGAAGCTGAAGTTGAACGATTCTGTGATAACCTACAAGACCTTGTAAAATTAACACCAAAAAGGATGTCCTTTTCATCATAGGGGACTGGAATGCAAAGGTAGGAAGTCAAGAGATACCTGGAGTAACAGGCAAGTTTGGCCTTGGAGTACAAAATGAAGCAAAGGCTAACAGAGTTTTGCCAAGAGAACACACTGGTCATAGCAAACACCCTCTTCCAACAACACAAGAGATGATTTTACACATGGACATCACCAAATGGCCAATACTGAAATCAGATTGATTATATTCTTTGCAGCTGAAGATGGAGAAGCTCTATAGAGTCAGCAAAAAACAAGACCTGGAGCTGACTGTGGCTCAGATCCTGAATTCCTTATTGCAAAATTCAGAGATAAACTGAAGTAGGGAAAATCACTAGACCATTCAGGTATGACCTAAATCAAATCCCTAAACAATTATACAGTGGAAGTGACAGATAGATTCAAGGGATTAAATCTGATAGACAGAGTACCTGAAGAACTATGGACAGAGGTTTGTGACATTGTACAGGAAACAGTGATCAAGACCATCCCCAAGAAAAAAAAATGCAGAAAGGCAAAATGGTTGTCTGAGAAGACCTTACAAATAGCTGAGAAACGAAGAGAAGTGAAAGGCAAAGGAGAAAAGGAAAGATATACCCATTTGAATGCAGAGTTACAAAGAATAGCAAGGGAGATAAGAAAGCCTTCCTCAGTGATCAATACAAAGAAGTAGAGGAAAACAGTAGAATGGGAAAGACTAGAGATCCTTCAAGAAAATTAGAGATACCAAGGAAACATTTCATGCAAAGATGAGCACAATAAGACAGAAATGGTATGGACCTAACAGAAGCAGAAGATATTAAGAAAAGGTGGCAAGAAAACACAGAAGAACTGTACAAAAAAGATCTTCACAACCCAGGTAATCACGATGGTGTGATCACTCACCTAGAGCTGGACATCCTGGAATGCGAAGTCAAGTGCCCTTAGGAAGCATCACTACGAACAAAGCTAGAGGAGGTGATAGAATTCCAGTTGAGCTATTTCAAATCCTAAAAGATGATGCTGTGAAAGTGTTGCACTTTGCACATATGCCAGCACATTTGGAAAACTCAGGAGTGACCACAGGACTAGAAAAGGTCAGTTTTCATTCCAATCCCAAAGAAAGACAATGCCAAATAGTGTTCAAACTACTGCACAATTGCACTCATCGCACACGCTAGTAAAGTAATGCTTAAAATTCTCCAAGCCAGACTTAAGCAATACGTGAACCATGAACTTCCAGATGTTCAAGCTGTTTTTAGAAAAGGCAGGGGAACCAGACATCAAATTACCAACATTCGTTGGATCATAGAAAAAGCAAGAGTTACAGAAAAACATCTACTTTTGCTTTATTGACTACACCAAGGCCTTTGACTGTGTGGATCACAACAAACTGTGGAAAATTCTTCAAGAGATGGGAATACCAGACCACCTTACCTGCCTCCTGAGAAATATGTATGCAGGTCAAGAAGCAACAATTAGAACCAGACATGGAACAAAGGACTGGCTCCAAATTGGGAAAGGAGCACATCAAAGCTGTATATTGTTACCTTGGTTATTTATCTTATATGCAGAGTATATCATACGAAGTGCCGGGCTTGATGAAGCACAAGCTGGAATCCAGAATGCCAGGAGAAATATCAATAACCTCAGATATGCAAATGACACCACCCTTAGGACAGAAAGCAAAAAGGAACTGAAGAGCCTCTTGATGAAAGTGGAAGAGGAGAGTGAAAAAGCAGGCTTAAAACTCAACATTCAAAAAACTAAGATCATGGCATCCTTTCCCATCACTTCATAGCTAATAGGTGGGAAAACAATGGAAACAGTGACAGACTTTATTTTCTTAGGCTCCAAAATCACTGCAGATGGTGACTGCAGCCATGAAATTAAAAGATGTTTGCTCCTTGGGGAAAAAAAAAGCTATGGCCAATCTAGATAGCATATTTAAAAGCAGAGACATTACTTTGCCGACAAAAGTCCACTAGTCAAAGCTATGGTTTTTCTAACAGTCATGTACGGATGTGAGAGTTGGACTATAAAGAAAGCTGAGCACCGAAGAATTGATGCTTTTAAACTGTGGTATTGCAGAAGACTCTTTAGAGTCCCTTGGACTGCATGGAGATCAAACCAGTCAAGCCTGGAAGGAAATCAGTCCTGAATATTCATTGGAAAGACTGATGCTGAAACTGAAACTGCATACTTTGGCCACCTAATGCAAAGTATTGACTCACTGGAAAAGCCCCTGATACTGTGAAAGATTGAAGGCAGGAGAAGGGGATGACAGAGGATGAGATGGTTGGATGGCATCACTGAATCAATGGGCATGAGTTTGAGCAAGCTGTGGGAGTTGATTATGGACAGGGAAGCGTGGCGTGCTGCAGTCCGAGGGGGTCTCAGAGTCAGAAGCGACTGAGCGAATGAACTGAACTGAACTTCTAGTTGAGATTGGAAATTCCCTGAAGGCTGGATACATGGCAAGTGTCGTCAGAAAGGATAACTCCCTTGCTTAATGAAGAAGCAACTGAAGGCTTGCTTTTCTTTCTTGAGAATTATAATTATCAGATACTGGTCCATGGGGAATTTTATCCTATCCAATCGAAATAATATGTTAAGATGGTTATAGTGAATTACTTTGGAGAGTTAACTGTGTTATCTGTAACACTTTTCTTCAAACTATGTTTCCTACTGATTTACCTTTAAATTGCCATTTTATGAAATGATGCTGATACTGGATTTATTTGTTCTTTTTCATTTACTCCTTGGATAAATTAAAAGTTAACCTGTGTCAGTCCCCTTTGGGAGGAGACTGTGTCTAGTTGAAACACTGGAGTAGATATTTAAATGTGTGGGTTTGTAGAGAAAGAAGAGGTTGGAAGTAGAAGCCAAGAGAGAAAAGCTAAAGAAGAAAGGATTGAATATAGAAAAATGGATACTTGTTAAAACGGAATTTAATTATCCACTAGAAAGGTCTGAGATCAGATTTAGGGATCCCCTTGTTTGTTCATTCAGCCATCATCTCTTGACACTGCTTTAAGGCAGTTTCCTAAATGTGCGTAATTCTAAGAATCACCTGTTCTCTTGTCACATCGATTCTTAGCAAGAAGGGGCCATGGACCTGGAAACATTGAGAAATGCTGCTTTAGAAGATGTGTTAGATTTTGTCTCTGTTCTTGAGGAATTTACAATTTATTCCGTATCTCTAAGCCTCAGGTTTTTTTTTTTTTTTTTTTAATCTGTAAAATGTAGATAATAATGTTTTCCTTGCCAGTTTTCAAGGCAAATAAAAGAAAAATGTCTTCGGAGGTCTACTGGAGCTTGTAGATTGTTTAAGATTTGTAATATTAATTGTTTTTGTATGTGAGAAATGGTGGTTGCTTTGAGAAAGAAAGAAAGTGAGGAGATACAAAGAATTAAAAAAAAACTTTCATCTTCTCAATGTTCTGTTTTTCAAGTTTATATTCTGGATTTTATTTGTTAAGAGGATGTGAAATATTCCTTGACAAATTTGTTTTCCATTGGTTATTCTTGTCTTCCTCCAAACCAGCAATTTATTTCAAATCTTTTAAATCATATCATAAACTCACACCTCCAGCACTTACACTGTAATCCCTTGTGTCCCAGATAAATGCCATTGGCACTACCTTAATGGGTCATGCATGGCACCTTGCAGCTGAGCAGAGAAGGACTTGTTGAATGAAGTGGTAAAAGAATGAATCTCTAAATCCAACCGCATCTCTTTCCACTATACTCATGGCTAAAAATCCTGTGTCCTTACTTTTAAGGACACTTGAAGAAAAATAGTTCATCATTCCTTTTATTTTTTTATGTTAACAACATCCCTTTTCAAAAAACACTTCCCTTAACCTTAAATCTCTCATGTTGGAGTTTAGCATGCTACCATATTTATATTTTCAAGTTACTTTTATTCAAATAAAATAAATTGTCTTTCTGTAGTTATCTTTAGCTGGGAATAATTTTCCTTTCTGTGATAATTAGCTGCTTTCAGTAATTTATTTTTTGATTCATTTAGCAGCAGCAACAGAAGAACCAGAAGTGATTCCAGACCCAGCCAAGCAGACTGACAGAGTAGTGAAAATCGCAGGAATTAGTGCTGGGATTTTGGTGTTCATCCTCCTGCTCCTAGTAGTCATATTAGTTGTAAAAAAGAGGTAAGACCTGATTTTGTTCTGTCCCACTCATTCACTGTTTATGTCATGGTTACTAGTTTTCAGACACTTCTTTGTTTCCCTGAGCTCTTTTTAAATGAGAATAAACAACAGAATTGAATTTTAGCAATATTGCCAGCATCTAAGTATATTTCTCCTGCTTGGAAAATAAATTCTAATTGGTTATTTGCAGTTTAATTTTGGATATAAAATTTGCTTTTGTCAATTTAACCTTGAAATCAATGTATGAATTAAATTCCGCAAATGCTTGAGATATTAATGTATCTTATATTTTGAAGTTTTTTTTATTATACATGGCAAAATAAGAGTTTCTTATGATATTTGGTCTATGAATTATTTTGCACTTTTACTGTTTTTCTAAATGTTGACTACAAATAAGATATGAGAAATATGAACATTATTTTATGAAGTTGTATATTAATATTCACTGACTAAATACTTTAGCACTTTAATATGAAGAACCAAATTTTTAAATTGAGCATTAGTGTGTTATACTATATCAACGAATATCGCCATCTTCTGGAATTATATGAAGATATTAAGACCTACAGGAATTTAAATTGAATTATATTTGGTACATTAAGGTATACATCTACCAGAAAGCATTTCAAAGAATACAGTTTTTATCATTTGAACTTTTTCTTATTCTATAAAATATCATTATCTGTAAGGCATTGCTTTAGAAATTAATGGAACTCTCCAATCCTTCCAATCATATGTTTTAAACAATATTACAATCTGGAAGGATTACTAAAAAACCTTTGCTAAGTATAGTTCTAAAATATTGGTGTATAGATGTATTTCTCATTCATTAATTATATTGAATATAATAAAAGATGTTGCTTACTTTATACTAAATCATATAATATACTATTTTGATTGTTATTTTGTACTCAAAATAAATCATGAATAATACAGATGACTCATACTACATGTTTAATGATTCCATAAGAGTTTATTTTAATGTATTGCCTCTTTACAATTACCCCCTGGAGATATATATGTTGGAGAAGACACATCTGCATTAGAAACATTAGGTATGCATTATAGTGTTTTGTGTTAAATTAACTACATACGTGCTTTCCCCAATAGTGCTTTCTCTTTTTGCTGTTGTCTACCTCTGTGGTTGGAAATTATATCATATTTGAGACAGGAAGGTTTAAACATTTTACTAATAAATTTGCCAATCAAGATCAATAAAATCATTGAATACAACTTTCAGATCTTATGTTTCTACTTAGTTTAAATTTATATTTGGAGAGTTAAACTAAACTCTCTATATTTAGAGAGTTAACTTTGCTTTAGAGTTAAAAGTATTTCAGCTACTTCAGGCTGGATATGAAAACATGAAAATGGCCTCTGGTTTTGTCTTAGTTAAAATTGGGTTAATACTGGTTTTATGGGTTAATTATTTGAAAACACTTATTTGTTGTGGTAGCCTTTCTAATCTGTGGCTGTTTGTTTCAAAAATAACCAAAAACGAAACATAAATTTTCTAAAGTACATCAAAACAATCTCTAAGCATGATTTTTTGGTGTGGTTAAAATGTTCTGACAACTCTCTAAAACTGCCTAACGCATCAAATTCTTTTCCTGGTTCATATTTTAAATGGTTGGATAAATGAGCCTCTCTATTAAAATGTTTAATGTTTGAGTTTTCATAATTATGCTTTAATTGATTGTCTCCTACTAGGAAGTATGCTAGGGTTTTTGTTTTTTTATTTTCTCTTCCTCATCACTACCTCTAGGACTAGAGAAGTTGCAATTTTATAGGTAGATAAAGTTACATGCTTAGGTATATTATCTTCTGTATAATATAACCAAGAATCCCTTACGTATCTAAGAAACCTCATAATAACTTTTAGTTATATGTAGTATATCACACATATACTGTGTATGATTTAATCATAAATATGTTTGTTATACATACACAAAAGTATAGGTATTATAACAATGTTAGATAGCATCAAAGTTAACAATTTTAGTATATCATGTAGTCTCCCTATATGATATGCTAATATACAAATTTATAATAAAAATAATGGAAAAGTAAATCATTTTAGCCTTGCATTATCTTTACTTTTATGGGAAATTGTTAATTTTAAGAGACTTTATCTCTTACTAGGAGTAATATATGTAGGTATATTTCTCACGTTGAAAAAAATTTCTGTGTATTTTTGGTTGTTATATAAAGAAATGGTTTGGAATTTAGTAAAATTCTGCAGTGAAGGGTCTATATAAAGTAAGTTTTTAGGCTAAGAAAAGGGATATTGCATCTTTCAAAACGCAAAGTCATTTTAATTTAATCACTGTTGAATTATTTCCAAATGTATGCCATTTTTTCATTGGTTATGTATTATTTTAAATTTGCAGCATGAATACATTAATAATTCCAAACATAAATTTGAAATTATGTTTCAGTACAGTAAATGTATATGATATCATGGTCACATACATCTGCTGTAGAAATGCCTTTGTGCATATATAGTATATGGTGCATATGTATATTCACATAATATATGTATGTACCTGTGTATTAATAAGATTTAATGACTTATTTATAGAAATTAATGTGTCATTCTGCATATATTCTATATTAACCTAATAGATCTTTATGTTTTGTATTTAAAGAAAAATAGTCAATTTAGTGTAGAAGTTCTATACACAGCTATTCCATCTGTCATGACATTTAGATGGTAATGGATGATATTATGCTTAACTGCATGTTAAAAATACACAATCCATTTAATTTTTCAATTTTTTTGGCTATAGAAAAGTCAGCATGTTATTTTTTCCAAATTATGTATTTTAAATTTTATTTTCTATTGCGTATCTGTCTGTTTAATTGCATGGCGAAAGATATCTAACCAATGCATGAGCAAATTGAAATCCAAACAACAACAACAAAAAAACATGAATTTTATTTTATTTTATTTTACTTTTTAACGCACATTTTTCTGCTTTATTGAATGTGACAGAGTCACGCTTTTCATTCACCATTGCTTCTCTTTTTCCACTGTCTGTGATTTGCTTGCCAGGAGGAGCTACTATTCTTACTCCTACTACCTGTAAGTAGAAAATGGGTGATATACGACTTTACATGTGTTAAAGATGCAGTATCCCTTTTCAAAAAAAAACAACAAACCAAAAACAGAATGTTTGCAATTTTGATGACTGCAAAAAAAGTATTTTTCTGGACTCTAAAGCTATAAAGTTTACTAATTAACCTATTTTATTAATAGGTTATTTTTAAAAAGGGATATTGTATTTCTGTATGTTCAGCTACTTTTAATTTTTATTTACGATTTTCCATAAGTAGTCATAGTCTATAGCCCAAAGCATCATTTACATACTTAAGTCAAACCTGTACATTATCAATATGATATCTCACTCATCCGGTAGAGATAGTGGTTGCAATTCACTAATACCTATTTTTACATGTGTGTGCTTTAGTTGCTCAGTCGTGTCCGACTCTTTGCAATCCCATGGACTGTAGTCCGCCAGGCTCATCTGTCCATAGGGATTCTCCAGGCAAGAATACTGGAGTGGGTTGCCTTGCCCTCTTCCAGGGGATCTTCCCAACCCAGGGCTCAAACCCAAGTCTCCCCCATTGCAGGCGGATTCTTTACCGTCCGAGCCACACTGTTATATCTGAAAAAAATGACCCAACTGATGTATTCATAGAAGAACATTCAAAATGCCTTCACAGAATGCAAATCAGGTCAGGTCTGACTGTGATAACTTCTCTCCACATTTCCAGGAATCCGGGATGGGTTGTGACTTCAGAACACCTTTGGTTTAGCTATGTAGGCAATCAGTATGCTCTGGTGAAAACGAATGGATAAAAATTATAATGTGGCAGTGATAAATAAAAAAATCTTTTTAGAGAAGAAATTTCGAGTTTATTTATTATGACTTAAATAGGACAATGATTTTGTAAAACCAAGATGAAAAAAGAAAGGCTGTCAACCTAAACAAAACATAATAGGTGTTACATATCCTTTTTTGTGCTCCAAAGTTTTAGCTCTTCCTATGCTTAAGTATGAAATGCTACTCTTGATGAGGAAGGAGAGTGTTGTCCAGTCTGTTTCAATAATCATTCTCAGCTTATTACCTTAAATTCCAGCGTATACATTCAGTCCAAAGGAATGATACAACAGAGTATTCTTGGTCATTGCTTGATCAATATTTGATCCACCAAATTTTGAGAGTCAAGGATTTTGATTAAGTATTTGGTGCACATATCCCACAGTATTTACTTCACTAAGTAAATTTAAGTTAGCTTTACAGAAAGATTTGGTGAGAGTCTCAATGACTATAACAGAATTCTGCCAACAGTTTAAATATTATAAACATTTGGCTTTTCAAAATCTGATAAAATAAGCAGGTGTAAAGTAACAGTGCTCCTAGCTTATTGTGATGGATCATAATATCCTTGTTAAATCATGTTTGATGAAGCCAAAGGTAATTAAATGTACCGTTTCATACAATGATGGAGCACTTTTCCTCTTTATAGCCCACCCATATATCCACCTGCAGAAGTTTATGCTGTTGGCTGCTTTGATAATGAAAGTCATTTGCACATCTGTCAAACTCAAGTAGTTGCAAAATGATCTGCTTAACTGTCCTGAAGCGTACATTATATATGCTGGTTTCTCAGATGGAGACAAAATATCAAACATGCAGGAATCAATAAATATTTAATTCTGAGAACATCAATAAGGTTACCATTAGTCATCCATTTATCTATAATATTAGGATTAGATTGCCTTTTTATAGACGTGTGGCATTTCTGTATTCTAGACTGTGCATTAGGCTTTGATACTGTTACTGAAGTACTTAGGGTTCCTGGCATTATCAATCATAATTAGAAAAAAGTTTAACAGACTTATGTTTTTAAAAGCTGCTTAAACAGATCTAGTGAAGCAAATCTAAATTAGACAAGTTTTTAAAAGAAATGTAGAAATAAATTATAGTAAAATTTAAAAGAAAACCAGATGTAATCTTTGAACTAAAAATTCATTGGCATCGTCATAGTAACTGTCAGTTCTTGATCAAAGCACTTAACTCTAGTGATAATATTTATTTCTTTTGTAATAACCTGAATTAAAGCCTACCTCACAGGGTTGTTGTGAGGATTAAGGTATTAAAAAAAGCTGACAATACATGGTTGGCAGATATCAACAAAGGTTTTATATATATTCTCTCATAATCTATCTACTAACAAAGGTTTGTGAATCTGAAAAGTAAAAGTCCTTCATTGCTATGAAATCTTTTACCTGTCATGCATTTGACAAGTTCATTACTTCTTATTTTTTCTCAATCATAAAATGTTTAAATTATATATTTTAAGGTAAAGCCTCAAAATTTAAACGTCTTTACCATTTGCTTCAATCTATCTGTCTTCAAATTTTTACATTGTTTTTAATCCAAATTTCAAGTTGTCTTATTTTTAGCCACGTCAATCTCTCAGAATTTTTGAGGAATAAATTTATTCTTTCTTCTTATCCAAGAAACAAAGACTGAAAGTTATTTCTTCAACTCTTTTTTAAACTTTAAAATGGCAAAGCATTTGTGCTACATCCACATTCTTCTCAAATTTATAACAACTAATCTTTAACTCTTAGAGCAGTGACTGCTTCATATTATAATACACATGGTAATGTGACAATTAAAAAAAAGTAACTGGATATAGTATAAGGGCTTAGGCCTTGGAAGCAGGTCATTCTTTACTGCATATTAGATTAATAACCTTGGGCAAGATATTTAACTTGTAAGCCTCAGTGAACTCATCTATACAATTAGAAATCTCATGCCTCCTTCAGTTCATTGATTTGAGAATTAATTGAGTTAACAAATGACAAGTGCCGAGCATATAAGAGACCTAATTCATCCATTCAATCAAGTATTTATTGAGTGTCTGCTATGTGCCGGACACTGCTCGGAGTGCTAGGGCTATACAGAGGGGTCGTCCCTTCATGGAACACACAGTGGGAAAAACAAAAGGATCCTTGCAATGATAATGTGATAAGTATTATTATAGGCAGAAAACATGGGGCTTTAAAAATACCTACCAGGGAAACCTAGTCTGAGAAAGGTTGTATATGCTCAGTTAGAGAAGTCTCCCTGATGAGGCAAGACAGAATTGGAAGTTAACCAGATATTAGAGGTAAAAGAACAATGTAGGCCGAAGAACAAATAGCCTATAGGCAAGTTTGGAACTATCTTAGAGGTAAGTTTGAAAAGTGAAGGCTGTAGAATAACCTATGACCTACTGATGTATAATTTGCCCCATCATTCAGTTCAGTTCAGTCGCTCAATCGTGTCCGACTCTTTGCGACACCATGAGTCGCAGCACGCTAGGCCTCCCTGTCCATCACAAACTCCCGGAGTTCACTCAGACTCACGTCCATCGAGTCAGTGATGCCATCCAGCCAACTCATCCTCTGTCGTCCCCTTCTCGTCCTGCCCCCAATCCCTCCCAGCATCAGAGTCTTTTCCAATGAGTCAACTCTTCTCATGAGGTGGCGAAAGTACTGGAGTTTCAGCTTTAGCATCATTCCTTCCAAAGAAATCCCAGGGCTGATCTCCTTTAGAACGGACTGGTTGGATCTCCTTGCAGTCCAAGGGACTCTCAAGAGTCTTCTCCAACACCACAGTTGAAAAGCATCAATTCTTTGGCACTCAGCCTTCCTCACAGTCCAACTCTCACATCCATACATGACCACAGGAAAAACCATAGCCTTGACTAGACGGACCTTTGTTGGCAAACTAATGTCTCTGCTTTTGAATATGCTATCTAGGTTGGTCATAACTTTCCTTCTAAGGAGTAAGCGTCTTTTAATTTCACATACACTCTTCCAAAAAATAGGACCACTTGAAAGAATAAGAAAATATACATATTTAGATTCGTGACTTCTCTTTAAAAATAATTTTAAAATTAGAAACTATTCTGGGATCAAGTGCCAATGTTCACTTAGGTAATTTGCCCCCTAAATTACTCTCCAATTCCCCACAATCCCCACCCTTCTTTGTGCTGTCTCACTATGGGAAGCAACACTTTTATATTCCCTGTCTAAAACCTGTTAGGAGTTTTACGGAGCTTTTGCCCACTAGCCTAGAAAAAAGAGGTAAGAGATCTTTCAATGAATAGAGCAAATATTGCTGCTAAATAATGGTGGTGGTGACGTGGTTGTGACGACGTAGTGGTCGTGGTAGTGGTGGTGGTAGTTTTTGTTATACTTTTGTCATTGTTTTATTATTGATAATACTATCCTTATCATTGTTATTATTTCTAAAATGTATGCCATTTCCATCTCTAAAGCTTAGTTTATGACTATCTTAGGTGTCATGTATGCTATGTCAATATATTGGATATTGTTGGGTATGTATGCTTGAGGCTAAGGACTATAATTCTCAGAGAAAAATGTCCTACACATGAGTAGCTATCAAATTAATAGATTAATTTTCTAAAGGAAAAGCTTTTGGACATAAACACAACTACTAAATAAATAACTTTTTTAACATATTTGTAGTATATCAGTATATTTATTCTAGTACAGATACTAATGAGAATCAGAAAAATTTACCCTAGTTAATAATCCAGCTGAGAAATGGTATTCTTAAAATAACTAAAATATATTTCCAAGGCCTCTAAACTGCTGCCATAAACTTAGAACATAATCTGGCAAACTGTAGGCATTGAGAGTCCCTTTCTTTTTATTAATATGAGATGAATTTTATATACCTTAGTTTTTTAATTGCATGTTTCATGTGTAACATTCACAACGAACCAGATTGTATTTCACATCCTTGGTATGTAAGATAAAGATGTCAGTGTCTGAGGAGCTCAAAAGTCTAACTCTGCTCATTTCCAAATCTCCTGTGTCATTTATGTAGCTGCATCTGTGAGGCCATTTGTAGTTGGCACTCTGCCATGGGGTTCTGAAACATATTTTTAGGATCTGACCATGTTTGTTATTCAATATTATGATCATTTGCATAATACCTCTACACAGCATTTTCCAAACTCTTCTCAAAGTACTTTTCTTATAAAGTACATAATTTCCCCATATATTCCTGAGTATTTGCCTTGTATCAAGCTGCAGTTGATTCTACAAATTTCCTGATTAGGTTTGGATTAATGTTATATAAATATATTTAAAAGTGTTAATTCTACACACTGCACTTTTACTGAACAAAAAGACAAAGAGTGAAGAATAGAGTTTGTCTATTTTAACTGGATGACTGTAATAAAATAAACTTTAAAAAGTAGTCATGTTATTTCCACAGAACATCTTCTGAAATTTTGATCAAGCGTGTTAATCACCCAGAAGAAAAACCAAAATTTAGCATTAACTTTTCTTTGAACAACACTACTAAGGAAGCATTTACTTACTGTTTTAATAAAGTATAGTTATGCTTTATGATAATTTATTGTAATGATAAAATACAAGAAGTGATGAGATATTTGGGTTGACAGCTTGAATGTTAAAATATCCATATGACAAATAAAACAGTTTTATAGCAATCAACAGATATTGTTTGGATGTCAAACTTAATTCCTGAAATTATGACATATTCTTAGAGTTTCTAAACCAAATCTATATCTTTACCCTCGGGCTTTCCTGAACTACTTACTGCTGGTGTCAGTTCTCCTTCAAGCCTCACACTAAGGTTTCCCTTTCGTATTTGTCTTGGCAGCAAGCTTGCTAAGAAACGCAAAGATGCTATGGGGAACACCCGGCAGGAAATGACACACATGGTAAATGCTATGGATCGAAGCTATGCTGATCAAAGCACTCTGCATGCAGAAGACCCTCTTTCCATCACCTTCATGGACCAACATAATTTTAGTCCAAGATGTAAGTTCTTTACCAAAATTTTGATCAATGACTTTTAAAGCTATTTAATTTCTCTCGAATTCAACACATTAGCTTTTGAATAGTGAGGGGAAATAAGACAGAGAGTGGAAGAAGAAACTGGAAATAGAAAAAGTGATATGGAATAAATGAGTTTATCAGAAGACTTCAGTCTTGATATTTGATTTAGTTTAACTTCAAACTGTATGAATTTTATTACTATAAGAGACATTCATACACCACTCAGACCAAATCTTATTGCTTTAAGTTAAAATAGATTGCCTACATAAAATTAGCTCATGTCAGAATTTATAATTGTTTTGTATTTGAATCTTCCATTGTGTAAGTGTAAGTCTTTGAGATATGAGATATCATAATTCTTTCTGGGAATTATTGGCATGGGAAGTCATTCTATTTAATTATTCTATAGATGCCTCAAGAGTTTCAGTAATAAAAAGTTAACCAGAGAAAAAAGAAATCTACATACTGTTAAGTATCTGGTGTGAAGTCCAAAAATTTACTTGAACTGAGGGATTGACAGGGAATGGTGAAATCCATCTATTCACTCATCTATGTTAAGAATTGCAAATGTTTATCTGTGGAGGCATATCTTTTAAAACAGTTCCTCTGAAGTATTGTTTAATGCCCCATGATCAGTATTACTGTTTATCGTCAAATTTTCTAGAATTTTGTTTATCCCATTCCGTAGCACTGTGTTTATTTTGTTACTTAAAATTAAGTTCAATTACCTGACTGTCTCTTCAAATAAATAAGTGAAATTGGTACTTGAGGAAAGCAAATTGTGTTTATCCTTGGCCTTGTGTTCACAGAGGCATTTGCCACAGATCCCAGTTTGGGAAAAACTGTATAAGGAAAGAAGTAAACAATAGAAGTGTTATTTTTGATACAGATTATAAAAATATGTAGTGGTAAGACTGAGAAAATAAAGTATTTGTAGGTTTATGCATTTATGGCTTTTCAAAAGGGGATGTTTTTTCTGAAATGTTCAGCTTAGTGCAAACTTTTTAAAAATTATTGGCCATGATTTTCCCTGATTTGTACCTATATCACATTAGTAGTTAAGGATATTATAATGAGTCATTTTGGAATTTAGTTTTCATAGTGATAAGGACTTTCTGATCTGTTCTATTTTTTTTCACTGTAAGATAAATAATAGAGAAAAACATAAAACGTTGCTATTGAAAGTTTTGCTAAAAGTATAGATGTATCATTTCTCTAACCACTTGATTTAAAATTAATTAAAGATTTGAAAGAATTTTTGTTTCCAAAGCTTTTCTATCTAATGCCTGTATACCTTATTATGAAGTTTGAATTTAGAAGTATATCTATAAATATACACTTATGAACTTGGAGAAAGGATTAAATCTATTTTCCAAAGTTAGCTAAAGTGGAATGAATATAATTACCTCTCTAAGTACCTCTCACTGGATAGATCTAAATGCATTTTTCCCCCTAATTTTATAATCTTTATAAATTGAAGTTGAATCTTCTTGGTTTTTAAAATTGGACTGACTACTGAACTATAATTATAGATGTACCTTTCCTGATATTTTGAGGTAACCCAAGTTGAGAAAGAGAATGGTCCCTTTGCAGGTTATAGTAATAAAGAAAGTTTAATATTTATATTTCTTAAGAAATGATAAATCTATTTTAAAGGAAAAAAGACTATGAAATACAACTTTAGGGCAATATATTCCTTCATGAGCTTTGTTTTCCTGCAGTGCCCAATGATCCACTTGTGCCGACCGCTGTGTTAGGTGAGGCCCTAATTCTTTGTCATCTTTTTTTGCATGGATCACACCTCCTTGCATGGGTTACAGCTTTGTCTACACAGTATTTACAGGGCAGAAGCAGTTTGATTTTGAAAATGTAGTCCTGATTTTATCAAAGAGAGCAATTGTGATCAACCCAATTAGATCTAGTACATTTCAAATTAGTTGGGTATACTTTTTAAAAACAACTTATCCTTTAATTCTTGGTTCTGTTAGATTTGGAGTGAGTACAAGGACCCTTAATATGAAATATATAACTAATGTTTATATTTGCAAGTTAGTAGAATGAATCCAAATGTACACATTTCAGGGGCCAGTGCTACCAGAATCGCTAGTGTATATATATAAAATATACCTGATTAAAAGGGATTTTTCTAAATCCTCCTAATTTTATAACCACTAAAGAATGCATTTCCAAGTAAACATTTGGCATTTGTGCATTTGCTTTAGTTTTGTCTTAGTTGAGAATTTATAAATGCAGGTAAAATTGCTATAGTATTAATAATGGAGTTTTGCATTCTATATGCACTTTACATGATAAGTGTTATCTGTCAAAAAATTTACATTAAGCCAAGATTTACCACCACATTGGAGAAGGAAATGGCCCACTCCAGAATTCTTGGCTGGAGAATTTCATGAACAGAGAAGCCTGGCGGCCTACAGTCCATGGAGTCGCAAAGAGTTGGCCACGACTGAGCAATTAACACTACCAGTGCATAACATCTAAGACAGCTAGTATTGCTAGTAATAAATAAGACCTTTTCAGCTGTAAAATTAAATAAATCTTTAACAATATATTTAAGAATGCAAAGGGTTTCATTTCGATTTGTGCTCTATCCCTTGACTAATTACACAGCAATGATTCATGACCAGCTGGCTTGTATGTTCACAAGTCGTCTTATCAGTTTGTCCCCCGTGCTTCTAATATTTAAGATTTAATCAGAGAAATGTAGAAATTGCCAGATAAATGTACCTTTAAAATTCCCAGTTCTCATGTTTTATATTTAAATTTCTTTGAACATAAGACATCAGTTTACACATATTTTTATTATCAACATATTTAATGTTTAATTATATTTTCAAAATATGTTAGGACAATACAACTAACTCAGTTAAGTAAAATATACCTTTTTGACTAAAATAGTTATTAAAAGCTAAAATTTTAAAATACAAGGGTATATTCTAAAAGAATCTGTAAGTCAGTGTTTTCTGTCTCTGACTGCACTCTCCCTTTGATATTCCCACCAATAAGGTCAGGGAAGTGAGCTGGGGAATTTGCCCCAAAGGATGGCCTGATCATATAGGGAGGAGCCAGGAATTATGGTCTTTGAGAGGCATCAAATTCCTCTGAAAATGTCATCTTCTGTTGAGCACTGTAGAATAAGGTCAGCATCAAGCTCATAAGTTAAATTCAATGAAGTTATTAAAAATTCAAGGAAAAAGATAGTTACCTGTTAAAATTTCATTATGGTAATATTCAAAGACATGTAAAATTGGGTCTAATAAGTCTCAGTCCGCCTGTGAACTCACAAATATGAACTCACGAAAATATTCATGAAAAATGTCTTTGCTTCCTCTTCAATAAAATGATATAATAATTCTTACCATACCTTCTCCACAGAGCTTAGTAAAGAGAAAATGAGATAATATATAAAGTTTAAAATATTATTGTAATAATTTTCCCATGAAAGAGGATATTTATTTTTAAGGAAGGCTAGGGTTAACACAATAGAATTATAAATCTATTCATTTAAAAAATCATTGTGCATTTTATTTCATTTTGTAAGTCAAGCTGGTTGATATTTTTTATATTTCTTCTTTGAAAGCTAAATAGCTTGTTAATCATACCAAATTTAGAAATGATTTGTTGCATTCTTCATCATTCTTGGAATCACCGTGTTTATAGTTGTTTTACATCAGTTGATTTTGTATTTATAAAGCAATTTTTGAAATCACTTCAAATATTGCTTGATATTAATATCTGCTTACTGATTTAAAAAGAAGTCAGAAACTTTTGTATTGATTCATATTTTTGTTTTCTTGTGTTTTACTGCTGCATTGGGTTAAAGTCCCTATTACTGGTAAGTGTATTGCAAAGAACTATAGAGGACCTTTCCATCAAAGAAATATTTAAAGTTATTCTTAAATGTGTAGTAAGGATAATAATTAGTACATGTACTCTTGCTTCTAGTCGCATTGTTAGGTAATTCAATGAGGTGAGGTAGAAATGTATAGATATTAATAATTCATATGTAATTATTTAAAAAAAATACTGCTCATTGTACTACTGTATTAAGCCTAATGCAAAGCAAAAGGCACTGTCTACCTCATCTTGAGACGTAATCATGTAAGATCTGGAATACGGATGAATCCTCTGTTTCTTACTGAGCCTTTGACAAATGTAAATATTCCACTGCTCCAGCAAGTACAATGTGAGCTCAGGTCTGCTTCACAGAGCACTGACTACCTTTATTCCAGCTTGGGTGATTGCATTTTGCCTTCCTGACATTCTGTTCTCTTTACTTCTTATCCTAAGCTGTATGTTCTGTGATAGTGCCCCAATCAGTGGCTTCTGGATTTAATTTTACAGGGGAGATGTATATTTCTTTATGTCAGTCTATTGATTGCAGTATTTTAGCAAAGGTAGACCAACTGAGTGTCATCTCAGAAAAAATAGTAAACGCTCATGAATCATGGTTGCTAGCAAATGTTTGTGTGTAGAGGGGTGGGAAACCAGAGTAAAAAGTGTCAATTCTTTTGGGTATTTTTAGGTCACAACAGAATCCAACAGAATTTTTTTTTTTTTAATTCAATGTGGAGTTTTAGAAGTAAATGCAAAAGAAAAAACTACGTTCAGTCTAGTAAGAGAAAATAAAGTAAATGCAATCAAGCTAAATTATAGAAGCACACAAATCTGATTGTGGGGTTCTTTTTCTTTTTTTTTTTTTTTTTCCTTCTCCAGGAAGAAAAAATGTTTATCATGGGGACAACAATTCATTTTTTGCCATATCCTATTTGTAGAGTTGGTGATAGAACAGGCAAATGTACCAGCACTTGAAATATGTTTAACTGTTAACTAAATATCGTTCTCTACAGTATGCAGTATCATTAAAACAAAAGTTCCCCTAAGAGTGTACTTTCTCTTCTGTTAATGAGTATGGCAGTATAATGTTTGCCAAAGTAACACCCCTTAAAACATTTGTTTTTTTTTAAAGATGGTAAGTTTAAATGTGATCATTATAAGCATGCTTCTTCTCGTTGTAATGATTAGCACTATGGTCATTAAAATAATATTTATTTTTCAGAGGTAAAATGTTCTTGTTCTTTTCTTCCTTCTTATGACAGAGACTTAAGAGTTTCTTTTCATTTTAAGCTAACAACACAGTTGGGATGGGGCCTGCACTTAAATGTGGGTGGTGAGGGATTTAATGGATTTGTAACTAATTGATTCATTGAAATATTGAAATATTTATTGAGTGACTGCTTTTACCAGGCATTAAGAATAAAAAGAAAAATATGACTCTTGTCTCTACATGCTAAGCATTTAGAGTTTAGTTAGAAAAAGAGATCAAGAAATAAATGATTAAAATATATTGTAAGTGAAATGAATGTAGGAGAACAGAAGGCCATGGGAATGTAAAGCAGGCGCTGTGTAACTCAGCCAAGATGGGCCATGGAGGAATTCCAGAAAAAGTATCTAAATATTTTGTCCCAGAGACAAACCAAGGTTTCTTGTACACAGTAACCAGAAGAGTCAAAATGTATCAGCAATAAAAAACAGCAATAATAGTAAACCAAGGGAGTAGAGATGAAGTGTAAATGCACATGTAACCTGGCTGGCAGACATAGTGGGCTGTGGGCAGATTCTGTAAATGTTCAAGTTTATGGGTCTGGAGTATTTCATGGTAAAAAGTCCCAGGTGGAAGGGCATAGTAGGACCACAGTGGGGATGGGTTGCCTATATAGGGAGGTTGGGATATGGGTGGGAAAGAATTTGTTCAATTTAATCAACAATGAAAACACCTGTCCAATTGACAACTTGATCTTCTGGTCTCACAATATACTACTATGACTGCAGATACAAGAAAAAAGTCAAAACTCAGCAAAATCTCCCACTTATACTTCTTTAAAGTGGATCAGCTGTTTCTCTACATCTCACAGCATCTGTTGTCTTGCTTGTATACACATATTAATAATATTCCCTTACCTCCTACCTGGAGCTGAAGTAAAAGGCTTTGTCTTTATAGGGATGCTGCCCGAGGTCTGTACTATATTTCTTTCTTCCTCCTATTATCAGAAAGATCATAAGATCTTAAAATCTGCTTTGCATAGATATATATTAAACAAGGTAACTTTGTCTTTTTTTTAATCTTCTGGAATCTGAAACATGGCAGATGAGAACCACAGTGCTACAGCAGAATCCAGTCGTCTTCTTGATGTACCTCGCTACCTGTGTGAGGGGACAGAATCCCCTTACCAGACGGGACAGCTGCACCCAGCCATCAGGGTAGCCGACTTACTACAGCACATTAATCTCATGAAGACATCAGACAGCTATGGGTTCAAAGAGGAATATGAGGTGAAAGTTTCAATACTATGTTGAATCTTACTTCTAACCATGATACTCAGCAGAATTTAGCAGCTTTTCCTCCCATTTACATAGCAAGCACTGGAATACTCTGTAGACCCTCTAATCCTTTGTCTATGAACAATCTAGTGGGCATTTGAGGAGAAGGATGTAGATGATTGAAAAAAGGATACTTCCTGGAGGTATAGCTGGGTCAAAATTCATTTTAATAAAAAATATTGGATTCCATAATTTATTTTACTATGCTACTTAGAGACCAGTTTGTTAGACCTTATGTTTTCCCCACTCAAAAATCCATAGCAGAATATCTTGAGTCCTAGTGTACCTTTGCAGTTTCTGCCATTTGAATGACCTAAGCAGTGGATACTTGTCTGCCTCTTTGCGTGTTGACCCTCTGTTGAAAATAAGATCAAGCTATGGGTGTTAAATGTGTTACTTGTCACTCTGAGTTTTGTTTTGAGGATTATAGGTTGAGGGTGGCTGGGAAGAAAAACAGAGTACTGCAAATTCAGACAACAAAAAGCAGCCCAAAAAAAGGTGTGGGAAATTCTTTCATCCTTATTTCCCCTTCCTACCCAAAGTAAAACAGCAAGATTATACTACAGAGGAAGTTATTTAACTAAACATCCCAATGTACGTAATATAGCAAAAAGGAAATAGTTCTTTTGCTACTTTTCACTTATGAGAAATGTCACTCTGGGGTGTAGATGTACCTCCACCACCAAACACACACAGTTAAAATGAAAGAAGCCAAGGGGTACCTTACTTTGAAAGACCACCTAAAATATAATACCTTTAACTTCATAAGGAATCTTCTAAACATCGCCTTTTATTCACAGATTACTTGTTATACCTTAGTTTGGGAGTGAATGAAATTATTTTTGAATTTTGAATGTCGGTTTTAGATATAGGCTGGAAACACTATGCTGTGGTGACAAAATAGCACAAGGAATTACAATATTCTGTCAGAACTATTTGTTGTTGTTGTTCATTGCATGTGTATTCCTGTGTACCTCACTTCAAAGACCATTGGCTCTTTGAAGACCCCCTTTCTTGTGTTGAGCAAAGTTTTTAAGTTTTTCTGCAAAAATATATCTATACCCATATTTTAAATTGCTGCATATGGTAATTAAACCAATCAACAAATTCATCTGTTCCAAGATTCTTGGAGATGGTGACTCTTTTTAATTTTCATATGGTCTCTTGTTGTGGAGACTGAGTCCTTTTCATGATCTTCAAAGAAACTAAAATGTGATGTATTGCACATGATTTAATGAATAATTATGGGAGAAAACAGGTTTTCTTTGTCCTGTTAGAAATGCTAAAGGAAGCATATTTTTGAAAGATGCTCATTAAAAGTAGTTTTGAAGTCTCTGATGCTTTCTCTACTTCCGTCTCACAAAGCTGCAGTGATGTTAAATTTGAAATACTTTCAAGGCTCCCCGCCCCCCTGCTTTTTTTCCCCTAAAGTTGTTTCTTGTCCTCAATTTGAACTCAGTCCAATCCAAGATGAACAAGTATGAGTCCAACAAACAAGCTTTGAGGTCTGAAAATTGATCTTGTTCACTGCTGTAGGACTCCCTTCCTCCCTGAGAAAGTGGCTTTTACTATTTTAGTCTTTAAAACAGACAGACTTGATTCAAGGAAAGGAATTAAATTCAGTGTGCTTGTTAATTGTGCTTTTTTCTAGAGCTTCTTTGAAGGACAGTCAGCATCTTGGGATGTAGCTAAAAAAGATCAAAATAGAGCAAAAAACAGATATGGAAACATTATAGCATGTAAGTTCTCTTATGAGTCTTGATAAATGTAAAAGCCATGTGTAGAAGATAAAGGGTAAATTTTCAGTTACTCCTTCTATGGTTTTAAACTTTAAAAACAATCCCAGAGGATGGCGATCTGTATGAAGTAAGCTTTTTAATATTATAATAGCATTGGATATTGGCAGCAATTCTGAAATTGTCATCATTCTCATTAATTGACTCAGATTCTTCATCTTGTGGTGATAATGTGCTGCTGGATTTTATGTTTGCACATAAATGCCTGGAGGTGTCATTAACAACTGAAAATATTAGGATAATGAATATGAAGGATTTTTTTCATGGTAAATTACTATAACTGTTCCACCAAACACATTCAAGGTGGGAGTGTTATTCCTTCCATATACCTTGTTTCCTTTCTTGGAGCCAGTGCCTGAATCCCATTTGCTCCAAGTTATTTATCATTAGGGACTTCCTCCTGATTAAGTCTTCAAGGTGTATTCATGAGATAAATAAATTGATTTTATTCATATGAAACCGTAGGAGCAGTAAGAAAAGTGACAGATAGTTTAGCTTGTAACTAGCTGCCGATTTTACTTAGACTACTTTATTCTCAATTTAAATTATTTTACACTCTCTTTTGAATACATCAGAGTTTAACCTTTGTGAGAGTAACCATAACTCTCACAAAATAAGAAGTTGAGAGTAGGGTTTCGAAATTCACTCCCTAATTCTGTGGCCCATTTGCTGTAAAGTACAGGGAGAAAAGATCCCACCCATTTAAAATCATGCCTAACAAGCAAAATTAGGAGTTAAGGCAAGTTTAGTAATTCAGAAAAATTTATGACTGAAATGATGATTTATCAGACATTACTATCATGTCTACTAAAAATTTCCTAACTATGAAGATGCTAGTCATTGAAGCTTTCTTAACAAAATATTATCATCAAAATAAGTAATGAGTTCATTAAAGTTCTTGCATTTTTTCAAATGACTGGTATCCAATGAAATTTTGAAAGTATATTATGGATAATCTGTTGTTAACCACTGAATTATGTTAAGTTTCTACTAGGGTCATTGTCTCAAAACAGGGGGGAATTTTAATAGCTTTTATTTGATCCTTTAAAAATCTCAGATGATCACTCCAGAGTAATTTTGCAACCTGTTGAGGACGATCCTTCTTCAGATTACATTAATGCCAACTATATAGATGTAAGTATTTTTATCCTGCAGTATGCCCAATTTATTGGCTTATATATATATGTATATATATAAATCTTTTCCTTGTTATTACCTATAAAGTGATTGCTAGCTTTTTAAAATAAAGAACAAACTGTACACTTTTCTTTGTTCTGCGTCCTAGTACTTACTGACGTTGTTGTGCTTTCTTTCACACCTGACTTTGGTTTGGGCTGTAGATTTGGCTGTACAGGGATGTAAGTACCACTATATGTAAATAACAGCACCCTATTATAAATACTTAATGTAACTACTCTTAACTACAGTTTTTCCTAATGCTTACTACTAGTTCTCTCTGCATGCTTCACCTAACTAGCCTCATACAGTATATCTATGTTCATTTTTCTGTAACTCCTTTACATGTGTAAAGATCTATTTTACCTCCCTCCCTTTTCTATGTTTAGAAAAGCAGGATCATTTTTAGCTTTTGACAATTTATTATGTACTCGAGTTTTATTTGTTGATGGTTTCTGTTTCTGGCTTTTATCCTACCCTTCCCTAAACATATGTGAGAAGCTGGATAGTATGATGTGTATTAGTGTTTCTGAAATTTTACCTTTTTACATTTGACTTCTGATGTTAAAAATGGGTAGGGAGACTATTTTGTGGTGTGTGGTATTGGTTTGTAAAGTATTAAAATTACCCAGGCAAAATAATTATAAAATTGCATTTATAAAATACACATATCACACATATATATTGAATCATAAAAATGAAAGTTTGTTTTAATATACATTCCACTGTTCAGTGTTGGTTAAAACATATGTACATGCAAATCCTTTGTTTAATGCAAGTAATTATCAAATAAAATAAAATATTAAGGATGCAGTATACTACATCCAAGAAGGACAGGCTCTGTTCATATTTCTTGGTTCAAAATCACACTGGAAATTGCAAGAATTAATTCATCCCTCTGTCCCTCACTTTCCTCATCTTTACAATGGGGATAATAACAATACCACTAACCTCATCATTTTATTGTGAGAATTAAATGAAGTAATTCATGTTGATCATTTAGCACAATGCCTAGCACATATTAAGCACTCATTAAACTTCACTATTTAAAAAAATAGTTCAGGCATACTGAAATGAATTAATTCTAAATTTGTATTACTTGTAAGGCAAAAGATAGAAATATCAACAATTGCAGCATATATGATACATTTATAGATATGCAAAATATATGTATGATTAAGATCTAACTTTTTATAATTTCTATAAATAAGAAATAATTTTATCACATTTATTAAGTTCATGTTTTATAGTTATTTTGTGACTTGTCATTATTTATATATTTGAATTAATGAATTTTATTAACTATAGTCTTTGAGTATATTGGTTAAATTTTTGATCATTATTTTACTCTCATTCAATATGGAAAACTAAACAGTCTACTCTCTAGAATAAAAATATCAACAGTTCTCTGACAAATTCGTACTTGTTCTTACCTGTTTAGTTTAACCTTGGTTTTCTGCCAAGACCCTGGCAGGACATTTGGTCCTATCCAAAACATCCGTTAAAGACATTTGGTCCATACCAAAACATCCTTGATTTTTGCTCCTTTCCAAAATGTCCATGGAGACATTTGGTCTATGCCACAAGTCCTTGATATTTGGTGCCATCCAATACTATCTGGCATGGACCAAGTATGCTTATGGACATTTTGGATAGGAACAATTTTTAAGGACCTTTTGGCATGGACCAAATGTCTTATGGACATTTTGGGCACAACCGAGGGTCCTATAAATATCAACAATTTTTGGTATGCACCAAATGTCTTACAGATGTTTTGGATAGGACCAGATGGTCTGCTAACTCAGGCTTTTACTAAAGCCCTTTGCTGAAGACACAACAAAGACAAAACTTAACCCTATTAACATTTTTGCTACTAATGATCTATTGAAATTTAAATCAATTGAAAGCAACTGACAACTTATCTTTTATTTGGAGTAATTTCTTTATGGAACAATATCAAGTGCTTAACTATATAAAACTCTTGGCACACTATAAAAAGAAAGAAAAAAGTACTAAACGTTTTGTTCAGGATAAGATGCATTTTTTAAAAGATTTTTTTCCCTATATATGTGTGTACCTATAATTATGTGTGTGTAAATTAATATTATCAGCACATACAAAATAGTTTTGGCAGATTCCTGAACATATTATCAAATAGAAGTATTCTCTAAAAAAAATCTCAGCAGGACTTTGACTTGATGCACACATGCATTGTCCAGCTCTAACATTGGAATGTTCTGTTATTTTTTTATGGTTCTAATATGTCGTTGTCCATCTGTAATGCAGTGTGTTGTACTTTTGGATGATAAAATAAGAATTAATATTTTTGGACACAGTTTTGCCAGGAATGAAACTAAAGATTAACATGAAGGCATAAACATTGTAGTGAAACCAAACAAAATCTATAAAGTTATTTTCCAGCAAGCAAAACTCAATTGTGCAATATTTATTCTAATCAGACCCCTTAAAATATTTAATTTTTGTTTTATTTTTACCTTTCAGATAACCTAGGTTTGAGAAGTGAACTATGAGTTCACTACTCATTTCTGGACTTTTTACTATAACTTAATCTTAACAGGTGGTTGTCTTCATCTTTTTATGCCTTCATTCATTTATTTCTGACACTGATATAAAATGATGACCACTTTGTTCTCCTATTTTAGGGCTACCAGAGACCAAGCCACTACATTGCAACTCAAGGTAAACCTTTGCCTTTTTAAATAGAGTAGAATAACCAAATGATAATAGAGTAGAATAACCAAATGATAATAGAGTAGAATAATCAAATGATAACAGAGTAATCAAACTTGCTTAATTCATCTATATGATGTTTTCTTGAAATTTGATCTGAGTTAAAAAAAAAAAATCAGCTCTTCCAGTTAACACTGTTCTTTATTCATCTGTATAATACAGATTGTTTTATCTCTTTAACATGTATATAAATTAAACCTTGGTTTACTTTTTAAATTAAAAGTAAAATAGAACCTGCTGGTAGTCTTTGAGATTTGGTTCTTGGTATCTGGATGTCCCAGAGCACTAGTAAACAGTGCTGGGCAGAGAAATTACTTATTTTTGATGAAAGCAACTGAGATCTCATCTTATATAAGGTGCCTGTTTCCTTGCAACAGAGTTTGTTGGCCTGGCATGTAATAGTACCCAAGGCCAACATTGCTATAATGAGATGTTGGACTGTCTTGCAACAATTTTTTTTTTTCAAGTCAAGACTAAGACATAGAAAAGGGCTGAAGGGACCTTATTTGAGTTCATTCTTCGTGGAAAAGTAGAAGAAAGTGAAGAAATCTTGTTAGAGTGGCACACTGGAGAATAAAAGTATCCTAACGACCATACCAAGACCACCTCTAGTTATCTCCCCAAACTGACCACTGACCATCAGATAAGAAAACTGCACATCTTCTTTTATAAAAAAGGAAAGTAAAACAAAAGTTAATTTGCTGTTTTGACAGAGGTTATTTTCTAAGTGTTTTTCACATATCTTTGGAGTTACTGAGTTTAATTAATTATAAACTCTTTAAAGTTAGAAAGATCATCCATGGTGAATGATATTCTTGTTTCATGCTATAGGGTAAAGTTTAGCCCAGTAGATGCTTTTGCAGCTCAGAGATGATACCATAAATTAGAACATGTCCTTATGTATCTGATCAGAGAAGGTGATGGCACCCCACTCCAGTACTCTTGCCTGGAAAATCCCATGGACGTAGGAGCCTGGTAGGCTGCAATCCATGGGGTCACGAAGAGTCAGACACGACTGCGCGACTTCACTTTATATATCTGATAGTTCTTCATTAACCCCTAAACTTCACTGTTTATAAATGATGTGTGTATATTTAATTAGTAATGTGTGCTGTTTGGTTGATGGTGGCATAAGACTTCCTATTTTCCCATTTACATGAAGACGAATTAAAGTAACTTAGAGAGAGATATGGAGAAGGCAATGGCATCCCACTCCAGTACTTTTGCCTGGAAAATCCCATGGACAGAGGAGTCTGGTGGGCTGCAGTCCATGGGGTTGCTAGAGTTTGACACGACTGAGTGACTGCACTTTCACTTTTCACTTTTCACTTTCATGCATTGGAGAAGGAAATGGCAACCCACTCCAGTGTTCTTGCCTGGAGAATCCCAAGGACAGGGGAGCCTGGTGGGCTGCCATCTATGGGGTCGCACAGAGTTGGACACGACTGAAGCGACTTAGCAGCAGCAGCAGAGACAGATATAGCCCCTGCTTCCCTGGTGGCTCAGTGAATAAAGAATCTGCCTGCTAATGCAAGAGACACAAGTTTGATCACTGGGTCAGGAAGATCCCCTGGAGAAGAAATGGCAACCCACTTCAGTATTCTTGCCTGGGAAATCCCATGATCAGAAGAGCCTAGTGGGCTATTGTCCATGGGGTCGCAAAGAGTTGGACATGACTGAGTGGCCTATACAACAACAACAGAGACAGATATAAGTACCCTAAAAATTAGTGGTGTCTTCTGAATTTGAAAACACAGAAGGCAAACTGAAGCAAACAAACTTGTATATATCTATTTTTTGCCTTTAGTGTGAATTTAGATATGAATTGAATTGAATACTTTTAATGACATTTTGTGCTAGGCCTTTATGTTTTCTACTTTGGTTAATTTAGTTTATATTGTCCTTTTTCTTATCTACACTTCTTTTTAACTACAAAATTTCTCTGATAACATACTATTCAAATTCATTTTTTATAGGCCCAGTTCATGAAACAGTGTATGATTTCTGGAGAATGATTTGGCAAGAACAGTCTGCATGCATTGTGATGGTCACAAATTTAGTTGAAGTTGGCCGGGTAAGAGGCAAAAAACACCCTGTGTATTATAAAATATGAGTATAAGTTGAACAGCAATCCATAACACACTTAGAATAGAATACCATTCAATTGTTTGAAAAACTTTCTTAGGCATAGCATTTCAACTGAGTGCTCCTAAGTGAGTCTTTGATTGCTAAGAAATTATTTGATTTCTCATTTATTAAAGTAAATAAACTTTGATTTTATGTTAGAATCTAGTTCCATTGTCAGGCTTGTATGTTTTTATGAGATTACACAAAATCTTTCTATCTGTTGTGTTACAGATTATTTTATGTATGTATTTTTTTATTATTTATGGATTTTTAAACTGTCTTTTAACTATGACCTGAAGAGTTATCACTGAAATTAAATCATCTTGGTTAATGTGTATTATATATTCAGGTTGACCTATATATACTTTTTGTCATTTAGGTTAAATGCTATAAGTATTGGCCTGATGATACCGAAGTTTATGGTGACTTCAAAGTAACTTGTGTAGAAATGGAACCACTGGCTGAATATGTAGTTAGGACATTCACCCTGGAAAGGGTAAGTACCCTAACGTTCTACAATATTAAGTATATTGAAATTGTTTCTTTTTTTTTCTTTTTTTAAAATATAAACTTATTTATTTTAATTGGAGGTTAATTACTTTACAATATTGTATTGGTTTTGCCATACATCCCTGTCAAGAGTTGTTTTAAGGATGCTATAAAATCCATCTATTTATTTATTCATTTCACAAGTATTTATTTGAGAGCATAACACGTACCAGGCATGTTTCTGAACCTTAAGACACATTAAACCCTTTCTTTTGTGGAGCTTATAATCTGTTGAGGGGAAAAAGGCAGTAAAAGTTAATAAATAAATACATCATATAGTTTGAAAAGTACCGTGTATAAAAATAATGTTGGGAATGGAAACAGGGAACATTGCTGAGGTAGAGGAAGGAATAGTTTACAGTTTTAAAAGAATGATCGGGAAAGGAGTAGTTGAAAAAGTAACATGTGATAAAGGCTTGAAGGAAATGAGGGAAAGAGTAATATATCCCATGGAAGGATTATATCCCAGGGTGAGTGTCCCTGGCAGAATATTCCTGATGGAGGGAACAGTGATTTCATAGACCTAGAGGCATGATATTCCTGTCTCAGTGAGAAATATACTGGAGTCTAGGGTATTGAGAGATAGGTAAATGAAAGGGAAAGAAATGTGATTTAAAGTCAGGGAAATTACAGAGCCAGATAAGTGAGGTCTTGTGAGCCACTATGATGATTTTAGTTTGTATGAAAGGTAAAAGTAGCCGGCCATTGGAGGGTTTGAGCCCAGGAGTAATATAATCTGACTTTTTTTTTAAAATAGGTTCAGAAAGACTAAAGCTAGTGGGCAGTGTGAGAGGACTAAAGTAAGACATAAAAGCAATAACATACATTGTTACAGAAAAGTTTAATAAATTTGACCACACAAAAGTATAAAATTATCTGTATCAAAATAATTAATTAAAAGATGTACACACAACAAAGAAATTGTGATTATTTACTATTCTTAACTCATAGCTTTAATATAAATATAAAGGAAATACTAGAATCTCTGCCCCACAAAAAAGCAACTGCTAACATGCCTATTGAAAATGTTTAACCTCATGTGCTGATATACCATTTTTTTCCTTTTTTTTTAATAAAAATTTATTTATTTTAATTGGAGGTTAATTATTTTACAATATTGTATTGGATTTGCCATACATCAACATGAATCCACCACAGGTATACACGTGTTCCCCATCCCGAACAGCAAGCACTTTTAGAAAAATAATAATAATTCGGATTGATTTTAAGAGTATGATGAGACATATTTTCATGTGTTGCTGATCATATTTAAATTGCCATAAACCCTCTGGCTTTCCAGGTGACACTAGTGGGAAAGAACATGCCTGCCAATACAGGAGACATAAGGGACATGGGTTCAATCCCTGGGTCGGGAAGATCCCCTAGAGAAGGGCATGGCAACCCACTCCAGTATTCCTTCCTGGAAAATCCCATGGACAGAGGACCCTGGCAGGCTATAGTCCATAGGGTCGCACAGAGTTGGACACAACTGAAGCAACTTAGCACACATGCACACAAGCTCTCTGTAAATCAGTAAAGCAATTTATCTACAGAATTTTAAAATATTGATATCATTTGACCACTAATTTTACCTTCCATGCACCTATCCTAAGAAATTTATTTAAACTACAATTGACTTCATGGGCTTCCCTAATTGTTCGGTTGGTAAAGAACCCATCTGCAATGAGGGAGATCCGGGTTCCATTCCTGGGTTGGGAAGATCTCCTGGAGAAGGGAAAGGCTACCCACTCCAGTATTCTGGCCTGGAGAATTCCATGGACTGTATAGCCCACGGGGTCGCAAAAGTCAGACACGGATGAGCGACTTTGACTTTCAGTTCACAATGACTTCATATATAGTCGTAGATATTTTACATAGCCGTAAATGTCCACAATAAAGTTATACATCCATGATCTAGAAATACCACTCTTTATAAATGATATTTAAAAGTAATTTTACAAACATAAAAAATAATTAGGGGAAATATTAAGTGGAAAATTACCAGTATACAGAGCAATATAATTATGATTATCATATTTATAAAGTATGTATGAGAATTTCTTAGACAAATCAAGCAAAATAAGCAAAGATGTAGGAGATTTCAAGAAAAGAACCATCAAACATGATTTAATGAATAGCTAGATTCCATTATCATCAAAAGAATGTGGAATATATATTCTTCTTATAACTTCATTTAAGCTTATGAAAAGTCAATCATGCCTTTGCTGTCCACCTGGAACTATCATAACACGGTTCATCGGCTCTGCGTGCATGCTAAGTCAAATCAGTGGTGTCCGAGTCTCTGTGGCCATATGGGCTGTAGCCTGCCAGTCTCTTCTGTTCATGGGATTCTGCAGGCAACAAAATGAAGTGGGTTGCCATGCCCTCCTCCAGGAGGTCCTCCCCACCCAGGGATTGATCCCACCTCTCTTATGTCTCCTGCATTGGCAGACAGGTTCTTTACCACTAGCGCTACCTGGGAAGCCCCTCATTGGCTATACTCCAATATAAAATAAAGAGTTAAAAAGAAATCAATCACAAACTTAGTTATAAAGGAAACTTAAATACATAATAAAAATTCAAAATGTTTCCAAAATCCAGTGGAAAATAACAACAAATCACTGACCAGCAGCTCCCTAAATTAGACTCAGAAATCACCAAAGTCCTCTTGTGAATAATCTTTGAATGAACTATTGCCTTCTGATGCAAAGAGCCGACTCATTAGAAAAGACCCTGATGCTGGGAAAGATTGAAGGCAGGAGGAGAAGGTGATGACAGAGGATGAGATGGTTGGATAGCATCACTGACTCAATGGACATGAGTTTGAGCAGGCTCCGGGAGATGGTGAAGGACAGGGAAGCCTGGCATGCTTCAGTCCATGGGGTCGCAAAGAGTCAGACACGACTGAGTGACTGAACAACAATTGCCTCAGAACTAAAATTATATTATGAAGATAAATAATTTTATATCAAAATATTCTACAAGTTAGGAGAAAAATATATAATCAAAAGTGATTTCTATTTTGAAAGATAGTCTAAATCTTTAAAAAAAAAAACAGTTAAACTAGAATATCAGGAAAAAAGTCAATAAAACAAAGGGAAAAATAAATATAAAAATGCTGCTGCTGCTGCTAAGTCGCTTCAGTCGTGTCCGACTCTGTGTGACCCCATAGACGGCAGCCCACCAGGCTCCCCTGTCCCTGGGATTCTCCAGGCAAGAACACTGGAGTGGGTTGCCATTTCCTTCTCCAATGCATGAAAGTGAAAAGTGAAAGTGAAGTCTCTCAGTTGTGTCCCACTCGTAGTGACCCCACGGACTGCAGCCTACCAGGTTCCTCCATCCATGGGATTTTCCAGGCAAGGATACTGGAGTGGGGTGCCATTGCCTTCTCCAATATAAAAATGAGACACTGACAAAAAAAAATAAATTTAATCAAAAATCTATTTCCTTGAAAAGATCGATAAAGTAACTAAACTACTTGTCAATTCCAAATGAAGAGCAATCAAAACAAAATATGTGACAAAAGGGACAGAGCTCTAGCTATACCTGCTATTAAGAAAGTTATATTATGTGTGAACTTAGAGACAGATCTTAGTCTAGATACAATGAAATCCTAGGAAATAATAATTTCCAGTATTTAACCCAAAGAGAGATCAGGATCTGAACAGCTGGTAAAAGAAAATAAGAGTGTTGAAATTTGCCATTAAAATTGCATTATGGGTTCATAATTGAGGTGTCTTTAACCTCTAAAGAATAACTAAGGAATAGCTAATGCCTAAGTTAATCAAAGTATTTAGGCCGTAGAAAAACCATTAAAACCAACTAAATATATTTTAAAAGCAAGCAGAACTGTGATGACAGAACCACATAAAGATAGGACTCTCTCAAGCTCTTCTCTGTCTCTCTTTTTAGATCTCTGCCTGTTTCTCTTTCTCAAGTATGCACACATACATACATTGCAGACCAGTTTAATTCAGGATATACTGAAAATGTGAATCCAGGACTGAATTAAGATCACTACATGATTTATCATGATTATTTTTTTAAGAATTCAAGGATTTTACAACTGTGGTAGGAAATCTAGAAGAATATTTCATTATCTCAGTGCATTAAAGGAGCAAAATCCTGTGATTTCATTAATAAATATTGTAATGCACTTAGTTTTATTTAAAAGACATTTATAGTAATACTCTAATTATATTAGAAAGAATAAGGAGACTCCCTAAACATGATAAAGCTGTTTCAACAATAACCAGTAGCACACATATTAAGGAGTGAAAAACTAGAGGCATTGAAGTTATTAATATAATCAGAGATGTAATGTGGATAATCATGCTCACTAGTGTCCAACATTTTTGGAAGCTCTAGGAAATTAAATAAGACAACAAAAGGAATAAATGGCAAAACTATTAAAAAGGGTGAAATTATTTTAAGGTGTAATGATTTTATACAAAAAAAAGCTAGTTAGAAAATTTAAAAAAAGAAAATCAAAATTAGTTAAGTGACTAATTCAAGACATATTTCATTATATTATTAATAAAGATATAGATTTTTAAAAATCTCTTTCATAATAACAAAAATTCTTAAGTGTCTGTTATTGTTGTTGTCCAATTCTTTGTGACCTCATAGATTGTAGCCCACCAGGCTCCTCTGTCCATGGAATTCTCGAGGCAAGAATACTAGAGTGGGTTGCCATTTCCTTCTACAGGGGAGCATTGCAACACAGGGATTGAACCTACATCTCCTGTATTGCAGGCAGATTCTTCACCACTGAGAAACCTGAGAAGCCCTCTGAAGGATCTAGAAATATATTTAGCAAGAAAAAAAACAGGTCCTAAGTGAATAAAACCATTACAAATGTGTTGAAGGACACAAAGATATGAATAAATGGAGACATGCCCCATGTCCCAGAATGGGAATACTTGGCATTAATACCTCCTTATGGAGTTGATACAATACTAATTATAACATTCAGTTCAGTCGCTCAGTCATGTCCGACTCTTTGCGACCCCATGAATCGCAGCACGCCACGCCTCCCTGTCCATCACCAACTCCCGGAGTTCACTCAGACTCACGTCCATCGAGTCAGTGATGCCATCCAGCCATCTCATCCTCTGTCATCCCCTCTTCCTCCTGCCCCCAATCCCTCCCAGCATCAGTCTTTTCCAATGAGTCAACTCTTCACATGAGGTGGCCAAAGGACTGGAGTTTCAGCTTTAGCATCATTCCTTCCAAAGAAATCCCAGGGCTGATCTCCTTCAGAATGGACTGGTTGGATCTCCTTGCAGTCCAAGGGACTCTCAAGAGTCTTCTCCAACACCACAGTTCAAAAGCATCAATTCTTCAGCGCTCAGCCTTCTTCACAGTGCAACTGTCACATCCATACATGACCACAGGAAAAACCGTAGCCTCATTACTAGGGTTTATTTTTAATTTATTTTCCTCATATAAAAAACACTGGAAAAGAGTAATTTTTTAAAAAACCATATATTTGAAAATTACTCAGGAAAGTTAAGTAAAATGAAAAATAAGAAAACATGCACTGCCAGATATTAAAATTTTCTAAAAAGAGCAATACCCTTACAGCAACTCCAGCAAAAGGATCAATGCTGAGGAGATGGTCTTTGAACAATGTATGGCCTTCCTCAGTAAAGTTGACTTCAAAAGTACTTAAGAGAGTGATTTTACTTGTATGATTCCATAGTGATGTTTATCATTGTTACTGTTATACTTATTTGTTGAGCCCTGCTTTGTGTGGGGTTTTGTACTTGGAACAGAAAAGAAAAAGAATTATAAGATGTGATCTCTGGCTTCCAAGGCTTTGGTGATATTTAGGATAGAATCTAAAGATAAAATTTCTCATTTAGTTCATTTATTTCATGCAATTTTTTCTACCTTTTCTGAGGAACAAGTGAGATTGAGATTTCACAGAGCTCATAGTAGAGTTGTAAATATATAGACTATAGTGGTGCTTGAGGGGCCACAAATGTGGATTCTTAAAAATAAACTCTGCAGCATCTCATCTGAATTTTCCAAGTGCTGTTCATACAATCTATGGGCTTCTTTTAACAAAAAGGAAGGGAAAAGTTTGAAATGTGCATTTAAATGTCTCTCTAAAAATTAACCCAATAGGAGAAAAGCACAGCGATGGATGTTTGCTTCTTTCAGTTTGTGTTTTTGTTGCTATAAATAATCCTTTGTGTGCTGATTTATTTCACAGAGTTAAGAAAATAGGCTGGCCAAAGAACAGTTTAGCTGTCTGTATATTTTTACAAACCCATCTAGAGTAGCACTGTTCTGGAAAATCCCTACATGCCATGCTTCAAAACCATTTTCAACATGGATAAGCAAAGCATTAAAATCTCTTTGTGAGGTGAGAAGCAGAAAGTTGCTTTTATACACCACTTGAGAACTCAGTGCGTTGGGTCAACAGGGCAGCATTTTAACTTCCCGTTTCTTCCTTTTCCCCTAATCATTTTATGTGTTGTCATTCCAAATAAGGAACAGACTGTCAGGGTAAATAAAATTTACCCAGACTTACAGAACTGAGCAAGACTTCTTATTTTCTTTCTTTGGCAGTTGTCTGAAAATAAAGGTAAGCTCCTAGGCCATGTCAGCATCCTTTTTCAGCAAAAGCAGTATTTTTGATAAATTTCTTATGTTTTTTCGTTGTCAGTCAGGTCTAGTACCCATGGTTGTCTTTAATGGCTCTATTTTGGTCCTTGAAAACACTTCTTTATGTCTTTGCACAGAGGGGATACAATGAGATCCGTGAAGTTAAACAGTTCCATTTCACTGGCTGGCCTGACCATGGCGTGCCCTACCACGCTACTGGCCTCCTGTCCTTCATCCGGCGGGTCAAATTCTCCAACCCTCCCAGCGCTGGTCCCATCGTTGTGCATTGCAGGTGAGTGGTGGTCCAATCGACATTGACTTTGTGCAGCCAGCTTTTTTAAAGTATCCAAACAAGGCTTGTAAACACAAAAACTAATGCATGCTTACAAGGTTCCAGTTTGCAAGTATAACAGATAAGGTAAAACAGCAATAAAATAAAAGTTAGCTTCTAAGGAGGATATAAAAGAAACTTCAGAAATAAATGCATTCATCTTAATGTGTGTAGTATTGTCCATAATTGCGAGTGTAGAAACTCTGCCTTTTAGTGGCAACATCTGCATATGTGTTGTGGTTTTTTTTAATCACTTTTGCAAAGCCTATATAGTATGGAATAGTAGGTAAAGCCAGAGAGTTCTTGCCAATGTAATAAATTCCTAATAGAATCCCAGCTTTTAGAACTATATTTGAGGCATACAAAGTTATTAAATGGCCTAAATTACAAGAATTTGTGCTGTAAAACATCTACTTCAAGAATTTTTTTAAAAGCCATCCCTCAGAGGACCTTGAAAACTACATTAGTAAAATCCAGCATATATATGCCAGAAAAATGTGAATATTATCCAGACTTTCTTTTGATTAGAAACTTCTCTTAAAACAAGTACCCAGAGACACTAAAAGCAAATTACATGGCCTCATTTTGAGATATGAATAGAAAAATATATACTGAATTTGAAAAGCTTTTCCTAAATGCTGCACACCATTCTCAAATACTATCCCTTCCAAGGTACATAATAGGTTGTGCTTAAGCATTTTTCTTTCCCTGAAAGTCCAACCTATTCAGTATTTAAATGACCACATATGAAAGGGGAAAAATAAAACAACAAAGAATGAAATAAAAGTAAGGCGTCTCATTAGGATCAGATACTGTGTACCTTGAAAAAAAAAAAAATCTACAATTCAATCCTCCTCAACAAATCTGATGTACTCTTCAATTACTTTCCTGTCTCAAACCCTGGGAACAGTGACTGAGAAGATGGTAGGCAAGAAAAAGAAAGAGATAGCCACAATACCTTTGACTTAAATTTCTTAAAGAACAATTAAGTTTAAGAGAAATGACCAAATCCAGACTTCAAAGAAATAATGTTAATAGTCTATCTGTGCATTTAGAAAATGAGATAAATGGGTTTTCAATTATGTAGTGTCTTGACTTATCATAGAGTTTTCCTTTCCTGTGAATTGCCTGCTTCAGTAGTGCTCCAACAGTCTCAGATATGCTCTCGAAACACAAGTGTCATTTTCTACTTCCACTTGGGCATCTGAACTTACGGAAGAGAGGGAGCTGACTACAAAGTGATTTTTCCATAAAAATCCAAACTATACCTTTTTGCTCCATTGACTTATATGTATAAAACTGGAGAAATCTTCCCAATGGGTAAAATAATCAACAGTATATTATGATTCGACTACTGAATTAAATACAGGAAGATAGTATTATCTTTGTGACCTGTTAAGAATTATATTTCATACTTAACAATTTATTTTCATTTTTTCTTTGGATCACCATGTAAATATTCTTTCTACTGTTGGTCTCCTCCCCAGTAATAACGAACATTTTCATCCCCACCCTCACTATTAACACTTCCCCTGAAATGTGACTCCTCAGATTTTCCATTTAAAGGTTTTAGATTAATGTTCTTTTGCCTTGACCAGAAACTGTCTTCCTAAGACAGCACCGCTGCATTTTGCTAGAGTGCCCACAACGACATCAGTATGAGTCTATCTCAGATGAAATTTTAAAGCATAAATCCATTCCTTGATCAATTCTATGAGCTTGAAATTTTTGTAAAATGAAGACTGTGTATAAGAGCTGTGAAACTTCAGTGCCATCTATACATGATTTTCAAAACACAATTTGATTTACAAAGTTTATATTTTTTAATTTGTTCCAATTCTCAGTTTACACCAAAGTAGGTTCTCTACATTGAAGCTATTTGTTCATTAACAAGCATTTACACAGTACATACAAATTATGTCTTATACTTTGTTGAATCAATTTGATTCCACTTATTTGAAAATCGGATGGGTCTTTCAATTTGTATAGACATGCTTCCTGCAGTTCTTTAGATCTGCTTATTTTTCAGTGCTGGTGCTGGACGAACTGGTTGTTACATTGTGATTGACATCATGCTGGACATGGCTGAAAGAGAGGGTGTTGTTGACATCTACAACTGTGTCAAAGCCTTAAGATCTCGTCGTATCAATATGGTCCAGACAGAGGTGTGTTGATTGTTGATTAACCTCAGGTGGTCTTTCTTGGTTTGCTTTCCAACATTTATCAAACTAAATAGTAGGTATTTGTCCCATAGAATCAATAGTAACTCATCAAGTCATAGAAAAAATATTGGTATTTTTATTAATATTTTTATATAGAGAAAATTCTTTGATGACAGGAAACTTGTATTAAAATACGAAAATTTTATTTCTTTTGATAGGAACAGTACATTTTTATTCATGATGCCATTTTAGAGGCCTGCTTATGTGGAGAAACTGCCATACCTGTTTGTGAATTTAAAGCTGCATATTTTGATATGATTAGAATAGACTCCCAGACAAACTCTTCACATCTCAAAGATGAATTCCAGGTATTTATTATTTCTAGAGATTTTTTATGAGTAACTTATTACAATTTGTCCTGGACATTCCTAATTCTTCCAAGGAATGTCTTTCAAGTCAAATTTATAACCTTTGACCCTATTTTAAGTATAATATAATACATGTCTCTTTCATTATACAGTTATACAAAGTTATAGAGTCAACTTTTGTATTAATGAGCTCATATCATATCTGCTGTATTTTGAAGGACGAATGAATTCAGACTCAGGGAAAAGTATGGGGAAAAGGTACCATAAAAGTCAAATTTAGTGATAATTTGTGTGTATTTACAATCTTTTTTAAAATGCAGTCTTATAGATTTTGACCTTCTGTGTCACTCAAGCACGTTAATAATAATAGCTGGAGTTTGTGCAAAACATCATCTCTAAATAATCCCAAATGTTTTCACTGCCCTTAAAACATCCCCAAAACTGTTGACTATGAAATCAAGAATAACTCTAAAAACCTAATACTTTGATTCTTTGCCCAGTGCTCTTGGCCATAGCGTGTCCTCAAATCTGGCACATTAAAATGTTATTACAAATTATAAATTTGATGATGGGGCATCATCATGGGCTGCTCTGACTGCATTTTCTTTGGTTAGACAATACCTTTCGCAGGTTGCTGTGTTGTTTAGCATCCCTTTCCCTTGTCACTTCTCAGGCTTTAGGAGCTTTAACTACGAAGTCTGTCAGCCTGTCATCATGGCAAATGTCATTGACTTGCACAAATCCTTTTCTTTTTACTTGGCCTCCTAAATGCCTGATAGATCTGTGTTATGCTATGAAATGGGTCACTGTCTTTTAACCTGGGTTCCCTTTTCTTTCCAGACCTTGAATTCAGTCACCCCTCGACTACAAGCTGAGGACTGCAGTATAGCATGCCTGCCAAGGAACCATGACAAGAACCGTTTTATGGACATGCTGCCACCTGACAGATGTCTGCCTTTTTTAATTACAATTGATGGGGAGAGTAGTAACTACATCAATGCTGCTCTTATGGATGTAAGAGACTGCTCTCTTTGTTAGTGTAAAATGTAATGAAAAGCTGCAAAATTGATGAACACTGGCTAGGTTCTCTTTTCAAGAAAATTTAAATGGCCTAAAAAGGAAAAGTAGAAACATTCATTGTAATACAAAATTTTTTGGACAATGATTTTGAATTTCCCTTACAATGGTTCTTAGGCACTATAAATTTTAGGCTTGACTATAAGTTTGACAGTTGATTTTCAATTGTTATAAAGTTTTTGTACAAGAAATGTCTGCAGGTGATAGTTTTCATCCTGGTTATTTTCAGGAAAGAGAGTCATGCTTATCTAGTTTGAATATAGTTGGGAATGAATTTTTTAAATCACAGAGTGTCATATTCTACTGAAATTGTGTTAATTTGGAAACTTTCATCTCTGACACTAATAATTTATAGCTAACTAATAATTATTCCAATAATTTATAGCTAACTTGTTTCATTTATTATTAATTAATAAGATATAAGCGAAGGCATGGAAGATACCATGTTAACACATCAATCATCATGAAAAGAACTCTCTTGCCCTACTCCAGTCTTTGTATTGTAGATGGTACAGCATGTACTCACATGTCAGCATCCCAAAGACACACCAATATGGAAATGGAATTTTAAAGTAGTCTTTTTCCATCTTGTTTTGCTTACCTTGGGAAGAAGCAAGAAGGGTTTTAAGTTCAGCATCCTTTTGGTTTATCACCTTCCTTCATAGGCATCTCTAGTTTTTGCCCTTTAGACTATGGAGCCTTAATAAGGAGAAACCAGAGTCAGGGTTCATTCTTGGGTGATGAATAATGAAGCTTTCTAAGTTATTGCTCCTACTGAGTTCTGCAAAATTAGTTTCTGATAGTAGAGGCTTGTCAAAGCGTATGTGCCACTTCTAATTTTCACCCAGTTACTTTGCTTTTCTTAATTCTACAGAGCAGAATAGTTTAAAGGTAAGCTCAAGTGGAAAGCTACTACTCTTGCTGTGACCAGAGTCTTGCCTAGTTATTACTCTTGTCCCCTGAAGTCACACTAGATCCTCATTATACTTTTTCTTGCCTTTTAATCATCTGCAAAGTCAAACATACTAAATATAGAGAAAACACACAGACCTTTTTTTTTTTTCTGAGTCAGTCTATGTTTAGAATGAAAAAGGGTGAGAAAAAGAAAATAACATTGGGAAAGATATTTAGGCATTTTTTGTCTTTGACATCTCTTTTAAATTTTTTAATTTCCAGGTGGTTTTCTGGTCAGTATGAAGACAGAACCTTGTATTCTATGTGTTCCTATCTTCTGTTTAACTCACTGTGATTCAACACATATATTTTATAGTCGAAACTGCCCTGTGGATTTGGTAGTGTGGTTGGGACTACAGAAAAGTTAGGTTTGGTTTGGCTTATAAGAACGGGGCTCATTGTTCAACACTCTCACCTTCCCTTCCTCTCTACCCCATTGTAAGTGTCGTACACCCTTTCTCATGCCTGTGAAGATTATGAGGTGTGGCCAAGAATCATGTGATATCAAACCCTTAGATGTACTCTTGCACTTAGAGAGGAAAGAAATAGGAAATCTTCAGTCTTCTCTCATATCGTCTTCTCTTCTTCTGTCTCCCCACCCCTATGACTCAAAAAAGGAATAAAAGGCTTTTCATCTCCCTTGACTTACTTTCCTATGGAGCAGACATTTAATTGGAAGGAAAGTTTATTTCTTTCTTCTGATCCTTTCTCATAAGCCTTCATATCTTCCTTAGGAGGGCACTCACCCCAGCTACAGGTGTGACTTTTTGAGGTCTTAAGGTCAAGTAGAAGCTGTTGGTGAATTACTGTCTCCCCAGATTTATCCTGTAGTCATCCATGGAGTGAAATGCTATGGTTAGCAGCATTTCCCAAATGGTGATAGAATCTATGAAGCTCAAAGGTCAGTTTCTACACTAGTGTTGAGACACCTGAAGGAATTAAAGAGTAATATGATAAAACTGAGTTAGCAGATCACTGACAATTTTTATCAGCATTAAAGAAATCTATCTCAGGCAGCTGTCTAGTTATATTTTTACAAATACTTAGTTTATTACATAGAAATATATATTTCTGTTTCAGTGTAGATCATTAGTCTGTAGAATGACAGATTATCTGGCCAGATCAATTTATCCTCTTTCTGGGAAGAGAGAATGCATTGTGTCCCAATCAGGGGGCCTTGGGTCAATAAGGAGTCATTCCCTCTTACCTGGGGCCAGGGAATGCATTAGTTTTACTCTGTGGCACTTGAAAAATCTTTTTATTTATTTATTTATTTTAATTGGAGACTAATTACTTTACAATATTGTAGTGGTTTTGCCATACATTGACAAAAATCAACCATAGGTGTACATGTGTTCCCCATCCTCAACCCCCCTCCCACCTCCCTCCCCATCCCATCCTTTAGGGTCATCCCAGTGCACCAGCTCTGAGCACCCTGTCTCATGCATTGAACCTGGACTGGCGATCTGTTTCACATATGATAATATATATGTTTCAATGCTATTCTCTCAAATCATCCCACCCTCACTTAAATGATTGAAACTATCATTCTGATCATTGATATACATTAGAAATTCCCAGAAAACTATGGGATGTGAATTGCCTACAAGATGTGTTGATAATGTCAATATAAAATAAAAGCACATGAGTTTGAGGCACATGTGGTTTTTCTTATTTGGAGTGGAGAAGAGCCAGCCAGACAGTTCTATAACAGTTGATAGCTGATAGACATATATTCATAGACAGACACACACACAGAAATTTTATGTCTTTGGAAGACTAAGAGCCTTCTAAACTTAGTCTTCTAGACTAAGACTAAAACAGCCCAACAGGTACCTCACAAAGGATCTTAGCCTCAAGAAGTTTTTGGTTGGTTTTTTTTTGTTGTTGTTTTTGTGTTTTTTTTTTGGTATTTGTCGTATATTTACTTTTATCAACAAAATTAATTCTTGGCTTGAATTGCTGCTGAGGCATCAAAAGCATACTATCAGACTGACTACTTACTAGTTGCAGTATGTTTCAGTGGTCCAAATCTGTTATTCCACGGCTGGAGCAGCAGGCTGACTTCATCTCCATATGAAGATGTTGAGTCTCCCCAGCCCTACCTTGAAGTGTATTGAATCTGCTTGTACAACTGATTATTCATTCTAAGTTATTATTTTTCCCTGTCTACCTTGTTTTTTTCACAGAGCTACAGGCAACCAGCTGCTTTCATCGTCACACAATACCCTCTGCCAAACACTGTGAAAGATTTCTGGAGATTAGTGTATGATTATGGCTGTACCTCCATTGTGATGTTAAATGAAGTCGACTTGTCCCAGGTTAATGGTTATGGGTTTCTTTTGTATACTTACACATGACTTAATAAAGTAGTAATAAAATGCTAACATCTGCTTTATGCTATCCTAATTAGAAAAAAAATAAGGCTCATTTTATTTTTCTTTCAAAAATATTCACATCTAGGGCTGCCCTCAGTACTGGCCAGAAGAAGGGACGCTACGATATGGTCCTATCCAAGTGGAATGTATGTCTTGTTCAATGGATTGTGATGTAATAAACCGAATTTTTAGGATATGCAATCTAACAAGAGTAAGTCATTAATGCTTTTAACTGAATTGATCGAGAACAGGTGATTACAAACATAGTGTGGTACATTTCCTTTCAGACAAAAGAGAGAGTAAAATTAATAGAAATTATATAATCAATCCCAAAGCTACTAATCATCTTATGATTTAGAACGGCAATAAAAATGCATGCTAAAGACAGGAAATCAGAAATCCTGGAAGCTAGGTTTCTGGGTCAGTTACTAGCCTATTGTATTCTATGTGGAAATCAAAATGCAGATTCCCTGGTTCAGTTGAGTTTGATTGTCTGGGCCTGGCCTCTGAGTATATGTAGATTTATCTCAACGTTAACTTCAAGTCTTATTAGCATTGATATCCAGCCCAGAAGAGGTATGCAGTTGAAAAACAGGAATATAATATTGATGACAGGAGAAAGTGACGTGTTGGATCAGCCATTATAGAAGGGATCTGTGTCGCTATTCCAGTTCTGCTTAAATCACATATGTCCCTGACTCTCCTCCTACAACTCATCTACAATTTCATCGCTCTGAATGGCTCAGCCTCTGGCTCTGCCCAGATATGTAGCACGATGCAGTGCTGCTAGCCCTTGCCTTTTCCCAGCAGCAAAGTAGCAACTGTCCTTCGGGAACCTTTCTTTCCTTGATATTTCCTGTGTTTTGCCATCAGTGACAAACTGCCTGGGGTCTGTCCTTCAAAAGACCAAAAAGTACTAATAAAATCTGTCTAGATTATGTAACCACATAGCAAGGAGAATTTGAAAAGAAATCAGTAGTACCTCCCATGGAATTATGGAATTTTCTCCTTTTTAAAGACAAAGATTACTCTTTTCTAGAGCAGCAGTTCTATGTACGTGTATTATTTTCAGTGTGTAATTAAAATTGTCATGTTACAGTGTTCCTCACATCAAAATGACTATATGTGCTTCTGATTAATGTCTATATGTGTATAAGTAGAGAATAAAATCATATCCAGTTCTATTGTTCATTTCAGTGGGGGAAGAAAAGGATAACTTCAATCATGTCATAATACTCATGCATATCTTAGATGTTAATTTAAAGAATCTCATTATGTCTGCACATCTGTTACATTATGGTTCTACTAATATTTTAGCTGAGAAACTGTAGCTACTAAACTAAGAAAGTAGAACCTACCTGTTAATCGAACTGTTTATATGAAAAATACTCTAGGAACAGGAACTGAAATTTGTTTTACTTTTTTTGGGGGGGTCAGCATATTTATTTTCATCTATATTTGGTACTCAAGCACTTATTAGTGTGTGATTTTTCTTTTTTTCCTATTACCATTATTTAATATCTTTCACCTCACCATATATTTAGTATATGCCAACTAGAGGTTGGGTGCTAAACTCGGTAGTTCCTTGTCCCACCAAAGGATGTATGACCCTTGCATGTGGAGCTTCAGGTCTGATGCCTTATGATATGGCTCACTTGCACATACAAATTCTTCCTTGTATTTTCACTTGAGGGTTTAATGTCTTGATTCATTTATTCAACAATACTATTACTTGGAAAGTAGTTTTGCTAGGTTCTAGTGATAAGAGATTTTAAGGGAAAAAGAGGTTTTCTTGTCCTTAAAGAATTTATATTTTATCAGGGAAGATAAACATTAAACAACTTGGACAATCATTTATCTACAAATAAATGAAATTTTTATAGAGAAAAAGTACAAAATACAGAGGCTTTGGGTGATCTAACAAAGCTGGATGATCAGAGAAGACTTCTTTGAGGCCATGATATTTAAGACAAAATTTGAAAAATTAGTAGGAGCTATTTGGGCATGGGATAGCCAGCTACCTTGGTTTACACAGGACAGAAAGTTTTCCTAGAATACATGAATTTAGGCACAAAGACCAGAAAAGTCCAAGGCAAACCTAAAGCAAGTTGATCACTCTGTTTGGGACTGAGAAAGGCAAAGGGTTCCGTATATGCAAAGTTCCCAAGATAAGAAATGACTTGGTAAATAGATTAAGAGAAGGCAAATGTGTCTAGACCTTGACTAGCTTATTAGAATAAAGGGAAATTGAAGGAAGAAGTGGAGCCTTATCTTACAGGTATTTTTAAATGATGGCAGCAGTTTGGGCTTTATGCTAAGATCATTTGGAAGATATTAAATCAAGAAGTGACATGATCATATTTGCATTTAAATCATGATGTCTACAATAAGAATGGTTTGAAAGGATATCAAAGTTTGTTCAAGGAGATCAACTAGGAAGTAATTATTATGATTTGTGATTTGAGAATACAATGATATCAGTGGCAATAAAGAAAAGATGAATTTGAAAGTTATTTAAGTATAATCATAGTAATTGATTATTGAATATGGAGTATCAGGGAGAATCTTATATGAAGATAATTCTCATGTAATTTAGAATCTTCCTGCCCTGGCATGTACATATTTTGGACTTTTATTAGCTAGATTCAGTCTAATGTGTCATTTATGTCATAGTGTAAATTGGTATGAAACTTGTTTGCACTCTCAGTCTCTAAGTCGTGTCTGACTCTGTGTGACCTCATAGACTATAGTCTGCCAGACTGGAGTGAATTGCCATTTCCTCCTCCAGGGATCTTCCTGACCCAGGGATCAAACCAGCATCTTCTGCATTGGAAGGTGGATTCTTTATGACTGACCCACCTGGGAAGCCATGAACCTTTTACTTTCTAGTAAAAATTCTAGCCCTAACTTATTTACATAGAAATATTTTTTCCCTCAACAGCCACAAGAAGGTTATCTGATGGTGCAGCAGTTTCAATATCTAGGCTGGGCTTCTCATCGAGAAGTGCCTGGCTCCAAACGGTCATTTTTGAAGCTGATCCTGCAGGTGGAAAAATGGCAGGAGGAATGTGAGGAAGGGGAGGGCCGGACAATCATCCACTGCCTGTGAGTATGGCGTCTTGGCTGGGCCATTCAGGGGGCCGTGGTGCTCGTTCCATCATTAGCCTTCTTTTTTTCCTCTGCTAAAGAGTAACTCCCATCTTACAGACCTCAACTAGATATTCTTCTAAAACAATCTTCCTGTTTCACAATTCTATAATTCACTACTACAACTTTTGTATTTTTCAAACTGATTTTATATAGTTATCATATAAACTCTTGAACACTACTCTAAGTAACTTTTCTGATTTACACTATGCACAAATCTATAAAAATCTCAAAGTATCTAGCTTGCAGCAATCTATGCCTATAGCGTGTCCCAGCCCTAAGCATAAGCTGTTAATACCATCCTCAAGTATCTTCCTCTCTGCCCTCCACACAAACATGTACACATGTGAAGCAAAATTAAAACACAAGGGGGAAATTAAAAACATAATATTTTCTTTTCCAAAACATATATGATTGTGTGACCTATGGTCACCAAAAACGTCCATCTAGAAAACACCTTTGTTTTCTTTGCTTTCAGAAATGGTGGCGGGCGAAGTGGCATGTTCTGTGCTATAGGCATTGTTGTTGAAATGGTGAAACGCCAAAATGTTGTTGACGTGTTCCATGCAGTCAAGACACTAAGGAACAGCAAGCCAAACATGGTGGAGGCCCCGGTGAGTCACGGTCTTGGATGCTGAAGTGGCGGGTAGAGGTTAATCAGTCATATACCTACTTGTTGATCTGACTTCATTCCCAGGGAATGAAATGTGTAAATGAGTCTTTGTGGGGACCTTCCTGCTCTAACTCATGAATTGCCAAGTAACTCCTTCTACACCCATAAGCTTAGTCACATATTGTATAAACTGCTAATGATGAAAACTAATTTCATTTAACTTGGAAAATGTATAGGATTTTTTTTTATTTTGAGCAATAAATATTTGTTACAGTAAACTTCGATAAATGGTTCTGTAATAAGAAAAATCCTGTCATCTCGGTTTTATTCTTGGTATTTCTTAAAGCATATTGAGTTAACTGGTAAAACATTTTGAGGGATATACTTCTAGATTGTATCTAGCGCTTTAGACACCCAGTGTTTTTAAAGGGCAAATGCAATTTATTTTAGTCATTATCTATAATTCCTCCTTTCTGGTCAAATTATAATTTTTTAAACTATTGCCATTGATAGTTTTCACCTTTTACCAATTTTAGATTGTAGTCATGTGATTTTACTTGAATTAGCCATGGCTCATAAAATCAGAATTCAGATTACAAAATAAGAGCAGGGAGGTGTTAATATGTGTATGTAGGAACTCATCTGTTTGAAGCTATGTGTAGAGGAAGAAAGCAAGTTAAACTTTTAGCATGTTCAACGTCTAAAGCGATGTCTGTGAGTTATACATATGTGAATGGTGGGAATAGGTCAGGAGCAGCTGTGTAGTTTATGCTCACAGAGAAGTAAACCAGAAAAACCAAGACATCATTGTTGCTTGCCCTACATTTATCAAGATGATCAGATAACTAAAATGAGCAATTCAATAAACCTTTAAAGTATTTTCACCACTTCCTGCTCATGGATTGTTCACACAAGTGGTACGTTGCTTCCTGAGACAAAATCTGAAGAGTTACATTTATACGGTTTCATTTTTAAGAGCAAGTCACAGACTTCTTCCCCTTTGACAAGTCTTCAAAGCCCCTGTCTTCCAGCTCATACCTTAGGTATTGCTGGTATCCCAGTAAGATGGTAATGGCTTTGACCGGGGTGTTGGCAATGGAGATGGAGGAAGGCGGATAGATTTGAGGGATTTTTAGGTAAAACTCTGAGGTCTGTTTACAAAATGGGCTGGTAATGGTTAGGTCTTTAAACTCTCTGCCTTCTGAATATTTTTTCATATAAGTCTGCCTCTGTCTCTCAGATCAAGTCTTCCTAAAATCATCAGCAAGATCACTTCTGGCCTCAGAATTCAAATTATACTTCCAAATTTAACTGATTTCTTACTGTTCCTTAAAAAAAAAAAAAGCCTATGATTAAACTCTGCCATTCTAGAACCTTCTTGCTACTAAGTCACTTCAGTCGTGTGAACCCACCAGGCTCCCCTGTCCCTGGGGTTCTCCAGGCAAGAACACTGGAGTGGGTTGCCATTTCCTTCTCCAGTGCATGAAAGTGAAAAGTGAAAGTGAAGTCGCTCAGTCATGTCTGACTCTTAGCGACCCCATGGACTGCAGCCTACCAGGCTTCTCCATCCATGGGATTTTCCAGGCAAGAGTACTGGAGTGGGGTGCCATTTCCTTCTCCCAGAACCTTCTTAAGAGTTACTATTTACCTTTACACTCATGTCCCATGAATCTTGTCTAAACACCCAGTCCTTTGATTTGTTTTTAATCAAGGTTAATGATTAGTTCCTTGTGATACTGAATTGAACTGACGAGTTTGGTAAGAAAATACAGAATGTAAACCAATTTGCTAGAGACTGATTAAAGAGATGTAACTATTCACAAGCACTTTTTGGTTCTTGAGGTGTACTTGCCACAGTGGTAGGCTAATTTAAATCACACCTACTTGATAATTAGGGCAGGATTGCTTGGGGAAATTTTTTACTTCCCTCTTTTATTGCTCAAGATACCCAAAAGTTCTCTTTTGAAATAGCATGAGTTTTAGATTGTTTTATAATTCAGCCTAAATTTTACCCACTTGGACTGAATTGAGAAGATTTTACTACATGTTACAAGTCATAATTTGTAATGCAGTCTCCGAATTTTTCTAAATTCTTCATAACGGAGCAGCATATAGATGGACTGAGAGGAAAAGCAGTTTTAACTCAAAAAAGTTTGTCAGCCAAGTTATCTTAAATAAAGGCAGCAGAAATAATTTTTCTGATAAAAGTAGGCTCAGAAAAAGTTAGGAACCACTAACCATTTTTGAAACTTTTAATTAAATACTCTGATGGAACAAAAACTATGTCAAAAATTAAGAATTTAGATATTCACATATGTAAGTCAAATCATTATGCTGTACACCTTAAACATAAACAGTGCTATATATCAATTACATCTCAATAAAACTGGAAGAAGAAATTAAGAATGTGGAATTGTGGAATGGCAGTTTGAAATAACTGGCTTATTTATACCACTAAGGAAAATACATAAAGTGTGGAGAAAAATTACTTGCAAGTTCACTCTAGGATTATTTAAAATTAATAAAAAATAAATGTCATCTTATAGTCAATCCATATATTGGACTTTTATGTATATTAAAAGAGGTGTTAAATAACATGAGAAAAAATATATAACAATGCTAAACAACAGAAAATAAAATATAAAATCATATCCTCAAATATAGGTATGCAATTATATTTATTCTAAAATACTGTTTCAAGCATGCATAAAAATGGTCTGAAGCTAAGGTAGTATTTTAAAACAGTTATTTCTGATAATAGATTTATAGAAACTTTTTCTGATTCGTAATCTTTCTATACTTGGAAATTTTTCTGTACTGATCAGGTATTACTGTTATAATCAAATAAGCAATACTGATGTTTTTTTAATTTGATACAGAATATGAGGCAAAGACAATATATATTTTTACATCAACTTCCTTTTTCTTAAACAGCAATCATTAGACTCAAATGTAAAATAGTATATGCCTTGATGTTAAACTTGTCTATGGAAAAAAAGTTTGTAATTCTTGAATAATCTAAATTGAATGTGTTCTCCATTCTTTGCCTTTTTCTTGACTTCAGTCCACCTTTCTGTTTTAACATCTTTCAGGAGCAGTACCGTTTCTGCTATGACGTGGCTTTGGAGTACCTGGAGTCGTCTTAGTTGGAGACTTCAGAGTGCATCCCAACAGAACCCATTCATCTGTTGAGCCAGCAGCTGTTGTACCTGTCACACCTGTGCAGAAAGATTTTAATGTGGGGGGGTGGGGGTGGGAGACTTTTACATTTGAGAGGTAAAAGTATTTTTCTTATGAAGTTGTGTATCTTAATAAAAAGGACTCACTCAATTAGTTTCTATTACTGTATGAGAACATCAACATTTCATGCCACATAAATTATATTTCATAAGCAGCAGATTCACATGAAAACTTATCAGTGTTTGTACAGTGAATAGGCAGCGTTTTCTCTCCTGGTTTTGGTACAGCAGCCAACACGTGTTGCATGAATTAATACTTTCTTTGTGGCATTTTTCTCCCTTTTTCAGATAAAAGATGTTAAAACTTTCAAGGAAGAAGAAAGAAAAGCTGTGCAAATTCATAGGAAAGTTCATTTTTTATATGTTTCAAGTGTAGCAGATCTCTATATAAATATATAAATATATATAACTGGCTTATTTTCTTTTAATGTGCAATGATGGATGGATCATTTAAAGTTCTTTCTTAAAAAAACAAAAAACCATAAGCCAAAGACTCAAGTGTAAATATGTCTATATGGAGAAAGCACATTATATTTATTGGTTACTTACATTCCTTTTTTGATGGCTAAAATACTACCACCACACAATCTTTTTTTTTTTTTTTTTTTTTTGAAGAAAGGTTTTTCTTTCACTAAAATCAATTGTAAACAATTTTTGTAGATTATTTTTTGTATGTTTAGTGTAAGTAGAGGATAAACTTTTTAATTCATAAATCAGGAAGCAATGTTCTTTAAAGTGATTCTCTTGTGTACATGCTTGTGAATTAAATTTATGTAAAACACCTTGGCATTTGGGTCTTTTAATGTAGGACCAAATTAAAACATTTTGCTGAAAATATATAATTTTTCATGATTTCCTTAGGTCAGTATGGTTTGGTAATCATTATGAGAACTGCACACATTCAAAGGCCTTGCTGATGACTTGTGTAATGTTGAACATAACCTTTAAGCATCATTTAAATTTTAAAGGGATTGGTCTTTTCAGCCTATGACCAAGCACTGGTCAAAAAATCAAAACTGCAACATTTATGCTTCTGCAGTCAAGTGTTAGCAAACTGTAAACTGTCAAGGTGATCCAGTGTTTCTTTTGATGTTTACATGCACAAGCTTTGAGTTCTGAGCAAGGTGTGAACGAATCGATGCCAGATTCCTATTTTGTGCATCATCATGGGATTCTCAAGTGAACCTTTTTAAATGTGATCTTGTACACTTGCTCCGTGTAGCTGTAATTTCACATCATCAGCTTGCAGTTTGTTATTGACTAAAGCATTCTAGTATCCTCTTTTTAGATTGCCAGTTCATGACATGGTGCTTATGAAGATTTAATTAAAGTAAGAGTGAAATAAAACTTTTATAATTACAGCAGTTATTGTTTACACATCATTTTCTCCCCTTAATTTTCATGCCTTCACTCCCAAATAAATACCCTATTCTCCGTGACAAAAGTAGACAACATGAAATCTATTAAAAATAAAACTGATGTCCAGATACAAATTTCTTTCATTTTTACTCTTTAACTTGAATTTCCAAAATTCCAAATGAGTGGAGAGAAAAAAAGGACAGGGAATTAACACCAACTTTTTTTTTTTAAGTTACTGTATTTTTATGTCACTACCATTTTATGTAATAAAATTTCCTTATTTCTCCATATAACACAAATAGCAATTGTCATCCCAATTTTACCAGTGATAAAATTGAATCTGAGAGGGTAAATGTTTTGTCAACAGATGTAAATCTGAGTCTGAGGCTTCCCTAAAGACTCAGTGGTAAGGAATCCACGTGCCAGTGCAGGAGACATGGGTTTGATCCCTGATCCAGTAAGATCCCACGTGTCACTTAGCAACTAAGCCTGTTGAGCCTGTACTCTAGAGCCTGGGAACCACAACTACTGAGCCCATGCACCATAGAGCCCGTGCTCCCAAACAAGAGAAGCCACTGCAATGAGAAGCCCACACATCGCAACTATAGTCCCCACTCATCACAACCAGAGAAAAGCCCGTGCAGCAATGAAGACCCAGCACAGCCAAAGAAAAAAGAAAAAAATCTGAGTCTGATAAATTACTCTCTTCCACTGAACACATTGCTTCCCCGATGGCATGGCAAGGAAAATTTGGCACTTCATTCTTACTGTTCCTCATTAATTGATTTTCTCATAAAGCATTATCATTATGGCCATCTTCCATTTGCTTTGTACATTATTAAAACATTTGTGACGTTCATTAGTAAGAATTTAGATAAGGGAACTCATCTTTTCCTAGGGAGACTAATTTTCATTTAAACACGGATGCATTTAACAAAAAAATTACAAACTCACCCAAGATTGGGTTTCCCAGTAATGTTCAATGTTAATTGAAGGATTCTGCTTTGCTACATGACCCTGATTTCCTTTCTAGTCACAGGATTAAACTCACACCTAACCAAAGTCACCAAGAATACTACTGACCACAAAGCTCAGAGGTCTGTGTGGCCTCCAAAATTCAAGCAAAGAACAAAAGGAGTCCTTTTTGTCTCCAACAGGAAATAAAAATGTCATGCTTGCTCTGTACAGGCACCACCACAGAGGCCAGTTCATCCAGAGACACTTGGATTAGGGAGAAGGATGGGACACTAAATCTGTTTTTTATTTTAATACTCTTATTCAAAATTGATACTTTATACTATTGTGGAGTTCCCTGTGGAGTCCATGTCCATGGCCATGTCCCACTCAGCTGTGTCCTTCTAAGCAGGAGATGTCTTGGTAGAATTCTTAAAAAGTGACCATGCTTTTCACAATTAAAGGCCTCCTATGTCCATGTCAGTTACTTCTTAAATGGCTGTCATGATATGGAATTTTATAGATCCCTTTCCCATGTATTATCACTAGGAAAATGTTGGAAGTGGGTGGGCAGAGACACACAGCAACTGAGAATTTGAGTTCTAACCTTAAAAATAAGTTTTCACCTTCTTGTCTGAGCTGCCTAGCCTTTTTTCTAATATTTAGTCTTTAAAGAAAGAAAAGGATTTTGCATGAATGTGTTGCTGTTTTGCAAACAAATGGTCTCTAACATTGGGAGATACACAAAAAGGAAAGTATTTCTACCTGGACCAGGAGAGAGAAAAGACATGTTTACCTCTTTACTGACGAGCTCATTTACTATTCATCTGGAGATCTCTTGGGTTCCAGGTCCTTACGTAATAAGCTTAGAAGTCAGACATCAACAGTTGCTCCCTCTCAACTCTGCTCTGTTGCCAGAAAATGGTGTACCTAAAGTTCTTAGGATCTAAAAACCTTACTAGACACCTACAAATGTTAAAATGCAAGAGAGAAATATCTGTAGCCCAGCTACAGATAGGAGATAATCTGTTAGCTTTGCAAGACAATTCTTGATATATGCCTAACTTTCATAGGGGAGTGACATATATATGTATATTTTATTTCTATGCACTTGAGTAAGCATTTTTTACACCAAAATAGCCAGAAATTAATATACTGTCCCATACCTTGTGTAATATGTAGAATATTTACTCTATAAGATATTTCCATAGGCAGACATGCCACAACCTTCCTAAATTCATTTCAGTGTTTTAGGAAACACCCCTATTTAATGTAAGGGTGATAAGCTATTTTTATCAACACTGTCATAAGTGAAGACAGAAGATAGCTGACTGGGCCTCCTGTTAGGATTTCTACTTACCTATTATTTCAGAAAGTCTTCCCACAGCTTAGGGAAGCTTGGAGTGGGAGAGATATTATCTTAATTTGTTCACAACTCTGCTCTATTCAAGCGGTCTGCAGAGTATTAGATTATCTCTCTGAAGCAAAAAAGGAAAGCTCTGTCTTGAAATCTGCTTTAAGTAAGCTATAAGTGGCTTCTAGAATATAAATTATCCAAAAATCAATGGAAATATGGTAGATATATGACACTTCTGAACTTCCAGCTTTTTCCAAAGTGAACTGAAATGCTAACCTGGAAGATAACAAACACCATAGAGATACTGTTATCAAATTCTGAAAAAAAAAGCAATGGAACTGATTTCTAAACTGTTGAAGCAACATAAAGTCACTATGGAATATCAGCAAGCTTTCTTTAATATTAAGATCTGCTCAGGGAGGGAGTGGTAGGGAGATTTTATGACAAATACCATCTCTTTATCATGCACTTGCCAATTGTAGAAAGGCTGTTACAATACTTGAAATCTAACCCAGAAACTTGTGTGCTGATTTGATCTGATGTCGTGTTCATTTCAACTTAGTCTTATATGTTTTATCAATCTTAAATCAGATAGGGGATATATAGCATTTAGGACAAAAATACAAACCCTCAGTATGGATGAACCTATAAGCCTATTATACAGAGTGAAGTTGGTAAGAGAAAAACAAATATTGTATATTAACGCATATATATGTTATCTAGAAAAATGGTACTGAGGAACTGATTTGCAGGGCAAGAATAGAGACACAGACATAGAGAATGGATTTGTGAACACAGTGGGTGAAGGAGATGGTGGAGCCAATTGAGAGAGTAGCACTGACACATACACATTACCTTGTGTAAATAGCTTCCTTCCCTCCCCACCCCTCCAGGTCCTCACAGAGTACCAGTCTGAGCTCCCTGTGTTATAGAGCAGCTTCCCATTAGCTATCTGTTTTACACATGGCAATGTGTATGTGTCAGCCTCATTGCTGATTAGCTCAGTTGGTTAGACCATGTGTAAAATAGATAGCTAATGGGAAGCTGCTGTATAACACAGGAAGCTCAGACTGGTACTCTGTGAGGACTTGAAAGGGGGTGGCGAGGGAAGGGAGTGGGAGGGAGAGGATATATGGATACTTATGGTGGATTAGTTTCCTCCCTAACAACAACGGAATTTTTATAATATCTGAAAACTGAGGGGACTTCCCTGGTGGCTCAGACAGTAAAGAATCCACCTGCAATGCAGGAAATGTGAGTTCGATCCCTGGGTCAGGAAGATCCCCTGGAGAAGGAAATGGCAGCCCTCTCCAGTACTCTTGCCTGGAGAATCGCTTGGACAGAGGAGCCTGGTGGGCTACAGTCCATGTGGTCGCAAGAGTCGGATGCGGCTGAGGGACTGACACACACATGGCTGATTAATGTACGACAAACCAACACAACATTGTAAAGCAATTATCCTCCAATTAAAAATAAATTTTAACAAAGCGGCATAAAAATATACAAACCCTCAGTACTCAGATGCAATCTAAGTAGATGCAGAATATGAAAAGCAAACATATCTAAACTGAATCACCAATGAGTTATTTTCTTAAATAGATGTTAGAATACACAGATGAACAAAGCCCATGCACTCCCACTATGTTGCATGGTCTAAGAGACAAAATCAAACTGGGAAAGTAGAGAAAACAAGATCGTTATGGCCCCCACTTGTTATTTTTGAGAAAGAGGAGATGCCTGCAGAGCCAGCAGGGTACTCTGAGTGAGATAAATAGGCCAGGTATATCATTGCGGTTGTATTATTACAGCAGACATCTTTAGCGTATGCATTTTTGTAGGGATTGTTTTCATCTCTACAAAAATATATCTGCCTCCATTTTTATATTAAAACACATATTCCTTCTGTTCATTTTGCATTTCCTTCCTTTCAGTTGAAAAATGGATAGTACATATTCTGCCATCTTCAGCTCTGCTACAAGAAGCACAATACCATGAAACTGATGATAAACTGTTGCTTGACATGGGGACCAGAGGGAACGATGTGAGGAGGCCGACTCCCACTTGGACGTGAAAGTGGACCTGGACAAATGCCCAAAGAGAAGGGCATTCATCTCCCAGCAGTTTGCTGCATGGGGATATGGGCCCTACAGTGTCTCCTCTCTCAAGAGGGTGTGGAACTCTAAACCTTTGTGTGGATGCTTAAAATTTTTGAATATTAGCGACCAATTAAATTCAAAACCAAAAATATGCCTCCAGCCCAACTCTGTAAAAAACAAAATTTGTCAGGAGGTTTCCTCTGGTTGTCTGTTGTGACCTCCACTGTAGAATAGCTATTGTTTTACTTTGAATTTTTTTTTAAATGTATTTTAAAGAAACATGAGTTTTGGTTGTCTTTAAGTAGCTATCAGAACTATTTTTCATACCTGTTCTTGGTTTCTATTTACCTTATTTTCTCACATATTTTTCTGTTTTAAAAATATCTGTAGTTGAGTCTTGACTCTAAAGATGAAAAAAAAAAAAAAAAATGAATGTCAGTGTCTCTGGTCCCTTCTACCTGGACTAAATTCAGAAGAACATATTTCAGAGAGTAATTCACACATTTCACCTAACAAAAAGCCCCAAAATGATGACTAGAAGATAATTCTTCTGGAAATAATAATATTGAAAGCTCAAAAGGGGAGCCCTTGTTCTGTGAGCCGTGGGATGGCCTGACCTTAGTCACAAGTGCAGTAAACCATCTGTGGAAGCGCCACCCTCCAGATTGTGATGGTACACGCTGACTTCCATGGCAGGTGCAAAACAGTGTGGGCTCCTGCCAGCCCACAGTGGGGACCTGAACTCCAGTTCCATAAATCTAATTATCTGAAGCACAGTCAACAGACTGGAATTGATTTCTCTTCACCTTCATGTTATAATCTTGGCATGATAAAGTAAGTATTTGTTAATCACTTGCTTTCCAGTGTTAAATTCTGTATTGCCAGAGTGTTCAAATGTGGTTACTGAATAACTTCACATAAGAAACCTTCATGAAATTGTGGAAGTATGAGAGAGATTACAGATGATCAAATCCAAAGTCCTTAGGATTTAGCCCTGCTAAATTTAAGAAATTAAAGCTAACAGGAGTCATGTGTATTAGTAAAGGATAAGATAAAAAATATTTTAAGTTTGCCCACCATTAGTCTTCATTACCTTTGTTATTGCTGCTCCTGCTGCTAAGTCGCTTCATTCGTGTCCGACTCTGTGCAACCCCATAGACGGCAGCCCACCAGCCTCCCCCATCCCTGGGATTCTCCAGGCAAGAACACTGGAGCGTGTTGCCATTCCCTTCTCCAATGCATGAAAGTGAAAAGTGAAAGTGAAGTCGCTCAGTCGTGTCCGACTCTTCGCAACCCCATGGACTGTAGCCTACCAGGCTCCTCTGTCCGTGGGATTTTCCAGGCAAGAGTACTGGAGTGGGGTGCCATTGCCTTCTCCGACCTTGGTTATTAGACCTCCCTTAAAGAATGATTAAAGGACATTCTTCAAACAAAAAAAAGAAATAATAAAAAAGGAAATTTCCAGCATCAAAAAGGTAGAAAGGACAATGCAAGAGCAGAATTATGGGCATATACAATAGAATATTCCTTTCCTCATGCATATGTTTTATAAATTACATTTGATGATTGAAACAAAAATTACAATGCCATCTGACATTCAAGAAAATAATATTTTGAAGTGGGAAAGAACAAGGAATATAAATAAAAGTAAGATTTCCATACTTTACTGAAAGTGGTAAAATAATGACGCCATTAGTTTATAATAAGTCACATACTGTTACACCCAGAGAAACCACTGGGAAAACTACACCAAGAGATACGCTAAAAACATTATAAATGAATGAAGATGAAATCTTAAAACCTGTTTAAACAACACAAGGAATTAAGAGAAGAAAAACTGGGGTAAGAACCAGAGAAAATAAGACTTAAGTGCTAACATGCCAAACTTGAAAAAGACAATACAAAAATGTTAAATTACAGACAATGTATCTCATGAATTTTACATAAAAATATTAATAAAATATTAGCAAACTGAATCCAACATAGTATAAAGAAATTATGTACGTAACCAAGTGGGATGATTTTTATGTATGTAAGGCTATGTATGATTGATTTGAAAATCAATCAATGTTATATACCATATATCAACAAACTAAAGAAAAACAAAAGCATGTGATTATACTTAGAAAAAGCATTTAATAAAATCCACCACTTATTCATGATTAAAATCTCTCTAGTGGGGAACTTCCCCAACTTGATAAAATTCTCTAAACTTGATCTAAAAAAATCTGTGGTTAACTTCATACTAAATGGTCTAAAACTGAATGCTTTCTCCCTCATCCGAGGGACAAGCAAAGATGTCCTCTCTCACTACTTTATTCAACATGTACTGGAATTTCTAGTTTTCAATAAAGCAAGAAAAAGAAACAAAAGTTATACAAATTTTAAGTATAAAACTTTTCCTGTTTGCAGATGGCATGATTATCTATGTAGAAAATCCCAAAGAACCTATAAAAAGTCCTAACAAAAATAAGTGAATTAAATAAGTTCACATGATAAAAATCAACACAAAAATGTTGATTGCATTCCTATATGTTAAAAATAAATATGATGAACTGAAAAACACAGTGTCATTTAAAACTGGTAACAAAATGAAATACTTAGATATATATTTATCCAAACATGTACAGGATTTACCTGCTGAAATTACAAAATTCTGATAAAAGGAATCAAATTATACCTAGACAAATGGAAATATATATAAGTTTAGGGATTAGAAGATTCAAGATAGTAAAAATGCCTGTTCTTTCCAACTGATCTATAGGTTCAGTGTAATTTCTATAAAAATAACAATAAGAATTTTTTTTAGAATTTTACAAGCTTATTGTAAAATTCATATCAAAGGACATAGGCACTAACTAAAATAATTTTAACTAAGAATAAAAAATGAAGGGAATCACTCCATCCAGCATTGAGGCTTCCATATTACTATATTAATCATAAGAGTACAATATTAGTTTTAGGAAAAAACAGAAGGATTTCTGGATTTAGGCATAAACAGTATTCTTAGATTTAGCCACCAAAGTATGATCCCTTAAAACTAAAAATTGCTAATCTGAACCTCATCATGATTAAAGTCTTTTGCTCTGTGAAAACCCAAGTGAAGAGGATGAAAGACAAGATTACAAGATAATATTTACAAATTATATATCCAATAAAAAGGCCAGCATCTAGAATACATAAAGAACTCTCAAAACTTAGCAGCCAAAAAAAAAAAAAAAATTAGAAAATGTGCCTAAGACAAAAACAGACATCTCACTGAAGAGGATATGACAAGCTTATTGAAAAACTGTCTAGCATTCGTATCTGTTAGGAAAATGAGCACTACTACACATGCATCTGAATGGCTAAGATAAAAATGACAACTGCTGCTAAGTCGCTTCAGTCGTGTCCGACTCTGTGAGACCCCACAGACGGCAGCCCACCAGGCTCCTCCGTCCGTGGGATTCTCCAGGCAAGAACACTGGAGTGGGTTGCCATTTCCTTCTCCAATGCAGGAAAGTGAAAAGTGAAAGTGAAGTTGCTCAGTCGTGTCCAACTCTTCGCGACCCCATGGACTGCAGCCTACCAGGCTCCTCCGTCCGTGGGATTTTCCAGGCAAGAGTACTGGAGTGGGGTGCCATCACCTTCTCCAAAAAATGACAACACCAAACATCAAATGCTGGTGAGGATGCAGAGAAACTGGACCAGCATACATTGCTGGCAGAATAGCAGGGCCATTCTGTGAGCATGACAGATGGCAGGGCCAGTCTATGAGAGCCTGACAGATTCTTATAAAACTTAACATGCTATAACATACAACCCAGAAATTGTGTTCTAGGCATTTATCCCTCCCCAAGTGAAAACTTAATGTTCACACAAAAATCTGCACACGCGTTTTCATAGCAACTTTACTTGAAAAAACCCCAAACTGGTAAGAGCCTAAGGTCCTACACCAGGTAAATGGTTAAACAAACTGCGGTACATCCGTACTATGCAACACTACTCAGCAATTTAAAAAATAACTACTGATTTAGGCAATGACTTGATAGAATCTCCAGGGAATTATACTAAGTGAAAAAAGCCAATCCTGATAAGGCATATGCTCTTTGACCCTTTATATAACTTAAGGACAGAATTTTAGCAATGGAGAATAGTTGTTGCCAGGGATTAGGAACGTGGGTTGGTGGGTGAATGAGGGGTGAGTGTAGCTATAAAAGAGAAACATAAAGGATCCTTGTGGTGATGGAACCATTGAGTGTCTCGGCTGTAGTGGTGTATGCATGAGCCTACACAATGTGACAAAACCGCAAAGAATTAAACACACACACACACAAATGAGTAAATGCAAAACTGGACAAGTCTGAATAAGATTAGTGCGTTGTATCACTGGATGTCATATTGTACTTTAGTTCGGAAAAGACTTTAAGCTTCCCTAGAAGATGAGATTCAACAAGAGAGATTACTCTTCTGACCAAAGATATGCCACAGCACACACATCACCTACCAGTGATCCAACCTACAATAATAAAATGTTTTAACCACTCCTCAGGGGAAAATAATCCAAAGCCATCTCCCCGTTTATTAAATCTAGCAGAAAATATTAGGTAGTCACTAACTCCTGAGCCCATAATCTCTTCTTCGAATGTAAAAAGTACCCATTTCTAGCCCATTTCTTTTCTTATTGTTGCATTGGTAATAGCATCAAAAAGAAAGAGAATACAAAACCGGATTTTAATCCACATCTTGAGTTTGTCCAGAATCATGTTCAAAAGAGTGAAATTAGATAGAAAAGACAAAATATAGAAAGCAAATAAACAGTAAAAACAAATGCCTATTGATATGTGCTCTGTAGAGGATTACAATGGATGATTTTTCAACAAATTTAGCTAAAGCTGCAGATAAGAGAGAATTCTTTCAGTCCACGGCCCCAGAATAGGAAGAAGCTGAATGTGTACAAGAAAGAGAAAGTGGCCAGTGAGATTGGCGCCCCCCGGGCAAAGTAGTACAATGTGAAATTAGCAAGAGTGGTCCACGGCATGTGGGTTTAGTACACCAGAGCCAAGAGTTTGAATATGTTACTCATTTTGGCCCTTCACTCTCTCCACACTCACAATGTAAAATTCAGGCCTTAACACATTGTATCATACATGGTAGATTTCAATAAATGTTTATTAGATGTAATTCAAGCCAGACTTAGAATCTAAGCCTCTTTTTTCTTCTGTTTTCCTCAAAACACCACTCAGTGTTTTTGATTTAAAAAAAAAAAAAAAAAAACGGACAAATAAATGAAACCCACAGACATCTGCTTCTGGGAATCTTCCAGGATTTTCCTTTGAGTACACTGGTAGTTCTTTCCCCTAAGTACTTTGGCAATTCATATATAGTATTCATGAATTCAATGAGCTGTTTAGTGAGTCATTTGACTCTGGAGCATGAGAAACAAAAAATAAATCTGGGTCTAAGGAGATTATGGCAATCCATCCAGTTCACTATCACTGATGAAATATAAGCAAAATCTTTCTCCATTCTAGTCCAAACACAAAAATGACAGTAACATATAAACCTAAAAACATAGAGCCTATATAAAAACTGGAAATGAAATCTCAGCAATCAGAGTGTGGAGGCTTTCTTCAAAAGCATATGGAACCCTGCAGCAATGAGGGGGCTGAACAGTGTAACCTCTGGTGTCAGGGAAGATGGGCTAGCCCCAAACCGAAGTCACAGGACTGACTGTGGGTTCTTGGACACCACTGTGTCTACATTGTATCAGGACCCCATTGGAGCCTAAATTGTATCAGGGTAGGAGAAAAACAGACTGCCCTTGATTGAAAGGTGTCATCGCCACTTGAACCTATTGGGAACTCACAGTCTAGAAGCATGGTACTTACTCTGGGTAAGAATCCTGAAATGGTACTAGATTCTTAGGGCTTCTGTAGTAAATTACTACAAACCATGTAGCTTAGAACAACAGAAATTTATTGTTTTAGTTCTGGAAGTTAGAAGTCTGAAATCTAGGTGCAGGCCCGGTCACATGCTCTTTGACATCTACAATCTATGGGGAGAATTCTCTAGGTATTCTAGCTTCTGGTGGGTTACCAGCAATCCTTAACATTCTTTGTCTTGCAATTCCATGACTTTATAATCTCTATGTTCATCTTCATATGGTGTTTCTCCTGTGTCTCTTCTCCTCTTACGATACCAGTCCTGTTGGATTAAGGGCCCACCCTATACATTATGGCCTCATTCTAATGTCGCTAATTGCATCTGCAATGATCCTATTTCCTAATAAGTTCATATTCTGAGATACTGGAGGGTAGGACTGCAACGTGTCTTTTGGAGGACACAGTTCAAGCCACAGCACACAGCATTAGACAAGACATCCAATCAGACTCCGCAAGTGTGAGGAGAGAATGAAGATATTTTCAGAAACAGTCATCCCCTAACAGTGATATATACAGAACTGCATCCTCCATGGTTACTGCTACAGTATCCCCTTTCTCCATATTTATGCATCCATAAAATATGGTTTTACTGGATTTTAAATGTTATATAAATGTTACAGTGTGGGTATCCTGCTGCTGCTTCCTGTTTTCACTTGTTATATTTTTGAATTTAGTTACTTTGTAAAGCAAGTCCAGTTTTTAAAATTTTATATGGTATTTAATTGTTGAGATATAACTTACTTTATCAAAATTTTCTCTCGTGGAGGACTGTATGTTATCCCCTAGTCTCCTTTCAAAAGTGCATAGTTTTCTCTACTGGTCTTTTCAGAGTCATCCCCTGCCCTTCTCTGCCTGGCTGTGTGTACTGGGAGGCTGACCTCTAGGCTTGCATCTCTGGAACTCCCTGGCTGTCTGACTTAGCGCTGGGTGTGGCCAGGGCCAGGCACCAATGGGAGGTCAGCTGGCAGGAAGACATGGTGGTGGTGCTTCCCACTGCTGGTCCACATTTTTTATAGTGGCTGCATTCCTCACCAATCGTTCAGCTCTGACTTTAGCTCCCCAAATTCCAGTAACACTGCTTCATCCTTTGGATCTCAGCTGACAATGACTGCCATCCCTTGCCACTTCCTGGGTGTTTAAGCAATCTTTATTGGTCCCTCAAACTTGCTAAATTTGTAAATAATATATTTTTCTAATCCCTCAATTTACTGGTTTGAGTACCATCATCCATTTCTTGTCAAAATCTGGACCGATACACTAACTGATTCCAGAAGTTGTCCTAACACTGGGTCCATCAAATTGGATTAAGGATTAGGTTATTTATACATCTGAGGAGTGTATGGATGATCTCTTTGCCTATGGGAAATGGGCCCTTGGTAATCTGAGGCAAGCGATAGCTGGTATCTTTACTAAAACAAATCTGCCTCTGGCAAGTGGTATGTGCCTACTGCCCCAGCAAATGCTTTTCTTTTAGTTTTCATCAGTTAGTAAAACCTGAAACATCTCACCCTTGCCCAGCAGTTCAGCAGTGCACCTTTGCTGTCTTTTATCAAAGCTCCGTCTGATCTCTGTCATATTAGAGTCTAGACTAGAGCAGTGATCCTCACCCAGTGTCATTTGTGAACTGGTTTCTGGCCCCTGTTTCTTCCTTGTCCCCAGTGAATTAGGAAGCTTGTGCCAGAATGTGAACTATGGCATTAAGTACATTGTTCTGTTCAGCTGACAATGTTTTTTAGCAAGACTTTTTTTTTGTTTTCATAAGGGAGCAGCACCTTGATTTACATTCTGGTGTAAGCTCTTTTCCTCATTGTTACAGACAAGGGTTTTGAATAGCTGATATTCTGGTCTGGGTTGGCAGAGGGGGTTGATTACCTTGACATGCAACAGAATATCATGTTGGGGCACCAGGAAGAAACTAACAAACAGATGCCTTAGGAAGACAGCACAGTTGAGGGAGGGCAGAACCCACGTAAAAGGCTCCCAGACCTCTGATGTTATGAAGTTCCTAGTAGGACAATGGTACAAAAACGCCAATACACTCCCTCTTAAATGAGAGACAAGTTGCTTCACTTTGCAGAGCCCACAGCAGAAGGAGCCCGAGGACTTAGTTTACCTAAGGCTTTATATTTGGGTATACGGCTCTGATCCATCTACTCGGTAACCCATAAGGCTCCTGTTTAAAGAGATATGTGGAGCAAGAGAAGATCTGCAGTAGATCCAGGCTTTTGCACAGGTAACCTGTCACTTAGACCTGTGACCCAACAGATTGAGTGGTACTTGACAAAATATATGGAGGAACTGAATGAAGTATGTGCCAGCAATAGTAACATCACAAAGCAGATTCCTGAGGTTTTGGAAAGAAGACTATTTCCTCTTCTGTCAACCACTATTTTCCAGTGGCAGATTTGCTTTGTGTTTGCTACCAAGCTACAACAGAAAAGGAACAACCCAATATAGTATGAAATACCACATGACTCTAAGAATGGACTATAAGTGTGTCTACCATCAACTGAAGACATTAGGAAGTTGGATGCATGCAACAGCATTCATTCCCCCATGAAATACGATTGGTATGCATGTGTGTGTAAGACTGAGCCTGAGCAAGTCAAGAAACCACAAGTAAATTTCAATAGTAATGGCCCAGCACCCCCTGACATGTGCTGCTATTGTTTACTTTCTCTTCCCTAACTTTTCTGGCCATATTGAGATCCTAAAATCCTTGTGGTCTTATTAGGTAGTGACCAGATTGTCCATTGGTATATCAGCACCATATGTAGCCTTCCGGCTTTGCAGGATCTATGATAAAGGTTGGCAAACAACTACCTCTAGCCTAAATTCAGCCTGCCACCTGCTTCATACTGCTAAGAGCTGAGAATGGTTTTTACAACTGTAAATGGTTTGGGGGAAAAAAATCAAAAGAAAAACATGAGCTTATAACATGTAAACACTATCTGAGATTCAAATTTCAGTGTCTATGTATATACTTCTCACACTATGATGACAAAGCCTAAAATATTCACCATCTGGTCTGTGATAGAAAAATTGTGTTGATCCTGATTTGGAAGCCTAGAAATTATATTGTCCCAAATTCCTAGTAGATTAGATTCCACTAATGGGAGGTTCTCATGGGAGATTCAGAAATAAGAAAAGAAGCAGAAGGCAGTTTTCTCCTACAAGGGGTAAGGAAACTTCACGAGCTGTGGCAAACAGCTGATAGGTGTCACCAGCAGTTTCTAGGCTTTCCCTTGTGAATTAGCCACAAAAGTAGAAGAGAGATCCCAAGTGACTCCTGTACTTTATCATGTCTTGATTTCAAATGGCATTTTCCCTAGGTTTCACTCTTCCCACTCTTCCAAAGTCTTGTGTGGGCTTTGCATTCTCCTATTGAATTCCTTATTCCTAGAAATACCTACATTTTTATTTCTGGTCTTCTGTGCAAACCTCTACGGACCCAAAAAGAAAAGCACAGAATCACTGAATGAAAGAGAGTAACTAGCACATCAGTTCAGGTCAGTTCAGTTGCTCAGTTGTGTCCAACTCGTTGTGACCCCATGGACTGCAGCACATCAGGTCTCCTTGTCTATCACCAACTCCTGGAGTTTACCCAAACTCAAGTACACTGAGTTGGTGATGCTATCCAACCATCTCATCCTCTGTCATCCCCTTCTCCTCCCACCTTCAATCTTTCCCAGCATCTTGGTCTTTTCAAATGAGTCAGTTCTTCGCATCAGGTGGCCAAAGTATTGGAGTTTCAGCTTCAGCATCAATTCTTCCAATGAATATTTAGGACTGATTTCCTTTAGGATGGACTGGTTTGATCTCCTTGCTGTCCAAAGGACTCTCAAGAGTCTTCTTCTACACCACAGTCAAAAGCATCAATTCTTCAGCACTCAGCTTTCTTTATGGTCCAACTCTCACATCCATACATGACTACAGGAAAAAACAGTTTTTACTAGACGGATCATTGTTGGCAAAGTAATGTCTCTGCTTTTTAATATGTTGTCTAGGTTGGTCATAGGAGCAACCTATGATCAAGTAGCAGGCGTCTTTTAATTTCATGGCTGCAGTCACCATCTGCAATGATTTTGGAGCCCAGAAAAATAAAGTCTCTCACTGTTTTCCCATCTATTTGCCATGAAATAATGGGACCAGATGCCATGATCTTAGCTTTCTGAATGTTGAGCTTTAAGCCAACTTTTCCACTCTCCTCTTTCACTTTCATCAAGAGGCTCCTTAGTCCTTCACTTTCTGCCATAAGGATGGTGTCATCTGCATATCTGAGGTTATTCATATTTCTCCCGGCAATCTTGATTCCAGCTTGTGCTTCATCTAGCCCAGCATTTCCCATGATGTACTCTGCATATAACTTAAATAAACAGTGTGACAATATACAGCCTATCCATATTTGGAACAGTCTGTTGTTCCATGTCCAGTTCTAACTGTTGCTTCCTGACCTGCATACAGATTTCTCAAGAGGCAGGTCAGGTGGTCTGGTATTCCTGTCTCTTTAAAAATTTTCCACGTTTATTGTGATCCACAGTCAAAAGCTTTGGTGTAGTCAATAAAGCTGAAGTAGATGTTTTTCTGGAACTCTCTTGCTTTTTCCATGATCCAACGGATGTTGGCAATTTGATCTCTAGTTCCTCTTCCTTTTCTAAATCCAGCTTGAACATTTGGAAGTTCACAGTTCACGTACTGTTGAAGCCTGGCTTGGAGAATTTTGAGCATTACTTTGCTAGCATGTGAGATGAGTGCAATTGTGTGGTAGTTTGAACATTGCTTGGCATTGCCTTTCTTTGGGATTGGAATGAAAATGGACCTTTTCCAGCCTTGTGCACACTGCTGAGTTTTTCCAAATTTGCTGACATATTGAGTGCAGCACTTTCACAGCATCATCTTTTAGGATTTGAAATAGCTCAACTATAATTCCATCACCCCCACTAGCTTCCTTCATAGTGATGCTTCCTAAGGCCCACTTGACTTCACATTCCAGGATGTCTGGAATGTGAGTGATCATACCATTGTGATTATCTGGGTTGTGAAGATCTTTTCTGTATAGTTCTTCTGTGTATTCTTGCCACCTTTTCTTAATATCTTCTGCTTCTGTTAGGTCCGTACCATTTCTGTCCTTTATTGTGCCCATCTTTGCATGAAATATTCCTTTGGTATCTCTAATTTTCTTGAAGAGCTCTCTAGTCTTTCCCATTCTATTGTTTTCCTCTATTTCTTTGCATTGATCACTGATCACTAGCACATAGCTGCTGCCATAACTGAAACGGCATGTCTTGTGAGAAAATGAAAAAAGGAGTTCTTACCTATTCTGAGAAATCAGGTAAAGTTGACCTGAGGAAGTGAAGACTCATCTTAGGTCTGAAAGAATAAGAATTAACCAGGCAAAGAGCTGAAATTTTCAGGCCAGAGGAAGTGTTATAGGAATTAGTAGAGGTGGAGGTTAAGTCACTAAGTCGTGTCTGACTCTTGCGACCCCATGGACTGTAGTCTGCCAGGCTCCTTTGTCCATGGGATTCTCCAGGCAAGAGTACTGGAGTGGGTTGCCATTTCTTTCTCCAGGGGATCTTCCTGACCCCGGAATCGAACCCGGGTCTTCTGCATTGCAGTCAGATTCTTTACTGACTGAGCTATAAGGACATAGCATAGAAATGGGACTGGTGTATGAGTAACCCTTAGGAAGAAGAATATGGTGCTATAAAGGGGGATATGCCCTTGGGATGAAATCTCCAGAGCAACATGCAAAATAAAGCAAGAAAGAGAGAGAAAGGCCATAGAATGCAGAAGCTTTTAGGCTGTGTTAAGGATTAGGGTCTTTCTCCCATGAGCTATGGGAAATATTTTCATGACCTCTGTAGATCATAAAAACTTTATGGAAGCAATGACATGAGAGATGTGATGGGCCAGTGGGTAGAAGAGAGGAGGGCATTCAAAATAGGACAAGAAAGGTTAGTGAGTTGTGTATTAGCCAGTGTAGCTGGAATAGAGTTGAGTGGGGATTAATTTAAAGACAAAGTAAAGAACCTAACATGGCAAGAGTTTGGATTTTATTTTGTTGTCAATCAAACGTTATTCGGGCAACCATAACCACATTTCTGGAGATGGTTTTTGTAGTAAACTTAAACTGAAATATCAAATTCAAATTTAGGTTGAGAAATACTGTTGGCTTTGTTAATGACTGTTTTTGTGGTTCTTAAAATGAGACAAAGAGGCTTAAAGATACAGGAAATTGGTGGCTTTGGTAAAGACTTTACATTGTTTTATATTTTTAAAAAGATCCGCTGCAGAGAGTAGGGTGTTCCTTATGCCAGGGCTGTAGAAATAAAGGAAATAGATTACTGTACTTTTTAATAATTGATGAGTATGTGAACTCCTAGGCTGTGTTTTCAGTACCCAGCTCTGGCAATCTTATCTCACAAAGAAGGCAAGGAAAGGATGCTAACTGAAATTTGACATGCAGGTCTTTGAAAGACATGAAAGAATCACTTAAGTATATATTTAAAATTATCATTTCTTGTTTAGAAAGAATGACTTCAACAACATAATTTTGTGCACATTTACAACAGCTAGCTAAGACAAAACAATTATCATTTTAACAGAGTTAGGAAATGTTGCAGATCAGTTTCCCTGACAAGAGACCCTGAATTGGAGACTGGCTTGCAAGCAAGCAGTTTATTTGGAAGTGGTCTTGAGAACAGCACATGAGAGGGGTGAGGAACACAGGATTGGGAAGAGGGAAAAGTTTAATGATGATACAGCAGCAACAGAGCTGGGATGGATCTTCAGAGTTGCAGGTCACCCCCACTGAGGCAGAGGTCAGTTTTCCTAACTGCGTATCAACCGGTCACTGGTGGCAATCTACCCAGAGGGAAGGCACATAACCCTGGAAGAGGAAGCTTCCACAAACCAAGTGTAGTTCTTAGAGAAGGGCTCAGCTGAGAGCCATCAATAGTCAACACCTCTGACAGCTGGGGTATAGGCACATGGGCTCCAAGGAGGGACCTGCGAGGTACACCATTGCATTTATTACAGTTCACCCCTGGTGTCTGTTAGATCCATTGACTTCACATGATTTCTCCCATCTGAAATCAGCTCTTCCAAGATTCTGGTTGGTCTCTATTACCAGAAAAAAAAAAAAAAAAACATGCGTGAGGACAGTTAACAGTACAAACTGAAGAACCCTCTGCTGCAGCTAATTTCAGGGATACACATGACCTTCCTCCTCTACTACTTATTCTAGATTTGCCTCATCCTCGACTAGCTCTCTGTAGGTCTTGATGGCTTATGTGTTTGAGGGATGCAGACTCTTACCCATAAGGGATGAAAGTCCCTAGTCCTGTGCATTTCCCAAGAAATAGCTGCTGTTCTTGACTACTTACTCTCAATAATGGATATAGGAGAACCAACAGATGACCCAGTGGACCAACTGGCTGCCAAATGAACTCTTCCCTGTCCCTGTTGTATACCAGCGGCCTTGCCTCCCCAGGAATATCAAAATCAATTATACCTGCCATGAAGGTGCTAACATTGCTTACCTGCTGAATTCTGGGTACAAGAAGTTTGAAGTGTCCAGGAATCAATTTTGACTTAAAATTTGGTGGGACTCCTACTGTGTCTTCTGACAGAGGGGTTCTCTGTTTGGAAACCAGAATATCCAGAGCCATGGAGCCTAGAGTTAAAGGTGTAGGAAGCAAAACTACAAGTAGGTCACTGAGACTGATGATCACTAGAGCCACTCTTATTTGCACCCCTTAGTTCTTGTGCCCATGTGAGTATATGTTGGTGACCCGAAATAATGCAACAGATATTGATTTGGGGTGTGTTTTATATCACCAGGGATGGTGCCCCATTATCCAAGCTGGCGTCTCATCTGCACCTTCCATCACCCCACCAAGTTGGTAGTTTCTGGGTAATACAGAATGTAACAGGATCAATGGAACCCATGAGCATGTGCTCATGGCTGAATCACTTTTGCTTTAAAATAGTTTCTCTGGCTTTGTTTGTTGTTTTGAGGAATCCCATATTGGTAGATCAAAACTCTATAATTGGATAGTGGTAATAGTTGAGGTCCTGAAATCAATAAAGGTAAACCATACCCAGAATAACTGTTGGTTCCAGTCAACATAAATCACTGGTTTTTGCAGTGTATAAGGAATCCAATGTACTCAACTTGCCACCAAATGACTGGTTCATCTCCTCAAGGGATTTTACCATATTGGAGGCTCAGCACTGGTCTCAGTTGCTGTCAGATTAGACATTTGCCAGTGTCTAAAGACACAGGCTGTGTAAGCATCAGTTAACTGTTGTATTCTGTCCACTTGGTTGCATGGATATTCTCTGGTATTAGCATACAATACAAGGATCTTCATACTCCATATCCTCTCTGATACATGTTGCCAATACATCTTTTCCAAATTTCCTTGCCTGAAATCTTCCAACTTTTCTCATACCAGGACCCCAAAGAAATAGCCAAGCCATTCATCACTGTCCATGAATCAGTGTATTAATATATCCATACATGACTATTTTTCTTTCCATAAAATGTCAATGACCAGGAGCACTGCTCAAAACTTGATTAAGTGCTATAGCTTTCTCTAACCACTTTCTTTCAAGGCCACCACTAAGCAGGGTTATAGTGAAATAGCAGTTTATTTCCAGCTTATACCCATATACTGAGTCAACCAATTCATGAATTTAACTTGGCCTTTTCTCTCCCAATTTTAACTGGTCACTTCTCCCTTAGCTATTACTAGTTGATGAGAGAAGAGTACTTGTGCAACAGTAACAGGTGACATGGTGGTCTGCACTAGTTCACCAATATCTCATTACAATTCAATATTGGTAAAAATTCTAAGAATTGCACAGCAAATGATGAAGTCCTTATTGCCAGATGGCCAGCTGTGGATCTGGCTCCAAAATCACATTACTGAGTTTGCTTCCTAGGCATACTTCTAGCACCAAATTTCTTAGGTCAAATTCCCCAGTAAGCAAACTCTAAGACACCAGGATTTGCTTGCAGGTTTATCAAGGAGTGTCTTTACTGGGGAACAACAAGGGTGAGCAATGAGGAAGGCAAAATAGGGCAGAGGATGAAATTGAATTGTGATTAGTTGCAACAGAGGCCTCACCTGATCCTATGGAGATTTCTGAAACTGGGATAGTCTTTCAGAATTATCTCAACTGAGTCAAGAGGATCAAAAACTTTGTACCATAACTCTGACTACCCAGTAAGTTCCAGCTGGCCTCAAAGAAGTGTTTTAATATTAACTGAGGCTACTTCTTTCAACTGAGGATAATTTCCAGAGATGAACTCAATTAAGAGTCCCTGGCAGCAACACTCCTAGTAGCTAAGAGAATGAATGCACTAGTTTTGAGCCTTTAACATTTATTTCAGCTGAAGTTTTACTAAAGTAATCATCAAAAGTATGAAACCAATATATATTTGGGCTTTTTAAAAAGAAAAAATATGCAGAAATGTGTAATCTTGTCATATTTGTATTACAAGAAGTAAGTGGAAAGATAAAAGAACAGAGGCAGTAAGCCTTTGGGGCCCATCCACCTTTAATGATTAATATTTTCCCTCCAGCTAAATTTGACTTTAAAGAAATCCCTGCCCACTATACTGAGTTTGTAGACCAAGAAAAGACAAGCACAGAGAAATTTATAATAATGCTACAATCAACTTTGGGCAGAGGAAAATTTTTAAAACCGACACCTCTGACACTAGTAGTTCTGGTTCTTAGTGAAACACAGGGGAACTCTCTTTTAATTTCATAAGTACTTTTAAAGAATTTTGACTAGTTCTGTTTTGCCACTTGAGACATCTCTTTTACATAAAAATTAGAAGAAACATAGACAGTATCCAAAACGCTTGGTTTCAAGTCTTGTCTGCTACCTAACAGCTGGATGACAAATGAGTTTTTAAATCTCTCTATGCCTCAGTTTTCTCATATTTAAATGTATGGGGATGATAATGAACCTGTGTCATAGGTTAAGAAGTACTTTGTAAAGTGACTGACATTACTCCATCAATGACCATGGTTATTATTTTGTCATCTAAGCATATGTTTTGCTATCCCTTCACACATAATCTTGATAATTTATGGTCTCTTAGCAGAAAGTCTTTGTTGTGTTGTGTTGATCTTTATTGTATATTTCAGATTCCACATATGGCTGCTGGAGCAAATGCAAACTGGTTCACTGAGATTAACTGTGGAATCTGTGTCAAAAAATAATCCATTAATGCCAAGACTAACACTACAAATCTAGACGCTTGGTGCCAAACTAGGAATGGATTCCTAGCCCAGATTTTGCCATATTTTTTAGAGATAATTAAGATTATGCTATATGCCTTTTAATTATTTATTTTTGGATATATTAAGGCTAGATAAAGTATAAGTGTTATCAATATTACTTTTTTACAGAATAATCCAATCTTGGTAGGGTACAAACAGGAAAGTTTAATTTTTCTTCACTACTGCTTTCAACCTGTTTGCTTTGATGTACCCTTCTTCATCCCTTGATGATATCTAGAGCAGACAGATATCATAGCTCCCATACAACTTTCAACTGAAAGAAGTTTATGTGTTATAAATTCCATGACAGACTACAACATGACCAACATCTTAATCCAGTTTTTAAAAACAGCTTCCTTCCCTGTCCTAACTCATGCTGACCTGGAGTTTGTGGACTTGAATTAGTGGGGGATCTATTTATTTATTCCTTTACTTCCTTTTGTATGTATGTGTGTGTATGTTTGGTAGGTTTATTCCACAGTCTATCAGTTTTGAGCTTCTACTACCAGCAGTCCATCTTCATAAACGAGGAACTTCAACGTGGATTCATCCTGGCTCTGTCACACCAAACTGCTGGGAGTTTTGGCTGTTTATGGCTCCCTGCCTTCAGGCCCTGCAAAAGAGGCTGCTTCAGTTAGCTTCAGTCTTATCCAGATAAGAGGTAGATATCTAATTCTATGTCCATGAATGCTCCTGAACTCCAGAGGACACAGGTGAAGCTATTGAGTGTTCTCTCACTGCACCCCACCTTGGTTCAGTGAGCTCAAAGGTCTGTAAGTTTCTGAAGCTCAGCAGGTATGGGAGTGAGATAATCATCTTTGGATTCTTTTCTTGGGGAGAATAGCTTTCGAGTGGAAGGGACATGTGAAAAGGATAAAGGCATATAGGAAAAGCCACAGTCCTTTCCTTTAATCTAATAATGACTATTGATAATGACTAATAATAAAAAAAACACATAAAAAATCAAACACCATACCTGCCAGAGATGCTTGGAGGGATCAAACAAAACCTGTACACAATAGGAGACCCCACAGAGACTGAGTCAGACTTGCCTTTGAGTGTTTGAGTGTCTCCTGCAGAGGTATGGGTCAGCAATGGCCTGTCCATAGGGGAAGGGGTTCTGGGTGCAGCACATCTGGATATGGCATAAGCCCTCTTGGAGGAGGTTGCCATTAACCCCACCATAGAGATGCCAGAACTTACACAGGACTGGGGAAACAGACTCTTGGAGGGCACAAACAAAACCTTGAACCAGGACCCAGGAGTAAGGATCAGTGACCCAACAAGAGACTGACCCAGACTTGCCAGTGAGTGTCCAGGAGTCTCTGGCAGAGGCATGGGTCAGCAATGGCCTGCTGTAGGGTCAGAGGCACTGAATGTGGCAATGCCTTTTGAAGGATTATCTTCATTACCTCCAACATAGTTGGGCCTCAGGTCAAACAACGGGGAGGGAACACAGCCCCATTCATCAAAAGAAATTTGGATTAAAGATTTACTGAGCATGGCCCTGCCCATCAGAAAAAGACCTGGATTCTCCTTCAGTCAGTCTCTCCCATCAGGAAGTTTCCTTAAACCTTTTGTCCTTGTCCACTGGAGGGAAGAGAGAATGAAAACCACAATCACAGAAAATTAATCATACTGAGCACATGGACCACAGCTTTGTCTAACTCAATGAAACTATGAGCCATGCTGTGTAGGGCTACCCAAGATGGATGGGTCATGGTGGAGAGTTCTGACAAAACATGGTCCACTGGAGAAGTGAATGGCAAACCACTTCAGTATCCTTGCCTTGAGAACCCCAGGAACAATATGAAAAAGCAAAAAGATAGGAGACTGAAAGATGAACTCCCCAGGTCAGTAGGTCCCCAATATACTACTGGAGAAGAGTGGAGAAATAACTCTAAAAAGAATGAAGAGACAGAAACAAAACAACAACAACTCCCAGTTGTGGATGTGACTGGTAATGGAACCAACGTCCAATACTGTAAAAAACAATATTGCATAGGAACCTGGAATGTTAGGTTTATGAATCAAGGTGAGTTGGAAGTGGTCAAAGAGGAGATGGCAAGAGTGAACATCAACATATTAGGAATGTTTATATCAGTGAACTAAAATGGACTGGAATGGGTGAATTTAATTCAGATGACCATTATATCTACTACTGAGGGCAAGAATCCCTTAGAAGAAATGGAGTAGCCCTCATAGTCAACAAAAGAGTCTGAAATGCAGTGCTAAGTTGCTTCAGTTGTGTCCGACTCTGTGCGACCCCATAGATGGCAGCCCACCAGGCTCCCCTGTCCCTGGGATTCTCCAGGCAAGAACACTAGAGTGGGTTGCCATTTCCTTCTCCAATGCGTGAAAGTGAAAAGTGAAAGTGAAGTCGCTCAGTTGTGTCTGACTCTTCGCGACCCCATGGACTGCAGCCCACCAGGCTCCTCCGTCCATGGGATTTTCCAGGCAAGAGTACTGGAGTGGGGTGCCATTGCCTTCTCCATGAAATGCAGTACTTGGGTGCAATCTCAAAAATGACAGAATGATCTCTGTTCATTTCCAAGGCAAACCATTCAATATCACAGTAATCCCAGTCCATGCCCTAACCAATAATGCTTAAGATGCTGAAGTTGAATGGTTCTATGAAGACCTACAAGACTGTCTAGGCTAGCAACCAAAAAAGGTGTCCTTTTCATTATAGGGGATTTGAATGCAAAAGTAGAAAGTCAAGAGATACTTGAAGAAGAGAGAAATTTGGCCTTGGAGTACAAAATGAAGTGGGGCAAAATCTAACCCAAGAGAACACACTGGTCATAGCAAACACCCTCTTCCAACAACACAAGAGAAGACTCTTCACCTGGACATCATCAGATGGTCAATACTGAAATCAGATTGATTATATTCTTTGCAGCCAAAGATGGAGAACCTCTATAGAGTCAGCCAAAACAAGACTGGGAGCTGACTGTGGCTCAGACCATGAACTCCTTTTGCAATATTCAGACTTAGATTGAGGAAGTAGGGAAAACCATTAGACCATCGAGGTATGACCTAAATCAAATCCCTTAATGATTATACAGTGGAAGTAACAGAAAGATTCAAGGGATTATTTCTGATAGACAGAAAGTCTGAAGAACTATAGACAGAGGTTTCTGACATTGTACAGGAGGCAGTGATCAAGACCATCCCCAAGAAAAAGAAATGCAAAAGAAAGGCAAAATGGTTGTCTGAGGAGGCCTTACAAATAGCTGAGGAAAGAAGAGAAGCAAAAGGCCAAGGAGAAAAGGAAAGATACACCCATTTGCATGCAGGGTACCAACGAATAGGAAGGAGAGATAAGAAAGCCTTCCTCAATGATCAAGGCAAAGATATAGAGGAAATGGAATAGAATGGGAAAGACTAGAGAGCTCTTCAAGAAAATCAGAGATACCAAGGGAACATTTCATGCAACAATGGGCACAATAAAGGACAGAAATGTTAAGCACCTAACAGAAGAAGATGATATTAGTAAGAGGTGGCAAGAATACACAGAAGAACTATACAAAAAAGATCTTCACGACCTAGATAACCACAATGGTATCATCACTCATCTAGAGCCAGATACCCTGTAATGTGAAGTCAAGCGGGCCTTAGGAAGCATCACTGTGAACAAAGCTAGTGGAGGTGACGGAATTCCAGTTGAGCTACTTCAAATCCTAAAAGATGATGCTGTGAATGTGCTGCATTCAGTATGCCAGCAAATTTGGAAAAACTCAGCAGTGTGCACAGGACTGGAAAAGGTCAGTTTTCATTCCAATCCCAAAGAAAGGCAATGCCAAGGAATGTTCAAACTACCACACAATTGCACTCATCTCACATGCTAGCAAGGACTTCCCTGGTGGCTCAGATGGTAAAGCGTCTGCCTACAATGCAGGAGACCTGGGTTCAATCCCTGGGTCGGGAAGATCCCCTGGAGAAGGAAATGGCAACCCACTCCAGTACTCTTGCCTGGAGAATCCCATGGATGGAGGAGCCTGGTGGGCTACAGTGCATGGGCTTGCAAAGAGTCGGATACAACGAGAGACTTCACTTTCACATGCTAGCAAAGTAATGCTCAAAATTCTCCAAGCCAGGCTTCAACAGTATGTGAACCGTGAACTTCCAGATATTCAAGCTAGATTTAGAAAAGGCAGAGGAACCAGAGATCAAATTGCCAACACCCGTTGGATCATCGAAAAACCAAGAGTTCCAGAAAAACATCTACTTCTGCTTTATTGACTATGCCAAAGCCTTTGACTATTCCTTGGAAGAAAAGCTATGACCAACTTGGACAGCATATTAAAAAACAGAGACATTATTTGACAATAAAGGTCTGTCTAGTCAAAGCTATGGTTTTTGCAGTAGTCGTGTATGGATGTGAGAGCTGGACTATAAAGAAAGCTTAGTACTGAAGAATTGATGGTTTTGAACTGTGGTATTGGAAAAGACTCTTGAGAGTCCCTTGGACAGCAAGGAGATCAAACCAGTCCATCCTAAATGAAATCAATCCTAAATATTCATTGGAAGGACTGATGCTGAAGCTGAAACTCCAATAGTTTGGCCACCTGATGGGAAGAACTGACTCTTTGGAAAAGACCCTGATGCTGGGAAAGATGGATGGCGGGAGGAGAAGAGAATGACAGAGGATGAGATGGTTGGATGGCATCACCCACTCGATGGACATGAGTTTGAGTAAGCTCCTGGAATTGGTGATGGACAGGGAAGCCTGGCATGCTGCAGACCATGGGGTCGTAGGGTCGGACATGACTGAACGACTGAACTGAACTGAATAATGACTCTCTGAAATGACAACTGTTTTACTTCCAGAAAACCCTTTCCAAGCTTTCAGTCTTTCCGTTATATACTCTGGACATGTGTGACAGTCTGATGATGGTAGGATTGTTTGGCATATCTTCAAAAGGTCCCTCAGATGTGTGTATTAATAATTAACTCTTCTTTAGGCTAAGTGGGTCCCTATCCTTTCTGTTTTACAAGTTTGGTGTTTAGCCAAAATTCTAGAAGACCTAAAAAAAAATGTTCAGACTCAGGGGTATGCTGGATGATTCATCTCTTTGTTCTTTAGTGTTATAATTTTCAAAAGGGATAATAGTGCCTACAAAGAGAGTTGTTGTGAAACTTAAATAGGTAATCCATGTAAAATCTACAGATATTTAGCACAGTTTTTTTGTTTTTTGTTTCTTTTTCTTTTAAACAAAGCAGATGTAAAAACAAAAAGGCAAACAAATCCAGCAAACCTAGCCCCTGCCTGGGCTGCACTGTGTCGGCAGGAGCCCTTCCTGAACTCAGGGATGAGCAGTGGCCTGCACCAGTGGGTATGGCTGTGCCTGTATGATTGCTGGCAGCCTTGGCGGCCTGCTCACGTTCGGCATGACACACTTCACTGTCCACTAGATGGATGCCTTCCCTCAGCCTTTGCCCCCTGAGGGCCGAGTGGGTGGGTATCGAGCTGTCATTCTTGCAGAATTTGGAGATGCAGTCTGAATGCAGTCTAGATGTTGCAGTTAGACAAATCGATACATCCTGCCTGCTGGCCGGAATCAGGATGGGGACATCATTCAGCGCCTCACTCAAGACCATCTTCTCCAGTGCTTGGACTCAGACTGTCCCTCCTGGCTGTGTCTGTCCTCGGACAGCCTCTCTTCTCTATGGACTCCATAATGTGCAGGAGCCGTGGGCCTCAGCTTGGCCTTGTCCCACAAATACTGCAGTTATTCCTGCCTCCTCTGGAGCACGAGGCAAGCATTTCTTGTGGTCACATAGCCGATGTTTAGACCCACGGTTGTGGTGATTTGGGGCAGACTCATTCTTCTGGAGTTACTGGTAAACCAGGTGTTTGACTGCTCCAAGAAGACAGTCCTCTTCTGGCAACGTCTAGAAATGCAGGATCAGGATGCAGTAGTGGCCCTGAAGAAGCATGTCCTTGTACAAGTTTCCAGTCCGTGTGTACCTCTGTGCCTGCACCACCAGGGCTGCCACGTTCCTGGCCCACTGACCCCACGGTGACCTCGCACTGACCTCACGTGGGGCTGGATGGGATGCTTGCAAGGGCCTAGCACAGCTCTTAGTACAGGGTGAGAATTTAGGCAATCTTACAGTCTGGTATCTTTATTTCTCTATAAATAAATGTTTATGACGTGTTTATTTATTCATTTACTTAACATGTATTTGTTGTCGATTTGTCGCCATTGTTGTTCAGTTGCCCAGTTGTGTGTGACTCTTGCCCACTCTATGGACTGTACCCGCCCAGTCTCCTCTGTCCGTAGGAATTCTCCAGGCAAGAATACTGGACTGAGTTGCCATTTCCTTCTCCCAGGAGGTCTTCCTGACCGAGGGATCCAACCCAAGTCTCTTATGCCTCCTGCATTGGCAGGTGGATTCTTTACCACTAGCACTGCCTGGGAAGCCCAACATATATTTAGCAAACACTTAATTGTCAGAGGCACTTTGGGCAGGGGTGGGTAATTAACAAACAAGACAGATGTCATGAATCTTACATTATCGACAGGGGAGGCAAAAAATAAACACTCGAGTAAGATTTTCTAGCAGATCACTTGCAGAAGGGAATGGCAACCCACTCCAGTGTTCTTGCCTGGAGAATCCCAAAGACAGACGAGCCTGGCCGGCTACAGTTCATGGGGCTGCAAAGACTCAGACACAACTGAGCCATTAATGCTTTCACTTTCAAGATTTATAATGTGTCAGGTGAACACATATATCCTACAAAGAAATATAAACAGGGAAAGTGGATCAGGAGTGTGGAGAAGTGCTGCTATTTTAAGTGCTGTAGGGACTCGTGACTGAAGTGACTTTGCAGCAGCAGCAGCAGCAGGGACTCATTGATGAGGTGACATTTGAGCAGAGATCTGAGATAAAGAATATTATTCAGTATGTTGGCAGAAAATGTGTTAATTAAATTCAGGATAACAATCTCCAAAAGTTTGATATTATTTACAACTCAAAGGGGTAACTAAGTCTTATGCCCAATGAAGAAAAATATTACCTGGAATTGAGTAGATTAATTCAGTTCTTCAGGAGATAGTTTATATTAAAAATATTTATTGGTCCAACCTGAAAATCTTCCTTTCTCTTTCCTTTAGCTTTCCTTGTGATTTTTTTGTTTGTTTGTTTAAGGTCAGGCATGAACTAATAGGAATTGTAAACAGGCTCTAGTGTGAAGTTCTGTGTTCCTCTGGCTAGAAGCTGAGCTGTGTTTAATGTTTGCTCTAGCCATAGGTGCCACTGGCTTTAGATTCCTGAAATGTCCTAGCTTTTGTCTCCCTCTTTTTGGAAGTTTCCCTAAGAACTCCTCCTTAGATAAAGTCTGCATATTGCAGCTCTTTCATTATTATCATTGTTTTCATTGCTATTACACTGGAGTCCTGTTGGTGTGATAGAAAGGTGTGGCAGAGGAAAAGTAATCTATAATTTTATGACGTAAAGTCATTTAATGTACCTATGTCCCCAATTTTTGACTTTGACTCTTCTTTGCTTTCTTCTTTCCCTCTTAGGTGAAACAGGAAGGCTAGAGGGACCTGAAGTTGGGTGAAGGCCCTTCCCTTTACATAGACTAAGGTGCTGGTAGAGTCTTTTCCCTTGGACAGTAGGCCTTTGATAACAGAGAATGCTCTGGATATATTTCAGAATGGTTACTTTTCCTCCCCCTGCTAGAGGCAAGATGGAATAATTCATAGCTCTTCACTAAAAGCCTGGATGGGTCCCAGAAACCCATGAAAACATAGGGGCAAGAGCTTATTAAAAAAAATAAAAAAGAATTATTGAGGTAAAGCTTATGTGGTTTCTTAGGTGGTACAGTGGTAAACAATCTGTCTGCCAGTGCAGGAAACGTGGGTTTGATCCCTTTGTCAGGAAGATCCCCTGGAGAAGACAATGGCAACCCACTCCAGTATTCTTACCTGGAAAATCCCATGGACAGAGGAGCCTGGCAGGCTACAGTCCATGGGGTCAAAAAGAGTCAGACACGACTGATAAGCTTAGCTTATATAGAGATATGTACACATCATAATTATACAGCTCAATACATTTCCAACAAGAAAAAATACCCATGTAACCAGCACCTGATCAAGAAATACAATATTGGCAGCATCCCAGAACCCCACGAATAACAACTTGCAGTCACTGTGCTCACAAAGTAATCATTATCCTAACTTCTCATAGCATAGATTAATTTTGCCCATTTTTAAACTTTATATAAATGGAATAAAAAAAGAATGGATTATTTGTGTTTGGCTTTATTTCAATCAATATAATGTTTGTAAGATTAAACTGTGCAATTGCATGAAGAAGTAGTTCATCACTCTCATTACTGCATTTATTCATTCATTCTGCCTTGTTGAACGTTTGAATTGTTTCTTGTTTTACTCTATTAAGTATATGCTGCTATGCACTAGTGTACTTGCCTTTTTTCATGAGCGTATATAGTTATTTCTGCTAAATGTATACCCAAGTTTATATCTAAGAGTAGAATATATGCATTTGTTACTAATGGATATTGAGTGCCAAATAGATGTGCAGGTGGCTATAACACTTTAAACCTCTGAGCATTTGAGTCACTCCACATGTTTACCAATACTTGTTATGATCAGTCTTTTTTAATGTATCCATTTTTGTGGATGTGATGTGAGAAGAGCAGCTGATAAAATATAAAGCCTATCTGTTAATTTTGAAGATTGCCGTGTGGCAGTCTTGAACTGTTGAGTTTTATCTCTTCAGCACCTTGATATTTTCACAAGTTTTCTGTGGGTTCCTTGCCTTTTTGCAAGTGTCTCCTGACTAGACCCATTATCCAGAATCTTGGTCTCTCACTGTGCTCCATAAATTGGCAGATTTCCTGAAGAAAGTATGTTTTCCATCTCTCCTTTTATTGTCTTTCTTTCTGTGGCTTGAAACAACAATCTTTACTTTGTTATTGATCACAGTTTCTGTGAGTAAAAAATTTGGAGAGATTCAGCTCAGGGTATTCCATGGTGTTGCAGTCAGTGATGTGGAGCTGAGACAGTGGGTGCTGGAGCAGCTGGGGACAGGCTCTTCATGGAATGCTGGGGCCTCTCTTTTCAGGTAGTTTTGAGTATCTCCATCTGGATTCTACATGTGGTCTAGTTTGGGCTTCTTACAGCATGGTGTCGTCAATGCAGTTGGACTGCTTATGTAGTGGCAGTAGAACTTGACTTCTTAAGTTCTGTGCTTCACCAGTACTCCAACACTGTCAAAATTATATCAGTTCAGTTCAGTTCAGTCACTCAGTTGTGTCCGACTCTTTGCGATCCCATGAATTGCAGCACGCCAGGCCTCCCTGTCCATCATCAGCTCTTGGAGTTTACCCAAACTCATGTCCATCGAGTTGGTGATGCCATTCAGGCATCTCATCCTCTGTCATCCCCTTCTCCTCCTGCCCCCAATCCCTCCCAACATCAGGGTCTTTTCCAATGAGTCGACTCTTCGCATGAGGTGACCAAAGTATTGGAGTTTCAGCCTCAGCATCAGTCCTGCCAATGAACACACAAGACTGGTCTCCTTTAGGATGGACTGGTTGGATCTCCTTGCAGTCCAAGGGACATGCAAGAGTCTTAGTATGAATATGTACATATATTTTTGTATGTATATATCATACATCATAAACAGAGGTAGAAATAGAAGTCCTATTTGATGAAATCTTATTTATCTGTTCTTAGAAACACTTGCAAGGGTTTCTCTGAAACAAAAAATGACTTTTACTGTTTTGTTTGTTTGCTTATTTTTTAAGGGAGAAAATTTTAGCCAGCATAGTCTCTGAACACTACATCTCTTCCACAGGAGACTCAATATAGAATAAGCTACTCTGAAATTTGTGGATTTCTAATTCTAAATAGAGTGTCATGAATTCATGCTTAAAGCTTTTGATATAACCCATTTTCAGAAGTGTTGAGGACAGCTCTTATAATCCACAGTATACATCAAATACCCTATGTTGATCTACAATTAGATAGTGGAAATGCAGATGGATAAAAACATTGACATCATTTTGCCATCCACAAACATACCACTAAATGTATTTCTGAGAGGGTTGAAATGAGTAGTTCATACTGTCATTTTATGAAATGTACTGTATTTGTGTTAAGAATTGATGGCAAAAGAAGAAAATAATCCACTGTGATTTCTGGTTATTATCAGAAATCTGGGTTTTTCTTAAAAGAGCAAGAAACAGTAAAGTAGGTGCCTCAAGGTCACAACACTCAAAGAAGTAGTGAGTCAACAAGACAAAATTAAGATAAATAATGAGGAGGAAGAAAATGTTGAAAGACAAATATTGAATTATTTTTGTTCTTTTGGTTTTTTATTTTTCCAAATATTAATGTTATTGAACCTCAGTTTTATCATAGCCATGGTAACAGTTATGATCAAATGTTGATGAATGGCTCATTAATAATATATAAAAATGCCTAGTATGTAGTGGAGACTATATTATTTGTACTTGTCAATGGAAGTAATAACAGTAATAATCATAATAGTTCAGTTCAGTTGCTCAGTCATGTCTGACTCATTGCTACTCCATGAATTGCAGCATGCCAGGTCTCCCTGTCCATCAACAGCTTCCGGAGTTTACCCAAACTCATGTCCATTAAGTCGGTGATGGCATCCAGCCATCTCATCCTCTGTTGTCCCCTTCTCCTCCTGCCCTCAAACCCTACCAGCATCAGGGTCTTTTCCAATGAGTCAACTCTTCGAATGAGGTGCCCAAAGTATTGGAGTTTCAGCTTCAACATCAGTCCTTCAATGAACACCAAGGACTGATCTCCTTTAGGATGGACTGGTTGAATCTCCTTGCAGTCCAAGGGACTCTCAAGAGTCTTCTCCAACACCACAGTTCAAAAGCATCAATTCTTCGGCACTCAGCTTTCTTCACAGTCCAACTCTCACATCCATACATGACCACTGGAAAAACCATAATCTTGACTACAGTGACTTGACTGTAATCTTGACTACTTTGTTGGCAAAGTAATGTCTCTGCTTTTTAATATGCTATCCACATTGGTCATAACTTTCCTTCCAAGGAGTAAGCGTCCTTTAATTTCATGGCTGAAGTCACCATCTGCAGTGATTTTGGAGCCCAAAAAAAATAAAGTCTGACACTGTTTCCACTGTTTCCCCATCTATTTCCCATGAAGTGATGGGACCAGATGCCATGATCTTCGTTTTCCGAATGTTGAGCTTTAAGCCAACTATTTCACTCTCCTCTTTCACTTTCAACAAGAGGCTTTTTAGTTCCTCTTCACTTTCTGCTGTAGGGTGGTGTCATCTGCATATCTGAGGTTATTGATATTTCTCCAAGCAATCTTGATTCCAGCTTGTGCTTCTTCCAGTCCAGCGTTTCTCATGATGTACTCTGCATAGAAGTTAAATAAGCAGGGTGACGATATACAGCCTTGACGTACTCCTTTTCCTATTTGGAACCAGTCTGTTGTTCCATGTCCAGTTCTAACTGTTGCTTCCTGCCCTGCATACAGATTTCTCAAAAGGCAGGTCATGTGCTCTGGTATTCCCATCTCTTTCAGAATTTTCCACAGTTTATTGTGATCCACACAGTCAAAGGCTTTGGCATAGTCAATAAAGCAGAAATAGATGTTTTTCTGGAACTCTCTTGCTTTTTCCATGATCCAGCGAATGTTGACAATTTGACCTCTGGTTCCTCTGCCTTTTCTAAAACCAGCTTGAACATCTGAAACCATAATTACAGAAAACTAGCCAATCTGATCACATGGACCACAGCCTTGTCTAACTCAATGAAACTAAGCCATGCCATGTAGAGCCACCCAAGACGGATGGGTCATGGTGGAGAGGTCTGACAGAATGTAGTCCACTGAAGAAGGGAATGGCAAACCACTTCAGTATTCTTGCCTTGAGAACCCCATGAATAGTATGAAAAGGCACAATGATAGGATACTGAAAGAGGAACTCCCCAGGTCGGTAACTGCCCAATATGCTACTGGAGATCAGTGGAGAAATAACTCCAGAAAGAATGAAGGGATGGAGCCAAAGCAAAACCAATACCCACTTGTGGATGTGACTGGTATTAGAAGCAAGGTCCAATGCTGTAAAGAGCAATATTGCATAGGAACCTGGAATGTTAGGTCCATGAATCAAGGCAAATTGGAAGTGCTCGAACAGGGGATGGTAAGAGTGAACGTCGACATTATAGGAATCAGCAAACTAAAATGGACTGGAATGGGTGAGTTTAATTCAGATGACCATTATATCTACTACTATGGGCAGGAATCCCTTAGAAGAAATGAAGTAGCCATCATGCTCAACAAGAGTCCGAAACGCAGTACTTAGATGCAATCTCAAAAACGACAGAATGATCTCTGTTCATTTCCAAGGCAAACCATTCAATGTTATGGTAATCCAAGCCTATGCCCCAATCAGTAACACTGAAGAAGCTGAAGTTGAACGGTTCTATGAAGACCTACAAGACCTTTTAGAACTAACACCCAAAAAAGATGTCCTTTTCATTATAGGGGACTGGAATGCAAAAGTAGGAAGTCAAGAAACACATGGAATAACAGGCAAATTTGGCCTTGGAGTATGGAATGAAGCAGGGCAAAGGCTAATAGTTTTGCCAAGAGAATGCAGTGGTCATAGCAAACACCCTCTTCCAACAACACAACAGAAGACACTACACATGGACATCACCATATGGTCAACACTGGAATCAGATTGATTATATTCTTTGCAGCCAAAGATGGAAAAGCTCTATACAGTCAGCAAAAAAAGACTGGGAGCTGACTGTGGCTCAGATCATGAACTCCTTATTGCCAAATTCAGACTTAAATTGAATAAAGTAGGGAAAACCACTAGACCATTCAGGTATGATGTAAATCAAATATCATTACATTACTTACATTCTCTGTTAGTTCTTGAGGTAGATAAACAATTATTTTTATTTCAAAGATAAGACAAATGAAGCACAGGAAGTCATACAGCCAGTGTATGTTCAAAACAGGATTAAACATTATGCCACAGTGTCTTTCCTCTATACACCATTTAGAAAGAATAATTTTAGACCGACTAGTGTGACTTGCAGCAGTATTTGGTGGCAGTTGAAGATCAAAGATGATCAAAAGAACTTTAGTGTGATAAGCAGTAGCATAACTCTGGACTCCTTTACCACCACAGGCAAGCAGAACTAACTTGGCAGAGTTACTAGTCTTTCAGTTACATCTTGGAGAAGGCAATGGCACCCCACTCCAGTACTCTTGCCTGGAAAATCCCATGGATGGAGGAGCCTGGTGGGCTGCAGTCCATGGGGTCGATAAGAGTCGGACACGACTGAGAGACTTCACTTTCACTTCTTTCGTGCATTGGAGAAGGAAATGGCAACCCATTCCAGTGTTCTTGCCTGGAGAATCCCAGGGACTGCGGGGCCCGGTGGGCTGCTGTCTTTGGGGTCACACAGAGTCGGACATGACTGAAGCGACTTAGCAGCAGCAGCAGTTACATCTTGAGATGCAGATGCTTACCATTACTACTGCTGCTATTGCTGATGCTGCTGATAGTAATAACAATAAAAGCTAATACTTACTGATTATTTACCATGGGCCAGACCATATTCTAAGCATTTTATATGATTAATCTATTTAATCCTGAGAAGATTGGTGATGGACAGGGGTGCCTGGCGTGCTGCAGTCCATGGAGTCGCAAAGAGTCAGACACGACTGAGTGACTGAACTGAACTGTACTGAACTAAAAATTTATAAATAAGGAAACTGATAATTTAAATAATTCACATAGTGCAACTCACCTGTCTTTTTTCTTCAACAATGAACGCTTAGAAAACCTGACCTGGGCTATAATTAATCGTTCATTCCTCTATGTTCCTATATAATTAGTCACTTTTAAACTACTTCTCATAATGTTAATTAAAAGTGTTCTACTTTTCTCTAGAGAAAGGGATTCTTGTTTTACTTTTCCCGGTATCCTCCCAGCATTCTACATTGGATATAGTTATTCTGGCTATCTGTTGCTATGTAATATTTCATTCCAAAACTTGGTTAAAATAACAATATCTTTTATCTTGTCTGAGTTGACAGCTCAGTGGCTGATTGTCTCTTAGGGTCATTCTTGTGGTTACAGTCTGATGGCTTGTGGCTGGAGTCATCAAACACATGTCTGTCACTTGGGCTGATTCGCCATCTTTCTCACATGGCTTCTGTGTGTGGTTAGCCTGGGCTTTCTCATACTGTGGTAGATTCGGGGGCATTCAACCTCTCACAAGGTAACTGATTTTTCCCCAGAACAGGGATTTCAAAAAATAAGTAGTAAAATCTCCCAGTTTTTTAAGGCCTGTGTCAAAAAGGAACAGCATTCATTCTGCCTGGCCAATTCTAATTAATTGGAGCTTTTGCAGAGCCCATCTAGATTCAAAAGGAAGAGAACTAGACCCCTCCACCCCCTATCTCAATTTGAGAAATGTCAAAGAATGTGTGACCATCTTTAATCTACCATACTGGCGTTTCTCTGTAGGTGTTGGATAGATAGATCAGTGGATGGATAAATGAAAAATATCTAGGCCAAAGAAAGCACATAGATAAGAAGTGAGGGGTAAAGATTAAAAATATTTATGAAGAATACTAAAGTTTACAAGTACTTGGGAATATGTGTCATGTTCTTGATATTGCAATGGAAGTTATATTGGTAAAATATATAATACATGTATCTGTTCATCGTGTGTGTGTATTAGGCAGTCATGTCCAACTCGTTTCTACCCCATGGACTGTAGCCCACCAGGTTCCTCTATCCGTGGAATTCTCCAGACAAAAATACTGGAATGCGTACCTGTTCTCTTCTCCAGGGGATCTTCCCAACCCAGCGAATGAACCCTGGTCTCCTGCATTGCAGGCAGATTCTTTACTGTCTGCTGCTACTACTGCTAAGTCACTTTAGTCGTGTCCGACTCTGTGCGATCCCATAGACGGCAGCCCACCAGGCTCCCCTGTCCCTGGGATTCTCCAGGCAAGAACACTGGAGTGGGTTGCCATTTCCTTCTCCAGTGCATGACAGTGAAAAGTGAAAGTGAAGTTGCTCAGTCTTGTCTGACTCTTAGTGACTCCATGGACTGCAGCCTACCAGGCTCCTCTGCCCATGGGATTTTCCAGGCAAGAGTACTGGAGTGGGGTGCCAGGAAAGCCCAATAAAGACAGACTGTTGTTGAGTTGCTAAGTGGTGTCCAACTCTTTTATGACCCCATGGACTATAGCCCACCAGGCTCCTCTGTCCATGGGATTTCCAGGCAAGAATATTGGAATGGGTTGCCATTTCCTCCTCCAGGGGATTTTCTGGACCCAGGGTTCAAACCTGTGTCTCCTGCATTGCAGACAGATTCTTTACCATTGAGCCACTGGGGAAGGCACATATATATGTTAACTAGATGCTTCCTAATTACTCAATATGAGCTTCCCAGATGGCTCAGTGGTAAAGAATATGCCTGCCAATGCAGGAGACGCAAGAGACATGGGTTCAATACCTGGGTTGGGAAGACTCCCTGGAGGAGGAATGACAACCCACTCCAATATTCTTGCCTGTAAAATTGCATGGACAGAGGAGCCTGGCAAGTTACAGTCCATGGGGTCGCAGAGTCGGACATGACAGTGCGTGTGCGTGTGCACACACGCGCACACACACACACACACACACACACACACACAATTGCTCAATAGTAAAGAATCCATCTTCAGGGCAGGAAACATGTTTTCGCTCCCTAGGTCAGCAAGGTCCCCTGGAGGTGGAAATGACAACCCACTCCAGTTTGCCTGAAAAAGTCCCATGGACAGAGGAGCCTGGTGGGTTATAGTCCATGGCATTGCAAAGAGTTGGACACAATTGAGTGACTAAGCACATATACACACATATGCTAATTAGATATGCCACAGGTTTTTCCTTTTCATGCTATTACAGCAGAATAGAGGTGTTTGAAAAATTTTATTAGATATAATGGCTCTTGGCATTGCCTTTTGATCAGGTTGGCTTATTCTCTCCTGTTTTCATTTAAGTGTTTCTTCTCCACTTAACAGAGTTGACACTTGAAAATTCAGAGACTTGGAGTACTCTGCCTTTTCCCCCCCATGGTTTTCCTATTCTTTTGCATAAAAAATCTCAAATAATGTAGTGGTTTTATCATTTTTTTTCCTAAATGCTGAAAGTGATTCTAGACCTTAGCTTCTATCTTATTTTGCAGTCTTCTACGCAACTCAGATAGCATATTCAAAAGCAGAGACATTTACTTTGCCAACAAAGGTCCGTCTAGTCAAGGCTATGGTTTTTTCCAGTAGTCATGTATGGATGTGAGTTGGACTGTGAAGAAAGCTGAGTGCCGAAGAATTGATGCTTTTGAACTGCGGTGTTGGAGAAGACCCTTGCGAGTCCCTTGGACTGCAAGGAGATCCAACCAGTCCATTCTAAAGGAGATTAGTCCTGGGTGTTCTTTGGAAGGAATGATGCTAAAGCTGAAACTCCAGTACTTTGGCCACCTCATGTGAAGAGTTGACTCATTGGAAAAGACTGATGCTGGGAGGGATTGGGGGCAGGAGGAGAAGGGGATGACAGAGGATGAGATGGCTGGATAGCACCACTGACTCAATGGACGTGGGTTTGTGTGAACTCTGGGAGTTGGTGATGGACAGGGAGGCCTGGCGTGCTGCAATTCATGGGGTCACAAGGAGTCGAACATGATTGAGTGACTGAACTAACTGACGTAGTAGGCAGAAGAATTCAGTCATTTCATAGCCATCAAAACCAGAACAAACTTCCTTAACTCCTGATGTCTTCATCGATGCTTCTGTCTCAAACCCTCTTCTGTCCCCATCACTTAGAAATTGCTTTTTATACTCACACAAATTATTTCAGCTTCCTCACTGCTTCCTAGAAGAGTAGAGAAAAATATGGAACATGAACAGGGACATAATGAGAGAGTAAAAACCACCAGTACTTTAAAAGTTAAAATCAGCAAAATATGCAAAATGCCTTGAGGCAATGTAATATCACTGTCTCACAGAAGGCAGAAAATTACTAGGAGAAATTTAAATGATGTGCTGGAGAATGTCAACTGCATTCGGAATGGAGCTTTGGATTTTTATAGGAATTGAATACACATTTCAGTCATTAAAATGAAACACTCTGAAACTGCTTCAGATTGAACTTTACATAGGCAGAGGAGGAAATTACAATTAAATATATCATGCCACGTTTTTAATTTATGAAATGAGACATGGAGTATTCTGAAAAAGGAAATAAAATGAAAGTTTGCCTCTAGAACCCCTTCAGTTCCTCAAGTGTCAAAGTTGGGGACCAAAATTTTACCTCCATAACCACCCTGTTAAAACTCTGTGGGAAATAATGTAGATGTGACCTTCAGAGGCTTCTAGAGAGTGACTTACAACCAGAGGCAAACAGATAATACATCCTTTTATCACTGATTTTTTTTGGAGAGTTTCTTCTTAATAGCCACAGAACAAAAAATCACAGTCTCCCTCTCCCACTTCACTGTACCTTCATTGCTGGGGTTGTGGGCTTTATTTGGTTACCACATTCTGCTTTTTATTTCTGATCTCATTATATTTCTATTTTGTTAATGCTGTTTCTCCTTAGATGTGAATATCTGAGTTTCTAACCTAAATGCACTTCCTCACTGCCTGTTGAATTGATAATATGGATATGGCATCCTTGACCTTAGACAGTAACTAGTTGAACTCCTCAGTTAACCAAAGGGGCCCAGACTCTTTCTGAGGAGTCTCCTGAGACTCACTCATGAACTGGGCCTCTGTGTCCTCTGCCTAGAAATATGCAAAATCTCAAAGGAACTACTAGATATACCACCCCCTTTGCCGCAGATGGCAGGGGCTTCCAACCAGCCAGACAAGAATAATCCTCTGAGAATCACAGGTGACACCAGAGATCTTGACTGAGGTGACACGACATTTTATATACAACTCTCCTTCTAAGACACCATGTCTTAAAAATCACTTCCTGAATACTCCTGTCAACTTTGTTATTCCCACTGGTCCCCACCAAACTTTGCTACCTTGGGTTGTTTTTAGAGTCTACTCAGCATATTGCTGTTGTTGCTTTTAAACATCCTTTTGTTTCCCGTATTACAACCCACCAACAACAGTTAGACATCTTTCTTCAATTGGGGAAGATGGATCATTTTTTCAGTTAAAAAGGTGTAGTTAATCACACAAATATGACATTAAAATCTGGGCTCTTTTAAAATAATAGCTGTGCTTCAGAAAGAACTTAATTCTTTCTGTGCATCTTCCTTTTCTCAGTTCTGTCATTCTTATCTCACACCTCAAAGATCCAGTATACTTGTTTTCATTTCCTTGTTCTGATTGGAAAGATTTGAAAACTATATCAAGAGAAATTTAGCAACATGGAAATTTTCTCTGTGCAATAAAAATCTGGCAGTAGGTAATCCTGTATTGGTGTAGCAACCCTGTCATGCCCTAAGGATGATCCAGTTTCTTTAATTCGTTTTCTTTTAAATAAACCTTTTATTTTAGAATAGTTTTAGATTTACAGAAAAATTATCAAGATTGTTGTAAAGAAATTATAAGGAAAATTGTTATGTATGTTCAATTTCTTCTCTTATTAACATCTTGCATCTTACGTTCATTTGTCACAATTAACAAGTCAATACAGATACACAATTGTTAACTAAACTCGACTTTATTCAGATTTTATTAGTTTTCTAATGTTACTTTATTTAAGTTATATGCAGAGTACATCATGAGAAATGCTGGGCTGGAGGAAGCACAAGCTGTAATCAGGATTGCCAGGAGAAATATCAATAACCTCAGATATGCATATGACACCACCCTTATGGCAGAAAGTGAAGAGGAACTAAAAAGCCTCTTGATGAAAGTGAAAGAGGAGAGTGAAAAAGTTGGCTTAAAACTCAATATTCAGAAAACTAAGATCATGGCATCTGGTCCCATCACTTCATGGCAAATAGATGGGAAAACAGTGGAAACAGCGTCAGACTTTATTTTTGGGGCTCCAAAATCACTGCAGATGGTGATTACAGCCACTAAATTAAAAGATGCTTACTCCTTGAAAGGAAAGTTATGACCAACCTAGACAGTATATTAAAAAGCAAAGATATTACTTTGTCCACAAAGGTCTGTCTAGTCAAGGCTATGGTTTTTCCAGTGGTCCTGTATGGATGTGAGAGTTGGACTGTGAACAAAGCTGAGCACTGAAGAATTGATGCTTTTGACCTGTGTTGTTGGAGAAGACTCTTGAGAGTCCCTTGGACTGCAAGGAGATCCAACCAGTCCATCCTAAAGGAGATCAGTCCTGGGTATTCACTGAAGGACTGATGTTGAAGCTGAAACTCCAATACTTTGGCCACCTGATGCAAAGAGCTGACTCATTTGAAAGGACCCTGATGCTGGGAAGGATTAAGGGCAGGAGGAGAAGGGGATGAGAGGTTGGATGCCATCACCAACTCGATGGACATGAGTTTGGGTAGACTCCGGGAGTTGGTGATAGACAGGGAGGCCTGGCATGCCTTGGGTCATGGGGTTGCAAAGCGTCGGACACGACTGAGTGACTGAACTGAACTGAACTGAATGTTACTTTACTGTGCCAGAATGCCATCAAGGATACCATATTACATTTACTTGTGACATCTTCTTCAGCTTCTCTTGGCTGTGACAGTTTATTAGACTTACCCTGTTTTTAATTACCTTGACAATTTTGAGGGGTATTGGTCAGATATTTTGTAGAATGTCCTTCAATTGTGGTTTGTCTGACGTTCTTCTCGTTGTTAGACTAGAGCTATAGGTTTGGGGAAGGAAAACTCCTAAGGTGAAGTGCTATTAGTGTTGCATCATATCGAAGGTACATGTGATCAACATGACATCACTGTTGATGTTGACTTTGATTACCAAGTAAAGGCAGTGTTTGTTACGTTTCTCAACTGTACAGTTGACATTTCCATCTTTCCAAAGTATACTTTTTGGAAGGAAGTCATCATATACAGGACACAAAATTTGGGGAATTATGCTTCACCTCCTGGGGTAGGAGAATGGAGAATATCTGTATAAATTTTTTTGGAATTATTCTGCATATTTGTGTTTTATTTCATTTGTTTATTTATTCAAGTGTTTGTTTTTATCAGTGAAAGTGAAAGTCGCTCAGTCATGTCTGACTCTTTGCAACCCTATGGACTGTACAGGCCTTGGAATTCTCCAGGCCAGAATGCTGGAGTGGGCAGCCTTTCCCTTCGCCAGGGGATCTTCCCAACCCAGGGATCAAACCCAGGTCTCCCACATTGCAGACGGATTGTTTACCAGCTGAGCCAAAGGGGAAGCCCGTTATATCAGTATGAACTCATGAATACTTATTTTTTACTTTGGGTTGTAATACAATATTCTTTTTTAGTTTGCTTATAGATTTGGCCATTGAGATTCTTTCAGTTGTATCCCTTTGAAATTCCCTATCAGACTGTGTATATGTGTGTTTTGTTCCTTTCTGGCACAGTGAAATACTCCAGGTTCATCCTGTATAGTTCCTGCTTCAGCCCTAACATTAGTCATCCATTTACTTAATTATTCAATACCAGTATACTCTTGCCTGGAAAATCGCATGGACGGAGGAGCCTGGTAGGCTGCAGTCCATGGGGCTGCTAAGAGTCGGACACGACTGAGCGACTTCACTTTCACTTTTCACTTTCATGCATTGGAGAAGGAAATGGCAACCCACTCCAGTGTTCTTGCCTGGAGAATCCCAGGGACAGGGGAGCCTGGTGGGCTGCTGTCTCTGGGGTCATACAGAGTCGGACACGACTGAGGTGACTTAGCAGCAGCAGCATACATGTATAGCAATGTTAGAATTGTAACCCATACCCCCATGGGAAAAAAACTAAATGGATGGTGGTTATAAAAACCACTCTCTCACTGTTGCTGTCAGAGTTTAGAAATAAGCAAAGGGAGGAAGCAAGAATGACCCATGTAGTAATAAATTAGCATTAAAGAGATCACTGTGAACTCATGTTTAGCTTAATGTAAATACAGATATATAGAGATAAATATTTATAAATATGCATATATATGCAAGATTCTATACACATAGATATATTTCCTTGTTCTGTTATCTGAGAAAACCTAGAAACAGTGACATCTCAGAGGCAATGAGTACACCAAGTACTCAGATCTTGGCTTCTAGTACCATCCTCCAATAAATGGAATTAAGTTTTCTTGGAGAAGTGACTGTAGGGTTGGAAATAGAATACAGGAAGTGACTGTAGGTAGGAAATATAAGATGAGTCTGTATTTGCATTTGATTAGTTTTCTTATCTTGCTTTCAGTCTTTGAAAATTGAAATGCAAAGCCCTCTTTTAATTTTTAATATTCTCAAATATATCTTTTAAAAAATATTATAGGCTTCTTGTGTATTAATCTGATTTAATTCATTAGACAAAAGCCACACCCAGAGATATCTTCAAGGTACGCCCTTTCTACTTTCACTGTACCTCTGAGGTTGCTAAGGTTCTTAAGGTTCTCAAAGTTCACAGAAACCCTTTTGTTTAACTGAAAGGCATTGCTTTAAGGTCTTTTTTGCCTTTTTATCTGTCTGAAAGGTGGCACGAAGCCCTGCCTTAGGTTTTCCTGATAATCCTTAGTCACATTTTGGATTTGATCTTTGGCTTGAGACCCTTTCTTAGTTTGGGAGGCTTTTGCTAGCTGAAAAAACTGTTTCAGGGGCCTTTGCACACTCTTCAAATCCCATTCGAAACCTGAATAATTGCATTTTAGTTCATCTCTTCTCTCATTTTACCATAGGCAGCTCAAAGAAACCAGGCAGCTCTCTCAACACTCTGCCTATAAATTTCCTTAGCTCTATCACCAAGTTCACCAGGTACATTTTCTAATTTCCATGTTACTTCAGATGACAGCTTTGTTCAATTTTCTATTACTATGTAAAAGGATCTCCTTTCCTTAATCTTCTAATATTTTCCATACTTTCCTTCAAGCTTCCATTAGTCCTCTGCCAAAAGCAATGATTTCTCCTAAAGAATGTTGATTGCTATATAATATTGTGAAGATACTCAATGCACAGCATTGTGAAGTGTGCACTTAAAAAAGGTTAAAAATAGTAAATGTTATGTTGTGTACATTTTACTACAGTACCTCAAGACAGTCTCCTTGAGGTCTTTCAAACTTCACTAATTTTTTCTCCATGCCTCTTAGGCTTTCCTAGATAGTCTTTTCAAGGCCCTTCTAGCTTTTGCCTGGTTTTAAATCCAGCTTCACATATTTTTAGTTTTTATTATGGTACTGACTTTAAGGTATTAAATTCTGTTCTAGTTCTCTATTGCTGCATTACAATTTATGGGTCAAAGTCAACAACAATCATTTTGGTTCTGTGCCTCATGCAGTCGCAGTGAGTGACTGGGGCTGGAGAAGCTGAGGGCTGCATCTCTGTCTTCCTGTGATCGTAGGGCTTCTCTGTTGGTCTCCCTGTGTGGGTTGTTTTGGGCTTTCTTACAGCATAGTGGCCTCAGGGTAGTTGGGCTACCTTTGTGGTAGTTGAGGGAGCCAGCGTGAGAGTCTGAGCAAGCAGGAAAGAAGGTGAAATGCATTTAGCCATCTATCCTCCCAATTTTTACAGCATGGTACCTCCCATATTCAGTTTGTTTCAAGAGGGACCCTGTACATTCATAGGGAAATTACATCCTGTCTTTTGAAGGAGAAGAGAAAAGGTAAAAAGGCACAATTTTATTTTATGTACCTGTGATTACTACAAAAAGCCTCTGCCTTTGGCATGCAATGATACAGAGGTGGAGGACCTATTGGAAAAAGAAGGCCAGGACCCTCTGCGAAGCAAGCCTCCTCTGCTGCCTAGAAATAAAAGTTATAGATAAATATTTTTTTTATTAAAACGTATACAACATAACATTTACCATTTTAAATAATTTTTAAGTGCACGTTTCACAATTATGTGCATTGAGTATCTTCACAATGTTACATAACGATCACCACTCTTCAAGAGACATCATTGCTTTTGGCAGAGGGCCAGTTCATGATGACCTGAACCAAGTTCAGTGACAAGGGAAAAAAATCACAACTTCTAAAGAGGAACCGTGCTAAAACAGAAAGATTTGGGGCTTGTTGTGGAGGGCTTAACCAGGTGCTTATGTATCACCCGGGTTTCCCAGGTGACTTAGACAGTAAAGAATCTGCGTGCAATGTTAGAGACCCAAGTTTGATCCCTGGGTCAGAAGATCCCCTGGAGAAGGGAATGGTTACCCACTCCAGTATTCTTGCCTGGAGAATTCCATGGACAGAGGAGACTGGAGGCCTACAGTCCATGGGTTCCCAGGAGTCAGACACAACTGAGGACTTTCACTATGGATCACCCAGACACCCTGCTGTTAGCAGCTATGATGGCTGATGCTGGACTTTTGAGAAGAGTAGAAAAGCAGTTAGCAAAATGAAGCAAATGTGACTATATTTTCTCTAATTTTGTATAACTCATCATACCTGTTGCTTAGAGTTAAGACTGCATATATTAATCTTCAAAAACTGGAAAAAGTTGACTTTGAATTTAACTTTCAGCTTAATATATTCTTAGCAACTGTGTTTGCTAGAGTGGGGGTTATTTCATTTCTGACTCCTAGTAACTCAGACATTAGAACAGATAAGGTAAGTGACAAATCCGTTTTCATTCTAGTATTATTATAGCTCTTTGCTGTCAGGAAAGCCAGGCTGTTTTGCTTCCTTTCTGTAGGAAATTGTCAGTTGATAGGCAAAACTTCAAGAATAATTAAAAAAATAGGCTATGTTCATTCCCTTGGGAAAATCAATCTTTTGCAAATGTATTTAAATGAATTCAGTATCCTTTCCTTTTAATAGTGCTTATCTGGGCAAAAACATTTATTTTAGATTTTATTATGGCACCCAGAAAACTATGATGCTTCTTTAAAAATAAATTATAGTGTAAAAGTAAAGAGGAAGCTGATTAAAAAAAAAAAAAAGAGCCTCAGGTACATTCCCTGTGTATCTCCCACTGTGTTATGTGCACTTAAAGTATGCCAAATAAATCTCACAACACTTCCTGTGACCTGAGACTACCTTGAAGTGTCTCAGTAAATGTTTAATGCATCTGTCCCTTAGCATGCCAGGAGGAGAAAGTTTTAGGCAGAGGTAGGTTTTGACAAATATCACAGGTTAATTCAGCAGGTGCTGTTGCATCTGTGTAAATCAAGGTTTCACAGTTGCCCAGAAATACTGGGAATTTCTCCTGGCCATTCTCTTTGGGAAACCAGACTTTGACACGTGGCTTAGGTCACACACGAGTGTCACTTCATCTGTTTATCTCACTTCTTCCTTCATAAAAACATTAAAAATTTGTTTTCATCAATACAAATACTTCTGCTTTGAGAATGCTAAAGGCCATGGTGTTTGTGTTTGGAAATGGAGATGAGATGGCAGAGCTGTCTGGGGGATTGACGTGGGAAAAGAGATACTAAAAGCTCTAGGACCATAGGAAGGTTCACTATGTGCGTGGTGCACTGTGGGAATGCGCAGTGGGTCCTTTCCCTTTTATGGTAATACACCGCGGGTGATACGGTTACATTGTTTTAAAGATGAGAAAGCCAGGAGTTGGAGAGTTTAAATGACTTGCCTAGGATCTGTCTGGTGAGGTGCAGAACAGAAACAATATGACTTCATGGTCAATGACACCACCTATCATACTGTGTTGGAAGAGAGGCAGAAAGGAGAGAGGAAGGAAATACGTGGGCTTCCATGCGGCTGTTTAACTTCATTTGATATGTATCCATTCAGTGTAGTTTACTAATTGTAAAATATGGAAGGTGTTAGATGTACATAGCTGATTATAGTTGCCTTTAAAACAGAGAGTAAAGTGAAGTAGAAAATTGCTCAAAACCAGAAATCAAAGATTTCAATTTCGGTACCACCTCTATTACAAACTAGCTGAGTGAACACGGCGGGGGCGGGGCGGGGGCGGGGCGGGGGGGGTGGTGTGTGGGCGGGGGGGGTGGTGTGTGGGCGGGGGGGGGGTGGTGTGTGGGCGGGGGGGGGGGTGGTGTGTGGCGGCGGGTGTTCCTTAGACTCTTTTTGTGACATGCAGAGAAAATAAAAATGAAAGATGGAGAGAGAACACTTTAAGTTCCAGATGGCTTTTTGATTTGTGGTTCCAGTTTTTACCTGATCCCCAGCTGTAAGCTTGCCTTTAAACAATTCTGAACGTTTATAATAATTTTACTCTTCATATTAATCTAACTGGAATTGGCCGCTGTTACTGTCAGCTAACACAGCAGGAAATACCTGAGTCTGGTCCAGTCTGAGTTTAAAAATCACATGAAGATTTAAGAGCTCTACCCTGCTTTCTAGATACACCAGGTTCACAAATCAAGCATTATGAGGACTCCAGGTTTATATTTACCTTTACAAGGTTTATGTTTATGTTGGTCTCTTTTGCTGGTGTGCGTGGGTCCCTTTATGACACCCTTCTCCTTGTAGTAAAGGAGAAGACCTAGGCTGCTCCAGTGCCTTTATATAGATAATAATGCTTAGCATCAGCCTTTTGTGATCAAGTGTACAGCTCTTTGCAGAATAATACCTTCTGCATAAGACTTTTGAGGGCTGTAGTTATCACAAGTTATAAATATATAGTCTCAGGATTTTCTTCCTTCAAGTAGCCAATTCAAGTATCCAGGCATAGTTTACATGAGAATTTCTTAAAAAAAAAAAAAAAAAATTACCATTATGGTCAGGTTAATAATCCTTCTCTTTCTTTAGCATTAAAATGCTGATTATAGAGTATGTGTTATAGGTTTATTCATTTATTTTTAATGGTGGGAGTCTGTCCTTTGGAGTGTTAATTGCCAGTTTGGAATTAATGATGAGGCACTGTCTATACTGCCATTAGGACCCGACTAGCAAAATGGCCAATGGATAATGACTTCTCAGTTTAGTCAAGTCACGCAATATTCTTAAAAAACACCACTGAACCATACAGTGAGGACTTTTAACAACATAGTAGTTTGTGTTCTCTCAGATATCAGTGAGATAAGCTGAGTCATGCTAACTTCAGCAGAAAGGAGAAATGTGTTAGAAGCATTTTATGGTACCTCATAGAATCAAAGGAAATGTTAAACCATTAGACATTTGAAATGTGGAAACCAGGAAAAGCAGATCTCAGAAGCAGGAGTTTGTGACTAGTTTTGAAAAATTTTTGTCTTTAATGACACTTAATTCACAATTTTCAAATTCTAAAATTCTGGGGAAAAGCATCTGATTGCCCTTGCTCATCTCAAGTCCCTTCTCAGTCAACTATGGTCCAGAAAGTGATCTTACAGTACAAATATGGCTAGGGCAATCTGAAACAATTGCCTGATAGTATGTTATTTAAGGTCCTTGGCTATAAGCAACAGAAATTGAATATGGTTTAAGTAGAAAGCAAATTTATTTTAAGCATAAGAGAGTTCACTGACTGCTGGGCGGTAAAATGATCAGATTTAGAATCTTAAAATGCAGCAGGAAGTAATTATCTTGTCTTAGCATTGCTAACCACTGAAACAAAAGTACTTTATTTATTTTATTTTTCTTACTTTCTTTATCATATTGTTCTCAACATTTAAGTTTCCCACAGAGAGGATATAGTTCAACTTCGGTCATCTTTCTGACTTTTCCCCTAGGTTTATTTTTTTTTTTCAATAAAACAATTTAATTGTAATGTTAAAAAAGTAGAAATTCTTTCTAACACTTTATTTAGGTTTCAAAGTATGAAATAATTTTTAAACAAATATAAAGCTAATTTTCTGACTTTTATTTCCATAAAATTAAGAACCTCTTCAATCTATTTTAAATGCTGGAAAACAGTTTTACTATTCATCTTCCTTACTTGCTCCTTCCATAGGAAAAACTCCTTTTCTGGTGAAACTGGGATAAAGGTTCTTGTATGGTTTAATCTTTCTCTCTCTCTCTCCTGCCCACAAGAGGACTACTTTATCTTTCTCTGTCCTGGTTTTTATTAGTAAGCATTAGCAAATCAGAGTCCAAGGCCTGTTTTCTAGAGATAGGCCAGAAAACATGACTTGTGAAGGAAGTTGTGAATTTTTTAAAGTGTAGAATATGGAACTCTCTCAACTGTCAGTTACAAGCTGTGAACTTGGAAGAAGGTGGTTGGAGGCTCTAATTTTAGCTGATGTTCACAGATCTATTATTTACCCTAACTGTACCAAACAACAAATAGATAACATATTGAGAGAGTTAATTCTTAGGTAGGTTGATAAGGAGTCTAAGGCCCTCAAGGAGGAGAAAGGGGTACAGGGCTCTTGAGGAGAAAGGGACAAACGTTTTTACTTTCCTGCATCTCAGTCACATAAAACGGTGTTTGTTTTTTTCTTTAAGCCCAGAGCTAATGATTACACAACAAAACAACTTGTCCTGCTCAAGGGTATGTTTATCCTTAAGCTCTGTACTATTGATTCATTTCAGTTGCTGGGTCATGTCTGAATCTTCGTGACCCCAAGGACTGCTGCATGCCAGGCTTCCCTGTCCATCACCAATGCCCAGAGCTTGCTCAGACTCATGTCTATCAAGTTGGAGATGCCATCTAACCATCTGTTGTCCCTTCTCTTCCTGCCTTCAATCTTTTCAAGCATCAGAGTCTGATACAATGAGTTCTTTGCATCAGGTGGCCAAATTATTGGAGTTTCAGCTTCAACATCAGTCTCTCCAATGAATATTCAGGACTGACTTCCTTTAGGATAGACTGGTTTGATCTCCTTGCCATCCAAGGGACTCTCAGGAGTCTTCTCCAACACCACAGTTCAAAAGCATCAGTTCTTTGGCACTCAGCTTTCTTTATAGTCCAACATCCATATATGACTATTGGAAAAACCATAGTTTTGACTTGATGGACTTTTGTTGGCAAAATAATGTCTGCTTTGTAATATTGTCTGGGTTGGTCATAGCTTTTCTTTCAAGGAGCAAGTGACTTTTAATTTCATGGCTGCAGTCACCATCTGCAGTGATTTTGGAGCCCAGAAAAATAAAGTCAGCCACTGTTTCCATTGTTTCCCCATCTGTTTGCCATGAAGTGATAGGACTGGATGCCATGATCTTAGTTTTTGAATCTTGAGCTTTAAGCCAGTTTTTCCACTCTCCTCTTTTACTTTCACCAAGACTCTCTTTAGTTCTTCTTTGCTTTCTGCCATCAGATCAGATCAGATCAGATCAGTTGCTCAGTCGTGTCTGACTCTTGGTGACCCCATGAATTGCAGCACACCAGGCCTCCCTGTCCATCACCAACTCCCGGAGTTCACTCAGACTCACGTCCATCGAGTCAGTGATGCCATCCAGCCATCTCATCCTCTGTTGTCCCCTTCTCCTCTTGCCCCCAATCCCTCCCAGCATCAGAGTCTTTTCCAATGAGTCAACTCTTCGCATGAGGTGGCCAAAGTACTGGAGTTTCAGCTTTAGCATCATTGCTTCCAAAGAAATCCCAGGGCTGATCTCCTTCAGAATGGACTGGTTGGATCTCCTTGCAGTCCAAGGGACACTCAAGAGTTTTCTCCAACACCACAGTTCAAAGCATCAATTCTTCGGTGCTCAGCCTTCTTCACAGTCCAACTCTCACATCCATACATGACCACAGGAAAAACCATAGCTTTAACTAGACGAACCTTTGCTGGCAAAGTAATGTCTCTGCTTTTGAATATACTATCTGGGTTGGTCATAACTTTCCTTCCAAGGAGTAAGCGTCTTTTAATTTCATGGCTGCAGTCACCATCTGTAGTGATTTTGGAGCCCAGAAAAATAAAGTCTGATACTGTTTCCACTGTTTCCCCATCTATTTCCCATGAAGGGATGGGACCAGATGCCATGATCTTCGTTTTCTAAATGTTAATCTTTAAGCCAACTTTTTCACTCTCCACTTTCACTTTTATCAAGAGGCTTTTTAGTTCCTCTTCACTTTCTGCCATAAGGGTGGTGTCATCAGCATATCTGAGGTTATTGATATTCTCCCAGCAATCTTGATTGCAGCCTGTGCTTCACCCAGCCCAGCATTTCCAATGATGTCCTCTGCATATACATTAAATAAGCAAGGTGACAATATACAGCCTTGATGTACTCCTTCCCAATTTGGAGCCAGTCTGTTGTTCCATGTCTGGTTCTAACTGTTGTTTCTTGACCTGCCTACAGATTTCTCCAGAGGCAGGTAAGGCAGTCTGGTATTCTCGTCTCTTTAGGAATTTTTCACAGTCTGTTGTGATCTACACAGTTAAAGGCTTGGCATAGTCAATAAAGCAGAAGTATTTGTTTTTCTGGAATTCTCTTTTTCTATGATCCAACAGATATTGGCAATTTGATCTCTGGTTCCTCTGCCTTTTCTAAATCCAACTTGAACATATGGAAGTTCACAGTTCACATGTTGTTGAAGCCTGGCTTAGAGAATTTTGAGCATTACTTTACTAGTGTATGAGATGAATGCAGTTGTGTGGTAACTTGAACATTCTCTGGCATTGCCCTTCTTTGGGATTGGAATGAAAACTGACCTTTTCCAGTCCCATGGTCATTGCTGAGTTTTCCAAGTTTGCTGGCATATTGAGTGCAACAGTTTCACAGCATCATCTTTTAGGATTTGAAATAGCTCAGCTGGAATTCCATCACTTCTGCTAGCTTTGTTCATAGTGATGCTTCCTAAGGCCCATTTGACTTCACATTGCAGAATGTCTGGCTCTAGGTGAATGACCATACCATCGTGGTTATCTGGGTCATAAAGAGCTTTTTTGTATAGTTCTTCTGTGTATTCTTGCCACCTCTTACTAATATAATCTGCTTCTGTTAGGTCCATACCATATCTGTCCTTTATTGTGCCCATCTTTGCATGAAATGTTCTCTTGGTGTCTCTAATTTTCTTGAAGAGCTCTCTAGTCTTTCCCATTCTATTGTTTTACTCTATTTCTTTGCATTGATCACTGAGGAAGGCTTTCTTATCTCTATTTGCCATTCTTTGGAACTCTGCATTCAAATAGATATATCTTTTCCTTTTGCTAATGATTGTATGTACTAATGATTATATAATAACAATATATCTTGCTCAAGAGCTTGTTTCTCCTTCTTAATAAGAACCTCTGACTAATCTTGTTATTAAGACATATGTTGTGGGAGTGGGTCTGGTAAGACCTTTCTATTGTTAGTTCTAATCTTGTTAATTTAAATGCATATTGTAGGAGTGGGTCTGGTCAAATTATATAAGGCACTCTCTGTTTGCCTTCTGATGTCTATGTCAGAAGCTTTGTCTTTTTCACTGTAATAAAACTGCCACACAAAAGCTCTGAGTGATCAAGCCTGGTCCCTGATCCTGAAGCTGAGTCTTCAGAGATCCAGAATCCAATATCGTTCACCATGAGCTATCAATATCGCCATCATCACTGTGTTTCTTATGGTTGCTTTCAGTTTTGTTTGTTCCTAAGTGGGAGGTACAGTAAACACATTCAACATCCAAACAAAAGCTTTAAAACGATTTTCTGTGATTCTTCTAAAGCTACATTTTCTAGCAACTTTCCTGGAAGTCCAGTGATTGCAACTTCACCTTCCAATGCAGGGAGTGTACATTTGGTCTCTGGTCAAGGAGCTAAGATCCCACATGCCTCTCTGCAAAAAAGAAATAAAAGAAAAGAAACCAGGACATAAACCAGAAGCAATATTGTGACAAATTCAATAAAGACTTTAAAAATGGTCCACAGGGGGAAAAAAAATCTTATAAAAATTAAAAGTACATTTTCTATAAATAGGGGAAAAGATGGATCCACCAGTAATGTAGTTATATTAGGACTTCAGTAAGTGAAAAATAATTAAAATAGTTAAGAGTAGAATGTTGAGGGAAAAAAATTAACCAAGGGATTGAAAGATTTGTACACTGAACACTATGAAATATTGATGAAAGAAACTTGAAGACACACGTAAATGGAGAGATAGCTTGTGTTCATGGATTGAAGAATTAATATTGTTAAACTGTCTTCTACCCAAAGCAGTCCGCAAATAAAATGCAATCCCCATACAACCTCTAGTGTGGCATTTTTTTACAGAACTAGTAAAAACAATCTTAAAATTTGTATGGGAATACAAAACATCCCAAATAGCAAAAGCAATCCTGAACAGGAACAAAGCTGGAAACATTACACTTCTTGATTTAAAATGATATTATAAAGATATAATAATCAAAACAGTATTGTCGGTGCTTGTATAAAATAAACAGGCCCATAACAGTGGAACAGAATAGAGAACCCAGAAATTAACCCACACATATACAGTTAGCTAATTTTTGGCAGAGGAGCCATGAATGCACAATGGAGAAAGGACAGTCTTTTGTCAATAAGTGCTGTTGGGAAGAGTGATTGGACCCTTACCTTACCAAAAAAAAAAAAAAGACCCTCAAGCACAAAATGAGTTAAAGATTTAAACATAAGGCCTAGGGCTTCCCTAATAGCTCAGTGGTAATGATTCCCCCTGCCAATGCAGGAGACATGGGCTCAATCCCTAGTCCAAGAAAATCCCACACGCCACAGAGCATGTGTACCACCACTGTTGAGCCTGGACTCTAGAGCCCAGGAACCACAACTACTGAGCCCACATGCTGCAACTGAAGCCAGTGCCCTAGAGCCCACACTCTGCAACAAGACAACCCACCACAATGAGAAGCCTGTCACTGCAATGAAGAGTAGCCTCTGCTTGCCACAACTAGAGAAAAGCCTGCACAGCAGTGAAGACCCAGCATAGCCAAAAATAAATAAAATTATAAACATATAAGGCCTAAAAGAAGGAAACATCAGGAAAAGACTCCTTGATATTGGTCTTGTCAGTGATTTTTTTTTTTTTTTTTTGATCTGATATAACATCATGGGCAACACAAGCAAAAACCAAACAAGTGGACTACATTAAACTAAAATGTTTCCTTGCTGCAAAAGAAACCATCAACAAAAATGAAAATGGAGCCTATGGAATTGGAGAAAATACTTGCAAAATGTCTATAGGAGAAGGGGTTAATATCCAAAATATATAAGACAACTCAGATAACTCATAACTAAAGCAAAACCAAATAACCCAATTTAAAAAATGGGCAAATGATCTAAATAGTCATTTTTCCCAAGAAGACATACAAATGGACAGCAAGTATATGAAAAGATACTGAACATCACTATCACCAAAAAATGAAAATTAAGACCACGATGAGATATCACTTCAAACCTTAAAACAACTACTACTAGGCCCCACAGCAGACTTCCCAACCTGGGGATCCGGCAAAGGGACTGGGAATCCCCAGGGAACCTGACTTGGAAGGTTAGCAGAATTTGATTACAGAACTTCCACAGGACTGGGGGAACAGAGACTTGGGGTGGCACAAACAAAACCTTGTGTGCACTGGGACCCAGGGGAAAGGAGCAGTGACCCCACAAGAGGCTGAGCCAGACCTGCCTGTGAGTGTTTAAGAGTATTCTGCAGAGACATGGGTCAGCAGTGACCTGCTGCGGGGACAGGGGCACTGGTAACAGTAGTCCTGGAAGGTGTGGTGTGTCGGCAGAAATCTTCTTAGAGGAGGTCACGATTTAGCCCCACCATAGATCCTGTAGCTTACCATAGAGCTGCTGAGCAGGTGACCCACAAACTAGAGAACAGTCATACCAGAAACGTTCACACACTGTTTCAAAGGTTCTAGACTCCACATCAGACTTCTCAATATGGGGATCCAGCAAAGGAATTGGGAATCCCTGAGCCTTCCAAGTCTGTAGATTTCCAATATACTCTTGGGAAAAAGTGGAGAAATAGCTGCCAAAAAGAATGAGGAGGCTGTCAAAGAGGAAACTATGCCCAGTTGTGGATGTGTCTGGTGGTGAAAGTAAAGTCTGATGCTGTAAATAGCAATATTGCATAGGAACCTGGAATGTTAGGTCCATGAATCAAGGTAAATTGGATGTGGTCAAACAGGAGATGGCAAGAGTAAACACTGACATTTTTAGGAATCAGTGAACTAAAATGGAAGGAAATGGGCAAATTTAATTGAGATGACCATTATACTTACTACTGTGGGCAAGAATTCTTTAGAAGAAATGGAGAAGCCTTCATAGTCAACATAAGAGTTTGAAATGCAGGACTTGGATGCAGTCTCAAAAATGACAGAATGATCTCTCTTCATTTCTGAGGCAAACCATTCAATATCACAGTAATCCAAGTCTATGCCTCAACCACTAATGCCAAAAAAGCCGAAGTTGAATGGTTCTGTGAAGACCTATAAGACCATCTAGAACTAACACCCCAAAAAGTTGTCCTTTTCATCACAGGGGATTGGAATGCAAAAGTAGGAAGTCAAAAGATAACCCAGAATAACAGGCAAGTTTGGCTTTAGAGTATAAAATGAAGCAGGGCAAAGGCTAACAGTTTTACCAAGATATATAACACTGGTTATAGCAAACACCCACTTCAAACAACAGCCCAAAAGATGACTCTACACATGGACATCACCAGATGGTCAATACTGAAAACAGATTGATTATATTTTTTACAGGGAAATATGGGAGAAGCTCTATTCAGTCAGAAAAAACAAGACCTGGAGCTGACTGTGGCTCATATCTTGAGCTCCTTATTGCAAAATGCAGACTTAAATTGAATAAAGTAGGGAAAACCACTAAGCCATTCAGATAAGACATAAATCAAATCTCTTACGATTATACAGAGGAAGTAACAAATAGAGTCAAGGGATTAGATCTGATCAGAGTGTCTGAAGAAGTATGGATGGAGGTTGTAACACTGTACAGGAGGCAGTGACCAAAACCATCCCCAAGAAAAGAAATGCAAAAAGGTAAAATGGCTGTCTGAGAAGGCCTTGCAAGTAGCTGAGAAAAGAAGAGAAGCAAAAGGCAATCAGTAGAAAGGGAAAGATATACCAAACTCAGTGCAGAGTTCCAAAGAATAGCAAGGAGAGATAAGAAAGCTTTTTTTAAGTGAGCAATGCAAAGAAATAGAGAAAAGCAATGCAGTGGGAAAGACTAGAGTCCTCTTTAAGAAAATTGAAGTTACCATGGGAACATTTCATACAAAGACAGGTACAATGAAGGACAAAAATGGCAAGGACTTAACAGAAGCAGAAGATATTAAGAAGAGGGGGCAGCAAGGATACACAGAAGAACTCTACAAAAAAGCTCTTAATGACCCAGTTAACCACAGTGATGGGGTCACTCACCTAGAGCCAGACATCTTGGATTGTGAAGTCAGGTGGGCCTTAGGAAGCATTACTACAAACAAAGCTAGTGGAGGTGATAGAATTCCAGCTGAGCTGTTTCAAATCTTAGAAGATGATGCTATGAAAGTGCTGCACTCAGAATGCCAGCAAATTTGGAAAACTCAGGAGTGACCACAAGACTGGCAAAGGTCAGTTTTCATTCTAATCCCAAAGAAAAGCAATGCTAAAGAATGTTCAAGACAGTATGGTACTGGCACGAAGACAGAAATATAGATCAATGGAACAAAATAGAAAGCCTAGAGATAAATCCATGCACATATGGACACCTTATCTTTGACAAAAGAGGCAAGAATAGACAATGGATTAAAGACAATCTCTTTAACAAGTGGTGTTGGGGAAACTGGTCAACCACTTGTAAAAGAATGAAACTAGAACACTTTCTAACACCATACACAAAAATAAACTCAAAATGGATTAAAGATCTAAACGTAAGACCAGAAACTATAAAACTCCTAGAGGAGAACATAGGCAAAACACTCTCTGACATACATCACAGCAGGATCCTCTATGACCCACCTCCCAGAATATTGGAAATAAAAGCAAAAATAAACAAATTGGACCTAATTAACCTTAAAAGCTTCTGCACAACAAAGGAAACTATAAGCAAGGTGAAAAGACAGCCTTCAGAATGGGAGAAAATAATAGCAAATGAAGCAACTGACAAACAACTAATCTCAAAAATATACAAGCAACCCCTACAGCTCAACTCCAGAAAAATAAATGACCCAATCAAAAAATGGGCCAAAGAACTAAATAGACATTTCTCCAAAGAAGACATACAGATGGCTAACAAACACATGAAAAGATGCTCAACATCACTCATTATCAGAGAAATGCAAATCAAAACCACTATGAGGTACCATTTCACGCCAGTCAGAATGGCTGCGATCCAAAAGTCTACAAGAAATAAATGCTGGAGAGGGTGTGGAGAAAAAGGAACCCTCTTACACTGTTGGTGGGAATGCAAACTAGTACAGCCACTATGGAGAACAGTGTGGAGATTCCTTAAAAAACTGGAAATAGAACTGCCTTATGATCCAGCAATCCCACTGCTGGGCATACACACTGAGGAAACCAGAAGGGAAAGAGACACATGTACCCCAATGTTCACCGCAGCACTGTTTATAATAGCCAGGACATGGAAGCAACCTAGATGTCCATCAGCAGATGAATGGATAAGAAAGCTTTGGTACATATACACAATGGAGTATTACTCAGCCATTAAAAAGAATACATTTGAATCAGTTCTAATGAGGTGGATGAAACTGGAGCCTATTATACAGAGTGAAGTATGCCAGAAAGAAAAACACCAATATAGGATACTAATGCATATATATGGAATTTAGAAAGATGGTAACAATAACCCTGTATACAAGACAGCAAAAGAGACACTGATGTATAGAACAGTCTTTTGGACGCTGTGGGAGAGGGAGAGGGTGGGATGATTTGGGAGAATGGCATTGAAACATGTATAATATCATATTTGAAATGAGTCACCAGTCCAGGTTTGATGCATGATATTGGATGCTTGGGGTTGGTGCACTGGGATGACCCAGAGGGATGGTATGGGGAGGGAGGAGGGAGGAGGGTTCAGGATGGGGAACACATGTATACCTGTGGCAGATTCATTTTGATATATGGCAAAACCAATACAATATTGTAAAGTTAAAAAATAAAATTAAATTAAATTTTAAAAAAAGAACTACTGAAAAACTAAAACTAAAATAAAATAAAATAAATTCCATATCCTAAAAAAAAAGAATGTTCAAATTACTATACAATTGCACTCATTTCACATGTCAACAAAATTATGTTCAAAATTCTTAAAGCTAGGGTTCAGCAGTACATGAACTGTGAACTTCTACATGTTCAAGCTGGATTTAGAAAAGGCAGAGGAACCAGAGATTAAATTGCCAACATATGCTATATCATAGAAAAAGTAAAAGAATTCCAGAAAAGCATCTACTTCTGCTTTATTGACTATGCTGAAGCCTTTAACTGTGTGGGTCACAGTTAACTGTGGAAAACTCTTAAAGAGATGGGGATACCAGACCACCTTACCTGCCTCCTGAGAAACCTATATGCAGGTCAAGAAGCAGCAGTTAGAATCAAACATGGAACAATAGTCTGATTCAAAATTGAGAAAGAACTTCGTCAAGGCTGTATATTGTCATCCTGCTTATTTAAAGTATATGCGAATACATCATGCAAAGTGCTGGGATGGATTAATCACAATCTGGAATCAAGATTGTTGGGAGAAATATCAACAGCCTTATAGCACACTAAAGGCAGAAAGTGAAGAGGAACCAAAGAGCTTCTTGATGAAGAAAAAAGAAAATGAAAAAGCTGGCTTAAAGCTCAGCACTCAAAAAATGAAGATCATGGCATCTGGTCCCATCACTTCATGGCAAATAGACAGGAAAACAATGGAAACAGTGACAGAATTTAAATCACTGTGGATGGTGACTGCAGCTTAGAAGATGCTTGCTCCTTGGAAGAAAAGCAATGACAAATCCTGACAGTGTATTAACAAACAAAGAGATAACTTTGCCTGCAAAAGTTCATATAGTCAAAGCTGTGGTTTTTCCAGTAGTCATGTACAGATATGCGAGCTGGACCATGAAGTAGGCTGAACCCCAAAGAAATAATGCTTTTGAAATGTGGTTTAGAGAGAGTCCCTTGTGCAGAAAGGCGATCAAACCAGTCAATCCTAAAGGAAATCAACCCTGAATATCCACTGGGAGAACTGATGCTGAAGCTGAAGTTCCAATACTTTGGCCACCTGATGCAAAGAACTTACTCATTGGAAAAGACCCTGATGCTGGGAAAGATTGAGGGCAGTAGGAGAAGGGAGTGACAAAGAATGAGATGGTTGGATGGCAACACCAACTCAATGGATGGTGTTTGAGCAAGCTCTGGGAGATGGTGAAGGACAGGGAAATTTGGCATGCTACAGTCCATGGGGTTGCAAAGAGTCAAACAGGACTTGATGACTGAACAACAACAAGAGTAATTATCAAAAAGTCAAAAGATAACAAGCCCTGTTGAGTATATGAGGCAGGAGATAGATGGGCTCCAGACTGAGCAGCTGGGTTTAACCCCTGTGAACAGATACTCCAGCATGAAGATAATAGCAGGAGAGAGGAGGAGCTGAGCCCTGCCAGTATAAGAAATGAGAGATAAAGAGACCATGTATTTCTCATTCTTGAGGTCAAGGAGACCTTCCCAACTATGCATGCACAGAAAGCCTCCTCTAGGGTCAAAGAAGGAGGGGCCACTACCCCATCATAGGCGATGTCAGCCTACCTATAGACCTTTTCACTAGACTTCATCTTGGCTAAGAGATGTGCATGCACACAGGGAGAACCCTGAGACAAACCAAATATGGACTGAGCCAGGCAAACAAGATGACTGACCAGAGGAAACCTATAAGAAATGCCCTATGATTCAAACTCGATAAAGGACAGAAATGGTATGGACCTAACAGAAGCAGAAGATACTAAGAAGAGGTGGCAAGAATACACAGAGGAACTGTACAAAAAAGATATCCACAACCCAGATAATCATGATGGTGTGATCACTCACCTAGAGCCAGATATCCTGGAATGTGAAGTCAAGTGGGCCTTAGAAAGCATCACTACGAACAAAGCTAGTGGAGGTGATGGAATTCCAGTTGAGCTCTTTCAAATCCTGAAAGATGATGCTGTGAAAGTGCTGCACTCAATATACCAGCAAATTTGGAAAACTCAGCAGTGGCCACAGGACTGGAAAGGGTCAGTTTTCATTCCAATCCCAAAGAAAGGAAATGCCAAAGAATGTTTACTACTGCACAATTGCACTCATCTCACATGCTAGTAATGCTCAAAATTCTCCAAACCAGGTTTCAGCAGTATGTTAACTGTGATCTTCCAGATGTTCAAGCTAGTTTTACAAAAGGCAGAAGAACCAGAGATCAAATTGCCAACATCTGCTGGATCATGGAAAAAGCAAGAGAGTTCCAGAAAAACATCTATTTCTGCTTTATTAACTATGCCAAAGCCTTTGACTGTGTGGATCACAATAAACTGTGGAAAATTCTTCCACAGGTGGGAGAGAAGGGAGTACCAGACCACCTGACCTGCCTCTTGAGAAATCTGTATGCAGGTTAGGAAGCAACAGTTAGAACTGGACGTGGAACAACAGACTGGTTCCAAATAGAAAAAGGAGTACGTAAAGGCTGTATATTGTCACCCTGTTTATTTAACTTATATGCAGAGTACATCATGAGAAATGCTGGGCTGGAAGAAGCACAAGTTGGAATCAAGATTGCCGGGAGAAATATCAATAACCTCAGATATGCAGATGACACCACCCTTATGGCAGAAAGTGAAGAGGAACTAAAAAGCCTCTTGTTGAAAGTGAAAGAGGAGAGTGAAATAGTTGGCTTAAAGCTCAACATTCAGAAAACAAAGATCATGGCATCCAGTCCCATCACTTCATGGGAAATAGATGGGGAAACAGTGGAAACAGTGTCAGACTTTATTTTTCTGGGCTCCAAAATCACTGCAGATGGTGATTACAGCCATTAAATTAAAAGACGCTTACTCCTTGGAAGGAAAGTTATGACCAACCTAGATAGCATATTCAAAAGCAGAGACATAATTTGCTAACAAAGGTCCATCTAGTCAAGGCTGTGGTTTTTCCAGTGGTCATGTATGGATGTGAGAGTTGGACTGTGAAGAAAGCTGAGTGCCGAAGAATTGGTGTTTTTGAACTGTGGTGTTGGAGAAGATTCTTGAGAGTCCCTTGGACTGCAAGGAGATCCAACCAGTCCATTCTGAAGGAGATCAGCCCTGAGATTTCTTTGGAAGGAATGATGCTAAGGCTGAAACTCCAGTACTTTGGCCACCTCATGCGAAGAGTTGACTCATTGGAAAAGACTCTGATGCTGGGAGGGATTGGCAGCAGGAGGAAGAGGGGACGACAGAGGATGAGATGGCTGGATGGCATCACCGACTCGATGGACGTGAGTTTGAGTGAACTCCAGGAGCTGGTGATGGACAGGGAGGCCTGGCGTGCTGCGATTCATGGGGTCGCAAAGAGTCGGACATGACTGAGCGACTGAACTGAACTGAAAAACAATATTTTGAGGTTCCTCAAAAAACTTAAAAATAGAACTATCACATGATCCAGCAATCCCAGAGGATTGGGTATATAGCCAGAGGAAATGGAAACAGGATCTTGAAGATGTATGTGTGCTTCCAGCACTATTCACAGTAGAAAAGATATGGAATCAGCATAAGTGTAGCTTAGTGGATGTGTGGATAAAGAAAATGTGCTATATATAGTGGAATATGATTCAGCCTTAAAAAAGAAGGAAATCTTGCCATTAGTGATAAAATGGATGGATCTGGAGGACATTAAATAAGTCAGACACAGATATAAAAATATCATGTAATCTCATATATGGAATAAAAAAAAAAGAAAGTCAGAATCATCATAACAGAAAATAAAATGATGGTTAGAAGTTCAAGGGTGGGGATAATGGGGGATATTAAGCAAATGGTGCAAACTTTCCCTTATAGTATGAGTAAGTTCTAGAGGTCTAATGTACAGAACAGTAATTATATTTAATAGTAATGTATACTTGAAATTTGCCAAGACAGTAGATCTCAAGTGTTCTCGCCACAAAAAAATTTTTAAAACATAACTATTTGAGGTGATAGATATGTCTGTGATTATGGTAATGACTATAGTAATCATTTCACAGTGCATATATTTATCAAAAATCCTATTGTACACTGTACTTTTTTATTTCTTGATTATACTTCAATAAAGCTGAAAAAATATAATATGGAGTTGATTCTGAAAATGTTTCAAGACTAAAAATTAGCATCTCTTTGAGTTCACAGGTTAGGTAAAGTCAAGCTAAGTTTCAAGTCGATTCTTCTGATAACCAACTGCTGCTACTGCTGCTAAGTCGCTTCAATCGTGTCCGACTCTGTGTGACCCCAGAGACGGCAGACCACCAGGCTCCCCCATCCATGGGATTCTCCAGGCAAGAACACTGGAGTGGGTTGCCATTTCCTTCTCCAGTGCATGAAAGTGAAAAGTGAAAGTGAAGTCGCTCAGTCATGCCTGATTCTTAGAGACCTCATGGACTGCAGCCCACCAGGCTCCTCCATCCATGGGATTATCCAGGCAAGAGTACTGGAGTGGGGTGCCATTGCCTTCTCCACTGATAACCAAAGCAAGGGCATTTATAAAATATAGTACTTAGAATTTTCTTTGTAATACGGCTTATCAAACCACATAGAACTTTCTAGAGATTATGCAATTATGCCCTGACTTGGCTGTGCCAAGGATCCTTTCACTTTTAAAATTATGTCCTTATATAAAATGATATATAGCATAAGGGATTCATGCCATAGGGATTTCCAAAGTGACAAGAAAAAGGAATGTAAGTTTTTCTTAGTATCTTCACAGTTATATTCTTATAGAAATAATAGTATAAGACTTAACATCTACTGTTCAGTAAGGGATATGAGAGCAAGACTTCATCCAGATTAGGTCCTAGGAAACATGCAATCCTTGATTGCCACCACCTATTCAAAGCTGGTAGTCTTGGAATATGGTCCATGTGACCGAATTCTAGGGTATGGGCTACAAAGTCTTATTCAGAACAAACATGTTTAGCCTCTTACTGAGGTTGATATTTGCTTAAAAGGCAGATGAAATAATGCATTGGGGATTCAAAGCCTGAATTTCTAGTCCTACTTAGTTGACAATTGAGAGTCTTTTGATGATACAGATGTCCTAGCATTGGCCTGTGGCCAGGTGTGGTCATGACCTTACTCTGTCACCTTGAGGAAAAGAAGAGGAGGGTGTACTAGAACTTAATCTGCTTCAGTTTTGTTAATTCAATTAAATGCATATATGTGAAAGTTGTTCATTTGTTCTTTTAGAAAATATTTTTAAGCACACTTCTTGGAACAACGAAGCACATGCAGCTGAATTAGAAGCAAATTAACAATCCAGAAACAGAAAAAAGCATGCAAAACCACTTAATAAGAGATGTTCAGCTAATGAGACTCCTATGAAAGGAGAATTCTGAAAATGATTGAATGATCAGCAAAGGCTTCATAGAGCTAAAGGAATTAGAGATAAACCTGAAAAGATGAGTGTAAGAGACATTATTGTTTTGTTTTGTTTTTTTCACCCAGCATCTCTTTGCCTTTCTCTGAGGGAGGAATCACTTCCTACTTCACTCTCTATCGAGGTGTTTTGTGTTGTGTTAGAATAGGCCTCCAACCTAACCTAGCCAGTCAGAGCATTACAGCCACCTGGCTGTTGCGGTTGTTCAGGGATGAATGCATAATCCAGCCAGGCTGCTGAGAAAAGCACACGATAATGATCTTTTTCCTATTAGATTAACTGCATGTTCGTAGAACAGTAAGTGGTTCTGTGCATGGATTAATGTGTCTGAAGCCTCTGTACATATATACTGGGATTGAACAAGGAACTAATTGGATGGCAGGTAGTGGGAGGCAGATGTCTCCTATTAGGAGTAGAAGGTTACAAATGAGCAAGGGGAGAAGTTTAGAATAAACTAGAAATACTGGTTTAGAGTTAGAGATATCAGATTGAACTCATGTCTAGCTTAATGTAGATATATAGAAATATTTATAGATATGTATATATACAATGGTCAAAGCTGGAACAATTTGAGCTACAAAATGTAAAAACAGAGTGGTGTTAGAGCATAACCAGAAGCTTAAAATAAATATTCATAAATCCATACTGATTTAAATACATGAGTGAATCAATAAATGAGAGAGAAGACACAGATCTCTCATTCAGCAGAATTACAAAGTATTTATGTAGCTACTTCCCCCTCAAGGAGCTAGAACATAAATTCCCACCCCTTACAGGTTCAATTCACTCACTTAGTTGTGTCTGACTCTTTGCGACCCCATGGACTGCAGCATGCCAGGCTTCCCTGTCCATCATCACCAGCTCCCAGAGCTTGCTCAAACTCATGTCTATCAAGTCAGTGATGCCATCCAACCATCTCATCCTTTGTTATCCCCTTCTCTTTCTGCCTTCAATCTATCCCAGCAATAGGGTCTTATTTACCCTTAAGAATAGACTATGCTAATTACTTGCTTCCAAAGAGAATAGCTTATATGCAGAGTACATCATGAGAAACACTGGACTGGAAGAAACACAAGCTGGAATCAAGACTGCCGGGAGAAATATCAATAACCTCAGATATGCAAATGACACCACCCTTATGGCAGAAACTGAAGAGGAACTAAAAAGCCTCTTGATGAACGTGAAAGTGGAGAGTGAAAAAGTTGGCTTAAAGCTCAACATTCAGAAAACAAAGATCACGGCATCCGGTCCCATCACTTCATGGGAAATAGATGGGGAAACAGTGGAAACAGTGTCAGACTTTATTTTTCTGGGCTCCAAAATCACTACAGATGGTGACTGCAGCCATGAAATTAAAAGATGCTTACTCCTTGGAAGAAAAGTTATGACCAACCTAGATAGCATATTCAAAAGCAGAAACATTACTTTGCCAACAAAGGTTCATCTAGTCAAGGCTATGGTTTTTCCTGTGGTCATGTATGGATGTGAGATTTGGACTGTGAAGAAGGCTGAGTGCCGAAGAATTGATGCTTTTGACCTGTGGTGTTGGAGAAGACTCTTGAGAGTCCCTTGGACTGCAAGGAGATCCAACCAGTCCATTCTGAAGGAGATCAGCCCTGGGATTTCTTTGGAAGGAATGATGCTAAGGCTGAAACTCCAGTACTTTGGCCACCTCATGTGAAGAGTTGACTCATTGGAAAAGACTCTGATGCTGGGAGGGATTGGGGGCAGGAGGAGAAGGGGATGACAGAGGATGAGATGGCTAGATGGCATCACTGACTCGATGGACGTGAGTCTGAGTGAACTCCAGGAGTTGGTGATGGACAGGGAGGCCTGGCATGCTGCGATTCATGGGGTAGCAAAAAGTCAGACACGACTGAGCGACTGATCTGATCTGAAAGAGAATAGTATGAAGGGAAAGGAAATGTAAATTGGCTTTGGAGAACACTTTGGTAAACACTCTTACCTTGAGATGATGAAAGTTATCATCATCAGTGACACGTCATGTTAACAGCATAAATCCTTGACATGATGAAATGGGAATAGTATTTCATCTTTCTCCCCAAGCTTATAACCTCAGTCTAACAATGAGAAAAACATCAGGCAAACCCTAATGGAGGGACACTCTACAAAATACCTGACCAGTACTCCTCAAATTGCAAGGTCATCAAAAACAAGGAATGTCTGAGAAATTGTCACAGCTTAAGCAGCCTAGGGAATCATGGCAACTAAATGTGAGTAGGTATCTTGGATAGGATTCTGGAACAGGAAAAGGATGTTAGTAAAATGTAATAAAATTCTAATTAAGTACTGACTTTAGTTAATTTCAATATTGGTTTCTGACTTGTGACAAAAGGACCACAGTAGTGTAAAACGTTAGCAGTAGGGGAAATGGGTGTGGAGCGTACAGGAAACCTCTGTACTAACTTTGCAGCTTTTTGTAAATCTACAACCTATTCTAAAATTAATTATTTAAATATAAAAAGAAAAAAGATTGTCGCTCTACTTTATAAGCTCCATTTTGAATGTGAAGTCCTCTAATGATCTTCTTTGCAGCATGGTGATAGTAGGAACTGGCTCCCCACACCTCATTCTGTTCAGACGCCTTTGCTCTAGGAATAGTGTTGCAGGAAATAGATTAACAATATTACATTACTTTTGAATACATACCATCAGAAAACAAATACTTATATAATGTGGTTGTTGCTATTTATGATGTCAAGAGTTATCTTCCCTGATAACAAACTCTTGAAGGTATATTCATGATTCCTGAGAATGAAATAAATATGTCTTCTAAAACAATAAGCTCACAAAATGATGAGGCTGGTTGCAATGCTCTCAGAGTTTAATTGGAAAACATAGTCACTGAGAAGGTAATTTGAACTATAACTATAAATCTTTGTGAAGAATCATCATCTATAACTAGCCTTTTACTTCATTTATTCTTAGCTATTCCATGTATACAAAATAAATTCTTAAAGAAATTGGATGCACTAGAAAGTAATGAAATTTAAAGTCATTCTTTTTGTAGAAAGTGAATCTGTAAACCTCTCCTGTTACTACCCTTTCAGTCTTTTTTTGAGATTTTTATTTGGTGGAGTGGGATGAAGGAATGTAGTTTCCAAACAAATTTGTTTCTTTCCATAAGGAGTTTCTGCCCTGGGTTTTCTTGTCACTAAAATTTATAACTTTTCCAACTTTGAAAATGATTCCAGTCAAATTGTGTATCATGTGCTTACTTTACAAAATAGAGGGACTTTGAGAAGCACAGAGATCTCAGTTATGTATTGCTTATCTGTCAAAGGAGAAAGTTAAGTTCTTCAGTTTTTAAAATACTTTAGAAAATAGGAATCCTGGATCATTCTTTCTTCAGCATACATATATGCAAAAAATAATATAGTTTTACTAGTGGTTGCTATTTTATGTTTGTATGTTTTTGTTATTTTTATTACATTCCCTATAATCAATCTGCTATTGATACTACAGTTGTGGTCACTGCTTACCTCCCAACATTAATCCTGTAGAGTGAGGTACAAAAAAGAAGTTGTTTATAAATAATAATTTCAGTGAAGTGAACGGTTTGTACTCAAAAAACTGACTTGGGTTAAACAAATAAATAAGTTAAATTTACCAAACTAAATAATTTACATTTAATGTGTATTTTAATATTTTATTTTGATAATTCATTTTATTTTTACCATACAATGATATTTTAGTACATTCTTTAATTTTAGGTCTGAATTTTAAAAAGTCCTGACATTTTAAAGAGGTTGGCAACCTATCAGTGTTTGTTTCAAAAATTATTTTTAAAATTTGATTTTTTTAAAAATTTTATTTTATTTTTAAACTTTACATAATTGTATTAGTTTTGCCAAATATCAAAATGAATCCACCACAGGTATACATGTGTTCCCCATCCTGAACCCTCCTCCCTCTTCCCTCCCCATACCATCCCTCTGGGTGGCTTAGGACTGAATTGTTTCTCAGAGAGTGTATTACCACACTAAAATATGAATGACATCCTTGATGATCTATCAGATATAAGAAATTGGTGAAAAAGAGAGAATTACTGTTAAAAGTCTGAAAATCCTTTCTACAAGCATATTGCAGTTAAGTTTTAAAATAATGTTAGAGTTATAGCATAGAACCTTCTACCATTTGGAGAGAGGAAATGGAGTCTCTTTTATTAGTGAAGGGATTTTATTTTTTTATTAGTCATTATGGCTCTGAGGAGAGGGATTGAGGTCAATGGCAAGGCAAAATGGCAGCACAGAATTCATAGGATGATGCCAACATCCACATCATTCCTCTCCCCAAGATTAGTTTTTCACTTTGTACCTTCTCTGCACTGTCTGGCAACAGGCAGAACCCCGTGCAAAGAAATCCATCCTTGTGAATAAATCCTTCTCAAGGTGAGCAGGTTTAGCTACCTAACTGCTGCTTAAGCTCAGGAACACTCTCCCTAGAGAAACCGTCTTAAATCTTCAGGTCTCTTGGATTTGGTATCCTTCCTAGGCATTCCCATAAAGTAGTCTGCTCATCCCTATGGAGAGCTTCCAGAGCTTTTTACAACTTTATACACTGGCTTGTGATTTTTAAATTGTGTGCATGATCTGCTAAAATGTAATTTAAGGGCTTATTTATTCTCAGTGCCTTATGTAACCACAGGCACAGAGGAAGGGTCAACAAATGTTTGCTGAAAAAACAATTAAGCATAAGGATAGAAAACAGGATGACCAGAATGATAAACCTACTTGGGAAGAACTGTCAGCTCTACCTTGAACTTCATCCAAAAAGAGGATAAAAATGCTTGGAGGCATAAGCTTCTTTGAAAGTGGGGCCACAATGAAGGCTGTGACACAGTCACTGGGGAAAGTGAAAGATTTTAATTTAGCAATCCTTTTAAAGATGTGCAGTTTTAAAGATACCCATGTGGATTTTGACAAGACAAATAGGTTGTTTCATAGCAGATTTTAATTTTCTTTCTCGATGATTAAAATAATTCATACTTATTCCTCTAAATTAAAAATGTACATAATTACATCTCCAATTGGAGATGGAAGAGCAAGGTGCTCACAATACTGCAGACAGGGATCCATTTAGCGCACTGGTAACACTTATGATAGACATCTATGATTTTGCCCATCAAATATTGATTTCTCGTATTTTTGGTAATAGCACACTGATTTTCCTTTGAGTCTTATCTCCCAGCTTGGTGTTTGTGATTTACCTGGGGCAACTGCCTAATAAAATCTGAAGTGAAGCACATGAGCCAGATCTGGGCAACTAGCATATTCCATTTTCTCAGTCGCAATAATTGGCTGAGAGATAGACACGCAAACCAAGTTGAATTAATCAAAACTTATCCTGGGACTTTTCCTGATATAAAGAGAAGATACATTCTGTCCTCTATATCCACAGGTCTGTCATCCACAGTTGGTTGAATCTGTGAATGAGAAACCTGCAGTTATGGAGGGCCGCTTATATTCATTGTATTATGCCATTTTACATAAGAGATTTGAACATCCGATTTGGGTATGGCAGGTGGGGCTTCTGGAACCAATCCCCTGCTAATACTGAGGGATGATTATAGTTTCTTCCCATTGCACTTGGACCTATGGACATCTTGAGATGCTAGGGGTCAACACAATCACATGATGTCCCCGAAGTGCAATCCATGCAGCAGGAAACTGAGCCTGATGCCCTGGTAATATTGTGCAGCTCTCCAGAAGCAGCTATTGGTAGGTAGAATTACTTCTTACCTCATCAGTGACTTGAACTAATAAATTCCACATTTTGAGCAAAAATCAGGGAGTGATTCCTCTTTTCTAGGCAAGACCAAATTTTTTATTTTTCAAAATAAACAATGAAGAGAAAGCTTTATAAAATGAAGAGATTTAGCTACCAGTGAAAATATTCTCTAAGGTTTAGTTTTCACTCAAAGGAATATTGTCATATTCAGATATTAAAATACTGGTTTTAAATCCCTGCTTTGTAGTTTATGTAGTGAGGGGATTTTGTTTGTTTTTTAGTATTCAAGTAGTTCTGCTCAAATTTCAACAAAGTAGATACACAGAGATTAGCAAAGGAATGGACATTTTATACAAAGCCTATTTTTAGTATTTTTTGTTTTTTTTCCATTACTTTTCTTTTCTTTTTTTTTTTTTCTCTTTTATCCAACATTGCTTTCTTAGGGCAGAAATCATTGGCAGTGATTACACTAGTTATACTTGTGTGTGTTAGTTGTTCAGTGGTGTCTGACTCTTTGCGACCACATAGGTTGTAGCCCACCAGGCTCCTCTGTCCATGAAATTCTCCATGCAAGAATATTGGAGCAGGTTGCCCTTCCCTTCTCCAGAAGATCTTCCTGACTCAGGGACTGAACCCAGGTCTCCTTCATTGCAGACAGATTCTTTACCATCTGAGCTCTGAGGGGGGCTACAATTATAACTCTAGTATCAACTTTGAGGTTTATTGATGGGCAGATCCATCTCTATTCTTTAGTAAAAGCATTGTGCAGCGAGCTCAGAGAGTTTTCTCAACAGAAACAGATTTTTTTCAAAAGGAACTTTTGAAGCATATTTGAATTATTATAGTGATGGGAAATGCATCTTTTAAAAATTTATTTCTTTTTAATTGAAGGATAATTGCTTTACAGTGTTGTGTTGGTTTCTACCAAACATGAATGTGAATCAGCCATAGGTTTACCCATGTGTCCTCCCACTTGAACATCCTTCCCACCTCCCTTCCCATCCCACCCCTCTAGGTTGTTACCAAGCCCTGGTTTGAATTCCCTGAGTCATACAGAAAATTCCCTTTGGCTATCTATTTTACAACTGGTACTGTGTGTTTCCATATTACTCGCTCTATACATTCCACCCTCTCCTTCCTCCCCAACTCCACCAGCCATGTCTGTAAGTCTGTTCTCTGTGTCTGTGTCTCCATTGTTGCTTTGCAAATAGGTTAATCAGTACCATCTCTATAGATTACATATATATACGTTACTACACAATATTTGTTTTTCTCTTTCTGACTTACTTCACTTTGTATAATAGGCTCAAGTTCATCCACTTCATTAGGGTTGACTCGAATGCATTTTTAATGGCTGAGTAATATTCTACTCTATAAATGTTCCACATCTGTCAATGGACATCTCAGTTCAGCTCAGTTCAGTTCAGTCGCTCAGTTGTGTCTGACTCGTTGCGACCTCATGAACCGCAACACGCCAGGCCTCCCTATCCATCACCAACTCCTGGAGTCTAACCAAACCCATGTCCATTGAATCGGTGATGCCATCCAACCATCTCATCCTCTGTCATCCCCTTCTCCTCTTGCCCTCAATCTTTCCCAGCATCAGGGTCTTTTCAAATGAGTCAGCTCTTTGCATCAGATGGCCAAAGTATTGGAGTTTCAGCTTCAACATCAGTCCTTCCAATGAACACCCAGGACTGATCTCCTTTAAGATGGACTGGTTGGATCTCCTTGCAGTCCAAGGGACTCTCAAGAGTCTTCTCCAACACCATAGTTCAAAATCATCAATTCTTTGGTGCTCAGCTTTCTTTATAGTCCAACTCTCACATCCATACATGACCACTGGAAAAACCATAGCCTTGACTAGATGGACTTTTGTTGGCAAAGTAATGTCTCTGCTTTTTAATATGCTCTCTAGGTTGGTCATAACTTTCGTTCCAAGGAGTAAACATCTTTTAATTTCATGGCTGCAATCACCATCTGCAGTGATTTTGGAGCCCAGAAAAATAAAGTCAGCCACTGTTCCCACTGTTTCCCCATCTAGGTTGCTTCCATATCCTAGCTATTGTAAATAGAGCTTCAATAACATTGGGTTACAGTGTCTTTTTCAAATTTGGTTCCCTCAGGTTATATGTTTAGTAGTGGGATTGCTGGGTCATATGGTGATTTCAAAGACTACATGAACAAATGCAGAGATATTCCATCCCAGATATTCCTGGGTTGGAAGAATCAATATTGTGAAACTGACTATACTACCAAATGTAATCTACAGATTCAGTGCTGCTGCTGCTTCTGCTAAGTTGCTTCAGTTGTGTCCGGCTCTGTGCGACCCCATAGATGGCAGCCCACAAGGCTCTGCTGTCCCTGGGATTCTCCAGGCAAGAACACTGAAGTGGGTTGCCATTTCCTTCTCTAAGGCATGAAAATGAAAAGTGAAGGTGAAGTTGCTCAGTCGTGTTCGACTCTTAGCAGCAGGACAAAAAAAAAAAAATCTCACAATTCATATGCAAACACAAAAGACTCTGAATAGTCAAAGAAATCTTGACAAAGAAGAATGGAGTTGGAGGAATTAAACTTCCTGACTTTAGATTATACTGCAAAGCTATAGTCAACAAGACAGTATGGTACTGGCACAAAAACAGAAATATGGCCAATGGAACAAGATACAAAGCCCAGAGATAAACCCATGCACCTAAAAGTACCTTATTTTTTACAAAGGAGGCAAGAATATATAATGGGGCAAAGATAGTCTCTTCAATTAACACTTCAGGGAAAACTGGACAGCTACATATAAAAGAATGGAATTAGAACACTTCCTAACACCATGAAAGTGAAAGTGTTAGGCACTCAGTTGTGTCCAACTCTTTGCAGCTCCACAGAGTCTAGCCAGCCAGGCTCCTCTGTCCATGGGATTCCCCAGGCCAGAATATTGGAGTGGGTTGCTATTTCCTTCTCCAGGAGATATTCCCAACCCAGGGATTGAATCCAGGTCTCCTGTATTGCAGGCAGATTCTTTACCATCTGAGCCACCAGGGAAGCCCCTGTGTAAAAGAATGAAATTAAAACACTTCCTAACACTATACACAAAAATAAACTCAAAATGGATTAAAGATCTAAACATAAGACCAGAAACTATAAAACTCTTAGAGGAAAACATAGGCAGAACACTTTATGACATAAATTACAGCAAGAACTTCTATGACTTAGCTCCTAGAGTAATGGAAATAAAAGCAAAAATAAACAATTAATTAAATGTAAAACCATTTGCACAGCAAAGGAAACTATAGACAAGGTAAAAAGACAACCCTCAGAATGGGAAAAAATAATGGCAAATGAAACAGCTGACAAAGGATTAATTTCAAAAATATACAAGTGGCTTATACAAATCAATGCCAGAAAAACAAACAAACCATTCGAAAAGTGGAATAAGGACCTAAACAGACATTTCTCCAAAGATGACATACAGATGGCTAATAAACACATGAAAAGATGCTCAACATCACTCTTTATTAGAGAAATGCAGATCAAAACTACAATGAGATATCATGTCACACCAGTCAGAAATGGCCATTATTAAAACAATCTAAAAATAATAAATGCTGGAGAGGGTTTTGAAAAAAGGGAACCCTTTTGCGCTGTTGGTGAGATTGTAAATTGATACAACCACTATGGAGTTTGGAGTGGAATTCCAAAGGAAACAGTATGGAGTTTCCTTAAAAAGTAGGAATAAATGAAATGAATCTTTCTAGGAGAAATGCCATTAGACATTTCTGCTTATTGTTGTTGTTTAGTTACTAAATTATGTCCAACTCTTTTGCGATCCCATGGACCATAGCCTACCAGACTCCTCTGTCTATGGGATTTCCCAGGCAAGAATACTGGAGTGAGTTGCCAGTTCCTTCTCCAGGGGATCTTCCTGACTAAGGGATTCTTTACCAATTAGCCACCAGGGAGGCCTTACCCAAGGACAAAAGCTTTCAGTCACAAGTATTTATTCGTTCTTTTCCTAAAAGTAAAGGACCAAATTTCAAGCACAGGATGCTTTGTCTATAAAGGGGTCAGTTTTGGCCACATGTCCTATGGAGCAGACTGTAAGAGTTCCTATAGCTTGCAATTTATTTATTGCAGGGGAGATAATAACCACTGAAGAATAAGCTTCCAAAAGAGTTGTAATAAGGAGAATGACTTAGATTCATACTTTAGAATGATTGTGTGTGTGTGTGTGTGTGTTAGTCACATACTCATGTCTGACTCTTTGCAACTCCATGGACGGTAGCCCACCAAACTCCTCTGTCCATGGACTTCTCTAGGCAAGAATGCTGGAGTTGGGTTAACATTCCCTTTTCCAGAGGATCTTCCTGACCCAGGGATTGAACCCCTGGGTCCTGCTTGGCAGGCAGATTCTTTAGTACTGTGCCACCTGGAAAGCTCATACTAGTTGAATTGAGTCGCAGTCCAAGGGATCCCAAAGAGTCAGACATGACTAAGTGACTAACACTACACTAATAGTGAGGAAGGAGGTTTTAAACATTTGATAGTCTGAGAGCTTTTACCTTAATATTGGAGAGGGTTGGGTGGTGGCCTTCATCATATAGGCTCAGTAAGCCTGGGGAGAGGTAGCAGACTTGAGAAATGTCCCAACAGTAGACCTGGATTCCCTCAGTAATCATTTGGTTGAGCGGATGGCAGAGAGGAAAGTATCATTAATAAGACCTAGGATTTTGGCTTGGAGAGTTGGATGGAGAGTGGTGTTATTTACTGAAATAGAAAATATAGAAAGAGGAGACAGATTGTGAATGGGGGTGGGGTGGAAATGGGGACAGCAAAAGGAATTAAATATTCAATTTGGGGCATGCTTAATTTAAGGTTTGAAAATTATCCAAAAGGTTTTATATAGATCTGAATCTCAGAATTTGAGGACAGAGACACAAATTTAGAAGCCATCACTATACCAGTACAGATCAAAGCATCAAAGGTCATAATGGGAAACCCTTTGATCTACTTATTTTTGGCTAGCATTACCTTTTCTGAGAATATTTAGTATAGATCAAGTAATTCATAAAAATTATAATGTGGCCATCATTTTTTTAAATGAGTATTAGTTGCAGATATATAAAGGTATTTCACACAAAAAAAACATTATCTTAAATTTTTCTTGAAAATATTGAAAAACCAGTACCTTTGGGCTTACTTTCTTTCCTGACAAAAACTGGCTGGAGATGTAACACTTAAAATTTGCATTTGAATACTCAAGACAGATGTTCTGAGTGAGAGCAAAAGAACCAAGATGTGGAAGGTAGAAAAATAGGAAAATGAGGAAAGCCATAAAAGAGTATTTAGGAAAAGGGCATAACTATGAATATGAAGGTAAGATAAGGAATTAAAAAAAATCCACAGGATATAATAAAGAGGAACAGGGCAATATGTGGCTTCGGTGAAAACTGTGCAAAGAAGGTGATAAAAACCACAGAATTAAAAAAAAAAAATCTGTTTGTCAAGAGGAAAAACATCTTTTGTCGTTCATTGACTTTGATCTTTAATTTTTTTTCTTCTAAAAACACACACTCTAAAAATTAAAATAAAAACACACGTTCATACACATTAGGAATATAAACTTTGGTACCTAATCTATATTTTTTCTATGCTGCTCTCCTCTCTCCTCAATTTTTAATATAGTTAGCATTTTTCATAACAGAGTTTTCTTTGAAAAAATTTTTTGTAGTGGCATAGTGTAGTCATGTGGATAATTGATGTAAATATTTCTCCATTCTTTTTTTTTTTTTTTACTGAAGCAAGTAAAGTATTTATTAGGAGGAAAAAGAACAGTACATGTGAATAGACACACGGGGAGACTTGGAGAGACAGTCTCTGAGCACGCACTTGTGGTGGTTTGAATTGCTTTCACGGAGCATTTCTTCCAAGTTTCCTTTGGCCAATCATTTTCATTTGCCTGGTTCACAGTCCATATTTGGTACATCTCAGGATTCTCTCATGTGTGCTCACACGACTCTTAGCAAAGATGGATTCTACCCAAAAGGCTTATCGGTATAGCATTCCTTGACATCACTCCCCCTTTGAACTCCACGGAGCCTTTCTGAGCATATGTGGTCAGGGAGGTCTCTTGACTTTGAGAATGAGAAATAGTGGTCTGGGCAGGGCCCAGACTCCTGCCTTAATTATACAGCTGTTCTTGTCTTCGAGTTTCAGTCCACATGGAATGAATCTCCAATCACTTTACCCTGGGGTGTTGGGGGCATCTACCTCCTGCCTCAAATGCCCCCTGAGAGATGTAAACTCAAAAAATCTTTATTGGGAAGATCAAGGGCTGTCTGTCTTTCATAATTTCTTCAGGCTGACAAGGGGCTCATCAGTTCAGTTCAGTTCAGTCGCTCAGTCGTGTCCGACTCTTTGTGACCCCATGAACTGCAGCACTCCAGGCCTCCCTGTCCATCACCAACTCCTGGAGTTCACTCAGACTCACATCCATCGAGCCAGTGATGCCATCCAGTCATCTCATCCTCTGTCGTCCCCTTCTCCTCCTGCCCCCAAGCCCTCCCAGCATCAGAGTCTTTTCCAATGAGTCAACTCTTCGCATGAGGTGGCCAAAGTACTGGAGTTTCAGCTTCAGCATCATTCCTTCCAAAGAAATCCCAGGGCTGATCTCCTTCAGAATGGACTGGTTGGATGTCCTTGCAGTCCAAGGGACTCTCAAGAGTCTTCTCCAACACCACAGTTCAAAAGCATCAATTCTTCGGCACTCAGCCTTCTTCACAGTCCAACTCTCGCATCTATACATGACCACTGGAAAAACCATAGCCTTGACTAGACTGACCTTTGTTGGCAAAGTAATGTCTCTGCTTTTCAATATGCTATCTAGGTTGGTCATAACTTTCCTTCCAAGGAGTAAGCGTCTTTTAATTTCATGGCTGCAGTCACCATCTGCAGTGATTTTGGAGCCCCCCCAAAATAAAGTCTGACACTGTTTCCACTGCTCATAGGCCCTACCTAATTGTGGTCCCAGAGCTCTTACCTGTCTCATTAAAGGGGCCCCTGGGTGACTTCTGCTATTGTTTCCACAGGATTGCTGTGGGGGATGGTTTTAGTCCCTGCATCACCATTGTCCTGTGATGCCCTAGAGAAAACAAACTAAATAATTGGAGAAAAAAGGGCTAAAAAGATTAGTATAAAATTATTCTTCTGTTGCTAGGGGGAGGATTGGGCAAGAGACATTAGAATTTTCTTCAGTAGGAAAATGAACAATTCTGACCTTGTGCATTACTGTTCTGAGGCTTGGGCTTCCGGTAGAAGACCATTTTTCCATCAGAAACTTGGCTAAAATTCCTTATGGAATGGGCAAGGGATTGCCATGGCCCATGATACACTTACCTCAGAGTAAACAAATCCAGCATTCTGTCAACAGAATACTTCTCCGTTCTTATTTTTTTTCTCCTGTTTTTGGCCATTAAAAATAGAAAGTGCTTCAGTGGATGGTATAAATAAATCTTTGGTTGTATCTGATTATACTAGATCAAATTGATTTAAATATAAAGTTAGATTTCAAGATAGATCACATCAGTTTTCAGTATATGTGAGTAAGTATCATTAGCCATGTGGGTTTCATGAGTTAAATATTTGGTGGTTCTAACAGCTGTTGAACGTATGTGTAAATGTTTCTTACTCTGAGGGTGGATTCTTTGTCTTCATTTAGTTAATTTTTCTTTAGATACTTTGAAGCTGTGTTATTGGATTCATTACAGATTTAGGGCTGACGACTTCCTTGTGAGTTGATCACTTTTCCATTATTAAGTACTTTTATGTCTAATAATCGGAGAAGGCAATGGCACCCCACTCCAGTATTCTTGCTTGGAAAATCCCATGGACGGACGAGCCTGTTAGGCTGCAATCCATGGGGTCACTAAGAGTTGGACACGACTGAGCGACTTCACTTTGACTTTTCACTTTCATGTGTTGGAGAAGGAAATGGAAGCCCACTCCAGTGTTCTTGCCTGGAGAATCCCAGGGACGGGGGAGCCTGGTGGGCTGCCGTCTATGGGGTCGCCCAGAGTCGGACACGACTGAAGTGACTTAGCATAGCATAGCATGTCTAATAATGGTTTTTGTGCTTAAATCTACATTATCTGATATAGGTGTAGTTTCCTGAGCTTTCTTTTATTTAATATTGTCTTGTAGATTTTTCTACCCCTTTGGCTTTAGATTTTCTGTGTACTTAAAGTATATTTTTTTAAGTAATATATGTTTTCAGAATACATTTTGCCAATATTAGTTTATTACTCAGATTATTAGCTAATATTTATTTTTTTATTAATTCAAATTAATTCAATAAACAATATAGTTGAGTTTATGCTACCACCTTATTATTTTTCCAGCTAATTTAAGGTTCCTTTTCTTTCCTTCCTTGCCTTTTTTTCTGGGTTAATTAAAAAAAAACTCGATTATTCCACTTATTGTGTTTTAGTGGTTTTCCTAGAAATTATAACACACATTCTTATTTCAGTCCAATGCTAACAAGTACTTTTACAACTTCTCTAGAAGGCCAGAAACTTGGAACATTTAAATTCATTTACTAGTATCTTTAGATACTTGTATTAGTATTATCATTTTTTTTGCATTATCGTTTAGCTATAAATAGTTTGCATATATTTTAAATTTTTAAATCATTAAAATTATTGTTTTGTACAGTCAACATTTATTCAGTTAACCCATGTATTTGCCCTCTTCATTACTCCTTGTATTTTTGGTTTTTGGTCTGAGATCATTTTTTTTTGTCTGAAAAGCACCCTTTAGTATTTGTTTTAGTGCAGGCCTACTAAAGACAAACTATTTTGTTTTTTTTTGTCTGAAAATATTTCCTTTAACTTTTGTAGATTATTTTCTCTGGAAGTAGAATTTTAAATTGGTAGTTATTTTCTCAGGATTTTAATGATTCTGTGTATTCTGGCTTTATTGGTTTTTGTTAATAAGTCAGCTTTTGTCTTACTGTTAATACTTTGAAGACGATGATTTTTTTTTTCCCATGTATTGCATTTAAGATATTCTCTCTGACTTTGCTTTTTAAATGTTTTAGTATGTTGTTCTTTGGTATGTTTTTCTTTGTATTTATCCTCTTTGGTATTCTTGGCAATTCTTTAAGTATCAAAGTCTTTTTTAGCTTTGGAGAATCTTCAACCACTGTTTCTTGAAATGTTGCTTTTCCCTCTATTCTCTTTCTTCTTTTATGTTATGACTCAGTTTCAGATCAGATCAGATCAGTCGCTCAGTCATGTCCAACTCTTTGTGACCCCATGAATTGCAGCATGCCAGGCCTCCCTGTCCATCACCAACTCCCGGGGTTCACTCAGACTCACGTCCATCGAGTCAGTGATGCCATCCAGCCATCTCATCCTCTGTCGTCCCCTTCTCCTCTTGCCCCCAGTCCCTCCCAGCATCAGAGTCTTTTCCAATGAGTCAACTCTTCACATGAGGTGGCCAAAGTACTGGAGTTTCAGCTTTAGCATCATTCCTTCCAAAGAAATCCCAGGGCTGATCTCCTTCAGAATGGACTGGTTGGACCTCCTTGCAGTCCAAGGGACTCTCAAGAGTCTTCTCCAACACCACAGGTCAAAAGCATCAATTCTTCAGCACTTTCCCATGAAGGGATGGGACCGGATGCCATGATCTTCGTTTTCTGAATGTTGAGCTTTAAGCCAACTTTTTCACTCTCCACTTTCACTTTCATCAAGAGGCTTTTGAGTTCCTCTTCACTTTCTGCCATAAGGGTGGTGTCATCTGCATATCTGAGGTTATTGAGATTTCTCCCAGCAATCTTGATTCCAGCTTGTGTTTCTTCCAGTCCAGCGTTTCTCATGATGTACTCTGTATATAAGTTAAATAAACAGGGTGACAATATACAGCCTTGACGAACTCCTTTTCCTATTTGGAACCAGTCTCTTGTTCCATGTTCAGTTCTAACTGTTGCTTCCTGACCTGCATACAAATTTCTCAAGAAGCAGATCAGGTGTTCTGATATTCCCATCTCTTTCAGAATTTTCCACAGTTTATTGTGATCCACACAGTCAAAGGCTTTGGCATAGTCAATAAAGCAGAAATAGATGTTTTTCTGGAACTCTCTTGCTTCTTCCATGATCCAGCAGATGTCAGCAATTTGATCTCTGGTTCCTCTGCCTTTTCTAAAACCAGCTTGAACATCGGGAAGTTCACGGTTCACATATTGACTCAGTTTACACATAAGTAAAAACCTTTTCAATATGGCTGAACTGTCCCTTATATCCTATTCTTAATAGTTCATTTTTTTTTCTTTTTTTTCTTTTATTTTATTTTTAAACTTTACATAATTGTATTAGTTTTGCCAAATATCAATAGTTCATTTTTTATATCTCTCTGAATGGCAATCCGCTCCAGTACTATTGCCTGGAAAATCCCATGGACAGAGGAGCCTGGTAGACTACAGTCCATGGGTTGCAAAGATTCGGACACGTCTAAGCAATCTTCACCAAAGATAGTGTAGATATTTTCTACACTCCCTATTTCCAGTTCAACAGTTTTCTCTTACTATATGTCCACACTGCTGTTAAATCAATGTTAAAATTCTTAATTTTAGCTGTATTGCATTTTCAACTCTAGAATGTTCATTGAATAGCTTTTATAAATGGCAATTATCTTCAGAAATTCTCCTTCTTATCTTAAAGTTTGAACATATTAACAGAAATTATTTAAAATTGCACACCCAATAATTCCTATATCTAAGACACCCATGGGTTTTTTTTAATGGCCTCTTCTTTTTTTTCTTTGTCCTGTTTTCTGGCATCCTTATTTTCTCTCTCCTTCCTTCATTCACTTTCCTTCCTCCCTTCTTTCCTTCTTTCTCTCCTTCCCTAGATGTTATCTTGAAAAAATTTTAGAAATTCTGGAGTTCTGGTTGTTTTTCTCCTAAGAAAGCTTTCATATGGAACTAAAATGGGCAGTTTACCTTAATCCAGTCAGGGATTGAATGAAATTTAGTCTGATCTTCAATTTTTGTGAGGCCTATTTTGTTTACAGTCAACACTGTCTTTTAGGGAGCAGTCTTCAGGGTCCTGCTGAAGGCAAGGGATATTTACTGGAGCTCCTTCCTCCTCCTTGGCAGGCCCTGTTTTCCCGTCTCTATGAGATTCTGAAAAGCACTTCTGGCTTCTGCAGCTTCTTACAGAAGAAGCTTTCTAACTACTCTCTCAGACAGTCAACCGTGTTCTGCTTTTGAACAGACCATATCTTGAAGGGGAAACATGGCACTGAACAACTCATTTCTTTGAGTTTCCCTGGATACCTTGCTGAGCTTCCCCAGTGGCTCAGTGGTAAAGAATCCGTATGCACTGCAGAACATGAAGGAGACATGGGTTCGATCCCTGAGTTGGGAAGATCCCCTGGAGGAGGGCATGGCAACCCACTCCAACATTCTTGCCTGGAGAATCCCATGGAGAGAGGAACCTGGAGGACTACAGTCCTTGAGGTCACAAAGAGTTGGATAGGACTGAAGTGGCTTAGCACGCACAGATGCCTTGCTAGCCCCAAGTCCCAATTTTTGTCTCCCTAGCTATGTGCAACTGCTAAGACTCAGCTCTGCTCCTTTCCTCTTTTACTAGCACATTTTCTTTGCTTCTCAGTCTCTCTTGGTGCCGACTATTAATCCACAAATGGCTTGAGGGGAAAAGAAGTGTAGAATACTGGATTTCCCTTACTTTGTATTTCCCTGCCTTTCAAGATCTTGACTCTTAAGTCCCAACTGCCCTGATGACTCTCCTGTTCCTTAAAACAGATTTTGAAAAACTATCCATTTCTCAAGTTGTCATAGGTAGAAGAGTTGGTCAACTCCAAACTCAGCCAGAAGCAGAAGTCCTTAAATATTCTTATTTTGTGTGAATAATAAGTGATCTTCATAGATCCAGACATTAATTCTTTATGTAAAATATTTTTTCTATTTTTTAAAGCTCATTTTTTATTTATAGAAGTGTTTTATATGTCTGTTGTCAAATTTATTAGTCTTTTCCTTTAAGACTTCCATTGATGCTAAGAAATAATTCTCTCCTTACCTTCTTCAGACATTTTCCCTTTTGGTTTGCTACTGTTTAGTCACTAAGTTGTGTCTGATTCTTGCAACGCTATGGACTGTAGCCTGTCAGGCTCCTCTGTGCATGGGATTTCCCAGGAAAGAATTGAGTAGATTGCCATTTCCTTCTCCAGGAGATCTTTCAGACCCAGAGATTGAGCCCATGTCTCTTGCACTGGCAGAAGGATTCTTTACCACTGAGCCACCAGGGAAACACTTTCCTTGCAATTAATTTTGTTGCATGGAATTTTGGGAAATTTTTATTTAAAAATTATTTTAAATTATTTGTTGAATGAATTTTCCCCTACTGCTTTAAAATTTCATCTTTTTCATATAGAATTATTATTTATACTGTTGACTGAAATAAAAATGAAAAATGTGAGAGCTGTGGGTTTCAGTTTTATTTGAGCACTTACTGAGAACGGTAGCCCAGGAGAAGCCTTTCAGAGAACTCTGAAGAATTTATCAGAAGAGGTGTGGGGTGGAGATTTTGGAGAAGTGGTGGTGGGGGTAGATTTTGGAGAAGGGGTGTGTGCAATCAAGCACACATCTCAGTGGAGGGTTGCTGCTAGTCATGAAGAATAGCCATCTCAGTTAATGATGTTAGTGCTTTTCTATGAATGAGAACATGCAAGACAATGAGTTCTTAAAATTTTCTCCAGAGAGTATCTAATTATCTGAAGGCCTGTTCTACCAGTTTTCCCAGAGCACAGAGTGCCTTATTCCTGATCTCTGTCCTAAACTTTCAGGATATCAGCAACCAAGGTGGCTAATGACTCAGTTCTTGTAGAACTGGGTAATGAAGCACCGTCTTTACTTGGCAATGCTTTGATTTTTTTCTGCATTCTCATTGATCAGGCTCTTATTACACCTGTAATCTACTGTTTCAGTTATTAAACTTTAAGCATTTATTTTACTACCTGGTGGTTCAATACTCTCTTAATATTCTTATTTATAGTCAATTTTATCTCAGCTGTTTATGTCAGGATTTCTTTGCCTAAAGTGTCAGAAGTGATAATGGTCTGAACTGAAGTGGTAGTAGTGGAGAATATAGAGCAAGAAAAAGGTGAGTGATATTGATTATTGCTGCCTATAGTGCTTGAGGGATTTGGAGGCAGGACATGGCATCTCTCACGATGCAGCCTTCAGGCTTGATAAACTGAGGCAGTGGTAGTGTCATTAACTAAGACTGAGAATATAAAAGAAGGAGAATGTAACAGAAAAGGAGGTTCATCTGTTCCTAGAGCAAAAGCAGGAGAAGCGAAGACTATTGTAAAAGATTGATAATACTTTGAAATGGCTTCGTTGACTAGTAGGATGAAAAGTTGATGTGGGAAAATTTTTTAAAAAATCAAGTGAAGTCCAGTTTGAGTTAGATATCAAACGAGATTTGCTATAGTACCACTTCTAACCGATACATGATTTTCAAGGAGCAGTCCACAGCAGCCCTTTCCAGATACTCAACCATGTGAGAAGCAAGCTGTAAACAATGTTTGCAGTCTATTGAAGGGCCTAAGCTTGGGAAAAGGGGTGCAGAAGGCAGACTGATCAAATTTAGGAGGATCTTGAGCAAAAACAAAACAAAACAAAACAAAACAACTGCAAATGAAAAAGTACTTAGAAGCTACAGGTGAAAAAACTATTGACGTGACCTTATAAAATTTAGTTTTTTAAAGAAAGAATTGAAGCCAGGCAGACTATTGCAAATATCAAGTATGATTTTAAGAGTTAAAAGAGTTTTATAAGGTCTTGTTTTTATTTTCTTAGGTTATTTACATAATGAACGCACCCTGGCCCTCTCTGTCTGGCTATGCTCTTTGCAGCTTAAGGCTAAAACAATTTCTAGACAGGGAACATGGAGTCCAATTTATAAGTATAATACGCAGATTCTTAGTTTCTTTTGCTGTGTTTGTATCACCCAGTCTTCTTTTAGTCACCTTTATAGAGACTTGGAAAATGTCACCTTGAATTGTATACTCTAGCTCTAAAATATTGTCTCACTCAAATGCAAAGGCTAGGAAGGAAGAAGATTTTTTAGAGATTTGTTTTTAATGAGGCTTCTTTTGCTTCCTTTGACTTTGGTCATTCCCAACCCTCACCATTTCAAATTTGGACCCCACGATCAGAGGTGTAGAATTTTGGCCTTGTAAGAAATCTGTACAATTTATTAGGCTCTAACTTTTTCTCTATTAAATAAATGAGACAAATCAGGGACAGAGAACATAAGGCTGATGTCACTGGTAAGTCAAAGGCAGAGCTAACCCCAGGAAATTCAGATTTCCTAACAACAGATTTAGATACTTTCACTATAGTGTGGTGACTAGAAAATTCATATTGATTTACTGTATCACTTTGCACAGTGTACCCCTCCCCCACTCTCCTTTAATATTCAGCAAAATTTTTAATGTGGAAAAATAAAAAGGGGTTTCTGATCCTCCCCCTCCAGAGTATCAGATTTCTGAAAAGAGCTGACACAAAGCACTTTTGTAACCTAATTTTGTATAAAAGCCCTGAGAATATGCAAATAAGGCACAGAGCCAAACTTTAGAAGTGAAGTGAAGAGACAAAGAATTGATACACTGCCCTTTTTAAGATTATACTCTAGTCCTGAATTTCTGTTCTTTCCTGATTGACAAGCCACAAACAACTCCGACCTCAGACAGCCTGGCCCGTGCTGAAGATGCACACCTGGACCAGCAGCAGATGAACACAGCTACTTGCCAGTTCTCATTTTTTTGGCAGTGTCTGTTCAGACATTCTCACCACACCTCCATCCTGTTCTACTTCAGTGTTAGAAGGAAATGAAGCCACAATGAGAACTAAAAAGAGCTGTAACACCCTTTGTCCCCTGCCTGCCTCTTTCCTCCCTTCTCACTCCCCTCCCCACATAGAGTTACTCCACCCCAAGCAGGCTCCGGTGTGACACTCTGATAAAGGAATGATGAGCTGGGACTGTAGCTGCAGACAAGTGACATTCAGAAGCCAAAAGCTTCTGTAAGTACCAGGTCTGCACAAGATCCAAACCAAAGCAATGGCATTGTCCCTGGAAGAATTCATCCACTCCCTTGACCTCAGGACCCTCCCCAGGGTCCTAGAAATCCAGTCAGGCTTCTATTTTGAAGGTAAGCACCTTCCTATCTCTTGATTGGCTAGAAGATGCTCATAAAGAATATACTGTTAGGAATTTTAGTGCAAATTTTTAAACAGAGAATATATGAGTTCTCGTAAAGGAAAGGTCATTATCAGAGAAAGTAATTGAGAAATTGTCGAGACTTAATAGTGTTGAGGAAGGGAGAAACTGGATAAGACTCTGGTGTGGATAGGGGCTAGGAATTGAGTGAAGCCTCTTGAACTTTTTGTAGGGCTTTAAATAGTTCAACATGAATTATTCCTGTCTTTCCTTTGAAATTGGTTGTAATTCAAGTGAAAAGTTATCTGTTTCTATGTTTCTAGAACATAAAATAAAGATTTTTGGAACTATTAAAAGCACAGCATTTAGGAAGAAAATTTCACCAAAATTTTAACCACTTCTAAATGTTACTTATATCAATGCTTCTCTCCCTCTTTCTGTAGTGGTCTAACTTCTAATTTCTTTAATAATGGCATTCATATTTAAAGGTATAGAAGTTCACATTTACTAAATACAGGGTAATTTTTATAGAACCTATGTCAGAGTTCTAAAATCAGAGCTCAACTAAGACTGTTGAATAAGTTAGTGTGCTTTGGTGTAACTGTATTACTTCAGAAAAAGCATTAAGACTTACAACATATACAATACATACCCTCAATTTTTTTAAGCAGTGGTTTGAATATACGTAAGACAGAGTCATTTTCTGGGGAAATATATATTTCTGGTTCCAAGGGTGGGAGAATTGAGCCAGTAGTACAATTAAGTCCAGAAAAAGTACCGGGAAGATAAAAAACTGTTGGTGGGCAAATCTTCCCCATTTATAGACAAAATAATTTTTTAGATATTATGAAATAAAAAACTATTGATGAATGTCAGACCCAGTTCACACACACACAAACACACACGTGCACACCTGTGAGTCTGTGCTCGAGAGCCTGGGAGCTGCAGCTACTGACGCCAGAGTGCTCTAGAGCCCGTGCTCCACAACGAGAAGCCACCACAGTGAGAAGCTCTTGCTCCACTTCTAGAGAGTAGCACCCACTCACCGTAACTAGAGAAATCCCGCAGGCAGCAATGAAGACCCAGCGCAGCCAAAAATAAATAAATAAAATCACTTTATAGGAGAGATTAAGTTAACCTCTTGAGGTAGTACAGAGTGACTTTTACTAAGGCTGTATGATTTATAACAGAATAGAATGAGTGAATGTGGGCTTCCCAGGTGGCACAGTAGTAAAGAATCCACCTGCAGTGTAGGAGATGCGGCAGACACGGGTTTGATGCCTGAATCAGGAAGATCCCCTGGAATAGAAATGGCAGCCCCCTCCAGTATGCTTACCCGTGGACAGAGAAACCTGGTGGACTACAGTCCATGGGGTCACAAAGAGTCGGATATGACTGAACGACTGAGCACGCATGCACAGGCAATGAATTGGTGTAGGCAGCCATCAGTTTTAGTATAGACCATTTTGTTTAATTCATTTGTAAATTGATTATTTTGAAGCAGACCATATTTTTCCATATATATAATACTGTGAAATCTATCTTTGTCCCTAAGCTGTCCCCAAGTCATTTTTTTGGTCTCATGGTTTGTGCTTTTAAGATTTCACATTAGGAAGTTCTTCCTCATGTTTCATTTACAAAGATATTTTCTTATGCTATTTTAAATCAACTTTGCAGCTTTATATTTCATATTTAAATTTTAACTATGCCATGAAGTGCAGAGGAATCCAATTTTATTTTTTTTCCATATAGTAACAGCAATTTTCTAGCACCATTTACTAAGCTAGCTATCATTTTCCCTCTGATTTGTGTTGTTGTCTTTAAGTTATATGCTCATAACTGGGTTGGTTTGTCTCTTAAATATCTCTTCTGTTCATTAGTCTGTGTTTTCTCAGTTGTGTTCAAGCATTGTTTTTGTAACTATGGCTTTGGTTTAAGCATAGTTCACATATAAACCAATCTCTTTGCTCCTTTTGTAGCTATTCACAGACCTTTCAAACATGTCTTTAAATAAATCAATGGATTACTTTAAAAATCCAACTGGAATTTGTATTAATGTTGATTTTATAGATTAACTTGGGAAGAATTGAAATTTTTGCTTTAAATCTTGCAAAAGAACAGACTGTGTCCATGTGTTCAGACTATCTTCATCCTTTAATACTTTACTATTATGTTATACTTCACTTAAGAGAAAAAAGCATACATCTTGATGAATTTTCACAAATTAAGTATATTCGTGTAACCACCATCATGGTCAAGAAATAGAAAATTGCAAGTATTTTGGAAGTTACATCTTGTGCTCTTTCTCAATCATTATCTACTATTTTCCCAAGAAGTAACCCTTATCAGACTTTTGCCCACTTATGAACTTTATATTAATGAAACATTATAATAGTATCCTTTTATGTTTGGCATATATGTTCAACATTATCTTTATAAAATTAATCTATACTGTTCTATATAGGCTATTCATTCCAGTGTGTGTAATATTCCAGTAGATGAATATATTGCAATTTATTTATCCATTCCACTACTAATATGTATTTGAATTATTTCCAGTTTGAAGATGTCTGTTGACGTTGTCATAAACATTCTTATTTATGTGTGTTCACACATGTATAATATTCAATTGTGTATATAAAGGAGTGGAATTGCCACATCTCACAGGATGCATATGTTTAGTTTGGGTAGGTAACAGAAAACAAGTTTCTTAAGTAGTTATACTACTTTACCTTCCTACCAGCACAACATGAGAGTTCTAATTAATCCATATTCTTGATAACACTTGATATCAGTCTTTTTAAGATAATTGAGACTAATTTAGATATAATATCATATATTTTCAAGTGTACAAAATTATGATTCATTATTTGTACATATAGCAAAATGATCACCACTATAAATCTAGTTAACATTTATTACCACACATAATTACAGTTTTTCTTTTCTTGTGATGGGAACTTTTAAAATTTACTTTCTTAACAAGTTTCAGAATCTGGTTCTCTCCAGAAAAGACTAGGATTTAATTTGTAAGTGATAAGGCATCAGTTTTTTAAAAATCTCCCTGATGATTAAAAATGAAGCCAAATTTGAGAACTAGTATTGTGAAACTAGTTCTCCCAATTTTTTTATTAGCAGTTCATTGGTTTATAGAGAATTGACATGATTTTTAAATGAAGTCTTCTTCTGAACCATTAACCTAGTTTATCTGTCTAGTTATATGAATAGATATCTTTTCACTTCTGTCGATAACATTTAATAATTTTTATTTGTGAAGTTCTTACACTTCTATTTCAGATTTATTCTTAGTTGCCTGATTGATTTTTAAAATTCCATTATAAGTGGTATCTTTTGAAGTTTTCATTTTTTCTTTGTGTGTTTGAATTCTAAGAATATATCTTTAGATTATTTTATATTTGTTATATACATATTTACATTTTCTGTAAATGTTGATAGGTTCTTATTCTTTCCAATGATTATACTCTATTTTCCTTCAGTTAAGTATTAGCTAGTGTTTCTATCAATAGTATAATATCAAATAAGAGTAATGATTTACTCATTATTTAATTGTTTCACTCACCTCACAACCATAGAGAGAAAGTTTTAATAATTTATCATTAAATATAATGTTTGCTTTAATTTAAAGAAGTTTCTAGTTTTCTACTAGTTTTTTAAGTCATAAAGATATGTTTACTTATCAAACTTTTAAATAACTTCTGTGATGATAATATGATTTTTTTACATTGATTTTTTAAAAAATCTTAAGTCATTTATTTGTGGAATAAGATAAGTTTGGTTATATATCATTGAATTCAGTTTATTAGTTTTAAAGAACTTTTGTATTTCTTTTAGGGTATGAAACTGGCTTATAATTTTAATCTTGTATGACATCCTACCCAGGTTTTTGTATTGAGTTATGTTGAGCTTATAGAATTTCTTGGGTAGAGTCTTTTTTTCTTCTTCTAAAGATATTATATAAATTAGATGTAATTTCTTATTTAAATATTTAGTAAAATTTCAAAAAAGCCATTCTGAGCTGGGATTCCTAATGTAGATATGTTTTTTGATTATGACTTCAGTTTTTAAATAGTAAGGTCTTTCCATCCATTAGCATAGGTTATCTCTCATTAAAAAACAAACAAACCAAAAATTCGTCTTTCTGATCATGTATCAGAATTAAAAAAAAATGTCTCCATAGAGATCCTGTGTATTCTAAAGCTAGTTCCTAGAATGCAGACACATGCACGTGTTATATTGCTATATTGACTGATATCATATTTCCTCTGTTCTCACCAATTACTACTGAAGTGGAAATGTAAGTACATATTACTATGATACTGATGAATTTATTAATTCTAACAATTTATTTTTTATTTCTCTGATTTTCCTAAATATTGATATCATTAGAAAACATCGAGTTGTGTCTCTTCCCTAATATGTTTTGCAACTGTTCATTTTTCCTTATCTTGATAGTATGGTCCAGAGCCTCCAGTACTGTGTTAAAAAATGAGAATTCTGAATTATAAAGAAAATGTGTTTAAAATTCCTTCATTAAGTACAATATTCTAGAACTGGTGTTTCAGTTCAGTTCAGTTCAGTCTCTCAGTCGTGTCCGACTCTTTGCAACCCCATGAATCGCAGCACGCCAGGCCTCCCTGTCCATCACCAACTCCCGGAGTTCACTCAGACTCACGTCCATCGAGTCAGTGATGCCATCCAGCCATCTCATCCTCTGTCGTCCCCTTCTCCTCCTGCCCCCAATCCCTCCCAGCATCAGAGTCTTTTCCAATGAGTCAACTCTTCGCATGAGGTGGCCAAAGTATTTAGTCATCACTAAATTAAGGAAGTTCCTGTCTATTTCTTGCTTTCTAGGTGGTTTGGTTTCTTTGGTCTGCTAATGAAATTACCTTTAAAAGATTTTTCAAATTGAAGAATCTTTTAATATAGTATTTATAATAATATTTACTAACATTTGAAATACAAAGTAGGAGTTTGATATATTTAAAGATTTTTGCGTTTGATCACAACTGAAATGAGCTAATAGACTCATTTATAATTTTAGATTCAAGATAACACTAGCTTTCTAAAATTAACTACATAGATTTTGTTGTTTTCTTTTTCTTGAGAGAAATTTATTTGAAAAGAGAGAAATGGGCCTTAAACTCTTTAATTTGGTAGAATTCTCTTATAAGAATAACTGGATGTGAAATTTTGGGGTGGGAATTCAGAATTTGGTTTGGTAAAATCCTCTGTTGCTTTGCTTCTCTCCTTGATTTCTGGCTCTATTATTTTCTCATGTCCTTTGCTCTCTTGCTCCTTTTCTAGCTTCCTGGTATAAATCACAGTCATTTTAAAAACATTTCTTGCTTCTTGGTATGTATGCTTAAACCTATATTTTTCTCTAGATAATTCTTTCTTTCCCATACATTTTGCCTTGTAATATTTTCACTTTTACTCAGTTCTGAGTACATGTTTTTCCTTTAAATAAAATGGCTATTTATTTTCTGATAATATAAAATTGTCTTTAGCTGTTCTTTGCTTTTAATTACTAGTTTTATTGTATGTTGTTAGAGAACAGTAGTCTATATTGTATTATATTACTGTTTCTTTGAAATTGATTCAGGCTTCCTTTATGACATGAAACGTGAAACATCAAGTGAGTCTCAGCATGGACTAGCTTATATAAAATACAATAACACATTATTAGGCATTGTTCAAAAGGCTAGAATCATGGAAGAGAGTGGGGAAGCCTCTACCCTATTGGGACTTATATTCCAGTGGCTGGAACAAATGACAAACAACCAACAGATTTGATATATACACAAGTACCATGAAGAACTAAATAAGTAGAGAGCAAAGCAAGAGGGGGGGAGATGATCTTTTGCTAGGGCAATCAGGGCAGTTAGCTTGCGGAGATGATATTTGAGCAGAGGCCAGAATAAACTGAGGAAATGAGTCTTGCATATTTCTGGAAGAACATTTCTGCTGAGGACAGAGCAAGTGTAAACCATATAACAGATCTCTTCATCTAATTAAGACGCAAAAAGGAGACGAGTGAGGATAAAGCAGAGCAACTGAGGGGAAACTTAGTGGAAATGAGGCTGAGGACATAGGGATGCACAAATTTTGTAGGCCTTAAAAGCCATATAATACATAATTTGCTACAGAGTGGGGCTGGGGAAGTGAGTGGGGACCAGTAAGATAAAATGATCAGTGAAGTTTTCTCTGAAGAGCTGGCTTAGTAGCAGAGACCTGAATGCTGAGAAGGAATCAGACAAGAAAATATCCTGGAGGTGAGTGTTCCAAACAAAGTGAACGGCTAGACCAAAAGGGGCTTAGTCTGTTTGAAGAAGAGAAAAATATCCTTGTACCTCAAACGTATAAGACAAAAAAGAGAGGAAAGTCATATGAGAAGGAGATTCAAGGAATGGGCAAGAGCATTTCAAGGAGTTTAGATTTTATACCTGGTAATGACCAATTCGCAGCAGAAGATTGACAGGACTTGATCACCATTTTAGGTGGGACTGCACAGGCTTTTGCGGGGCAAAACTGGGTTGAGACACTTTAGGACTGTGTGATAATCCAGAAGAGAGTTCATGTTACCTTGATTCAGTTGGAAGAGAAATAACCAATTTAGTGCATACTTTGGAGGTAGAAATGTCAGGACTTGCTGATAGATTTGATAAGGGTGTGAGACAGAAGAAGACTAAATGATGCATGGGAGGACTTTGACCTAAACCATTAGATAGATGTTTGCACCTTTGACAGAGTTGTGAAGACCTTGGCAGGGTAGAGGTTTGATGGAGAAAGCAAAAGCTGTTTTGGACATGTTAAATCTGTTATTCACCCAAATGGAAATTTCAAGTAGACAATTGAAAAAAATAAATTTTGACCACACATTGAAATAATGACTGGAATGCCCCATCCATGAGCTAATTGATCAGGACTTTATTCAATCAAAAACCTTGTAGGCCAAAAACAAAAAAAAATGAGCACATACGTTAAAATTCAATTTCTTTATTGTTATTTATGGTAATTCTAAAGCATATACAGAAATAAAAATTGTAAGAGGATAAAGATGAAATTAATAATGTTTTAAACAATTTAAATTTTTTATTAATAATTTAATAATTTAATTTTTATTAATAATAAACCCTTTTTCTCTCATAAAAGTTAAATTGTTATATTAACTATTATTGAACATTATTGAAAGTATTAAATATTTCCATTATTGAATACCTCAGTATTTGAAAAAATGTTGATTCAATACCATGTGATAGGGTGATTCAAAGACATAGCTGTAATGTATTTATTTAAGTACTTGTTTTAAATAATAGCCCTTAAAGATACCTTGTAAAGGTCCAGTATACATCATGTACACACCATATAAAATATACATTTAAGGAAGATTTATCTTAATGTTGGTGGCCATCAATCCATATGTGAAATAATTTTCTGCATAAATCTGATTTTGGCAGTTTCACCAATTGTACGTAGCTGATGACAAGTTCGTACTAGGAATAGAAGTGTCACTCTGTCATTCTCTTCTTGATAGGTTCTACAATTTTCAATTCTGAAATGTCTTTGTAGGCATCTTACAAAGTTATTGTCTATTTTGTGGAGAGTAGAAAATAGATTATAATAATTCTTAACTTGATCTGTATAAAATCTATTATATGGAAGTATTGCAAGAAAATAAGTGAATGAAGACAATTGTTTTAATTGATATTTTTGGAATTCTGAAACTGTCTCAATATATTGTGAACTATACATGTCATGTGACCATCTGGTATAGGAATAAATTAAATTTTTTATAATTAAATACTAATAGAGTTTAAAATTAAATTTTAGAAAATCTTTAGAGTAAATATTGGTATAGTTTAATTTTATTTTTATATAAAAATTAATACAAATTGAAGCTCTTCTATTTCTTCTTTTATCTCCCTTCTCATAATAATAATTATCATAGATTTTCCTCTTTGAATTTTGAGTACATCATAGAATTGGACTTCCTGACTCTTTTGTGACCATAGGACATGGGACTTGCATTAGCCAATGTAATGAGAGCAGAAGTAAGGTGCATCATTTTGAACAGATGCTTTAAGAACCAGTTCATAATTTAACATATTTTATCCCGGTGGATCATGTCAAAACGAAGCCTTCAACAGCCTGGATCTCTAAGTAACTATGATTATTAGAGACCCTGCCCTCACTCATTTGAATTGGACGCATAGTGAAATGAAAAATATACGTTTATTATTTAAATCTCTGAGAATTTGAAGTTGTTTGTTGTCTCAGCATATGTGTGTGTGTGTACATGTGCTCACATGCATGTGCACACACGAGCATGCTCATTCATGTCCAAATCTTTGTGACCCTACGGCCTGTAGCCCACCAATCTCCTCTGTCCATGGGATTTTCTTTGCAAGAATACTGGAGCGGGTTGCCATTTCCTCCTCCAAGGGATCTTCCTTACTCAGGTATCAAACTCACATTTCTGGTGTCTCCTGAATTGGCAGATGGATTCTTTACCACTGAGCCACCTGGGAAGCCCTATTTCAACATAATACTTTCCTTACTGACACAAGTTATATTCATTAAACTAGAACTGCATTTATTACCAACTAAAAAAAAAAAACAACTAGATATTAGACAAACTCTGGAGAGAGTTACACAATCCCAGGAAAGTTAGTTGATAATAATGTTACCACATATTTATGGAAAAGTGAGTTCACCACTCTGTATTCAGGAAATATTTGTTGCTTGACTATTCAGCATATTGCTAATATTACCATTTATCACTGATTACTTCATATATGTAGCCAGTTTGATGTTGACTTAAAATTTTGGCAAAAACAAAGTTTGTTTGTATTATGATCTTGCTCAATTAACTGGATGTTGAAAAATGGTTTTTCTCTATAGAAATAATATGTGCACATGGCTAGAAAATTGGAAAATATAGAAGCATAAATATTCAATAATTTCATCAAATATAAAGAAATATGATTAACATTTTGATGTATTAACTTCTAATTTTTACAAAAGTATGAATTAACTTTTAAAAGGAGAAAAATTTATGCCAATTTCTCCACCATGCTTTATCCAGAATATCGCCACTCACTGTGACCTCTATCTACCCCCTTGGTGGGTTCAAATCATCATAACATATTGCCAGGATTATCAAAATAGCCACCTAAGTTGTCTCCCTACTTCTCTTTCACTCTTGAAGTTTAGTCTCATAGCATCCAGAGTCATGCTTGTAAGTGGTATGTCAGATTATGCTGCTTCTCTGTTAAAATATCTCCAATGGATTTCCAATTTTTTTCAAAATAAGGACCTTCCAATGGGTAATAGGCTTTTATTTTTCTCTTTTTACTCTCACTATTTATCTGACTTTATTGTTTACAAATCTTTTCCTTCTAACCCCATTGACCTCCTTATTGTTCCTCAAACTTGGGATATGCTCCTGCCTTAAAACTTTGCTCCCACTTTTTCCTTGAGTTGGCAAACTCTTCAACTAGATGTCAACTTGTGAGGCTCATCTGACCACCCTATTTATTACAGCAAAATTTTTGTTCCCTCTTCCCTATATTTCCTGTACTCACTATTAAATTCTTCATTGTTTTGGAATCAAAACACTATCTTCTTATATATCATGTAGGTTATTTATTGTTTATTTTTCTATCTTTTCCCATTAGATTTTTCTTACAGTTTAAATGAGGTATTAATTTTCTAAACTATAAAATTCATCCCTTACAGGTATACAATTCAATGATTTTTAGTAAATTTATAGAGTTGTGCAACCACCACCAATGTTAGACCATTTCCATCACCCCAAAGAAGTCCCTTGAGCTATTTGTCAATCATTATTGCTTACATTTCCAGCCCCAAGCAACCACTGCTCTCCTTTCTGTCTATAAATTTGCCTTTCCTATACATTTCATATGAAATAAATCATACAGTATGTACTGTTTTGAAACTAACCTTTTACTTAGCTTAATGTTTTCAAGGTTCATCTATGTTGTAGCATATATTACTATTCTGGTGTGTTTTTTGTTGCTAAATATTTTTGTGTGTATGGATATACCACATTTTGTTTATTCAACACCAAAGGCCATTTGTATCATCTCCCTTTTGGAGATAATATGAAATAATGTACCATTTTAATTTCCCATTTTACAATGAATTTGGATTCCAGTTTCTACAAATTCTTGCTAAAACTTGTGTATCTTTTGTTTTATAATCAATGGTATCTCACTGTAGTTTTAATTTCATTTCCTTAATGACAAGTGATGTTGAACATTTTTGCCTGTGCTTAGTAGCAATTTATTTGCCTTTTTTTGAAATAACATCTCTTCAATTTTTTGGCCTTTGTCCTCTTGTTATTGAGCTGTAAGACTTATCTCTGTATTTTGGATATTTGATTTGCAAATATTTTCAGATATATAATTGAAAATATTTTCTTCTGTTCTATGGCTTGTGTTCATTTCCATAATATTATCTTTTGAAACAAAAAGATTTTAAATTTATAGTCAAGATGTGTCATACATTTTTTTATCATGTTACCTAACCCAAACTTACAAGAATTTCCTCCTATTTTGCGTTGGGGGTCCACCAGATCACTCCTGGTCTTGCTGATTTTCTAGAAATACAGAACTCAGAGAAGCTGTTAAACTGAGTTACAGTTTACCACAGGGAACAAAGAAAAATTAAAGCCAGTAAAGAAAAAGGCATATATACAACAGGGTCTATGAGAAAACAAATTGCCAGTTATCCTCTCCCAGTGAAGATACATGATATTTAATTCTCCTAGCAATGATTGTCACAATAAGGACAAATTATTTCCAATTAGGGAAGCTCATCTGTGCCTTTGTATCCAAGGTTTTTATTGGGGCAATTACACAGGCATTAAGGATTTGTGTGATTGACCTCAAATCCTGGGTCTCCAGACCCTCTAGAGATCAAGCGGTGTGGTATGGTCCAGGACCCCAAATAAACCCTAAAAGGCATTCACCATAAATTACATTGTTAGCATAAATTACTGGTGTGGCCCAAGATCCCAGACATACAAAAGCACTCTTATCTGACAGGATATTCCAAGGGCTCAGATGTTTTCTCTCCAGAACCAGTTAAGGGGTAGTCCTTTCTTTGATATGTGCAGGGTTTGAGCACCCTAAGTAATAGTTAACCCTCTACTGCACAGTTTTATTTTTTTATACACAAGTTTTACCTCTTATCTCTAGGTCTAAGATCCATTTGCACTAGCTAGAATTTTCTAAAGCCTTAATTCCAAGTAACTTAAGAATTAATCAACTATCTACACAGCTATGAAACATGCTGGGAATGACTCAGGTATAAGCAGCTCTCTCTGGCTGAGAGAGGTGAGGGAGTTAACCAAACCGATATCTGGTGAATGGCTTTCCAAGTTGCGAGAATATCTTTAGCCAAGTACTATGGTGAGAGTATGCTGGTGTATTTCAGAAAAAGTGAGAAACCACTAAGGCCAGAAGGAGGAGGAGAGTGAACAGAAATAATATCAGAGGGGAAATAGTGCAGAACCATATGCAGTCCTTTTGAATATTATAAGAGTTTTACTTTTAGAATTGGGAACTTGGAGGTACCGATCTAAATTAGCAAAAGCAACTAAAACAATGCAAGGACTTTCCTCATCACTTTGAATATAGATTCTATTAGCCATTTCTTCTGTTTACCAAAATGAATATTGATGAAAGCACACATACATTTGCAGAAGGGAGAGCATAGTTTTGCTTAAATAAGCCCATAAATATAATGTTCAAAAGTGTTTTTTATAGCAATTTTTAAATACCATGAAAATGTTTTCCCTCTTGGGGAAAGTAAGATTTAGAGGAGATAAGATTTTTAAATATTGTGTTTTGAATATATTAAGTATCATATTTCTTTTTCCTGCCAAAATATGTTAAAATTATGGAAATTAGTCCTTAAATTGTATCTGCCTCCCTGCATTTCTTCTCTCTATCCTTCTTTCTACAAAATGAATAGAGTATGATTCTTGTCCTTAAGGACTCTTTAGGCCAGTAAAAGAAGATGGATTTAAAAAAAATCAATACATGTGCTATATTGTGAAATGTATTTTAATGAACTGTTTTGAGAACACTGAGAATTTACCACACAAAAAGCTTACCAAGAGGTGATGATATTTTTCTGCAGCCTATATAGAAAATGAGCAAGCAAATAAGAAAATTTCAGAATGAGAAAAAAATCTTTAGATCATTATACAAGTTTGAAAATTCAAAATATGATCCAAGAACAGCTCAGAGAATAATAGGTGATCAGGTTATTTGTGGTCATATCTTAAGTGGCTTCTGAGCTATAATAAGGATATTGAATTTATGCTATAATCAGTAGTAACTTATAAAAGGATATTATTTTCATATCTGATTATAAAAGTAAATCATGTTGATCGTAAATTTGAAAATTATAGAAAAAGCTAAAGAATTTCTGAGATTTTAAGGCAAAAAAAAAAAAAAAACAACCCTCAGATGAGTAGATTAGACATCTATTGCAGTAGAGGTTTCCTAGATAAATATGAGACAAACTGCAAGGAGCTAATAGCAGCTACAGATAGAAAAGACAGGATCTGTGGTCTTTTTGGGTCAAATATTCTGAACTTCACAGTTTATGAGCTGTGAGCAAGAGGGAGGGGTTGATGACAGATCAGAGGTTTCTGGACTAAGGAAACATGGTAGGTGATAAAAATATTACTTGAAAGATTTGCCACAAGAGCAGCGGTGGTTTTGGAGATGGAGGCATGATTCAGTTACATTCCAATGAACAAGAGCTCCTGTAGGACATTCAGATGCAGATGAACGTTAGCCCACCAAAGATGTATGTCTGAAGTAAAAAGACTAGTAGGCTTACAAGATTTAATATATCAGAATTGTAAGTGGGTGAAAGAAGCCTTATTATTTCAGGATTGCCCTGTAGTGCATGCGTCAGGTCAGAAATATGTGGATCTCAAAGAACAACGTGGAAAGTGTGGATAGAGGAGGAGTTGGTCAAGCTGACAAAGAATAAAGGGAAAAAAGTCTCTGTTGAAGGAGAAATAGGAGAAAGTGGGCTGGTTTGTCAATCAAAATAAATGAACATAAAGCATTAGAATGAAAGTGTCAGATATAACATTTGCTATTAGCACATAATTTATGATAGATTATTGACTATGATAGCTCTATATACTGAAGGATTATTATGGGTTGGGTATCTTTGTATATAGATTTGGGTATGTAAGCATATGTAATGAGTGTATAAATGTATTTTGCATATGTATGTCTATACATAAATATATGTGACTATATCTAATACAACACATATAATTAAATAATATTTTATTCTCATCTATACACAAATTTAGTACCTGTATGCATATATATATAATCTTATTAACTTTTTTATATTTATAAGTACATTTAATCCTTGGTGTTAGCTGCTGAAATTATTATTATGATTTCCATTTTCAAGTCACCTATTTGCCTATTTGCCCCAGAGATAAAACTTGTAAAGTTTATTCTTGCTCTTCCTACATGAAGAATTTATGATATTCTGTAGTGAATCCTATCTTTATAAAATCATCAACATTTTTAGAAATTTTATAACTATTTACTGTTTGACTATACAATTGGGTAACAGACAAACACAAGAAATAGCTTGTATTGGATACACATTTGTTTTGTCTTTTAGGGCTTTCTTGGTGGCTCAGTGGTAAAGAACCTGGCTATCTGTGGGGAGACAAGAGATGTGGGTTTGATCCCTGGGTTGGAAAGATACCCTTCCAGGGCATCTCACTCCAGTATTCTTACCTGGAGAATCCCATGGTCAGAGGAGCCTAGAGGGCTACTGTTCATGGGATCACAAAGAGTCAGACATGACTGAAGTGATTTAGTATGCACAGGCATGCATATTCTACTACTGATTACAATTTCAATAAGTATGATGTTAAAAATTAACTTGAATTGGTTAAATGCATTGAATAATGATACACAGTGAATTATGAACTATATGAACATGACTTTTATTAATTTGACACATGTATGAGTTCATATGACAAAAAATTGTGCCTATTTTAATACTTACATAATTCTTTTATGGCTAATTGACTTTAACTTTTTTAAGATTTAATTTAATCAGCTAGTGATATGATAGTAAAATCAGGGAAAATTTGAAAATTATAGCATTGTATTCAACTTGTGTTTATTCATATTTCATAAATTTTAAATATTAGGGCAAAAGAAAATTTTTTTTTCACTTTTTAATATGAGTTCACAATATTGATATTGGTTCATAAGGTTTAATTTAATCAGCTAGTGATATGATAGTAAAATCAGGGAAAATTTGAAAATTATAGCATTGTATTCAACTTGTGTTTATTCATATTTCATAAATTTTAAATATTAGGGCAAAAGAAAATTTTTTTTTCACTTTTTAATATGAGTTCACAATATTGATATTGGTTCATAAAGGCTAATGAAATATGTCCTGTCATATTTAGGAAATAATTTCTGTTAAATGAAAACAGAGCACCAGTATTTCTCTACATGAGCTTATATTCATAATAATGCATTAAAGATGAACATTACATTTCTAAAGTAGAATTTTCTAAATATTTACAACATATTCTGTTGAGCTTCATAGGTTTAAAACTGCTCTTGATTCACAAAGACCTAAGTTTGCAGATAGTGAAAGTTGAACACTTTCAATATCTAAGCTTTACAATTCAGTAAAACTTATTATATCCCAATATTTGAAATTGATCATAGGATTAATTAAACAAATATAAATTTGGTCTATTTGTGTCAGTGTCGGTAATACACAAAATTTACATTTATTAAAGCACAATATTATTTGAAATGATGTTAAATGTTTTCCTATAAAAACCTTGGAATCATATTTTATCTAAGGCTTAACACTTCAGCTACTATATATCTTGACTCTTAGATTGGTTCTAGGCCATACACTACAGATCAATGAGTTCCCCTTTTAGTGTAATTAAACATTACATTTTAAAAAATAAAATCAAAATATTTGAAAATATAAAAGAATTTTTAAAGTGTGTGGCATTTTTGTGTTTGTACTTGAATGGAACACATTTTTTTCCTAAAACTTAGCTCAAGCAGAACTTATTTTAGGAAAAAGTCCTAAAATAGAAACAAGCAAAAGAAACTCAGGTAAGAGTAATATCAGTTGTTTTATTTTCAAAAGCTATAGAGGAAAATAACTGCCAGGAAGATTTTTGTGTTTAACTTAAGTGGAAATGTCCCAAAATGAGGGCATTTTTATACAATGGTACACACTGTTCACATCTATTGTAGAATATTCATACTTTAAAAATTCAACTTATTTGTTAAATGTCAAGCTTGACTATGCAGTATAAAGATGAAAAAAAATGGAAAGCTAGCATATGTTTTCACATATACTCATATAGAGATTATTCATATGCTTCCTTCATTTTATAAGTATAAAGAAGTGACTAAGCAATAAATTAAGTAAAAATTGTGTTTCTTATTGGCTTCTATGTTTTCAAATACTGTGAAATGGATAATTTGTTTAGGGTTATTAATTACCAAATTCCTTTGAATAAGTACAAATTATTCATCAATTATTTAACATTGAAAAACATTTTCTAAAGAAAATGAAAAAGCTTTGGCTTTATGTGTAGTAGTTTATACTTTTGTATAATATGATACCAGCAAATTTTTTAGGCCCTGCTAAATAACTGGAGAGTAAGCACTGAGAATGGGAGAAAAGGTAATTTCAAGTAAGGTGTTAAAAATTCTAAAAAATCATTTTTAAAAACGTCTATCTTTGATGCAATATTTAAGGTCCGAATTTTTTTAAATTGCACTTTAGTTGGGGCATCTACTTTGTTCTACTTCTAATAAATATTTGAAACCATTGTACCTTTTTAAAGCAGATTTTAGCAAAAGCCATAAGATGAAATTTACTTAAATGAAACAAAATTTTTCACATGAAATATTTTTAAATGGCAAGGACATTATTTGAAAATTTTGTTGTTATTTGATGAAAAATAATTTATTAGGAAATGGGGAAGGTTTTCACTAATCTATGTAATGAAATTAATTTTCTGATTTTCCGTTTTACTCTAGGTTAGAAGGGTTGGGCTTAGTGATTCAGCACTTAATGTCAGTTAAGGAAAGAACACCTGCCCCATAAACGATGTATAAATTCTAACCACAGACTAAAAGCCTTTTTTTTTTTTACTTCTTTGTTGACATCAGAAAAAGCCTAAAACATATTTAAAATATTTTTTCCCAGAACTTGTGAAATCAAATCTTGAGTTTTTAATTAACTGTTCATTATCAGAGGCCACTCTGATTTTGAATATTACTAACATAGTTACTGATTTAAATATATTCCAATTTAAATATAGTGTATGTATTTATTCCAGTAGTTTAAGGAAAAAAAGCAATCATTTAGAATGTTCAGAGAGATTATAGAAACTTGACAGTAATGAAAATTTGAACTTGTTTTAGAACAGACACAGGCTGGACCTTCCTCCACTTTCCTTCCCTGCCTGCCTCCCTTCCATTCTCCTGTGCACTTCAGTCAGATGAGACTGGATACATTTACTGATACTCTTGAACAGCAGTATACTTGGAATAGCAGTCTTGTGCTGTAGTAAAACGGGAAGAGGGGCGGGCGTATAAAATAAAACACTGCGATCAAGATTTTCACTCAAAGAAAGGACAGATAATAAAGAGGATAATAATAGAGGTGACACCTGAAAAAATTCCAGGTCGACTGTACACGCATTGCATGCTTAAAAAAAAAAAATCAAGATTAGGAGGTGTCTGTGACTCTAGTGACCCGGGCTGTAAGCTGGCACCGGGGTGGGTGTAAATCAGGGCTGCCGGAGAAGGGTTAATGCACGCTCAGCTCCTGTTGATAGGAAAAAATGCCGAGGTAGAGCCGGCCTGGAAAGGGAGGGTTGTAAATCCTGAAATACAAGCTTAGCAGAGGCGTCGGATAGGAAACAGACAGAGCAGCTCCCGGTTTGAAAAGGCAGCCGCAGGCTGTGCGGTTGCGATGCTGCCAACCCACCCCAGTGGACTCGGTCTGGTCTCTCTCAGTGCATCAGAGTCGCGACAGCAGAAGCAGCTGCTGACAGCCCCAAGGATCCATTTTTTTTTTTTTTTTTAAATCTCGCTTAATCCTGCCTTCTTGGAATTTGTCCATTTAAAACAAACAAAAGTTATTTTCTTCATTTCTAGTAAATCTACACTTTTTAGAATAAGACAGTATTCCAAATCAACAAAACTAACCTCCTCCTTTTAGAGGGGCAGGCTTGTCCACAAAGTCTTTGTGCAAGACTTCCATTCACTGATTATTAATGAAGAGAGGAAGAAAACTTTCTTTTTCCAATAACAGGATCAACAATTATCTTTCTTAATGATATTTAACAAAGGAAAACAAATGATTAAATAAATCTCCAAGAATATCCATTTATTGAGCTAATACTCTACATGACTGCTAATACCTGGCAGTATGCTGAATTTGCAGTAACAAAGCTCATTAAATCACCATAGATCTCCCTAAGAAGACTCCTCATGAAATCAGACATAACAGCTACAGAAGTGTGTCCTGTCCATCTCTACACTAACAAATGCTTACAATTATGTGGTCACTCCTGGATTGGTATATGATGGAGTTTTGGTCAACTGCTGATTAGAACATTGGCATTTTCTGATAATATACCTAAGGAAACTTTTTTGTATAGAAATAACATTATTGTGAAGATTTTTTAAAATAGTACATTGAGTAAACTACTTCTTATGGCAACACACTTTAAATGAGTGCTTTAAACCACTGAAGATAGAAGTAAGTATGGAATTTTTGGTTTTTGCTGTTAAGAACATTCTCTTCTTACTTGGAACAATAAGCCTTTTGTTTATCAGTTGTCATTAAAAATTTGACAGTGATATTGTCTACTGATAGATGCCATTCACCTGACAGGTGACCTGCAACATTGTATTTTTACTCTTGGGCTCCATGTTAGTTGGTTTTCTAACTCAGATGTCTTTTGAAAAGAAAACATAATTATTCAAGGGAGTATCATGTTTTAAAAACCCACAAGCTCAATGCTCAGCAAAATTTAGCAGCTCTCATTTGTTGAAATAAGCCCATGGTGTTATTAATTTCATTCTATTTATTAAGAGTGTGTGTGCTCGGTTACTCAGTCACATCTGACTCTTTGCCACCCCATGGACTGTAGCCCGCCAGGCTCCTCTGTGCATGAGATTTCCCAGGCAAGAATGCTAGAGTGGGTTGCCATTTCCTCCTCCACGGGATTTTCCTGACCCAAGAATCGAACCTGTGTCTCCTTCATTGGCAGGTTACCAATGCACCACCTGGGAATCTCATTTATTAAGAATAACTGATAAAAAAAGGCCATGCCAAACTTCCTGGAGAAAATGACTTTAGTTTCAAACTGACTAAGAATTGATGTCACCATTCACCTTTACTAGGTTATTTTTTGTATGTTGTTAGCCTTCAGTCCTTAGAAGCATATGGTCTCATAAAATGAAATTTTATCAAATGTAGAATGTTTATTTGCAAACAGACGTCAAAATACTTATATGACCTGTGTGTCAGCTTGATGTAGTCTAAACTATTTGTCTTTTTAAATACTCTAACAGCACCTTCCATGAAAGGCTCGTTAGAGACTTCTGCAGCAATATTCCAGCTATCTTTCTGGTTAGATGACAACGTTGCTTGCCAAACCAGGATTGTGAAGCCCAGGACCTATATTGGGCTCACTTAATTCTACCCCTTTTCAAGAAGAGGAGTGTCTGTGTTACATTTGAAACTAATTTTGAACACCACTCATTTTTGGCTCAGATGATAAAGCATCTACCTGCAACGGAGGATACCTGGGTTCAATCCCTGGGTCAGGAAGATTCCCTGGAGAAGGAAATGGCTACCACTCCAGTATTCTTGCCTAGAGAATTCCATGGACAGGGGAGCCTGGTGGGCCATAGTCCATGGGGTGGCAAAGAGTCAAACACAAACTGAGTGACTAACACTTTCACTACCAATAAAGCCATCTTAATACTAATATCCATTATTCTAATTTAAAAAACTGTGTTAATAGGAGATAAATGTAGACGACACTTGTGGGAGTTGTTTTGAGAATATGAGCTTCTGATTAATTTTGGAGGGGGTTAACTAGTTTATACTTGGGTTCTATATTTCTGATTAGTGTACTTCAAATACAGACATTTTTTATCCCTTACACAGGACTATAAGTTAAACATATTGGACACATACGTGTGTATCTCATTGTCTGTGCTGAAGTATATTCAGTTCAGTTCAGTTCAGTTCAGTCGCTCAGTCATGTCCGACTCTTTGCGACCCCATGAATTGCAGCATGCCAGGCCTCCCTGTCCATCACCAACTCCCAGAGTTCACTCAAAGTCACGTCCATCGAGTCAGTGATGCCATCCAACCATCTCATCCTCTGTCGTCCCCTTCTCCTCCTGCCCCCAATCCCTCCCAGCATCAGAGTCTTTTCCAATGAGTCAACTCTTCGCACGAGGTGGCCAAAGTACTGGAGTTTCAGCTTTAGCATCATTCCCTCCAAAGAAATCCCAGGGCTGATCTCCTTCAGAATGGACTGGTTGGATCTCCTTGAAGTCCAAGGGACTCTCAAGAGTCTTCTCCAACACCACAGTTCAAAAGCTTCAATTCTTTGGCGCTCAGCCTTATTCACAGTCCAACTCTCACATTTATACATGACCACAGGAAAAACCATAGCCTTGACTAGACGGACCTTTGTTGGCAAAGTAATGTCTCTGCTTTTGAATATGCTATCTAGGTTGGTCATAACTTTCCTTCCAAGGAGTTGCTGCTGCTACTGCTAAGTCGCTTCAGTCGTGTCTGACTTTGCGACCCCATAGACGGCAGCCCAGTCCCTGGGATTCTCCAGGCAAGAACACTGGAGTGGGTTGCCATTTCCTTCTCCAATGCATGAAAGTGAAAAGTGAAAATGAAGTCGCTCAGTCATGTCCGACTCTTAGCGACCTCATGGACTGCAGCCTACCAGGCTCCTCTGCCCATGGGATTTTCCAGGCAAAAGTATTGGAGTGGGGTGCCATTGCCTTCTCTGACACCTCACTACAGAGCCCCCCAAAAAGTCACGTACTGCCTTACCTACTTGTGACCTTCTCTCCTGTGAGCCCTTTTCCCAGAAGGCCAACCCCCCTAGGAGTAAGCGTCTTTTAATTTCATGGCTGCAGTCACCATCTGCAGTGATTTTGAAGTATATTAAGTAATAACATTAAATATTTGTCTTTGCACGTGTCCTAGATACTCTATTCTTGCTCTCAGTGGAGGAGATCTATCCAGAGTTGCTTGTGTCTTGTTTTCATTCTTGTAGTTTTAACTAACTCCCAAATTTGTATCATTTCCCAGGTTGACGTATGTACTGATTTTCTTTTACTTTTTTTCCATGATTTGTAACAGTATCTCTCAAACCTAAGTAAACTTTGGAATATACTAGGGAACTTTAAAAAAACAAAAACATCTTTCTGGATTCTACCCTGGAAAATCTGATTTAGAATTTTTGGAGTAAGCCCTAGAATCTTTATTTTAAAGTGTTCTCCAATTAATTCTGGTGCAGCCTGCTGCCAAGCAGTTGTTCAAGAGGAACTAGAGAGGACTATTGCTACTTAAGTATGACCATTTGACGGCAGAAAAATATATTAGGAACTGAGCATGGTGTTTCCTTTCCAGTTTTTCCACATTTTAATACACCAGCTTCCTCTTAGTGCCCCAGCATTGTGGTCTGGAAGTCACTTTGGCCACATTGTTCTGTTTTTGTTTCACTAGTTTGTGGACGGCCATTTCAGTATTTGTGGCCACCAGTCTATTCTGGCTCTCCTCACCGAATACTTAATGGCACCTGGTAACTTCTCCTTGCCTCTCCTGTCTTGCTCTTGCTCCTAAGAGCAAGCAGCCCTTAGGAGAACTTTCTTAGAAACATAGCAATCAGTATATTGCCTACAGTTCAAATCCACTCTTCATACGTTCTCTTCAACCGATTTGTATTGTAATCAGATCATCTTGAAAAGACACTGCTGCTGCTAAGTCGCTTCAGTTGTGTCCGACTCTGTGCGACCCCATAGACGGCAGCCCACCAGGCTCCCCCGTCCCTGGGATTCTCCAGGCAAGAACACTGGAGTGGGTTGCCATTTCCTTCTCCAATGCATGAAAGTGAAAAGTGAAAGTGAATGCCATATACTTGTTTAATATGTATTAATTTCTTTAAATCTGAAAAGTGCTGTTTTAACTTTCTGGAATGCCTATCCCTTAATATTGATAACTAGCCTTCCAGATTGACCCCATTTGGCCATAATCATACATCACCTACTACATATGTAAGAGACTATACTTTAAGTTGTTTGTGGCTGATTTCATTAGCATAAGAGGACAATCAAGGTGATACAAGAACACCCAAATTACCCAAGTTCTGAAGCACTTTACCAGTAGCAGAACCTAGGCTCTCATATAAGCTTTTTTTTTTTTTCCTTCCAAAAGATGCTACTGTTCAATACAGTGGCCACTAGCCATTCTGTGGCAATTTAAATTGAATACGTTTTTAAATTGGGTTCCTCAGTTACATTAGTTACATTTGAAGTGCTCCTGAGCCCTTTGTGGCTGTTAGGTGCAGTACTGGGCAGCTCAAATTATATGTCCATTTTTGCAGAAAGTTTGAATGGACAAACTGCTGCTGCTCTGAGTCCCTCTGGGACCATCTGGGTGTCCCAAAGGTAGGAAGAAACTCACATTTTTTCCAGTATCAATGTAACCCACAGCCTCTATTGCTGTTATCATGACTCTCCTAAGGACTTAGTGCAGTTAGGGGTTATCCATTTTCCTCAGGCTCCTTCTACTGCTTCGCTTTGTCTTCCTATGTTCATGTGCTTGACTGAGGCTTTCTTAGTCTGCCACTGATGTGAGAAGTTGCACGGCACCACAGGCATGATACACACACACACACACACACATGTGCACACACACACACATATGTTTAAATTAAACCCTTTATTTGAGATGACTGTGGGCCTGTGAAATTGCAGTAATAATACAGAGAAACCCCATGTAACCTTCATCTAGTTTCTAATGGTTGTCACGTGTTACAAAACTAAGGTGCATCTCAGCCAGGATATTGGCATTGATACAGTGAAGGTGCAGAGCATTTCTGTCCTCATGTCGCTCCTGTGGCCTTTTTATAGCCACACCGACTTCCTTCCCACTCCCCCCATCTCCTACTTAACCCCTTTTAACCATTATTCTGTTCAGCATTTCGATAATTTTTTCATTTCAAAAGTGTTATGTAAACAGAAACATGCAGCATATAACCTTTTGGAATTGACCTTTTCACTCAGCATAATTCTCTGAAGATTAATACAGATTTTTGGATGAATTAATAGTTCTTTTTTTCCTGCTGAGGGGTATCCATAGTACGGATGTACCACAACTTATTTAGCTATTCACATGTTAAAGGATATTTGGCATGTTTCCAGTTTGGGGCTATTCTAAAAAAAGCTGCTGCAAACATTTGTAGACAGGATTTTATGTGAAAATAATTTTTTTATTTCTCTGGGATTAATGCCCAAGAGTGAAATACTGGTAGTTACATGTTTAGTTATGTTTTTAAGAAACTGCCAAACTGTGTTTTCCTGTGACTCTACCATTTTACATTCTCTTCCAACAATGTACAAGTATTTCAGCTTTTCTGCATCCTCACCAGAATTTGTTGTTGTGACTTTTTTTGTTTTAGCTATTTTGAGAAGTATATAGTGATTCTCATTGTGCTTTTAATTTGCACTCAGTAATGGCTAACAATGTTTTCATCTGCCATCTGTGTTTCTTCCTCAGTGAAATGATTGCTCATGTCTTTTGCCCATTTTCTAATGGGATTGTTTGATCTTTTACTATTTGATTTAATTCTCTGTAAATTCTATATCCATGGATTGCAAATGTTTTCTTCTAATCTGTAGCTTGTCTTTTCATTTTTTTCACATTGGCTTTTACCTAGAGTTCTTTTTATTAAAATTATTTTGAATGTGTGTTAAATTTTGCCAAATGCTTTTTCTATATCAATTTAGATGGTCATATGCTTTTCCTTCTCTAGCCTATTTAATATAGAGGATTGTACTGGTTGGTTTTGAATATATGAACCAACCTTGTATCTTTGGGATTAACCACACTTAGTTAATATACAGTTTTTAAATATATTGCTGTATTCTATTAGCTAAAATTTTGTGAATGATTTTTTTGTCTATATTGGTAGAAGTATTGGTCTGCAATTTTCTTTCTTGTGATGTCTGTCTGATTTTGGTAGTATTAGAATCATAAAATAAATTGGTACATATTCTCCCTTCTCCTTTCTGAAAGAAATTGTATAGAATTGGTGAAAATACTTCCGTTTAAGTTTGATAGAATTCTGTAGTGAAACAACCAGGGGCTGGAGTTTTCTTTTATAGGACTTTGTAATTATTAATCAATTATCAGAATAAAGAACTGAAACAATTATTTATTTTGTTTTGGGTGAGTTGTGGTATATTGTGGTTTTTGAGGAACTGGTTCATTTCACCTTAGTTGTTGAATTATGTAGGTTAAGTTGTTTGTAGGATTCTCTTTTTTCCTTTTGCCATCTGGAGGGTCTGCAGTGATTATCTTCTCATTTATTCCTCTTATTTGAAATGTATCTTCTTTCTTTTTCAGAGTTTCTAATGGTTGAAATCTTTATTGATCTTTTCAAGGAATCATCTTTCATTGATTTTTCTCTCTATATTATTTTCTTTCCAAGTTCTTAATGAAAAGGCTTAGAATATTTAACTTGAGATTTTTCTTTTTTAATATCATCATTTAGTAATATACATTTCCCCTCTGTACTTCCTTATCCTTGTCAAAATTTGTGGTTGCAATTGTTGCAATTTTCTTTAGGCCTACAGATTATTTGGAGGTATGGCATTAGGTTTTTAAGTGTTTGGAGAATTTTTGTTATCTTTCTGTTATTTATTTTAGTTTAATTCATTGTAATCAGAGAATACTATGATTCAGTTCTTTAAATTTGTTGAGGTTTGTTTCATGGTTCAGAATATCTCAGAACGGATGGGCACTTGAAAGCAATCTTCTTCTTTTTTTTTTTTTTTAATTTTATTTTATTTTTAAACTTTACATAATTGTATTAGTTTTGCCAAATATCAAAATGAATCTGCCACAGGTATGCATGTGTTCCCCATCCTGAACCCTCCTCCCTCCTCCCTCCCCATACCATCCCTCGTTAGATAGATTATCAGTAAGGATATAGAAGATTGCTTTCAATCTTCTATATCCTTACTGATAATCTAATGTTTTGTCGGTTGTGGAGTGATGGATGTTGAAGTCTCCAACTATAACTGTGGATTTGTCTATTTCTCCTTTCAGTTGAATCAGTTTTTGTTGACATATTTTGTAGCTCCCTTGTTTGATATATACATATTTAAGATTGCTGTATTTTCTTGGTATATTGACCCTTTTATCATTACATAATATATATCCCTGTCCTTAGCAATTTTCTTCAATCTGAAGTTTACTGTATTTGATGTTAATATAGCTCCTCCTGCTTTCCTTTGATAGATTTTTGCGTGATATATCTTTTTCCAACCATTTTCTTTCAGCCTGTCTATATTGCTATATTTGAAGTATTTTGTAGATAGCATATTTTTGGGTCATTTTTTTTTTCTACTCCACTCTATCAAACTCTTTTAATTGATGTATTTAGACTGTTTACATTTAATGTAACTATTGTTATGTCAAAGCTTAAGTCTGTTATATATTTAGTTTTCTGTTTGGTTTCTGATTTTTATTTCTCCAACAGGAGATGAGATGCATTGCCTCGTTATTGCTAGGTGGGGTTAGAAGCCCAGGTTCTCCTTTCAGCCTCTTTTGACACCCAAAGGAGAAGGGCTCCTTCTTACTGCTGGTCATAGTGGGACTACTGACTCCTCATGAGTTTTTCACTGATACCACTCTTGATAGGAGGGATAATAGTGCCTCATTACTCTTGTGAGTAATGGTCTCTTGTGGCGAGGGGGTGCCTAATTACATTGGGCAGTAGTGGAAATCCTGATATTTCACTGACATCCTCTGATTTCACTGCAAGGGGGAGGAGTTGGAAGTCTAGACTCCTCACTTGGTTTCCCTGAAAGAAAATGGGAATTTATTACTTAGTCTTACAAAGATATAAGTCTCATCTCTCAATTCTGCCTTTTCTGACACCACCTCAGCAAGGGGTGGGTGAACTTCTTACTACACTCACTGAGGGTGCAATTCTAATAACTCTACCCAGCCTTTTCTGGTGTAGGTGGTTGTGAAACTAACCATTTTTCTGTGGTGTTTGGCTTGAGTAGAGTGATCATTGTCAAAAAGCTTTCTATTTTACTAGGCTGTTCCTTTCCTGACTTTTTGGCTAGAGAGAACAGAATTTATTGGAGTTTTTTTTTGTCTGTACACATTGGCATTTCTAGGTTGCCAGCATCTTTAGTTGCAAGTCTGGAGTATATGAGGTTAGGAAAATGTATGTCTACTTCATCTTTCCAGATACAGAAGTCTCAGCTGAAGCACCTTTTAATAAGACTTTAAACTTGAGATAAATACTCCTAGGACTCAATAAATATTTGTTAAGTGGTCTTATAAATTTAATACAGATGTCCTATTCATAGAGCCCAAACCCAGACCCTTTCTCCTAGTACATGTTGTTTTTTTTTCATAGTAATTATCTTTTTATAATCATATATTTGTATGGTTCTTTGATTAATGCCTTTTATTTCAGTATATTAAATATTTCATGAAGGTTAAGGTCATACATCATTTATATCATTATAAATGATATTATATCAGTAGTAATATATCAGGTCACCATTATATCAGTAGTACTTATCATAGTTATTTTGCTTGGCACATAGCATGTATTCAGTTAATTTGTTGATTAGATTAATGTGGAACCACAGATACAGAGGGCTGACTGTATAGTATATGCAGATTTTCAGCCACCTGGAAGGTGGCACCCCAAACCCCTGCAATGTTCAAGAGTCAACTGTATTTGTGTGGATGGGGTAAACAGACAAGGTAATTTTCAACCAGAGCCACCAGCCGAAGCCACTAGTCGTCCCAGACCTACCTTAGTTGATCACCTCAAGGAAGACGAATTTCAATATGCTGGTATACTTGTAACCCATTTGTGGCAAACTAAGACGCTTACTCCTTGGAAGGAAAGTTATGACCAACCAAGACAGCATATTCAAAAGCAGAGACATTACTTTGCCAACAAAGGTTCGTCTAGTTAAGGCTATGGTTTTTCCTGTGGTCATGTATGAATGTGAGAGTTGGACTGTGAAGAAGGCTGAGCGCCGAAGAATTGATGCTTTTGAACTGTGGTGTTGGAGAAGATTCTTGAGAGTCCCTTGGACTGCAAGGAGATCCAAGCAGTCCATTCTGAAGGAGATCAGCCCTGGGATTTCTTTGGAGGGAATGATGCTAAAGCTGAAACTCCAGTACTTTGGCCACCTCATGGGAAGAGTTGACTCATTGGAAAAGACTCTGACGCTGGGAGGGATTGGGGGCAGGAGGAAAAGGGGACAACAGAGGATGAGATGGCTGGATGGCATCACTGACTCGATGGATGTGAGTCTGGGTGAACTCCGGGAGTTGGTGATGGACAGGGAGGCCTGGCATGCTGCGATTCATGGGGTCTCAAAGAGTTGGACACGACTGAGCGACTGAACTGAACTGAACTGAAGGTTCCTTAGTACAGGATGGGAAAAAAATTTATCTTTGATGTATGCTTCTTGATTCCCAGCCCAAGTCTGTCTTTTCAAGTTTCTGTTTTCACTTCCGTAATTTTCTCTTTTTAGAATGACAAGAAAATAACATTTTTTTATTCAGGAGAACCCCCATGCCTATCCACAGGAAGTCATTCATCTTTCATCTTAACCAAGAAAATCACACCAGTTTACAATAGTATAACATTATATTGAGTTATTTTGTCTTAAACAACATCATATGAAATAATAATAATGACACCAATGATGGCTAATGTTTCAGTTCAGTTCAGTTCAGTCAGTCAGTCAATTGAGCCCTAAATAGGTGCCAGATTCTGGGTTGTACACTTAAAAATTGATTTTCTATTTTGATCCTCAAAGCAACTATCTGAGGTAAAATTGCTATCCTCATTTTAAAGATAAATAAATGGAGGTTCTAGCCCATTTTACAGAAGATATTGCCTGAAGTCACATATTTATCAAATGTAGGTTCTACTTTTGACACTGACTCTAGAGAAGGCACTTTTACCTGTGATTTTTACCTAGTTACATGCCTAAGAATGAGTACAGAGAGGAAGTTGTGTATGCGTGTATTCAACAGTTGTGTCTCTTAATAGAGATAAAGTTCAGCCCTGAAATTTCATCCTTCAGTCTCAATGCCAGCAACAAACCTATCTTTTGTGTTTCAAATAAAAATGTACATTTTTTCTTCATAAGACAATGTAAATTTTATAGGCACATGAAGCCTAATTTAAATCCTGAAATATGCATAAATTTTCCTTACCATTTGAGAGACTATTAACTGTCCCGGTACCTGTATCTGTTCTCTCGGTCTTCTATGGTAACAGAGATTTCAGCTGTGAACACAGCTGCCTGGTTAAAGATACCCATCTCTTGAAGCTTAAAGTATCCACTTGATTATGCTTTAGCTAATGGACTGAGATAGTAGGTGACATTTGAAATTTCTATTGCATGCCACTGAAACAAAAAGAATGTTTCCTTCTCTTCATCTCTCTTTCTCACTAGTTGAAATTCAAACATGGTGGTAGGTGCTGAAGCAGCCACCTTAGAACATCCCCACAGGCACTATCAAACCTTTTCTGGAACAGTCAGTGGCATGTGTGTTTTTGAGGGGCATGATGCCTTGTTGCAGAACTGCACAAATGCCATTGACATCCAAGTAAGTTGTGCTTCAGGTACTTTTATAATGGGCAACCTATGCTGTAAGCAGTGGCCCTGAACATATTTCCATCATTGGACAGATTGATTTGTTTTAAAGAACAATGGATTATGACTATCTTCAGACATTTTAAGGCTGCTATATATGAGAATTAAATAACTGTTTTCTGTATGATTCCAAGGATAAGCATAGTTCTCAGTGTCTCTATACCCTATAGGAACACATATTACACTTAAAATGCAGAGCTTTTAACAATAAGAATTTCTCAAAAGCATGCATGCACACCAAGTGTGTCACACTAAAATAATTGGAATTCCACCATTGAAAGTATTCAAATATAGTTTAGACAACCAGTTGGTAGAGATATTGTATAGAGACTCAGTCATTTTAATATATTAGTAGGATGTGATGGTATTTAAGCTCCTGACACTAAGACTAGTGATTCAAGAGATCATTAGAAATAATGGCACTTGGCTGAGAAATAAAAATGAAATTGAAAGTCATCCTATGGCTGCCATTGGGCTATATATAGTTGTGATTATTATCAAGTTAGATGTTTTATGCCTTAATTCAGGCAGCCACCTGAAAAAAAAAATGATGGATGAAGAGTCTGTATTCTGCCAGATTTCTTTTAACTAGGCCTTTGAGAGTAAATTAGCCAAAACGGACAACTAAAATCTTTAAAAATAAATATCTCCCAAGGGGGCTTAAAGAAAGCAAGAAAAGTCAGAGTACAGAACTGGGCTCAGAATAATTTATACCTGGCATGCTATCTTCAATTGATGGATAGTCACTTGGAAATTTATGTTGAGGCGGATTATTAGGCCTCATCTTGATTCAGCTGGAAATGTGCCATGGATGATTATTGATGGGAAGAGAGAATGGAAGAATATAGTTTAGATATTTGCCATTTCTCTCATTGAGAATACCTGGCACACTAGCCAGATAGAACTCACAAAATTCATCTCTTAGGGGATTTCACGTGCTCCTGGCTTTGTTCCTTAGCTGTGTAGATGCAGCAGTTCAAAGTGTCCAGGTTCAGTTAGGTTCAAGCACTGTCTCATACAACTCAGAAGAGTATAATGTACAAATCAGAATGCCAGTGTAATAGTTTGCAATTAGAACTATTACTGTCAAGTTGATTAAAATTCCTGTGTCTTTCAGTCAGGGCACTCAGGCCACTGGTGATATTGAGATAGATGAGTTAATAATACTGATTTTGTATATTACATTATAACTTTCCCTTTTCTAGTATATTCAGATTTTTCTCTAACTCTAACTCCCTGAGACTACATCCTGGTTCCCTGCACAGACTGACTGTGGTCATATTTGTACTTAACAGTTTACAGAAGTGCTTCTGAAACTACCTGTAGTGAAGGCCCAGTTTATTTTCTTTGCCCAATCCATTATAAATGGGTAATTTAATACAAATGAATTATTATAAAAATAAAAAATAAAGGCATTTAAATTCAAGTATATATATCTTTATTATTTAATTCCATGGATATAAATTAATTTCAAAATTCATATCTTGTAAGCAAAATAGTTAATGAAGTATTCAGTGCTAATGAACTTAGGGTAAATTATAATATAGTGAAGTTTTATCTTGTATGCATGGAGTAAATGCATTATAGTACATTGGAACCCATGTATAAACAATTCAACCAATGTATTGATATTCTTTAATCAATATGGATATGGGATATGGAGAACAAGTTTATTATTTTAAATGGCTATGGAGGACTACAGCAGCTTTATTTAACATTTAGGATATAATACATAGGCAAATGTATTGAAGTATATAAAATGTACTTGAAATCAAGTCATTCCTAAGATAATAAACCAACTCTGAATGCAACATTGTTCATATAATTATATGAACATATGATTATGACATTATTTATGATGTAATTTTGAGAATTAAAATCTGGGTAAAGCCAGGGGAATATTTGGTCAATAATAATATTGGGAGATACAAACTATTGACTTGCTCCATCATCATAGGGAAATGTTTCATAGCTATGTAGGAGGGATACTCATTTCATACACCCTGAGTTCCCTTGTTCTGATACTTGTTGCCACAAAGAGCCATGATGATGACTTCTATGGTTACACCAACTTACAAACCCTCTAAGCACAATTTTATTTAATCTACTAAATTGATTCTACCATTAAACAAACTTTAAATTTTTAGCTGGTGCATGACACTGAATCTTTCTCCATCAACTACTAAAACCTGATTGTCTAAATGCTGCATATTTTACTCAGAGTAGTTGAAAAGTTAGATATTTTCTGGCCTCACTATGATTTTAATCTGCTTTATTGACTCTTGGATTCCATTATTTTCAACCTATTGTGGCTTTCATTGCTTCCATGTTCAGACTTTTTAAGACTCACCAACATTCACTATAGTTTCTAGCGTATTTCTGTCTTTAAACTTGATTTCTCAGTTAACACTTAAACCTAAAATTCACCAGAAAAAAACCCCACACTGGTAGAAGTAAGAGAGATTATACCTTAGCTTTCTTTGGTATTGGTCATCATTTGCCTTAATACTTGGTGCCACTGTTTTGCCCTCCTCATATTGATAGTTTGGCAGAAGGAATGAGAGTCTCTATGATCTTGAAAGATCATTTCCTATTAATATTCAGATGTACCTCTCAGTGGTACACCTCTCAGATATACCTGATATCCAGCTGGTGGAATCCATCCCTAGTAAAGCTGCAAGTTTGCTGTTTTATGCTTACTTATTTGCAAACTACATTCGTATATCATATTCATCTATTTTTAGATATATTCTTCATGTCGTGGGTGGGAATGACTTTGTCTATGCCATACGGGGGATGGAGACAGTTCTCTTTATGGAAGACTGGCTATGTAAGAATAATAACAAAGAATAACTTTGTCACAACTGTTTATGAGTAGCAATGATAAATCTCTACTAACAAGCCTAATCCATAGATAGTGTCATACGATATCAGTTTGACTTTACAGAGTAAATTAAATCAAACTTAGATCATTTTATGAACCTCATCCTCAAGCCCAGCAATATAAAAATGATAAACATAATGGAAAAACAGAAAATTTAGCCCCAGAGATTCATATTATAGAATTACTTGCTCTTAATATTCTCTGTCTAGGGAATTCACAAGGTGACCAGCTAATCTCACATATACTTGTACATTTGTTATTAGAGATATAATCCATGCCAAAGCCTTGGGTTCAGTTCAGTTCAGTTCAGTTGCTCAGTTGTGTCTGACTCTTTGCGACCCCATGAATCACAGCACGCCGGGCCTCCCTGTCCATCACCAACTCCCGGAGTTCACTCAGACTCACGTCCATCGAGTCAGTGATGCTATCCAGCCATCTCATCCTCTGTCGTCCCCTTCTCCTCCTGCCCCCAATCCCTCCCAGCATCAGAGTGTTTTCCAATGAGTCAACTCTTCGCACAAGGTGGCCAAAGTACTGGAGTTTCAGCTTCAGCATCATTCCCTCCAAAGAAATCCCAGGGCTGATCTCCTTCAGAATGGACTGCTTGGATCTCCTTGCAGTCCAAGGGACTCTCAAGAATCTTCTCCAACACCACAGTTCAAAAGCATCAATTCTTTGGCTCTCAGCCTTCTTCACAGTCCAACTCTCACATTTATACATGACCACAGGAAAAACCATAGCCTTGACTAGACGGACCTTTGTTGGCAAAGTAATGTCTCTGCTTTTGAATATGCTATCTAGGTTGGACATAACTTTCCTTCCAAGGAATAAGCATCTTTTAATTTCATGGCTGTAGTCACCATCTGCAGTGATTTTGGAGCCCAAAAAAATAAAGTCTGCCACTGTTTCCACTGTTTCCCCATCTATTTTACATGAAGTGATGGGACCAGATGCCATGATCTTCATTTTCTGAATGTTGAGCTTTAAGCCAACTTTTTCACTCTCCACTTTCACTCTCATCAAGAGGCTTTTGAGTTCGTCTTCACTTTCTGCCATAAGGGTGGTGTCATCTGCATATCTGAGGTTATTGATATTTCTCCTGGCAATCTTGATTCCAGCTTGTGCTTCTTCCAGTCCAGCGTTTCTCATGATGTACTCTGCATAGAAGTTAAATAAGCAGGGTGACAATATACAGCCTTGACGTACTCCTTTTCCTATTTGGAACCAGTCTGTTGTTCCATGTCCAGTTCTAACTATTGCTTCCTGACCTGCATACAGCCTTGGGTTAACTATGTTTTAAACTGTTGATGGAGAAAGACTTCTACTCTATTCCCAGTAACTTGTTGTCATTTACAGTAAAGCTAAGTTATAATTTAACATTCACTAAGGATCTAAATACTAATCAACAAAAGAGGTGCAATTATTTGTGCACATGTGAGGAGGGGTATAAATATAGTTAAGATGATATTTTTCTTTAGGAAAGCATAGAAAATTCTAATGTATTTATATATATCAATGGTCAGAAAATAATACCACAACTGCAGGCTGTGTAATGATCACACAGCGGTTATAATGGAGATACATGTTATCCTGCTTATTTAACTTCTATGCAGAGTACACCATGAGAAATGCTGGGCTGGAGGAAGCACAAGCTGGGCTCAAGATTACCAGGAGAAACATCAATAACCTCAGATATGCAGATGACACCACCCTTATGGCAGAAAGTGAAGAGGAACTCAAAAGCCTCTTGATGAGAGTGAAAGTGGAGAGTGAAAAAGTTGGCTTAAAGCTCAACATTCAGAAAATGAAGATCATGGCATCTGGTCCCATCACTTCATGTAAAATAGATGGGGAAACAGTGGAAACAGTGGCAGACTTTATTTTTTTGGGCTCCAAAATCACTGCAGATGGTGACTACAGCCATGAAATTAAAAGATGCTTATTCCTTGGAAGGAAAGTTATGTCCAACCTAGATAGCATATTCAAAAGCAGAGACATTACTTTGCCAACAAAGGTCCGTCTAGTCAAGGCTATGGTTTTTCCAGTGGTCATGTATGGGTGTGAGAGTTGGACTATAAAGAAACCTGAGCACCGAACAATCGATGCTTTTGAACTGCGGTGTTGGAGAAGACTCTTGAGAGTCCCTTGGACTGCAAGGAGATCCAACCAGTCCATCCTAAAGGAGATCAGTCCTGGGTGTTCATTGGAAGGACTGATGTTGAAGCTGAAACTCCAATACTTTGGCCACCTGATGTGAAGAGCTGACTCATTTGAAAGGACCCTGACAGCTGGGAAAGATTGAGGACAGGAGGAGAAGGGGACGACAGAGGATGAGATGATTGGATGGCATCACTAACTCAATGGACATGGGTTTGGATGGATTCCGGGATTTGGTGATGGACAGGGAGGCCTGGCGTGCTGCGGTTAATGGAGTCGCAAAGAGTCGGACACGACTGAGTGACTGAACTGAACTGACATGAAATTACTATTAGAGCACAGAGAAAAGAATTAATTCTTAGGTGGAAATAAAGGAAGGCTTTGAAGAAGACAATGAATGAGCTAAATTTTTAGGGTTGGTTGAACTTAGACAGACTGATGATGGAATGAGTGGTTGGCATGGCAGGGCTGAGAAGTGATGGCAAGGGGAATGGAGGAAAGGATTACATGCTGAGTAAAGGAAAAAAAAGCCTCTAACAAGTTTCCTCTTTCCTGACTGCCACACATTTTCAACTTTGTAAAAGAAAAGGAAGAAAAGCTTTGGAACCAATTTTTTTTTTTTTCCCTGTGTGATCCCAGCATTGCTTATGTGGATTGTCAAATAAGGGATGGACTCATAAAAAGATATTAATGTGTCATTTTTATTGAGCAAAGTAGCATTACAGAACAGGTGATTTCAAAGGCACATGACTCTTTCATTACAGCCTTCAGGGGCAATGTTTGATCACTGAAAACAGGCTGCTTTGTTCCAGCTTTCTCTGATGTTTGGCATTATCCTGAATACATATGCTCTGACTTGGAAAGAATCAGTCTGTAAAGATTTAATAGATTTGAGATTTGCATATTGAAAATGCATGTCTTGTGGTTAAAAATGAAATGAAAACTATTTTTATATCTATATACACACAACACATTATTCAGACACACATCTCAGCAATTTTTTTAAGGCAATTAGGCACATTATAATGTGCTTGTTCTGAGATTATGAGTGTTGGCTGTTTTTTAAATTAACCATTTTATATTTTCACTGAGGAAAAATGTATTGTAAGAGACATAATAATGATAACAATGTACAAGAACTCTTCAAGTTTCAGGAGTTTGTGATTTGCTGTATTTCTTGTCACCTATCATGGACATAACTTTCTAGAGTTGGGTATCACTGACTTCTCTCTTTATTAAAAATGAGTTCATAGCTTTCTTACTTAGAGAAAATCGCAAGTCACAAAGAATTAAAGACAAGTATTAAAGATTAACATTCTCATGAGGCTCTTTTCCTTGTATGACTGAAAAAAAAGGGGGGAGGGATTTTCTTTTTTCAAAAGAAGAGGGATGATTAGAAAGAGACCTGAAGTGGCAAAAGGTTTTTGTATGGTGACAAAAACTCATAGAATTTTCTCTTAGAATTTTGACTTCTGTCCCCTATGAGTTGATGTGTAATCTCACATAAACTCATCTTTTAATTTTGAATTCCGGTGGAACCTTTGCAAAAGAGATGACATTCCAAGTGAGTCAGTTTGCTATACATTACATCTGCAATTAGACATTCATTGCGTTGAAGTTAAGCCAGACTTCTGCTGAAATGGGAAAGATCAAATTATATTCCATTTCATGTGACAAAAATCTTACCATGTCACTTTGCTATTTTAAATCCTTCCCTTTCCATATCCCCACTGACACATCCTCTGCCTCAGTGACACTGAATGCTTCCTCTACCTGACATGTCCTTCTCTCTGCTGAGTCTTGCTACAATCTCAGAACAGAGACTATTTCAGTTATACATTTGTTGTCTAGACCAGTGCTTTCCAGACCTTAATGTACTTATGAATCATCTGGGGATCTTGTTAAAAATGCAGGTTCTGATTCAGCAGGTCTGGGGTCTGGCTAAGATCCTAACAAGCTCCCAGGTGATGCGGCAGTCCACACTTTGGATAGCAAGCGCCTAGATATGTATGACCTCTCATTAAATTGGTATTAGTTCCTGAACCCTGATAACTGAAAATGTAAATTCTCTAACTCTGAGGTTGCTTCAGACTTTAACTGTTTTATTGTTGTTGTTTATTGGTAATTTTATAAACACACTGCATGATCTGGATTCCCTCTAATTCTCCAGTCTCCTTTCTTACCAGTTACCACTTCTTACTTATATTTGAGACATAAAATATTATGTGAAGTTTCCAGAATGTATCAGACTCTTTCACACTTCACTGCCTTTTCAAATACTATATCCTCTCCTGCCCTAACATCTTGTGAGGTTTCCTTTAAAACTCAGCTAGGCTGTCGTCTCCTGCATAATTCTTTCTCTAATCTCTCTACCATGTAATTGCTTAGTTAAATGCTGCCAATTTACTCCCACAATGCCCTGTATTTTCTGTATTATAGCGTTCTTATAATCTGCTGCAATTGTTTGCTTACTTGTCTCTTCCCTTCAAAACAGTGCTTCTATGGAGAAAACATATGCATTGGACCTCTAATGCATGCGTGTGTGCTCAGTTACTTCAGCTGTGTTTGACTCTTTGTGACCCTATGGACTGTAAGCCACCAGTGTCCTCTGTCCATGGCATTATTCCAGCAAGAATACTGGAGTGGCTTGCCATTTCTTCCTCCAGAGGATATTTCTGACTCAGGGATCAAACTCACGTCTCCTGCAGCTCCTGCATTGGCAAAGGAACTCTTTACCACTGAGCCACCTGGGAAGCTTCTATATCTCTAATTACAATGTCAATTAGATTACTGCCAATTAGATTACTGCCAATTACAATGTCTGACACATAGTAAGTGTTCATTAAAGATTGCTCAATAAATGAGGAAGGGAGGTTGATGTGTTGGTAGATATACAATAATATAATGCAGCATTTTTTTCATGAAGCTTAAAATTAAATTGGGAGTAATAGAAACTAAAGTCATAAAAAGTTAAGTACAGGATGAGATAATACTGTAAAAGTAAAATGCTACTGTGAGATTAATTGCCAAATGAGAATCAGCAAATAACTATTCTGAGCTCACTGGAAGAAAATGTCACTGTGGATTTATTATTATTATTTAATATCCCAGTGTATTCCATAAGGGATTTGAGATGGCCAACAACACAATGTATTGAAGTTAATGAAAAGTAATGAACATATGTGTTTGTAGTTAAGGGAATAATGTGAGAAAAGAAGCAAGTTTTGGAAGGATACGAGGAGTGCATACACTAGCTTGTCTGCAAAAATGACCCTCATTTTTGGACAATAAGATTGGTGTGCTAGATTTCATTTCCATTCTGCCTGGAAGGCTGACTCCTGTGGAGTCAGCAGCTCCATTGTCCTCTAGCTTCTGGCTGAACTGGGGTGCACTGGCTTATGATCCAGTGGAGGAAGAGTGAGATCAGGACATTTATGTTCTCATGTTTTTTAGAACTGGCTGTGCTTGTGTGTAAATTGTCCCTTTGTTGAAACCTCTGTGTTGTTGTTCAGTTGCCCAGTTGTGTCCTTTTCTTTCCCACCCCATGGACTGTAGCACACCAGGCCACTCCATCCCTCACCGTCTCCCGAAGTTTGCCCAAGTTCATGTCCATTGCATCAGTATCCATTGCCCAAGTTCATGTCTATTGCATCCATTGCACACATGAGTCATGCTGTGTAAGGCCACCCAAGATGGACCAGGTCATAGTACAGAGTTCTGACAAAACGTGATCCACTGGAGGAGGGAATGGCAAACCACCCCAGAATACTTGCTCTGAGAACCTCATGAATTGTGTAAAACCTCCTTAAATCATTCTGATTTGCATATGTCCCCTGCTCCCTGTTGAGACTGATACAATCACAGAATTGTTTAAAGCTAGATTAAATGCCATTTCCTTCTGCAGAGGATCTTCCTGACCCAGAGATTGAACCTGGGTCTCTTGCATTGCAGGCAAATTCTTTACAGTTTGAGCTACAGGATAGACCTAGATTAAATGCTGGGCTTAATAGCTTTCATAATAACCATTAATGCTATAAAAATGTTTTAGATACCTGCTATATCTGTGAGAAAGGGTCTCAGCAGAGAAAAATTCAGAAAACCAACCAACTAACCTAAAATCTTATGCTCTTATTGTTCATATTTTAGTGTGGTAAAGAGGATTTAAATCATATTGGAGGAAAGGAAATTGATATATTTTAAAATCCCACAGTTCTGCAATGTTTATTTATATCAACCTCTAGTTTCCTGTTTTATTGTAAAGTGACAGTATCACAGAGATGTAGTTTGGGGGTTGTTTCCTGTTCACTGAGGGTAGGTTATCCAGAAGTTTTGCTTCTCCTGTTTCCTGTTGCTCATCTTTTACTTATTTCACTGTTCAATGTTTATCCATCAGGAGATATAAAAGAAAACTTAAATAGATGAAAAATTTAGGTTTGACATCTATGGTAAAAGGTTTCTTAGGAAGCAGACTGAAATCCTGAACTAAAATGAAGCTTTTCAGTTTGCCTGGATTGGTCTGCCCTCTATTGCCATCAGATATTGAGAATTGTTTCCAGCTTGTCAAAAACAAGAGAAAAAGTGGGCAAAATGTTATATTCATGATGATGAAAAGAACTAGGTATTATAAATAGATGTAATGCTCTTAATATGAAACCCAGGTATACAAACCCTCTGTCTTTGGAGATTAGATTGTATTACAACCTTGTTTGCAGTGTTTACTTAGATCATTATTGACTCATGTGGGTTTCACTCTGTGACCTAGCAAGAAAATACCATCAATTCCAGCAGGGAAGACATGGCTGAGCTTGACCTTGGAAAGTTGAGCTAGGGGTACTGAAGAAACCATAAATTCAATTTACAATAATAGCTAAAATAAGATTGTTTACACTTTGCCAGTGGATGAAGTGAAAAATCTAATCTTTTTCCTAGCACATGTTGTACATTTTGCCACGCTTGATTAAATTCCTATTTAGCAGGTGTCTAAGAGAAGAACTGAATAAAAACGCTTCATATGAGGCTTTTGATTCCTACTTTGGTCTTCATTATTGAATTCTTTTTTTCATCCTCTTTTCAGGTTCTATTTATGAAATGTTTGGAAATGAATGCTGTTTGTCAACAGGAGAAGTGATTAAAATTACTGACCTCAAAATTAAGAAAATCATGGCTGAAATTTGTGAGCACGTTGAAGGTTGTGTGTCTCCACAATCATTTGAACTGCCTATGAATTTTCCAGGTACATATTTTGCAACCATTTCTCATTTGTAAAACTGTATTGTTAAATGTTATATAATCTCTACAACTGAAAACAATGAAAAAATGGTATTTTTTGTTTTATTCTAGGGTAGTGGGTGAAAAACTCAAGTCTTATAGTTCAGTGATTTTTAAGGACTAACAGAAGGCAAACATTTTCTTGCCTTTTCAGTAAACATGTTTTACTTAGGGATTAATATTTTCTGCTAAGAGATATTTGTGAGTTCAACTATATGCACCATTAGTTGAGCTAGATAGTGGGAATGAAGAAATTACAGATATATTTTCATAATTTATGTAGAACTAATTAATCTTTCTTAATCATAGTTGCACTCTTTATTCCTAGCTCCCTGGATCACTGCTAAACTTCATTTTCTGGCCTTACTGACAAGTTTGGCTTCTCTTCTTTGTCTAGATAACTCTGTCATCAAAAATTAGCTTAGATATTATGCCTGCTAGAAAACTTTTGCTGAATTTGTAATTCAATCTAGATATCACTCTTCTATGTTACCACAGTATCTTGGGCACCATACTATACACCTTCAGTTCAGTTCAGTTCAGTTCAGTCGCTCAACGTGTCCGACTCTTTGCAACCTCATGAATCGCAGCACACAAGGCCTCTCTGTCCATCACCATCTCCCAGAGTTCACTCAAACTCACATCCATTGAGTCGGTGATGTCACCCAGCCATCTCATTCTCTGTCGTCCCCTTCTCCTCCTGCCCCCAATCCCTCCCAGCATTAGAGTCTTTTCCAATGAGTCAAGTCTTCGCATGAGGTGGCCAAAGTACTGGAGTTTCAACTTTAGCATCAGTCCTTCCAAAGAACACTCAGGGCTGATCTCCTTCAGAATGGACTGGTTGGATCTCCTTGCAGTCCAAGGGACTCTCAAGAGTCTTCTCCAACACCAGAGTTCAAAAGCATCAATTCTTTGGCGCTCAGCTTTCTTCACACTCCAGCTCTCCCATCCATACATGACCACTGGAAAAACCATATCCTTGCCTAGACAGATCTTTGTTGGCAAATTAATGTCTCTGCTTTTCAATATGCTATCTAGGTTGGTCATAACTTTTCTTCCAAGGAGTAAGTGTCTTTTAATTTCATGGCTTCAGTCACCATCTGCAGTGATTTTGGAGTCCCCCAAAACAAAGTCTGACACTATTTCCACTGTTTCCCCATCTATTTCCCATGAAGTGATGGGACCAGATGCCATCATCTTCGTTTTCTGAATACTGAGCTTTAAGCCAACTTTTTCACTCTCCTCTTTCACTTTCATTAAGAGGCTTTTGAGTTCCTCTTCACTTTCTGCCATAAGGGTGGTGTCATCTGCATATCTGAGGTTATTGATATTTCTCCCTGCAATCTTGATTCCAGCTTGCTTCTATCAGCCCAGTGTTTCTCATGATGTACTCTGCATATATGTTAAATAAGCAGGGTGACAATATACAGCCTTGACGTACTCCTTTTTGTCTTATTCTTTAGACCAGAGTTGGCAGGCTTTTTTTGTAAAGGACCAGATGGTAAATATTTAAGACTTCACTTGCCAAATAGTCTTCATAACAACTACTCCACTCTGATGTTGTTACATGAAAGAAGCTACAGACACTACTTAAGCCAGTGGTTGTGGTTCCATATAAATTTATTTCAAAATCAGGGGGTTGGCAGATTTTGACCTGTGAACTATAGTTTGGTGAACTCTGCCTAAGAATAAAACCCATATAGGAGACATCAGAGACACAAGTTCGATCTCTGGGTTGGGAAGACCACTGGAGGAGGTCATGGCAACCCACTGCAGTATTCTTGCCTGGAGAATCCCATGGACAGAGAAGACTGGCAGACTACAGTCCATAGTGTCGCAGAGTTGGATACAACTGAAAAGACTTGTCATGCACGCATGCAATGTGGCAGTAAGGTGTGGCAGGGGTAGAAACATTCTCTAGTCCTATGATTATGTTATAATATTTTCGTGAACTTGTGCCTCTGAATTGTGAACTTCACGAGTGCTTCTTGGTGCCCTTCCCCACATCCTTAGTTGGGACAGTATGGCTAGAGTGGGTTGGAGTTGGGTATTTCCCTTCTCCCTCATGGAAAACCAGTGCAGGCTAAAGCTGGGTATTTCCCTTTCCCCAAGTGGAAAGGCGAGAGTGGGCTTTCTTGTGTATTTTCCCGAAGTTGAAAGCTAGAGTGGGTGTTAGCTGTGTATTTTCATCCCTCCAGGTCAGTGAGTCTTAATAAAGCACAGATTAAGAACAGAATGATCTGGCCTGTTTCAAAAAGGGTTTTTCTACCTTCCCTCTATGAGAAGCATGAGGGGATTTTTCTTTGATATTTACTGTGAGAGCTAGGTTGAGTTTTTGGTGGTAGAACTTAAAAAATTTGGTCCCTCCCTATGACTAGATCTCCCTGAAGGTTTTTTACTCTCATACTTGTCCACTGTAAGCCTCCAGCAATTTGTTGATTGCAGTTCAGATTTGTATACGCTGGTACTGGTTTTTGTAGCAGTTTCTTCTCTAGTAAATTGTGATTCTCTGTACTTGCCTGTAGGTCTCTCCAGTTGTGGAGGCAGTACTTTGTCCTCTGATCTCACTTCTCTAATGTACCTAAGAATAGTTATTGAGTTTTTCAGTTTGTTCAGATTTCACTTTTCTTTTGGACAGAGGGATATCTGCCAAATTCCTTGTATGCCAGACTAGAAACCAGAAGTCTGGTGCTTTTTTAAAAAATATCTAATTATCAGATCAGATCAGATCAGTCTCTCAGTCATGTCCGACTCTTTGCGACCTCACGAATCGCAGCACTCCAGGCCTCCCTGTCCATCACCAACTCCCGGAGTTCACTCAAAGTCACATCCATCGAGTCAGTGATGCCATCCAGCCATCTCATCCTCTGTCGTCCCTTTCTCCTCCTGCCCCCAATCCCTCCCAGCATCAGAGTCTTTTCCAATGAGTCAACTCTTAGCATAAGGTGGCCAAAGGACTGGAGTTTCAGCTTTAGCATCATTCCTTCCAAAGAAATCCCAGGGCTGATCTCCTTCAGGATGGACTGGTTGGATCTCCTTGAAGTCCAAGGGACTCTCAAGAGTCTTCTCCAACACCACAGTTCAAAAGCATCAATTCTTCGGCACTCAGCCTTCTTCTCAGTCCAACTCTCACATCCATACATGACCACAGGAAAAACCATAGCCTTGACTAGATGGACCTTTGCTGGCAAAGTAATGTCTCTGCTTTTGAATATGCTATCTAGGTTGGTCATAACTTTCCTTCCAAAGAGTGAGCGTCATTTAATTTCATGGCTGTAGTCACCATCTGTAGTGATTTTGGAGCCCAGAAAAATAAAGTCTGACACTGTTTCCACCATTTCCCCATCTATTTCCCATGAAAGGATGGGACCGGATGCCATGATCTTCGTTTTCTGAATGTTGAGCTTTAAGCCAACTTTTTCACTCTCCACTTTCACTTTCATCAAGAGGCTTTTGAGTTCCTCTTCACTTTCTGCCATAAGGGTGGTGTCATCTGCATATCTGAGGTTATTGATATTTCTCCTGGCAATCTTGATTCCAGCTTGTGTTTCTTCCAGTCCAGCATTTCTCATGATGTACTCTGCATATAAGTTAAATAAACAGGGTGACAATATACAACCTTGACGAACTCCTTTTCCTCTTTGGAACCAGTCTGTTGTTCCATGTCCAGTTCTAACTGTTGCTTCCTGACCTGCATACAAATTTCTCAAGAGGCAGATCAGGTGTTCTGGTATTCCCATCTCTTTCAGAATTTTCCACAGTTTATTGTGATCCACACAGTCAAAGGCTTTGGCATAGTCAATAAAGCAGAAATAGATGTTTTTCTGGAATTCTCTTGCTTTTTCCATGATCCAGCGGATGTTGGCAATTTGATTTCTGGTTCCTCTGCCTTTTCTATAACCAGCTTGAACATAAGGAAGTTCACAGTTCACATATTGCTGAAGCCTGGCTTGGAGAATTTTGAGCATTACCTTAGTAGCGTGTGAGATGAGTGCAATTGTGTGGTAGTTTGAGCATTCTTTGGCATTACCTTTCTTTGGGATTGGAATGAAAACTGACCTTTTATATGTGTGTATATTTAGTGATTTTTTCAGTATTAGTCCAGGGATTACAATTAATGTCTTAATTTTTAGCAATCTAGTTTGGATTAGCCAATCTAATTTCAATGGTATAAAAATTTGGCTCCCATATAGCTCTGTTTCTTACTCCTTGGTTCAGTTCAGTTCAGTTGCTCAGTCATGTCCAGCTTTTTGCAACCCCATGAACTGCAGCACTCCGGGCCTCCCTGTCCATCACCAACTCCTGGAGTCTACCCATTGAGTCAGTGATGCCATCCAACCATCTCATCCTCTGTCGGCCCCTTCTCCTCCTACCCTCAATCTTTCCCAGCATCAGGATCTTTTCAAATGAGTCAGCTCTTCGAATCAGGTGGCCAAAGTATTGGAGTTTCAGCTTCAACATCAGTCCTTCCAATGAACACCCAGGACTGATCTCCTTTAGGATGGACTGGTTGGATCTCCTTGCAGTCCAAAGGACTCTCAGAGTCTTCTCCAACACCACAGATCAAAAGCATCAGTTCTGCGGCACTCAGCTTTCTTTTTAGTCCAATTCTCACATCCATAAATGACTACTGGAAAAACTATAGCCTTGATTAGATGGACCGTTGTTGGCAAAGTAATGTCTCTCTGCTTTTTACTATGCTGTCTAGGTTGGTCATAACTTTCCTTCCAAGGAGCAAAAGTCTTTTAATTTCATGGCTGCAATCACCATTTACAGTGATTTTGGAGCCCCTCCAAATAAAGTCAGCCATTATTTCCACTGTTTCCCCATCTATTTGCCATGAAGTGATGGGACCGGATGCCATGATCTTAGTTTTCGAATGTTGAGCTTTAAGTCAACTTTTTCAGTCTCCTCTTTCACTTTCATCAAGAGGCTCTTTAGTTCCTCTTCACTTTCTGCCATAAGGGTGGTATCATCTGCATATCTGAGGTTATTGATATTTCTCCTGGCAATCTTGATTCCAGCTTGTACTTCTTCCAGCCCAGAGTTTCTCATGATGTACTCTGCTTATGGTGTTTTTATTATTATAAAAATCATATCTTATACACTGTGTGCCCATCAGCACAGATTGTGACTTTTTTATGCAGCTTTTTTTTTTAATAAGCTAGGAGAAAAAAAAATGAAAGCAAAGCATTCATTTAAATGTCTTTTACTTTTGTAGTTACCTTTATTGATAACTCTTATTTCTTCACATACACTAGAGTCACTGATTTGTGTCCTCTCATATCAGCCTGAAGTACCCCCTTGAGTGTTTTCTTGTATGGAAGGTTTGGTGGTGATAAATTCTCTCAATTTTTGTTTATCTGGAAATGTCTTAATATTTTCTTTATTTTTACAGGATTTTTTTTTTTTCTGGACAGAGAATTTTTGGTTGATAGTCCTTTTCTTTCAGCACTTTAAGTATGTCATCCCAGTGATTTCTGTCCTCCATGGTTTCTAGTAGAAATTAGCTTTTAATTTTATGAGAAACCCTTGTACATGATGAATCTTTTATTTTCTCCTCCACCCCCACCTCCCCCACCAAATTCTCTATTTGTTTTTACTTTTCAACAGTTTAATTATGATGTGTCTAGCCATGGATCTCTGAGTTTATTCTACGTGGAATATGTTGAGTTTCTTAAAGTGTAGATTAATGTTTTTCATCAAATTTTGGAAGTTTTTACCATCATTTCCTCAAATATTCTTTCTACACTTTTTTCTCTTTCTTCCGAGATATTCATTTTTCACATATTGATATGCTTGATGATGTATCACAGGTCTCTGAAGCTCTGTTTGTTTTCTTCATACTTTTTGTTTCTTAGAATGTATAATCTCAGTTGACCTACTTTCAAATTTGACTTATATTCTCTATTTGCTAAGACTTGATTTCATACTTCCTTTTCATCCTGTAGACACAGTTTCTTTTGTTTCTTTGAATATATTTAACATAGCTGTTTGAATTCTTTCTCCAGGAACTCTAGTGTCTGGGCTTCCTCAGAAACAGTTTCTGTTGATTGAATTTTTTCCCCTTGCTTATGAGCCAGACGTTCTTATTCTTTTGCCTGTCTTGCAATTTAATGTCAAAATTGCATATTTTCAACAATATAATGTATCAACTCTAGAAGTTGGATTCTCTTCCCTCCTCAGGTCTTCTTATTGCTGATTGTTTAGTGATTCTTCTGAACTAAGTCTGCAAAGTTTACATTCTCTGTTACATACAGCCATTGAAGTGACTGTATAGAAGTCACTTCACTTCACTTCTGCTATAGAAGTCGTTGCTCGGAGGGCAATGAAAGTATGGACAGAGATTTCCTTAAACAACTGGAACCAAGAAGTTTCCCAATCTTTGAAGAGATTCTGTGTTTACTTGGAGATGCATTCAAACACTCAACCAAGCAGTTGAAAACTCTTGCTTAACTTTTATTTCCTGCTCATATAAAGCTTCAAATTCAACCAAAATTGAAAGTTTATGGACTTCTCAGGTCTTTCTTGAGCATGCACACAGTTTTGGGCATGTGCATGGTCATATACATTTATGTGGCCCTCTAGATTTCCAGGAATGTGTTAGAACTTCTCAGTGTCCTTATGGACACCTCATTCCTGAGCTTTTCATTTTAGGCTTTTTGGTTAACCTTCCTCCTCCCCAACTGTTACACACCACAAAAATTAAATAATTGCCTCTTATTGTTTTTGACAAATGCCATGAGGAAAAGTCTTTTCCCCCTCACTGAACTCAAAATAGACCAAATAGAGGCAGCATTACAAACAGAATCTTCCACGGAGTCACCAGACATGTCAAATAATAAGTATTTTTGAGAATGAGATTTGAAGGAACTCCAGCTTCTGCCCCATCTTATGACTGCTGGCTTTGCTATGATTGTAGGTTGTTGGTTTTCAAGCTACTATGAAGTTGAAGAGGGTAGGAAGAGTGGGAATACAAGCAAGTTAAAATGCCACAAAGTTTGCTGTTCTTAAAAAGATTCAGCTCTTAATATTTTTCCATTAATAAATTTTCTCCAGATTGCTGTAATTCTTTGATTAGTTTCCAGAGTTCTGAAAAAATTAATCCTGGTGATTTTTTTTTTAAACCAGTTTCTCTATTGCTTTTATGGAGGAGACAATTTTCAAAGGCCCTTATTCCACCATCCCTTTGACATCATCCACTCTTCTGTATTGAAGTAAAGTATACAAATGTAGATTCTTAATTTCTTGTTGATAATTCAAAAGTTTTGATGAAGATGACCATAACATTGACAATGGTATGCATGGTATCCTTTCTTTGCAAATAAAGACACCTACTGAAGAAAGATATATAGCTTTTAATCAGTAAATATAGCTGTATAGATGCAACTCCAGCAAATGAAAACTCAAGCAACAATTAAGAAAGAAAAGCTTTGTAGTGAGTTGGCAAGGACTCTTTAAGGGAACAAACTGAAAGCTGATTTTTTGCTAAAATGTGAGTGGGAAATTAAGCTTGCAATATACATAGCTGATTACATCACATATCAATGTTATGTTTCTAGATATATTTATTATGTTACCTAAAAAATCTTCAATATAGTAAAGGAAATAAAAAGCAATCACTTCAACTGTTTATGGAAATAAACATATTGTATTAGAAGCATAATTTGTTTTTTTATTAAGACAGCCCACTTGGTTAAGTCCTTTTATGAGCTAGAAAACATGTCATTCTTGTCAAATACAACAAAAATACATTCTGATATTTGGTAGTCGATTGCATTCTCCACATACACCAGTAAATCATGTAAAGTTTGGGTTATAGTAAAGTTCCAATCTAGATTACTTCTTGGAAATATTTGTTTCTCCTTCACAGTGTTATTAAACATGTGCAATAAATGCTTTCTCTTTAGACAAAAGAAGTATCCTAAGTTTCAGTATACTTTTTTTTTCTGATGGTCAAAGTTTATTTCCAAACAGCAAACTTACATAATATCTCTAAACCGTATGTTCAAGAAAGGCTGTGGTTGCATCTGTAGATTCACCATTAAAATTACATGGTTAGATTGAAGACATTTTTCTGTTTGAATTTTTAGATCATATTTTATGAATTTTATTATTGTGGAAGAATACTGTTGTGTAGGTGTGTGGAAGTGTGGTAGTAGAACTTAGATATGGAACATTTCCTGCTACCCTACACTCTATCCTGCCCACATCACAGTCTCAAATGAGAATCCCAATGATGTGTCAGACACTGTTCTAAATACTTATACATGTAAAACTGTTCTAAACACTTTTATGTATATATGGATTACTAATTGAATTCACATTTTGCATATGAGGAAACAGAGTTACAGAAAGGCTAAGTAACTTACCCAAGATCACATAGTTAAGTAAGTGGTTATGTTAAATCTACCTTGGTGGTGGTGGTTTATTGCTAAGTCGTAACTGACTCTTGTGACCCCACAGACTGTAGCCCTCCAGGCTTCTCTGATTTCCCAGGCAAGAACACTGGAGTGGGTTGCCTTTTCCTTCTCCAGGGGATCGTCCTGACCCAGCAATTGAACCTGTGTCTTCTGCATTGTAGGGGGTCTCCTGCATTGCAGGCAGATTCTTTACCGCTGACCCGCCAGGGAAGCCCCTAACTCTACACTAGCACTGCCCAGTAGACATTTAATATGCTTTTTCATCAAACATTTATGTGGCTATCCGAGAAAGCTTCATTTCTTCTACTCTTGGGTTTCTCCTAAGTGATCTAAGCAAGCCCAAAATGGAAATCATAGTCTTCTATAACCTAATCTCAGTAGTGACATACCATCATTACTGCTATATTTTTTGATCACACAGGTGAATACTGGTGATCTGGGTGGGGACTACACAAAGATGTGACAACCAGGAGGTAGGGCAGGAATCACTGGGACCTATCTGGGAGGTTACCAAACACAAATATTTTTAAAAGTTAAAAAAAAAGTGAATTAATTTTACAAATATATTTTATTTAAAACTATGTGTCTAAAGTATTGGGGCATCCCATCTGCCTGCAATGCAGGAGTATTGGGTTCAATCCCTGGGTCAGGAAGATCTCCCAGAGAAGGGAATGGCTATCCACTCCAGTATTCTTGCCTAGAGAATTCCATGGACAGAAGAGCCTGGAAGGCTGCCATCTATGGGGTCACAAAGAGTTGGACATGGCTGAGAGACTAATATACTTTCACTTTCATCTAAAATATTATTCTTTTTATATCTAATCAGTATAAAATTATTGAGATATTTTACATTATTTTCATGTCAAGCATGAATTTTTAATACATTAAAACCAAGCATATATTTTCCACTTATAGCACATATCAAGTCTGACCATGCAAATTTCATGTGGCCATATTTCAAATGCTCAATGCAGTGCTCCAGCTGTGGTACTGTATTGGAGAGCTACAGTATAGATCCAAACCATTCCAGAGTCTGTGCTCTGGAGCACTTCTTTCTTAATCATAGAAAAGAGTAAAGTAGTCTTTCTGTCAACCAGCATCAGTGTTATAATGAGGATCTGCAAACAAAATAAAAAATTAAGAAAACACAAAAAAGAACAAAAATTAAACAAACAAAAAATTATGAGGATCTACAAATCCCCCAGATACATGGCATTCTTTCTAACTTTTCTGTTATATGCAGTAAGCCTTGTAATGTTTCTAAATTAATGCTACTCTTAAATAACATAAAATAGGAATTTTTAAATGAATGTTGGAAATTCATTAACTATAAAATTTCTTTCATATGTTTAATGGACTGGAGTCATGCTTTAAAGACAGACTTTAGACAGTGCTTCCTACATAAATTAATTGCTACCAGATAAGTGGATAAATGGATTTCATTTGTCAAGAGGTCAAGCCATCTTTAAGTAGCCTTGTAGCTGCCAAGCTGACTTGCCATGCTTCATAAATTAGATCAGTCATGAAACAATAAGCCCATATGAATGCAGCAGTTAATTTCTCATGGCACAGCTGACAGCGTGAGCATCATGCTTTAGTGGTTCCCCTTGAGTCCCATCTCCCACAGGTAAGATGGGACTGAGCCAGGTGGATGTCTAATCCACAGTGGAGAAATATTGAGTTCAGGAAATCTCCAAAGTGTAATGAGTGCTTCCCAACCTGCCATTCTTTGCCCTTGAAGAAAATGCTGCCTTTATTACCTGGAATGTAAGAAAATATCTTGGGAAAGAGGAGGGAGACTTTAGGATCCTAGAATGTCTCTCAGGAGGGAGATACTCTCTACTATTTCCATACTGGTCAGGAAACAAATCTTTTACCTCCAGTTTCTGAGGCATGTGAAATGCTATGGAGAATTATCCTTTAACATATCTATATTACTTAACAGTAAAACTCTTTCTAAAATCATTTTAATTATAAATGTGAAAATTATAGGAAAGTAGTAATAATCAGTGACAAAATTGGATGAGTAATAACAGTATTTCTTCATGAAATTGATTAAGGTTAAATGATTAAAATTTATGAAACTTGCTCCTTTATGCATGGGTACTAAAACACCTAATACATTGACATTTTTCAAAATGAATTTCTCATTGTTTTATTTGGGAAAATATATACTTAATTGATAGAAAATGTAACACTACATTCAGTGGTGATTTATTATGTTTCATGTACCATTAGAATGACTAAATCTTTTATGTTTAGCCATTTTATGATTGTAGCTATAATTTTTTACTATAATATCAGTTTATAAAGGGACCTGATAGGAAAATTGTGTGAAAATATTTAAAATATACTTAATAGCTTTATAATACACGAATAACAGCTTGTCTTCATTTTTTAAATGACTTACATTAAAAGAAGCAATCTATACACCAGAATTTGCTGTTATTTTTCCATCTGGATGTTATGATGACACGTGATTCAGAAAAGCCATACTTAGGGCTCCCCGATTTCTGGACTATTTTCTATTTCAGGAATCATGGGCCATTCTTCCAGGTTTTGTGGGTCAACTTCTCTTAAGACATTTCTTCCCCTCTGTGCTCACTTAAGCAAAATAGATTCATCTCTGTCTCTTACATGAAATATTTTCCTAGACTGGTCATCTTATACCACACAAGAAAATGTGAAGTCATCTAAATGCTCAAAAATTAAGACTTTTACAATAATTTTTAGCTCCATTTTTTTTCCTGTGTTTTCTTCTCTGTAGTACGTGATCAGATTTCTTTTCCTCATCTTTGGTCTTTGAATAACTAAAGTATATATTATCTGAAAGACAAATAGACCAGCAGTTCTAGCTCAAAATGTTCTCTTTGCCCAGCTGTGTACCTCTTAGAATTAGACTGGAATTCTGTCAGAAAGATGATCTTAAAATAGACTCTTTTACAACTGGCACTATTCTATAAGTTCTCATAATATTAATATTGTAAGCACTTCTTCAAAAAATCTATGTCATCACTTTTTGCTCTTACCATCTCCTTCTTTTTCATGAACAATTCCTTCAAAGCTCCTTATGGTGTTGCCTCAGCAGTACCAACATGGACTCTTATGAGAGGAACCAGACTGGACTGTCCACCCAAATTGTCTACTCAGGGCTTCATTTCTTGAAGTAGATGTTGCTAAAGAACATTGCTGTACTTATATTTAGTTATATATCAGAGATTTAGAGTTTATGTCATTGAAGAAAAGATTTTTAATATTTTATTTTTTAGAGCAATTTTAGGTTTTCATAACACACTTGACATGAAGTACAGAGATGTCCCACACACACCCTGCCTCTGCATAGACCTAGCCTCCTCGATCTCCTCCCAGAGTGGTACACTGGTTACAATTGGCACATCATACTTGACACATCACAGTCATTGAGGTTCATGGTTTACATTGTGCTTTACTCTTGGTGCTGTGTGTCCTAAGGGCTTAAAAAAATGATATGTATTCACCATTATGTAATCATATTAGAGTATTTTCACTGCCCTAACGATCCTCTGTGTCTGGTCTCTTCATCTCTTCCCCCAAACCTCTGGCAACCATTGTTTTTTTTTTTTCACTGTTTCCATGTGTGCTATGCGCTCAGTCTCTCAGTCATGTCCTACTCTTTGCAACCCCATGGACTATGGCCCATCAGGATCATCTATCCATGGAGTTTTCTAGGCAAGAATACTGGGGTGGACTGCCATTTCCTACTCCAGACAATCTTCCCAACCCAGGGATTGAATTCACATCTTTTGCATCTCCTGCATTGGCAGGTGGATTCTTTATCACTGCACAACCTGGGCAGCCCAAATGAAAGTCAAAAAAGAGAACAGTGTGTGTGTGTGTGTGTGTGTGTGTGTGTGTGTGTGTGTGTGTCTACTCAGTTGTGTCCGACTCTTTGTGACCTCCTAGACTGTGACCTACCAGGCTCTTCTCTCCATGGGATTTCCCAGGCAAGAATACTGGAGTGGGTTGCCATTTCCTACTCCAAGAGGTCTTCAGGATCCAGAGATTGAACTCACATCTCTTGTGTCTCCTGCATTGGCAGGCAGATTCTTCACCACTACACTGTATTCATAGTTTTGCCTTTTCCAAAATATCATACAGTTGAAATAGTGGACTATGTAGTCTTTTCAGATTGGTTACTTTCACTTAGTAATATACATTTGAGGTTCCTCTATGTCTTTTTGTGTCTTTATAGCTCATTTCTCTTTAGCACTGAATAATATTACATTGTCTGGTTGTACCATAGTTTATATATCCATTCACTTACTGAAGGACATCTTAGTTGCTTTTAAGTTTTGACAACTATAACTAAAGCTGCTATAAATTTCATGAGAGTATTTGTAGGAACATAAGAAATCAATTCAGTTCAGTTCAGCCGCTCAGTCGTATCCGAATCTGTGCGACCCCATGAACCACAGCATGCCAGGCCTCCCTGTCCATCACTAACTCCCGGAGTCCACCCAAACCCATGTCCATTGTATTGGTGATGCCATCCAACCATAAGGAATACAACTTTTTAAAGTTATAAAATATACTGATTTCTTCTAACTTTGCAGATGCCACATATATCTTGTAGAAACTTAGAAAATGGAAGAAAATGCAAAGAAGTAAATGTAGAAAATGGAAGAAAATTCAGGGAGCTATAGTCTCATCACTAGAGCTATTTAGCATTAATATGTAGTGCATTCCCTTCCATTGTTTACAAGTGCATTGTACACCTACACACATATAGACACATGTTTTCATATGAAAAATAAACATATTTGTGAGGACTTGCCAATGTCATTAAATATTCTTCAAAACATGATTTTTATTTTCTATATAATGGTCCATCATGTGGCTATACCATAATAAATCCATTCCAAACATGATCATTTATGCAATTTCATTAGAACAGTCTTCTAGCTAAAGTTTTGTCTGCACTTGTGATTATTATGATTTCATATACATAAAATTATGACTTCAAAAGTAAAAATGTTTTTAAAGTTTTGATGCATATTGCCAAATCACATTCAATAAAACTTCTGCCAATTACATTCCACTGCACCAAAGAATTGATGCTTTTGAACTGTGGTGTTGGAGAAGACTCTTGAGAGGCCCTTGGACTGCAAGAAGATCCAACCAGTCCATTCTAAAGGAGATCAGTCCTGGGTGTTCTTTGGAAGGAATGATGCTAAAGCTGAAACTCCAGTACTTTGGCCACCTCATGCGAAGAGTTGACTCATTGGAAAAGACTCTGATGCTGGGAGGGATTGGGGGCAGGAGGAGAAGGGGATGACAGAGAATGAGATGGCTGGATGGCATCACTGACTCGATGGACATGAGTTTGTGTGAACTCTGGGAGTTGATGATGGACAGGGAGGCCTGGTGTACTGCGATTCATGGGGTCGCAAAGAGTCGGATACAACTGAGCGACTGAACTGAACTGACTGAGAAACTAATAAGCGAAGAAGGCAATGGCACCCCACTCCAGTACTCTTGCCTGGAAAATCCCATGGATGGAGGAGCCTGGTAGGCTACAGTCCATGGGGTCACCAAGAGTCGAATACGGCTGAAGCGACTTAGCAGCAGCAGCAGCCGCAAAAACTAATAAGAGGCCCAATTTGACTGCTTTTTTTGAAGTAGGGGAGTTGGTCTGTTACACTTAGTTTTTGATGATGAGGTTAATTTTCATCTTTTTTCTAACATACTCTGTGCCTTTTTGCATTACTTTATTGGGAAGTTAGAGACGGTCATGTCTAGGCTGCTAGACAATCGACATTTAAATCCCTCTCAGTCAGATATAAAACATATGGAGCTCCAGTTTGTTTATCTGCAGTGTCTAAAGTGATCATCAACAGCAAATCCAGTCTCTCTGATCTCTTTTGCAAATTATTTTCAGGGCCAAAATCTGAATAGTCTGAACTAGTTTCAAAGGTGTTAAACCTTGCCAGATCTCCCAGCGCTCTAACGAGGCTCATCTCAAAAACTGCTCATGAGCTCTTGCTGACCAAGTACCAGGTCAGATCTTTTGTATGAGGTTCAGGAAAAATTTTCAGAGCCAATCCAGTGGGAATTATGGTGGTATTCCCAACTGAAGAGCCATTGCCAATTTCAGGTGGGATTTTCAAATTTATGTTATTTGAGTTATTTTGGTTGCCTACTAATATGGGATCAAGAGGATGTGCTTAGGAAGAAAATATTCCTTTATACATGCTGGTGAATTTAGAAAAAAATGTTTGGTTTTCTTTATTGTGCAAATCAAAATCTATTTAAATCATAAGCTCTGAAATCCATTTAGAACTTATGGTTACATTGGAAAACTATATCTCTTCCTAATTTGAATTTAATGTAAACTGATTTTTAATTGTTTTGTATAACCATGGATAACAGATTTTTTTGAACACTGCATGGTAAAAATCAGCAAATATGTCAGAAAAAGCACAACATTAAAGGAAACACCACAGCATATGTTGACAGTTATAGAAGAATTGCTGCTGTTTTCACCCTTCACACCAGAATAATTTTTTCAATATTTACCTCCCATGTGTAGAGAGGGAAACATATGGGGCTTTACATAATCATAAGCATAAACAGGTGGCTACTTAGGTACATTTAATTTGCAAGCAGCATCAATACTGAACAACACAATCAGCACCACATGGCTCCCAAACTCTTTCCATTAGCAAAATTAAGATCATTAAAATAGAGGGAGGGTATACTCCTCCCTCAATTGGCTTCAACTACCCTTCAGAGCCATGAATAAAACACATTTTCAAAAATGCCTTGGCATTTTGCTGCTTCTTTTCTTCAAGGGAACTTCAGCAACTGTGTATAATGTATACCTTGTGAATAGCTACAACCAGCGCAATATCTGCATTTAAAATGTGCTTACATCTCCCTATAATCAGCTTATTATGAGCATAATATTATGATGGTTAAATTCTAAGCAAATTTATCGAAGCACGGAGTCAGACAGACTCCTCAAAGCCACCTGGAAATATTTCCCCAAAGGCAGTCCAGCTAAAGAAGTCACCTGAGGCGCTTTTCCATAAATAAACACTCTGGCATAATCTACAATGGTTGCTGGGAATTAGTTTTACTCGGCCTGTGTCACTTACTACTGAATTGTGGATTCTGCATATTTTGTCTCATCTAATTTGACCCAAACTGAAATACCTAGTGTGTAGTCTTCTGCCCTATAAGTGTTAGTCTCTCTGATGTTATAACCATCCTACAATGGCTTAGAACTCCAGAGTGAAAGAAAATGAGGTGAAAGAATAGCTATTATTTTTTTGTTTTTTTCCTTTTTTGGTGCTTGCTATGTATTAAGTGCTATCTAAGTGTGTTACATGTATTGACTCATTTAATCATCAGAATGACTTTATGAGGAGGATGATACAATATTCTCCATTTTACAGAAAAGGAAATTATAACTTGAGAATCTAAGTTCTCAACTTTACACAGTGGGGGAAGGACTGAGGTCAAAATTAAACTGTTTGAATCAAAAATTCTTACTCTGACTACTTTACTTTACTGTTGGAATAGTAGTATGTTGCTGGCCCTGAAAATGCTAGTGCCTGAAATCACCAAGGGCCAGAAATAGTAAATCTGTAATATTTCGATTATCCTCCTAATAAAGCCTTATGAAAGATTTGAGGGGACTAATTGTCTATGGGGGTTCTTTCCAGTCCTGAAGCCTCTTTGTGTGTGTATTCTTATAATAAAAGGGGCAGTGCTCTGCAGAACTGCAAGAGTCCAGAGAACTGTGCTCTTGTCAAAATTCATGAAAAGAAAAATTTCTCACATCTTCTCACTTCATCCTAGGTCTATTACTCATTCTCGCTGTTTAGTAGAGACAAAGTTTTAACATGAACAAGGATATATGGTACTTTTATTAATAAAGCCATGATTATAACAGAGTTTTAGGTATAGACATAAAATTATATCATTTGATTTTAGAATCTAGCATTATTTACATGAGTTATTTGCTAAATATCTCAAATGTGTTAGATATGCATAGTCAAACCTTTTAAGGACTTAGTGGGAAAATAAGAGTGTTTTTCATGTGGTGTTTGAACCATTAAAGTAAAAATGAATCAAAAGATTTTATGATTTATTATTTTTTACCCCCAAGTAAAAGAACTATTAAAAACCATTAATAGCTATTATAGATAATTCTGATTTCATTATACATGTAAAGACATTCAAACATAGGAATCTACATCCTCACTTAGCATTTAACATTTAACAGACTTGGTCACCATCTAGATATGTCTTCTCCCCCCCTAAATACCCCATTAAATTCCTATGCAAAATTTTCTTACGAACTTTGACTTTCCATGCGTTCCTTTTTTGCTACTCTTAGAGACTTCTGTCAAGATTGTTAGAATCACTTATCAGTTGATGATTTTCAATAATCCTATAATTGAGAAATCTGAAAAAGTTTTTTACAGCTTGGATGTTAATATTATTACATTTCATTACTTTGCCCAAGAATTTTGTGGGGTTTTTTGCTTTGATAGGGTATTTCATGCATCTCATTAAATCTGAAATTAAGTAGAGATAATTGAACTAAAATTTCTAGTCAAAATACCAAATTTGGGGTAGTATTGAAGAAGATAGTTTTTGTAGGATATCCTGACTTAAGAATTACCTTGGGAATATAACAAAATAATAGGAAAATGCAGAATAAAAAACTTACATAAGCAAGTATAAAATAACAGGGATCCTTAAGAATTTGATAAGTTCTAATGAGGTGGATGAAACTGGAGCCTATTATACAGAGTGAAGTAAGCCAGAAGGAAAAACACCAATACAGTATACCAATGCATATATATGGAATTTAGAAAGATGGTAACAATAACCCAGTGTACGAGACAGCAAAAGAGACACTGATGTATAGAACAGTCTTATGGACTCTGTGGGAGAGGGAGAGGGTGGGAAGATTTGGGAGAATGGCATTGAAACATGTAAAATATCATGTAAGAAACGAGTTGCCAGTCCAGGTTCGATGCACGATACTGGATGCTTGGGGCTAGTGCACTGGGACGACCCAGAGGGATGGTATGGGGAGGGAGGAGGGAGGAGGGTTCAGGATGGGGAACACATGTATACCTGTGGCGGATTCATTTTGATATTTGACAAAACTAATACAATTATGTAAAGTTTAAAAATAAAATAAAATAAAAAAATAAAAAAGAATTTGATTGCAGGACAAAGTGCCATTTTAAGAGGCAGAGGCATATACCCTCACAAAAATAAGTGAAATACAGTTTGCTTTACTGGCAAAGAGACTGTACTGGCAGAGAGACAAGACACAAGACAAAAAGTACATCATATCTTTGTACAACAAACACTTTTGATTTGTCTCTAAATGTTCTTCTTCACATAGATCAGTCCATTGGAAAGTTTTGAGCAGTATCTCAAATATATATGTATTTATTTAAAATTATGTGCTTGCATATATATTTTATGTATTGTTAACCTATATCTCTGGAGAAGGCAATGGCACCCCACTCCAGTACTCTTGCCTGGAAAATCCCATGGATGGAGGAGCCTGGTGGGCTGCAGTCCATGGGATCGCACAGAGTTAGACACGACTGAGTGACTTCGCTTTCACTTTTCACTTTCATGCATTGAAGAAGGAAATGGCAACCCACTCCAGTGTTCTTGCCTGGAGAATCCCAGGGACGGGGGAGCCTGGTGGGCTGCCGTCTATGGGGTTGCACAGAGTCGGGCACGACTGAAGCGACTTAGCAGCAGCAGCAGCAGCAACCTATATCTCAAAGACTAATTTCTCTATGATGATAATGGATATAAATCTACATTTTGACAACTTTAAAGTGTTAAAGAAATTTCAGCCACCTTTCATATTTTATTAGACTAGAGTGTCGTTTTATTTCATAATATGGCTAAAGAAAAACTTGAGTGAGAGTAGAAATGTCAGCTTCATCATTTTTTTCTCCTTGTTTGTGTTGTATTAGTTTTTATTTTATTTTTATATTTATTTTTATTTATTTTAATATTTTAAATATTATTATATTTATATTTATTTTTATTTTATTTTCAATACACAATTTTTTTTGCAAGAAGTGTGTGAAGTCGTTTATCCATTTGGTGAGATTTATTTTATTTAAAAACAGTGATAGTATATTCTGCAAACCCACTTAACATATGGCCAGGTGATCTGCTGCACACTCAGAGTACATGATCTGATAGGCAGTGTTGTCAGCCCCATCAGCTTGTTCAGTTCCCTGGACTCCCACATGCCTACACCTACAGGCATGTGGCCACCTGATATATGAAGAGATGAAACTAGTGCCAATCAATGTCTTAAATATCAGTAAGTTCACTTTCTCATCTTGCTTGTTTTAAGAAGTTCTAAGAATTTCTGCACCCAAAAGGAGAGTGAAAAGCTAGACAAACAATTTATGGCTCCAAATAATAGTGAAAGGTTTAAATGTGTAACCTTGTGATTAAGCCCTTGAGCTTTAGAGACACAGAATCCTACTGTGTATTTTACGTGCTGTGAGATGATAGAGAATTTATGGTATCTCTTTAGACTTTCCTGTGCTGATTTGTGAAGTGTTTGTTTTTTATTTCTAGCTACTTCATATTATTATTCAGAAAATTGAATTCTATCATGAGGGAAATTTCCAGCATATTCTAAGCTGCTAATATATTAATATCCTAATTTTGAAGGTATGAGAGGAAAATGAGAATTAGTTCATAAAGTTCACTCTAGGATTCCTTTTCTCAGAGTTGGAGGGATATGTTTGGTTGGAACTGTGAAAGCAAGCTAGAGATTCAGTTCAGTTCATTTCAGTTCAGTCCCTCAGTCGTGTCTGACTCTTTGCAACCCCATGGACTGCAGCACGCCAGGCTTCCCTGTCCATCACCAATTCCTGGAGTTTACTCAAGCTCATGTCCATTGAGTTGGTGATGCCATCCAACCATCTCATCCTCTGTTACCCCTTCTCCTCCTGCCTTCAATCTTTCCCAGTATCAGGGTCTTTTCAAATGAGTCAGCTCTTCACATCAGGTGGCCAAAGTATTGGAGTTTCAGCTTCAACATTAGTCTTACCAATGAATATTCAGGACTGATTTCCTTTAGGATGGACTGGTTGGATCTCCTTGCTGTCCAAGGGACTTTCAGGAGTCTTCTCTAACACCACAGTTCAAAAGCATCAGTTCTTCAGCGCTCAGCTTTCTTTATAGTCCCAACTCTCACATCTGTACATGATTACTGGAAAAACCATACCTTTGACTAGATAGACCTTTGCTGGCAAAGTAATGTCTCTGCTTCTTAATATGATGTCTAGTTTGGTCATAGCCTTTCTTCAAGGAGCAAGCGTCTTGTAATTTCATGGCTGCAGTCACCATCTGCAGTGCTTTTGGAGCGCCCCAAAATAAACTCTGTCACTGTTTCCACTGTTTGCCCATCTATTTGCTATGAAGTGATGGGATCAGATGCCATGATTCTGGCTTTCTGAATGTTGAGCTCCAAGCCAACTTTTTCACTCTCCTCCTTCACTTTCATCAAGAGGCTCCTTAGTTCTTCACTTTCTGCCATAAGGGTGGTGTCATCAGCTTATCTGAGCTAGAGATTAGATGAGGAAAAAAGATTGTGAACTCTTCACAGTGATCTTATGTGAATATACAATTCGAATATAAATAGTATTGTAGTATACAGTTGGAAATTTTGTGTTTTAAAAAATTTCTCCCTATTTGTATGAGAATTGATGAGGTAAAGGAAAAAGTAGGAAAAAGTCTGATGAGTGTAAATTCTGCACAGTGAACCAGGAATTTATTTTAGCTCTTTTCATATTGGAGGGTCTAGAAAGGCTGATCAGTGGAAAGCAAGGGCCTACTTGTAAGATCATACACATTTTTTTGTGAACTGGAATAAATATGTTTTCATAGACAGTGTCCTTGTAAGTCATTTGTGCAAAAGGGAGGTAGCCTGGTGTGTAGGTAAGATTATGACATTTGGATTTCAAAGGTCTGAGTTGAGATTCTATAGCCATGACTGAGAAAATCATGACTTTTTATATTCCTTGGTAGTATTTATTTTACTGTTCTTAAAAGATTATAAATGATGCATATGAAAAAAATTGTTCAAATTTGTTACTTTTTAAGCAAATTTCAGTTGTTACCATTAATAATAATGATTGCAGATCATTAAGAATTAGATAAAAATATAAACTTCCCAAAAGCCTAAGATTCAGGATTAAGATCTCAAAGACTAAATTTACTTACTGACTAATTTTCAACAGACCAGCTGATTACATTTCCTTATAATTTTTGTTTCTCAAGAGACACACTCCATATTAGTGATTTCTCCTAAGTAAAATAAGAGTAGTATCCTTTTTGCATGTGTGCTAAATTGATTCAGTAGTGTACAACTCTTTGCAACCCTATGGACTGTAGCCTACCAGGCTCCTCTATCCATGGGAATTCTCCAGGCAAGAACACTGGAGTGGATTGCCTTCCCCTCCTCCAAAGGATCTTTCCAACCCGGGAATTGAACTCATGTCTCTTGTGTCTCCTGCACTGGCAAGTGAGTTCTTTACCAGTAGTGCCACCTGGGAAGCCCATCCATTTTAATAGGTGACAATCAAATTTGGAATAGAAATCTATTTTCTTTCTGCTTTTTAAGTTAAAGTGTTAAGATTATATATTGTCTTATTTTATTATCACTGTAATTATCACCCAGCTCCTGAAATATGTTTTGTTTTGTTTTGAAAAAATAATAGATTATATTTTCTCCACTATAAAACTATATTGCTTTAGTTTATTATGAAATTATAGTTCCAGTATTATATAATTCATATATATATGTATATGCAGGGCTTCCCTCATGACTCAGTTGGTAAAGAATCTGCCTGCAATGCAGGAGGACCCCGGTTCAATTCCTGGGCTGGGAAGATCCACTGGAGAAGGGATAGGCTACCCACTCCAGTATTCTTGGGCTTCCTTTGTGGCTCAGCTGGTAAAGAATCTGCCTACAATGTGGGAGACCTGGTTTCAATCCCTGGGTTGGGACGATGCCCTGGAGAAGAGAAAGGCTACCCACTCCAGTATTCTGGCCTGGAGAATTTCATGGCCTGTATAGTCAGTCCATGGGGTGGCAAACAGTCGGCACAACTGAGTGACTTTCACTTTCACTTTCATATGTATGTGTATAGATATATATTTCTATATACTTGAAACTAGTATATATGATATTGAATGGATGTTTATAAGGAGAGACTCTTGGACTGGCTCCAATAATATATAAAGAAACAAGTTAATAAAATATTTTAATATACTCTGCCATTTAGTATGCTAAACTGTGTCCTTAATCATCTTCTAAGGAAAAACACACAAATTTCTTAGATAGATTTTTCTTGCAATAGAGACATCCAACAAGACAGCTCTGAAATGTGTGATTAACTTGAAATAATAGTGGCCCTAGGGTTTCAGGCTTTTCTACTTCATAACATTTTGGGTCTGTTATTACCTTAGGTGAACCCAATTCCCCAGGAAAGAAGATGCTGAATTAATTCTTCTGTGACTTATGTCATCAATACAGCTAGGATAGAAATAAAACTATATTTCTCTACGCTTATGAGATTCTAGGTAGCTATTATTTAAACTTATTTCAGAAAAACTGCTAAATTTTTTATACCCTTATAATGCCTGTGGACGCTTAGAAATAAATCTTCCCATGGAGACAAATAAGACTAAACATGCGCATACACTTGCACACGGATGCACACACACACACACATTCAGTTACTGCCGGGAATTCAAGAGTACTGTTTTATTGGATTTTCCCTGATACAAGACATAACAAAATAAGAAGCTCCTTCAAAGTAAATGTTTTTTCCCTTACTGTCTTCAAGCACACCATGCAGAGGATGAACACTATTTGATCTATAAAAGTTTTCAGGACAGATTGCACATGCTATCTTCCTCAGTCTTAGGATTGCATCACATACTTTTTCAGAACATTTATATTTAAAAACAATCAAAATCCTGTATTTTTTTTCTTTGAGTAAAATAGCAACATAAATCTTTGTACCCTAACCCAAAATACATGTAAAAAACATTTTAATCTGGTTAATAATAATTGGATATAAAGATAAATTTAACTGGACTGTATTTTTGACTAAGTGACAAAATAACTTTTCTAAGCTATATCATTCTTCTAGGGTTCTTTAGATGCTGCCTTCTAAGTGGATGCTATTATGTAATATTTTCTTAATTTACTTTGGAGTTAAGCAAGCAGTTACCTAATTTTTCCTTTGTCCTTACTTTCTTTGGAATTTAATGAAATTTATTCAATAATTAAATTTCTGGTAGTGTTACAAAACAGATGTGCCTATGAAATAAATGCAAAATAATTGAAAGAGAAGAATTAAATTTAAACTTGCAAACATAAAAATCTGTGTTACTTGACTGTCCCAATAGTACTGGAAGAAAAAATTTGAAATAGTGAAACTAGGAAAAAATTAGAGCAGTAACAGAAAGAATGAATGATATATAATCAAGAGATTTCAATCCAGAACAACTTCCTAACCTGGCATTTCCCAATGAGAGTTATGTGAGTAACTAATACATACGATATACTGTTTTGTAATTTATTAATGAATGTTTCTCTAAGAGTTTTATGATGAAAGAAATTTGGGAAATTCTTCATGTTATATTCCTCTCTTATGAGTCATAGTGCATCTAAAGTTTCTGAGAAATTTCAAATTACTTGGAAAAAGGTAGATACTTTTTCTTATGGTAAAATATGCATATCATCAAATTTACCACTTTAAAGTGTACAATTTAGTGTCATTAAGTTCATTCATGATGTTATACAGTCATCAGCATGGTCAAGTTCCAGCTAATAGCTTTGCAATTGTTAACTTGACCATGAAACAGTTTCCTACTGGAATATCTTTTAATTTTGGTGTTTCCAGAGAATATATATGGAAATACTCATCTAATCTAGACCTTTCATTTTAAAAGTTAAAAATGTGATCTTGAGAGATTAAGTGCCTTGCTTAAGATCACACATGTAGTTAGGAGAGAGCCAGTATTTCATGCAGATTTAATTTTCAAGAAGTGCGTCTTTCCTATTTCAAAATATTTTCCCCTTGTTTCCATCTATGAGACCCGTCTGGATCTAACAATCCAGCCTACAGATAATACATTAAGATATACCCTAGAAGAATTCGGGGTTAAAACAACTATCTCTAATTTTTCAAAAAAGGTACATTACTTTTAAATGCTATGTTTTACTTGCTTTATAACTCTCTCACTGTGATTTACTTATGAGAACTTTCATTGTTAAGAACTCTTTTTAATTCACAGAATTCTGTTCGCAGGTCTTTTTAAGATTGTGGCTGATACAACTCCATACCTCACTATGGAAGAGATTACAAAAGCCAACCATATTAGACCAAGTAGACCGAATCATCCTTGCTTCTATCATCAGAAGGATATAAAACTAGAGAATCTCATCATAAAGAAAGGTGAGCGAATCATGCTCAACTCAGTGGAAGAGATCAATGGAGAAATAATGGTAAACTGTAGTGTGCTAAGGAATCATCAAAATCACTCATTTACTTTGCCTTTGTCACAAGAAGGAGAGTTCTATGAGTGTGAAGATGAACATATTTATACCCTAAAGGAAATTATCCAATGGAAGATCCCCAAGAACAGAACACGAACTGTGATACTTACAGGTTTTTCAGCTAAGTGGGACTCAACAAATCCATTCCCTAGAGGCTTTTATGGCGCTGTGATTCTCAAGCCTGTTTATGAAATTCAAGCTGTGATGAAATGTAAGTATCTACTGAGAATGATGCTTTATGAGCAAGTTTGTAGGGTTTGGGAAAGAGGAAGATTTTAGTCTAAAGAATGAAACTCTGTCCCTACTTATCCATTAAGCCCATTGAGAGTTAGATTCTCATCTGTAAATAAGCAAGCCATGTATTTGTTTCAAGAATTAAATTCAATAATGCATTTAAATGAATATTTTAAATTGTGTAATGCTATCCAAATATACATCATGAGAAACACTGGGCTGGAAGAAGCACAAGCTGGAATCAAGATTGCCAGGAGAAATATCAGTAACCTCAGATATGCAGATGACACCACCCTTATGGCAGAAAGTGAAGACGAACTAAAAAGCTTCTCGTGAAAGAGGAGAGTGAAAAAGTTGGCTTAAAGCTCAACATTCAGAAAACTAAGATCATGGCATCCGGTCCCATCACTTCATGGGAAATAGATGGGGAAGCAGTGCAAACAGTGTCAGATTTTATTTTGGTGGGGCTCCAAAATCACTGCAGATGGTGATGGCAGCCATGAAATTAAAAGACGCTTACTTCTTGGAAGGAAAGTTATGACCAACCTAGATAGCATATTCAAAAGCAGAGACAACTTTGTTCACAAAGGTCTGTCTAGTCAAGGCTATGGTTTTTCCAGTGATCATGTATGGACGTGAGAGTTGGACTGTGAAGAAAGGTGAGTGCTGAAGAATGGATGCTTTTGAACTGTGGTGTTGGAGAAGACTCTTGAGAATCCCTTGGACTGCAAGGAGATCCAACCAGTCCATCCTAAAGGAGACCAGTCCTGGGTGTTCATTGAAAGAACTGATGCTGAGGCTGAAAGTCTGATACTTTGGCCACCTCATGCGAAGAGTTGACTCATTGGAAAAGACCCTGATGCTGGGAGGGATTGGGGGCAGGGGGAGAAGGGGACGACAGAGGATGAGATGGCTGGATGGCATCACCGACTCGATGGACGTGAGTTTGAGTGAACTCCGGGAGTTGGTGATGGACAGGGAGGCCTGGCGTGCTGCGATTTATGGGGTCACAAAGAGTCGGACACGACTGAGTGACTGAACTGAACTGATCCAAATGTAAAATGCTGTAATTGTCAGGTACAGACAGATTAAAATATTGATTTATTTTTATCACTGCCAGTTAAACACAGTAAAAAAAAAAAGAGTTACATTTTAGAACACAGCATAGTTGGTTAGAAATAAGCTTTCTTATATTGTTATTGTTGTTGTTGTTGTTCAGTCACTAAGTTGTGTCTGACTGTGACCCCGTGAACTGCAGCACACCAGGCTTCCCTGTCCCTCAATATCTCCCAGAGTTTTCCCAAACTCATGTCATGGAGTCAGTGATGCCTTCCAACCATCTCATTCTCTCTTGCCCCCTTCTCCTACCCTCAGTCTTTCCCAGCATCAGGGGCTTTTCCAATGAGTCAACTCTTCATATCAGTGACTAAAATATTGGAGCTTCAGCACCAGTCCTTCTAATGAATATTTAGGGTTGATTTCCTTTAGTATTGACTGCTTTGGCCTCCTGGCTGTCCAAGGGACCCTCAAGAGTCTTCTACAACACCACAGATCAAAAGCACCTATTCTTCGGTGCTCAGCTTTCTTTATAGTCCAACTCTCACATCCATACATGACTACTGGAAAAAGCATAGTGTTGACTGTATGAACCTTTGTTGGCAAAATGATGTCTCTGCTTTTTAATATGCTATCTAGGTTTGTCATAGCTTTCCTTCCAAGGAGCAAACATCTTTTAATTGCATGTCTGCAGTCACTGTGCACAGTGATTTTGGAACCCAAGAAAATAAAATCTGTCACTGTTCACACTTTTCCCCATCCGTGTGCCATGAAGTGATGGGATTGAATGCCATGATCTTAGTTTTTTGAATGTTGAGTTTTAAGCCAGCTTTTTCACTTTGCTCTTTCACCCTCATCAAGAGGTTCTTTAGCTCCTCTTCATTTTCTGCCTTTAGAGTGGTATCCTATGTATATCTGAGGTTGTTGGTATTTCTCCTGGCAATCTTGATTCTAGCTTGTGATTCATCCAGCTTCGCATTTTGCATTATGTACTCTGCATATAATTTTAAAAAGCAGGGTGACAATATACAGCCTTGATGTACTCTTTTCCCAATTTTGAACTAGTCCATTGTTCCATGAGCAGGTCTAACTGTTGCTTCTCATCTACATATAGGTTTCACAGGAGTCAGGTAAGGTGGTCTGGTATCCTCATCTCTAAGAATTTTCCAATTGTGGTCCACACAAAGACTTTATCATGGTCAATGAAGCAGAATAGATAATTTTTTGGAATTCTGTTGTTTTTTTATATGATCCAATGGATGTTGGCAATTTGATTTCTGGTTCCTCCACCTTTTCTAAATTCAGCTTATACATCTGGAAGTTCTCAGTTCACACACTGTTGAAGCCTAGTTTGAAGGATTTTGAGTGTTACCTTGCTAGCATGTGAAATGAGTGCAACTGTATGGTATTTTGAACATTCTTTGGCATTGCCTCTCTTTGGGATTGAAATGAAAACTGGCCTCTTCCAGTTCTGTGGCCACTGCTGAGTTTTCCAAATTTGCTGGCATATTGAGTGCAGCACTTTAACAGCATCATCTTTTAGGATTTTACATAGCTTTCTTGTATGGAGATGGTCAAAAGTGATAAGGATGCAAAGTTACCTTAATGTATCCCTTACTCTTATTTTATGAGAGCCTTTTTTCTTTTTTTTTAGCCATCCATTACTGCCTTACTGCCTTACTGCCATCCATAAATCTTCCTATCAGCTGAAAGTTCCTCTGACTTAAGGGAAAATAATGTGACAAATTAATTCACACTAAAGTGTGGGTTAAATATTGAAATATATTTGATAATGTTAGCTTTAGGTATACAGCATAGTGATTCAGTATTTTATAGATTATACCACCTTTAGAGTTATTACAAAATAAGGCTGTACTTCCTTGTACTGTACAATATATCTTTGTTGCTTACCTATTTTATATATAGTAATTTGTATATCTTAATCCCATATCCTTATCCTGCCACTCTCCTTTCTGTCTTCCCATGTGAATGTATTTTTGTATGTAACCTTAATAATATTTTTAAAATTGTGTTTTTTAACTTTTTATTTTATGTTGGAGCATAGCTGATTAATAATATTGTGGTAGTTTCAGATTGACAGCAAAAGGACTCAACTATATGTGTATGTGTGTGTGTGTGTATATATATATATATTCTCCAAACTCCTCTACCATCCAGGCTGCCACAGAACATTGAGCAGAGTTCCCTGTGTTATACAGTAGGTCCTTGTTGGTTATCCATTTTAAATATAGCAGTGTGTATACATTTAGCCCAAACTCCCTATCTATCCCTCCCCATGATCCTTTCCCCCTGGCAACTGTAAGTTCTCATTCACCAAGTCTGTGAGTCTGTTTTGTAAATAAATTCATTTGTATAATTTTTTTTTAGATTCTGCATATAAGGGATGTCATAAATACTTTTCCTTCTCTGTCTGACCTACTTCACTCAATGTGACAATCTCCAGGTCCATTCATATTGCTGCAAATGGCATAATCTTCCTAAGATTTTTGCATTTTAAAATAGGAATAGCTGTATAGAGCCTTGTAATCCTAAAGAAATTAACACCTTGACTTTTTAAGATTATGGCACATAGCAGGGCAAGTATGGAGCAAAGAGTTCTGTATTTTCAGTCAGAAGTCCTGGATTCTAACTCTTGTCAATAACTGGTCAATATGACAAAAAATTGAGATCACAGTAAACTTTAGACCTTACATTAGTGTTCTGGCAGCTTTCACAAAATGTAAAATCAAAATTGGTAATTGGATTTTCCTCAATTTTCATAAATAATGGGTAGCATTTTCTCATTTTAAAATTGGTTGTTTTTCTAAAACCATTGGCAGCTCCTATAATGCAGATGCAAATGAAGGTGAACCCAGAACCTAAATATATGAACAAGATAGCTACAATATTTAATGAATTTATGTTAGGTATCACAAAAGCCTTCACTGAGGAAATGACATGTAAACTGAGATCTGAAGGCTGACTAGGAGATGGGCAGGTAGAGAAAGAGAGGACAACGTTGGAGGAAGCAGATGCAGCTTACAGGAAAGGAGATAAGCAAGAGATTGTGGTTCTAGTGCAGCTGGCATGAGAAAAGAGAAGAGAAGGTAGGTTGAGACAGTCATCAAAACATGCAATGGAGGAGTAGAATCAGGCATGGTGGGTATTGAAATATATGGGTTAAATAAGGGATTAAATAGGGATTCAGATCAGATCAGATCAGATCAGTCACTCAGTCGTGTCCGATTCTTTGCGACCCCATGAATCGCAGCACGCCAGGCCTCCCTGTCCATCACCAACACCAGGAGTTCACACAGACTCACTTCCATCGAGTCAGTGATGCCATCCAGCCATCTCATCCTCTGTCGTCCCCTTCTCCTCCTACCCCCAATCCCTCCCAGCATCAGAGTCTTTTCCAATGAGTCAAGTCTTCGCATGAGGTGGCCAAAGTACTGGAGTTTCAGCTTTAGCATCATTCCTTCCAAAGAAATCCCAGGACTGATCTCCTTCAGAATGGACTGGTTGGAACTCCTTGCAGTCCAAGGGACTCTCAAGAGTCTTCTCCAACACCACAGTTCAAAAGCATCAATTCTTCAGCACTCAGCCTTCTTCACAGTCCAACTCTCACATCCACACATGACCACAGGAAAAACCATAGCCTTGACTAGATGGACCTTTGTTGGCAAAGTAATGTCTCTGCTTTTGAATATGCTATCTAGGTTGGTCATAACTTTCCTTCCAAGGAGTAAGTGTCTTTTAATTTCATGGCTGCAGTCACCATCTGCAGTGATTTTGGAGCCCAGAAAAATAAAGTCTGACACTGTTTCCACTGTTTCCCCATCTATTTCCCATGAAGTGGTGGGACCGGATGCCATGATCTTCGTTTTCTGAATGTTGAGCTTTAAGCCAACTTTTTCACTCTCCACTTTCACTTTCATCAAGGGGCTTTTGAGTTCCTCTTCACTTTCTGCCATAAGGGTGGTGTCATCTGCATATCTGAGGTTATTGATATTTCTCCCGGCAATCTTGATTCCAGTTTGTGTTTCTTCCAGTCCAAGGTTTCTCATGATGTACTCTGCATATAAGTTAAATAAGCAGGGTGACAATATACAGCCATGACGAACTCCTTTTCCTATTTGGAACCAATCTGTTGTTCCATGTCCAGTTCTAACTGTTGCTTCCTGATCTGCATACAAATTTCTCAAGAGGCAGATCAGGTGGTCTGGTATTCCCATCTCTTTCAGAATTTCCCACAGTTTATTGTGATCCACACGGTCACAGGCTTTGGCATAGTCAATAAAGCAGAAATAGATGTTTTTCTGGAACTCTCTTGCTTTTTCTATGATCCAGCGGATGTTGGCAATTTGATCTCTGGTTCCTCTGCCTTTTCTAAAACCAGCTTGAACATCAGGCAGTTACGGTTCACATATTGCTGAAGCCTGGCTTGGAGAATTTTGAGCATTACCTTACTAGAATGTGAGATGAGTGCAATTGTGTGGTAGTTTGAGCATTCTTTGGCATTGCCTTTCTTTGGGATTGGAATGAAAACTGACGTTTTCCAGTCCTGTGGCCACTGCTGAGTTCTCCAAATTTGCTGGCATATTGAGTGCAGCACTTTCACAGCATCATCTTTCAGGATTTGGAATAGCTCAACTCGAATTCCATCACCTCCACTAGCTTTTTTCGTAGTGATGCTTTCTAAGGCCCACTTGACTTCACATTCCGGGATGTCTGGCTCTAGGTTAGTGATCACACCATCGTGATTATCTGGGTTGTGAAGATCTTTTTTGTACAGTTCTTCTGTGTATTCTTGCCATCTCTTCTTAATATCTTCTGCTTCTGTTAGGTCCATACCATTTCTCTCCTTTATTGAGCCCATCTTTGCATGAAATGTTCCTTTGGTATCTCTGATTTTCTTGAAGAGATGCCTAGCCTTGCCCATTCTGTTGTTTTCCTCTATTTCTTTGCATTGATCGCTGAGGAAGGCTTTCTTATCTCTTCTTGCTATTCTTTGGAACTCTGCATTCAGATGTTTATATCTTTCCTTTTTTCCTTTGCTTTTCGCTTCTCTTCTTTTCACAGCTATTTGTAAGGCCTCCCCAGACAGCCATTTTGCTTTTTCGCTTTTCTTTTCTATGGGAATGGTCTTGATCCCTGTCTCCTGTACAATGTCACGAACCTCATTCCATATTTCATCAGGCACTCTATCTATCAGATCTAGGCCCTTAAATCTATTTCTCACTTCCACTGTATAATCATAAGGGATTTAGATTTAGGTCATACCTGAATGGTCTAGTGGTTTCTCCCTACTTTCTTCAATTTCAGTCTGAATTTGGCAATAAGGAGTTCATGGTCTGAGCCACAGTCAGCTCCTGGTCTTGTTTTTGCTGACTGTATAGAGCTTCTCCATCTTTGGCTGCAAAGAATATAATCAATCTGATTTCGGTGTTGACCATCTGGTGATGTCCATGTGTAGAGTCTTCTCTTGTGTTGTTGGAAGAGGATGTTTGTTATGAGCAGTGCATTTTCTTGGCAAAACTCTATTAGTCTTTGCCCTGCTTCATTCCGTATTCCAAGGCCAAATTTGCCTGTTACTCCAGGTGTTTCTTGACTTCCTACTTTTGCATTCCAGTCCCCTATAATGAAAAAGACATCTTTTTGGGTGTTAGTTCTAAAAGATCTTGTAGGTCTTCATGGAACCGTTCAACTTCAGCTTCTTCAGCATTACTGGTTGGGGCATAGACTTGGATTACTGTGATATTGAATGGTTTGCCTTGGAAACGAACAGAGATCATTCTGTCGTTTTTGAGATTGCATCCAAGTACTGCATTTTGGACTCTTTTGTTGACCATGATGGCCACTCCATTTCTTCTGAGGGATTCCTGCCTGCAGTAGTAGATATAATGGTCATATGAGTTAAATTCACCCATTCCAGTCCATTTCAGTTCACTGATTCCTAGAATGTCGACATTCACTCTTGCCATCTCTTGTTTGACCACTTCCAATTTGCCTTGATTCATGGACCTGATATTCCAGGTTCCTTGCAATATTGCTCTTTACAGCATCATACCTTGCTTCTATCACCAGTCACATCCACAGCTAGGTATTGTTTTTGCTTTGGTTCCATCCCTTCATTCTTTCTGGAGTTCTTTCTCCACTGATCTCCAGTAGCATATTGGACACCTACTGACCCGGGGAGTTTCTCTTTCAGTATCCTATCATTTTGCCTTTTCATACTGTTCACGGGGTTCTAAAGGCAAGAATACTGAAGTGGTTTGCCATTCCCTTCTCCAGTGGACCACATTCTGTCAGATCTCTCCACCATGACCCACTCGTCTTGGGTTGCCCCACAGACATGGCTTAGTTTCATTGAGTTAGACAAGGCTGTGGTCCTAGTGTGATTAGATTGACTAGTGATCTGTGAGTATGGTTGCAGTGTGTTTGCCCTCTGATGCCCTCTTGCAACACCTACCGTCTTACTTGGGTTTCTCTTACCTTGGGCATGGGGTATCTCTTCACGACTGCACCAGCAAAGCGCTGTCATTGCTCCTTACGTTGGACAAGGGGTATCTCCTCACCGCCGCCCTTCCTGACCTTCATGTGGGATAGCTCCTCTAGGCCCTCCTGCGCCCATGCAGCCTTTTGTCCAAAGGGCAAATTAAGAGATTTTCTAGCTGGATAAACAAGATAGAAGTGTAGTGAGGCTGCTTATTCTATGGCAGAGTACTAATATAGTGGTAACCTAAGAGGGACAGCTGTTCTTAATGGGTATTTCAGAACATTCAACCAGAGCTCAAGGTCTATTGGAAGTGGAAAGAAGTTAATCTCATTTCCAAGCTTCTGGCTTGATTTGCTGGCTGAATAGTGGTGCTGTTTAGTAAATATTAACATTGACAAAGAGCAAGGGATATTAACTGAATTGTTTAGATGGACTTAAATATGATTTCATACTAATAACTAAGGTCCCAGAAGAAATTGCCTTTGGATAAACTAAAATCCTTCCCACAAGGTTTTAATCCAATTTCTATTCTTTAATAATATTAAAATTGGATTTTGATTTTAATTATTCTGGATCTTTAATTTTTAGGGATTATTTTAAGCATTAGCTCTATTGTATAGAAATTTCAGGATTCTGGATTCTGTATGAGACTGTTTTATCTGTATACTGACTGCAGAGTATTGGATGCTGGGTGTTCAACACAAAAAGTCCAATTTTAAAAATTGTTATTATGGGCATTTTTCTTCTAAAGATAAAATGTAGACTTTAAATTTTATTTTCAATTTACTTTTAAAAATGTTATTGGAGTACAGTTGATTTATAATGTTATGCTAGTTTCACGTATACAGCAAAGTGAGTCAGTTATACATATATCCACTCTTTTTCAGACCATTTTCTATTAGAGTATTGAGTAGAGGTCCTTGTACTATACAGTAGGTCCTTATTAGTTATCTATTTTATATCTAGTTGTGTGTGTATGTCAATCTTGATCTTCCAATTTACCCCTCCTCCTTCTTACCCCTTAGTAACCGTAAGTTTGTTTTCTACGTCTGTAATTCTGTTTCTTTTTATACATAATTATTTAGACTGTTTTTTAATTAACTGTGGTCTTATTTTACATTATTATTATTTTTTTTTATATTTAAGAGTTAAGCTTGCCTTGAAGTCATGGGTATGTGGTCTGCTAAGTTATTTTTCAATGGCTTTGAGTGTCCAGCATAGTTCAAACTCCTCTTGAATCCTTTTCTGAAGTGACAAGAAAAAGAATAGATCTGGGTTAGGAACAGGGAACCTTAGAGAAACCTTACAGCAAAAAGCAAAATGAAAAATATTGAGAACTATAGGAAGCTATGAAATTATTGATTTGTTGAAAAGAGAACATAGCAAGTAAATAGAGAAAAGAGAAATGTAAGATATTCTACTCCAGGTGCTAGTTTTTAACATTATTAACGGGAAAATTTAGACTTCACTAAAATAGAAAAGTATCCGAAAGTGTTTAAATGAAATATTTGTTTCTGGAAATTCTTGGTTGTATTTCCATTATAGGCCAAACCTCTCTAACTCTTACCATACATTTAATGATTTTTTTAAAAAACTAAATCTCTTTGGGAAAGAGATATAAATAACCACCTAAGACCTCTAACTACAGGTTTCATATAAGTCATAGCAAAATCAGTTTGTGCCTTTAACAAAAAGATAGAATTCATACTAGTATAACAGATGGAATGAATAATATTTCCAAATGAAAAATGGAAGCGGCCATTTAAAATTGCTTCAGAAAACTAGAAATCTTGATCGTTAAAACTTTTTAATGAAGTTATGTTTTGATGTATTGATTGATAGTTGTTTCTTTACTAGTGGAAATTTTACAAGTTATAAAGTTGCATTTTGCTTTAAGAGAAACCTTAGTGCCTTTCAAAATCTGGGGAAAGGTTTCCACTCAAATATATGATATATTAGTTCATTTATGAACACAGAGGGCTGAAATCATACAAGCAAAATGGTGTTATCAGAAAGACAGTATCTGAATATTGTATAATAGGTGACAGAAGAAAAAAATGAAGAAAAAAATGCCTCAACCTTTCAGTATTCTGAGACTTACTCTTTCTCTCATTTATTTAAAAAAATTCCATTTTTATCAAATCAGAAATATCACATAGTGGTAAAAAGACAAAGTTATCAGCAAACCCATATTCTTGATCATTCCCAAATTTCCCCTACATTCTGCAACTCTGAAGTAACTTCTTTAAATATTTTGCTCCTGCTTTCTTGTATTGCCATTCACATTTCCAAATAATATATGATATTGCTATTTTTCAAGCGATCAATTTTAGACATAAACTACTGACTTTCACTTGTGATCTGAAGATTTAATGGTCTTATATTCCTACTTTCTCTTCTCTTTCTCCTTTCTCTCAGTTTATGGTAAGTTATGGTTAAGTAGTTTCATTTCTGTGACAATTCATTGCTGAATCAGGTGGTAGATAATGACCATAATTCCACTTCTCTATAACTTTATTTTTTTATAATAATGACCTTACTATTTCATTGCTTAATTTTCCTCAGTCTTCTCCTAAGACTTGAAGTATGTTCCAACATCTTTGTTAAAAAAACAACAACAAACTATTCTCTACAATTTTCCAGAGCCCAAACTGTCAGGAGATCTACATCTTTTATTTTTAATCCTGCTGGAACTCTCCAACCTCACGCTCCAATCTGTATCTGTGGATCTCTAGAACTAATGCTTAGGTGCTTGGCTTAGGTTGGGATGCTATAATTAAAAAATACTGTAAACTGGGGGTTTATAAGCAACAGGCATTTGTTTCTTACAGTTCTGGAGGCTGAAAGTCTGAGATTAGGTTGCCAGCACAGTCGAATTCTGAAGAGGAACTCTTGCAGGTTGCATGCTGACAATATCCTCACACAGTTCAGAGCAGAGATGGAAAGGAAACTCTGGTGACATTTCTTTTATTTTCTTTTGGCTGCACCACATGGCATGTGGAACTTCCCCCACCAGGGATCGAATCCATGCCCCTTACAGTGGAAGCACAGAGTCTTTACCAGTGGACCCCTGTGGAAGTCTCCCTCTAGTGACTTTTGCAGCTTCGGTTGCTTGGTCATGTCTCTTTGCGACCCCATGGACTGTAGCCAGCCAGGCTCCTCTGTCCATGGTATTTTCTAGGCAAGTATACTGGAGTGGGTTACCATTTCCTCCTCCAGGGCATCTTCCCTACCCAGGGATCGAACCCGTGTCTCCTGCATATCCTGCATTGAAGGTGGGTTCTTTATCACTGCACCACCTAGGAAAACCCTCTGGTGACTTTCATAAGGCCTCTAATCTCATTTATGAGGGCTCCATGATTTTATCTATCCTTATGACTTTAATTCTAATCACCTCCCAAAGGTGCCGCCATCTGTATCCCTACATTGGGAGTCAGTTTCAACATATGAATACTGGGGGACACAAACATTTAGTCCATAACAGCGTTGTACTGGAACTTCCATTTAACACCATCCTGGCGGTTATCTTCAAATTGCTTCTGTGTTTACTAGCAATTTCTTAACTCAAATAACATTCTTTTCTGGTTTTCTTTAGTTTTGTGGAGCCCATACTCTACTTGTTTCCTAAGAAATGTGCTGCTGCTAAGTCGCTTCAGTCGTGTCTGACTCTGCGCGACCCCATAGACGGCAGCCCACCAGGCTCCCCTGTCCCTGGGATTCTCCAGGCAAGAACACTGGAGTGGGTTGCCATTTCCTTCTCCAATGCATGAAAATGAAAAGTGAAAGCGAAGTCGCTCAGTCGTGTCTGACCCTCAGCGACCCCATGGACTGCAGCCTTCCAGGCTCCTCCGTCCATGGGATTTTCCAGGCAAGAGTACTGGAGTGGAGTGCCATTGCCTTCTCCAAAGAAAGGTGCAGAGGATATTAATTAGTTGATTACAAGACCTGCTTGTTTGAAAATATCTTTATTTTACACTCAAATAAGATGGATAGTTTGATTATTTCTAGAATTCCCAGTTGAAAACTACTTCTCAGAATTTTGAAAGCTTTGCTCCCTTATCATCTACCTTCCAGTTTTGCCTTTGAGAGATTATCCATAGTGTTCAGAAACTGCACAGCAGTGGACTTTGTGGTAGGTCTGTTCTTTCATTGTGAGGGAAGTTTTCAAGTTGGAAATTCAAGTGCTTCATTTCTGGGATAAATTCTCTGGTAATTGCCTTTCAACTATTTTTTCTATTGTTTCATTCTGTAACTTCTAATCTCATGTTGAAGCTCCCATACCGATGTAGAACTATTTTCTTTGTGTTTTTTGTCTTTGGTTTACCTTCAGGGAACATTTCTTAACTACATTTCCAACTGTTTTAATGAATTTTTAATCTCAGCTGTCATATTTTTAATTTCTAAGAGTTATTTCTTACATCATTTTTTAACTGTTACCATATTCTTGTTTTAAGGACGCAATATCTTATCTCACTGAGAAAATACTATTTCTTAAAGTTTTCTGCATTTCCTTGCATTTTATCTGCCTCTTCCAGTCTTTTCTTAGTTTTAGTCTGTCATTCTTTTTTTTTTTCCTAGTCTGTCATTCTTGTTAAGTGTTTTTTCTCAAATGCTTAGTAATTATTTGCCATTTGTTCCTATTTGCATGTGAGATAAAAATTTAATTTAATTTACAAGTGAGGTACTGTTTATATACAAGCTCTTTGCTTTGAATTTAAAGTTTAAATTTTTTTGGCTTTTTCTTTGGAGAATTCCTTAAATTCAGATCCTGTGAGTCTTTCCTCCAGGACTTGTTCAGTTTCATCTGAAAAGAATGTTCTTGATACCGTGTGGGGCTTATGAAACTATTGTAATTGAGTGGGGTAGTTGCTGAGGGTTTCACCGTTCCCTCAGAGATTGATACTTCTCTTTTTTGCTTTCAGTCCCACACTTCACTGCTCACCTATGCTCACTTTCCAGATACTGGGACTCTGTACTGTTTGCTGCAGTGAGAGAGGTTGGAGGGGTTGTCAAGCCACCTTCCCCAAATTAGAATTGAAGATCTGGATTTAATCAAGCTTCAAACCTTCACATAATCCCCTTCTTTTGTCCTCTACCTTCTCCACCTTCAGAGGGGCCTTATGCCATCAATTGCAGAGAAGGCTTTGGCACCCCACTCCAGTACTCTTGCCTAGAAAATCCCATGGGCAGAGGAGCCTGGTAGGCTGCAGTCCATGGGGTCACGAAGAGTCGGACACGACTGAGCGACTTCTCTTTCAACTTTCACTTCCCACTTTCATGCATTGGAGAAGGAAATGGCAACCCACTCCAGTGTTCTTGCCTGGAGAATCCCAGGGACGGGGTAGCTTGGTGGGCTGTTGGCTATGGGGTTGCACAGAGTCAGACACAACTAAAGCGACTTAGCAGCAGCAGCAGCAGCAGCATGCCATCAATTCAAAAGCCTTTGGAGTGTCATGTGGGGCACAAAAGATTGACTTTTCATTGGAGTCTACTCCTTAGGTACATCAGTTCAGTTCAGTCACTCAGTGTCCGACTCTTTGTGATCCCATGGACTGCAGCATGCCAGGCCTCCCTGTCCACCACCAACTCCCGGAGTCTACTCAAACTCATGTCCAACTCATGTTCAAGTATCAGTTCTTCTGCGCTCAGCTTTCTTTATAGTCCAACTCTCCCATCCATACATGATTACTGGAAAAACCATAGCCTTGACTAGACAGATCTTTGTTGACAAGGTAATTTCTCTGCTTTTTAATATGCTGTCCAGGTTGGTCATAACTTTCCTTCCAAGGAGTTCAGTTCAGTTCAGTCGCTCAGTCATGTCCGACTCTTTGTGACCCCATGAACCTCAGCATGCCAGGCCTCCCTGTCCATCACCAACTCCTGGAGTCCACCCAAACCCATGTCCATTGTGTCAGTGATGCCATCCAACCATCTCATCCTCTGTCGGCCCCTTCTCCTCCTGCCCTCAATCTTTCCTAGCATCAGGGTCTTTTCAAATGAGTCAGCTCTTCTCATCAGGTGGCCAAAGAATTGGAGTTTCAGCTTCAACATCAATCCCTCCAATGAACACCCAGGACTGATCTCCTTTAGGATGGACTGGTTGGATCTCCTTGCAGTCCAAGGGACTCTCAAGAGTCTTCTCCAACACCACAGTTCAAAAGCATCAATTCTTCAGCTCTCAGACTTCTTCACAGTCCAACTCTCACATTTATACATGACCACTGGAAAAACCATAGCCTTGACTAGATGGACCTTTGTTAACAAAGTTGTCTCTGCTTTTTAATATGCTGTCTAGGCAATGGCACCCCACTCCAGTACTCTTGCCTGGAGAATCCCATGGATGGAGGAGCCTGGTGGGCTGCAGTCCATGGGGTCGATAAGAGTCAGACACGACTGAGCGACTTCACTTTCACTTTTCACTTGCATGCATTGGAGAAGGAAATGGCAACCCATTCCAGTATTCTTGCCTAGAGAATCCCAGGGAAGGAGGAGCCTGGTGGGCTGTTGTCTATGGGGTCGCACAGAGTCAGACACGACTGAAGCGACTTAGCAGCAGCAGTAGCAGATTGGTTATAACTTTTCTTCCAAGGAGTAAGCGTCTTTTAATTTTTAGTAATTTTTTAAACTTTCTTACTCAATTTCTCATGTATTTATCTTCTCAATGCTGGAGATAGTTATTTCATTGCTATATCGTATCCAACTCTTTTTCGACCCCATGGACTGTAGCTCACCAGGCTCCTCTGTCCATGAGATTTCCCAGGCAAGAATACTGGAGTGGGTTGCCACTTCCTCCTTCAGTGGATCTTCCCAACCGGGGATTGAACCCGCATCTCCTGCATCTCCTGCATGGGCAGGCAGATTCTTTACCATTGAGCTACCAGGAAAGCCCCAATAAAGTAAATGTTTATTATTCAATAAATTAAATACTTGAACGAATGAATGAAGCAACTAAAATAATTGTTTCTGTCTATGTATATTGTACAGTACAAAGATCCTGTTTAGGTAGAAGAGGATTTTCTCACGTACCATATCCAGATTTGATTTGTTGCAATGACATATTTATGAACTTAATAGCTAAGGAGAATGAATATTCACTTCATGGCACCAAAGTTAGTGTCAGTTATATATCAGTTATATAACTATAAATGATACTAACTTTGGTGCCATGAAGTGAATATTCATTCTCCTTTTATAGTCATATAACAGGCTTCCCAGGTGACTCAGCAGTAAAGAATCTGCCTGCACTTCAGGAGCTTCAAGAAGCATGGATTCAATCCCTGGGTGAGGAAGATCCCCTGGAAGAGGGCATGGCAACCCACTCAAGTATTCTTGCCTGGGAAATCCCATGGATAGAGTAGTCTGGTGAGCTACAGTCCATAGGGTCGCAAAGAGTTGGACATGACTGAAGCAATTTAGTATGCACACATAGTCATTTAACAAGTTCAGTTTTTATTAGTGATGTTTTTCCTGATGTGTCCATGAAAATATTGTGACATAACATGATCTCTAAAACCCATGAATACTCTAGCCAGCTTCCATTTCACTGTCTTCCTTTAGGCAGAAATCTTACTACTAATATAAACATCAAACAGCAAGCAGAGGAAAGTACAGTTTTTACTGCATTTGTGTGTGTGTGTGTGTGTGTGTGTTTATTCTTAAACTACCGATAATTATGTTTATTTATTCTTAAACTACCAATAATTAACATTTTATCAGTTAGAGTTCTCCAGAGAAACAGTATACAATTTTATATAAACCAATATTATATATTATATATAATTATATGTATATGTATAGTTATATGCTATTTAAATATTTAATTCATTTTAAGGTCTTGGCTAATGTAATTATGGGGTGGAGGGCAGTGGCTAATAAGTTCTATGTCAATCAGACAGGCTGGCACCCTGGAAACATAGGCAGAAGTTTATGCTGCATTCTTGAGGCAGAGTTTTTTCTCTGGGAAACCTTTGTTTTTCAGCTGATTGGATGAGGCTTATCCACATATTGAGAGCAACATCCTTTATTTAAAGTCAAGTGATTTGGATGACAACCACATCTACAAAATACCTTCATGACAACAGCTAGATCAGTGTTTGATTAAATAACTGGCTACAACAGGCCAGGCAAGTTGACATATCAAATGAAGAAAATATGTTAATTGTATCATTAAATATAAGAAAATGGCTCTTCACTTTTCTTAGCTTTTATGAGTTAAATGAAAATGTAAAAGACAGAGTAGTGTTACAAGATAAAGCCATATCAAATGCAAGATTTCTCAAGGGCAGTCATGATGATATTTTTCCTGCTACAAATGTTGGAGAGTGATCCAAAAGGAACTATATCTGTTTGTAAATATAAACAGAAGTAGAACCAGAGGAGGACACCCAACAAAATGGAAATTCATTGTATAGCTTCTCTTAAGTTGAAATGAAACTGAATAATTGGGAAAAAATTAAGTCACAGAATATAAAGGAAATTGAGATCAAATAGATGAATGATAAATCAAATTTTAATTTAAATGTCTATAATGAGGCAAGCTCAGAAATTATTAGCGCATCTAATAATCATTGCATAATAAAGAGTAGGCTGTGATGCAAAAATGCAACCAATTCACTGAATAAATGAGAGTTGGAGACAAAATTTATGAAAAGACTTTAGAGAAATATAAGTGTAGACTTAAAGTAAATAACAACAACAAAAAAATCAAACTTAGAAAGTGAAAATTTCCCCAAAATACATGGACTATTTAACCATAATAATATAGGAGAAACTAAAAATTGAGAAAAACTGCAGGCTAAAATTTACAAAATTTAAGATAAAAATATGTCAAAACAACCATCTTGCCTTCCAGACTTGAATAAGATTGTCTCAGTAGATTTCTAACCATGTACTGCTAATTCAGGTCTAATTGCAAAGGATGGGTCCCTGAATGCTGAGTTGAGACCAAGAGTATTCTAGAATATTAGCTGTCCAAGGATTCACATATTGTCTAATATTAGTCAAGCTTAAATATATACCTGTATTTTCTCTTTAAAGATAATTTTTAGTGCAGTCCCCCAAATTCGTACTTAGGTAAAAGAGTTGTTGCAGTGGGTAATGCAGAAAAGCATCACATTATGATTAACATTAGCCCTAACTGTAAAAGGGACTTTCCCTGAAAGAATAAGCAGAAAGACAGAATTTAATGAAATGACTCAGAAGCAGAGGGAGGAAACCAATGCTACCTTTTTTAGAGAAAATGGAATGGAAGTTTTTTTCTTAATAGCTCCCTTTGGAAAACCAGAAATGTACCCAATAATTCATGTTTACCCAGGAAGAAAATTTGGAAAGTGTTAATTAAGGTTGTGTGAATATATATTGTTTTTACTTCAGATTAATTTGAAACTGGAAAATTTGTAATAAACACTTTCAGGAATGCTTCTCATGCTCTGGGTTGGTGCCTTCTTATCTCTTTATCAGTTTTTTGTGAAGATAACTTTTTTGGGAAATTTTCTAGTTTAGCTCCCTCACTGTAACCATTTTCATTTTTGGTGATGACAGAGAGTATTACATTTTTCCATTCCAGTTATAAGTTAAAAATGCTTGTTTAAAGATATGTAACACACACACACACACTGGAATTATATATACCAAATGTAAGCAGTGGTAGTCTAAAGCTAATAAAGATTGTAATGTGATATCTCCCCTCTTATTTTTTAAAAAATATTTTGCAACAGCATAAAACCATCTATTTTGTAAGAAAAACAGCAGAAATGTTGATTTATCTTTCTCTTGACACATACTTAGATATAATAAAATTTGTCATGAAAGTATTTCAGTTTGAAAACTTAAGTATATCATATCCAAATTCTAGGAAACTTAAAACTATATGTTATTATTTTAACTTTTGGCTATGGAGAACTTTTAAAATCCTAAAAGATGATGCTGTTAAAGCGTTGCACTCAATATGTCAGCAAATTTGGAAAACTCAGCAAGAGGCACAGGATTGAAAAAGGTCAGTTTTTATTCCAATCCCAAAGAAGGACAATGCCAAAGTATGCTCAAGCTACTGTACAATTGCACTCATTTCACATGCTACCAAGATAATGCTCAAAATCCTTCGAGTTAGGCTTCAGCAATACATGAACTGAGAATTTCCAGATGTACAAGCTGGATTTAGAAAAGGCAGAGGAACCAGAGATCAAATTGCCAACATCTGTTGGATCATAGAAAAAGCCAGGGAATTCCAGAAAAACATCTACTTCTGCTTTATTGATTATGCCAAAGCCTTTGACTGTGTAGATCACAACAAACTGTGGAAAATTCTTCAAGAGATGGGAATACCAGACCACCTTACATGCCTCCTGTGAAATCTGTATGCAGGTCAAGAAGCAACAGTTAGAACTGGGCATGGAACAACAGACTTGTTCTAAATTGGAGTACGCCAAGGCTGTATATTGTCACCCTGCTTATTTAACTTATATGCAGAGTACATCATGTGAAATGCTGGGCTGAATGAAGCACAATCTAGAATCAAGATTGCCAGGAGAAATATTAATAACCTCAAATACACAGAACGTGGCAGAAATGGCAGAAAGTGAAGATGATCTAAAGAGCCTCTTGAAAGTGAAAGAGGAGAGTGAAAAAGCTGGCTTAAAACTCAACATTCAAAAAATGAAGATCATGGCATCTGGTCCCATCCCTTCATGGTGAGGTGCTTGGATGGCATCGTTGACACAATGGACATGAATTTGAGCAAACTCCAGGAAATAGTAAAGGACAGAGAAGCTTGTTGTGTTGCAGTCCATGGGGTCACAAAGAGTTGGACTCAACTTAGTGACTGAACAACAATGGAGAACTTAAAACATGCAAGAGTAAAGAGAATATTATAAACAATAACAAGGATTTTGTTTTAATGTATTATCTAACAAAATGGTAAAATATATAAAATTTGAAGTTGATGTAACAGCAATTAGATGGAGTGAGTTGTCAGTAAAGTGACTATCTGTGGGCTTCATGGCACTTAGTAGAGATAGACAAATGATCAATTTCAGCTTCTCTTCCAAACGTACTGTCAAATTAATCTGCCAGAATTCTATTTAATTTGGTCATTATTAACCTCAAATATTCCAGGGACAGATCCTTCTTCAGACATAGTCTTATGTCTTTCAACATAAGACTTTCAACAGGTCTCTTCTCCAAACTCCCTGCTCTCATTTAAAATCCTGAGACTGGATTACATGTTGATCACTGACCATATCCTTTTAGTCTGCTTCCTTATCTATAATTGTGGTTTTCTTAGGGTGTTCCTTCTCCTATCCTCTCTTGGCTTGTAATTTCTCCCCATCCTTAAAGACTGATGTTGTGGCCACATCTTTTCTAATATCTATCTTTGGCCCCAGCCAAAAAAACTAGATGTGTTATTCCACTCTTTTTCTGTCTACTGTAGTTTTAATTGAGCCTTTTACATGATTCCATGTTCTTTCTTCCTCAGCATATCAGCTTTACTTCAAAAATATTTTTAGTCATTACCTTAGAGTTTGAAATGTGCACGTATAATCTACGTCTACTTTCAACTAACACTATACCATTTCATGACAAGTGCAGGTAACGTATAACAGAGTATGCCCACTTACTCTTTCCTGTCTCTTTATACAGTGCTGTCATTTATTTCATTATCAATGTGCCGTAATCATCCAATATGTTGTTGCAGTTTTTATTTTGAACAAACTGTTATCTGTTCTATCAATTAAAAATAAGAAAAATAAAACATTTTACTTTGCTTTCATTTATTTCTTCTCTAATACTCTTCTTTCTTCATGTAGATCTGAGTTTATGACATGTAATTTTCTTTTTTTTTAATTTAAATTTATTTAATTTAATTGGAGGCTAATTAATTTACAATATTGTATTGGTTTTGCTGTACATCAACATGAATCCACCACAGGTGTACAGGTGCTCCCCATCCTGAACCTCCCTCCCACCTCCCTCCCTGTACCATCCCTCTGGGTCATCCCATTGCACCAGCCTCAAGCATCCTGTATTCTGCATGGAACCTGGACTGGCGATTCGTTTCTTATATGATATTATACATGTTTCAATGCCATTCTCCCTAATCATCCCCACCTTTCCCTCTCCCACAGAGTCCAAAAGACTGTTCTATACATCTGTGTCTCTTTTGCTGTCTCGCATACAGGGTTATCATTACCATCTTTCTAAATTACATATACATGCGTTAGTATACTGTATTGGTGTTTTTCTTTCTGGCTTACTTCGCTCTGTATAATAGGCTCCAGTTTCATCCACCTCATTAGAACTGATTCAAATGTATTCTTTTTAATGGCTGAGTAATCCTGCATTGTGTATATGTACCACAGCTTTCTTATCCATTCATCTGCTGATGGACATCTAGGTTGCTTCCATGTCCTGGCTATTATAAACAGTGCTGCGATGAACATTGGGGTACACATGTCTCTTTCAATTCTGGTTTCCTTGGTGTGTATGCCCAGCAGTGGGATTGCTGGGTCATAAGGCAGTTCTATTTTCATTTTTTAAAGGAATCTCCACACTGTTCTCCATAGTGGCTGTACTAGTTTGCATTCCCAGCAACAGTGTAAGAGGGTTCCCTTTTCTCCACACCCTCTCCAGTATTTACTGCTTGTAACAAAATAGAAAGCTCAGAGATAAATCCACACACCTATGGACACCTTATCTTTGATAAAGGAGGCAAGAATATACAATGGAGGAAAGACAATCTCTTTAACAGTGGTGCTGGGAAAATTGGTCAACCACTTGTAAAAGAATGAAACTAGAACACTTCCTAACACCATACACCAAAATAAACTCAAAATGGATTAAAGATCTAAATGTAAGACCAGAAACTATAAAACTGCTAGAGGAGAACATAGGCAAAACACTCTCCGACATACATCACAGCAGGATCCTCTATGACCCACCTCCCAGAATATTGGAAATAAAAGCAAAAATAAACAAATGGGACCTAGTTAAACTTAAAAGCTTCTGCACCACAAAGGAAACTATAAGCAAGGTGAAAAGACAGCCTTCAGAATGGGAGAAAATAATAGCAAATGAAGCAACTGACAAAGAACTAATCTCAAAAATATACAAGCAACTCCTGCAGCTCAATTCCAGAAAAATAAATGACCCAATCAAAAAATGGGCCAAAGAACTAAATAGACATTTCTCCAAAGAAGACATACAGATGGCTAACAAACACATGAAAAGATTCTCAACATCTCTCATTATCAGAGAAATGCAAATCAAAACCACAATGAGGTACCATTTCACGCCAGTCAGAATGGCTTCGATCCGAAAGTCTACAAGTAATTTTCTTTTCTCTGAAGAACTTCTTTTATGTTCCTTGCAAGTCAAGTCTACTGTTGACATAGTTTATCATTTTTGTTTGTCTGAGAAAGTCTTTATCTCTCCTTCACTTTTGTAGGGAAGGTAAAATTTCACCTTTACCCTCTTAGAGTTTTTTGGCTGGAGCTGAGGATTAAACTGATCTTAGATTAACAGGAGAAAAACATACACATTTGCATAAGTTTGACATGGGAGCCCTCATAAGAAAATGAAGACCCAAAGAAATGGTGAAACCTGCAGCTTTTAAATTGGGTTGAATAACTGAGACTTTTGTGGAAAAGTATACTATGAGGAGAGGCTAAAGGAAGATAAAAATTCTTTTGACGAGGTCTGTTTATTCAGAATTATCTTGGCTTTGACTCCTTGTTAAAATGTTTTCTTTCTTCTGGTATGGAGGACAACTTTAGCATGGAGTTTTTAATCTTCTGTTTTCAGGAAGAAAGGGGAGATTAGCATGTTCTTGAATCTGCTACTTTTAAAGTACATTTAGCTCAAAATAATCCTTAAACCAAAGAGATATTTTGAGATAGCATCTTCTTCCACCTTGACTTTTGAAGGCTAATTTTTCTACATACAAAATTCTAGGTTGGTATTTTTTGCCTCTTTCAATACTTTAATATGCTGTTTACTATCTTTCTGCTTTTCTGAAGAGAAGTCCAGTGTAGTTCTTAGCTTCTTTCATCCAAAGGTCAAATGGTTTGTTTGTTTTTCCTTTTGGCTTCTTTGTTTTCTCTTTTCTTTGATTTTCTGTAGTTTGAATATGATATGTTTAGGTGTCAATGTTTTGTGTTTACTAACTTCATTAATTTTGGAAAATTCCCAGCCATTATAATGTCATGATTGTGCCTTTTCTCTCCTTTTTTCCTTCTGGCATTCCTCTGATGTGTGTATTACACCTTTGGAATTGTCCTACTGGTCTTTGAAATTCTCAGTTGTTTTTTTCATTCTTTTTCTTTTCAGTTTGAGAAGTTTTTATTGAGATCTTCAGACTCACTGATTCTTTCCTTAGCCATATATAGTTTATTAATGAACACATCAAAGGTATTCTTTAATTCTTTTCCCGTGTTTTTAATTTCTAGCATTTCTTTGTGGTTATTTCCAAGAGTTTCCATCTCTTTGCTTACATTAGCTGTCTTTTCTTATATTTTCTTCCATTAGAGCCCTTAGTATAGTAATTATATTTAAATTGCCCAATCTGATAATTCCAAAATCTCTTCCATATCTGAGTCTAGTACTGATGCTTCGTATTGTGTAAGCAGGCTGTTGTTCGCCTTTTAACATACCTTGGAATTTTTTGTTGAAAGCTAAGCATGATGTATAGGATAAAAGAAATTGAGGTAATAGGTCCTTAGTGTGAGCTTTTAAAATAGGAATTAGGCTGTGTTTGTTGGTTACTGTACCTGTAGGAGTCAGAAACTAACATTTTAAATAGTGTTCTAGCTTATTATTTCCCCTGTTGTCTTTCTCGAGACCCCTACTTAAATAGGGTCATAAATGCCATTCTTTCCATTGTAATCTTCTGCTGTTATATATGTCTCCTTGATATGGTTGGTGAAGTGCAGGGGAGCGGAAGCATTCTATAATCCTGTAATTAAGTCTCAGTCTTTTACTGATCTTGTTTCTCAGCTTTTTTCCTCACATCTCTTTAGTGAGATAGAATGGTCATTGGGGACTGGAGTTTGGTAATTCCCTTCTCACATCAGTTAGACTCTGTAAAACCCAAGCTGGCTGGGCTGTAGCAAAATAGATTTTCTTAGCTCAGGCCTGTTTTTTAAGAAGTGAATCATCTGGATGTATTTCAAAACGGTTACTTTTCTCCTCACCCTGCCTAAAGCATGAGAGGAGTTTTCTCAGAAGAATGAGCAACAGATAGATTAGGTTTGGGTTGGGAAGATCAGAATTTCAGTTTAAACGTGTTAATTTTGAGACATCTTTTAGACATCCAAGTGGAGAGCTTAAGTAGATATTTGGAGTGCAGGAGAATTATTTGGCTAGAGATACACATTGGAGAATCATCAGCATACAGATGAGACTTAAAGACAGATGTGAGACTGTGTAAGATCATGTGGGTGTGAGTGTGGACAAAGAAAGGAGCAGAACCAAGAAACATTAAAAGGTATGTGTGTGGGTGGGGGGGAGTGGGTGGTGTGTACAGGAGAAGGAACCAGCAAAAAAGTTGAGATGAATTATAAGAAGGAAATAAGTGAGAAAATTATATAGCAAAGAGTCAAATCTACTCTGTCAAATGCTGCTGGTATTACAAGTAGGATCAGATAAGCTAGCATATCTTCAGTGGATTTGGTACAGAAGCATTGAATATAGGTCAGGAATTGGATACATAAAAATTGAACAGAAGTTAGGTAGCCTGGCCCATAGGCTTTCTCTGGCAATAAAATCATCCTAAAGTAAGACTCTGATGCTGGGAGGGATTGGGGGCAGGAGAAGAAGGGGAAGACAGAGGATGAGAAGGCTGGATGGCATCACCAACTCGATGGACATAAGTTTGAGTGAACTCTGGGAGTTGGTGATGGACAGGGAGGCCTGGCGTGCTGTGATTCATGGGGTCGCAAAGAGTCGGGCACGACTGAGCGACTGAACTGAAGTGAACTGAAAGTATTAAGACAGTTCTTTCCCCACCGTACTCATTGTGCCCAAATGCAGATTGTGATCTAGCTTGTATTATGGTCTTTATGTTCAATTTAGAATCCTCAGAAACTCCTTAGTGGCATCTGTTCTACCAGTGTCAAGCTGTGCCCTCAACTTGAGAAATGACGTGAGTCTATGAACCCATCTAGTATAATTCTTAAACACTGTTCATTTCAATTGAAATAAGTGTGATTTTAAAGTTTCTAAAATTACCTTGGGTTTCAGGGAAACCTATGGCAACAATTTCAAAAGTTTGAGTTTACCAAATTTTATAAAATGAACTGATAAACCTTTTTTTTTTTAACATTTCTCCCCTTTTCTTTTTTAATGGAAAATCTTTGCAGTTTTTACTGACCTTAAACTTATAGACAACCATTGATTCTTTTTCTTTTTTATGTTGAAGAAAATAAAATAATACAATGTCATACTGTGTGTTTTTAGGAATTCTCTTATGCAGCATGTACAAGTAATATGACACAAATTAGTTTTCAGATGATGCATAAACAGTAATACAAAACATATTAATATAGGTAATGTTTTATAAGAGAAAAATTCTGTCTTCCAAATATTCCAAATTATGCAATTACAAAAGCATACAGGGAAAAAGAATATTGACAGAAGTGTGGCTAGATATACTGGAAAACAATGGTAGATCATAGAAAGGCTACAAAACACTGTTGGGAAATTTTCAAGAAAATACAAACCATTATAAAATCCTTTTAATATTAATGTAAAACTTTATTTTTTTGATGCAAGACCATCCGTAAGGATACTGTGTGGAACAGTATATGGAGAGCAGATGATTTCAGGGCAATATTTTAAGTCTTTCTGTAGTCTCAAAGAAAGACTTCTGAGACAGTGGGCTCTTGGGAAAAATAAAGAGATTCATTATTCCCAGTGACACATTGGCAGAGAATACACTGGTAAGCACTCTGCCAGCAAACCTAGAATTCCTGAGTGGTCTTTTGACTGTAACTTTCTGTACTACTCCTTATCTATCTAGGTGTTAAGGTAGCAACAGCAAAGAAAGGAATAGTTTTCACGTTGGAAAAAGACTGCCTTTTGGTATCCATTTCCACATATTAATTAATCCTGAGTACTTTATATCCCATGATTTTGCAAAACAGTTATACCCCATAGGATAGAATTTTGTATATAGAATGTATGTCTTGAGACTTATGCAGGAAGAATCTTATGTAAAATACCCAAACTTTCCTCTAAGATGATTTTACATATGCTATCTGGACCACAAAAACATGACCTAAAATGATATAATAAATTTTCTGGAAAAACACACATACGTTTAAACACATATACATACATTCATGTATGTTATGTATGATAAAATTACAAAAAAAAAAAAAAAAAACCCAATGGAATAGTTAACACCAAAATCAGAGGAATGACTACTCTTAGGTTAAAGTGAGGATATGATTTTGGTGACTTTTGTAGGGCTCCAAGATACTAGTTAATGTCCATTTCTAAAACTAGGCAGATTTATGGATGTTGGTTTTATTTACAGTCTATTTCATTTTTAAATATAAAAAAGGGAAAGTCATGTATAAGCAATGTTATATCATAAGCATCTGAGATTTTTGAATAAATTTATTTGTGTTACCTGGACTGAGTTTTTTTAACTTTCTTTGAAGTGAAGTCACTCATTTGTATCCAACTCTTTGTGACCCCATGGACTGAAGTCTGCCAGGCTCCTCCATCCATGGGATTTTCCAGGCAAGAGTACTGGAGTGGGTTGCCATTTCCCTAGAATATTTATTTCATTAGAGTACAGTTGCTTTACAAGGGTGTGTTAATTTCTGCTGTACAGCAAAGTGAATCAGCCACATATATACATATTTCCCCTCTTCCTTGGATTTCCTGGAGTGATTTTAATACTACTCCAGAGCAACATTTTGATGCAAAAAATGTCTTTTCTTTTTCAGTCCGAAAGGATATAGTCCGTATCCTCCCCAGTTTAGATGTTGAAGTCAAAGACATTACCGACAGCTATGATGCCAACTGGTTTCTTCAGGTGTTATCTACACAAGATCTTTATGAAATGGCCAATAAACAGTTCCCCATAGTAGCTGAAGTCATAGAAGCACCCCAAGGAAACCAGCTACCCATAAGCATTTTACAGCCTGGGAAAACCATTGTGATCCACAAAAAGTGCCAGGCATCAAAGATCTTGGCTTCAGAAATTAGAAGCAATTCCTCTAAAAGACACTTCTTGATCCCCACTAGCTATAAAGGCAAATTCAAGCGGCGACCTCGAGAGTTCCCAACCGCCTATGACCTTGAGATAGCAAAGAGTGAAAAGGAGCCTCTGCACGTGGTGGCTACCAAAGCCTTTCATTCCCCCTTTGAGGAGCTGTCATCTGTCTCTGTCGGGGATGAGTTTCTAGTGCATCACTCACAGACAACTGAAGTCCTCTGTGAAGGAATTAAAAAAGTGATGGATGGTCTGGCTTGTGAAAAAATCCTCAAAAATTCCCGTGAGGTAGCACTGCTCCCTTTGTACATGGACGGAGGCTTTGTAGAGGTGATCCACGATAAGAAACTCTACCAGATTTCCGAGCTTTGCGCACAGTTTCGCCTGCCCTTCAATGTGAAGGTGTCTGTGAGAGATCTTTTTATTGAAAAAGACATTTTGGCTGCTATACCAGGACTACAGTTGGAGGAATCTATCACTAACTCTTATCTCCTCATAAGTGACTTGGCCAACCCCAAGAAATGCTGGGAAATTCCTGTTGGCCGCGTGAATATGACTGTTCAGTTAGTTAATAATTTTTCTGGGGATACAGGATCATTTCTAGTCAGTACTCTGGTCGAAGAGATCACTGAAGAACAGTATTACCTGATACGGAGATATGAAAAGTCCTTCTTGCACCCTCCACCTCGCCCTCCAAAACATCCCTCAGTGGAAAAAATAGAGTTAACTCCACTAAGCCTAGCAAAACAAAAGACAGTGAATCTGCCCAAGTCTCCCAAGGTAAGGCTATGATTTTGCAGTTTTTCCTCTTGAGCGTTTTCCTGGAGGCAGTTTATTTCAAGTCTTTTCTGAATCTGGTTTTTGCTTACTTCTCTTCCTTTCATGCCATATTTGAAATGAGCCTTTCTGATGCACAGTAATGATTGAACATCAACAGAGCATAAGCTGTTATAGCATTTTGTATTTTGATGCTTCACCAGTAGATGTGACAAGAAGTTTAAGAATTAAAAATAGCAGGGATGGCACTTGATTATGATGACCCAAATTGCTGTTTCAATGGGTTTTGTTAATTAGGAATGGTTTATAAGGTGCTTCAGAAGCAAATCTCTTTTATTTTGGAAGAGCTGTTCATTTTTTTCTAGGTGGAGTTGTGTTAATATTACATCCAGGAAATGAGCACACAATAAACCCCCTTCTTCTGGGGGTGGGGTACCAGTAGCATGCGTCTATGACACATGTCTTCATTTTGTTTTATGTGCAGAAAGATGCAAAAGTGTCTTGGCAGAACTGTGTGAGAATATGGGCATCTGCCCACATTCAGCCTGTCTGAGAATTGTCATCTTTAACAGTTCTTTTGAAAAACAAAATCAATAAAACTGCACACAGTATGAGATCATTATAGAATTAACAACTCCATAACCACTCTAAAGATTTTGGGAGGGGAGGGGTTTCAGCTTCATTTTCTCTGAAAGTTTTTGCCTCTTGGAAACCACCTGCTGAGTGCCTGGAAATCACTTACCCCTACACCAGGGAGCTCAGGTCCTTCATCTGGCCGGCAGTGGTTAGTTCTCTGGTGTGTGGAGAGAGTGCATTCTGGCCTGGCAGATGTTGAGCTGGCAGCTTGGGGAAACAAAGCAATTAGTAAAACAAAGAGAGATGCTGTGTTTATTCTCTATACTCAGGAATGATAGCAGCCTCAGGCTTCAAGGATGTGGGTATGGAAATACTTTTACTTCTACATTTCAAAGATTGCATTCTGATTGTTTGCTGGGGAAATCCAATAAAGATCTTCAAACTCATCTTCAGGAAAAGATAAAACCAGCAGAAGTTTCCTTTCCAGAAAATCAATTTTGAAGGAGTCATTCTGAAATTAAACTGTTTCCAAATAATGTTGATTAACAGGCTGCTAAACATGGAGGGTGTCTGGCTTCTCCTGTTTAATATATTTTTATTACTGAATCAAATGTGAGAGATGGAATGCTGTTCTCATTTTTAGTGGGAAGCAGAAGAAAGTCCCATCCCCCTACCACCACCCTCTCACCCTCTATGCCTATGCCTATATCTATGCCTAAGCCTCCAGAACTGTTGAATACACTACATTGGAAAGCAAAAGAGACTTGGCACATGTTCTTAAAATTAAGGACATTGAGATGAGATTATCCTGGATCATTCAGGTGGGTCCAAGTTAATCACAAGAGCCCTTAAAATATCTTTTTCACTTGAGGTCAGGGTCAGAGAGAGATGTGACTACAGAAGAACTTTAGAGAGGTGGAGCATTTCTGCCTTGGTAGATGGAGGCAGGAATCATTGAGGCAAGGAATGCGGATGGTCTCTAGAAGCTAGAAAGACAAGAGAGCTTTCTTCCCTAGAGCTTCCAAAAAGTTTCGTAACTGGTTAAAGTAAATAGGGGTTTCCCTGAGTTCTGTGAGCCACTCTAGCAAATTAATAAACCCAAGGATGGGATTCTGGGAACCTCTGACTTGTAACCGTCAGACAGAAGCTATCAATAACCTGGGGACCTACTACTTGCAACCAGCATCTGAAGTGGGCAGCAGTCCTATGGGACTGAGCCTTTAAACTGTGTTGTTTTGCTGGCAAAATGGTTTATCCCTTCCTTTTTCCTTTTAATGAACATCTGAGTTCATGTACCTTTGGAGAACTTAAGGGTACACTAGGATTCAGGGGTGATTAGAGATAGGATGTAGAACACAGCCAGAGTGGGTCTTCGTTTTCATCAAACATTGGGCATGACTTGTGACAGTTCCTGCATCTCGTAGTTTCATCACTAGAGAAGAATGTAATTTCTTTGTTTGGTTCCAATTTTTAAAAGAAGGAGGAGTTTGGATCACATGCCCATCTCCTGTTTCAATCAACTCATTGGTCATCCCAACTACAGCCAGGATTGGTGGGGAAAGGAATGACAACTAGTTGTCTCAAATAATAGAAATATGGGAGCAGTATGTGAAGGCCCAGAGATATAAAAGAGTAGGTGCCTATTACAAGTAGGAGGGAAAAGACCCAAAATCCCTAAACTACTAAGAAAGCATTTGTAGAAAAAAATAAATTAAAAAAAATTTAAATGTCCTTTGAAATAATGTCAAATGAAAATGATCTATATGCTTTATTAGGAAAGAAACATAAAGCGATAATGTTGTGTCTAGGTTACTGCTTAGAAAACCTTCCAGTCCTCCTCCTATGTTTCTTAAATGATATGATACAGGATACTGATGAACAGTCAGATAAAGGTCTGGAAGGGTCAGGAATTTCTGGGGTGTACAGTACTATCCTTCTGGTGTGTGGATGTGTCCACTAAACTGAAAGTTCTCTGAACTCTGTACTTTTGGGAATTTTATGGACTTTTCCTCTTGTAAGCATGAACAATTACTAACTCCTCTTCCCGTCCCTCTCCTCTAGAGAATGGGGGTTAGGCCTGAAAATTCCAAGCTTCTAATTATGGCTTGGTGTTTCTGGTGACAAGCCCCCATTCAAGAGCCATCTGAGAATCTACCCAGAGTCACCTTATTAGAACAAAAGGCGCCCCTATTGATAACTTATGGTGAAGGATATGAAATTCGTGACCTCCAAAGAAGAAGATTTAGCTTTGGGACCAGGGACCAAGCTTGATCATTCAGGCTCTTGTGTGGCAGAAGTTTATTACAGTGAAAAAGGACAGAGAACACTTCTGCCATAGACATCAGAAAGGGAACAGAGAGTGCCCCCCTCGCTTCCCACAAGATAGATCTTAAATTAACAAGATTAGAACTAACAATAGAAAGGTCTTACCAGACCCACTCCTACAAGGTAACAAGATTAGTCAGAAGGTTCTTGTTAAGGAGGAGAAACAATATACATTGTTATTATATAATCACTAGAAGTGAAGTGAAAGTCACTCAGTCATGTCCAACTCTTTTCGACTTCATGGAATTCTCCAGGACAGAATACTACAGTGTGTAGCCATTCCCTTCTCCAGGAGATCTTCCCAACCCAGGGATTAACCCAGGTCTCCTGCATTGCAGGCAGATTCTTTACCAGCTGAGACACAAGGTAAGCTCATTAATACAGAGCATTCTGAAAGAGATGGGAATACCAGACCACCTGACCTGCCTCTTGAGAAACCTATATGCAGGTCAGGAAGCAACAGTTATAGTACTGGACATGGAACAACAGACTGGTTCCAAATAGGAAAAGGAGTACGTCAAGGCTGTATATTGTTACCCTGCTTATTTAACTTCTATGCAGAGTACATCATGAGAAGCGCTGGGCTGGAAGAAGCACAAGCTGGAATCAAGATTGCCAGGAGAAATATCAATAACCTTAGATATGCAGATGACACCACCCTTATGCCAGAAAGCGAAGAGGAACTAAAAAGCCTCTTGATGAAAGTGAAAGAGGAGAGTGAAAAAGTTGGCTTAAAGCTCAACATTCAGAAAATGAAGATCATGGCATCTGGTCCCATCACTTTATGGGAAATAGATGTGTAAACAGTGGAAACAGTGTCAGATTTTATTTTGGGGGGCTCCAAAATCACTGCAGATGGTGATTGCAGCCATGAAATTAAAAGACGCTTACTCCTTGGAAGGAAAGTTATGACCAACCTAGACAGCATATTGAAAAGCAGAGACATTACTTTGCCAACAAAGTTCCATCTAGTCAAGGCTATGGTTTTTCCTGTGGTCATGTATGGATGTGAGAGTTGGACTGTGAAGGAGGCTGAGCGCCGAAGAATTGATGCTTTTAAACTGTGGTGTTGGAGAAGATTCTTGAGAGTCCCTTGGACTGCAAGGAGATCCAACCAGTCCATTCTGAAGGAGATCAGCCCTGGGATTTCTTTGGAAGGACTGATGCTAAAGCTGAAACTCCAGTACTTTGGCCACCTCATGCAAAGAGTTGACTCATTGGAAAAGACTCTGATGCTGGGAGGGATTGGAGGCAGGAGGAGAAGGGGACGACAGAGGATGAGATGGCTGGATGGCATCACCAACTCAATGGACATGAGTTTGAGTCAACTCCTGGAGTTGGTGATGGACAGAGAGGCCTGGTGTGCTGCGATTCATGGGGTCGCAAAGAGTTGGACACGACTGAGCAACTGAACTGAACTGAATGGGCTTAAAGAAAATAATGTCTTATGTGACTAAGACAAACCAATGTAGAAAAAAAAAGTTTGTCCTTTTCTCCTCATTGAGAGACCCTCCTTTCTACTCCTCGAGGGTCTCAGACTCATTCCTCCTTGAGGGCCTGGGACTCTTTATCAACCTACCTAAAAATTAACTCTCTCACTATCACACAGAAAATTCCAGGGGATTTAGAAACCCTGTGTTAGGAGCTGGGATCAAAGACCAAATATTAGAAAATAAGATGTTCCTAGTATCTTTTCCCCTAGGAATTTACAAGGACTTCGGGAGCTCTGTGCCAAGAACCAGGGACAGAGATCAGTGCATGTATTTTCTTTTATCACCAGCTGCTAAACTAAAACAAATGCTATCTTCGATTAAATTCATACATGTAGGATTCCAGATCAAATTAATAATTCCTAACTGTTTATTTGGGGCTTCCCTGGTGGCTTAGAGGGTAAAGCGTCTGCCTGCAATGCAGGAGACCCAGGTTCAATCCCTGGGTCGGGAAGATCCCCTGGAGAAGGCAATGGCACCCCACTCCAGTACTCTTGCCTGGAAAATCCCATGGATGGAGGAGCCTCGTAGGCTACAGTCCACGGGGTCACAAAGAGTTGGACACGACTGAGGGACATTTTCAGACCCCACATCGACTCTGTGTCTAGTTCTGAGTCACTTTTCTAAACAATGTTGATTAACTGAACTTTGTTAAGATGTTAAGAGTTATTTGTTAAGATGTTAAAAGGTCCACGAGTCATTTTGTTCTGTGAATGATTAGGGAAACTGAGTGATAGTCTAAACTTGAATGACTTAGTGCTAGATGATGTTAGTTATTTTATATTTGAAAGAGCTGTTTTGTAGCAACAGTGCATTCTTATTTTCCATTGTGACATTGGTTGAGAGTGAAAGGAAGGACATTTTTGGTGTAATACGTTGGAACTTATTTCCTGGCCCTGAAAAGGGTTCAGCAGAAGCTAGGAAACCCTAGGTCAGTGGTGTTATCAAGAGATACCTGCTTGATGGAAAGTTTATCAGAATTGAGAGTCTATAATTCTTCATGATTAGTTTCATCATTTCTGGTGTGGTCAATAAAGAGCTATATTTTCTCTGAAATCAGTTTAAAATGCCAGAGTATGCTCTAATTTACCTGTTTTCAGATCTACTGACTGCCTCATATTCAACATTTTTTCTCACCATGAAGATAGGACTTTATTCAGTATTTTTGGATTTTAAACAGAAACTCTGTCAGTTTCTTCATAATGTACTTGAAAAATCTTGCAACCAACCATTTTTTATCACAATGTCATCCTTTCAAATATTTCTTTCATATTTCTTCTGATATCTGCATTAAAGCTCTTCTATGTATGCTTTTGAAGGGATTGAATAAGATTTAAAAAAAAATATTTGTAGGCAGAAAGCAGCCATTGAAAGGAAGCCTCGAAGATTTTGGATTGTATGAGGAATAGTGCCTTAAATTCAGATAATAATTTGTAAGGGTTATTTGGAGCTTAACTACTCAAACTGACTTGACTCATGAAAATACCATATTAAGGGAAGAATATCAGATCCTTCATTGTATAGTTTACTTTTGCCTTCCCTTGGTCCTTAGCTTTACAAGATCATTTCTTGTACTGTTAATAATAGAATAGTTGTATAGGCTGTCTTGGAGAAGGCACTGGTGACCCACTCCAGTACTCTTGCCTGGAAACTCCCATGGACGGAGGAGCCTGGTAGGCTGCAGTCCATGGGGTCGCTAAGAGTCAGACACGACTGATCGACTTCCCTTTCGCTTTTCACTTTTCACTTTCACACATTGGAGAAGGAAATGGCAACCCACTCCAGTGTTCTTGCCTGGAGAATCCCAGGGACGGGGGAGCCTGGTGGGCTGCCGTCTACGGGGTCGCACGGAGTCGGACACGACTGACGTGACTTAGCAACTTAGCAATAGGCTGTCTAATAGTAAGAAATTAAATATACACAGTGTTAATCAGATTCACTTGTGATAGGTATCAATTGTCAGTTATGAACTGCACACTTCACCTAAGAAGTTTAGAAATTAAGACTCTCTTAGGATAGGTTATAAGAGCTAGAATATTATAGAATTGTTTCCCAAGGTGAGATTGTCAACTGTTCTCTAATACCTAACTAAGAAAGCACTCAACTGTAGTAGAAATTTAAGAATTGTGGTTTGGGTGTAAGCCGGGCAGATGAGTTGGGGATGGATTTCAATAGAGATGACAGCACATCTCCAGGCCCATGAAGTTACACTGGAAGATTCTGTTGTTGTTTTTTAAATGTGATAGTTCAGTGTTTGGAAGAATAAGGTTTGGAGTCTGGGAAAAAAAAAAAAAAGGGATAAGAATGCACCAAGCAACCTTTCAAATTTCCTCTTAGGTTTATATCATTTAAAAATAGTCTTTAATATTTGTGCGTTCTGATACTTAATCAGATGAAAACAATGTTATAAAGTGATTAAATGTTATAAAGCGATTAAATAAATTAAGCTGGGCCTAAAATTCTGTTCCAAATAAGAGTGTTGTAGAGTAAACTCTCCTTCTCTGGTGGTTAGTTTCTCTGTCAGAAGTAGTTTCAGATAGTTTGAAAGAGCATATCCTCACTGGGGTTTTTGCCTGTCCTGAATATATATGGCTATGACTTCTGAGTGCCACATAGGAGAAATGTAACTTCTATATTCTGATGAAAAAGCCTATAACCAGATAGAAAAACAAACCTTTGGTTGAAAGATGAGATATTCCACTCCTTTGGAGACTACATCTGGGACCAGAAATCTTGCATTTCACTAACTCTGTTTGGCCATTTAATGCCCAAGTGTCCACTTTGCTGCCGGAATGTCTAGATTTCTGTCGGACAAGAACACCCATAGGAGACATTAAGGCAAAGAGCAGGGGAGGCAGTTATGGCAAGGTACTATGAACTGAGCAGAAAACAAACCCTGTACCAGAATTAGAGTGAGAGCTGAAAAAGGCAGAAGGAAAGCAATCGTTTCTGGGAGTTGCAGAGAAAGAACACTTCAACAGCTGCTGCTGGGTACAGAGACTCATTTCTGATCTGGAGTGACAGAGTGGCTGAAAAGTGTTAAAGAAACCCACACTCTTAGGCTAAATCTAGATCTTTAGAGACATCCACTCATTTGTCATCTGTAGGATTTAGTCACAAAGGATGTGATTTGTTTTTGTTTTTGTTAAGCTGATGTGGTGTAAAGACATTAAGAGTGGATTTGTAACCAACTCTGAACTTCTAAAGACTGATGTCTTAGTGTGTCCTCTTGTTCTAACATAGAAGCTTTAAGTCTATTTTGCTGTGAATAGAGAAAATTAATGTCAGCCATTTTCAAAGACCAAAAGCAAGAAATGTGAAATATAGACATACTTAAGAAATTGGGGATTTAAACTGAATAACAAGGAAAATAAAGGGAATCTATGTCTTTCTTTAAAAAGACAAATTTTAACTGTGAGATACAGTTTTAGCATATGTTAGCAGATATTTGAGCTTTTATTAGGGCCAGATAACATACAGATTAGTACATGATGGTTTTTGAGTTCCCTGCAGTTTGTAGTTTAGTAAATGGGTTTAGCCTGTAAATAGCCAACTATAGTAGGACAAAGTGAAAAAGATGGGAAAATCAGGCAAAGAATGAATAAAGGAAGTGCTGGGTTGAAAATGAGCCAAACCCAGTTTCCAGCTGAAACCTTGCAGGTAGAAATCTGTGCCCATAAGACTGTTCTATACATCAGTGTCTCTTTTGCTGTCTTGTACACAGGGGGATGGTATGGGGAGGAAGGAGGGAGGAGGGTTCAGGATGGGGAACACATGTATACCTGCGGTGGATTCATTTTGATATTTGGCAAAACTAATACAATTTTGTAAAGTTTAAAAATAAAAAAAAATAAAAAATAAAATTAAACTAGAAAAAAAAAAGAAATCTGTGCCCAATGGGTAGCACAGAATATTTATAAGTACTTTTTGTGCTGTTGGACGTGGGAGAGTAATCAGAACTTTTAAAACTTTCCTCTAGTTATGACACATGAATACTTCTAGCCCAATAGCCAAAGAATGGTTTAAGTGAATTTTAAATGAAAAGTAATTGGTTAAAGTAAGACATTAGAAAACATTGTCCAATTTTAAGGGAATTGCAAGCAAAAAATGAGCAAGCTGTAAAACTAATAGTAAAATACTATTTTTTTCTAAGGAGTTTTTGTCCAGAGAACATTATTTGCATTCCAGGATGGTTGAAGTACACTCCTGCTTAGAAATACCTGAACAAACCAAAAATTTGGCCATCTTTGAGCTTTCTGCCAACTGAGAATGCTCTCACTGGGTGAATGAGAAAGAGCTGATGAGAAACACTGATTAATACTGTTCCTTGCTTCTCTCTCCCATCTGTGGAGTCAAGAAGTAAAATACCACCAAATAGGTAATCATTATATTTTCAGTGTTAGTATTAAAGTTCCACAAAAATATAAATTAAAAAATATTTATTTTTCCAGTAGATTTGCAAAACGATTAAATGAAATTTGGAATAAATTGTTTCACTTTAGATTTTTGGCATTTACAAAGGCTTTTCACTTTCTTAAATGTCAATAACCTGGATACCCCTATTTAGAAATGAGCAACCTTAGGAGAAGAATCAGCAGTTTGGAATGTTCAGTGCACAGTTTGTATAAAGGGAAGGCATTTGAATTGCCAACTTCCTATAATTTCTGTAGTGAGCTTAGTGCCTGGAATCATTGAGTTATGTGTGGGCTCACTAGATAGTTAACTGTTGCTTTTTGAGTTTGCTACATTCATTTTCTTCTAAAATTTATAAAAATCCAAAGAGCAGGTGGAGAAATCTAGAGAGGGTAAGTTCCAAATGACTTTGCAATTTCCAAAATGGATTCATATGATTTTTTTCATTATGGTATTTATCAGTTCTGAATTTATTTTAGAATAAAAACCTTGCCTAGAAAAAATTGACAAGGCATAAGCTATATATTTGAGTAAATACATTTTTTGCAAGTCAACCATTACTTTTAATCGCTGATGTAAGACCTACATAAATAAGGACATATGCTTTGCTTTGCAAACCAAATTTCCTGCGTAAATGTTAAGATAGAAAATGAGCATAAGATGGTTCTGAAAGAATGCATAAAAATAGGCTTCCCAAAAATTAGTATTTTTCTAAAAATTTATAGAGAAAGAAATGATTCATACAAATGCATTATTTAAGGACAGACTTTCAACCAGGCTTTTGCAGCATTAATTCTTTTACATTATACTTCATCCAGACTCTAGCTTCAATATGATCATGATGTCATAGTCATGATCATTATGATGAAAAATACTTCTAAAAACACAAGTTGCTTTTAGCTGTCTTGTAGGACACACCATTAAGATGTTTACCATGACCAATTACATAACTAATTTTAAATCTGATGAGAAGAGGAAAATATTAGGGGAAATCTTATAAAATCAGAAGGCCATTGACTAAAAATTAGTCAAATGGAATAATTTTATATATCAAAGACCACAAGAACTATATAATAAGTCTATAGCTATTTGTTGTTATTGTTTTGTAGCTAAATCATGTCTGACTCTTTGTGACCCCATGGACTATAGCCCGCCAGGCTCCTCTGTCCTTGGGATTCTCGGGCAAGAATACTGGAGTGAGTTGCGATTTCCTTCTCCAGGGGATCTTCCTGATCCAGGGATCAAACCCATGTCTCCTGCATTGGCAGATGGATTCCTTACCACTGAGTCACCAGGGAAGCCCACCTATAGATATTTATGCAGATACAAAATGTAAAAGGGTTGATTGTAAAATTATGGAGTTAGACAATATATTGTGTAGGAGATAAGAATGGAATTTTAACTTGTGACATTATGCTTATTTAGCTCACTGAACTTGATATACCATTTGTCCTTAAGAGAAGTTTGTTGTTGTTTTCAAATGCTTTCCAAATATTAACTAATGTTTAAACAGTGTGCAGTCACCAGTTATGAGATAGGATAAAACACAAAGTTTTATCCTTTGAGAAGTGTGTTCCTTTAATTGTTATCCAAGGATAGGAATTGCCCTACCACACTATTTTTCTCCTCATTGTCTCTGGTTCCAGCTTCTTCTCTGAGCTATAATCATTTCTTCTTTTTCCAGTCATGCTAGACACTTCAGCCAAATTCTCTCACATGGTTGTCAAGCATACTGTATTCAGGCAGTCTATGTTATAGACAACCTCAGTCTGTATCAATAATTTAAAAAACCTCCTGCTTACACCTCTATTGCTGGCATTATGCTAGGTGTATTTTCTCATTTAGTCCATCACACTTTTTCATGAAATGAGTCTTGATATTTTTTGCAGGGGAGGTAATTGATACTGAGAAGTATGTAATGATTGTGGTTCCAAGTGGTATTCAGGTTGCCAAATTTTATGGTCAATCTTTACTGCTCTTATTATTTAGATACTAAGCAGTAAATGTCACAGTTCAATACCCCCTACTTTTTGGAATCTTTCTTCATTTTCTGGAAAGGCATACACTACTAGTTTTCTTATGCTGCAGGGGTCGACTTTTCTTTTGAGGTCCTTGCTGGTTCTTCCTCTGGTCTTCACATCTAAGTGTTCAAGTGCCTTGGAACTCAATTCTTACTCTCTTCTCTATCCATGCTCAGTCTTTAAGTTCCTTATGATACTCACAATTTATTTTATACATATAAAATGGCTCTCAGTAAAATCACTTATATATATGGATTTATTAAAGAAAGAAACTAGAAATGATCTCCTATTTTTTAAAATTTATTTAAATGTGCTTGGATATCAGCTTTTTAAGGAAAGTTCATTCTTTGAGAGATGCCAGCTTCTACCAGTGTGTCTGGTCTGTAGCAATTATACTCTTTTCATGTACCTCTAAAAGACATCAAAGGACAAGAAAGTGGTGACATGAGGAAAGACACTTCCTTCTAGCATTTTATTCTTATAAATATGGGTTTACCATGCTCAGAATTTTTCTTTACTGATCCAGTAATGAGAAAAAGCTGGAGAATACCTTAAGCTATTTGAGATAGAAATTTAGGGAAGACCTAAGGCCATTACTGGCATAATCAGAAAGTTCTTTAGTGACAATTCAGATTTAGCTGAAATAAATTTCAGGAACTAGAATGAAGACTAGGACTCGAATTAGGAATTTTGAAATTTCCCATCAAGTTGGTGATAACACAGATACAGAGAGAATAGGAAGCCTTTTATTTATTGAGAGCTATGGACCTATACAAAGAAGAAGACTAGTGAGGATTAATGAGTTATGGATCTCAAAAAATGAACATATTCTTCATAAGTCAAGGAAAATCAGAGCATATTACAGATGCATAGAGAAAAACTAAAACTATATAATTGCAATTAAAGATTGAGGAGAAAGATTTAAAAATCTATTGATTTGAATTTCTTTAAATATTACTTTAATTGTACATTGTGCATACAGTGTTTTAAAATTATTTATATCAATAATTATTCTAAAATATTTAAAATAATTTTTATAATTATTTATAGTTATTTTAGTTCCATAGATATAAAACCTTAGCTGTGTGCCATTTACTATGATCAGCAAATGGAGACGATCAGGTGAATGAAATATAGTATCTGTGCTCAGTGGACTTTCTGTACAATGAATTAGACATAGGAAAACAGACAATTACAGTATGGAAATTGAAAAGTCTTGTTTCCAGGTTAGTATTGGGATTTGGAAGACAACTTATTAAAATCTCTCGAAATGTGGGCTCCCCAGGTGGCTCAGTGGTAAAGAATTCCCCTGCCATTGAAGGAGACGGAGGAGATGTGAGTTCGATCCTTGTGACTGGAAGATCCCCTGGGAGGATATGGCAACCCGTTACAGTATTCTTGCCTGGAAAATCCCATGGACAGGAGCGTGGTGGGCAGTCCATGGAGTCAGAGTCGGACACAACTTAGTGACTGAGCACATACACACAATGAAATGTGGGACTGAGCTCAGAAAGGATATTTAATGACTCAGTTGAAATATGTAAGTTTGGACATGTAGAAACAGTCAGATGTCACGTGATGTTTAGAGTGATTTAGCCAAAAAAAAAAAAAAAAATCCTGTGTTGGCTATAGCGTGGAGATGTAACCTTATCAAGATCTGTTGTTGTTCAGTCACTCAGGTGTGTCAGACTCTTTGTGACCCCATGGACTGCAGCATGCCAGGCTTCCTTGTCCTTCACTATATCCCAGATTTGCTCAAACTCATGTCCATTGAGTTGTCTCCTGGATCCTCATATCAGGATCTAGGAGAAGCTTAAAATGTCTGTAGCACAGTGTAATAATATGAGGGTAGAAGACCAAAGAGGGTTAGGATATAAAAGGTGAATCATTACCAAGTTTCTTAGGTCAGGGCTCCAAAGTTGTTCAGTTCATTTCTTTATCACTCTGCCATAGATGGGGAATGAGACTTTCTCAGAATCAGCATGTTAGATTTCCTGTCACACTGCATGTTCTCAAAGGTCAGAACTCAGTTTTCATGTTACTTGACCTACCCTTTGCCTGTTTCTGTCATCAGGTCCACATGATTGTGGACCCCTTTCTTCATACCGAATTTCCTAAGGATTGTTCCCATGTTCTTACAAACCTTGCCACCATTCCTTAACTCTCCTACCTTTAGTCTTTTTTTTTTCCAAGAGGTACTTCATTTTGTTATTTTCAAGTCTCCTTTCACAATAACCTTTGGTGCCCATTAAACCCACAGCTTCAACTTTTAGCTTAGGATTCGAAACAAACTATTTCTCATTTTCTCCTTATCTTCCTAACTTAAAAAAAAAATACTATACTTCAGTGTTTTAGTACACCTAAAAAATGAAGAAAAAAAAATCAGTTGTATTCCACACTAAAAAATAAGACTTGTTCTTTCTAAACTGCTCTGTTTTTTAAGGAACATGGATTTTCTAAAAAGAAATAAATGGAGGCTATTGTAGCCTCCCCAGGTGGGAAATAACAATAAAATTTCTATTTTAGATACAAAACATCTAGAAAAGACAAGTTTATAGAGACAGAAAACAGAGAAATTGTTGCCTAGGGTGGTGGGTAGGAGTAGAAATGAAATGCAAACAGATAGCATAAGGTAACTTTCTGGGTGATGAAAAAGTTCTAAAACTGGATTTTGGCAATAGTTGCACAACTCTATAAATTTAGTAAACTCATTGAACTGTACACTTATAAAGTGAGGAGGGTTTTCTGTTTGTTTGTTGGCTGCATGGCACGTGGGATCTTAGTTCCCTGACCAGGGATTGAACCCACATTCTCTGCCTTGGAAGCATGGAGTCTTAACCACTGAACTAAGAGTAACAACGTCAACAGGTATATATATATATGGCTGAATCTTTTCACTGTTCACCTGAAACTATCACAACATTGTTAATCAGCTATACCAGGATACAAAATAAAAATAATTTTAAAAACTGCATCTCATAAAGTTATTCAATTGTCTAGTTTAGAAAAATACTCTAATTATAAAGCAGATAATCCATTCAAATAGAGGCAAGGATACCAATTAGAAAGCTTAAAATACTAATATGAGAGAGAGAAGATAATTGCCTCTGTGACTGAAAAAGAAATATTCAGAACAATTTTAGGTGATGCTATTTGTAGGATGTGTGACTGATGAAGTGTAGGGAGTAAAAAAGCACTGTATAAAGAAGATATCCAGACTTCTGACATAAGCATCAGAATGGATGGTGATGAAACTCATTAAATCAAGAACACAGGACATGGAGGGATGGTTTTGCAAGGAAAAAGGAAGAGTCTATTTTAAAGTATGCTCAGTTTGAAATATCTGTGAGATGTCTGAGCTGAGGTGTCTGGTTAGAAGTTAACAGTCTGTAGTTTGGGAAAGAATTCCAGGATGAAGTTGATGATTCAAGTGTCAGGAAATATAAATGGTAGATGAAGTTCTGGGAGAGGATTAGATGAAACTGGAGAGTGTGTAGCTCATGAGAAAGAATGATGGAATTCTGTGAGGAAATCCAAAATATAAGGGAAAAAAGAGGTACATAAAAAGCCTAAAAATAAGCAATTGGAGAATTTTATTAACTCAATGCTTACAATGAATCAGTCAGTACTCTAAGCTTTCTTACCTGTGTAAACTCATCTAATTCTCACAAAATCCAATAAAGGTAGTCTCAAATTTATTACCTCAATTCTAAGGTGATTAAGGCTGCTCAACGTTGTATAATTTTCCAAGACCAAAAGCCTGAAAAAAAAAAAAGTCTGGATTATAGACCTTCAGGTAGATATAATGAACAATATTTAAAGGGACTCAGTGCCACTCAGAATACTTGTGATTTTAGAATCAAAATTCAAGCTGTGGCTAACTGATGCTTTTATTTTTCCTCATAAAAAATGATAGAACTCATCAATGTTCTCAATGTGTGTGGGACTTAAAATTTCATGGAATTTTAAGTTGTCAAAGGAGAATTTTTTTGAAGCATGGCATCCTGTATTAAGGACCTATATCAACGGAAACTCCCTTTTCTGGAACATGGAGGGTTGTCATTGTGTGGATAGAGAATGGTGAACTGGAAATAATGCAGTAATGATAAATCTCTAGCTCTAGCTCTATCCACTACACTTACTTAATTAGCCAAAGAAAAGTGTAGTCCCTGTATAACGGGATGAGAAAGTGTAACCTTCCTTTATGCCTGGATGTAGAAGGAAATCTGATACTAGTGAACAACACAAGGACTACTCCACTGTCTTTAAAAACATTAATCACATTTAATCTTTCTTCTGTATTTCTTATCTTTCTAAATGCTGTATACTGAGTAACTTAAACCAGGCACCTAGGAACAATCCGTTTTTTGTTTTTAATTTTTTTACTCTTCCCATTTGTTAATTTTTAAATTCTATAGATTCTATTTATTAACATCTCTTGAATATATACCTCCTCACTTCAGGTTGTCATTATTTCTTGGATGGATTATTGAGACCATCTTCTAAGTACAGCTGACTCTTGAACAACACAAGTTTGAATTAAGTGCATCCATTTATATGCAAACTTTTTCAATAAATGTGTAGCCTTTATTTCTGGTCATACTATATTCAAATACATTCTACACATCACTGACATATTGATCTATTGTAAAAGGAAACTCTTACTGTGTAGTCTCTTGCTAAAAATCTATGTAGTTTTCCTTTGAATTTTTTTTTTATCATCTGTCCCTTATGTATTTCTAAAGCCTTCCTTCTATGCATATCTTTCTTCACATTTATACTTCAACTAGACTAAATGTGTAATTCGCAAAGACTTGATTCTTTCCTCAGTTCCCAATCTTTGAAAGGAATTTTGTTATTTTTATCTGTTCACTGGTGACTTACTAAATTTCAAATAACTAAATAATTCTCATTAAATCCTTTTAGTGTCCCTATGAGTGTTACTAGGCTTTCCAGGTGCCTCAGTGATAAAGAATCTGCCTGCTAATGCAGGAGTCACAGGAGACGTGCGTTTGATCCCTGGGATGAGAAAATCCCTTGGAGGAGGAATTGGCAACCCACTCCAGTGTATTGGGCGATCCATCCCAGGGGCAGAGGAGCCAGCAGGCTACAGTACATAGGGGTTGTAAAGAGTTAGACATGACTGAGTGACTGAGCACACACATGCATGTTACTATTATTCCCAATTTATAGGAAAGGAAACTGAAACTCAGAGAATAATTGCCCAAGGAAAGAGAGCTACCAATAAGAGTTAGAGCTAGAATTCTAAACCATCTTTTATGTTTCATGTAAGCGACTCTATGTTTTCACCTGTCGTAAGGAAATTTCCCTGCACTCCTGCACCTCCCAACCTTCAGCCCACACATATGTTTGGTACTCCTAAATGGGTTTCTGTAACAAGCCTTATGAAATTACTATTGCAGTACTTAAAGTGTTATAATGGTTTTTACCTTTCTATCATAATAATTAGACTTTATGATTCTTTAGGCTAGGGACTATGTGTATTTACTTCCTTAGTGTTATTAAAGTTCCTGGTATAGAGAAATCACTCAATAAATGTTTGTGATAGGGAGAAAGAAAGAAAGGAAACTTTACCTTATTTCATTTTGTTTTATTTTTCTCTAAATTAATTCCTTTGAAAACCATATATTAAAAACAGTCTTCAAATTTGTCACATTTGGGGTATTTCCAGACTAGTGGTTCTTAGTATTTCTATGTGAAAGTATTAAATTCTTATACACCCAAACCGGTTCATTTCATTTGTGCCTACTTGTATTGCTTTTAAATTTATTCCCATTTCAGTGACCTAATACATGTTGATCAATCCCATTTAGTTCTAATTTTTTTTTAAAACCTGATTGCGTACACACTTAAAATATATAATCACATATATGCATGCATAGAGATGTGTGCTCTGCATACATGTATGTGTGCACACATGTGTATGTGCATAGGTTATATATTATTGAACTCACCTGATATTATGAAGGTGATTTCAAAATATATAAATACTATTCATTAAGAAATTCTTCTTAATTTTATATAGCTTTTTTATCACATAATAAATTTCTTTAAAGTCTGCTTCTGGATTGTTCATCTTTTTTCAGTGATTATTTTATTGTTGAACTATGATCATACCTTTAAAATAAAATCCACTGTTCTATGTTTATATAAAAATATACTTTTTAAATGATTTTAAGAATAAGGCATGACATTTTAGGAAGCAGAAGGACAAAAGAAGAAAATAAAATCACCAGTTATCTTATCACATTAAATTTTTTTCTGGTAAATACTGTATTTCCATTATTAATATACATATAGGCTCCTGCACACATATATGTGTGGGTCTGTATTTATCTGTGATAAAGTGATATAAAAATATAGGTGCATATGTATGCATAGGTACACATGTGTATAGTCTAACAGATTATTACATTTTACTCATTGCCCTAAAAGTACACCAGAGCATTGCTCCAAACCTGAGACTAAATGTGGCCCAATGAACCCTACATAGTTTAAAGTGAGCTGCTAGACTGTATATGCAGGACTTGGAACATGAAGTCCTGCAAGCTCTGGCAACAGAGATAGCCAGTGCTGTATCTTGGAAGCCAAAGGAAACTTGATACCAGTGAAGTCAGAAGCAAGTGTTCTTTAAGTGCTGGAGCATTTCATCTCACTTCAGGTCGAGAAAGAGGAAGACTGAGAAGTTAGCAAGGGGAGGAGAGATTTATTTTTCTGAAAGTTGACCACATCCTCTGAGTTTTCTGCCTCCAACATTATGAGTAAAGGTAGTTGGGCTCTTCTTTCTCACCTCAGGTATTGTGATGAGATTTTCAAGTAATTCATTTGGAGATCATGGCATTGGGCTGTGGGAGTTTGAGTAAAATAGGGACTAGTATTTGACATATATCTACAAAGTCAAAAAGTAGGAGGTTATGATGGAAGAAGCTCTCCACCTGGGGTGAGTGATACTGGGAATAAACTACATTTCCGTCAATGACTCAGCGTGTATGTGGGTTTTCTGCAGACAAGATATGAACTTGAGGGAGGAGAAGGGAACGTGACTAATCGGTGTATTTTCTGAAGCCCAGGAGCTGAAGGCGATAGTTGTAAGTGGCTAGCCTTTGGCAAAGAAACTGCAATGTCATTCATAATTAGGATGTTTCTAAGTAATATGCAGAAGTATTCCATGAATGAATGGGTCAGTGTTTAACTTTTGCCACATCTAAATTACAGAGATATCAGCAACGCAAGACAGTGTATATACTTCTCCTTATCCCTTTTTCTCCCTGGACCCTCTGCTAAAGTGAAAAGGAAAATTTAGTGAGTAGGGGAAGGAGACACAGAGAGTTAGTAATTAAAAAGTCAATACTTTCTGTTTCTCTGTTATAAACTTGGAAGCCTCTTTAGGGCTTTAGCAGTTCAGTTCAGCTCTGTCCAGTTCAGTAGCTCAGTCGTGTCTGACTCTTTGCGACCCCATGGACTGTGGCTCACCAGGCTTCCCTGTCCATCACCAACACATGGAGCTTGCTCAAACTCATGTCCTTAGAGTCTGTGATGCCATCCAACCATCTCATCCTCTGACATCCCTTTCTCTTCCTGCCCTCAATCTTTCCCAGCATCAGGGTCTTTTCCAAGGAGTCAGTTCTTCACATCAGGTGGCCAAAGTATTGAAGCTTCAGCTTCAGCATCAGTCCTTCCAATGAATATTCAGGATTGATTTCCTTTAGGATTGATTGGTTTGATCTCCTTGCAGTTCAAGGGAATCTCAAGAGTCTCCTCCAATACCACAGATCAAAAGCATCAATTCTTTGGTGCTCAGCTCTCTTTATGGTCCAACTCTAACATCCCCATACATGACTACTGGAAAAACCATAGCTTTGACTAGATGGACCTTTGTTGGCAAAGTAATATCTCTGCTTTTTAATATGCTGGCTAAGTTTGTTGTAGTTTTTCTTCCAAGGAGTGAGTGTCTTTTAATTTCATGGCTGCAGTCACTATCTGCAATGATTTTTGAGCCCAAGAAAATAGTTTCTCACTGGTTCCATTGTTTCCCCATCTACTTGCCATGAAGTGATGGGAATGGATGCCAAGATCTTAGTTTTCTGAATGTTGAGTTTTAAGCCAACTCTCATTTTTCACTTTCATTGAGAGATTCTTTAGTTCTTCTTCACTTTCTGCCATAAGGGTGATGTCATCTGCATATCTGAGGTTATTGATATTTATCCCAGCAATCTTGATTCCAGCTTGTGCTTCCTCCAGCCTGGCATTTCTCATATGTACTCTGCATATAAGTTAAATAAGCAAGGTAACAATATACAGCCTTGACGTACTCCCTTCCGGATTTGGAACCAGTCTGTTGTTCCATGTCCAATTCTAACTATTGCTTCTTGACCTGCATACATCTCAGAAGGCAGGTCATGTGGTCTGGTATTCCCATCACTTTAAGAATTTTCCACAGTTTGTTGTGATCCACACAATCAAAGTCTTTAGCATAGTAATGAAGCAGAGGTAAATGTTTTTCTGGAATTCTCTTGTTTTTCTATGATCCAGGAGATGTTGCTAGTTTGATCTCTGGTTCCGCTGCCTTTTCTCCAGCTTGAACATCTGGTCATTCTTGGTTTACTAACTATTGAAGCCTTGCTTTGAGAATTTTGAGCATTACTTTGCTAGCATGTGTGATGAATGCAATTGTGCAGTAGTTTGAACATTCTTTGGCATTGCCTTTCTTTGGGATTGAAATGAAAACTGAAATTTTCCAGTCCTGTGGTCACTCCTGAGTTTTCCAAATTTGCTGGCATATTGAGTGCAGCATCTTTAACAGCATCATCTTTTAGGATTTAAAATAGTTCAGCTGGCATTCCATCACCTCCACTGGCTTTGTCATAGAGCTGCTTCCTAAGGTCCACCACGGAGCCACCAAGCGGATGACCTACAAACCGGAGAACAATTATACCAAAGAAGTTCTTGTACTGTTTCAAAAGTTCTAGGACCCACAACATATTTCCCAACCTGGTGATCCACCAAAGGTACTGAAAACCCCCAGGGAATTTTACTTTGAAGTCCAGTGTGATTTGATTACAGAATTTCCACATGACTGGGGAAACAGACTCTTGGAGGGCACAAACAAAACCTTGTGCACATCAGGACCCGGGAGTAAGGAGCTGTGACCCCACAAGAGACTGAGCCAGATTTTCCTGTGAATGTCTAGGAGTCTCCAGTGGAGGCATGCATCAACAGTGGCCTTCCATGGGATCAGGGGCACTGAATACAACAGTCCTGGGAGATCAAGCATGCTGGCATAAGTCCTTTTAAAGGAGGCCGCCATTACTGGAGGGAACACTGTCCCGCCCATCAACAGAATATTGGATTAAAGGTTTACTGAGCATGGCCCCACACAAAGAAAGACCCAGATTCCCCCATAGGAACTCTCAACCATTAGGAAGCTTCCACAAGCCTATTATTTTTATCCATCAGAAGGCAGGCAGAATGAAAACCACAATCACAGAAAATGAACCAAACTGATCATATGGATCACAGCCTTGTCTAACTCAATGAAAGTATGAGCCATGCCATGTAGGGCCACCCAAGATGGATGGGTCATGGTGGAGACTTCTGACAAAATGTGGTCCAATGGAAATGAGAATGGTAAACCACTTCAGTATTCTTGCCTTGAGACTCCCATGAACAGTATGAAAAGGCAAAAAGATATGACATTGAAAGATGAACTCCCCAGGTTGGTAGGTGCCCAATATACTACTGGAGAAGAGTGGAGAAATAACTCCAGAAAGAATGAAGAGACTGAGCCAAAGTGAAAACAACACCCAGTCATGGATGCGACTGGTGATGAAAGTAAAGTCTGATGCTGTAAAGAACAATATTGCATAGGAACCTGGAATGTTAGGTCCGTGAATCAAGGCAAATTGAAAGCGGTCAAAAAGGAGATGGCAAGTGTGATCATCAACATTTTAGGAATCAGTGAGCTAAAATGGACAGGAATGGGTGAATTTAATTCACATAACCATTATATCTACTACTGTGGGCAAGAGTCCCTTAGAAGAATAGAGTAGTCCTCATAGTCAACAATAGAGTCCAAAATACAGTAACTTGGGTGCAATCTCAAGAATGACAGAATGATCTCCGTTCATTTCCAAGGCAAACCATTCTATATCACAGTAATCCAAGTCTATGCCCCAACCACTAATGCCAAAGACACTGAAGTTGAATGGTTCTATGAAGACCTACAAGACCTTCTAGAACTAAGACCAAAAAAAAAAAAAAGCTATCCTTTTTATTAGAGGGACTGGAATGCAAAAGTAGGTAGTCAAGAGATATCTGGATTAATGGGCAAGTTTGACCTTGGAGTACAAAATGAAGCAGAGCAAAGGCTAACAGTTCTGCCTAGAGAATGCACTGGTCATAGCAAACACCCTCTTCCAACCACACAAGAAATGACTCCACATGGACATCACCAGATGGTCAACACCGAAATCAGATTGATTATATTCTTTGCAGCTGAAGATGGAGAAGCTCTATACAGTCAGCCAAAACAAGACCAGGAGCTGATTGTGCCTCAGATGATGAACTCCTTATTGAAAAATTCACACTTAAATTGAATAAAGTAGGGAAAACCACTAGACCATTCAGGTATGACCTAAATCAAATCCCTTACAATTATTCAGTGGAAGTGACAAATAGATTCAAGGGATTAGATATGATAGACAGAGTTACTGAAGAACTATGGGTGGAGGTTCATAACACTGTACAGGAGTTGGTGATCAAGACCATCCCCAAGAAAAAGAAATGCAAAAGGGCAAAATGGTTGTCTGGGAAGGACTTGCAAATAGCTGAGAAAAGAAGAGAAGCAAAAGGCCAAGGAGAAAAGGAACGATACATCCATCTGAGTACAGAGTTCCAAAGAATAGCAAGGAGAGATAAGAAAGCCTTCCTAAATGATCAGTGCAAATAAATAGAGGAAAACAATAAAATGGGAAAGACTAGAGATCTATTCAAGAGAATTAGAGAAACCAAGGGAACATCTCATGCAAAGATGGGCTCAATAAAGGACAGAAACGATATGGACGCAACAGAAGCAGAAGATATTAAGAAGAGGTGGCAAGAATATACAGAAGAACTATACAAAAAAGATTTTATTGACCCAGATAACCACGATGATGTGATCACTCACCTAGAGCCAGACATCCTGGAGTGCGAAGTCAAGAGGGCTTCAGGCAACTACAGGACAAAACCTCAAACTAGGAAAGGACTCTGAGGTTTGGTTTTTATACTAAGCTGGCCTGAAGTTTAGTGGCTATTCTACAGATGTGGATTTTTATGAATTATTTGATTACTGAAAGCTATGGGATTTCTCCAAGATTTTATGCAGAGTTAGAACAACTACTAGTTCACAGAGATATGAAGTGATATAAAAGAACAAGCATGAAGTTGGTTCTGGTCATATCCTATCAAATCCAACTTGCTCAATAAATTGTTTATAACTGTATGTGTGTTTGCATACCATGTGTGCATATCTCATGTACAAATATATATGTTTGCAAATGTGCAATGCACTTATCTCCTCCTTTTGAATATCAAGTTTTTTCAATGTCCAAATATAAGCAAATATGTTATCCGTTTCATATAATTTTTGTCATACCAGTGCCCCACTCCTTTTATTTCCTAAAATTTATGTTGAGGTGTTTGTTTTCTCCTTTAAATTTTCTTTGCTTTCATGCTTGTTACTCTTTATTCCTGTATTTTACCATTTTGTTTTATATTTTTTGATATAAAAAAATTGTGCACAATGAACATATATAGTTTGCCGAGTTTGGTCGTAAGTGTACACCCATGAGAGCATCAGCACAGTCTGTGTCAGAAACCTCATTCATCACCTCCAAAAGTTTTCTTCCACCCTCTTTATTATTGTTGCTCACTCTTTCTTAAATCAGGTTTGGTTTTCAGTCACCCTAAGTCATTGGAGAATTCCATGGACAGAGGAGCCTGGAGGGCTACAGTCCATGGGGTTTCAAAGAGTTGGACATGACTGAGTGACCTAACACTTTCACACCCACTTTAGCTCATCTCACTTCAGTTGCATCAGATTGCTCTGATCTTTAGTGCCTCACCCCAGTGTATGAATACAGTTTGTTCTCTTCAATTTTTCAAGGAAACACTAGCAGTGCACCCTTGGGTAAACATGAATTTGCTGAAGGTCTAGTAATAATAGCTGGGAACAGGAAGTGAAAGTTCTAAATCCTCATGTTTAATGATTAATTCTTGACCCTTAACCCTCTTCATGGAGAAGGCAATGGCACCCCACTCTAGTACTCTTGCCTGGAAAATCCCATGGACGGAGGAGCCTGGTGGGCTGCAGTCCATGGGGTCGCACAGAGTTGGACACGACTGAAGCGACTTAGCAGCAGCAGCAGCAGCAGCAACCCTCTTCAGGTTTTATCATTACATAAAATCAATGCTTTTCTATCCAGGATTGTCTCATATTGGTTGTTGCTTAACAACAATAAAAAGAGTGATAATAAAAACAAACTATGAATTTAAGTAATAAATAATTGAACTAAGTTATTAATTTAATGAATTCAAAATCTCATTCTCATAGTTTAGTTATGTAGTTTTAAGCTTGGAAGGCCTGACCTGCCTTGAAGTAAGATCCACTTATAATTTATTCTGTATCTTTATTTGTTTTCTTATTTAACTCTCTATTCCATGAGGAATTTATTTTGTGCATTGCATAAGATGAGGATCAAACTTTATAAAAACGGATCCATGTATTTCTCAGTACTATATATTTGCTAGACTATTCTTTACCCATCTGTATTGGAGGCAGTTTCTCGATTTTTTATTCTATTTCTTTGGTTTACCTGAGTCGTCTTAATGCAAAATCAGTAACTCACAATGCAGTATTTTCTAATACATCTTTTTTTTTAAATTTTTTTTTGTTAAAGGATAATTGCTTTACAGAATTTTGTTGTTTTCTGTCAAACCTCAACGTGAATCAGCCATAGGTATACATATATCCCCTTCCTTTTGAACCTCCCTCCCATCTGCCTCTCCATCCCACCCCTCTAGGTTGATACAGAGCCCCGGTTTGAGTTTCCTGAGCCATACAGCAAATTCCCTTTGGCTATCTATTCTACATATGGTAATGTAAATTTCCATGTTACTCTTTTCGTACATCTCACCCTCTCCTCCCCTCTCCCCATGTCCATAAGTCTATGTCTGTTTCTCCATTGCTGCTCTGTAAATAAATTCTTCAGAATCATTTTTATAGATTCCATTCTAATACATCTTAACACTGACATATATTTTTCTTTTTATCAATAATTGTTGAAGTTCTTGTCTTATTCTTTCAAATTAATTTTTAAAACCATATTAATTTCTATATATACATCTGATGGGGCTTTTGACTGAAATTATGTTGAACTTAAATATTAATTTGGGAGAATATAAATTTTTTGATACTTAGATTTCCCAACTTGATAAATCATTTGATATTCCATTTAGTTAAATCTTCTCATTAAAATCATGTATCTTTCTAACAATTTTTCATGCAGTTGTGATGTTTCATCACATTAGAGGCCCTTCCTTGAGATTTAGAAATATTCAGCACTGTGGTACTTTCTCTGGTGTAGGATTTACATATTTGTGTGGGGCTTCCTAGGTAGTGCAAGTGGGAAAAAATCGGTCTGCCGATGAAGGAGACAAAAGAAACATGGGTTTGATCACTAGGTCAGAAAGATCCCTTGGAAGAGGAAATGGCAACACACTCCAGTATTCTTGCCTGGAATATTTGATGGACAGAGGAGCCTGGCGGGCTATAGTCCATGGAGTCACAGAGTCGAACGTGACTGAGCACAAACACACACATTTGAGTAAACTAGAGGGTATGTCTTTTAACATGGTGATCTTCTTTTAGTCAAGTCTCTCAATCAGAAAACATTCCTTTATTGTTATGTTCTAAGTACTATTTTAAGTACTGCATATAAATCAGTAGCAAAACATCTTGGTGAATGTTTTGATACCACATTTAATATTATATTCTGGTAGGAGTAAATGATATAGAATGTTAGAGCATGGTAAGTGCTATGAAAAAAAAGAATAAAGCAAGATGTGTGTGTTCGTGTGCTCAGTCACACCCGACCCTTTGCCACCCCATAAACTGTAGCCTGCCAGGCTCCTCTGTCCATAGAATTTTTAAGGCAAGAATTCAGGAGTGGGTTGCCATTTCCTCCTCCAGGGGATCTCCCTGACCCAGGATCAAATCCACTGTCTCCTGCCCTGGCAGGGAGATCTCTTACCACTAGTGCCATCTAGGAAGCCCCATAAGAAACATTAAGAGTATGAGAGGAATAGAATACTTTTAAATAAGGTGGTCATAGTATGCCTTACTGAAAAGACAGCACTTTTCCAAAGACTTGAGTGGGTAAGAGGAGATACGCAGAGACCAGGGAGAAGTGTTCCAGGCCATGGAGAGAGATGGTACAAATCCTGAGACAGGAATGTCCCTGATGTGCTTGAGAGTCAGCTGGACAGCCAGAATAGTTAGAATATAGTGAGTGAAGGAGACAAGGGGATGAGATCAGAGGAAATGAGGAAGCCATTTGTTAGTTCTTCGTAGGTCATTGTAGTGATTTTCACTTAACTTTTCATGAGATGTGAAACAACTGGAGAATTGAGTAGGGGAATGAGATAAACCATCTTACATCTTAAACTCATTATGACTTTTGTGATGCTTTAAGACAGTAAGGGAGTAAGGATGGAAAACAGGGGAACCAAATGGGGGTCTTGCCCACATAATACTGTCCTGAGCCAGGGTGGTAGCAATGGAGGTAATAAGAAATGGTAAGTTCCAAAAGTATTTTGAATGCAAAGTTTAAAATATTTCTTCTGGATTGCATTTTTTCTTCTACTTTCAATAAGGGATCTTCATTTTATAATTTCTTTACTGCTGACTTTTTAAATTTAGCTTATTTCTAGTTGGGTTCTCTTAATATAATTTTCTTCCCTTGGACTTTCAGTTCAGTTCAGTTGCTCAGTCGTGTCAGACTCTTTGCGACCCCATGGACTGTAGCACACCAGGCATCCTTGTCCATCACCAACTCCCAGAGCCTACTCAAACTCATGTCCATTGAGTCTGTGATGCCATCCAACCATCTCATCCTCTGTCATCCCCTTCTCCTCCCGCCTTCAATCTTTCCCAGCATCAGGATCTTTTCCGATGAGTCAGTTCTTCACATCAGGTGGCCGAAGTATTGGAGTTTTGGCTTCAGCATCAGTCCTTCCAGGGAACATTCAGGACTGATTTCCTTTAGGATGGACTGGTTTGATCTCTTTGCTGTCCCTTGGACTTTATATGGGTGTAGTTCTCTTTTTAAAATATTGAAATTTTAATTTTAGCTATGATTTAAAAAAATGAAAAAAAATCTGTAAACTTGAAGAACATAATTCTTGTCCTGGCTCTGTTACTAGTTGGCATGTAATCTGGGATAATTTTAGCATCCTTGACTATAAAATAAAGTTGGAGTTAATAATTAGTACTATTTCTTTGAACTTAAGTATTCTACAAATCTCTGATCCCATATTTATACAATGGTCAGTAAAGAGTTAAAGTAACAGAAATATCTTCACTTGAGTTGCATGAAATATCAACATGTTGCTTAGCCATAGCTGAATAATTTTAAAGAGATGAAACAGAAGTATCCAAAAAATAAGCTTTTGGTACTTTGGGGCAAAGTCCTTATCTATAGTATTTGATTGAATGTGGCCTGTTTTGGCTTCTTAATTCTGCACTTCGTAGGATTTGGCCCATTTTCTCTTATCTCTTTTCATGCTTCTCTGGAAAGACTTTCCCAGGAACTGCCTCTTTTCAAAATCACCCTTTCCTATTTCAAGCCTGCTGTTCCAAAGCTTGTTTTATTGTGGTTGTGTCATTCCATTAGATGTGCACGCAAAAATATCCCCATAACCTTTTTATTGTCTTCATCTTAAAATTTCCCTGTACTTGATGCCTTTCTTGAAATTTCTTTCTAGAGCTACCGATTCCTTCCCTATGTTGCCACTGAAACCCATTCGTCATGTGTAACTTTCTCTTCTCACCTAGATCATGCAATACATTTGTTTCTGTGCAGTGGTGCAGCCCAGTCCTTCCAGAAGCTAACTCAATTTGTTTTCAAAGGAATATAACAATATTGTTTTCCCCATCTAAAGGGTGTTACATTTGTGACTCTATTTGGCACTGAGAGACCAGAATTAAAATACTAAGAGGCTATGGAATGAAAGACAGAAACAACTTGTTCTTGCAAATGGAAAGAAATTTACTCCCATTTAGCTAAAAGCACAAGACCTTTTAATCAAACATTTAACATCATGACCAGGCCAGGAAAAAAGTGTACTTGCTCAGTTATAATTGGTTCAACTCACAGAAGTGGATTTCTCATTGTCTGAGCAGCTACAGGAAATACGGCTAATAAAAGCAAATGTCAACCTGACTGAAGCTGTTCTATAAAGCCCTGCCAGACCACTCTGTACAACTGTTATTTCCTATTATGAAACTAAATCTTGAGTCATGGTTAAAAGGTAATCAGTGTTCAAGAGAGTGGTCTGTAGAGGTAAGCAGTAATTCAGATTTGATTGGCAGCATAGGCTTTTCAGGGAATAGTTCAAAATAAGGAGCTCTTTGAGAGAGCCAGAAACACAATCCAAAATGAAAATTGTCAGAATTTTCCTAACATTGGGTTATCGATAAATATGTTACAAAATTTTCAAGTTGTGTCTTTCCTAGCAGCTATAATTAAAAATACAGCTATAATTTTAAAAAATGGTTTTGTGCACTCCATCTCATTTGAGCCCTATAACACAACCTTGTGTTATGGGCATGATTATCACTATTTTATACCTAAGAAGACTTGCTCAAAGTTCCCAGGTTTGCAGTAAGTATCAGGGTGAATATTCTCCATGCTCTCCTGCCAGCAGAGCCCCTGAGCTTCTTAGGATCCCAGATGCCTCCTGGAAAGGTAGTATATGAATGATTCTATCAGTATTATGCTGTATTGTTCCTTGTAAGGAATCCATGTTTATTGTTTCCATCATTGGCCAGAGTAATTGCACCTTCATCACAGGGGGGTTATAAAGACAAAATCCCCCAAATAACACATGTCTAAAAATGAACATATCACAAGGGAATTAGAAAAGCTCAATTTCTCCTGTTTTATATGCAGATTTCATGATTTGAGATAAAGTTGTTTCCTTTAGGTCAAAGATATTGTGATAAGGTACATCAGTAACTTAAATTTAGAAGCAAATGCATATTTATTTTTATATAAAAATGGTGTTGTTACATATTGTTGCAGAGACATGTTGTAAACCATTTTCCTTTTTGGATCTGTACTGTTTCTGTAGTTCTGTGTGTTAACCAGATGAACAAAGATTGTGGTAAGCTAATACACTTGGACTGTTTATTGGCATTGTTTCTAACTTTTCTTCGAACTTTATAAAATTAATGTCTCTCTGTTTCTGTTCTGTCTTCCTTCCGAGATAGAGCAGATCTGAGTTTCTGGATATTCCTCACTTTACTTAGGAGAATTTTCCAGTTTGGAATAAGTAATGAAGTTATCATGACCATAGTTCCCTTGGAATTCCTTAGAATTTTATTTTTAATTTTACCACCTTATTTGCTAAAGTTAATATTGATGTACATATCCCTTTTGTTAGACTGGAATAATCTGTGCACTAAATACCATATTTCAAAGTGTGTATGACTACCCTCAAAAGATGCTAAATAAGTCTTTGTCTGGAGTTGAAAAAGAGAACAAATTTTCAAGACACTTAAAAAAAATCTTTCATAGGCAAAAAATTGAATTATACACCGAACTCCTGTAGTTTCAATGCAAAGCTAAATCACTTTAGAACTTACTTCTAAACTACATGCTAGTTCCAGTTCAGTCGCCCAGTCATGTCTGACTCTCTGCGACCCCATGAACTGCAGCATGCCAGGCCTCCCTGTCCATCACTAACTCCCAGTGTCTACCCAAACCCATGTCCATTGAGTCGGTGATGCCATCCAACCATCTCATCCTCTGTTGTCCCCTTCTCCTCCTGCCCTCAATCTTTCTCAGTATCAGGGTCTTTTCAAATGAGTCAGCTCTTCGCATCAGGTGGCCAAAATATTGGAGTTTCAGCTTCAACATCAGTCCTTCCAATGAACATCCAGGACTGATCTCCTTTAGGATGGAATGGTTGGATCTCCTTGCAGTCCAAGGGACTCAGAGTCTTTTCCAAAACCACAGATCAAAAGCATCGATTCTTCAGTGCTCAGCTTTCTTTATAGTCCAACTCTCACATCCATACATGACAACTGGAAAAACCATAGCCTTGACTAGATGAACCTTTGTGACAAAGTTGTCTCTGCTTTTTAATATGCTGTCTAGGTTAGTCATAACTTTCCTTCCAAGGAGTAAGCGTCTTTTAATTTCATGGCTGCAATCACCATCTGCAGTGATTTTGGAGCCCAAAAAGAAAGTTTGCCACTGTTTACACAGTTTCCCCATCTATTTGCCATGAGGTGATGAGACCGGATGCCATGATCTAAGTTTTCTGAATGTTGAGCTTTAAGCCAAATTTTTCACTCTCCTCTGTCACTTTCATCAGAGGCTCTTCAGTTCTTCACTTTCTGGCATAAGGGTGGTGTCATCTGCATATCTGAGGTTATTGATATTTTTCCTGGCAATCTTGATTCCAGCTTGTGCTTCCTCCAGCCCAGCGTTTCTCACTATGTACTCTGCATATAAGTTAAATAAGCAGGGTGACAATATACAGCCGTGACGTACTCCTTTTCCTATTTGAAACCAATCTGTTGTTCCATGTCCAGTTCTAACTGTTGATTCCTTTTTTTTTTTGGACTTGAATTTATTTATTTATTTATTTTTTGCTTTGCGGTATATTAACGCATATATATGGAATTTAGAAAGATGATAACAATAACCCTGTGTACGAGACAGCAAAAGTGATGCTGATGTATGGAACAGTCTTATGGACTCTGTGGGAGAGGGAGAGGGTGGGAAGATTTGGGAGAATGGCATTGAAACATGTAAAATAACTGTTGATTCCTGACCTGCATACAGGTTTCTCAAGAGGCAAGTCAGGTTGTCTGGTATGCCCATCTCTTTCAGAATTTTCCACAGTTTATTGTGATCCACACAGTCAAAGGCTTTGGCATAGTCAATAAAGCAGAAATAGATGTTTTTTCTGGATATCTCTTGCTTTTTGGTGATCCAGCAAATGTTAGCAATTTGATCTCTGGTTCCTCTGCCTTTTCTGAAACTAGCTTGAACATCTGGAATTCATGGTTCACATATTGCTAAACCCTGGCTTGGAGAATTTTGAGCATTATTTAGCATGTAGTTGCTAATCATACTCAATTGATTATCAAACTGTGTATCAGTTGGTTGGGATATGTAGATAAGGCAAAACAAAACCAACACACGAGAAAAAAAAGCAACCATAACCTAGAATGGTCAGGCCATGTGGATTATTACAGGCTATTGAAAGGACTTTATTCTTCTGCAACTTCTATAGGGAACCACTGAAGGGTAAAGAGCAGAGATGTGTTATGATATGACTTAACACTTTAAAAGAATCACTATGGTCCTAAGTGGGTCATAAATTATTAACATTGGCAATTGTCAAGACACTGAAACTTTGTTTCTAGAATGTGACCCAGATATTGCAACCATTTTATTATACTTTTGAAATTTATTTGAAAATATTTTTACTATATCAAAATGAAGCCTATTTTATTTCTGTAATACTTTGTCATATTCAGGGCAAGGTAGAGGATAATGAGGATTAAGTGAGGTAACAGTGTGAACAGAATTTGTAAGATACAAAAAATATATTGCCTATTCAGTGACATAAAGGGTTAGTTATTATTTTTGTTGTGTCTTTTCAAGAAAAGATATAGGAATAAAATGTTAAGAAAACTTATTTTCAATTAGGATACTGCAGTCTAAAATGTATTTTAGTATCATGTTACTGCCAGTAAATGATTACTTTTAAAAAAGTTCAGACAGTTCAAAGGCAATAATTATAAATATCATTGATTTCTTTAATGAACATGTCAATAATGATGAAGAACCATTTTACTTTTCCCCCTTTAGACTTCCAACCTTTCATTATTAAATAATAGAGAATTGTAGAATAAATCAGGAAAGGTCACTAGACTGCTTAGCCTCAGCACCTAAATCTGACTACTGGAAGGCAATTCTCTGTGAATGTAGTTCTGTTAACCCAGAGTCCAAACTTTATGAGGAAAGACCATTGTTCTTGGTTAAAGGATGACTAAAGAGCAACCATGTCCTGGAATATAGAAATAATATATTGCTTCAGAGGGATTTTGAGACTTATTTCTCTTGTAGATATTAGCATATATCCCAGAGTAAAAGTCTCTCCTTATTCAAAGAGGAGGATGGGCCACTGTGTCAGCCAAACTGCTGAGTGTCATGCTTTTGTGAGTCTGTGAAACAACCCCTCTGTATGGGTAGAGTATTATCATGCTGCCATAACCTTGCCAGTAATGAGATGCTCTGTGAATGATAAACTGTGTTCTGATCTGTAGACTTTGTGTTTCTTGTTAGAATATCTATCGATTGATTGATTTATCAAACGAACAATCAATCAATCTATCTATCTACCTACCTATCCATTTACCTACCATCTACCTGTCTACCTATCTATCACCTGGGTAGTCTGATTTCTCATCTTCTAAGTGATGTCTCAGATCCTTCACAATTTCAGATTAAATACTGATATATTCTTTCATGAGGCTCATGCCATAGTGACATTTGTATTGAGAAATGGGATTTGCTTTGTGATACTCAGTTCAGTTCAGTTCAGTCGCTCAGTCGTGTCTGACTCTTTGTAATCCCATGAATCCCAGCACTCCAGGCCTCGCTGTCTATCACCAACTCCCAGAATTCACTCAGACTCATGTCCATCGAGTCAGTGATGCCATCCAGCCATCTCATCCTCTGTCGTCCCTTTCTCCTCCTGCCCCCAATCCCTCCCAACATCAGAGTCTTTTCCAATGAGTCAACTCTTTGCATGACGTGGCCAAAGTACTGGAGTTTCAGCTTCAGCATCATTCCCTCCAAGGAATTCCCAGGACTGATCTCCTTCAGAATGGACAGGTTGGATCTCCTTGCAGTCCAAGGGACTCTCGAGAGTCTTCTCCAACACCACAGTTCAAAAGCATCAGTTCTTTGGCCCTCAGCCTTCTTCACAGTCCAACTCTCACTTCCATACATGACCACTGGAAAAACCATAGCCTTCACTAGATGGACCTTTGTTGGCAAAGTAATGTCTCTGCTTTTCAATATGCTATCTAGGTGGGTCATAACTTTTCTTCTAAGGAATAAGCATCTTTTAATTTTATGGCTGCAATCACCATCTGCAGTGATTTTGGAGCCCCAAAAAATAAAGTCTGACACTATTTCCCCATCTATTTCCCATGAAGTGATGGGACCGGATGCCATGATCTTTGTTTTCTGAATGTTGAGCTTTAAGCCCACTTTTTCACTCTCCTCTTTCACTTTCATCAAGAGGCTTTTGAGTTCCTCTTCACTTTCTGCCATAAAGGTGGTGTCATCTGCATATCTGAGGTTATTGATATTTCTCCTGGCAATCTTGATTCCAGCTTGTGCTTCTTCCAGCCCAGCGTTTCTCATGATGTACTCTGCATAGAAGTTAAATAAGCAGGGTAACAATATACAGCCTTGACATACTCCTTTTCCTATTTGGAACCAGTCTGTTGTTCCATGTCCAGTTCTAACTGTTGCTTCCTGACCTGCATACAAATTTCTTAAGAGGCAGGTCAGGTGGTCTGGTATTCCCATCTCTTGAAGAATTTTCCACAGTTTATTGTGATCCACACAGTCAAAGACTTTGGCATAGTCAATAAAGCAGAAATAGATGTTTTTCTGGAACTCTTTGCTTTTTCCATGATCCAGCGGATATTGGCAATTTGGTCTCTGGTTCATCTGCCTTTTCTAAAACCAGCTTGAACATCAGGAAGTTCATGGTTCATGTATTGCTGAAGTCTGGCTTGGAGAATTTTGATCATTACTTTACTAGCATGTGAGATGAGTGCAATTGTGCAGTAGTTTGAGAATTCTTTGGCATTGCCTTTCTTTGGGATTGGAATGAAAACTGACCTTTTCCAGTCCTGTGGCCACTGCTGAGTTTTCCAAATTTGCTGGCATATTGAGTGCAGCACTTTCACAACATCATCTTTCAGGATTTGGAATACCTCAACTGGAATTCCATCACCTCCACTAGCTTTGTTCATAGTGATGCTTTCTAAGGCCCACTTGACTTCACATTCCAGGATGTCTGGCTCTAGGTGAGTGATCACACAGTCATGATTATCTGAGTCATGAAGATCTTTTTTGTATAGTCCTTCTGTGTATTCTTGCCACCTCTTCTTGATATCTTCTGCTTCTGTTAGGTCCATATCATTTCTGTCCTTTATCGAGCCCATCTTTGCATGAAATGTTCCCTTGGTATCTCTAATTTTCTTGAAGAGATCTCTAGTCTTTCCCATTCTGTTGTTTTCCTCTATTTCTTTGCATTGATTGCTGAAGAAGGCTTTCTTATCTCTTCTTGCTATTCTTGGAACTCTGCATTTTGATGCTTATATCTTTCCTTTTCTCCTTTGCTTTTCGCTTCTCTTCTTTTCACAGCTATTTGTAAGGCCTCCCCAGACAGCCATTTTGCTTTTTTGCATTCCTTTCCCTATGGGATGGTCTTGATCCCTGTCTCCTGTACAATTTCACGAACCTCATTCCATAGTTCATCAGGCGCTCTATCTATCAGATCTTGTCCCTTAAATCTATTTCTCACTTCCACTATATAATCATAAGGGATTTGATTTAGGTCATACCTGAATGGTCTAGTGGTTTAAGTCTGAATTTGGCAATAAGGAGTTCATGATCTGAGCCACAGTCAGCTCCTGGTCTTGTTTTTGTTGACTGTATAGAGCTTCTCCATCTTTGGCTGCAAAGAATATAATCAATCTGATTTTGGTGTTGACCATCTGGTGATGTTCATGTGTAGAGTCTTCTCTTGTGTTGTTGGAAGAGGGTATTTTCTATGACCAGTGCATTTTCTTGGCAAAACTCTTTTAGTCTTTGCCCTGCTTCATTCCATATTCCAAGGCCAAATTTGCCTGTTAATCCAGGTGTTTCTTGACTTCCTACTTTTGTATTCCAGTCCCCTATAATGAAAAGGACATCTTTTTTGGGTGTTAGTTCTAAAAGGTCTTGTAGGTCTTCATAGAACCGTTCGACTTCAGCTTCTTCAGCATTACTGGTTGGGCCATAGACTTGGATTACTGTGATATTGAATGGTTTGCCTTGGAAACGAACAGAGATCATTCTGTCGTTTTTGAGATTGTATTCAAGTACTTCATTTCGAACTCTTTTGTTGACCATTATGGCTACTCCATTTCTTCTGTGGGATCCCTGCCTGCCGTAGTAGATATAATGGTCATTTGAGTTAAATTCAACCATTCCAGTCCATTTCAGTTTGCTGATTTATAGAATGTCGATGTTCACTCTTGCCATCTCTTGTTTGACCACTACCAAATTGCCTTGATTCATGGACCTGACATTCCAGGTTCTTATGCAATATTGCTCTTTATAGCATCAGACCTTGCTTCTATCACCAGGCACATCCACAGATGGGTATTGTTTTTGCTTTGGCTCCATCCCTTCATTCTTTCTGGAGTTCTTTCTCCACTGATCTCCAGTAGCATATTGGGCACCTACTGGCCTGGGGAGTTCCTCTTTCAGTATCCTATCATTTTGCCTTTTCATACTGTTCATGGGATTCTCAAGGCAAGAATACTAAAGTTGTTTGCCATTCCCTTCTCCAGTGGACCACATTCTGTCAGACCATGACCCGCCAGTCTTGGGTGGCCCCACGGGAATGGCTTAGTTTCATTGAGTTAGACAAGGCTGTGGTCCTAGTGTGATTAGATTGACTAGTTTTCTGTGAGTCTGGTTTCAGTGTGTCTCCCCTCTGATGCCCTCTTGCAACACCTACCGTCTTACTTACCAAGCACAGCCACTGCTCCTTACCTGCTCCTTACCCCTACCCTGGAGGGGTATCTCCTCACCACCGCCCCTCCTGACCTTGAAAGTGGAAATGCTCCTCTAGGCCCTCCTGAGCCCAGGCAACCACCGCTCCTTGGAGGTGGGTTTGCTCCTCCCTGCCGCCGCTCCTGGCCTCGGACTTGGGTTAGCTCCTCTCAGTCACGCTAAGTGCGCCGGTCGCAGCTGCCTGCGCTAAATGGTATTAGTTATTTGTGATAGTAGTTGTCAAGATATTCCGTCATTTGTTCTCTATGATACATTCAAAATAGACATGAAATAATGTGTGTATAAATATCTTCTTCACACACACACACACTTTCAGGATTGTTGATATGTATAGGTAAAGCACCTCCCTGGCCGAGATGATGACTTTGAATTTCATTGAAACATAAGTTTAAATACGATGTCATATAGAGAACATGGTGACATGAGTGCTGCAGAATGTCATGCTGACATACTCAGCAGATTGGTGATCTCTTTTTCTTCTTCGCGTAAGTAGCTATGCAGGGTTTTTGCTTTCTGGTTAAGGAACAAGAAGATGATGTGGTATACATTTGTGTATGTGTGTGTGTGGTGTGTGCATGCATGTACATGTGTGCCTGTGTCTCTGCATGCAAGGGTGATGGAGAAAGGCGGAGGGTAAATGAAACAAAAAAGTTAGGAGATTTAGAATATGAAAAGGATAACCTGATATTTTATATTTTGACTGCCACAGCTGGTATCACAGCTTTAGGAAGATGTGATGAGTAATTGCTGAATGATTTTCAATAAATGGCCTAGATATAGGACTATTCCCAGAAAGTATGTGGAGTCAGGTCAAGGAATGGAAAATCCAACTAAAGAAGCTTTTCAGGGAGCTGCCAGATTGATGTAACAGTGTCAATGCTCAAAAATGAGGCTATTTCTTTTAAAAACAATTGTTTTATTGTGTAAAGAATGCTTAACAAGAAAGCTAGCCTATTAACATATTTTAAATGTATCTTTGTGTGAATCACAATAAACTGGAAAATTCTGAAAGAGAAGGGAATACCAGACCACCTGACCTGCCTCTTGAGAAATCTGTATGCAGGCCAAGAAGCAACAGTTAGAACTGGACATGGAACAACAGACTGGTTCCAAATAGGAAAAGGAGTACATCAAGGCTGTGTATTGTCATCGTGCTTGTTTAACTTATATGCAGAGTACATCATGAGAAACGCTGGACTGAATGAAACACAAACTAGAATCAAGACTGCTGGGAGAAATATCAATAACCTCAGATATGCAGATGACACCACCCTATGGCAGAAAGTGAAGAAGAACTAAGAGCCTCTTGATGAAAGTAAAAGAGGAAAGTGAAAAAGTTTGCTTAAAGCTCAACATTCAGAAAACAAAGATCATGGCATCTGGTCCCATCACTTCATGGCAAATAGATGGAGAAACTGTGGAAACTTTGGCAGACTTTATTTTTTTGGGCTCCAAATCACTGCAGATGGTGACTGCAGCCATGAAATTAAAAGACACTTACTCCTTGGAAGAAAAGTTATGACCAACCTAGACAGCATATTCAAAAGCAGAGACATTACTTTGCCAACAAAGGTTCATCTAGTCAAGGCTATGGTTTTTCCAGTAGTCATGTATAGATGTGACATTTGGACTATAAAGAAAGCTGAGCACCAAAGAATTGATGCTTTTGAACTGTGATGTTGGAGAAAACTCCTGAGATTCCCTTGGACTGCAAGAAGATCCAACCAGTCCATCTAAAGGAAATCAGTCCTGAATGTTCATTGGAAGGACTGATGTTGAAGCTGAAACTCCAATACTTTGGCCACCTGATATGAAGAGCTGACTCACTGAAAAGACCCTGACGGTGGGAAGGATTGAAGGCGGGAGGAGAAGGGGACAACAGAGGATGAGATGGTTGGATGGCATCACTGACTCAATGGACATGAGCTTGAGTAAACTCCAGGAGCTGGTGATGGACAGGGGAGGCCTGGCCTGCTGCAGTCCATGGGGTCACAAAGAGGTGGACCTGACTGAGAGACTGAACTGAACTGAACTGAAGTGTATAATACAATATTGTTTAAAACAGGTGCTATATCATACAACAGCTCTCTAGAACTTATTAATCTTGCTTAACTGAAATTTATGTCCACTGATTAGTTATTCCCATTTTCCCATCCTTCTAGCAACCACCATTCCACTCTTTGACTCTATGAATTTGATTACTTCAGATACTTCATAAACATGGAACAATGAGGATTATGTCCTTGTGCCTGACATTTCCCTAAGCGTAATGTCTTTCAGGTCTATCCATGTTGTCACATTTCATTGGATTTCCTTATTTTTAAAGGCTGAACAGTATTACACTGTATGTATATACTATATTTTCCTTATCCACTTATCTATCAATGGACATTTAGCTTGTTCTTGCCTCGACTATATGAATAGTGTTAAAATGGATATGAGAGTGTGTATGTCACTTTGAGATCTTAATTTCAATTCTTCTGGATAAATACCTAAAAGTGGCATTGATGGATCATATGTAGTTCTATTTTTAATTTTTTCAGGCACTAAAAACCCTGCATGCCTCTCTGATGGCTACAGGGTTACTGGTTTTCACAGCTACTATAATTGCAAGGCTGCTGGTTTTCAAGAGAGAGGAGGACTAAAGCAAGTAAGACCCTACAAAGCATACTGTCCTCATCAAGATTCAGTCATTTTTCTTGAATAAAAGATCTCAGATTCTTGCAAATATTTAATTAATCTCTGGAGTTTTTAGAAAGTTGATTCTGATGATTTTTCCCAGTGTTCATTGCTATTTTGGAGGTCCTTAGTCCACAATTCACAACTGTTCATCTTGGGAAAATTAATTAAAATCCTTCCTCTCAGTTTTCACATTTGTGAAACAGGGATAATAACATATCTCAGAAAAGTTGTGAGTATTAGACAATTCTATTGAGGAAAATCACTGAGAATGGTACCTGGCACATAACACCCAATAAACACTGGCCAAGATGATTGTTTACATTCATTTTAAATCTGTAAGCTCAGATATTAACAAACTTATCTTTTAAAAAAATTAGTTTTATATTTACAATGTAAGTCACATTTTATTTTTTATGAATTCATTTATCTGGGTAGATGGATTTATAGATTATATTATACAAAGTTTCAGATCACAGCAGTTGGTAATGTTTTATATTCCATTACATTGAGTATTCCCTAAAGCTTTTTGAAACAATACGAGATGGCCAACCTGTTGGAGATATTATGCTTATACTTACTGTTCAAGTATGTAGGCTGAAAAAAATCACACTAAAACAGGGTACTTTTGTTACTTCAGAAAAATAAGCCTGTTACTTTTTTTTATGTACTTTTTAAAATGCATTTACAAAATTACACTTTTTGAAAGGACTGTCTCAGGAAGAAAATGTAAAATTTATAATATTTTATGAGGTACCTAGAATTACAAAGTCATTAAGTTTTTATGAAATATTTTAAATTTTAATAACAAGCAAAGATGCTTCCTTAAGATATCTTCTCCCAAAGGTGAGTGGATGTTAGAAGATGAAGCTATTCCAGTGCCTTAAATGTCAGCAAGCTTGAGCCTGTCAGTGAATGGGATTAGTACATAATCAAAATGGATAACTTGGAATACTTAAAAATAATAATTAGGTATGAAAAATCATCATTATTTCCCCTCTCTTTTGTAAATATATTGAGCATAATATTCATGTAAATATTCACTTCAGGTTTTCTTTGGGGATTTATTTTTTTAGTTAGTGTTCTCAAGGTTCTGATTTTTGAATAAGCAAGCAAAGATGTTGGTTTACCAGCTGTTCTTCTTCTCTAAGACTCAACTGATATATTTCAATTATTATAATTTTGAATATTTTGATATATTAAAGATTACATCAAATTAGATCTAAGAGAGATAAATATACTTCACATAAAACCTTCTAATCATTCTGAAAAAAACTTATTTCTTAAGAATCAGCATTTTTACTTAACTTCATATAATCTTTTCATGTATACAATGAATATTTTATATATATGTTGATAGTGTGACTGCCTTTGCTATCTGATGTTTTGGAAAGAAAATGCTTTCATAGGTAAGCCCTATGACAATTAGACTCTTTCAGTTGTTATTACCAAAAACTCATCCCAAACTAGCTTTAGTCTCTTTTCTGTCTTCTCACCTCTGTATGTGTATATGTTGGTCACTCAGTCATGTCCTATGTGACATGGGGTCCCTTTGTGACCCCATGGACTGTAGTCTGCCTGGCTCCTCTGTCCATGAAATACTCCAGATGAGAATTCTGGAATAGGTTTCTATTCCCTTCTCCAGGGTATCTTCCCAACCAAGGGATCAAATCCTGGTCTCCCACATTGAAGGCAGATTTACCTGAATCTGAGCCACCATGGCTCAGCCACCTGAGCTTTCCCTAGTCTGAGCCACTAGGGGAGCTCCCTCACCTCTGTAGTAGACTTAAGAACTAGTAGCCTTGCAAAACACAGTATCTGTGAAAACAAGCAACCTTACAGCCATCAAAGGATCACGTTGAAAATAAAGGGATGGAAAAAGATATTCCAAGCAAACTGGAACCAAAAAGAGCAGAAGTGACTCTACCTATATCTGTGCTGTGCTTAGTCACTCAGTTGTGTCTGACTTTTTGTGACCCCATGGACTATAGTCTGCCAGGCTCCTCTGTCAATGGGGATTCTCCAGGCAAGAATACTGGAATGGGTTTCCAAGCCCTCCTCCAGGGGATCTTTCCAACCCAGGAATCAAACCCAGGTCTCCTGCATTGCAGGCAAATTCTTTACTGTTTGAGATAAATACTTATATCGCACAGATATATTTATCTGAACTTGTATATCACAAAATTAGACATTAAGTAAAAATTGCTGCAGGAGATCAAGAAGATCATTACATAATAATAAAAAGATCCATTAAACAGGAAGATAAAACAATTACAAATATACATACACTGAATAGCAAAGCATTTATATATGTAAAGCAAACACTGGCAGATCTGAGGGTAGCGATAGACAGCAATAAAATGAAAATAGGAGACTTAAATAATCCACTTTAAATAATGGATAGATTACTCAGACAGAAAGTCACTAAGGAAACAAGACCTGAACAATATTAAATACCAAACAAACCTGATAGACATACACAGAACTTTCTACCCAACAGCAAGCTGTCTGCACATTCTTTTCAAGTGCATATGGAACATCTAAGATCACACGTTAGGTTATAAAGTAAGTCTTAAGAAATTCAAGAAGAGTGAAATGATCTCAATTATATTTTCAGATCACAATGGAAATTAACTAGAAATCAATAATAAAAGAAAATTGGAAAATCGCATGAATAAATGGAAAATAAAGAATACACTTGAGCAATTATTGGGTCAAAGAATAAATAAAAAGAGAAATTAAAAAATATCTTAGACAGACAAAAATGAAAGCACACCAAAATGAGATACAGCAAAAAACAATACTAAGAAGGAGTCTAAAAACACCTATACAATGTAGATCTCAAACAAGGAAGATCTAGAATAAACCATTCAATTTTATACCTCAAGAAATATAAAAATGACCAACTAAGCCACAATTAGCACAAAGAAGGAAATAATGAAGATTAGAACAGAAATTAGTTAGATAATTGGAGAATAATACAAAAAGCAATAAAAACAAGTATTATTAAAAAGAAAACAAAACTGATGAACCCTTAGCTAGACTAGGAATAAATCAGTGATCACGCAAATAAAATCAGAATTAAAAGAGAAGATATTACAAATAATGACGCTGAAATAAAAGTCATAAGGGATAATTGTGAACAACTGTGAGCTAGCAAGGTGGACAACTTATAGGAAATGGATAAATTGCTAGAAACATACAACCTACTAACACTGATTTAAAAGAAATAGAAAGCCTGAACAGCTAAATAACAGGGAGATTGCATCAGTAATCAAAAAACTCCCTACAAAAAAAAAGCAAGTACTAACTAAGGATAACATAGCAGGTGAATTTCAGTTCAGTTCAGTTCAGTCGCTCAGTTGTGTCTGACTCTTCGTGACCCCATGGACTGTAACACGCCATGCCTCCCTGTCGATCACCAACTCCCGGAGCTTACTCAAACTCATGTCCATTGAGTTGGTGATGCCATCCAACTATCTCATCCTCTGTCGTGCCCTTCTCCTCCCCCTTTCAATCTTTCCCAGTGTCAGGGTCTTTTCAAATGAGTCAGCTCTTCGAATCAGGTGGCCAAAGTATTGGAGTTTCAGCTTCAACATCAGTCCTTCCAATGAATATTCAGGACTGATCTCCTTTAGAATGGTCTGGTTGGATCTCCTTGCAGTCCAAGGGACTCTCAAGAGTCCTCTCCAACAACAGAGTTCAAATGCATCAATTCTTCGGTGCTCAGCTTTCTTCACAGTCCAACTCTCACATCCATACATGACCACTGGAAAAACCATAGCTTTGACTAGATGGACCTTTGTTGGCAAAGTAATGTCTCTGCTTCTTAATAAGCTGTCTAGGTTGATGATAACTTTTCTTCCAAGGAGAAAACATTTTTAATTTCATGGCTGCAGTCACCATCTGCAGTGATTTTGGAGCCCAAGAAAATAGAGTCAGCCACTGTTTCTGCTATTTCCCCATCCATTTGCCATGAAGTGATGGGACCAGATGCCATGATCTTAGTTTTCTGAATGTTGAATTTTAAGCCAGCTTTTTCACTCTTCTCTTTCATTTTCATCCAGAGGCTCTTTAGTTCTTCTTCACTTCCTGCCATAAGGGTGGTGTCATCTGAATATCTGAGGTTATTGATATTTCTCCCGGCAATCTTGATTCCAGCTTGTGCTTCATCCAGTCCAGCATTTCTCATGATGTATTTACATATAAGTTAAATAAGCAGGATAACAATATACAGCCTTGACATACTCCCTTCCTGATTTGGAACCAGTCTGTTGTTCCATGTTCAGTTCTAACTGTTGCTTCTTGACCTGCATACAGAATTCTCAAGAGTCAGGTCAGGTGGTCTAGTATTCCCATTTCTTGAAGAATTCTCCACAGTTTGTGGTGATCCACACAGTCAAAAGCTTTGGCATAGTCAATAAAACAGAAGTAGATGTTTTATCAAATACTTAAAAGAAATATTCATATTAGTCTTTTTTAAAGTCCTCTAATAAATCAGAGAGGGAACACCTCCAAACTCATTTTATGAGACCAGCATTACCATGATACCAATGCCAAAGAAAGACACCACAAGAAACGTAAACTTCAAGCAAATAGCCCTGATTAACATGGATGCCAAAAGCCTCAACAAAATATTAGCACAACAAATTCAACAGCACTTTTTAAAAAGGATCATGTGCCATGACCAAGTCGGATTTATCCCTAGAATACCAGAATGGGTCAACCCATGCCAGTCAATCAATGTGATATAGGAAAATGAAGGAGCAAAAATTATATAATAATCTCAAATATTTCAGAAAAAAGCATTGGCAATATTCAAGACACTTTTATGACAAAATTCTCAAAAAATTAAGTATAGTCAATTAACACAAAAAAGACCATATATGAAAAACCCATGGCTAACATACTCAGTGGTGAAAACGAAAAACCTTTCTCTGAGATCTGGAAAGAAGGCAAGATTGCCTACTCTTCAACACACAGTGCTGGGAAAACTGCATATCTGCATGCAAAAATTAAATAGAGTCAGATGCGTTAGCGACTAAACCACAACAAAACCTTATACCATACACAAAAATTAACTCAAACTGGATTAAAGAGTGACGCATAAGATCTGAAACTCCTAAAAGAAAGCATGGAGGAAAAGTTTCTTGACATTAGTCTTGGCAATGATTTCTTGGATACGATATCAAAGGCAACGAAAGCAAATAGATACACAATAGAGTGAGACTACATTAAACTAAAAAGTAGCTGCACAGCAAGGAAAACTTTCTACAGAATAAAAAGGCAACGTATGGAATGGGAGAAAATATTTGCAAGCTATATATCTGATAAGAGCTTAATTTCCAAAATATATAAAGAACTACAACTCAATAGTAAAAAAAAAAAAAAAAAAAAAAAACCTTGATTTTAAAAATGAGTGAAGGACTTGAGTAAACATTGTTCCATAGAAGATATACTGATGGTCAATTGATACATGAAAAGGTGCTCACATCAATAATCATCATGAAAACGCCAATCAAAATTACAGTGAGATATCATCCTCTTTTTAGGGTGACTATTTTGAAAAAGGAAAAGTATTATGTATTTGAAGTTATGGAGACGTTGGAGCCCTTGTACACCATAGTGAGAATGTAAAATATAGCTGTTATGGAAAACATTATGGAGTTTCCTCAAAAAATTTAAAACTAGCATATGATCCAGCAGTTTTACTTTTGTGTAGGTATCCAAAGAAAATGAAATCAGGATGTCACAGAGATATCTGCATTCCCATTTTTACTGCAGTATTGTTCTTAATAACCAGGATATGGAAACAATGCAAACATCCACTGACAGATGAATGGATGAAGAAGATATAAAATATTCATACAGTGAAATATTATTCAACCTTAAAATAGATGGAAAGCCTATGAATTTGTGACAATATGGATGGTCCTTGAAGACATTATAAAAAGTGAAATAAGTCAGTCAAAAAAAGACAAATACTCTAGATTCCTCTTTTGAGGCATCTAAAATAGTTAAATATATCAGATCAGATCAGATTAGATCAGTCGCTCAGTCGTGTCCGACTCTTTGCGACCCCATGTATCGCAGCACGCCAGGCCTCCCTGTCCATCACCAACTCCAGGAGTTCATGTGATGCCATCCAGCCATCTCATCCTCTGTTGTCACCTTCTCCTCCTGCCCCCAATCCCTCCCAGCATAAGAGTCTTTTCCAATAAGTCAACTCTTCGGATGAAGTGGCCAAAGTACTGGAGTTTCAGCTTCAGCATCATTCCTTCCAAAGAAATCCCAGGGCTAATCTCCTTCAGAATGGACTGGTTGAATCTCCTTGCAGTCCAAGGGACTCTCAAGAGTCTTCTCCAACACCACAGTTCAAAAGCATCAATGCTTCAGCGCTCAGCTTTCTTCACAGTCCAACTCTCACATCCATACATGACCACAGGAAAAACCATAGCCTTGACTAGATGAACTTCTGTTGGCAAAGTAATGTCTCTGCTTTTTAATATACTATCTAGGTTGGTCATAACTTTATTTCCAAGGAGTGTCTTTTAACTTCATGGCTGCAGTCACCATCTGCAGTGATTTTGGAGCCCAGAACAATAAAGTCTGACACTGTTTCCACTGTTTCCCCATCTATTTCCTATGAAGTGATGGGACCGGATGCCATGATCTTCGTTTTCTGAATGTTGAGCTTTAAGCCCACTTTTTCACTCTCCACTTTCACTTTCATCAAGAGGCTTTTGAGTTCCTCTTCACTTTCTGCCATGAGGGTGGTGTCATCTGCATATCTGAGGTTATTGATATTTCTCCCGGCAATCTTGATTCCAGCTTATGCTTCCTCCAGCCCAGTGTTTCTCATGATGTACTCATGATATAAGTTAAATAAACAGTGTGACAATATACAGCCTTGACAAACTCCTTTTCCTATTTGGAACGAGTCTCTTGTTCCATGGCCAGTTCTAACTGTTGCTTCCTGACCTGCATACGAATTTCTCAAGAGGCAGATTAGGTGTTCTGGTATTCCCACCTCTTTCAGAATTTTCCACAGTTTATTGTGATCCACACAGTCAAAGGCTTTGGCATAGTCAATAAAGCAGAAATAGATGTTTTTCTGGAACTCTCTTGCTTTTTCCATGATCCAGCAGATGTTGGCAATTTGATCTCTGCTTCCTCTGCCTTTTCTAAAACCAGCTTGAACATCTGGAAGTTCATGGTTCACATATTGCTGAAGCCTGGCTTGGAGAATTTTGAGCATTAGTTTCCTAGCATGTGAGATGAGTGCAATTGTGCGGTCGTTTGAGCATTCTTTGGCATTGCCTTTCTTTGGGATTGGAATGAAAACTGACCTTTTCCAGTCCTGTGGCCACTGCTGAGTTTTCCAAATCTGCTGGCATATTGAGTGCAGCACTTTCACAGCATCATCTTTCAGGATTTGGAATAGCTCAACTCGAATTCCATCACCTCCACTAGCTTTGTTCGTAGTGATGCTTTCTAAGGCCCACTTGACTTCACATTCCAGGATGTCTGGCTCTAAGTCAGTGATCACACCATCGTGATTATCTGGGTCGTGAAGATCTTTTTTGTACAGTTCTGTGTATTCTTGCCACCTCTTCTTAATATCTTCTGCTTCTGTTAGGTCCATATCATTTCTGTCCTTTATCGAGCCCATCTTTGCATGAAACGTTCCCTTGGTATCTCTGATTTTCTTGAAGAGATCTCTAGTCTTTCCCATTCTGTTGTTTTCCTCTCTTTCTTTGCATTGATCACTGAAGAAGGCTGTCTTATCTCTTCTTGCTATTTTTTGGAACTCTGCATTCAGATGTTTATATATTCCCTTTTCTCCTTTGCTTTTCGCTTCTCTTCTTTTCACAGCTATTTGTAAGGCCTCCCCAGACAGCCATTTTGCTTTTTTGCATTTCTTTTTCTTGGGGATGGTCTTGATCCCTGTCTCCTGTACAATGTCACGAACCTCATTCCATAGTTCATCAGGCACTCTGTCTATCAGATCTAGGCCCTTAAATCTATTTCTCACATCCACTGTATAATCATAAGGGATTTGATTTAGGTCATACCTGAATGGTCTAGTGATTTTTCCCTACTTTCTTCAATTTAAGACTGAATTTGGCAATAAGGAATTCATGTTCTGAGCCACAGTCAGCTCCTGGTCTTGTTTTTGCTGACTGTATAGAGCTTCTCCATCTTTGGCTGCAAAGAATATAATCAATCTGATTTTGGTGTTGGTTATCTGGTGATGTCCATGTATAGAGCTATCCCACGTTGAAGGTCAGGAAGGGCGGCAGTGAGGAGATACCCCTCGTCCAAGGTAAGGAGCAATGGCTGTGCTTTGCTGGAGCAGCCGTGAAGAGATACCCCACGCCCAAGGTAAGAGAAACCCGAGTAAGACGGTAGGCGTTGCAAGAGGGCATCAGAGGGCAGACACACTGAAACCATACTCACAGAAAACTAGTTAATCTAATCACACTAGGACCACAACCTTGTCTAACTCAATGAAACTAAGCCATGCCCGTGGGGCAAGATGGGCGGGTCATGGTGGAGAGATCTGACAGAATGTGGTCCACTGGAGAAGGGAATGGCAAACCACTTCAGTATTCTTGCCTTGAGAACCCCATGAACAGTATGAAAAGGCAAAATGATAGGATACTAAGAGAAACTCTCCAGGTCAGTAGGTGCCTAATATGCTACTGGAGATCAGTGGAGAAATAACTCCAGAAAGAATGAAGGGATGGAGCCAAAGCAAAAAGAATACCCAGTTGTGGATGTGACTGGTGATAGAAGCAAGGTCCGATGCTGTAAAGAGCAATATTGCATAGGAACCTGGAATATCAGGTCCATGAATCAAGGCAAATTGGAAGTGGTCAAACAAGAGATGGCAAAAGTGAATGTCGACATTCTAGGACTCAGCAAACTGAAATGGACTGGAATGGGTGAATTTAACTCAGATGACCATTATATCTACTACTGTGGGCAGGAATCCCTCAGAAGAAATGAAGTAGCCATCCTGGTCAACAAAAGAGTCCAAAATGCAGGACTTGGATGCAATCTCAAAAACGACAGAATGATCTCTGTTCATTTCCAAGGCAAACCATTCAATATCACAGTAATCCAAGTCTATGCCTCAACCAGTAATGCTGAAGAAGCTGAAGTTGAACAGTTCTATGAAGACCTACAAGACCTTTTAGAACTAACACCCCAAAAAGATGTTCTTTTCATTATAGGGGACTGGAATACAAAAGTAGGAAGTCAAGAAACACCTGGATTAACAGGCAAATTTGGCCTTGGAATACAGAATGAAGCAGGGCAAAGACTAATAGAGTTAAATATATAGATATACGTAATAGAATAGTAGTTACCCAGTGATAAAGGGAGGGGAATATGTGGAGTTGTTCTATGGGTAAAAATTAAACCAGATGAGTAATCTTGAAATTAATTTACAATATAATGCCTATAGTTAACAATGAAGTATTTACTTCAAAACTGTCTTAAGAGGATAGATAACATGTTAAGTGGTCTTATCACAAAACAACAACAAAAACAGAGTCCCAAGGAAATTTTTGGAGATGACAAGTATGTTTAAATAAACATTTGTTAGGTTGAGTCATAGTTTGTCAGTGAGCTGAGGTTCAGGAGAAGACTGCAAGAGAATTAAGACTGAAAATTGAGTACTCACAGGTCCTGGAGAAAGTACATGACGAGCCTGGGGGGTCCACATAGCCAAGTCAAGGATCCAACAGAGACCTGGCAGGAATAGGGGCACATGCCTTTATTGGGGTCCCGATGGGGTACTTTGGGGTTCCTGACCTAAGCCTGGATTGATCAATTCAGACCATAAAAGAGGTTTTAGTAAGCTCTGTGGAGTGTGTAAAGGGAAGACCCTGGGAGACAAAGGAGATTTTGTCACAAGGGCTTTTGGGGAAGTCATATTAGAAACTTACATTTACTTGTGACTCTGCAGGTTGTCATCTAGAACACAATCTTACATGAAGGGCTGGTATTAGTTTAAGGTCTTCAGGGTGCTTGGCTAAACCAAATAAATGCCAAGACAGCAATACTCTGGAGTTGTTTAGCTAGACAGCGCCCAATGAGCCACACCTCCTGGTCTTCCAACTAAATGTAGTATATGTGTCACTGAGCCAGTTCTTGGTCTAAATCTGAAGAAGTCTTGGTAGGTTCTACTTTGCATTCTAAGAGAGCCCTGAGCTGCCATGTACAAAAATAGACTCTTATTGAAGAGCCCGTTGGGATACTCAAATCATCACGACATCCCAGCAGAACCCAGAATTTTCCACCAAAGTGTCAGACACAATGCACCATCTTGGATGCTGTAGACCCAGATGACATTAATAGAGCTGAACTCAGTTGATTCACACAGTGGTGGAGATAATAAGATGGTGTTGTTTTAAACCACTAAATTTGGGGGTGATTTGTAGTTCATTGATAGGTATCTGAGACACTCATAAGTCACTAAAAATAGATTATATGGAATAAAAATGAATGAATTGCCTAATTATGATTTCCTCACTTTGAAATTGAGTTAAGGTTAACTCTTTTTCTCTGACATATAATTACATAGCCAGTATTATTAGAGTTTTGTATAGCTGTTGTTGTATTAATTACTATACTTCTGGTTGCTTAAATTCTTTCTGAAGTTTGTTTTTTTTTCCCAAAGTTAAATGAAAGTTAAGCCACTTATAGATTTGGCAGTAAAGAAGATACCAGATGTCACATATGTGATGAAAATATTCTTAATTTTCCTGTTGTCATTAAAAAAAAATCTTTTAAAATCCTTTAGTGGAAGTTTAGATTTGTATCTGCTTATCAGTCATAGGAAAATATAATTTTTTTAAATACATAAAATACTTTAAAGAAATTGCTGAGTATTTTTAATAGTGTCTTCATTTTAATGATGGGAAATAGGATAAAGAGGCTCAAACGTGTTCTAAAAATATAAATTTTTCTTTTGAAAGTTTCTAGCTTAGAACTTGGCATACTAGTCATGCTGAAATATATTTGGAGTATGTGTGTTAATCAGAAATAGTGATTCTTTAATAAGCTGGTACTTCAAAAATATTTTGATAGGTCTCAATGCTTCCACATTGTTTGATTATATGAGACCATTACAAAAAGCTACATTCATTGCCTTACTCCCAAAGGAACTACATTTCAGGCCAAAGTTTTATTCTCTTATCAGCAAAATCTTGGGATTACCTCTAGATTCTTAACCATTTTTCATCCTCAAAACCATGAAAAAAGTAACTTAGAGAATTTTTGTGTTTAGTTTGAATCAGTGTATCTTTATACACACATAGACATTGAACTCTGGAATGTATCTAGTTCTATCATCTTGATTTAGCATGACTTGATTTTTATGCTAAGAGCTCATGACTGGCAGAGCCAATAGAATTCTAATATACAAATTTTATTTTTATAAAATAAGAATTTCTTAGTTATGGAGTATTTTCCAACCTCCTCCCTTAAGTGAGCTACAACTAAATGAAAAGGTTGGACTTCTAAATTATTCAGTAGAACTTTTTACATTTTTAGACTTCTCCGAGAGTGTAAACATCATAATAACATTAGATTTAAAAGTTATTGCTCTTATTTCCAGGAAAAAACCGTAACAATTATAATCTGCTGGCAAGTTCTCTTACTAAAGAGAAGAATGGAATTATAGAAACAAGAAAATATTTGAATATTTGAATGATTCTGGCTTTACAGAAATGAACCATAACATCCAAGGTTTTTTCAGAGGATAACCTCTAAAGTTTAATCTTTAGACAATTCAATTATAAAGAAACTTTTTTTAGTTCAAATATAAGGACTCTTCCTTAAAAAATAGAAAATTTATAGAAATCCAGATGACATGAAATAAGTGAAACACTGCTTAATCTCACTAAAAATCACAAATATACAAGTTTTAAAATAAGATATTTGAATTCACTAGGGGAAAAGAAAGGTAATAAGATAATCAAAAAGTTTGAGCTAACAGGTTCCCTTATACCCTGTATGAATATTTTTGACCTAGCATTTCCAGTTAACATTATGTGACCTATAAAATGCCTCCATAGGTGCATTCAAAAGCATAACCATTGTCGCATTGATTCAAATAATGAACATATGGAAGCAATATAAATATCTATTAATAGGAGAGATTCTATAATCTAAGAATATCCATAATGCATTTTATTTATTTATTTAAAAATTTTTTTCTTCAGTGTATAGCTGATCTGCAATGTTGTGTTACTTACAGGTGTACAACAAAGTGATTACTTTTACATATGTATGTGTCTATTCTTTCAGATTCTTTTCCCTTATAGGATATTAAAAAACTTTGAGTATAGTTCTTTGTGCTATAAATTCCTTTTTGATAATCTATTTTATATATGGTAGTGTGTATATGTTAATCCCAAACTCTTAATTTATCCCTCTCTCCCCCTTCCCCCTATGGTAACCATAAATTTGTTTTCTATGTCTGTGGATGTACTTCTCTTTTGTATGTATTAATAAGTTTGTTTCTATCATTTCAGCTTCCATGTATAAGCGATATCATATATTTGTCTTTGTCTGGCTTACTTCACTTAGTATGATAATCTCTAGGACCATCCTTGTTGCTGCAAATTGCATTTTAAGAGTGGGACAGATTTAGATATATTATAAAATAAAAGTATTCAAGATGTATTATTACATGAAGAAAGCTATGCTGAGTACAGTGACCCTGAGGAAAAAGGAGGGAAAAATAATGAGGTAAGAGATATGCATATATTAATTTTGTATTTATGTAGAAATAAAAAGAATGGGAAAAATTTAAGGTACAACTTGAAAGAATCTCATCTTTGGTTTTAAATTGTGCTTAGGTAAACCATATATAATCAAATAATTTCATAGTTCCAACTTTCAAAGTGAGGTTAGTGATTGCTATGGAATATAAAGGTAATTTTTAAGTTCCATTATCTAATGGGGTATAGATAAAATCTTTGTAATCCAGAACAATAAGAATGATTGACTGTAGACACAAAACCTGAGTTTATGGACTGAGTGATACTGAACATGTTGCTTCACCTCTGTTCCTCTCTTTCCTTACTTGTAAAATGAATCTAGTAAGTTCCTGGGGGAGATCAAAGAAGATATTATAGGAAAATATTTCATATGCTGCCAAGCACATAAGTCTTCAGAAATGAATATTTTAATGTATTCATAATAAAATAAACTAAAAAATTTAAAACAGCATCTTAAATCACTGATTAGAACAAAGTAAAGACAGTTAACTTAAATGATTAACCCAATTTAATGGAATCCTTAAAAGCATTAGTTTTATTCAAGTTTATTTCTTTCCTCATTAAATTTATCATTTGAAATGTAGCTTTAGAAATTCAAATAATTCTTCTTAATATAAGTAATGTTTCCATGTCCCTATAGAGTCATAAACTGACCAGAATTTAGAATGTCACCTGGTAAAGAAAGGTCTGTAAAGTAAATTAGAAATGAATGTTGTCTTGGATATGTTTGAAACACTGTAATACTTGGATTTTAGATTGAGCTCAACTTTGTGTTGTTTAAGGTTAAAAGATTCTTCCAGATTAGCCATATGATAAGCAAGAAAGTCTGATCCTATGCTAAGGAATAGGATTAAAAAATTTTTTTAAAGAAAAGTCTTTATCAATCACAGCATTTCATTCTGAGTTAAATTGCTGAAAACTGATGACCATGTCACTTTGGTATTTTATAGAGTAATGTTCTTTATGGAGATTTACTGACACTGAAATATCTCAAAGTGTATTTATTTATGAAGGTTAATTCACAATAGTCTTACTAAGGTAAACTATTTTAAAACAAATTAAATCACTACTAAGTGATTTAATCACTAAGACCAGGTCTGCAAAAACTATTAGAACCTGATAGCAGACAGCAAAGCCAATATAATAAACCCAAAGTGGTACTTCTACATTCAACAATGAGCTTTACCTAGGTAACTGTGTAGAAATGATGAGTAACCTGGGAACTTTTGTTTAGAAACATATTATTGAGACTGTTAAAATTCTAATCTGAATAATTGTCTGAATGCATAAATAATTCAGCTTATAATTGTATTGTGTAATTATAATATTCTGAATTTTTAAAATGTAATTAATACTGTTTGAAGCTCTTTTTCACATTTAGCCTTTATTCTTTCAAGAAAAGTAAGTCCCCTGTCTTTCTTCTTTTTGAAGAAGAGGCATGCATATTTTAAAATAAAGTGGTGATAAGTATCCCTATTCTCTTGTCTTTATTGGAAAGTATGGTTCCTTTTTAGGTAAGCCAAGTCTCACTACAAATGACAAATTCGATGATGAAGCAAAAACATTCACACTTTGAAGTCAGAAGAAACAGCTTGCTGGGTTGACAGAGGCAAATGGAGGGAAATGTGCCTAGAGTTGTTAACGAACCCAGAAGCACAGCATGGCATTTAAGTTAGTTAGAAGGGATGGAAGATGAATCCCTGGAATACAAATAATGTTAGTTAATATTTATTTAGCTTTGAAAGTACATTTCTTTAATTAAATAAAAGAAGCATCATATTCCTCTACCAACTTATAATCTGTATGAATGGAGAAATCATTAAGTAGCTAAGCTCAGAACTAGATAAACTATTGTGTATCTGCACGGCCCAGAGAAAGAGATTGTAAGAGGAAAGAAAATGCATTTATGGACATTTTATCATAAATCATTGATAAATAACTCATGAATGTATTGGACCTATTGAATAAATTTTACATGTTTATTTAGCTGAGGAAGGGAATTCTCTGATTTCTGGAAGTAGAATAGAAAAGAGGCTAACTATGTATTAAGAGCTACTATTTTTTACTTATAAATTAAGCATTCCTTCCATGAAAATAAACATTCAAACTGTGGAAAATTCTTAAAAAGAAGGGACTACCAGACCACCTTACATTCTTCCTGAGAAATCTGTATGCAGGTCAAGAAGCAGCAGTTAGAACAGGACATGGAACAACAAACTGGTTCAAAATCGGGAAAGGAGTATGTCAAGGCTGTATATTATCACCCTGCTTATTTAGCTAATGTGCAGGGTACATCATGAGAAATGCCAGGCTGGATGAAACACAAGCTGGAATCAAGATTGCTGGGAGAAATATCAACAACCTCAGATATGCAGATGACACCACCCTTATAGCAGAAAGTGAAGAGAAACTAAAAAGCCTTTTGATGAACTGAATGAAGAGAGTGAAAAAGCTGGCTTAAAACTCAGCATTCAGAAAACTAAGATCATATCATCTGGTCCCATCACTTCATGGCAAATAGATGGGGAAAAAATGACAACAGTGACAGACTTTGTTTTCTTGAGCTCCAAGATCATGGTGACTGCAGCCATGAAACAAAAGACGCTTGCTCCTTGGAAGAAAAGCTATGACAAATCTAGACAGCATATTAAAAAGCAGAGACATTGCCAACAAAGGTCTGTCTAGTCAAAGCTGTGGTTTTTCTAGTAGTCATGTATGGGGATGTGAAAATTGGACAATAAAGAAAGGCGAGTGCCGAAGAATTGATGCTTTTGAACTGTGGTGTTGGAGGAGACTCTTGAGAGTTCCTTGGACTGCAAGGAGATCCAACCAGTCCATTCTAAAAGAAATCAGTCCTGAATATTCATTAGAAGGACTGTTGCTGAAGCTGAAGTTCCAATAGTTTGACCACCTGATGCAAAGAACTGATTCATTTGAAAAGACCCTGATGCTGGGAATGATTGAAAGCAAAAGGAGAAGGGGACAACAGAGGATGAGATGGTTGGAAGGCATCACCGACTCAATGGGACATGAGTTTGAGCAAACTCTAGGAGATAGTGAAGGACCAGGGAGGCTGGCATGCTGCAGTCCATGGGGTCTCAGAGTTGGACACGACTTGGCAACTGAACAGCAGCAACAATAAATGACTGTTTTAAGCTGCAGAGTCAGAACTCAGATGATTGCTTGTACTCTACTACTTCTTGGCTTGTAACTCCTTCCCATCCCAGTAAGTCTTACATCTACACAATATTTAGACACAATAGTATGTGATAATTTGCAGTTTACAAACAAAATTGAATCTCTTATGCTTTGAAGCTAATGTGCTGGAGTTAGATTCACCATACATCTCAATTTGGGCTTTTATTTTTCTCTCTTCTTCATCTTCTATACAGCTACACTCATGACATGGTGAAAATTTTGTTGCTTTGTGATAAATTTCCAGAATATAGCCAACTGATGATGTTGGTGAGTAGTAAAGAGACCTAAGAGAGTAGCAATTCTTATTCCTCAAATAGCTTTATATATGATTTTGGCCTTGTGTTTGTAAGACCATTAAGAGTTAGAAGAAACTACTTACCTTCTTTTTCACTCTGTATTTCTGAATTTTTAAGGAAGAAATTATGAACTATAATAGTATTTTTGACTTTGAAAATTCTTGAAAGTCTCAGGGAGTATCTCTTGAGAATGCTAGGGTCTCCAGTAGCAGGATTTATAGGACACTTGTAGTTTACAAGAAGCTTTGAAATTCAAAGTTAATGAGGTTTCCCCCATGGTGGCCTATACAAATGGAGATGTCAGAACAAAATGAAGCATAAACTCCTACTGGAGTTGAGGGTGGTCTAATTTTATTATAATGTGGAAGGAAAGAGAGAGGGCAGAACAAATAATAACATTTATATTCATCTCTTCAGGTAAAGCAGAGTTGGAACAACTTCTGGAAGCATTAAGTAAGAAGTAAGGAAATATAGCTATCAGAAATTAAATTAGGGAATGTGCAAAGTGAGAAAATACACAAGCTGCTGCTGAGTTACAGTGTGATTATCAGTGTTCTCATTGCCTTTGAATAAAGCCACCATGTAATATGTCTCCTGAATCCTTACCAAGGGCATTATTTTATTTTATTTTTAGAATTAATTTTTTATTGGAGTATAGTTGCTTTACAGTGTTGTGTTACTTGCTGCTGCTGCTGCTGCTGCTGCTGCTGCTAAGTCACTTCAGTCGTGTCCGACTCTGTGCAGCCCAACAGGCCCCACCGTCCCTGGGATTCTCCAGGCAAGAACATTGGAGTGGGTTGCCATTTCCTTCTCCAATGCATGAAAGTGAAAAGTGAAAGTAAAGTCGCTCAGTTGTATCTGACTCTTAGCGACCCCATGGACTGCAGCCTACCAGGCTCCTCCATCCATGGGATTTTCCAGGCAAGAGTACGGGAGTGGAGTGTTACTTGCTACCATATAGCAAAGTGAATCAGTTGCACATATACATAATTCATTGATAGATATATGAGACAGAGTTCCAAAGAATAGCAAGGAGAGATAAGAAAGACTTCCTCAGTGATCAGTGCAAAGAAATAGAGGAAAACAATAGAATGGGAAAGACTAGAGAGCTCTTCAAGAAAATTAGAGATACCAAGGGAACATTTCATGCACAGATGGGCACAATAAAGGACAGAAACAAGATAGAACTAACAGAAGCAGAAGGTATTAAGAAGAGGTGGCAAGAATACACAGAAGAACTGTACAAAAAAGATCTTCATGACCCAGATAACCATGATGGTGTGATCACTCACCTAGAGCCAGACATCCTGGAATGTGAAGTCAAGTGGGCCTTAGGAAGCATCACTACAAACAAAGCTAGTAGAGGTGATGGAATTCCAGTGGAGCTATTTCAAATCCTGAAAGATGATGCTGTGAAAGTGTCATACTCAGTATGCCAGCAAATTTGGAAAACTCAGCAGTGGCCACAGGACTGGAAAAGGTCAGTTTTCATTCCAATCCCAAAGAAGGGCAATGCCAAAGAATGTTCAAATTACTGCACAATTGTACTCATCTCACTCGCTAGCAAAGTAATGCTCAAAATTCTCCAAGCCAGGCTTCAGCAGTACATGATCCATGAACTTCCAGATGTTCAAGCTGGTTTTAGAAAAGGCAGAGGAACCAGAGATCAAATTGCCAACATCTGCTAGATCATCTAAAAAGGAAGAGAGTTCCAGAAAAACATCTATTTCTGCTTTATTGACTATGCCAAAGCCTTTGACTGTGTGGATCACAACAGACTGTGGAAAATTCTTCAAGAGATGGGAACACCAGACCAATTACCTGCCTCCTGAGAAATCTATATGCAAGTCAAGAAGCAACAGCTAGAACTGGACATGGAACAACAGACTGATTCCAAATCGGGGAAGGAGTACATCAAGGCTGTATATTGTCATGCTGCTTATTTGACTTCTATGCAGAGTACATTATGACAAACGCCAGGCTGGATGAAGCACAGGCTGGAATCAAGATTGCCAGGAGAAATATCAATAACCTCAGATATGCAGATGGCACCACTCTTATGGCAGAGAGTGAAGAACTAAAGAGCCTCTTGATGAAAGTGAAAGAGGAGAGTGAAAAAGCTGGTTTAAAATTCAACATTCAGAAAACTAAGATCTTGGCATCTGGTCCCATCACGTCATGGCAAATAGATAGGGAAACAATGGAAACAGTGAGAGACTATTTTTTGGGGCTCCAAAATCACTGCAGATGGTGACTGTAGCCATGAAATTAAGACACTTGCTCCTTGGAAGAAAAGCTATGACCAACCTAGACAGCATATTAAAAAGCAGAGACATTACTCTGCCAACAAAGATCTGTATAGTCAAGCGATGGTTTTTCCAGAAGTCATTTATGGATGTGGGAGTTGGACTATAAAAAAAAGCTGTGCACTGAGGAATTGATGCTTTTGAACTGTGGTGTTGGAGAAGACTCTTGAGAGTCCCTTGGACTGCAAGGAGATCCAACCAGTCCATCCTAAAGGAGATCAGTCCTGGGTGTTCATTGGAAACACTGATGCTGAAGCTGAAGCTCCAATACTTTGGCCACCTGATGCGAAGAACTGACTCATTTGAAAAGACCCTGGTGCTGGGAAAGATTGAGGGCAGGAGGAGAAGGGGACGACAGAGGATGAGCTGGTTGGATGGCATCACCAATTCAATGGACATGAGTTTGAGCAAGTTACAGGAGTCGTTGATAGACAGAGAAGCCTGGAGTGCTGCAGTCCATGGGATCATAAAGAGTTGGACACGAATGAGAGACTGAACTGAATTTAGCTGACACAGAGTCAAGGAGGACACCAAGGTTGTTAATTTGAGAAGTTGGAAGAAATAACTTGCCATTTACTGAGATAGAGATGATTGGTAAGGAATCATGATTGAGAATAAATGAATGTGCCCATCACTCAGTCATGTCTGACTCTTTGTGACCCTGTAGACTGTAGCCTGCCATATTCCTCTCTCCATGGAATTTTCTCAGCAAGAATATTGGAATGGATTGCCATTTCTTCATCTGTAGGATCTTTCTGTCCCAGCAATCAATCCCATGTCTCCTGTGTCTCCTGAATTGCAGTCAGATTCTTTTCCTCTGAGCCACCTCTTTCCTCTGAAGCCCAACATGGTTGAGAGAAGGGGAGTAATTAAGTTTTAGATATAAGTTTAAAATGCCTTGCACATACAACTATACCCATTGGAGGATAGTTGAATATATATTATATATTTAAGTTCAGTGATGAGGGAAGAGATTATAGGTGGAGATGTAATTTTGATTATCTTCAGTCTATGATAACTGAGCAAATCTCAAAGGTTATTTATAAATATTACTCATTGAATAATTCAATTAAAATTTATGAGAGTACTATGCCGTGTTCTATTTAATAATGATAAACAGAAATTTATTTGTAATCAAACTCCCTTATTTTAAAGTACTGTAATTAATTTAATCATCCTATGTCCAGTAATACTTATATATTAAGCACCTTTTTTTTTAGCATTTTTTTAATGTGGACCATTTTTAATGTCTTTGTTGAATTTGTTATAGTATTACTTCTGTTTTATGTTTTGTTTTTTGGCCAAGAGGCATGTGGGATTGAACCTGCACCCTCTGCATCAGAAGGTGAACTCAACCAATGGACCACCAGTGAATGCCCTTAAACTCTTTTTTTTAACTAATTAAAATAAGGACACTCTTCCTAAATTCTGAAAATATAACCATTTTCTGTACATAACACTATGACTTCAGTCTTTTAGTATCTTTTTCAATATTCTTTGAATCTCTAGAATTGAGTTCTTTTGTTAAGCATTATAAGTCCTTCAATTGTGCATAGAATTGCACCAACTACCTACGTACCTGCTTAAAAATATTAAACAGATTAAAAAGTCTCATAATCCTTTATTATAATTTTGATCGTTACCCAATAGAGAGCCAGTTTCATTTTTCATGGAAATGGTCCAAGAATACTTTCTTTCAAGAATGCTTACCTAAATAATCTGTAGTCCATTCATTCTTCAATATACTCCAAATTTTTTTTGTGTATCAAATTACACAATTATCCATATACTTCCCTTCTTGTAAAAGATATTCTCTGTTATTGAGCTCTTTCTTCTAAGTGACTTTTTGAGTTTCTGCTATAGGAAACTTGACATTCCTGTTATTTTTAAAATTCAACAAACATCTATTGAAAACCTGATAGGCATTGAGTTCTTTATTTAGTATAGTGATATATATTATAATATGTATTTATTTCAGGGTAATTAAGAAATAAGTTTTTTTTCATTATCATACAGAATTTTCATAAATTCTACTAATAAAAGCCATATTTCTCTAAGAAATGGATTTATTTTCCTCTTAAGATTAATATAAGTGTTAGAATTGATAATGTAGCCATCATTTGGCGTACTAGGAAGTCTGCAATTCAGCTCTCTCAACTGTAAAGGACCTATGGTTTGATTTTTGTATACTCTCCGTTTTGATTCTAATTTTGTTGTGTTCTCAATTCTTTATTTTTTGTAATCTGTTGGTTTTATATATAATTATAATTGATGCATATCTTTTTTGTAATGAGGCTAAGCATATATATATGTATACATACACATAAATGCATAGATTGTGGCTATATCTCTATATATTTGTATATGTATATATATGTGCTATATGTGGCTATATATATATCTATGGAGAATAAGTTGTATTATTGTAAAAATATTTGCTGCCCTTATCTATCTGATTTTTCTTTACTAGGTTATTCTTGAAGATAGATAATATTTTTGTTACCATTGATATCAAACTGGTCCATGTGTCTTGACTTAGCTGATGAAATATGACTCATACGACACATGCCACTTCCAAGAAGAAGCTTTAGATCCTGTGCTTGGTTCCACCATTGTTCTCAAGAATTAAGTTCTAGATAGTAGCCACTTCTTCAATTTGGTCTCAGATCTTAGCTACAGCTGAACTATGACAAGCATATAACAGGAATAACAAATAAACCTATATTATAACCCATTAAGAGTTGGTGATTGTTGATACTAAACTAATTAATTATAAGCTAATACAGTTTATTCATATATATTATTCTGTATTACCTACCTATGTAGCTATGTAAGTGAATTAATTTCTCTTTACATACAAACCACCTAAACATACTAGTCCCTTTAGAGACTCTTACATTTTAAGTACATTTTTGTCTATTCAAGAATCTATATATTTCCCTAAGGTTTAAATACATCATCAGTAACTCAAATTATAATTGTAGAAACAAGTAACATTACTGCATGACTAATATGGTCACTAGCCATGGGGGCTACTTAAAATTAAATTAACTAAAGTAAAAATAGAGTTTCTTAGTTCAACTAGTCACATTTCAGGAGAAGAAAATGGCAACCCACTTCGGTATTCTTGCCTGGAGAATCCCAGGGACAGAGGAGCCTGGTGGGCTGCCATCTATGGGGTCACACAGAGTCAGACACGACTGATGCGACTTAGCAGCAGCAGCAGCAGTCACATTTTAAGTGTTCAAATAACTGCATGTGGCCACTGACTAGTGTAATGGATAACACAGATATAGAATATTTCTCTCATTCCAGAAGGTTCTACTGGAAAGTTCTATTACCATATAAAAGAATGTTCTTTTGACTTTGCTGTACAGATATTTTTTATTTCCTACTTTTCTTTCTAAATAAAGTAGTGGCCATTTTTTGATCATGACACTATTTTGTTATGATTTTTTGCCACAAAAAAAAATCACAAATTGGTAGGAACATTCTAATGAGGAAAAATCTCAATTGAAAAGTCATTATATGCTGTTCACTTAATAGGACAAAAACCCAGTGTTATGGCATTTTCTATTAGGATATAAATAATTAGACTGCAGAGAAGGCACATTTCAAAGTTCAAAGTGACATTACCACTCCCTCATAAAAGCTAAGCAGTGAGTCACTCTGATGAAACTCACTTTTGGAATTAATTTGACTAGCATATCAAAATACTACAAAATACACTATCACTCTAAACTTTATTTCTTCAGCTAAATAAAGTAGCTGTCATTTTAGTAAATAGTTAATAATTAGGGAAAATTCTAGATGATGCAGTTGAGTGACAATGAAAGGACTCAGAGGAAAAAGCCAAAAGCCTCATTTAAAAGTTCCAGAATGCTTTCTGAAATGTTTTGTATACTGATCATTCTGATCCGATTGTTTTTATTATCATTTTGTCAAAAGTAGCCATTAGAGGCAATGGGCATTCATGTTGAATAAAATTGAATTTGTTCATGGAGATATTCTGTTAGAGAATGTCACACAATAGTTTCCATCTTTGTGCTTCTTTCTTTATGCTTCTACAAATGTGAAATTGATTCATAATAATCTTAGATATGGTAAAATGTGTCCAAGATTTCATAGTTGCATTTGAGGCATTGATCTACCTCAGTTAGTGAAAAGTTAGTGAGATTTTTGTTGCTATCTTTTTAACCATACAGCAACTCTGTACAGTTGTTCTTATAAAGTCATACAAATTAGTAGCTGCTTGGTACCTACTACATATTGGTAGTTTTACATATAGATTTTTAGGAAGTTACACTGAACAGTGTTGAAATGAAATTTCTAGTTTTTTAAAGATAATGATGATAAAGTCTTTCTTTTTCAAAAAGGAATATTATTTAATGACATTTCCTAGTTACATACCATGAATCTTTTTCCATACTTGGATGAATTAATGTTGACTACTGCTGCTGCTGCTAAGTCGCTTCAGTCGTGTCCGACTCTGTGCGACCCCATAGACGGCAGCACACCAGGCTCCCCTGTCCCTGGGATTCTCCAGGCAAGAACACTGGAGTGGGTTGCCATTTCCTTCTCCAATGCATGAAAGTGAAAAGTGAAAGGGAAGTCACTCAGTCGTGTCCGACTCTTCACGACCCCATGGACTGCAGCCTGCCAGGCTCCTCCATCCATGGGATTTTCCAGGCAAGAGTACTGGAGTGGGGTGCCATTGCCTTCTCCATAATGTTGACTATTGATTACTAAATCATGACATGTGATTACTAAATCATGATATGTAGGATGAGAATATTGCAAATTTTATGATACTGCTTTGATTGTGGAGGATGTTTATACAAATACATATTTAAAAGTTATGGTAAGTTGATATTAAAGTAAAAAAACATATAAAATGTTATCTTGATATGCCAGATGGTTTCTTCCAGCATTCTCTAAGGTGTTGGAAAAAAATGTTTATTTTGGATAAAAATATGAAGTGTTAAACATTTTATTGAAAACCTCACAATTCTTGTTCATTGACATCTCAGTATAAATCCAAAACGTGCTTAGACTAGGAAGTTGAACTAACCAGTCTTTTACAACATTTCCTTTGAAAAGGATAGCCTGGTGACTCTAATGGTAAAGAATTTGCTTCTAATGTGGAAGAGCAGGTTCAATCCCTGGGTCAGGAAGATCCCCTGGAGAAGGGAATGGCAACCCCTTTCAGTATTCCTGCCTTAAGAATTCCATGGACAAAGGTACTGTTCATGGGGTCACAAAGAGTCGGACATGACTGAGCAACTAACACTTTGAAAAGTATTTGTAGTTCTTTACACTCTGTTGTGTCTGACTCTTTGTGACCACATGGACTGCAGCACACCAGACTTCCCTTGTCCTTCACTATCTCCGGGAGTTTGCTCAAACTCATGCCCATTGAGTCAATGATGCCATCCAATCATCTCATCCTCTGTCACCCTCTTCTCCTACTGCCCTCAATCTTTCTCAACATCAGGGTCTTTTCCAATGACTAGGCTCTTTGCATCAGGTGGCCAAAGTATTGGAGCTTTAGCTTCAGTGTCAGTCCTTCCAGTGAATATTCAGGGTTCATTTCCTTTAGGATTGAGTGGTTTGATCTCCTTGCAGTTCAAGAGATTCTCAAGAGTCCTCTCCAGCACCAGAGTTCAAACACATCAATTCTTCGGTGCTTAGCCTTCTTTATGGTTCACTCTCATATCCATACATGACTACTGGAAAAACCATAGCCTTGACTAGATGGACTTTTGTTGACAATGTAATGTCTCTGCTTTTTAATATGCTGTCTAGGTTGGTCATCACTTTCCTTCCAAGGAATAAGTGTCTTTTATTTTCAGGCTGCAGTCACCATCTGCATTTATATTGGAGCCCAAGAAAATAATGTCTTTCAATGTTTCAATTTTTTTCCTCATCTATTTGCCATGAAGTGAAGGGACTGGGTGCCATGATCTTTGTTTTTTGAATGTTCAGTTTTAAGCCAGCTTTTTCACTCTCCTCTTTCACTTTCATCAAGAGGCTCTTTAGTTCCTCTTCACTTTCTGCCATAAGGGTGGTATCATTTGCATATCTGAGGTTGTTGATATTTCTCAGGGCAAAGTTGATTCCAGCTTGAGCTTCATCCAGCCCAGCATTTCTCATAGTGTACTATCCATATAAGTTAAATAAGCAGGGTGACAATATACAGCCTTGATGTACTCCTTTTCCTATTTGGAATCAGTCTGTTGTTCCATGTCCAGTTCTAACTGTTGCTTCCTGACCTGCATACAGGTTTCTCAAGAAGCAGATCAGGTGGTCTGGTACTCCCATCTCTTTCAGAATTTCCCCGTTTATTGTGATCCACACAGTCAAAGGCTATGGTATAGCCAATAAAGCAGAAATAGATGTTTTTCTGGAACTCTCTTGCGTTTTCGATGATCCAGCGGATGTTGGCAATTTGATCTCTGGTTCATCTGCCTTTTCTAAAACCAGCTTGAACATCAGGAAGTTCACGGTTCACATATTGCTGAAGCCTGGCTTGGAGAATTTTGATCATTACTTTACTAGCATGTGAGATGAGTGCAATTGTGCAGGAGTTTGAGCATTCTTTGGCATTACCTTTCTTTGGGGTTGGAATGAGAAGTGACCTTCTCCAGTCCTGTGGACACTCTTGAGTTTTCCAAATTTGCTGGCATATTGAGTGCAGCACTTTCACAGCGTCCTCTCTCAGGATTTGAAATAGCTCAACTGGTATTCCATCACCTCCACTAGCTTTGTTTGTAGTGATGCTTCCTAAGGCCCACTTGACTTCACATTCCAGGATGTCTGGCTCTAGGTGAGTGATCACACCATCATGATTATCTGGGTCGTGAAGATCTTTTTTGTACAGTTTTTCTGTGTATTCTTGCCATCTCTTCTTAATATCTTCTGCTTCTCTTAGGTCCATACCATTTCTGTCCTTTATCGAGCCTATCTTTCATGAAATGTTCCCGTGATATCTCTAATTTTCCTGCAGAGATCTCTAGTCTTTCCCATTCTGTTGTCTTCCTCTATTTCTTTGCATTGATTGCTGAGGAAGGCTTTTTTATCTCTCCTTGTTAGTCTGCATTCAGATGCTTATATCTTTCCTTTTCTCCTTTGCTTTTGCTTCCCCTCTTTTCACAGCTGTTTGTAAGGCCACCTCAGACATCATTTTGCCTTTTTGCATTTCTCTTTCTTGAGGATGGTCTTGATCCCTGTCTCCTGTTCAATGTCACCAACCTCTGTTCATAGTTCATCAGGGACTCTGTCTATCAGTCTACTCCCTTAAATCTATTTCTCACTTCCACTGTATAATCTTAAGGGATTTGGTTGAGGTCATAGCTGAATGGTCTAGTGGTTTTTCCCACTTTACTCAATTTAAGTCTGAATTTGGCAATAAGGAGTTCATGATCTGAGCCACAGTGAGCTCCTGGTCTTGTTTCTGCTGACTATATACAGCTTTTCTATCTTTGGCTGCAAAGAATATAATAAATCTGATTTTAGTGTTGGCCATCTGGTGATATCCATGTGTAGAGTCTCCTCTTGTGTTGGTGGAAGGGGTGTTTGCTATGACCAGTGCATTCCCTTGGCAAAACTCTATTAGCCTTTGCCCTGCTTCATTCCATACTCCAAGGCCAAATTTACCTGTTACTCCAGGTGTTTCTTGACTTTCTACTTTTGTATTCCGATCCCCTATAATGAAAAGTACATCTTTTTTGGTGTTAGTTCTAAAAGGTCTTGTAGGTCTTCATAGCACCGTTCAACTTCAGACCATTCAGGTATGACCTAAATCAAATCCCTTATGATTATACAGTGGAAATTAGAAATAGATTTAGGGTCTAGATCTGATAGACAGAGTGCCTGATGAACTATGGATGGAGGTTTGTGACATTGTACAGGAGATAGGGATAAACCATCCCTAAGTAAAAGAAATGCAAGAAAGCAAATGGCTGTCTGAGGAGGCCTTATAAATAGCTGTGAAAAGAAATGAAATGAAAAGCAAAGGAGAAAAGGAAAGATATACCCATTTCAATGCAGATTTCCAAAGAATAACAAGGAGAGATAAGAAAGCCATCCTCAGTGATCAGTGCAAAGAAATAGAGGAAGACAACAGAATGGGAAAGACTAGAGATCTCTTCAGGAAAATTAGAGATATCAAGGGAACATTTCATGAAAGATAGGCTCGATAAAGGACAGAAATGGCATGGACCTAACAGGAGCAGAAGATATTAAGAAGAGGTGGCAAGAATACACAGAAGAACTATACAAAAAAGATCTTCATGACCCAGATAATCATGATGGTGTGATCACTCACCTAGAGCCAGACATCCTGGAATGTGAAGTCAAGTGGGCCTTAGGAAGCATCACTACGAACAAAGCTAGTGGAGGTGATGGAATTCCAGTTGACCTCTTTCAAATCCTCAAAGATGATGCTGCATTCAATATGCCAGCAAATTTGGAAAACTCAGCAGTGTATACAGGACCGGAAAATATCAGTTCTCATTCCAATCCCAAAGACAGGCAATGCCAAAGAATGCTCAAACTTCCGCACAATTGCACTCATTACATGCTAGTATAGTAATGCTCAAAATTCTCCAAGCCAGGCTTCAGCAATACGTGAACTGTGAACTTCCAGATGTTGAAGCTGGTTTTAGAAAAGGCAAAGGAACCAGAGACCAAATTGCCAACATCTGCTGGATCATCAAAAAAACTAGAAAGTTCCAAAAAAACATTTATTTCTGCTTTATTGGCTATACCATAGCCTTTGACCATGTGGATCACAGTAAAGTGTGGAAAATTTTTCAAGAGATGGAAATACCAGACCACCTGACCTGCATTTTGAGAAATCTGTATGCCGGTCAGGAAGCAACAGTTAGAACTGGACATGGAACAACAGACTGGTTCCAAATAGGAAAAAGAGTACCTCAAGGCTGTATATTGTCACCCTGCTTATTTAACTTATATGCAGAGTACATCATGAGAATCACTGGGCTGGAAGAATCACAAGCTGGAATCAAGATTGCCAGGAGAAATATCAATAACCTCAGATATGCAGATGACACCACCCTTATAGCAGAAAGTGAAGAAGAACTAAAGAGCCTCTTGATAAAAGTGAAAGAGGAGAGTGAAAAAATTGGCTTAAAGCTCAACATTCAGAAAACCAAGATTATGGCATCTGGTCCCATCACTTCATGGGAAATAGATGGGGAAACAGTGGAAACGGTGGCAAACTTTATTTTTTGGGGCTCCAAAATCACTGCAGATGCTGATTGTAGCCATGAAATTAAAAGAGCTAACTCCTTGGGAGGAAAGTTATGATCAACCTAGACAGCATGTTAAAAAGCAGAGACATTACTTTGCCAACAAAGGTCCGTCTAGTCAAGGCTATGGTTTTTCCAGTGGTCATGTGTGGACGTGAGAGTTAGACTATAAAGAAAGCTGAGTGCAGAAGAATTGATGCTTTTGAACTGTGGTGTTGGAGAAGACTCTTGAGAGTACCTTGGACTGCAAGGAGATCCAACCAGTCCATCCTAAAGGAGATCAGTCCTGGGTGTTTATTGGAAGGAATGATGTTGAAGCTGAAGCTCCAATCCTTTGGCTACCTGATGTGAAAACTTGACTCATTTGAAAAGACCCTGAGGCTGGGAAAGATTGAAGGCAGGAGGAGAAGGGGATGACAGAGGATGAGATGATTGGATGGCATGTTCGACTCAATGGACTTAAGTTTGGGTAAACTCAGGGAGTTGATGATTGACAGGGAGGCCTGGCATGCTGCAGACCATGGAATCACAAAGAGTCGGACATGACTGTGCAACTGAACTGAACTGTACATAGCCAAGGGCTTTAGCATAATCAATGAAGCAGAAGTAGATGTTTTTCTGGAATTCCCTTGGTTTTTCTATGATCCAAGAATATGGGCAATTTGATCTCTGGTTCCTCTGCTTTTCCTAAATCTAACTTGTACATTGAAGTTCTCAGTTCATGTACTGTTGAAGCCTAGTTTGAAGAATTTTGAGTGTTACTTTGTTAGCATGTGAAATGAGTGCGATTGTTCCATAGTTTGAACATTCTTTGGCATTGCCCTTCTTTGAGACTGGAATGAAAACTGGCCTTTTCCAGCCCCGTGGCCACTGCTGAGTTTTCCAAATTTGCTGGCATATTGAGTGTAGCACTTTAACAGCATCATCTTTTAGGATTTGAAATAGTATTTAGGTCCTTTTCATTTAGAGAGTCAATGCCTCTCATGTGCTTTATCCTTGGATTCCTTTGCCTGTGTCTAATTAGTGATGATGATGCTAATGCCAGGTATAGTTTTGGAGCATTATGTGTTTTTGGAAGAAATGTGTTCTGTAGATACTTGCAGTTTTAGAAGATAAAGGCCTCACCCATCAGCAGAGTAAGACTTTTGCTTAAAGAATCTATTACCAAAATAACAAGGTGTCACATAATTTTTTAAGGAGGAGGTCTTTTGAAAATAATGAATGTGATAAAGTTTTAAAATAACTTGATTTCTTGGGAGATTTTTCCAATTAGCTACAATATTTTCTAGAAGCATAGTCCTACATGCATGTTTCATTATGGACATTATAAAAATTTCCCAGGTTATCAGTAGGTAATTTATAAACAATTCACTAATTTGAACAGTTGCCACAAATCACCACTCTTTCTTCATCCAATCCATCATACAATCTTTCCCAGATTGTAAAGCAGCATTCAAAATGCCCAGAATGCACTGCTGTCCTCCTTCTTCCTAATATAACCCTTTTTCAAAAACCTCTGTTCCAGTCTTCAAGGTTATTTTATGATTCACTTGATGCAATTTTCCTATCAACCATGATTGGTTTGGAGACGGTCACAGGATCCAAGATTGCCTAGTTGAGACCAAAGAGAGCAAGTATATTCTTAGTTGAGTAGAGATGTTTCTGTCTTACAGTGGATGTGAACAAAGAAACATTTTTTGGAGTTGCTGCTAGCAGTCATCTTGTGGCTATGACCAGAGTTGAAAAGTTGACATAATTGACATGCTAAGAATGACAAAGTGGAGCGAAGCAAGAATCTAGGTCCATAATAACATCATTGGGCCACGGCATCATAAGTTGTAGCTTCATACACATTTCACTATAAAAATTATATATTAAATCAGCTTGAAAATATTATTTGTATTAAAGTTAAGCTACATTGAAACAACTGTTATGAGAAAGTCCAGAAGCTTAGACATATGGTTGAGAAAATTTATAGAAAATTCTCTCAATAACTTTATCCAAGTGTAGGAATATGGTCCCTTGTAAATTGAGGACTGCTTGTATAATCTATGCCTTGTAAAGCATTTAAATAATATGAAATGAATATTAAGTTGCTTTTTTATATCATATTTTAACTTTCCCATAAATCTCAACCATTAACTTTAAATTGTGTAAGTAATTATCCAGTCTGGGAACAAACAGATTTTTCCTGCCTTAAATCAGATAAAAAGATTGAGTTTTACCATATTTTTTTTTCTATTGTTTGAGTACCTAAATCCAAACATTTACTAAGAGGATAGCTCTTATATTAATGATGCATTAACATTCTAATTTAGAATTTGTGATTAGGCATAAAGAAGCTGTTGCCCATAATTAGCGAGTTGTTTTGTGTTTTCTTTTTTGGGTTGACCATACAAAATACTATACGAGGTATATATAAAATCAAATAAACAAATTCAATACTGAAATATGTATGAAGTGATAACTTTCCATGCTGGTCAAGGCTATGAGGAGAAACTATAATTGACCCATAAAGATAATATATAAATGATGAGATGTCCTTATTTAATTTTCACTTAAGAGATAGTTATTTTTCAACTGCAGTTGATCAGCATATGCTTTACTTGGAACAGGATACCAATAATTCCTTCTCTGCCCTGCAAGGACAGCTTTCTCATTACAGCTCAGGTCCCACAAAGTTAGTTGACTGAGACCTGGACAGAAGTGTGATAATATTCCCATAATAAACAATGATTGTAATGAGACCAATGACATTTTATTTGTATAGAACATTTTTTACAAGCATTTCCAAGTGCTCTGGGAGATAGTGCTCCCATTTTATAAAGAAGTGAGCAGAGGTTAGGAATGGCTTTTATTAGTATCCCAGACAAGATCAACAAAATGCCTTTTTAATTAATATTTTGATCCACTCAAAATTCTGAATCTATCCCTATATTCTGTAGTACTCGAGACATGGGGTTATTATGGTCATTGGAGCTGGCTACAATTCTCTATGATGTATTATGCTCCAATAAACTTCCAGTTCAAAGTCCAGAGAATAAGGCCTATTTTACAGCTTAAACCTCATCTTCAATCTAGTAAGGTCCAGGAACTTTTAACCTTATGGCCGGGTAATGCTTTGTCGGGATCTTATACAATAAGATTACTTAATTGGAGTCTTAACCTCCTTTCAAAAAGTCTCTCAAAAAAATCTCTGGTCCTAAGGTATCTACTTCAGACTCACCTGTGGGTTTACTGCTACATTTGAGATGCCACTTCCTGTAAAAGCATATTGGACATGCAACAAAAATCCAAAGAATTGAAAGTGTGATACAGCCTTTTTATGAATATAGATCATTCTTCTCTGTTTCAAATATTCTTTCAAAATAAGCTGCTGATGTGCAATGCTTCATATGTAGTTTCATGAAGACTTTTCCTCCCCATTAACTTGACATAGAGAGCATCAATCCTGGAGTTTGAATAAATATCGAGTTCACTTGCTTGCTTACAGTCAGTTTATAATCACTACTTATCTTTATGCTCTTGTCATATTTGAACAATGGAAACTAAAGAATTTGCTCACACTGTGAGGGGCATAGACTGAATAATTACGTGCTTTTCCAGATAAAGGAAAATAGCTTTTACCATGCAGTGAGCTCTAGACTCAACGAGGCATAATATCCTCAGGGCTAGATCAGGTTTTACATGTGAGGAAATTTTTTGCCAATAGCAATATTCTGACATATGAAATTGTTATAGGGGCCATATTGAAAGAATCATGGAATGTTAAATGGAGTGAGACCTTAAAGTTCATCTTATGCTACTATTTCACGTGTAGGTATGCTATTCCTAATACATTGCCTAGCCTAGAATCAATTAAAAAGTTAGGAGTCAAACTGGGAATGACATTTAATCTCCTGACTTTCAATTTAGGCTGTTTTCACTATGAAATAATTTGAAGTATGAATATGGCTCAGACAGTAAAGAATCCACCTGCAATGCAAGAGACTGGGATTTGATCCCTAGGTTCAGAAGATGCCCTGAAGAAGGAAATGGCTACCCACTCTAGTATTCTTGCCTGGAGAATTTCATGGACAAAGGACACTGGAAGGCTAGAGTCCATGCATTTACAAAGAATTGGACACAACTGAGCTACTGACACTTTCATTTTCACAAAGCATTTCATAATTATATTATTATAGGTTAACATGGAGTTTCTGAGAAAGTGTGACTTTCTCAATGTTATGTAGTAATAACAGAACTATGATTAACATCCTTGTTTCTTTTTTTTAAATAATAAATGTATAATTGACATATAATGTATTATTTCATAATAATTTTGTATTTCTGTATTTGTATACTTTGTGAAATGATCAACACAGTAAGTCTAGTTAACATCTGTTATAGTACATAGTTAAAAATTTTTTTTCTTGTGATGAGAATTTTTCAGATTTACCCCCTTAGCAACTTTCAAACATGAAACAGCATTATTAACAATAGTCACCATGCTGTTTATTACATAACTATGTCATATTTATATTTTACTTATAAATGTATACCTTTTGACTCCTTCACTCATTTTGCCCTCTTGTAACCCCCAGCCTCTGGCAACCACAATTTGTTCTCTGTGTCTCTGAGCTTTTTGTTTGTTTTTAAGAACTGAGATCATATAATATTTGTATTTTCCTATTATTTCACATAACATAATATCCCTAACTACTTACAGTTTGACACAGTAGTACAGGTACATTGTATAACACACCTGTATCTTTTTGTTATTTTCCGTATAAAATTATAGCATAAAGATATTGTAGGTTGTCTTTTTAAATGACTTTAAATATCTACTTTATATGAATTCACCACAGTTTCCCTACTGTTATCCTGTATTTTTTGGAATTTTAATTGTCATTTTAATGACCATTTTCAATATTCCTCTATAAAATTGTTTATATTTAAAATTAGTTACTTAGGCTTTTTTCTCACAAGTAGAATTACTGGTCAAGGGTATAATAATGTTTAAAAGTCTTGATATATATTTCTAAGTGACTTTCTGTAAGATCTGGGCAATAATTTATGCTCTCTCAATTTAGATACATCTAAGAGTGCTGTTTTTCGTCACCTTGCTTTGATTGCTTTATGAAGTTAAAGAGAGGATTTTGTTTAAACATCTCTGAAGCTCAGGAGCCATTTTAGCATAAGTTCCACTGTGTTTTCTTTCTTTATATTAGTCTTTTCTCTCATACTTTTCCATTGTACATTTAAAACAGTATGAAGGATCTGGGGTAATATAAGGATATTAAAGGGAGATGGGAAATGGAAGGTGGGATAATGAGGAAAAAGAGACTACCAAAGACAAATTTTGTTTCTGCTGAAAATTTCCAAAGGATAAACCACTCTTTAACTTCCTGAGCTAAGTCAGCAGATGATTCTGGCAAACCCAATAAGGACATTTTCAGCTTCTGTAACTTATTGAAGAATAATTGCCGAGAGCGGGCAGTAAAAAGTCTGTTCTAGGGGCAACTCTGATTATTGCATATGATATAAAATTTTGGTAAGCTGGTCAATTTCAGTGATTTAATAAAAGTTTTATGTACAGATCTCAGTTATTTATCTTTACTATCTAGTCTTTTTTTCATGGCCAAAAGCAATTTTCCAAAGGTAACATTAAATTGTTGAAAGTAAAACCTAGTGAGCTGTTGTACTTTTACCTAAGGAAACACCTATAGGCATAATACAGAAATGACTATAATAATATTGAGAAACATAGACTAGCTTTTCAATACTTATTCATGTTTTCAACATAACTTATTCTAAATACAAGATTTGCTTTTGTGATACATTATGTACCTGAGAAATTTGGGTTAAGGTTTATGAAAGGAATTGAGTTCATCACCATCTTCTTCATCCTTGCATATATGTCAGGCAGCCTGGGGCACAACAAGATGTCCAGAATTGTTTGAATTTAGCTTCTGCCCACAAAGCTAATAACATAGCAACTAAAAAATACTTGTAGACATTTTTCTTAATAGAGTCTAATTTAAGAAACCTTTATACTTTATCTGCATTACATTTAAAGACTAGAAAACTTATCCTCTGAGCATTACCATTTTGTCCTGCTCTTTTCCCAGATATCTCATTCTTTAATTCCTCTTAAACACCAAGCATATTTCTAATATGAACTTCTTTGCTTCATTCCATACATATCCATTAATTTCTAAATGTCAACCTGACTTTTGCATTGAATTTACCTTTGGGTAAGATAAAACTTGAAGCTTAGGCTTCATATCTGGAGTGTTTGGTACCCAGATTAGCACACAAGTGACAACTTTGAAATTAAGAGACTCTAATGCAAAAGCTATCAGGACTTCCCTGATAGCCCAGTTGGTAAAGAATCTGCCTGCAATGCAGGAGACCCCAGTTTGATTCCTGGGTCGGGAAGATCTGCTGAAGAAGGGATAGGCTACCCACTATTCTTGCGCTTCCCTTATGACTCAGGTGGTAAAGAATCCACCTGCAATGCAGGACACCTGGGTTCTATCCCTGGGTTGGGAAGATCCCCTGGAGAAGGGAAAGGCTACCCACTCCAGTATTCTGGCCTGGAGAATTTCATGGACTGTATAGTCCATGGGGTTGCAAAAAGTCAGATATGACTGAACAACTTGCAAAAAAAAAAAAGCAAAACTAGCCAAGAGAAGACAGTCACCTAAGTGGTGCTTCTTGCCCTTCAGTCTCCTGTGCACCACTTATTTGGATGCTTACCTTCCTCAAGAGAATAGCCACTTTTTCGTTTATGAATCATCTTTTAGCATGCTATATATCATTATAAGAATAATTTGATCTTTTATTTGTTAGCCTTTTCAACAAATTATTTTTAAACAGGAAGAAATACTCTTAATAACATTTTTATTGTGATGAAAAATACATGATGTAAATTTACCATTTCAATTGATTTTTAGGAATACAATTCAGTGAGATTAAGTGTATTCATATTGTTGTACGACTGTCACCACAATCCGTTTCAGGAACGTTTTCATATGCCCAAATTGAAACTTTGTACCCATTAAACAGTAAGATCCATTACCCCCACTGACTGGCAACCAGCATTCCGCTTTTCATCACTATGATTTTGACTACTCTAGGTAACTCATATAAGTGAAACCATACTATATTTGTTCTTTGGAGTCTGGCTTATTTCACTTAGCATAATAACTTTAAAATTTCTTCATGTTGTAGCATGTGTCACAATTCCTTTTCTAAGGCTGAATAATATTCTACGTTTTGTTTATCCATGCTTCTGTCAGTAGACATGTGGTTTGTTTTCATCTTTGCCTATTGTGAATATTGATATACAACCATCTGAGTCCCTGTTTTCTATGCTTTTGGATGTATATCCAGAAGTTACATTGCCAGGTCATATAGTAATTCTGTGTTTAATTGCTTTAGGAACCACAATATTGTTCCCCACAATGATCCATATCCTTTTCTCCCCTGAATTTCATGTAATTCTATTGACTGCTCTGCAAAGATCTGGTTTAAATTGTTTTCATTTACTCATTCTACAGTAACCACTTCTTTTGTCATTTTTCACTGGTGTTAATTATTTGCATGGGGATCAACTGTCACCTGATGGGAAGGTACCTGTGTTCCAATGATTTCTTCTGTGTTCTGTCAAGCCTGAACACCTCGTGTAACCTTGACCATTATCTTGGTCAAGCAGTAACTATAATTCCCATTTTGTGGATTGAGATATTGATTAGATGAGCATGTCTGTTATGAGAATGAGTTGGCATAGCAAAGGATTAACTGAAAAGCAGAGTAACCACAAACAACTTCCACAGGTTACTTAGGGATTTGAAGAAGCTGGTGGTAAAATCAATTTCTAAATTCCTAGCTGAATACTTTCTGCTGTGTCTCTAGACTTTTGTTTGCTTTAAGGCTTAAAATTTTATTCTAGAAATGTTGCAAATCTTTAATTGGCTTATCTTCCTCAATGCTCCATTTTGCATTTTTATTTTATTATGGAAAAGAGAGCATAATATATCTGGCAGATTCTTCCAACTTTAGTAATTCTAATTCTATAATATTGCAAATGAAGTTTGATAAACAACAGCAAACAGTGGTATTTTAGGAGTTATTTTCAAAATCAGAAGAAATTCCAAAAGAAATAAAAAAACATAATTTTATATAAATTAAGGTATAGGTTCAGTTCAGTTCAGTTCAGTCACTCAGTCATGTCCGACTCTTTGCAACCCTATGAACCGCAGCATGCCAGGCCTCCCTGTCCATCACCAACTGCCAGAGTCTATGTAAACCCATGTCCATTGAGTTGGTGATGCCATCCAACCATCTCATCCTCTGTTGTCCCCTTCTCCTCCTGCCCTCAATCTTTCCCAGCATCAGGGTCTTTTGAAATGAGTCAGCTCTTCCCACTGGGTGGCCAAAGTATTGGAGTTTCAGCTTCAACATCAGTCTTTCCAATGAACACCCAGGACTGATCTCCTTTAGGATGGACTGGTTGGATCTCCTTGCAGTCCAAGGGACTCTCAAGTCTTCTCCAACACCACAGTTCAAAAGCATCAATTCTTCGGCGCTCAGCTTTCTTTATAGTCTAACTCTCACATCTATACATGATGACTGGAAAAACCATAGCCTTGACTAGACAGACCTTTGTTGGCAAAGTAATGTCTCTGCTTTTCAATATGCTATCTAGGTTGGTCATAACTTTCCTTCCAAGGAGTAAGCATCTTTTAATTTCATGGCTGCAGTCACCATTTGCAGTGATTTTGGAGCCCCCAAAAATAAAGTCTGACACTGTTTCCACTGTTTCCCCATCTATTTCCCATGAAATGGTGGGACCAGATGCCATGATCTTTGTTTTCTGAATGTTGAGCTTTAAGCCAACTTTTTCACTCTCCACTTTCACTTTCATCAAGAGGCTCTTTAGTTCTTCTTCAATTTCTGCCATAACGATGGTGTCATCTTCATATCTGAGGTTATTGATATTTCTCCCGGCAATTTTGATTTCAGCGTGTGTTTCCTCCAGCCCAGTATTTCTCATGATGTACTCTGCATAGAAGTTAAATAAGCAGGGTGACAATATACAGCCTTGACATACTCCTTTTCCTATTTGGAACCAGTCTGTTGTTCCATGTCCAGTTCTAACTGTTGCTTCTTGACCTACATACAGATTTCTCAAGAGGCAGGTCAGGTGGTCTGGTAGTCCCATCTCTTAAAGAATTTCCCACAGTTTATTGTGATCCACACAGTCAAAGACTTTGGCATAATCAATAAAGCAGAAACAGATGTTTTTTTGAAGCTCTCTTGCTTGCATAGGTTACTGACCCTTAATACTGAAAACACACTAGAAAACTTAATAGACAAGTTTAAAGAAATTGGTAAGCTTATTCATATTTTTATAATTCATGTATTTTGGACTGTTATCTTTCACTGTTCTGTGTCTATTAACCACACGCTTACTGAGAAGTGGTGAGGTTAGATAGTATATTTACAAATTTAAAGCTGATTTTTCTATAGAACTGCAGTATTTGTAGAGTTTTATTGGTTCACATAGATGGTATCTATAAAATTTAAGAACTTTTAAGATGTGGGCAAGAAAACATGTCATATGTATATATATATATATATATATATATATATACACACATATATATACACAATGAGGGGAACAAGAAAGTAAAAATATTTTCAAACATGATTACAAAGGCAAAATTTTTTAAAAGCTTTTGATTTTTAGTTAGAACACTTGCTGATAATATAAAAAAAATATATGTATACACAGATACATATATATATCATAAAATGCCTACTAAATTCTTATTTCTTTTTTCATAAAAATTATTGCAGGAAATAGTTTATAGTTTGTATTTTGGAATCCTAGTAACTCATAAATGCTCTCTGGAGGTCTGATGCTATGTCCATCACAGATGCTTCAGTAAATAATTTCTCCCTTTTCCACAGCCATTTGTAACCATATACTATCTCTTTTTTTAAGTAGTAAAAGAAAAAAAAAAAAACTGGTCAGGTTGTTTATGCCTTCATGTCTTTATATAGCAATAGCAGAATGAAGCTGACCCTGCATATAGTCATCAATTTCACATTCCACTCAGAAGTTTTAGGCCAATTAAGAGGCACTTTGTGGAAAATCAGTTGGATTGGCCATGCAATTGAGTTTTTTAAAAATCACCTTTTAATCTTTTGTTCAATTTTTTTTTAAACTACTGGGCTATGACTATGAACAGTTTGAAATTTATATCCATTAAAAAGTTTTAGCAATGTTCGAATACTCTAGAGGGCTCCAAACTTCTGTAGTATTTGTCTGACAAGATACTGTCATTAAACAGGGTCAAAAACTGGTAACTGCACTCTCCCTCCACCTCCCAAAGTCAGTCACAATTATGCTCCTTATTGTTTTTTCTGTTTTCCATTTTCAGCCCTACTTCATGGGCTTTGAAGGTGTTTGAGTTACCAGCACCTAATTTCATGGATATTTTAAATGATTTTAGGTGTTCTTTGTGATAAGATATTCCCAGCTTCCCAGAAAAGACCCATAAAATAGGGGGGGGAAACCCAATTAGGTTCCTACTGCCAAAGTTCTAATCATTTTTCTGTCTCTTTCCCTGGAGGAATTGGGGTAGAATCTCTATCCTAAGGTCCAAGTGTCCCTTCTCCAGTGGTTCTTTTTCCAACTCTGTCTTGACATGACCATGCATATGATTAGATGATACTGAAGAAAATGGACACGGGCGCTGACCTAGAACCATGCCTTATTTGAGAAGAGATGCTGGTCTGCTTGGTACCAGTGCATATCAACTGAATGTGAGCCCTTTAATCAATGATATTAAAGCTACCATAAGCTTTTAATAATTAGTATAACAGAGTCATAGCATACAAGAATAATGGCAAAGTGGTTGAGTGCAGATTTACATAAAGTCTCATTTTAGTTCTGAAGAGCTTGTTAGGTTTACAGCACTAAGTAGGCTGCCCAGGCCCTCTGTATTTCACATACCACCGTCTTCTCACACTGGTGCTTCTTTTTTTTTTTTTTTTTCTCTTTATTCTTAACCCTTGGAAGTAATTGGAAGTAGTGAAGTGAATATCTCAGTCATGTCTGACTCTTTGTGACCCCATGGACTGTAGCCTACCAGGCTCCTCCATCCATGGGATTTTCCAGGCAAGAGTACTGGAGTGGGTTGTCATTTCCTTCTCCAGGAGATCTTCCCAACCCAGGGATTGAATCTGGGTCTCCCACATTGTAGGCAGATGCTTTACCATCTGAGCCACCAGGGAAGTAGTAACTGTCATTTATTTTTACCCCACAGTTTGCTCACTCTTGCTCTCTCAACTCTTTTGTTCTTTGGAAATGAAAATTTGTTTTTCGACTTGGGCTTCTTATCCATCTTTTGGAAAGTGAAAAAGTGAAATTGAAATTGCTCAATCATGTCTGATTCTTTGTGACCCCGTGGACTGTAGCCTACCAGGCTTCTCTGTCCATGGGATTTTCCAGGCAAAAGTACTGGAATGGGTTGCCATTTCCTTCTCCAGAGGCTCTTCCTGACCCAGGGATCGAACCCAGATCTCCCACATTGTAGGCAGATGTTTACTGTCGGAGCTACCGGGGAACTATCTAGCTCCCAAATACTTCTCTTTGGATGGCGTGTATTTGAGGTCTCCATCCCCAGATATTCACAGTACTGGCCTGTCCAATAGACAGGACTAAAAGGCATTGATCAGGTCTGTCTCCTGAGGTACTCTTTTATCACCAGGGTCTTCTTCAGTTTAATCACTGCATCCTCATGTTCTTTGGGAGGTGTCAGTTCATTTACAGCTCACTTAGCAATAGCAGTTCATCTGGGTGCTATATCTAAGAGTTCCTCTTCAGAGCTATAGAAACATCTAGGGTTAGGTCTATCCAAGAAAACACTGCATTTGTGATAGATACTCTGAATTCAGTTTGGACTTTGTATCCTCATGTGGTTAATTATTTACTCTCAGGTTGTGGTGGGCTACATGGAGTACCTTAAAGTGTCTACATCTTGGTCACATGAAAATCTAACTCTTATCTTGTATGACGAAAGAACGAGTATGTCCTTATATGGCAAGGATGTGATTAAGTTAAAGATTTTGAAAGGAAAAGATTATCATGGATTAACAGGTAAACCGTAAATGACATCATCTACATCTTATAGGACAAAAAGTGAGAAATTTTAGGCACACAAAACCACAGTGGAAAAGGCAATGAGGCCAATACTGAAATGAAGCAGCCATGAGCCATGGAACACCAAGAAATGTCAACAGCCACCAGAAGATGTCAAAAATGCTTCTTCTCCAGAGCCTCCAAAGAGAACAGAGCCATGCTTACACCTTGATTTCAAACTTCTGACCTCCAGAACTTTTAGAGAATAGATTTCTGCTGTTTAAGCCAACCAGTTTAAAGAAGTTTGCTACAACAGGAATAAATATCAGACCGAGGTATCTCAAGTCTTCCCAGAGAACCATGGATAGGCATTTATTTCCCAGGCATTTTAAAATTTTACAGAAATAGCCTAGTCAGAAGGCCAACCATGAGTTAATAATTGATTAACTAATCCACCATGCAGGTATTAAGAACCCACTGGAAATTTCAAAGGTGAACAAGCAGAGAGACTGCCAGGAGCACACTGTGTGGTGGGGTGGACGCGAAAGAAAGCAAAGTCAGGGCCTGCTCATGTAATTGCAAAGTATAGAAGAGGAGGCATTAAATGGGGCTAAGAAATAATCCTAAGGGTCACAGAAGGTGGTCTAGAGTTTGTCCTTTGGGCTATAGCATAGCATTTAAATTTTAAATACCAGAGAAATTAAATCGAAAACTCTAATTTTATATGATAAACCTAAAACTCTTTGCTGTTGAAATAAAATAGAAATGTCTCTGTTTTCAACTCTCATGAACAATACCAGAGCCTCCACTAGTTGCCTTGTTTCCCTATGTGATTCAGTCCCCAATGCTCCATCCATAGAAAATTTTCCTTTCCCATGCATGATTGTATCCACATATGCTACATTGTTAGGCAACTGGATTATAGCCCCATTCTCTGTGAATGACTGTGAATTTAGTTCTGGATAATGAGGTGTTTTTTTTTAACTTAAATTTATACTGAATTCTAACACTTGCTTTATATTATGCATATGAAAAATAGTTTGTATTCTCTAGATGTGCAGCAGACTGTTGTGTGAAGTAGGGTGACAGGGAGAGAACGAGAATCTGGGGGCAGGGTGGGACTTCCCATAGCTTTGTTCCATAGCTGAGCTTTTCTCTGGTAGATGTGAATAGTGTGAGTGAAGTGAGTGAAGTTGCTCAGTCATGTCCAGCTCTTTGTGACCCCATGGACTATAGCCCACCAAGCTCCTCCATCCATGGGATTATCCAGGCCAGAATACTGGAGTGGGTTGCCATTTCCTTCTCCAGGGGATCTTCCCGACCCAGGGATTGAACCCAGGTATCCCGCATTGCAGGCAGATGCTTTAACCTCTGAGCCACCAGGGAAGTTATTTTTCCTTCTACCCTTCTGGGTTCTTGGTTGAGACCCTTGTAATAAAAGACAGATTACCAAAAGGAAAGCAGAGGTTTATTAACATGTAGACCTCATGTATTGGGGAAGGAAATGGCAACCCACTCCAGTGTTCTTGCCTAGAGAATCCCAGGGACGGGGGAGCCTGGTGGGTTGCTGTCTATGGGGTCGCACAGAGTCGGACACAACTGAAGCGACTTAGCAGCAGCAGCAGCAGCAGACCTCATGTATAAATGAGAGTAACCCTGGTAACACCTAGGGTAACTGAGTATCCCAAAGAGATAGCTTTAGAATTTAAGTTTAAATACCATCTTAATCAGGAAAGGGTAGGGGAACATAGGCCCTTTAGAGGGGAATCAATGATTTTTAGGAAACATGTTGTTGTTCCATCACTAAGTCATGTTCAACTCTTTTATGACCCCATGAACTGCAGCACACCAGGCTTCCCTATCCTTCACTATCTTCTGGAGTTTGCTCAAACTCATGTCCATTGAGTCAGTGATGCCATCCATTCATCTCATCCTCTATCGCCTCCTTCTCCTCCTGTCCTCAGTCTTTCCCAGCATCAGGATCTTTTCCAATGAGTCAGCTCTTTGCATCAGGTGGCCAAAGTATTGGAGCTTCAACTTCAGCATCAGTCCTTCCAATGAATATTTAGGATTGATTTCCTTTAGGATTGCCTGGTTTGTTCTCTTTGTGTCCAAGGGACTCTCACGAGTCTTCTCCATCACCACAGTTTGAAAGCATCAGTTCTTAAGTGCTCAGCCTTCTTTATGGCTCAACTCTCTCATCCATACATAACTACTGGAAAAACCATAGCTTTGATTAGATGGACCTTTGTTGGCAAAGTGATGTCTCTGCTTTTTAATATGCTGTCTAGGTTTGTCATAGCTTTTCTTCCAAGGAGCAAGCATTTTTTAATTTCATGGCTGCAGTCACCATCCTAGTGATTTTGTAGCTCAAGAAAATAAAGTTTGTCATTATTTCCACTGTTTCCCCTTCTATTTGCCATGAAGTGATGGGACCAGATGCCATGATTTTATTTTCTCTTTGAATGTTCAATGTTAAGCCAGTTTTTTCACTCTCCTCTTTCATCCTCATCGAAATCTTTCATCCTTATTGAGAAAGAAGAAGAGATCCTTAGAAAAAAGATAAGAGCTATGATAGTTTGTGACAAAGTCTGTCTGAATGTGGTGTTGACTTCTGGTCTTTTCTGTGATAAGAGCCAACCAATCTCAACCTGAAACCCCCAGGGAGGAGATCTATGACAATTGAGTTTTGGAAGATCTATCTTTTAATCAGATAAGGGGAGTCCAGAGGCAGACTCTCCCTGCATTTGCTATTTTCCAAGTACCTACAGCTCAAAATAATCAATATACTAAGGCAACATGTTTTGAGGTGGCATGCCCTAAACTCCTGTAGTCATATTTTGAAATTATATGTTCTGCTATCTGTCAGTACTCCCTCAGTCACCATCACACCCTTGACTAAGAAGATTCTTTTCACAAGGCCCCTGTGAGAATATTCCTAATTTATCCCCCCTATATAAAATAGAGGGGTTTGTGGACTTCCCTATTGAATAAATAGTTACTAGTACTGATCCCTGTCAGGGATATGAATTTGTTATAGGTAAAAATAAAAAATAATTAAATTTGAAAATGCAGTGACATTCTCTCCAACATTGCAAAGATAGATAAATTCTCAATTGGAAATGTCACTGATCATTGAGACAAGCCTTTTCTTCTAGAATTAGTTTATGATCTATTCATGCACATGTAGTTGGAGAGTAAAATTCTCAAACCTAACACATTAGTCAAAATATCTCAAGGACATATGTATAAAAGAGGTAAAATTGAATGTATTTACGTAGCTCTTTGCCAAGAAAATGAAAATGTTTTAAGTAAACACTCTAGGAGCTGAGATTAGATGAGAATACTTGAGATACGGGTGGCATTTGAATTCTTCTTACTTGGCTCTGCTTGGAGAAACACAATACTCTGAAACCTTCTCTGGTGCATTTACCAGCCTGTTGGCATCCTGATCATCAAGAAAAGGTGCCAAATGTGATCCTGAGAAACTCGGTGTAAGCCTAGAGTTTATGTAAATAGCCGTTGTCCCAGAGATATACATATCATTTGAAAAACTAAAAACCTCTGCCGTGGAAGTCTCTTTTCAAAGAGATATTTAATCCTGGAGCCATGGAGTTCTGGCAGATTTCCAATATTCTATCCGAGTACACGGATGTAATCTCACTGCTTTGCAAGCAATGAACAGCTAGATTCTGTAAGGTACCTGCGAAGAGTCAGGGAAGACTGCCATCTGGTGGGAATGTAAAATTACTACTGAAATACAGTCACAACCTCACTGTTGCTATTTGCTTACAACCTAACTTTTAAAGCAAAAATGAAACGACGTTTTACTTTATTTTCTTAAGAGCTAAAATTTTAAGGCTTTTTTTTTTCAAATTTTTATTGGAGTATAGTTGATTTGCAACGTTATGTTAGTTTCAGGTATACATCAAAGTGAATCAGTTATACATAACACATATATCCACGCTTTTATTTTTTACAGTTTTTTTTTTAATGTGAACCTTTTTTAAAGTATTTATTTAATTGGCTACAATACTGTTTCTGTTTCCTATTTTGGTTTTTTGGCCACAAGGCACGTGGGATCTTAGCTTCCTGATTAGGGATTGAATCCACTCCTCATGCATTAGAAGGCCAAGTCTTAACCACTGAACTGCCAGGGAAAGGCCCTATAGACACTCTTTTAGATTTTTCCACATAGGCCATTATGCATCAAATATTTCAGTGGGTATCTCTAAAAGATATAGATTCTTAAACAATATTGTTATATTCTTGACAACATTAGAAATAAGGCCTAAATGTTATTATCAAGTTAGAATTCAAATTTGCCTGGCTGTCTATTAAATGTTTTTTCTAAATAAGATGTAAAGATTACAATTGAATGACATGTTTTAATCTATAGATTTTAATCTTTAATCTTTTAATCTGTAGATTTCTTTCTGTTTTTTCTCAGTTTGTTTGAGAAATTGGATTAATTCTATAGTTTTCTACAGCAAAAATTTTACCAATCGTATCCCTGTGGTTTCAGGAGTGGAAATGCTCTTCTTTTGCCAGTTAAATAGATCAGTTGTGTAGAAACTGAAATTAACTGTGATATTTTAGTTGTTTACCAAACACCTTCTCTTTTTAGATTTCTTGTACTTCACATAGGATTTCTGTGTATCAGTTTTTTCCTTGGTCTACCACATGCCATATATTCTTGTTGTTGCTGTTCAGTCTGACTCTGCGACCCCACGGACTACAGCATGCCAGGCTTCCCTACCTTCATTATCTCCCAGAGTTTGCTCAAACACATGTGCATTGAGTCAATGATGCCATCCAACTATCTCATCCTCTGCCACCCTCTTCTCCTCCCGCCCTCAGTCTTTTCCAGCGTCAGGCTCTATTCCAATGAATCGGCTCTTCACGTCACGAGGCCAAAGTATTGGAGTTTCAACTTCAGCAATCAGTCCTTCTAATATTCAGGGATATTTTCCTTTAGGATTGACTGGTTTGATCTCCTTGCTGTCCAAGGGACTCTCAAGAGTCTTCTCCAGCACCACAGTTCAAACCCATCAATTCTTCAGTGCTCAGCCTTCTTTATGGTCTGTCTCTCACATCCATATATGACTACTGGAAAAACCATAGCTTTGTGTATATGGAACATTGTCTGCAAAGTGATGTCTTTGCTTTTCAATAAACTGTCCAGGTTTTTAATACACTGTCATAGCTTTTCTTCCAAGGAGCAAGCATCTTTAAGTTTCATGGCTGCAATGATTTTGGAGCCCAAGAAAATAAAATCTGTCACTGTTTCCACTTTTTCTCCATCCATTTGCCATGAAGTGATGGGACCAGATGTCATGATTTTAGTTTTTTGTATGTTGAATGTTAAGCCAGCTTTTTCACTCTGCTCTTGCACTTTCACCAAGAGACTCTTTCATTCTTCTTTGCTTTCTGCCATATAATCTAGATGAAATATATTGTAGATGTCATGCATTCTAAGATTGCTTTGCCTGTGAGTTCACTTCCTTTGAAGATGTTCTTCTGACATATTTTCTTATCTCCCAGAGTTTGCTCAAATACATGTCCATTGAGTCAATTGACTCTTGAAGCTTGGAAGATTCAGATTTGATTTTTTGGAAGGACTATTCCATAAAGAGTGCTGTGTATTTCTATTAGGAGGTACATAACATCTGGTTGTCTTTTGTTTTTATTTATTAAAAAAATTTTTATTAGAGTATATCTGCTTTACAATGTTGTTATTAGTTTATACTGTATAGCAAAACAAATCAGATATATGTTTAAATAGCCTTTCTTTTTTGGATTTCTTCCCATTTAGGTCACCACAGAGCATTGAGTAGAATTCCCTCTGCTGTATAGTAGGTTTTGGTTTGTTTTTATAAAGTTGGCAGCTGTTGATGATCATTGTCAACTCAAATTATAGAGCAGTTCTGGGTCACTGGGTCCTGCTTCTGATTTAAGAGATTGGATATCCTAAGATGGGACTCTGCCCAGCTACATGGTGGCACCCTGGATTTCAGGGAATTGCGCTGCACTGCAGACTTGATAAACCCGATCAAGGTGTTTGAAAACTTTGTTTTCTAGTTTAAATAAAATCAGACCTCACAAAATGGACAATCTTTTTTAATTACAGAAAAAAACTGTCGATTTAAGAATCCATCTGCCAATGCAGGAAATGCAAGTGCTGCAGGGTCAATCCCTAAGCTAGGAAAATCCCCTGGAATAGGGGATGGCAACCTGCTCCATGGAGAGAGGAGCCCGTTGGGCTGCAGTCCATGTGGTTGCAAAGAGTCAGATGTGACTGAGCACACACATAATACAAAATAAAGATTATATTACAAAGGACACTGTTAAGAGAGTGAAAAGATAAGGTACAGAGAAGGGAAGACTATTTATAAAATAAATAAGGAATATTAAAAAAAAAAACTTGTATTCAGAGTATATAAAACTTACCAGTCAATGACAAAATTACAGACAGCACAATACAGAAAATGGGCAGAACAATTGAGTGGTTGTTACTCACAAAGTACTAACAGTTGCTTCACAGTGACCAGTATAACACTGAAGAGATAGTTAATTTCACTAGTCACCTGAGAAATGTAAATTAAAACCACAGTGAGGTAACACTATAGATTCATAGAGTGGTTAAATAAAAAGACAGACAGTATCAAATCTTAGCAAGAATATGAAAAAACTGAATCTCACATACTCTGTGAGACTATAGTCTGGAAAATTGTTTTGCAGGATCTACTAAAGCTAGGCGTATACATCCCCTATGACCTAACAATTTTGAGCCTACAGAAATGTATGCATATGTGCACCAGAAATAAATGTATATACATGTGTACAAAAAGACATGTATTAGAATATTTATAGCAGTGTCATTTGTAATAGCTAAAACCTGGAAACAACTCCGGTCTTCTTCAGTAGTAGAGTATATTAATAAATTTTGGTATATTTGTACAATGGAATTCTTTCTGAACTTTTGGATAAGAAGAAAGAATCTAGACACAAAAGAGAATATGCTCTGTTATCCAAAATATGAAAAGTTTCCAAACAAAAAATAAAACTGAACTATGCTATCAGAAGTCAAGGTAGTGGTTAGCTTTGGGGAAGAGGAATTGAAAATGTGAGTGGGTTGAGGCATGAGAGAGTTACTAAGTTGCTATTAATACTCTATTATACTTCTAGTATTTCTCTATCAGCCACATTAAAAGGAAAAAAAATTAACTAGTCAAACCCATCAAGATGTCAGACAAAAAGCTGAAATTATCAAAAAGGTTGAAATAAGGGTTTACAAACACTCTGACAGCAAATTTCACCGTATTTTATACTGTGCTATATGACATTAGCAACTGAGAAAATGAAACCTTAGTGATTAACAATATATTTTAAAACTAAGCAATAAGGAATATGAAGACATAGTTTTTCAGTGCTGTTTATAATTATGTTATTCTAAATCTAGTACTTCACTCTACTTAAAAGTCACTGTAATTAATGTTAACTTGAGTTTTTCTAATAGTAGTAAGGAAAAAAATTACATATTATTGTGTAAACTAGTTCTTCCTAAAAATGGCTAATGTAACACAAAGAAGCAATATGGTGACAAATTAAAACCATTTCTTTTTATGAAAATAACCTTATAAGATGTATAGAAAAAAGCTTAAGATTTTAATATGCTAGTATATGTAAAAGGCATAAAATATGGTGCCTGACACTTGGTAAGCACTACATAAATGTTAGCTGTTATTGTTATTTATTCAAACAAATGACTCAGTGAGGGAGATTTTCTATAAAGCTGTGCGAGAGTTCAATTTTTCCTGACAACATGTATGTTCATTTGTTTTGCTAGATTGTGCCTCAATAATGGAACCCATGAAATATTGTTTAATGCACTGGAGAAGCCATGATTCTCTCCCTTAATGATTTCTTTAGTAAAAGTATTGCTTTATGGGTGAATGAAGTTCAGCTAGTTGATAGAGGAGCTCCCTTATCTAGAATTTTTAAAGTGATCCTAGAGGAGGCTTAGAGTGGTGAATCCACACATGAAATGTACTCCCAGTGTCATTATATGCAAGTTACTATAGCAAAGAAATTGTAGCCAGGAGTTTATAAAGTTCTACAGGATGTTTTGGATATGGTTAATTTATAGAAACAAAAGTAAAGTATGTAGTTGGATCCTCAACTCACTACACTTTGTGAGGCGGGAATGATTATGGCATTCTTTTGTGCGATATAAAGATTTATTTATAAATTATCTGACAGCAAGTTATTTTTTCCCAAACTGAAGATTTATTATTAAGATTTATTTTACAATAAGTCAAGTGTTCAAATTTGCCTACCTAATTCATGATTCCAATTGCTTGTTGATTGTCTATAACTTAGAGCAATACATACATACACATTTGAGCTAGCCTTTCAATAAAAAGGACAAAAGATAACTAAAAAATCACTTATAAGGAATATTTTTTAAAGGGTGGTTTAAAAATATTTCTGATACTATGAGCTTTAATTCCTGAAAACAGCATACAACATATAAAACCTCTCATCTTACAAACTTTAAAAACTTAGAAACAAAATTTTTAATCATTTACAAACGCTTCCAAAGAATTTCAGTGGGTTTTGAACACAGTATTTAAAATCTTAATTAATTGACAACTCAAATCAGTTTGGGTTTTAAAAAACAGTTGTATGTTAGGAAAGATAAGGTATTACTAGCTGTATGACATTACTTTGTACTACATTATCTTTGCAAAATCAGTAGACTTTGTTGAATTATAAGCATCATGATTTAGTGAGAGCAATTAACAATGTACTTTTTCCATTTAGATCAATGTATTTTTGTGAAGCGCTACTTTTCATTGGTGACACCCACTTAAACTCAGTCTATAAATCAACTTAATTATGAAGGAAACAATTGAATTGCTGTATCACAAAGTGTTAAATCAAGATTTAAAAAATAATGACAACTATTCCATTTTTCTCTGTATTATTAATAAATGAAATAAAATTTTGCTTAAAATATTTTTACTTCCACTTTATTAAATTTCCTACTTTGTTTTATAATCGTATGTTGTATAGTAAATATACACACATTCATATATATTAGTAGAGTACATATGTAAAATTTTGTGTATTTGTGCATGCATCCCCTGGAGAAGGAAATGGCAACCCACTCTAGTATTTTTGCCTGGAGAATCCCAGGAACAGAGGAGCCTGGCAGACGGCAGTCCACAGGGCCACATAGAGTCAGGCACGACTTAGCAACTGAATGACAACAACAAAACACATGCATCACATTTATGTTTTATGCTTAAATTTTTTATTATTAAAAACATGCAGTCAGAAAGGTTTAGAGATCACTGATTTAGAGGTTGGCAGGAAAGAGAAAAGATGATGAAAGAGATGAGTGAATGAGGATCCAAGAGAGAAGAGAGTACAGTGTTTCTGGAGACTGAGGGGAAAACATTTTTTAAAAAATGATGAGGTTGGTAACAGAGTTATGTGCAGCAGAAAGCTCGGGAACCATGAGGTCTGAGGAAAGGCCATGGGATTTATGACTGATGATTAGAAAGTTATTGGTGAAAATATTTTTAGTCAAGTGGCAGGCACAGAAACCAGATTCTATGCAGTAAATATCAGTTAATACATGAGTAGGAGAAAAGGAAAAGGAGCAATAAGAATAGTCCACTCTCGCTAAAGTTTGGCAGAAAATGAACAAAGCAGTGGAGAGGCAGAGTCAGAGAATAGTGTGGAAGTGGGCATAGTAATTGAGACAAAGGAAAGGTGGGAAAGAAAGGGTCCAGAGAAACAGGGTCAAAGAGAAAGAGGCACATACTTTAGAAAGTGGACAGGACATTTTGCAAGTCAATGTGAAAGAAGAGAGATTAACTGACTTTCTGAAAAAAGACAAGGAAAGCTGTGGAAATTGATTTCAAATAGCCATGATCTCATTGAATTAACTGATTAAATATGATTGAGGAAACCAGGTTGCAACTTCAGCTTGATAAAGGAGGGGAAGATTTTGAAACATCATCCATGCATGCCTCACAAGGAACTGAAGTGGCGATCCTCAGATTGCTGAGCAATACTGAGGACCCGATGTCACCAGGCAACGTGAACTTATGTCAGAGACAAATGGGAAAGTTACAAGACTTTAAAAACAACAACAACTAACAGCAATGAGCCACCTTTCAGGAAGTGAGAGAACAGAAAGTGACTTCTAGGAATTAGCAAAACGAGTGGAATAGAAAATGAAAATCTTAACAACCACAATGCGAAAACTGTTAACGTGGGTTCCAAGGATCCCTTGGGTGGGAAAACAAGTGAGATAAGGAGGAAGCGAGAAGGAAAAAGTGAACTGAAGACTGAGAGGGCAGAACAGGGCTAAGTAAGAGTGTGTGCAGAGGAGAATGCTGGACCCAAGACCTGGATGATGGAGAAACTCTGAGGGACAGTGAGATCCAATTCTAACTGTACTTTGCACTTACAAGAGACTTAAAAATGAGCAGAAAATAAAGTGCTACAGAGGCATGAAATGTTAAATCCTTTGATGTCATTTTGGTACAGGAATGGCAAAGAGCTGGACAGAAGCTAAAAAAACCATTGTGAGCAAAGTGGGAGAGGATCCTAGAGATGATGGAGGGATCATGCCAAGATTGTGTAAGGAATTTAGAGACATTGTTGGATGGTGGTATGAGAGCATGCTTTATAAAGGGCATGGAGAATGGGGTGTATGAGCAGAAAGAGGTCAGAAAGCAGCCTTATGGGGAACGGGTTTCACAGAAGTGTGGCCAGGCTTGAGGTGAGGAGGTGGGAAGCAGCCTTTGAGGATGACATCCTGTGTTGGGCACTCTTTCACAAGAACAGGAGAGTTTTGCATTTTAGCAGCACTTTAGTGGCAAGAGTGCCATTTAGCATTTCATAGAATGCAAATACCTGAAGAAATAGATGAATCATACTCATCAAAGTTGTTGATGACTCAATTCATAGTATAGCAATGTTTTAAATCAGGTTGCCAGGATGGATGCCTTTCAAAGACCCATGTGAAAGCCTGCATTTTAATACCCAGAAGGTTAAAATGGTTTCAAATGTAATTTTTAAGAAATGAATTTTAAATTCTTTTTCTAGATACAGAACTATTATATGGTAGACTGCAGTTCCCATCTGCCATCTGCAGCAAGCGTTGCTCTGCTGGACATTTTTCAAATGCTATTCGTATGTCCACTGATTCAAAACTAATTTCACCAAAACTAATCTAAACAAAAAATGTGTCACATAATTTATGTTGCTAGAATTTCTGTTTCTCTAATTCAAATTAAGATTAATTTTCCTGCCCTTTGGCCACAGATTGCCCTTACAAAGTCTAAGAGTTAGGATTTTCCAATTAAAATAGGAGCCATGAAAGTTATAATAACCATATGAATTAATGATCTTAAAACTTTCAGGAAGGCCAAATAATGAAAAAGAAGAAAATATATTTCTACACAAAGAGCTATTCCTGTGTTCATAATAGTAACACTGTAAGTAAGCCAACTGCTGTATTTTATAGGGAATGCAGTTGTCACAGCCCCTCTAAAACAGCAAACACTTTTACATGCCTGTCCATGATCTAACAAGTCTAACATCTTTTGAGGGCAGCCAGACTTCTCATTTATTTCCTTAAGAATAACAAATGTACAGAGTAGCTGTCTCTTCTGACCTTATTTTAAAATAAAGGTATGTTGGTCAAGCATTACCTCAAGTTTCCATTTCATCTTCGGCTTAATTCATAGAAAATTAGAGTGGCAAGAAGTAGATTGAATTGAGCTTGACAGAACAGTGTGAAGAGGTTCTCTGCCCTGAGAATCTGGAGGAAAATTCTTAAATTTCTTTCAATCAAAGTGTATTATTATTTTGAGTTCTTCTTATACCTATAAACTAGGATTTGATTTTTTTTTTTTTTTTTTGCCAAGACAGTGGTCAAATAAACATCAAATTAAGATGGTGGGATTTGTAGATGTCAAATTGTCTAGTTGCCAGTTTTCAGCAGAGGAAAGAGAGAACGATGCAATGCAATATATGAGTACTTGTTAACTTTCTTTGGTACATAATATGTTCTGGAAACAGGTCTTTGAAAGTAGGCTTAAAGGTTTAAAGTAGGCTTAGTAATAACTGAAGGGTTTCTTTCCCAGAAAGCATGGTGTGATTTGTGATGTATGATGCATGATAAAATCTCTAATCGTAGTTGCAAGAGGGATAGTCTCCTTTGGATCTGGCCCCAGCAAGTCCAGCTGGAAGTGGAGGGCCCTGAAGGGCAGAGATGGAAGACTCTCATCTCTTATCAGGGCAGCTAGGGAAGCAGATACAGGCATCTTTATTTCCCATGGGCCAGTTGTCTCTTTTCTGACCCAAGGGAAAGGACAAGGCAAATAGAAAACCCCAGATCTTGCAAATGTCTAAGCTTCTGGGCAGTCCTTGGAGCAGGCTGGGATAAGAGGGCTTGGTCCCACCTGTTAACCACAATTAGGCCCAATAGCATCTAAGTGTCAAGCCACATGTGTGCATACACCTGGGATTGTTGCTGAGGCCCCCAGTCAGCTGCCAGCTCAGAGTCTGGCCAGTGTTATCCCAGGGCGCAAAGAAGGTGTGTAATGGTAGAGGAGGGAAGAGCCCTGGCTGAGGAGGGTGAGCGATGCCAGCAAAGGCTCTCAGAAAGGCCAGAGAGGCCATAGCCTGAAGCTCTGGGAATGGAAAGGAAGGTGGGCTTCCAATGGGCTTCCAATGGGCTTCCAATGGGCATGCATATCACAGGTCTGGGCAACCTGCTTGCAAACAACCTAAGGCTGGAAGGGACTGAAAATGTTTCAGAGATGGTTTGTCTTTGGAATTGGACAGAGCAAGCTCAAAAGCATTCTCTTTCAATTGGTACAGAGAATGTTTTCTTTGCAGAAAAGACAGTTAATTTGTGTAAATGGATGATTGTATGAAACCTCAAATTATTGTATGAAACAGAGGACTGTTTATATGGATGATCAACTTTAGATTGCTTTTCAGTTGATATTCTTGCTTATTTAAATATTTTCCTCAGGAAAAAAACCAAACATTTGTCTCCATTTAATTAAATCTTTATAGTGCACAATGAGAAATTTATTACTTTTTCCAAACCACTTGATAACCTTCTACATTATTTATGGTGATTCAACCATAAATGAACCAAAGAGAACACACACATACTAGAACACAGACTACATAGAGAATCACATGTTCTCCTGGAGTGATAATTTGAATGTGCAGAGCAAACCTATATTTCTTGTGATTAGATTTTGGTCTTTGCTTGTTTATTTTAATGTATAAGCTCGAATTATTGTTGCCTTTTTGTTTTAAGTAGAATTTAATTCCGAGGAATAAAGTTCATGAGAAATTTTTCCCTGAATATTTCACATTTGAAATTTCTTCTCAAGTATCCCTTGAATTCAGTACCTGAAATGAAAAAGTACAGGCAGTGTAAAAGAGAAGTTATTTATATAAGCAGAGAAGGAGGTCACTTTTGTAAGTCTGTTAAGAGAGTGATTGATTTTTTGCAAAATAAAAAGTAAAGTACATTAACTGGAATATTTCACATTATTTTAAAAGTGGATGATGTTTAGTTCCTGGACCAAGAAGTCCCTATGTGGCTTTCTAAGGAAAAGCAAGCGTTATTTGTCCTTGGGGAGAAAAGATACAAGTGAATATAATCACAAAATGGGAATCTCAATGAATTGTTTGGAAAAGGGTAATTTTTACCCAACAACATGGCCTAAGGTATGAGACGAAAGATAGATTTGAAAAAGTCTTTCAATTTTTTTTCCATGGCTATCTGAGTTAACTTTTTTGGGACAATGTTTATTTGCTCCTTTCTTTGTGCATGAGAAAAATATCCAATATCTTGTAATTGGATCATTGCTTTCAGCAGGAACACTAAAAGCAGTATTTAAACTGCAAGCCAAGAATAACATGACAAATAATTTAATAGTCATTTTATATTAGCAGACAGGATGCTAATGACTCATTTCTAATGACAAGTTAAATGGAAGTTACACAAAATGAACAGGATCTGTTTTTGAAGTACTATAGAGTGGTCACAAAGGCCCAATGACTGCCAGTTCAGATTTATCTGCGTTCCTCTCTATTCTTTGCACACATCTTATTTTTCTCATTTTTCTCGGACTTGATCTTCAGGTTAAAAGCTTGATATCACTGCAGCAGTGCCAAACAGAGGGTTTTATTTCTTCTATTATTGTTAGGCCACAATTTCATGCCTTGGGAATATGGGGCCACTGTTTATACATACTCAGTTCTCAGGTTCTCACTTTCCCTGACATCACCATTATTTGATTTATAATTTCCATAGGTAGTGACTATCTAACGTGAATCAGAGAAATATGTGAGATGTTACATGACATAGTGTTTGCAATGATTGCAACAGTAAGTTCATTTAAAAGCACGGGATTTGTGATGTGTTTTTTTGATGGATAAAAGAAGTTAAAATATGTGTGCCTTTCAACTATATAAGTTTTACTATTAAGAGCGAGTGGCTATCACTCTTAACATGTGAACATGTGACTGTGTCTTGGCCATTGATAAGCTGGCCTCTTTTTTTTTAAGTCATAAAAATTGTCTGTATTTTATTCATGCATTTCTTTGTTTAATTTACAGTTATTCAATACTATATTTAAATGCCAAAATAAGGACTAAAAATAGTATAGACATCATCTTTATTTTCAGTGGATTTCTGTTTTAATCAGAAGATAGATATCAATTAAACATGAAGCTAACTAACTGTTGTTTAATTGTATTTGTGAAAATTGCATTTCAGTAGAAGTACAAGTTTCTCAAAAACTTGGAAAAAATGTTGCTAGCTAAAGACTACATGGTGTTGAAAACTGTGTAGGAACTCCAGACTTAGTAAAATTAATGAGGAAGCATTTGTGAAGAACATTCTAGATGAATGAAATAGCAGAGTCACATGGAGCAAAGTTCTGAAGGCACAGTGGAAGAACTTGAGAGATAGGAAAGAAGGAGAGAAAGCCACGGGGCAGAGCAAGAGGTAGAGGGTGGGGAGTGGGTGGGGTGGGGTGGGGAACTGGTGCTCAATAAAGAGAAATTGGCACTGAAAAATGGAGCATTATGGGAATTTTACTGCAGCACAAAATCAATACCTGGGGATGGTTTGAAGACTCAGGGACCTGGAGGGAAGGGCTAAGTGAACAGGGTTTAGAGGACGTCATGGCAGGGTTAGTAGCTTAAGAGATGAGTACCTCCCTTTTCATTGGCTGTAGTAACTAAAGCAAAGAAGAGCTTGGAAAGCTTCACTGAGCTTCCCTAGAAGAGATCAAAATGTGGGTACTGTCTCTAGCAAAGTGGGGTTCTTAATTGTTGAAATGCTGATATATAAAATGTTCAACCTGCCCAGAGGTTTACACCAAGAAGCTCCAGGCTTTTGTAATAATTGAACCATTCTGATCAAGAGCTCATTTTCTTTCCTCAGCCTTTCATGTTAAGCTTTCAGGTTTAAGAATTTTATTTAAATTCTTCATTCTTCTCTGAAGTCTGGGATATACATTAGTTACATAATTTGCATGAACTTTTATAACATTTTCTCCTCAGTGTTTTAATGTCATCAGTTGAATTTGGTATGAAAAAGCAGGAAACTGCATTCCTTTTGAACTTAATTTACTTCTTAGTACTTCTCAGTAATAAGTACCATGATTTAATACTCATCTAATAACTTGAGATAATAATATATTTTCCTAAGTATCTAATTCAAAATCAGGAAAATATTTTTTTTCAAAGCTATGAGGTACTACACACTTGAAAATAATTTAAAAAATTCATATCAAATGATGGACTTAGCTTTTATGGGCTGTGGATGAGTCAAATATAAACAAGTACAGTGGCTTAATAAATATCAACAAGTACAGTTCTAGGTAATAAATATCAATATTCAAGCTTTGATCTTTTGAGTTGTCCCCATAGTACCATCAGGATTCCATCTTTTGTCATTACATTGGCCAGGCTTTTTGGCAAAGGCTTTGGCCAGTGTCAGCGTCAGGAACCTCATCTACAACGCAGGACCTGGTGGACCAGACCCAGAAGGAGGTCCAGCCCCATCCACCACTGCTGCCCCTACTGAGGGAAAGAAGTAGAAGCAAAGATAGAAGAATCTGAAGAGCCTGATGATGACAAGAGCTTTGGTCTTTTTGACTAAACCTCTTTAGTAACACATTCAATACAAAGCAGAGCTCTTAAAAAAAAGAAGGAATTTAAGAATTATCAACAAATGGCTTCTGTACTCTTCTACTGTACTCTTCTAATTCTCTGCCTAAATAGTTGGCAGACATCTAAACATGGATCCCCAACTTCTGGGATCTAATGTTTGATGATCTGAGGTGGAGCTGATGTAATAATAATAGGAATAAAGTACACAATAAATGTAATGCCCTTGAATCATCCTGAAACCACTCCCCCTCACCCTGGTCCATGGAAAAATTGTCTCCCATGAAACCAGCCCCTGGTGACAAAAAAGTTGGGGATCACTGGTTTAAGAAATTATAATTGAACAACTTAGAGTCTGAGGATATTTATATTTATGTTTATATTCTCCCAATGTTCCCAGTATCTGGGATACTAAATATAAATGGTTGTTGGATGTACCAGTTATCTATTGTCACACAATGCTGTTCATTCATCAGAAAAACTTAGTGACATCCAGATAAAAACATATTTTTCATGAGGCTCTGGAGTGCAGCTGACCTAAGTTAGTTTCAGCTGATCTGGTTGGGTTTGACCAAGTATTTAAGACTCTTCTAGCCATTAGTTGTCTCAACCAGGATGACTGGGGTAGCCTGACTCTAATTTCTGTCCTGTTCAACCTGCAGAAGTCTAGTCTGGGCATGTTCTCACGATGTAGGGGAAGGACACCAATGAGTAAAACCAACTGTGCAAGCATTTTCAACTGTGTGTCACATGTGTCAATTTCCTGTTGGTCTAGCAAAAGTCACATGGACAAATCAAAAGTCAGAGTAAGAAGGCAGTGCAAAATCATACAGGAAGGGCATGGATACAGAGAGGAGCAAGAATTGGGGCCATTGGTACAACTGGTCCATTGAGTGAATACATAGATCAATGAGTGATGGAAGAGCACTGGACTAAGGGTTGGGAGACATATCCCTGAGGCTTGGCACTGTTCATTCTGTTAATCTGGGCATATTGTTTAATTATGATGGACCCTAATTTCCTTATTGGCTCTTCCCAAACTTTAAAAGCCTTTGATTCAAGCTTTTAATGACGTTTTAATGAATTTAATGCTGTATAGAGTCTATAAGAGAAACCTAAGGAAAGTTGTTCATTATCCTACTCTTTAGTGAACCAAAATGGCTAGTGTGGATGGCCAAAATTGATTGGCTACTTTTGACTCCATGAATCTCTGAATATTTTGTAATCATATCCAAACTGAAAGACTTCTAATCTGAATTTCAGTAAGGAGCAATGTGCTGAAAATTCAATTTCTTATTTAAATTGAAAATTCAATTTAGTGCTTGCTCCTCTCTGATGATTCTTTTGAAGCATACAGTATGTCAGGGCAACATCAGACACTATGACATTTCTTATATGTGAGATGTGTTTTAGAGTCCATTGATGTTTTACTTTAATAATTCATTGTTATGATGAATTACCATTCTAAAATTGACTAGAGGAGCTTTGTCATACTTGGATAATGTTGATAAAAATGTGGGTTATTTTAAAGTAAATATTGTGATTAGTTTTATAATATAAAAGGTGTAGATAATAACAGAAGTGAAACCTGTTCTTCATTATACAATAAATAATTATGTAACATATAATGAAAGTCTGTATTACTAAATTATTAAGAATAAAAATGAAGCAAACAATATTTTATAAGCTTCATAAGAAAGTAATGTACACAAATGGGTTTTGAAGATAATATTCTGTGTCTGAGAGGACTTGTTACTTGAATCACTTAGATTGCCTCAAAAATTCAACACCTAGATTACCAAAGTATATTGTTGAAGATATAATCTGTAACCCACTTTGACATATGGACTGTTTGATTTCAGATATACAGAAATAACTCGCCATATGATAAGTATCCTTGTCATACACTGGGTAGCATTTATTTTGGACTGATAATTTACTTGTAAAATCAATCACTCTGGTTTGTGTCATTTCAGAGTGTCCACGTAGACAGATCCAAGAAACTGTACTCAAATCAAGCTGGTCTGGACTCAAAAGTACCAGCTGGTTGTCAAAATGATTTGGCTGATCTGGAGAAAGAGAAGAGAAAGACTGCGGCAACTGCAGTAACAGGTACCAATGCAACCACCGGTTGGTTAAGCCTGTGATACTGGTTTTAACTGCCTTTATGACAAAGGCAAAATGTACAGATTCTTATTACCATTTTGTTTGGAATATATGACTCGATCAAAGCAACAGCCCAGACCTGTGAATCTCACTGAAATTTAGTTTTAAGTGAAGCATAATATTAAACACTCACATTGACAAAAGATCTGTTCATTGTTTGCTGTTGTTAGATTTTTCTTCTCATTTATGATTTTCATGCCCAAGGAAGTGTTTTTATTCTAATACTACTTGTATTATCATGACAATAATATTGCTATATGTTTGCTAGATTTAACAAGAAGGATTAATAGCTTGAGAAGAGGTCAAGATAATTGAGATGCTTTTAATTTTAGAAAGTGTCAGATGGGTAGCCTAATGCAGACTTGAATTATAATAGTTTAGTTTATAGAGACAGTGTTCTGATATTTTTCATCTCTACTAAAAGCAAAATAAGAGCAAATGGACTTGTCAAGAAGTTGATAGCATTCAATTAAGTTACCCAGACTAACTTCCATATTGTGGAAATCTGGGATAAGTTAGCAAGGGAAATGAGAATTTTCTTTCTTGGCAATATTTTTAAACACACCAAAGAAGCTCAATTTCTATTACACTTTATCTTTGAAACTTCACATTTCGTTTGTAGAAAAATTGAAACTGTAATTATGCTTAAGCATATGGTTTGTTCTTTTTCCCTCCTTATTTGATTTTGTAGCCAGCACTCTTTTTTCCTCCAAGGGCATGTAAAAGTCAAAATACTAGATATAAAGTCTCTGAAGTGTTTCTGCTCAAACTCTGACTGTGCAATCTGGGTTCTTTCATGTAGTTAACTTACTGGCTTCTGACACTCCTATAAAAATATCCCATAGAGCTTTTCTTATTACCTTTTCATTGAGTCTTTCTGAATGATAAAAATGAAATTCTGTAAAGGGCTTTGAAAACCATGCATATTGCAATTCCTCCAAATTTCAAATACTAACCAAGTGTGACTATAAAAGAAACAACTACTGCAGTGAAAATTGGCTGCAGTGTGCTGAGTCTCAGGCTATTATTAATTCATCGGAAACTATTTTTTTCCTTAAGATTATGGATCCTAAAAAGTACAAGATAACACAATTGCTGAGATCAAAGTTTTTGTTTCAATCATTGGAAAACTTATTATCTGATCTTCCCCTGTGTGTGAATCTTCCTGGGATGCTATATGAGAGTTCCAGGTTTGTGCTGTGAATGAATCAGTGCAGAGTATGATACAGACCAGGGTAGGAACTGCTTTGAACCTATTGCCTGTTAGTGATGGTTTAAGAAAAAAGAGGACCTGGAATTAAAGTGATGGTCCTAGGCAAGTGAGACTTACTAACTTTACTCAAGAGAGTAAAATGAAATCTGCTTTATTACATTAATTTCAACAAGAATTTATTTAAAAACTACACAGTATGTGTCTGGGCAATATTTGCAATTGCTTTCCCATTTGAAATTACAATAAATTGTAGAGTCTATCTTCATTGTGAATTATAATTATATGACAGTTCCATAATAAGAATACAAAAATAAAGCAGAAATATAATTCTTCAAAATTCACTTTTGTGAAACTTCATATATTTTCTTCATTAAAAAGAGGCTCTTTAATCTATGTGTGTGTTGATAGCTCAGACGTATCCAACTCTTGCTACCCCATGGACTATAGTCCACCAGGCTTCTCTGTCCATGGGATTCTCCAGGCAAGAATACTGGAGTGGATTGCCATCTCCTTCTCCAGGGGATCTTCCCAATGCAGGTATCAAACCCAGGTGTCCTGTATTGCAAGGAGATTCTTTACCATCTAAGCCACCAGGGAAGCCCCTTTGGATCTATACTTAACATTTACTGTACTTTGAATGAGTAGCTCATCTGTGAATATTCATTAACTACCTGATAGTTCAGGATGGACAAATCATACTCCTTCTGAGTTTTCTCCTCTTTTTAAATTTTAGACACAAGTCAGTCATTTCCTAAATTCTCTTCGGGTGAGAATGGCAGTTTTAGAGTCTCTGCAGCGTATCGCAGAGAAAACAAAGCAAAACCAAACAAAACCTTATTAAGACAGGGGAGCTGCTTCTCCAGTTTTGCTCCTTCTGGACACCCAGACCTTCTTCTTTCAGTTAGATGAAGTGGAACCATTTCAGATCTGTATCTAATAATTATACTGAGGGGAATTATTTATTTTGAAATTCACTACAGACGACTAGAAGATTCGCTCTAAATGGCTGAACACATAGTGTAATGAGAGTTTGCTCTGTTGTGGCCGGGAGCACAGGAAATTCTGCCACAGGATCGGTGCTGTCAGTCCCAGCTCCTCTTCACTTAAGAAGCTGATGAAAATACCACACCAGATCTCAAGGGTGACCTTCCTCTCTGGATCCTCGATTCGCTCTGGCTGTTTGACAAGGCCCATATCTTATTTAGGGAACATCATTATTAAGTCTGCACATTGTTTTGTCCATAAATTACCAAAAGAACAGTTCTCTGAAAGTAGGATGATTACGTAGTTAACTTTTGGATTCTGAACCTAAGACTAAACGTTAAACGTTGGCTACTGCATTTACCAGCTGTGTACCACAGACAATTTGCTAACATCTCTATCTCTTTATTTGTAAAGTTGGGTTAATAATAGTGCTATACTACAGGCTATTTCAATGACTACATTCGATAAAATAGGTTAAAATTAGTATGTCTGCATGCTAAGCTGCTTCAGTTGTATCTGACTATTTGCAATGCTATGGACAGTAGCTGGCCAGGCTCCTCTGTCCGTGGGATTTTCCAGGCAAGAATACTGGAGTGGATTGCCATGCTCTCCTCCAGGGGATCTTCCAAATCCAGGGACTGAACCCGCATCTCTTAAGTCTCTTGCATTGGCAGGCAGGTTCTTTACCACTAGCACCACCTGAGAAGCCCAAAGTTAGTATAGTACATAATACACTCCAGTTGAATTATGGCTATTATAATTAGTGTCTGCATATTTATGAGTTGATAGCTAAGGAAAATTTTGCCTCCTGACTGTATATTTTGCAAAGTCCTGGCTCTGACCGCTTGATATGTCTCTTATAGTCTCTGAGTTTCTGTCCATAGTATTTCCCTTTGAGAATTCTATCCTCTTGGGAATTTCATGGCCTCTATGAATCTTATGTACATGAAAAGTGATTAGAAATCTTTTGGAGATGTGTCACTGAATCCTCTGAATCTTTGAAGCAATGCGATCCTACAGAGACATGGAAGCCTTGAGCCTCCCTAAAGGACCCCTCCGCCTCCTTACCTCAGCTGCAGTAGCTCAAGAAGAGCACAGTTTCCATGGTTAATCAGTGACAGCACTATTTTTGAAGAGATGACATGTGTTAAGTGCAAGTGTTTGTTTTGAGCTACTTGTTTCACATCCAGTTTCCAGGGTAGACTTGCATATGGAAAGTTTATTGAGAAGTGTTTTGTGGAACAGCACATAGGTTGAGGAATGAAAGCAGGTCTGGACAGACAGAGAAGTGAAATCATAATGGAGTCACAAGAAAGACCTCAGCTGATGGCACAGGGCACTGTGGAACTGGTGTGGCTCTTCTGAGTTGTCCTGCGTTAGGACCAGGGGGCCAGGTTTTCATGGCCCCCGCTTCAGTCCATCATTGGGTTCGGCTGCCTTTGGAAAGGGGACATGACCGTGGGCAAGTGGCTTCCTTCATCCCAGGGCAAAGTTGTTTGGTACCAGAGGATTATCATATAGTTGTGAGAAGGATCTGGTTATTGTGTAGGTCACACATTAATTGCAGAGATTTCTTCTGGTGATCTGACTGGCTAAACAGAAGAATGGTTTTCTTTTTTCCTCTTTATATATTTGGTTTTACCCTACGTAAATGTTCTCTATTGAGTAAATTTTATACTCTTCTGATCAACATTCTCTAATGAAATTTCCTTGCTTTTGAAGCTCCAACTATATTCTAATTATCCTACATCTTTATATTAAACCCAAGCCACGACTCACCCTCCATTAGTTAGACTTGTTGAGTAGTGAGAAGATCCCTGGGCCAGAAAACAAAATGCAGGGACAGTAAGGTCTAGGTCCAGTGCTGTACATGCTAGCTGCACAGCCTTTCACAGGGCATTCCATTTTTCTGAATTATATTTTCCTCATCAAAATATGAGATGCCCCAGGTAATTTTGATGTCCTTTCAGTTCTAAAAGCATGTGATTAGACGGCCTTTTTTGATATCATAGAGTCATGACACTATGATAAGTTAAGACTTTCATCTCTAAGTTAAGATTCACTTAGAAACAATTCACCACATCTAGAAACATACTTACGGTAAATTAAACAGATAAGAGGAAACAAGTTTCATGGAAAAGGTTTTCATTAAGGTCATGGCAGAAGGTAGAAAGAAAGAATGGATTTATAAGAAGATAAAGAATTCTTTATACTGAGCTTTAATTCAATGTTAATGTTTACTCTAAACTTCAGATTTTACTTATATGTTGGGAATCAAAGCATAGGAACTTCTCTATAAAACTGTTTGAGAATTAAATAAGGTGAGGGTTCCATTTTAAAGACCTTGACTGAATGACTGAATATATGTTATTTAAAGGTAGGCACTTTAGAAATAATAAAATATATCCTTGTTTTTCAGTTTTACTAAATGCAGACTTCAATAATTCATTGTTATTCTAGATAATATGTAATTTTAAGCTCAATAATTACTTTTACTCCTAACGACAAGAAAATCATTGTTTAAGATAGCGAATAATTTCAAACTGATAATCCAAAAATCTGGTATATCTTTTGTCCTTCTACTTAACATCAGTGCAGATTTTTCATAATATAAACAAAATAATGACACCAGTAGAAAATCTCACATTTCCAGGGAATACTGTTTTCAGTTTAGAAATACTGACAGCCTAAAGTAAAACATTATAAGTCTGCTCTTCCTTTTATAGCAACCTATTAATATTTCCCTCTTTTTGGAAGGTTTAAATGTTGAAGAATATCCTGGAAGGAGAACCCACAGTCATTTCTTTCTTTGAACAATTCTGAAACATCATTTCCTATTAGGCAGTTGTGTGAGTACTGACAGCCTTGCCCCTCTTCTTCCCTAGAGATTAATTTATTTCCTGCAGTGCTTGCTCTTCATGGAAAATCTGACTTGTCAGCCTTCACCAATGGGAGATCTCATCAGCAGAATGTTAATTATAAAAGCAAAACTATATACCATATTGAAAGGCAAAAACAGTTCTCCAGGCAATTCAACCTTTTTGTTTTCTTTTCTCTCCACTTCATCCTCTCCTCAGACTGTGCCTCAGTAGGAACATTATCTACTGGGGAAACATTCTGCGAGATGGTGGGGTATAGAGGAAATGTGTAGGCTTTGCCACCAGACAGACCCAAGACTGAATTCTAATTCAAAGAATGTTGAATTTCTTTGGGATTTTGTTTCTTTATCTGAAAACTAAACATAAAAATGCCTGCCTCATATGAAATTATATAATGAGACTGGCAGAGAGTAGACACTAGAAAATTATTCATATTACCATAGTCTTTGTTTAGCACCTACTGCATATTGACTGGTGTGGCATAATAGTAACCATGTCACATGTTAATCTATTAGAGATTTGAAGAAATATATCTTTCAGCTTTAGGTGTTAGGCATATGAGATGAAGACACCTTATTGAGATGGCCTGTTTGAAACTTTACTCTTCATTTCCTTTCTCTTCTCATCACCACTCACACTTTTCATAATGCTCACTAGATACTTATAAACTTATTTTTTTTCAAAAGTCAGTTCTTAAAAAATTAAAAGGTGTTTGCTAATAGTTTTAGACCTATCTATTCAGGTTGGAAACTGTGTTTGAGTTTACTAAAAGTTATTTCTCTAAAATTGTCAGTTTCTGCTTGCTTACATCTCAGAAACAAAGTTTTGGTGAATTAAGTCTTGAGACAAAGAAGATTGTCAGCAAAGGCGGTGGCAGCAAAGTAGAGATAAAGTTGAGAGATACAAAATGAAGAAACAAAATAAATTATTTTAAGTCCAGGATGATCACTCTTTCAGTAGTATGATTACAATTAACAAATCTGTTTAAGTATATTCACTTTTTTATTGTTGCCCCCACATGGTTTTATAATTTGTGTATAACACTAGAAGGAAAACCAATTAAAGCAAGTGTATCATTTTTCTGTGATAAAATAGGAAAAAGATGTCACAATGTAAACTCATAATAAATGAGACCTGATACAGGGCTCCTACAGCAGACAGGAGTTCTGTGCACAGAGCAAAGAAAAGTGCTATTCTTTCACATGGCAAAATAATATTTTTCTTAATGACCAGTGACAGTATTTTAACTTGGGTAGAACAAGGGATTGGATCTGTATGTTGATCTTTGCCTTTGACCTTTATAGAGTCATATGCACATCATTAATTGATCCTTTTTAATGGTAAATGCATTTTTTGAAACTATAGAGTTTTCTTAAAAATAATGAGCTTTTGAGCCTCTCCCCAATTTCCTAATTTTCCTTATTAATAACTTCTAATCTTATCATTTTAAATTTCCTTTCCCTTTTTTTCCTAATCTTTTTTTTCTTATTGGCAAAGGACTTTCTTTTACCTATTATTTCAATCAATTCTGTTTTTTATTTTATTCACAAGGCCCATCTTTAATTTGGCCAATAAATTAAGCAAAGCAAAAAGGAACAGATAACTTTGAAAATTTGTCTCAGTGAGTCTCTAAGTTCTTGTACATAAAATGGTCATTTAATGAGCATGTTAAAAATACATATTCTTGGGATTTTTTCTCTCTAGTAGTGTTGACAACCTCTGGTGGGTTATATGCATCCCATTGCCTGTTATTGTACTGCCCTCAAGCTAAGAATATTTGTCTTTTTTATTTTTCAACCACTTAAAAATATTTTAAGATATTTAAGATAAAATACATATTTAAAATAAAATATTTATCAGATATTTTCTGACACATGAAAATTTACCTGAAATTCAAATTTCAATTTTTATATAAAGTATTACTGCAACAGAGCCACACTTATTCATGTGCACATTGTCTGTAGCTGCTTTTGTGCTTTATCAGCAGAATTGAGTAGTTTTGACCAAGACCATATGTAAAGCCTAAAATTTTTACGATTTGGCCCTCTAGAAGGAAACTTTGCTAACCCCTGCTCTAGAGAGTCTGATTCAGAAGTTCTCAAGAAAGAACAGTAATTGAATTGATTTCAACATGTGTTTAGGTGATTGTTATACTGAGGTCTGACGACACTTTGAAAGGTAATACAGTAGGAAAATTATGAACAACCTGTCTCTTCTTCTCCCCTTCTCATCACCTACTCCATCAGCAATTCCTATTGGCTTTATCCTCAAACAGTATCTAGAATTTATCTTTTTTGTTTTTTCACCTAGTTCACTGCCATCAACTTTGTCCAAGCCATCATCATCTTTCATCTGGATTCTTGTATTAGCTTCCTAACTAGTCAATCTGCTTCTGCCCTTGCCTCAGTATCCTCCATTCTCAACAGGCCAGCCAGAGTGAATGTGTTAAAACCTAAATCTGATCATGTAACTCTTTTCTTCAGAATCCTCCAGGGATCTCTCCACTTCTGTCTACCTTGGCCTCCCAGCTGCGTCTCAGAAACCCTAGGGGCACTCCATCCTCAACACACCACAGGCTATTTTCTCTAAGTGGCATAGTCTTTCCCCTAGAAATTTGCATGTTTTTTGAGATTTTTTTTTTAACTTTACATAATTGTATTAGTTTTGCCAAATATCAAAATGAATCCACCACAGGTATACATGTGTTCCCCATCCTGAACCCTCCTTCTTCCTCCCTCCCCATACCATCCCTCTGGGTGGTCCCAGTGCACTAGCCCCAAGCATCCAGTATCGTGCATCGAGCCTGGACTGGCATCTCGTTTCATACATGATATTTTACATGTTTCAATGCCATTCTCCCAAATCTTCCCACCCTCTCCCTCTCCCACAGAGTCCATAAGACTGTTCTATACATCAGTGTCTCTTTTGCTGTCTCGTACACAGGGTTATTGTTACCATCTTTCTAAATTCCATATATATGCGTTAGTATACTGTATTGGTGTTTTTCCTTCTGCATGTCTTTTATCTTTGTCTCATTTAGGTCTTTCCTTAGCCATTACCTTCTTGGCAATTCCTTTCATGAACACCTTATTTGAAATTGTAATCTCTTCATAGGGGTCTACTGATCTCCTTTATGCCATCTCACATGCTGCACACCTTGCTTCGTTATTTTGATTATGGCCCATCTTCCCCACATGTGGGCTCCATGAGGATAGGAATTTTTATCCATTTGCTCTGTCCTTAGATTTAAAAGAGTTCTTGGCTTACTGCCAGTTCTCAATAAATATTTCTTGAATAGAGAAATGAAGCCCAGACTCCCATTCTGTTTGACAGATTATGTGTGACAACTATCAAAATGCAAAAACAATTGCCAGGAGTATAAGTCTCATCTTTGAAAACTGACATAATATCTTGTAACCACCACAGATGAGAAGAAGAATAAATTTGTATCATTTGCTTTTTTCCCTCTCAACCAGTAACTTAGACAAAAGATGCTAAAGGAAAGTAAGTAGAGGAAGGGTACATGGGTGAAAATTCAGTTGAAGATGTTTGGAAGAGATTCTAGAAAGTTTCACAAAAAAGTGCTTCTTAGAGCAAGTAGATGTGGTTACTGCAAGTTTTACTTTTCAACATAAGGTTGAGCAGTTTGAGGAAAAGGACACTCAAAGTTCTCAAAAGGGAAAATTCAGGGCATGACTAGCCTTGGTTCAGTTAACTGTTTGGGAAAAATCAGCTTTATAAGAGAATGTAAAGTTGGTGATGGACGGGGAGGCCTGGCGTGCTGCAGTTCATGGTGTCACAAAGAGTCGGACACTACTGAGTGACTGAACTGAACTGAACTGAAAGCATTTTTAGATATACCTGAACTGGATTCCTCAAAAATCAGATGAAATGGAGATTTTCTTTGACTTTAATACTCTCATTCAAAAAATATCTCATCTAATCTTACATATTTTTAAACCTTCATTTTGTGGATTAAACAGTCATCTGTTCTCACATAGATGTTGACTATTGAAGAACTATTCTGACTATTGAAGAACACATTTTTGAGAGGAAAACAAAACAAAATAAAACTTCATTCTGTTTCTGTTCTTCTGTGGATGAAGTATTTGGCTTGAACTCTCAGGAACTGAGTGTACATGATTCCACAGCCTTCAGTTAACATCATCATCTAAGTAATTGTGAATTTTCAAAAATAGTCAGTATTCAATTCAAGGTAAGAAACATCACCTCCAAATTAATTTGGTGACATTTTCCAAAGGAGTAGTCGATGAATGCCAAAAGGTTTGATAGCTTTAAATCAATTTGAATTTTAAAACCTAAATAATTGTCAGAAAAATCAGTTCCTTCACATTTTGAGAATTCTTGCAACTTAATTCAATAAAGAATAAAGTTTCTATTCAACATGAAATCAGCTGTGTCTTAACTTCAGCTGGCCATTAAAGCACAGGCATCATTGAGGGGATCCCCGCCCTGGGTGGAAGAAGGGGCTAATTCAGGCAGAGAGAGGCAACTTATAAGGTCCCTTCCAAAACTAAAATTGTTGAAATCCTATTATTTTACATTGAGATAATTTAATTATTTTAATTCCTCCCCTCCCATGTTTCTGCTTAACTCTGTACTATCTTAAATCAATTTATTGACAAGGGAAAGTAAGACTAATAACTGTCAAGATGACAGATTGAACTTTCAAGCTACAGGTTTGTGTGACTATGAGATAGTAATAGCAAGTAATATTTCTGTTGCACTTTACATTTTACAAAGCACTTGCAGGTCCGTTATTACATTTGATGTTTCCTCAATGCTATGATTCTGTTATTGCTACCAAAACTTACTCACTTGTAAGAAAATGGAATTCAGAGATTTCTCAAGACACACAGCCAGTAAATCTTAGAATCAGGATTCAGATCGAGTTCTTCAGATTGTTTCTCTGTACTGCAGTGTATCTGTTTCATTTGCCCTCCCCAGCCTCTCCCCTTAGGAAAAGCTATGCTGTCAGGGAGAAATTTGGTTGTTATCCCTTTTTGCAGATAAAGTCACAAAGATAGTCTGTGGTGGAAGTGGGGATTATATCTGGGCATACTGCCTAAGAATCCTGTGTTCTTTTATCTAATGTATATTCCACAGTATGTAGTTTTATTGCTGTTTGTGATAAAAGGAAGACATGAAAATCTAAAGGCAGCAGTTGGGGATGGTGGATGATGAGGAAAGTGAAATCAAAGAGAGCATGGGGTCTAGACGATCTTTCTCTCATCTGACCCCACCTTCCAGCCCCCAGCCTCACTTAGCACTGAGGGGGAGTTGATGGAAGAAAATAAATTTAGGCCGTTAGGGGAATTAGCATGATGTGTGGAGAAATTCCACTTTTTTCTGCTTTGACATCCCCTTTCTTTTTTCCCAGTAAGTCTGTGAACTCCTCGGAGATTACAGACTGTATGTTTTGTCCTTATATTTTACACAGATAGTAAAACTAGGTAACAGTTGAAGAAACAGTAAAACTCTTTATTGCAAAATATAAAACTTTTACATTTATTGACTCATTTGATCTTTGTCATAACCCTGTAAGATAGGCATTATTGTCCCTTCCCCTGACCTTGTTTTCAAAGATGAGGAAATAAGGTACACAAAGGTTAAGTAACTTCCTTAAGGTTATAGAGCCAGTGTGTAGTAGAAAAGGAAGGAAGAAAGAAGGAATGAAGGGAAGAAGAGGAAGAGGGAGGAGAGGAGAGAGGAAGGCAAGAAGGAAGGGAGGAAGAAAGGAAGGAAGCAGAGGAGAAGGGAGGCAGGAAGGGAGGTAGGGAGGAAGTCATAGGCTAATGAACGCTCAGGGGCAACAACCTCAGAGAGTTCCTCTCCAGGTCCACGAGGCTAAGCACTTACTAGTAGATCATTAGTGCAATGAGGAGTGCACAAGTGAAAGAAATGATCAGTTTTCTGTCCTGTTTGACCATTATAGTTCACGCCATTAGAATTTTTTTTTACACCCCATGCTCCACAAAGCCATAATGCAAAGAAGTGTCCATCTTCCCTGAACACAGAGTGCAGGGTAGCTTTCTTTCCTTGAGAATGTGACATGATGTCTTTTTTTAAAAAATTAATTAATTTATTTTAATTGGAGGCTAGTTACTTTACAATATTGTAGTGGTTTTTGCCATACATTGACATGAATCAGCCTTGGGTGTATATGATGTCTTAACGTCAAGTCTGTGCACATGTTTATTAGAAACTCGAGATTGTACAGCTTTTGCTTGAGACCTGTTGGCTTTTTTCATTTAACATTATAGGTACCCTTTTCTCCTCCACTAGATTTGAACTCCAGTGCATAGCCATTGTGTCACAGCTGAGGTGATAGGTCTGCAATTGGACATTTTTTAGAGCACAATCAAGCTCTAGCCTCTTACTAGCTGTGTGATTGCTAGGCAAGTCTCTTAACTTCAACTTGGAGTCAGGTTTTTGCTTTACATTACCAGATAAAAGAGTTTTTATAAGCATAAACTAAAACACAAAGAAAAGCACATTGTAAACTGAAAGACACTTAACAAATTTAATGTATTATCTCACAGAAATATCTACTTTGTTTTTGAAGGGTTAACGTTAGTTCCTGGAGTTTGGGGTTTTTTGTTTGTTTTGTTTTGGTTCTTATTTTGTTCTCAGTTCTCAAAAAATTTACAGGCAGGTGAGTGTCCTACAAACAGTACTTGAAAGCAAGTAGTTTCTTTCTTGACTATTTCTAATACATGTTTCTGATGGACCCCTCTTAATCTTTTTTTCTTACAGAAATCTTCAAAACTGAAGAACATAAAAAATAACGAGATGTGACAGAAGCCACTTGGGCAGTGAACATAAATGTTGCAATGTAAAAGCAAACCTAGCCTTTTAGCTGAAAAAATAGCCCCGAAAGGAGTCTGGGCCATTGCAAAGGCAAAGACAACATTAAAAGTTTAACAGATAAAACTTAAAGAGCAACCTAGGATATAAAAGTCACAGTCTATTCTGCTGTGCTAAAATCTACATGTATTTTTTTTATTGTTTCTTGGGACATGTTTATTTAATGTGCACGTTTTTTTGTGGTTTCTATTCCCACTACTGACAATTAAGCAATTGAAAATTACTTTTATACTTTAGTTTCTTAGTGAAAAATTTTAAAATAGGATAAAAGCTCACCAAATGTCTTCACTTTCCTTAGAATTTGTTTTGCCATTTTTTAGTGTTATCATTATTGTTAAAAATAACAAAAAATAATTATATGAGAAGTAAATATATGGCAAAACCAATACAATATTGTAAAGTAAAATAAATTAATTAATTAATTAAAAATAAATAAATTTTTTAAAATTTTAATAAATAAATAAATAAAATAACCAGGTTTCTTATGTGATTCCCTTGGAGCTGTGGAAATAAGTTTAACTTCACATTTTCATTTAGTTTTAGAAACATATAGTGAAAAATGTGTTTGACACTTGACAGTCAAAACACTGTGAGTTACAGGAAGTTCCCGTAACTTTTTCGCCTGTGCCTTAATAACCAGAGTTCATTACTGCAATATCACCAAAGACCTGATAATATGCTTTATTAATTTATGTACTGTACACTAGATAACCCTTTAGATACATGTTTATTAGGATTGTATGGAAGCCATTTCATTTATATATCATTTATGTAGTAAGTATACAGGGACAACATTGTTTTGCCTCTAACAAAATGACATGATAGAGAATTGTACAGGAATTATGCATGTGTGCTGTTTTGTTCAATTCTTGTGACCCCATGGACTATAGCCTGCCAGGCTTCTCTGCCATGGAATTTTCCAAGCAAGAATTTTCCTGGGGTGGTTTGCCATTTACTCCTTCAGTAGATCTTCCCGATCCAGGGATCAAACCCATGTCTCCTGCATCTCCTGCATTGGCAGGTGGATTCTTGAGCACTGAGCCACCTGGGAAGCCATACAGGTATTATACAGGAATTTAATGGCCAACTTTGGACTTGGTGCATAGGTCGTGCTGTAGACAAAAATATAGGTAATCTCATATCTCCTAATTATTTTATATTATGTATAGAAATTATTCACTCTTTTAGTACTAGTTTATGAAGACAAATCATGAAACAACTTTTCAACAGAAAAAAAATTACAATGAGAAATCTTTCATAAATGCTTATATTCTGACTTAACTTGCTTCTCTGTACCTTTTTTTCTTCCTTTTTAAGTGGAAATGGATCCTGATTTCCAGTACCCTAAGGATTATTGGGTATGATTTGATATGGTAGTATTTGTTATTTATGATTTCTGAATTTTTCTGATGCTTCACTTTTAAGTATTTTCATTGTTTGTGCACATAAAAACAAAAACTTTTAAAAGATTATGTCCCCACATTTGATTATTGAAGTCCACTGAGAATCCTTTCTCAACAACTTTGGCAAATTCTTGAAACTCACAAACCAGTTTGTTAATTTTCAAATAATAATGGTTAGTATTTTTATATGTTATATGAGAACAGTTAAGTCTGTACTTTTAGTAAGTATAATTCTTTGATTAGAAATTCAAGAGAATGCATGTCTTAGTTCAGTTGTAAATCAAGAGCTATCTAGTGGAAATCATATATAACATTTCTAATAATGCAAGTCCTTTTATGTACTGTGTTTCTGGCTTTCTTGAATTTGAAAGATGTAATATACTTCATGATCACCTATGGAAGATTTTGGGAGACTGAAAATAAAGTTTGTTTTGCATGTGTGTATGTTCTCTGTCATGTTTAACAACTATCATCTTGTAAAAAATAAAATATTCTTTAACTAGGATTGAAATCAGTTCTTCAAGGAAAAGTTTACCTGGGTTGACTTCCCAGGTGGCACTGTGGTAAAGACCACCGGCCAACACAGGAGATGCAAGAGATACAGGTTCCATCCCTGGGTCAGGGAGATCCCCTGGAGTAGGAAATAGCAACCCACTTCAGTATTCATGGCCAGGAAAATTCCCTGGACAAAGGAGCCTGGCAGGCTACAGTCCATGGGGTCACAAAGAGTCAGACACGAGTACACAAACATGCTTGAAACATGTTTACCTGTGTTAAAGAAGCCAGGAGAAGTGAGGTAATTACTCCTCACTCTGCCACCCACAACCAAGGACCTATAGGCCTGAGCTCAGCCATGTCTAACTCTTGGAGACCCCATAGACTGTTTCCCAACAGGTTTCTGTGTCCATAGGATTAACCCAGCAAGAATACTGGACTGTGTTGCCATTTCCTAATCCGAGGAATCTTCGCCCAGAGATAGAACCCACATCTCCTGCAGCTCTTGCATTGCAGGTCATTTCTTTATTGCTGAGCCATCTGGGAAGCCCATAGTGCTGAGCACAATGATCAAATTTCACAGTATGATGGGGCTGCATAGATAGATGCCAAGACCTCCAATAATCAATGCTGCCTTCTTGCTAACTGAATTAAACAATCTGGGGAAGGGAATGGAAAGGGGGTGAGAAATGAAGAAAGAAAGGTGTTCTTTGAGACATGTTTGGTTTTTATAACCAAGACTTTAATATAAAAAGTATTTGTTTTAAGATCAAAGTCAGTATTAATGAGACTTTTGAATGTTTATCCAAAGGCTTAAGTTACAACCTTCTTCTAAAAGGAAAAGGGTATGTAAAACCCCTGGGAAGAAAGAGTCAGAATCCAAATATATCCCAAAAGTCTGGAATACTAGAAACTCAAGCCCAAGAGAATGAAAACTGTTTTATGATCAAAAATTTGCAGTTTGACTCTTTACTGCTTCTACTGCTACCACTGAGACCCACTTTCAATCATCTTTTCTTGGTTTTCTGCAGTAACCTTGTAACCGTTCTCGCCTTTCCTGTTTCAGTTCAGTTCAGTTGCTCAGTCATGTCCAACTCTTTGCGACCTCGTGAATTGCAGCACTCCAGGCCTCCCTGTCCCTCACCAACTCCCGGAGTTCACTCAAATTCACGTCCATTGAGTCCGTGATGCCATCCAGCCATCTCATCCTCTGTCGTCCCCTTCTCCTCCTGCCCTCAATCCCTCGCAGCATCAGAGTCTTTTCCAATGAGTCAACTCTTCGCATGAGGTGGCCAAAGTACTGGAGTTTCAGCTTCAGCATCAGTCCTTTCAAAGAACACCCAGGACTGATCTCCTTTAGAATGGACTGGTTGGATCTCCTTGCAGTCCAAGGGACTCTCAAGAGTCTTCTCCAACACCACAGTTCAAAAGCATCAGTTCTTCGGCACTCAGCTTTCTTCACAGTCCAACTCTCACATCCATACATGACCACTGGAAAAACCATAGCCTTGACTAGACAGACCTTTGTTGGCAAAGTAATGTCTTCGCTTTTGAATATGCTATCTAGGTTGGTCATAACTTTCCTTCCAAGGAGTAAGTATCTTTTAATTTCATGGCTGCAATCACCATCATTTAACACAGTACTAAGACTGATCTCATTAGAACATATTATTTCACACCACAGTCGCTTCCCACCTCACTCAGAGTAAAACCCAAAATTCCTAAAATGATCTGCAAAGCCCTACAAAATCTGTTCCTGTTACTTCTCTGACCTCTTGTCCTCTCACTCACTGTGCTTAAGTCATGCTGGCCACCTCACTGTTCATCCAACAGGACTGGGCAGTCTTACCTCCAGGCCTTTTCCTTTGCTTTCTTTCCACCAGGAAAAGCTCTTTGCTCAGATAGCCATACAGGCCAGTCTCTCACTTCCGTCAGGTTTCATCGTACAAATGCCTGCCCTGACCACACTGCCTCATAGTGGAACCCCAAACCCAACCCCACCTGGTTCTTCCTGTCTCCTTCCCATTTTCTTTTTCTCCCAAGTAATTTTTTCTATCTAACATGCTATGTGTCATCCTGAAATCTTTGAGAGTGGCATTGACTTCTGCCAGTACACTGAGATACAATATTGTTTTATGATCACCATATTGGCCAGAAGTAAGTGAAGATGTTTTTCAGGGATTTGGTTCAGCTGTTTCTACTCCATGAGCCCTTTGCCACAGTCCAAAGGACCACTGCTGTGGCTTTAAGAGCCACTATGTCTATGTGTTTTGATTATAACTTGAGAAATGAAGACATGACTGCTAGCAGGGTCTGTGGAATCAGGGTACCCACTGGGAGAAAGAACGGACCTAGAAGACTTTATTTATTACTTGACCTACTCAGAGCAGAGTTGCCTGCTGGCTCAGATGGCAAAGAATCTGCCTGCAGTGAGGGAGACCTGGGTTCAATCCCTGGGTCAGGAAGATCCCCTGGAGAACGAAATGGCAACTTCTTGCCTGGGAAATCCCAAGGATGGAGGAGCCTGGCAGACTACAGTCCGTGGGGTCTCGAACAGTCAGAATCAACTGAGCGACTTCACTTTCACTTTTTCACTTTAAGAGGACTTGTACTATTTTTAAATCTAAGCACAATATCCATGACTGCCACAGTTGTTTATTATGTATGTGTGTGTGTGCACAGTCACTCAATGATGTCTGAATCTTCTGCGACCCCATTTAGCCCACCGGGCTTCTCTGTCCTTGGGACTTTTCTGGCAAGAATACTGGAGTGGGATCCTGACCCAGTAATTGAATCTCCATCTCCTGTGGTTCCTGCATTGATAGGTGATTCTTTAACACTGAGCCACCAGGGAAGCCCAAATATTTTATTAAGAGTGTAAAATTAAAACTCTTTATAAGTATTGTGGGAACAGTATATTGACAAAGACTCAATACCTACTGTACTGTACAACCGAAAAAGAAATAAATTCATTCAACTACAAACAGTGTTTACTGACATCTACTGGATTGTTTTACTTATAACTTTATAAATTGTGAAAAATTTTAAATACATTATAGTCTGGACTGAATCAAGTGTACTTTATTAAGTTTCTTTGGTAAGTAGAAGTTTATTACACACTCTGTTTATTATATATATTATATACTCTAATGTACTGGAGCCACACCAAAGAATGCCCTTTAGGTAACCAAGCTGAGGGTCTTTAGTCTCTGTAGCTTCCCTATGCTGATATGACTCACACTTTTAATGTGTTTTGTCATTTCTTGATCCCAGTGCTATGACAGTGCACATGAGATACTGCCAGGATTCTCCTGCTCTGCGTCGTGCTTTTTACCCCTCACTAAGCTAAGCAAACTTGATGCTGGGTAAGCCTAATGTGTCTTGTATATTGGTTGACAGTCTGAAACAGAAACTTATGCTAATGTTCTTGTCCTTGTAAGAATATAAAATAAACATTTAAAATATTAGAAAAACAGTTATGGCTCAACAGGAGAGAAGGTTGTAGGGATAGTAGTAATTAAGTCATCACCCAAAATGCAACAAAAAAGACAAAATGAACTATAAAAGAGATATTAAAAGACATTCAGATGAGTTTTAGAAGGCATAATATTTATTATAGAGAAGGAAATGGCAACCTACTCCAATATTCTTCCCTTGAAAATCCCATGGACAGAGGAGCCTGGCAGGCTACAGTCCATGGGGTCTCAAAAGAGTTGGACACAACTTAGCGACTAAACAACAATACTTATTTAATTAGAGTTAGAACAAGAGAAATTGGGAGACTGGCGCTCGGCTGAGGTAAGGCAATATTCAAAGAGGTGATACAGAGAACTCTCTGGAATTAGTAGATAAAACCAGTTCTCATTAAAGTACAGAATATCTCAAGAAGGACAAAAAACCCAATTTCCCAACAGATGATATAAGTGAAATTTGAGAAGATGGCTACCAAGTTAAGGCTGGGCAAACAATAAACTTTACCAAGACCAAAGGAGAAGCTGGAAGCAAGGGTTCTGGGGGAGACACTCTTAACATCCATGAAACAATAATTTTTAAAAGTAGGAATAAAGAAACTTTTACAAGTAAACAAAAACAGGGAAGACTTACAATCAGTTGACTTCTCAGAACAAAACTATATAAAGGATGTACTTCAAGAAAGAAAATAAATCCAGAAGTGAAGATCTGAGAACCAAGAAAGAATGATACATTAAAAGAGAATTCACTGAATGGGAGACAATATTTGTCATATACACATCTGACAAAAGAATTGTATCCAGAAAATATAAAAATAACTCCAACTTCCCCGGTGCTCAAGTAGTAAAGAATCTGCTGGCATTGCAGGAGACCTGGGTTCGATCCCTGGGTTGGGAAGATCCCCTGGAGAAGGGAATGTCTATCCACTCTACTATTCTTGCCTGGAGAATTCCATGGATACAGGAGATTGAATGGCTGCAGTCCATGTATTGCAAAGAGTCGGGCACAACTGAGTGATTAACACTTTCACAAATCGTTAGGTAAAATGCTGATAGCTTAATTTTAAAAAAAGGATAGAGAACGTAAGTGAGCATTTCATAAACAATTATATCCAAATTTATAATGGGCATATGTAAATGTGCTCAGAAACGGCAATCTTTAGGAAAATGCAAATTAGAGCCATGATGACATATACCATTACAAATTCAGCAGATGTCTAAGATTTTCTTTTAATGACAAAAACAAGTATGAAGAACTTGTAGAGCAATCAGTTGCACATATTGCTGGTGGGAGGTTTTTCTTTCTTAATATTTATTTATTTATTTGGCAGTGTCAGGTCTTAGTTGTAGCATACCAGATCTTTGCTGTGTCATATGAGGCATGCAGGCTCTCTAGTTGTGGAATGAACACTTAATTGCTGTGAGGTATGTGGGAAACTTAATTCCCCAACCAAGCATTAAACCCATGTCCCCTGCACTGCAAGGTGGAACTTTAACCACCGGATCACCAGGGAAGTCCCACTGGTGAGAGTTTAAACTGATACATCTACTTTGGAAAACTACAGTATCTACTAAAGACAAACAAATATCTACTCTATGACTCAGCATTTCCACTCCTAGGTATAAATCAAACTCCAATTAAATTAATTAAAAAGAAACTGAGTACATCAACCTAGCAAAGGACATGTAAAAAAGATGTTTGTAGCAGCCGTATTCACAATAGCTTCAAGCCAAGCATGGTCTATAGCCATGAGCCATAGAACAGACAACTAAACTGTGATGCAGCAACATGAATGTGATGATACATACAACAATGAATATATTTCAAAACCATGATGTTGAATGATAGAATTCAGACACAGGAATAGTATATGCTACATGATTCTTTTTTGTTACATTTACAAGATGTCAACCCTGTTTTATGCTAATGGAAGGAAGTCTGTGGTTTGCATTTGGGTTGGTAATGACCAAGAAAAAGTCATGGCACTTGTGGGTGTGTCATTTAGAATATGTTAATATATTACAATGAATATATAATAAGGCTCAAGGTCTACTGGAAGTCAAATCCTGGATTTGGAATTGAACCCATGTCCTCTGCATTGGCAGGCAGTATCTTAACCACTGGACCACGAGGGAAGTCCCCTGACATTTTACACGATTGGATAATCCAAAGAGGGTATCAAAAAGGCCAGCCAAAATGAAAATGTAGCAAATCAATGAACCGTGATAACAGGGACAGTGAAAGGGGAATCAAAACAAGAATGGAGTTGTGGAAGAACAGCTGATTGGGAGAATGTTGACACTGCTGCCGTGTGAGAGACTTTAAGTACGCAGTCAGAGAATCTACTGCTGCTAAGTCACTTCAGTCGTGTCCGACTCTGTGTGACCCCATAGACGGCAGCCCACCAGGCTCCCCCGTACCTGGGATTCTCTAGACAAGAACACTGGAGTGGGTTGCCATTTCCTTCTCCAATGCATGAAAGTGAAAAGTGAGAGTGAAGTCGCTCAGTCGTGTCCGACTCTTAGCGACCCCATGGACTGCAGCCCACCAGGCTCCTCTGTCCATGGGATTTTCCAGGCAAGAGTATGGGAGTGGGTTGCCATTGCCTTCTCCATAGAGGAATCTGATGAAGGCATAAATGAAGAAAGTGGGTGTGAGGATGAAGAGGCCTAAAAGGTGGTGACAGCACAAATGTTCATATTACAGGGACCTTCTGAGATATTTCACAACATTGCAAGAGTAGAATGCTGGATGCTGATCCAAACTTAGAAAAAAAGTATGACAATTCACCAAGGTATACTTGCTCTTTATTGTAAGATATATGATGAGAAGAAGGAAGGGACTGTTTGTACTATTTCAGATGTGTTTTACCAAGAGACATGGCACTCAGTTCTCAATGGTTTCCAGTTTTAAATTATAGTGTACTAGATAAATATTAGTTTTACTATTTTTTGTTTGCTTGTACATTTATAAATGACAGTTTTGAGGCTTCCCAGATGGCCGTAGTGGTAAAGAACACCTCTGCCAATGCAAGAGACCTAAGAGATGCCAGTTTGATACCTGGATCAGAAAGATGCCCTGGAGGAGGGGATGGCAGCTGACTCCAGTATTCTTGCCTGGAGAATCACATGGACAGCAGAGCCCGGTGGACTAAAGTCCATGGGGTCCCAGAGTCAGACACAACTGAAGCGACTTAACACACGTACATAGCAGACATGATTCTTTAATGTTTAGACAGAATTTTTAAAGACCATGAAACAGTTTTAATAGCTCCCATTGACTCTTAAGAGCACTTTGTACAATGTCAGCTTGCACAGTCATTTTTATGGTCACCTACTTACTACTGTGTAAAGCAGAGTGAGGGAAAAAGTATAGAGGTATATAGTTTGATGTTTTCGCAATAAATATATTACAGTTTTAAAAATTGCTAAGAGAAAATGTTGCAACTGTATTATATAGTAATTGTTATCAAAATAAGAAGCACATAATTAATGACTTTTGGGAATGGTGTCAGGCAGAGAAACTTCAGTTCAGTTCAGTTGCTCAGTCGTGTCCAACTCTTTGTGACCCCATAAATTGCGCACGCCAGGCCTCCCTGTCCATCACCAACTCCTGGCGTTCACTCAAACTCACATCCATCGAGTCGGTGATGCCATCCAGCCATCTCATCCTCTGTTGTCCCCTTCTCCCCCTGCCCCCAATCCCTCCCAGCATCAGAGTCTTTTCCAATGAGTCAACTCTTCGCATGAGGTGGCCAAAGTACTGGAGTTTCAGCTTTAGCATCAGTCCTTCCAAAGAACACCCGGGACTGATCTCCTTTGGAATGGATTGGTTGGATTGCCTTGCAGTCCATGGGACTCTCAAGAAGTCTTCTCCAACACCACAGTTCAAAAGCATTAATTCTTCAGCGCTCAGCTTTCTTCACAGTACAACTCTCAAATCCATACATGACCATTGGAAAAACTGTAGCCTTGACTAGATGGACCTTTGTTGGCAAAGTAATGTCTCTGCTTTTGAACATGCTATCTAGGTTGGTCATAACTTTCCTTCCAAGGAGTAAGCATCTTTTAATTTCATGGCTGCAATCACCATCTGCAGTGATTTTGGAGCCCCCCGAAATAAAGTCTGACACTGTTTCCACTGTTTCCCCATCTATTTCCCATGAAGTGATGGGACCAGATGCCATCTTCGTTTTCTGAATATTGAGCTTTAAGCCAACTTTTTCACTCTCCTCTTTCACTTTCATCAAGAGGCTTTTGAGTTCCTCTTCACTTTCTGCCATAAGGGTGGTGTCATCTGCATATCTGAGTTTATTAATATTTCTCCCAGCAATCTTGATTCCAGCTTGTGCTTCTTCCAGCCCAGCGTTTCTCATGATGTACTCTGCATAGAAGTTAAATAAACATGGTGACCATATATAGTCTTGACGTAGTCCTTTTCCTATTTGGAACCAGTCTGTTGTTTCCATGTCCAGTTCTAACTGTTGCTTCCAGAAGCAGAAGATATTAAGCAGAGGTGGCAAGAATACACAGAAGAACTGTACAAAAAAGATATTCATGACCAAGATAAGCATGATGGTGTGATCACTGACCTAGAGCCAGACATCCTGGAATATGAAGGCAAGTGAGCCTTAGAAAGCATCACTGCGAACAAAGCTAGTGGAGTTGATGGAATTCCAGTTAAGCTATTTCAAATCCTAGAAGATGATGCTGTGAAAGGGCTGCACTCAATATGCCAGCAAATTTGGAAAACTCAGCAGTGGTCACAAGACTGAAAAGATCAGTTCTCATTCCAATCCCAAAGAAAGGCAATGCCAAAGAATGCTCAAACTATCGCACAATTGCACTTATCTCACACGCTAGTAAAGTAATGCTCAAAATTCTCCAAGCCAGGCTTCAGCAATATGTGAACTGTGAACTTCCAGATGTTCAAGCTGGTTTTAGAAAAGGCAGATGAACCAGAGATCAAATTGCCAACATCTGCTGGATCATGGAAAAAGCAAGAGAGTTCCAGAAAAAATATCTCTTTCTGCTTGACTATGCCAAAGCCTTTGACTGTGTGGATCACAATAAACTGTGGAAAATTCTGAAAGAGATGGGAATACCAGACCATGTGACCTGCCTCTTGAAAAACCTGTCAGGTTAGACCAGTTAATGTGCAAGAATCAATAGCTTCTCCTCACACCAGACTCTCCTGCAATCTGGTGATGATGCATATTTCCCATTATTCTAAGGCCATAGGGGGTCATTACCCTTGATTATTTCTTTCTAAACGTGTCTCATGCCCATCTACTGCTTTCCATCTCTTTCTTGCCTTTACATGGACTCCTTTTCCTAACTGGCATGATCTTCCATCGCACCTCAATGAACTCAAGTGAATGGCAGTGTTCAAACATTTCCTCTGTGAGTGCTGAAAGATTCACTCAAGCAGACACCACTATCCCCACTTCTCCTCTACTACTATAGTTCATAAGACAGAATTCAGTGTTGTGAATATTTGTTTGCATGTATTTTCACCGAATTCCTGGTATTCAGGCAGTTTGTGTCATTTGTCTTTGTGTTTGGACTGGCACACTGCAGGTACGTAATACATGATTTTTGAATGAATAAATCTTTAATGCTGTATAAATTCAGTTTACTATGCTGTCTTCAACATAGATTGTTATTTTAAACTTTATCTAGTCTCATGAGGACATAATAGTTAAATAAATGCGTGAAATGAAAGACTTTGTTCACTGATGAGTAAAAGTGAGACTTGACCAGTGGGGTATCTTTCAAGACACACCCCGGAGCCATTTTTTCCAGGGCTTACAAAACATTTAGAAGACTTAAATAAAATGCTAATACCATATGTAATGCTTTTTGGGCAGGGTATAAATTTAGCGCACACACACACACACACACACACACATATATATATATATATAATGATTTGATAAGCACTGAGAGCATTGATTTTGGAGTCAAGTTGACCTGAATTCAAACCTAGATTTGTCATGTACTGGTTGAGTGATCAAAGAAATGGGACTTCATCTCTTTATTCATAAAATAGGGTGGAGGGGGCAGCAAATGATGTCTGTCTCTTGAATTATCATGGAGACGAAGTATGATGACAGAGGCTCATGGAGCACCACCCAGTGTCTGGCACTTGATATGAGCATAACTTAACAATCTCTTTCCCCCATTTCTTTCCTCTTTTTTTCAGATTGCAATATTGTTGATGTTTTCACTATCCATACTGTATATTATATTATTGTTTTATTTGAAATAATCTTTTTGAGCATTTGAATTATGTCAATAGAAATAATCTATTTTCTTTTTTAAGATTGAATTATAATTGGTTTACAGGGACTTCCCAGGTGGTGCTAGTGGTAAAGACCCGCCTGCAAATGCAGGAAACATAAGATATGAGGGTTCGATCCCTGGGTCGGGAATATCCCCTGGAGGAGAAAAAGGCAACCCACTCTGGTATTCTTGCCTGGAGAATCCCACGGACAGAGGAGCCATCAAAGTGATTCATATATGTATGTATGTACATATGTCTGTCTGTGTGTATATATATATGTATATATTTTTTTCAGATTCCATTATCAATTATTACTCCACTTTAAATATGGTTCCCTGTGATATACCATAGGACTTTATTGCTTATGTATTTTATTTATAGTAGTGTTTATCTGTTAATTCCAAGCTCCTAATTTATCCCTCCCCTCATTTCCTCTTTGGTAACCATAAGTTTATCATCTATGTCTGTGAGTCTATTTCTATTTTGTAAATAAGTACATTTATATCATTTTTTTAGATTCATGTAAGTGATATCATATGGTATTTGTCTTTCTTTGTCTGACTTCACTTAGTATGATAATCTCTAGGTCCGTCCATGTTGCTGCAGATAACCTTATTCGTTCTTTTTATGACTAATATTCCATTGTATTGCATCTTCTTTACTCACTCATCTGTTGATGGACACAGGCTGTTCCCTTGTCTTGGTTATTGTAAGTAGTTTCACAATGAATATTGGGGTGCATGTATCTTTTCAAATTAGAGTTTTACCTGGATATATGCCCAGGAATGGGATTGCTGGATCATATGGTAACTCTATTTTTAGTTTTTGAGGAAGCTCCTTTCTGTTCTCCATAGTGGCAGCACTAATTTACATTCCCACCAACAGTGTAGGTGGGTTCCCTTTTTCAATACTCTCTCCAGGATTTATTATTTGTAGACTTTTTGAAGAAAGCCATTCTGACTGGTATGAGGTGATACCTCTATGTAGTTTTAATTTGCTCTTCTCTAACAGTTAGCAATATTGAGCATCTTTTCATGTGCCTTTTAGCCATCTGTATGTCTTCTTTGGAGAAATGTCTATTTAGATCTGCTGCCAATTATTTTTTATATTGAGCTGCATTATCTGTTTGTATGTTTTGGAAATTAAGCCCTTGTCGGTTGTATCATTTGCAAATATTTTCTCCAAGGAATTGTCTATTTTTGATTTTTTTTAAGTCTGTATTCAACTCTTGTTTATTCATTTGTAAACTTGCCATGAAAAATTTAAAAAAACACAAGCAAGCTTTATTTTGTCCCAAGTAACAATTAGCTATTATTTCTTTACATGTATACCAGCCCTTACTGCCATGATATGTGTATCCAAGGACTAAAATCTGTTTTTCCTATCTGATTTCAAACATTTGAGTAAAATAAATATTGGTAAATCTATGCCAGTTCTATCAATTAAATATCAATTTAACTTTTAAGGATAAAATGGGTAAAAGTAAATCCTGTATCTTGTGTATAGGGAAATTTTGTCCTTCTTATGGGTAAAGCAGTTGAACACTGTTTAAGGCTCAACATATTAAATCCTATTTTTCATAAACCGAAGAGTTGTGAATAACATTGTGTATTTCATTTTTATATTATGTAAACATTAGAACTAATGCTTAGATTTCAGTTTATATTGTTTTCTGTGTTTATTTTACTTTAACCTAATTGAAAACATCTGATAAAAAATTTGGCATGTGACTGAATTCTAACATTGGATATGAAGAGAATGGTTCATCATAGGGATGACCACTAGATGGTGCTGGTTGCCTAATGTATAAATATAAGCCATTTTTTCTCAAACGTTTGCTCTCCCTTGTTTTCACCGATGTTTTCCAAATACAATATCTTATTCATGCTGTCAGTAAAATTGGAGCTTATAAAAACCTAAATTTGGAACATCCAAGTTATTTATAAAATGCTTCTGACTCTCCACTCAATCTTTTTTCTTCATGTCCTAAAAGATAAGAGATAGTTTATAACTTTCAAACCTAGAACTTAGTTATAATATCTAAATAGTTATTTTCAACATAATTAAAAATGCATAAACTGCCTCCTTCCATGTCCTCATTAATTTAGATATTTTTACTGTTAAGAGTACAAATGATTCAATTATGGTATAACTTGGTTCAGCAAGACACTTTTATTATCGAACTAGGCTGAAAGGGTAACTGTCAAATTTTCTATTATAAAGTGTTTCTTCGGAGCTAGAGAAGGGCCAAAGCAGGTTCAGAACACTAGAAGTTGGGGAAAAAATTTTTGGTTATGTCTGAAATCCACAGAACTGAAAGGGCAAAATTCTGGTAAGGCAGTTTAAATTATTGTTTCCATTAATCTGGCAGGCTTTCATGTTTAATTTTTTTTTTTAATGTTCAAAAGCACTGAAGAAAACAGAAGTAATGCAACCCAGGAAAGGAATAGAGAGGCTACATATCACCTCCAGGTCAGTCAAAGAACATGTTGCAAAGGACACGTAGAGAGGTCAGGCCAGTTGTGGGAAAGCCATAAGGTGTCCCGTTAAGTGTTGTTGCAGAAACATTGGATGAAATATCTAGAAGTCACACTTCCTTTCTTGATCATGCATTGTGATGGCTTATATCTATGACTGAACTTATAATGCTTTGTCTAGCCATACTATATAAGGTAAAAATCAGAGAATTTGTAGAACCTATAGAATAAGCTTCCCAGGTGATATTAGTGGTAAAGAACCAGCCTGTCAGTGAAAGAAACATAAGAGACACAGGTTCAATCTCTGGCTTGAGAAGATCCCCTGGAGAAGGGCATGGCAACCCACTCCAATATTCTTGCCTAGAAGATCCCATGGACAGAGGAGCCTGTCCTAAAGGCAAGAATGTAGGGATTCACTATGCTTAACATACATTGTTCTCACTCTGGGTAGTTGATGGCTTTAGATTATGTCACTTATTAATACTCAGTCTTTTGTTGTATTTTATTTATTTGTTTAAATGCATTTGCTTCTTTTAATTGGAACACTCAGTTTTGATGGCACACACTTCTGGTATTATATGTTAACAAGAGGTTTTATGTTGTGTTTATATACAGAATGTTAGGCAGTGATGGTCTAGTTAACCTCGTTTTGTGCTTATGCATTGCCTCCTTTGTCATATCATACTGCTAGTTGTTTTTATTCAGGAGTGTTCTGATTGTGTGTAGTTCTGTGGTTCAAATATGCAGATATGAAGATATTTACTTTCCATTACATTTTTAAGAGTTATAGGCAGAAATTGGTAGTAAGTTAGCTTTTAGAAAACGTCCTTGCAATTTTTTTGCTTTGGGAGGGAGGGTCCATGACTTCTTTTACACACATTATTTTCTATTTTAATTTATAAACACAATATAATATTTTCAGGCTTTGTTTCCTCAGTGATTATTATATTAATAAAATAGAAAATTTAATGGCATTTCTGGAGGAAAAATATGAGACTGAAAGTGTGTTTTAACATCAAGTAGAAATGATGATTTGAAGTAGGAGGACTCTAATATTACTCATCATTTAAAATATCGCCAGCAACTTTCAGGAACAAGCCATATGCTTGTTCAATCCATGAGTTCTTCACTAAACCAACAAAATTACTGGAAGATGCCTGTGCATTCACACCTACCTAAGAGGAAGGATCTTATTAATATTTAAGCAACAGTAAAATCACTCCAAAATCGATTTTATTTATGCATGTAATTTTACAGTCTTATAAATGAAGGAAGAACTCTGTGGTTGTTAAATATATGTAAAGCCTTTCATGCTTAAAACGCAGGAAAAAGCTTAGGCAATATTGGGAGGAGCCTGGTGGGCTATAGTCCGCAGGGTTGCAAAGAGTAAAAAACAGCTGAGCAACTGAGCAAGCACACACCCGGTGTTAGATATGCATCTGGAATGGACTGAAGAGCTTTCAAAGTGTATCATATTCATAATGGCTAGAATCAGATTTGTAATATATGCTTATGCATTAGTTTTTTTGTTAGAATGAGAACTGAGGGAAAATACAGCATTTAATGTAATAACATCTAAAAAATAAACTGGTTTATAAAAGTATAACAAACCTGTGTTTTCCATAATCAAATTTAAACCATGTCTGCTCTCTACAATAAGCCTTACATTTGGCCAACAAATGTTCAATTTTAAGAACCACAAAATTGTTTCTGATCAACTCTGCAAAAACTGCTTCCACAGTTATATCTACACAGAGAGTTTTCATAAATTTGAAATTTCGGTTAACTAAATCCCTCCATCTCCATCCTTCAAGATGTTGTAGTTTTATCTTTAATTTAGCTTCTAAAGAAAGGACTAGATGAGTATTCATCAATACTTTGTTGAAGAGAATTGAGCATGATACATCACATTATAGTAAAATTATTATGACAATAGTACACTTTCATTATAGGAATCTCAATTCTTAGAACAATGTAAAGTTCAACATACCAAATATCTTACCTATTTTTAAAACAATATATTGCCCTTTTATACCCCAAAATAGTTAAAATTCAAGAAGAGAAGTAGCAGCCCTTATTCTTCTCTAACACATGTAGGAGATATTTAGGCAGGTTGCATAACAGACTCTGGGAATTAACCTATGAAAAACCTGCTTCAAAACTGAAAGTATCTGAGAATATTAAAAATATAGAACTATATATTTTCACCCTCCGGATTTCCTGGATTCAGTGACAGTTTTCCATGAGCTGTGTTCCTTCAGCCCTAAAAATAACTCATCAGTCACCTCAGTTCAGTTCAGTTCATTCACTCAGTCGTGTCCGACTCTTTGAGACCCCATGAACTGCAGCACACCAGGCCTCCCTGTCCATCACCAACTCCCAGAGTTCACTCAAACTCACGTCCATCAAGTCGGTGATGCCATCCAGCCATCTCATCCTCTGTCGTCCCCTTCTCCTCCTGCCCCCAATCCCTCCCAGCATCAGAGTCTTTTCCAATGAGTCAACTCTTCACATGAGGTGGCCAAAGTACTGGAGTTTCAGCTTTAGCATCATTCCTTCCAAAGAACACCCAGGACTGATCTCCTTTAGAATGGACTAGTTGGATCTCTTTGCAGTCCAAGGGACTCTCAAGAGTCTTCCTCAACACCACAGTTCAAAAGCAAGGAGTAAGCATCTTTAATTTCATGGTTTTTAATTTCATGGATGCAATCACCATCTGCAGATATTTTTGAGCCGCCCAAAATAAAGTCTGACACTGTTTCTACTGTTTCCACATCTATTTCCCAAGAATTGATGGGACCAGATGCCAATCATCTTCGTTCTCTGAATGTTGAGTTTTAAGCCAACTTTTTCACTCTCCTCTTTCACTTTCATCAAGAGGCTTTTGAGTTCCTCTTCACTTTCTGCCATAAGGGTGGTGTCATCTGCATATCTGAGGTTATTGATATTTCTCCCGGCAATCTTGATTCCAGCTTGTGCTTCCTCCAGCCCAACGTTTCTTATGATGTACTCTGCATATAAGTTAAATAAACAGGGTGACAATATACAGCCTTGATGTACTCCTTTTCCTATTTGGAACCAGTCTGTTGTTCCATGTCCAGTTCTAACTGTTGCTTCCTGACCTGCATATAGGTTTCTCAAAAGGCAGGTCAGGTGGTCTGGTATTCCCATCCTTTTCAGAATTTTCCAGTTTATTGTGATCCACACAGTCAAAGGCTTTGGCATAGTCAATAAAGCAGAAATAGATGTTTTTCTGGAACTCTCTTGCTTTTTCCGTGATCCAGAGGATGTTGGCAATTTGATCTCTGGTTCCTCTGCCTTTTCTAAAACCATCTTGAACATCTGGAAGTTCATGGTTCATGTACTGCTTAAGCCTGGCTTGCAGAATTTTGAGCATTACTTTACTAGCAGATGAGACAAGTGCAATTGTGTGGTAGTTTGAGCATTCTTTGGCATTGCCTCTCTTTGGGACTCAAATGAAAACTGACCTTTTCCAGTCCTGTGGCCACTGCTGAGTTTTCCAAATTTGCTGGCATATTGAGTTCAGCACTTTCACAGCATCATCTTTCAGCATTTGAAATAGCTCAACTGGAATTCCATCACCTCCACTAGCTTTGTTCGTAGTGATGCTTTCTAAGGCCCACTTGACTTCACATTCCAGGATGTCTGGCTCTAGGTCAGTGATCACACCATTGTGATTATCTGGGTCATGAAAATCTTTTTTCTACAGTTCTTCTGTGTATTCTTGCCACCTCTTCTTAATATCGTCTGCTTCTGTTAGGTCCATACAATTTCTGTCCTTTACTGAGCCCATCTTTGCATGAAATGTTCCCTTGGTATCTCTGATTTTCTTGAAGAGATCTCTAGTCTTTCCCATTCTGTTGTTTTCCTCTATTTCTTTGCATTGATCACTGAGGAAGGCTTTCTTATCTCTCTTTGCTATTCTTTGAAACTCTGCATTCAGATGCTTATATCTTTCCTTTTCTCCTTTGCTTTTTGCTTCTCTTCTTTTCACAGCTATTTGAAAGGCCTCCTCAAACAGCCATTTTGCTTTTTTCATTTCTTTTCATGGGGATGGTCTTGATCCCTGTCTCCTGTACAATGTCATGAACCTCCATCCATAGTTCATCAGGCACTCTATCAGATCTAGTCCCTTAAATCTATTTCTCACTTCCACGGTATAATCATAAGGGATTTGATTTAGGTCATACCTGAATGGTCTAGTAGTTTTCCCTACTTTCTTCAATTTAAGTTTGAATTTGGCAATAAGGAGTTCATGATCTGAGCCACAGTCAGCTTCTGGTCTTGTTTTTGCTGACTGTATAGAGCTTCTCCATCTTTGGCTGCAAAGAATATAATCAATCTGATTTCAGTGTTGACCATCTGGTGATGTCCACGTGTAGAATCTTCTGTTGTGTTGTTAGAAGAGGGTGTTTGCTATGACCAGTGCGTTCTCTTGGCAAAACTCTATTAGCCTTTGCCCTGCTTCATTCCATAATCAAATGCCAAATTTGCCTGTTACTCTAGGTGTTTCTTGACTTCCTACTTTTGCATTCCAGTCCCCTATAATGAAAAGGACATCATTTTGGGGTGTTAGTTCTTAAAGGTCTTGTAGGTCTTCATAGAACCGTTCAACTTCAGCTTCTTCAGTGTTACTGGTTGGGACATAGGCTGGGATTACTGTGATATTGAATGGTTTGCCTTAGAAATGAACAGAGATGTTCTGTCGTTAGTGAGATTGCATCCAAGTACTGCATTTCTGACTCTTTAGTTGACTGTGATGGCTACTCCATTTCTTCTAAGGGATTCCTGCCCACCATAGTAGATATAATGGTCATCTGAGTTAAATTCACCCATTCCAGTCCATTTTAGTTTGCTGATTCCTAGAATGTTGACATTCACTCTTGCCATCTCCTGTTTGACCACTTTCAATTTGCCTTGATTCATGGACCTAACATTCTAGGTTCCTATGCAGTATTGCTCTTACAGCATTGGATCTTGCTTCTATCACCAGTCACATCCACAACTGGGTATTGTTTTTGCTTTGGCTCCATCCTTTCTTTCTGGAGTTATTTCTCCACTGATCTCCAGTAGCATATTGGGCCCCTACTGACCTAGGGAGTTCCTCTTTTAGTATCCTATCATTTTGCCTTTTCATACTGTTCATGGGGTTCTCAAGGCAAGAATCTGAAGTGGTTTGCTGTTCTCTTCTCCAGTGGACCACATTCTGTCAGACCTCTCCACTATGACCCGCCCATCTTGGGTGGCCCCACACAGCATGGCTTAGTTTCACTGAGTTAGACAAGGCTGTGGTCCGCGTGATTAGATCGACTAGCTTTCTGTGATTATGGTTTCAGTGCGTCTGCCCTCTGATGCCCTCTTGCAATACCTACCGTCTTACTTGGGTTTCTCTTATCTTGGACGAGGGGTATCTCCTCACTGCCACGCCTCCTGACCTTTAACATGGAGTAGCTCCTCTCAGCCCTCCTGTGCCTGTGCAGCCACTGCTCCTTGGTCGTGGGGTTTCTCCTCTCGGCCTAACTTCAGTCACCTAAGTTGTGTTAATATTTCTGCCTGCAACGAGAGTGGTTACTGTTTTGCTGACTAATTTCTGATTGACGTCTGTCAATCAGACACATGTTCCAGACTACATTCTGCCACAAACACGTAGACTTCATTTTTAGACAACAGTACTCTCTTGTATATGTATGTGTAACTTTGTTATATGAAAGCATATATTTGTGCTAGTAATAATATATAACTTTTCTCAACTTAGTTTTTATTCAGCACAGTTTTTCTCTCAGTTAAATGTTAGAGATAATCAGTTTAAATTATAAATCTTAAACTTAATGGCAGTTATGTATTTTAAGAAAACAGCCTGTTAGAATCAAATAAAGATCAAATTAATACTATTTTAGAATAAGATGTTAAGTGAAGTGCTATTCAATATGCTTATTATACAGAATGGTGTTAGAGTAAGTTCCAAGGAAGAAAAGCATAGCAGTCGGTATTGTTGGTGTAAGATAGTCCTCATGTTTTTTAGATGGTGGGGCGGAGTGCACAGTATGTAATATTTGCAATAAAAATGAGGTTTCTTTTATCTGCTCTTCACCTCTTTAGTCTAGAATCCATCCACCTGATACAAGATGACTTTCGTTCATTTTACGTTTACATTCCAGTTGACAGGAATGAAGGATAAGTTCCTAAAATCTTGAAAGATACGTTTGAAAATTCTACACATGAGTCTGCTCATGTGTAGGTAGAATCTGCTCGTATTCCACTCGGCACGTCACTGGGCTGTATCTAGTCAACAGAGATGCTGAAAAATAGAGGCTTTGTTCAAAGTATGTATATGGAAGGACAAACGATGCAGTGAGTATTATGTATAAAAAATATTGAGTTATATTACTGTGAGAGAAGGGAGAAAGTGAACATGGAGAAGAGTTAGTGGTCTTGGTTGCCAGCTGTATTCCTATCACTCTCATAGAGGCATCTGTACTTTCCCCACAAGTCTAACAGTCTTGCCAATTCCTTCTTTGAACAAAGCCAACCTAAATCCTTGTACCTGCTGGTTAACTTAAAACTCAGTGTTTAGAGTTTTAAGTGCTGTGCGGTCCTGCTAATCTGATCCAGGTGAACTCTTCATATTAGAATTACTGATAAATGGAAAAAAAAAAAAAAAAAAACACTTTTTCTCTGTTCCTACTAAATGATATGCAATATAAAGAACATATCTAATTTAAAACTTTCCTTCTGAAAATGAATGTATGGAAAGGTCCCAAATTACCTGGGTTTTGGTCACTCTGTATTATGAATTCAAGGCAGAGAGTGCTTCCTGGAGCAGAGGGGTAGTCTCTTATAACTCTGCTTACAGATTGGCTACATTCAGTTTAAATCCCTCTCTTTCGTAGGAATTTGAATTTAACAAATGCCAAAATTTTGAAAATTTTAGTCCTTTCTTCTAATGTCGCAACTTTTCTTTGAACAAGAAAAGTTAGTCTGTTATATACCTGGCAATAATTTATACAAATATTTTGCCAGAGCAGACCAAGGATCACTAGGTTTATAGACTGAAACACCTAGCTATTTCTCACTTTCCCCACAAATGCTTACACAAAGTCAAAGCCACAAAATTTGGACACTTCTTCCTACCTTATTTTTTTATTTTTTTAAAAGAATTATACCAGACTTGAACCATTGGTTCCAATTTGGGAAATGCGTACGTCAAGGCTGTATATTGTCACCTTGCTTATTTAACTTCTGTGTAGACTACATCATGAGAAACGCTGGGCTGGATGAAGCACAAGCTGGAATCAAGATTACTGGGAAAAATATCAATAACCTCAGATACACCACCTACAGATGACACCACCCTTATGGCAGAAAGTCAAGAAGAACTAAAGAGTGCCGGGAGCCGGCACATTGCATATTGAGTGCATATTGCATATTACATATTGAGTGCAGCACTTTCCACAGCATCATCTTTCAGGATCTGGAATAGCTCAACTGGAATTCTATCACTGCTGGGAGCCAGCGTGAGGAACTCCGCCCATGACAAAGGTCATGAGGAAGGAGGCTCGGCATACGCAAAGGCGGGATCAAGCTTCAGGAGTCCCCCTGGAAATTCTCGAGCATCTACCCCCAAAACCAGAGTCTGCCTACTTTCTGCTTTGTGCTTTCACCTACACCTCTGACTTTACGGGGGGCTGTCCCCCACTACCTCTCTCTGAAAAAAGAGTTAGCTTACAGTTCCAGTTAATAATTCCAGGGTGTGACAGTGTTTAACCTACAAACTCCTTTGGAAATCCTCTAGCCTGCCTGAATAGGTTTTTCCGGCCACATGTGATTGTTCAGAGCCTCCCAACTGTGAGAGGCAGGAGATGTTCTAAACTGTCTAAACGCAGATTCTTTTGAGTAGTTAAAAGATTGATTAGAAATTGTATTGGTGAAGGGATTTTCACTTGTTGGGCCAATGTTTGCTGCTAAGTTTCCATATCCCTTACCTGCTGTGTCCCTGGCAGTGTATTGATTAATATAATTGGTGTAAGTAGTAGCTTTAATGTTTGTAACCTGGGACCCTTGAGTTACTTCTTTTTCTTGTTATAGCCCACCACACCTTTGCTCTGTAGGAATGCAACTTTATCTAATGCTTTTGGAGGGTGGCTCCTGACCAATCACCTTTAGAGAAAAATAACTTTTCTGAAGAAAGGGTCTTAAAATGTTAACAGGCCTCTGGGCCAGAAGATGATGCAAATCACCTAAGCTTTTGCATATGGTAAGTTTGCAGGAAGAAAGCCTGGCTTGCTGCATGACTCTACCCCATTATCCTCTACGCATAACTTAAGGTATAAAAACTACTTTGGAAAATAAAGTGCGGGCCTTGTTCTCCGAAACTTGGTCTCCCCATGTCGTTCTTTCTCTTACCTTCTGGCTGAATTATTCAGCCTCTTTTCTCCACTGAATTTCCTCACTGAGCTATCCTTATTTCAGCCTCTTTTCTCCACTGAATTTCCTCACTGAGCTATCCTCATTCTATTACTCTTTATATCGTTGATAAATATTTAAATAAATAGGTCGCCTATGCTGTCTCTCCTTCGAATACCCTGGATCAGCCAGGGCTGGACCCCTGCAGGTGGAGCCCGAGACAGGTGTTTTCGAAGGTAAGCTCCCCAAAGTAATCAGGGTCATAAGCCCTATTGCTCCCCGTTCTTGGAACAACTGGGTCATCAGCCCTCTTGTTCCCCCACGGAGCAGTTTGGGTCATCAGCCTAGTGTTCCTCCCTCGGAACAATCTGGGTCATCAGCCCTATTGTTCTTCCAGTGTTCGGGATGGCTAGGACCCCACTCAAGGGTGCCGCGGACCCCCCTGTAGGATAGACAGGGCCAGAAGAGTGGGAAGTGTTGAAAGTGTTAAAGAGTTAGACTTAGAGAGAGAAAACGGTTTCTAAAGTTAAAAGGCCAAAGAAAAGCCTGATCTTTTAAAAGCTAAAAGCTTTATCTTCTATTATACTTAATTTTCTGACATGGGTAACACTGAAACTAAGAATGGCAACTCTTTATATAAGTAATCTTGAAACTGTTAAAGAGGCTACTGTTAATTTAGATACTTGGGTGAAGGTAAAAAACAACTAAAAACTTAACCTATAAATATGATTAAAAATGTTCTGGACCCTCATCATGAGGCTGTGGGATAGCCTATGAGAGAGGCTATAGTGGTGGATGGTAGTGGGTCTCCACCTTCTGCGCAGATCATATTTTCTGCCATTGACGAAGAAAAGGAGGGAGACTGTGCTCTACCTCCCAAGGAAGGAGAGGGCTTACATGACGCTGCGGCCGGGCGCCCTGGCAAGCCCCCTCCCCCTCTACACAAACCTTTAAAAATTTATCCAACAATTTCTGATTTAAGGCGACTACTCCACCTCCGCTTGCACCTCCCAGGGCCTAAAAATTCCCCAGTTTACATCCAAAGTCTCCCAGAACATTGCCTAAAGCTGAAAAAGATAAAGATTTCTTTTAAACAAAGGAGCTTTTAAAAAATACACAATACACAGAGCCTGCTCCTTGCAGAAAACCCCCTCAGGGAGGTCTCACCCAAGCCAAAAAAAAAAAAAAGAGAGAGAGAGAGAAAAATTTTTTAAAAAGTGAAAAGAAAAAGAAAAAAGAAAAAAGGAAAGAAAATAGAGAAAGATCTAAAGATAGAGAAAGAGCTAAAGAGTGAAAAGGAGAGAGGAACAGAGAAGGAAGGAATCAGGGAATGCAGCAAGATTGAGAAAGGAAGAAAGGAACTTAGAAAAAGAGATAGAGAGAGAAAGAGAGAGAGAGACTGTAAGAGACGCTGGGACCAGGCGCCCTGGCGAGCTCCCTCCCCCTCTGCGCAAACCTTTAAGAACAAAAAAACAAACAAACAAAAAAGGCTTATCCACCACTTTCTGATTTAAGGCGATCACCGCTGCCTCCGTTTGCACTTTCCAGGGCCCAAGAGTTCCTCACTTTGCCCCCAAAGCCTCTCAAAGTGTTGCCTAAGCCTGAGGAAGATAAAAAGTTTTTTGAACAGTGGAGATTTTAAAACAGACTGCGTGCACAATATGCAGAGCTGTGCTCTTTGGAGAAAACCCCCTCAGGGGGGTCTCACCTAGGCTAAGAAAAAAGAGGACCGGTAAGCGGATTTAGCAACAATATCAACCCCTGACTTGCCCGTTGCTCCGATTCCAATGGGAGTGGCTGGCCCCCTGCCTGAGGGCATTGTAGGACTTGTGCTAGGGCGTAGCTCGCTTTCTTTTCAAGGAATTTCGGTGGTGCATGGTGTACTAGATTCTGATTATACTGAGAAATTAAAGTTTTGATCTCGCCGCCTACCAAAACTGTGCAAATTAATAAAGGTCAAAGAGTAACACAGCTCTTGCTTTTACCTTACTATCAGACAAGAAAAACCTGACTTCTTAAGCTAAGAGCCACAGAGTGTTTAGATCTAGTGGTCTAGCCTTTTGGGTGCAGGAAATTACAGCTCCAAGGCCTTTAAAAGATCTTTTAATTCAAGAAAATAAAATGTCAGGGCTATTAGACACAGGAACAGACGTCTCTTAACATTTATGGGAAAGACTGACCCAGCTCCTGGCCAACACATACTACTGAAAATGAGTTGGTGGGATAAGAGAAAGTGGTATGCGGGGTGGGAATGCTGTAGAGGAAAAGGTGAGGGAGAGTTTAAAACCTTGAAAAGCAGTGAGTTCCCTGTTGCTGGAAGTATTCAAGCAAAGATTAGATGGTTGCTTGTCATCTAAAAAGCTATAGACCAGATTTGGTTTACAAAACGATAACTGGAGAAGCTTATAAACATGTTGTGCAACACCTGTTTACTTGCTTCTCATATTTAGGTCTGCCAAAACTTTTGAAAACTGATAATGCCCCTTTGAAGCTGCGGAGAGATTGTTTACTAACTTTAAGTGATTTCCAAAAATTATTAGGGGACATTAATTGGATACGCCCACATTTAAAACTGACTACTGCAGATTTAAAGCCTTTGTTTGAATGCTTAAAAAGCGATCCTAATTCCAGTTCTAAGAGAAAGTTGACTAATAAGACAGACAGCTCTTGTTAAAGTAGATGAGACTTTAAATGATCAGTTAATTAGGATTAATATTACCAAAAGATGAGATTAAATTATTCTTGCCATAAAACACACCTACAGGGTGATTGTGACAAAAAGGCCTATTGGTTCCATCTACCAGTGACCCCAAGAAAAATAGTGTTATCTTATCCCAGCTCGGTGGCACAATTAATTATAAAAGGAGGAAAAAAGAAGTGTGGAACTTTTTAGAAAAGAAGTAACAAATATAATAATTTCACTCAATAAGGATCAACTGCAAGTCTTTTACAAAATAGTGATAATTGGCAAGTTGCCCTGATAGATTTCAGGGGTCAAATTTTGTTTCATTTGCCCTCAAGCCCCTACAGTAGTTAAAAGTTCAAAAATGTTAGATTGGCAGTTTGAGGATACCTGTGGAACTTTCCAACCCTATGTAGTTCCTACGCTCCCCTTTACCCTATGGGGGAGGGACGTGCTGTCTCAAACAGGAGATACTCAGAGAAGGGTTTTCTCAATTTCTTAGTTATCAACAGGTGGTACAATTAACAATACTTTATATATTGTTATAAATACGTAATATAAATATATTTGCCTAATTAGTTTGCCTAATTAGGTATGGGTATAAATAAAACATAATAAAGGTATATCTAATTCTATTTATAGATCTATACTTAATCAATTTGTATATAAATTAATGTGTATACTATGTATGCATATTATATATATACTGTATAATTAAATATATATTGCAGTAATATAATGTGTGTGTGGCTGATATTAATTGGTATGGATTGATGTGCTCTGATGATATATGTTTTATATACTGTAAAATTATGTATGTGTGACATGTATTATTGCAGTACATTGGTCTGTGTTGGTTTGTATTAGCTGTGTACATGTTGTATTGCTGTAATATATATTAATTAATATATTAATTATAAAGATTAATTCAAGCATATTGATTTATATATATTATATGTCAATAAGTTTATACTTGTTGCCATATATAAATACATATATAAATACATTTTGCATTTAGGTATATCTGTATACCAAAATGAGATAAGGAGGTTATACATTTATTATTTAAATTTATACAGAGACCTAAACTAAACATTACACCTAAATTAACATATCCCTAAATTTATGTTGTTAAAATGTAAATTTAAAAAATTTTAAAAATTAAATTGACAACTGCTTGACAATTCCTTTGCCATAAAACCCCCATAGGTGTAATTGGGGTGGCCAGACAAAAAATTGGTTTTATAGCAAAACGGCTCCCTAGAGTGGGTCCATCTTCCCGCTCAAACTAAAAAAGTAGCGGCTTCTTATCCAGGATTGACAGCTACTTTGATATTAAAGGAAAAAAGCGGAACATTGAATTATTTGGTAAAGAGCCATCAGAAATTGTAATTCCATATAATAAGGAACAACTTGGTGCTCTTCTAATGTTTGATAAAAATTGGCAGATTGTTATAGGAAACTATTTTGGTCAAAATTTTACATCATTTACCCTCGCATGTTTTGCTGAATTTTATATCCAGACATCCAGTTATTTTTCCTGTCAGATGTAAACAATCTCCTATTCCAAATGCTCAGATAGTTTTTACTGATGGGTCAGTAAACAGTAAAGCCTCCATAGTTACTAAAAATCACCAAAAGGTTTTAGAAACACAGGAAACTTCAGCTCAGAGCGCTGAAATAACAAGTCATAAAGGCTTTTGCTATGTTTGCAGATGAGGAATTTAACCTTTATTCTGATTCTCAGTATATTGTCAGGTTGTTTCCACACACTGAAACTGCGGTTTTTGTCTGAAAATAAAACTACCATATTTCATTTGTTAACTAAATTACAGCAACAAGTTTGGAAAAGAAATAAAATATTTTTCATTGGACACATTCGGGCTCATTCCAGATTGCCCGGCCCTTAAAATGCCTTTAATGATTTGGCTAACTTGTTAACCAGAAATACAGTGGCTACTGTGATTGAGGAGGCCAGAGCCTCTCACTCACTTCATCAATACACTACTGCTTTAAGATATCAATTCCAAATTCCCAGAGAGACTGCTCAAGAAATTGTGCATTCTTGCTTATATTGCCCCACTGTTTATAATAGTCTACCTATGGGAATTAATCCTCGTGGTCTCAAACCTAACATACTCTGGCAAATGGATCTAACTCATGTTTCTTCATTTGGAAAACTGTCCTTTGTTCTTTAACTGTAGACACCTTTTCTCATGTTATTATTGCAACTGCTCGTACAGGGGAAGCAATTAAAGATGTAATACAACATCTCTTTACTTGTTTTTCATATTTGAGCCTGCCAAAAGCTTTGAAAACTGACAATGCTCCTGCTTACACTTCTAAGTCTTTTCAGGAATTTTGTATAAAGTTTCAAATTAAACATAATACTGTCATCCCTTATAATCCCCAGGGACAGGCCATTGTTGAAAGAGCACATCAAACATTAAAAATCCAAATTCAAAAACTAAAAGAAGGGGAGTTTAAGTATAGCTGTCCCCATCAAATCTTGCAACATGCTCTTTTTGTAATAAATATTTGCTCTTTTTGTAATAAATATTCTAAATACTGATCTGGCTGGAACTACTGCAATGCTTCGTCATTGGTGCCTGGAGCAATTAAATGCAAAACCATTAGTTAAATGGAAGGACCTCCTCTCAGGACAATGGAAGGGTCCTGACCCATTATTAACTAGCGGTGGAGGATGTGCTTGTATTTTTCCACAGGATGCAGATTCTCCAATTTACATCCGGGACAGGCTGATTCGACATATTGCAGTCCCCCAGACATCCAGTTCCCCCACTGCTTCGATCACAAAAGAGGAGCCCGCCAGAAGGGGAGGCAAGATAAACATCGAGATCCTGGCGACACTGACGGGGCTGCTGCAGTGCGAACTCCAACCAGAAAATAATTCTACTTATTCTGTTTTGGCTTGTCTACCCTCTCCTTATGTTTTTCTCTTTACCAATGATTCTGGAAAACTTAATGTACATGTGACTTTCACTGGTGGAACCAATGCAGTGACTTGTGAACAATGCATGCTCTCATCTTGTTTAAACCCTCAATATAATGTTTGCTCCTTTGTAATGTTACAATGTCCACCTTATCTTATGATGTAACCACTTATTGATATAACTATAGTCTTGCTGTGTTACAACAACTACAAGATTTAATGTGATCGCGACGATTTGTGGGCTTATGTATTTTAGGAATATCAGCTTTGATAGCAGCAATTACTTCTGTTACTGCTGCAGCAATATCATTGACTCAACAGGTGCATACTGCCCAATATGTTGATACTATGTCTAAAAACGTCTCCTTAACTCTAGCAACACAGGAAGCTATAGATAGAAAGTTGGAGATGAGAGTAGATGCCTTGAAAGAGGCAATAATGCATATTGGGACTGAGTTACAGGCTTTAAAAGTGAAAATGGCTCTGTCTTGCCACGCTGATTACCGGTGGATATGCATGACATCTTTAAAGGTAAACGAGACAGATTATAAATGGGAAAAAAATTACAAATCATATTTCAGGTGTTTGGAACAGCTCTGACATTGGCCCGGACTTAGGGAAACTTCATAATCAAATACAGACCCTGGAACACTCTCGACTGGATTTTACCGCCGCTGGAGCAGCTAATGACTTATTTCACACCTTCTCTAACTTTATTTCTGGAAAAAACATTCTGTCTAATATCTTTAGTTCTAATTTTGCTTCTCATAATCATTCTTCCTTGTATTGTCAGGATTCTTCAGCAGAACATTCAAAAGCTCGCGACTGAGCTGCATCTGGCTGTTTTAAGAAATAAAAAAGGGGGAGATGCCGGGAGCTGGCATATTGCATATTGAGTGCATATTGCATATTACATATTGAGTGCAGCACTTTCCACAGCATCATCTTTCAGGATCTGGAATAGCTCAACTGGAATTCTATCACTGCTGGGAGCCAGCGTGAGGAACTCCGCCCATGACAAAGGTCATGAGGAAGGAGGCTCGGCATACGCAAAGGCGGGATCAAGCTTCAGGAGTCCCCCTGGAAATTCTCGAGCATCTACCCCCAAAACCAGAGTCTGCCTACTTTCTGCTTTGTGCTTTCACCTACACCTCTGACTTTATGGGGGGCTGTCCTCCACTACCTCTCTCTGAAAAAAGAGTTAGCTTACAGTTCCAGTTAATAATTCCGGGGTGTGACAGTGTTTAACCTACAAACTCCTTTGGAAATCCTCTAGCCTGCCTGAATAGGTTTTTCCAGCCACATGTGATTGTTCAGAGCCTCCCAGCTGTGAGAGGCAGGAGATGTTCTAAACTGTCTAAACGCAGATTCTTTTGAGTAGTTAAAAGATTGATTAGAAATTGTATTGGTGAAGGGATTTTCACTTGTTGGGCCAATGTTTGCTGCTAAGTTTCCATATCCCTTACCTGCTGTGTCCCTGGCAGTGTATTGATTAATATAATTGGTGTAAGTAGTAGCTTTAATGTTTGTAACCAGGGACTCTTGAGTTAATTCTTTTTCTTGTTATAGCCCACCACACCTTTGCTCTGTAGGAATGCAGCTTTATCTAATGCTTTTGGAGGGTGACTCCTGACCAATCACCTTTAGAGAAAAATAAGTTTTCTGAAGAAAGGGTCTTAAAATGTTAACAGGCCTCTGGGCCAGAAGATGATGCAAATCACCTAAGCTTTTGCATATGGTAAGTTTGCAGGAAGAAAGCCTGGCTTGCTGCATGACTCTACCCCTTCCCCCATTATCCTCTACGCATAACTTAAGGTATAAAAACTACTTTGGAAAATAAAGTGCGGGCCTTGTTCTCCGAAACTTGGTCTCCCCATGTCGTTCTTTCTCTTACCTTCTGGCTGAATTATTCAGCCTCTTTTCTCCACTGAATTTCCTCACTGAGCTATCCTTATTTCAGCCTCTTTTCTCCACTGAATTTCCTCACTGAGCTATCCTCATTCTATTACTCTTTATATCGTTGATAAATATTTAAATAAATAGGTCGCCTATGCTGTCTCTCCTTCGAATACCCTGGATCAGCCGGGGCTGGACCCCTGCAGGTGGAGCCCGAGACAGGTGTTTTCGAAGGTAAGCTCCCCAAAGTAATCAGGGTCATAAGCCCTATTGCTCCCCGTTCTCGGAACAACTGGGTCATCAGCCCTCTTGTTCCCCCACGGAGCAGTTTGGGTCATCAGCCCTACTGCTCCTCCCTTGGAAGAGTTTGGGTCATCAGCCTAGTGTTCCTCCCTCGGAACAATCTGGGTCATCAGCCCTATTGTTCTTCCAGTGTTCGGGACGGCTAGGACCCCACTCAAGGGTGCCGCGGACCCCCCTGTAGGATAGACAGGGCCAGAGGAGTGGGAAGTGTTGAAAGTGTTAAAGAGTTAGACTTAGAGAGAGAAAACGGTTTCTAAAGTTAAAAGGCCAAAGAAAAGCCTGATCTTTTAAAAGCTAAAAGCTTTATCTTCTATTATACTTAATTTTCTGACATGGGTAACACTGAGACTAAGAATGGCAACTCTTTATACAAGTAATCTTGAAACTGTTAAAGAGGCTACTGTTAATTTAGATACTTGGGTGAAGGTAAAAAACAACTAAAAACTTAACCTATAAATATGATTAAAAATGTTCTGGACCCTCATCAGGAGGCTGTGGGATAGCCTATGAGAGAGGCTATAGCGGTGGATGGTAGTGGCTCTCCACCTTCTGCGCAGATCATATTTTCTGCCATTGACGAAGAAAAGGAGGGAGACTGTGCTCTACCTCCCAAGGAAGGAGAGGGCTTACAGGACGCTGCGGCCGGGTGCCCTGGCGAGCCCCCTCCCCCTCTACACAAACCTTTAAAAATTTATCCAACAATTTCTGATTTAAGGCGACTACTCCACCTCTGCTTGCACCTCCCAGGGCCTAAAAATTCCCCAGTTTACATTTAAAGTCTCCCAGAACATTGCCTAAAGCTGAGAAAGATAAAAAAGATTTCTTTTAAACAAAGGAGCTTTTAAAAAAATACAAAATACACAGAGCCTGCTCCTTGCAGAAAACCCGCTCAGGGGGGTCTCACCCAAGCAAAAAAAAAAAAAAGAGAGAGAGAGAAAAATTTTTTAAAAAGTGAAAAAGAAAAAAGGAAAGAAAATAGAGAAAGATCTAAAGATATAGAAAGAGCTAAAGAGTGAAAAGGAGAGAGGAACAGAGAAGGAAGGAATCAGGGAACGCAGCAAGATTGAGAAAGGAAGAAAGGAACTTAGAAAAAGAGATAGAGAGAGAAAGAGAAAGAGAGAGAGACTGTAAGAGACGCTGGGACCAGGCGCCCTGGCGAGCTCCCTCCCCCTCTGCGCAAACCTTTAAAAACAAACAAACAAACAAAACAACAACAAAAAAAACTTATCCACCACTTTCTGATTTAAGGCGATCACCGCTGCCTCCGTTTGCACTTTCCAGGGCCCAAGAGTTCCTCACTTTGCCCCCAAAGCCTCTCAAAGTGTTGCCTAAGCCTGAGGAAGATAAAAAGTTTTTTGAACAGTGGAGATTTTAAAACAGACTGCGTGCACAATATGCAGAGCTGTGCTCTTTGGAGAAAACCCCCTCAGGGGGGTCTCACCTAGGCTAAGAAAAAAGAGGACCGGTAAGCGGATTTAGCAACAATATCAACCCCTGACTTGCCCGTTGCTCCGATTCCAATGGGAGTGGCTGGCCCCCTGCCTGAGGGCATTGTAGGACTTGTGCTAGGGCGTAGCTCGCTTTCTTTTCAAGGAATTTCGGTGGTGCATGGTGTACTAGATTCTGATTATACTGAGAACTTAAAGTTTTGATCTCGCCGCCTACCAAAACTGTGCAAATTAATGAAGGCCCAAGAGTAACACAGCTGTTGCTTTTACCTTACTATCAGACAAGAAAAAACCTGACTTCTTAAGCTAAGAGCCACAGAGTGTTTAGATCTAGTGGTCTAGCCTTTTGGGTGCAGGAAATTACAGCTCCAAGGCCTTTAAAAGATCTTTTAATTCAAGAAAATAAAATGTCAGGGCTATTAGACACAGGAACAGACGTCTCTTAACATTTATGGGAAAGACTGACCCAGCTCCTGGCCAACACATACTACTGAAAATGAGTTGGTGGGATAAGAGAAAGTGGTATGCGGGGTGGGAATGCTGTAGAGGAAAAGGTGAGGGAGAGTTTAAAACCTTGAAAAGCAGTGAGTTCCCTGTTGCTGGAAGTATTCAAGCAAAGATTAGATGGTTGCTTGTCATCTAAAAAGCTATAGACCAGATTTGGTTTACAAAACGATAACTGGAGAAGCTTATAAACATGTTGTGCAACACCTGTTTACTTGCTTCTCATATTTAGGTCTGCCAAAACTTTTGAAAACTGATAATGCCCCTTTGAAGCTGCGGAGAGATTGTTTACTAACTTTAAGTGATTTCCAAAAATTATTAGGGGACATTAATTGGATACGCCCACATTTAAAACTGACTACTGCAGATTTAAAGCCTTTGTTTGAATGCTTAAAAAGCGATCCTAATTCCAGTTCTAAGAGAAAGTTGACTAATAAGACAGACAGCTCTTGTTAAAGTAGATGAGACTTTAAATGATCAGTTAATTAGGATTAATATTACCAAAAGATGAGATTAAATTATTCTTGCCATAAAACACACCTACAGGGTGATTGTGACAAAAAGGCCTATTGGTTCCATCTACCAGTGACCCCAAGAAAAATAGTGTTATCTTATCCCAGCTCGGTGGCACAATTAATTATAAAAGGAGGAAAAAAGAAGTGTGGAACTTTTTAGAAAAGAAGTAACAAATATAATAATTTCACTCAATAAGGATCAACTGCAAGTCTTTTACAAAATAGTGATAATTGGCAAGTTGCCCTGATAGATTTCAGGGGTCAAATTTTGTTTCATTTGCCCTCAAGCCCCTACAGTAGTTAAAAGTTCAAAAATGTTAGATTGGCAGTTTGAGGATACCTGTGGAACTTTCCAACCCTATGTAGTTCCTACGCTCCCCTTTACCCTATGGGGGAGGGACGTGCTGTCTCAAATAGGAGATACTCAGAGAAGGGTTTTCTCAATTTCTTAGTTATCAACAGGTGGTACAATTAACAATACTTTATATATTGTTATAAATACGTAATATAAATATATTTGCCTAATTACAGTTTGCCTAATTAGGTATGGGTATAAATAAAACATAATAAAGGTATATCTAATTCTATTTATAGATCTATACTTAATCAATTTGTATATAAATTAATGTGTATACTATGTATGCATATTATATATATACTGTATAATTAAATATATATTGCAGTAATATAATGTGTGTGTGGCTGATATTAATTGGTATGGATTGATGTGCTCTGATGATATATGTTTTATATACTGTAAAATTATGTATGTGTGACATGTATTATTGCAGTACATTGGTCTGTGTTGGTTGGTATTAGCTGTGTACGTGTTGTATTGCTGTAATATATATTAATTAATATATTAATTATAAAGATTAATTCAAGCATATTGATTTATATATATTATATGTCAATAAGTTTATACTTGTTGCCATATATAAATACATATATAAATACATTTTGCATTTAGGTATATCTGTATACCAAAATGAGATAAGGAGGTTATACATTTATTATTTAAATTTATACAGAGACCTAAACTAAACATTACACCTAAATTAACATATCCCTAAATTTATGTTGTTAAAATGTAAATTTAAAAAATTTTAAAAATTAAATTGACAACTGCTTGACAATTCCTTTGCCATAAAACCCCCATAGGTGTAATTGGGGTGGCCAGACAAAAAATTGGTTTTATAGCAAAACGGCTCCCTAGAGTGGGTCCATCTTCCCGCTCAAACTAAAAAAGTAGCGGCTTCTTAACCAGGATTGACAGCTACTTTGATATTAAAGGAAAAAAGCGGAACATTGAATTATTTGGTAAAGAGCCATCAGAAATTGTAATTCCATATAATAAGGAACAACTTGGTGCTCTTCTAATGTTTGTTAAAAATTGGCAGATTGTTATAGGAAACTCTTTTGGTCAAAATTTTACATCATTTACCCTCGCATGTTTTGCTGAATTTTATATCCAGACATCCAGTTGTTTTTCCTGTCAGATGTAAACAATCTCCTATTCCAAATGCTCAGATAGTTTTTACTGATGGGTCAGTAAATGGTAAAGCCTCCATAGTTACTAAAAATCACCAAAAGGTTTTAGAAACACAGGAAAACTTCAGCTCAGAGCACTGAAATAACAAGTCATAAAGGCTTTTGCTATGTTTGCAGATGAGGAATTTAACCTTTATTCTGATTCTCAGTATATTGTCAGGTTGTTTCCACACACTGAAACTGCGGTTTTTGTCTGAAAATAAAACTACCATATTTCATTTGTTAACTAAATTACAGCAACAAGTTTGGAAAAGAAATAAAATATTTTTCATTGGACACATTCGGGCTCATTCCAGATTGCCCGGCCCTTAAAATGCCTTTAATGATTTGGCTAACTTGTTAACCAGAAATACAGTGGCTACTGTGATTGAGGAGGCCAGAGCCTCTCACTCACTTCAATACACTACTGCTTTAAGATATCAATTCCAAATTCCCAGAGAGACTGCTCAAGAAATTGTGTGTTCTTGCTTATATTGCCCCACTGTTTATAATAGTCTACCTATGGGAATTAATCCTCGTGGTCTCAAACCTAACGTACTCTGGCAAATGGATCTAACTCATGTTTCTTCATTTGGAAAACTGTCCTTTGTTCTTTAACTGTAGACACCTTTTCTCATGTTATTATTGCAACTGCTCGTACAGGGGAAGCAATTAAAGATGTAATACAACATCTCTTTACTTGTTTTTCATATTTGAGCCTGCCAAAAGCTTTGAAAACTGACAATGCTCCTGCTTACACTTCTAAGTCTTTTCAGGAATTTTGTATAAAGTTTCAAATTAAACATAATACTGTCATCCCTTATAATCCCCAGGGACAGGCCATTGTTGAAAGAGCACATCAAACATTAAAAATCCAAATTCAAAAACTAAAAGAAGGGGAGTTTAAGTATAGCTGTCCCCATCAAATCTTGCAACATGCTCTTTTTGTAATAAATATTTGCTCTTTTTGTAATAAATATTCTAAATACTGATCTGGCTGGAACTACTGCAATGCTTCGTCATTGGTGCCTGGAGCAATTAAATGCAAAACCATTAGTTAAATGGAAGGACCTCCTCTCAGGACAATGGAAGGGTCCTGACCCATTATTAACTAGCGGTGGAGGATGTGCTTGTATTTTTCCACAGGATGCAGATTCTCCAATTTACATCCGGGACAGGCTGATTCGACATATTGCAGTCCCCCAGACATCCAGTTCCCCCACTGCTTCGATCACAAAAGAGGAGCCCGCCAGAAGGGGAGGCAAGATAAACATCGAGATCCTGGCGACACTGACGGGGCTGCTGCAGTGCGAACTCCAACCAGAAAATAATTCTACTTATTCTGTTTTGGCTTGTCTACCCTCTCCTTATGTTTTTCTCTTTACCAATGATTCTGGAAAACTTAATGTACATGTGACTTTCACTGGTGGAACCAATGCAGTGACTTGTGAACAATGCATGCTCTCATCTTGTTTAAACCCTCAATATAATGTTTGCTCCTTTGTAATGTTACAATGTCCACCTTATCTTATGATGTAACCACTTATTGATATAACTATAGTCTTGCTGTGTTACAACAACTACAAGATTTAATGTGATCGCGACGATTTGTGGGCTTATGTATTTTAGGAATATCAGCTTTGATAGCAGCAATTACTTCTGTTACTGCTGCAGCAATATCATTGACTCAACAGGTGCATACTGCCCAATATGTTGATACTATGTCTAAAAACGTCTCTTTAACTCTAGCAACACAGGAAGTTATAGATAGAAAGTTGGAGATGAGAGTAGATGCCTTGAAAGAGGCAATAATGCATATTGGGACTGAGTTACAGGCTTTAAAAGTGAAAATGGCTCTGTCTTGCCACGCTGATTACCGGTGGATATGCATGACATCTTTAAAGGTAAACGAGACAGATTATAAATGGGAAAAAAATTACAAATCATATTTCAGGTGTTTGGAACAGCTCTGACATTGGCCTGGACTTAGGGAAACTTCATAATCAAATACAGACCCTGGAACACTCTCGACTGGATTTTACCGCCGCTGGAGCAGCTAATGACTTATTTCACACCTTCTCTAACTTTATTTCTGGAAAAAACATTCTGTCTAATATCTTTAGTTCTAATTTTGCTTCTCATAATCATTCTTCCTTGTATTGTCAGGATTCTTCAGCAGAACATTCAAAAGCTCGCGACTGAGCTGCATCTGGCTGTTTTAAGAAATAAAAAAGGGGGAGATGCCGGGAGCTGGCATATTGCATATTGAGTGCATATTGCATATTACATATTGAGTGCAGCACTTTCCACAGCATCATCTTTCAGGATCTGGAATAGCTCAACTGGAATTCTATCACTGCTGGGAGCCAGCGTGAGGAACTCCGCCCATGACAAAGGTCATGAGGAAGGAGGCTCGGCATACGCAAAGGCGGGATCAAGCTTCAGGAGTCCCCCTGGAAATTCTCGAGCATCTACCCCCAAAACCAGAGTCTGCCTACTTTCTGCTTTGTGCTTTCACCTACACCTCTGACTTTATGGGGGGCTGTCCTCCACTACCTCTCTCTGAAAAAAGAGTTAGCTTACAGTTCCAGTTAATAATTCCGGGGTGTGACAGTGTTTAACCTACAAACTCCTTTGGAAATCCTCTAGCCTGCCTGAATAGGTTTTTCCGGCCACATGTGATTGTTCAGAGCCTCCCAACTGTGAGAGGCAGGAGATGTTCTAAACTGTCTAAACGCAGATTCTTTTGAGTAGTTAAAAGATTGATTAGAAATTGTATTGGTGAAGGGATTTTCACTTGTTGGGCCAATGTTTGCTGCTAAGTTTCCATATCCCTTACCTGCTGTGTCCCTGGCAGTGTATTGATTAATATAATTGGTGTAAGTAGTAGCTTTAATGTTTGTAACCTGGGACCCTTGAGTTAATTCTTTTTCTTGTTATAGCCCACCACACCTTTGCTCTGTAGGAATGCAACTTTATCTAATGCTTTTGGAGGGTGGCTCCTGACCAGTCACCTTTAGAGAAAAATAAGTTTTCTGAAGAAAGGGTCTTAAAATGTTAACAGGCCTCTGGGCCAGAAGATGATGCAAATCACCTAAGCTTTTGTATATGGTAAGTTTGCAGGAAGAAAGCCTGGCTTGCTGCATGACTCTACCCCTTCCCCCATTATCCTCTACGCATAACTTAAGGTATAAAAACTACTTTGGAAAATAAAGTGCGGGCCTTGTTCTCCGAAACTTGGTCTCACCATGTCGTTCTTTCTCTTACCTTCTGGCTGAATTATTCAGCCTCTTTTCTCCACTGAATTTCCTCACTGAGCTATCCTCATTCTATTACTCTTTATATCTTTGATAAATATTTAAATAAACAGGTCACCTATGCCATCTCTCCTTCGAATACTCTGGATCAGCCGGGGCTGGACCCCGGCAAAAGAGCCTCAATGAAAGTGAAAGAGGAGAGTGAAAAATTTGACTTAAAAGCTCAACATTCAGAAAACTAAGATCATGGCAACTGGTCCCATCACTTCATGGCAAATAGATGGGGAAACAGTGGAAACAGTGGCAGACTTTATTTTTTGGAGCTCCAAAATCACTGCAGATGGTGACTGCAGCCATGAAATTTAAAGATGCTTACTCCTTGGAAGAAAAGCTATGACCAACCTAGACAGCATATTAAAAAGCAGAGACATTACTTTGCCAATGAAGATCCAAATAGTCATAGCTATGGTTTTTCCAGTAGTCATGTATGGATGTGAGAGCTGGACCATAAAGAAAGTTGAGCACCAAAGAATTGGTGCTTTTGAACTGTGGTGTTGGAGAAGACTCTTGAGAGTCCCTTGGACAACAAGGAGATCCAACCAATTCATCCTAAAGGAAATCAGTCCTGAATATTCATTGGAAGGACTGATACTGAAGCTGAAACTCCAATACTTTTGCCACCTGATGTGAAGAACTGACTCATTTGAAAAGACCCTGATGCTGAAAAAGATTGAAGGCAGGAGAAGAAGGGGACGACAGAGGATGAGATAGTTGGATGGCATCACAAACACTCAACGGACATGAGTTGAGTCATCTCCAAGAGTTAGTGATGGACGGGGAGGCCTGGCATGCTGCAGTCCAATGGGCCACAAAGAGTCGGACATGACTCAATGACTGAACTGACTGACTGACCCACTTTTAACATCAAATGCTTTATGACACCTATCTTATAACCAGTAATTGAAAATTACAGAAAGTATAACATACCTATATACTAATGAAAATACAGCAGGATGCTCCAATGAAACATGAAAGAGAAATTGAAGTAAATTAATATTAATGAAATATGAATTTTAAGATGTAAATGGTCAATCACATTATTCCTATAAGGGGAGTAACTTAAATAAAGCAGTTACAAGTCTATACTCACTTATATGTTTTTAAAGCAGGAATAAAAAAAACCATGAATGGTTTTCACATTAATGATGTCATTCTCCACCAAGATAAACTATTAATCACCTAACAAAGTATTGTAACAACTTTTCCTTGAGTTACCTCCTCATGATATTTAAGTGAATATTAAACATGCAAAAATATACTGTTTACAAATTTAATGAAATTAAGACCTAGACTTAAATAATTATAAACAGATTTTTCAGCTATATAAATCGTCAACCAGACATGGATATATGACATTTTTTCCTTGTGGTTGATATCTCTGTAATTTGTCCAGAAGACTTTTACTTTATCTTCCCTCTTCCCTCTTTCTCTCCTCCCATCCCACACTAAATGCTATTATTTCCCTGTCCTAGGGAAGAGTAGCATCTAAGTGAGGAATGAGGTCCTTTCAAAACCATATGACTGTAATATAAGAAATACTCCTGACTCTCCTTTCCAGCTGTGTTGCCCTCTACATTTTCATGGTACTCTGTACTTATGATAGCTTTCATTGTATAAGCTATGGGTCACTTATCCGCTTATCAGTATTTCTACAGACTGAGCTCCAAGTATCAGGAACAATGTCTTTTTCAATATTATAGTCCTAGTATCTAGCACAATGCCTGCTTCCTTTGTTTTGTTGGGGTTTTTTCCTACTTTATTTTTATTGGAGTATAATTGTTTTTCGATGCTGTGTTCGTCTCTGCTGTACAATGAAGCGAATCAGCTGTATGTGTCCATATATCCCCTCCTTCTTAGATCTCCATCCCACCCCACTCCATCCCACACATGTGATCATAAGAGAGCACCAAGCTGAGCTCCCTGTGCTTTATAGCAAGTTCCCATTAGCTATCTATTTTATACATGGTAGTATATATATGTCAATCCCAATCTCCCAATTTATCACATCCTGCCCCCGTGTCCATATATCCATTTCCTACATCTGCATCTCTATTCTTGCCCTGGAAATGGTTTCATCTGTACCATTTTTCTAAAATATTTTCATTTATATATGATATTTGTTTTTCTCTTTCTGACTTACTTTACTCTGTATGACAGACTCTAGGTCCAACTTCATCTCTACAAATGACCTAATTTTGTTACTAATATTATGCTAAGTAATATTCCTTTGTATATATGTACCACATCTTCTTTATTCATTCAAGTGTCTTTGAACATTTAGGTTGTTTCCATGTCTTGACTATTGTAAACAGAGTTACAATGAACATTGGGGTACATGTCTCCTTTTGAGTTACAGTTTTCTCAGGGTATGTGTCCAACGTGAGTTTGCTGGCTCATATGGTAGTTCTATGTTTAGCTTTTTAAGGAACCTCCATACTTCTCTCCACAGTGGCTGTATCAATTTACATTCCCATCAACAGTGCATGAGGGTTCCCTTTTCTCCACACCCTGTCCAGCATTTAGTGTTTGTAGATTTTTTGCTGATGGCCATTCTGATCAGTGTGAGGTGATACCTCATTGTAGTTTTGATTTGCATTTCTCTAATAATTACTGAGGAGAAGGCAACGATGTTGAGCATTTCATGTGCCTCTTGGCCATCTGTATGTGTTCTTAGGAGAAATGTTTGGGTCTTCCACCTATTTTTTAACTGGCTTGTTTGGTTTTGTTTTTTGTTTTTTTTGATTGAACTCTATAGTTGTTTGGGGGCTTCCCCAGTGACCTGGGGTAAAGAAGCCACCGGCAGTGCAGAAGCTGCAGGAGACCTGGTTTTGATTCCTGGGTCAGGAAGATCCCCTGGAGGAGGGCATGGCAACCCATTCTAGTGTTCTTGCCTGTAGAATCCCATGGACTAAGAAGCCTGGTGGGCTACAGTTCATAGGGTCACAAGGAGTCAGACATGACTGAAGTGACTTAGCCTGCATTCATGAGCTGTTTGTATATTTTGGAGATTAATCCTTTGTCCATTTCTTCATTTGCAAGTATTTTCTCCCATTCTTAACAATCAAAAAATGTCAGCTGACTTATTGGAAAATGTAATGAATAAGAAGCAAATAGAACATGTTTTAGAAATGAAGGGCTTCCTAAACTAGCTCATCTTATTGAAGATCTTGAGTTCATCTTTGTAGACATGTAGACACAGAACATTAACTTTGTTCCTGTGCCCAACATTGTCAGAGCTCCAGCAATTCATTTACATTAACTAAGTCCAAGATAAGCTCATTTAAAAGAAGGAACACTTTTATCTATTTACAATAGAGATGCCAACTTGGCTGTACACTCATGCTCTCAACACATGGCATTTGGCCCTGCAGAGGAATCTACCGAAGAAGCCAGATTACTCAATAAAATCTGTACAGGAGAAATCAACTGTTTGGGTTTAAGGGCTTGAATCATTAACTGTTTGGGCTTAGGGGCTTGGGTCATTCTGATGAATCAAGCCTTTGAAGATAGAGTAATAGGAGTACTGTTACATTTCTCTGGTCTTATTAGGACTACAAGACAGAGTATTTATTTTCTCTGAAGTTATTAAGAAAAAGTTTCATGTGCTGTTAACACAACTCTTCAAACTATTATAAACTTTCTTTTTATTTTTGACATAGTTACATAGTGTATACTTTTGTGGAGTTTTATTCTTTTGCATGTAGCCCTTCAGTTTTTCAAACACCATTTTTTGAAGAAGCTATCTTTCCCCATTGTATATTCTTGCCTCTTTTATCATAAATTAAGTGACATATGAGTGTGGACTTATCTGTGGATGTTCTAGTCTGTTTCATGAACTCTGTATCTGTTTTGGGGCCAGTGCCATACTGTTTTGAGAATCGCAGCTTTGTCATGTATTTTGAAAATGGGGCAACATTGTTCTTCTTTCTTAAGGCTGCTTTGGTTATTTGAGGTCTTTTTTGGTTCCATACATGTTTTAAGATTTATTCTAGTTCTGTGGGAAAATGCCTTGAGTATTTTCACCGGTACTGCTTTGGATCTTTAGATTGCCTTGGATAGTATTGTCATTTTGACAATATTGACTCTTCTAATCTAAGAACACCATATATCTTTCCATCTGCTTGTGTCATCTTCAGTTTCTTTAATCAATGTTTTCTAGTTTTCAGAGTATGAGTCTTTTGCTCCCTACATGTGTGTGTGCTAAGTCACTTCAATTGTGTTGAACTCTTTGCAACCCCATGGACGGTAGTTGTCTGGCACCCCGTCCATGGGATTTTCCAGGCAAGAATACTGGAGTGGGTTGTCATACCCTCCTCCAGGGAATCTTCCCAACCCAGAGATCAAACCCAAGTCTCCTGTACCTCCTGAATTGCAGGTGGATTCTTTACCACTGAGCCACCAGGGAAGCCCTTAACCTCCTTGGTATTTTACTCTTTTTAATGCGATGGTAAATGGGATTGTTTTGTTAATATCTCTTTCTGATCTTTTGCTGTTGGTATACAGAAATGAAACATGAAAGATGATTTTTTGCAACACTTTGTAGTAGCAAAAAGTGAATATGGTATTATTGAATGTACATTAAGACAGTATAAACCATGGTATATATTAAACAATATCCACAATCCAGGAAGTTTTACTATGTTTATTTTATATCCTTTATTTACCTTCAGATTATATATATATGTGTGTGTGTGTGTGTGTGTGTGTGGAATATATAAACACACGTACATATACAAGAAGGGACTATGATTTATATATATATTAAATGAACAGTCTGAGCAATCACAGCAAATTAATACCAGAATTACTTTTAATTCAATCTTATTTGAAACAAGGTTGTTTGAATGAGGCACACTATTGAAATGTCAGTGATGAATTAGTGGAGATGGCTAGTTATGAGGTGAGAAGAAGTGGGAAATTTTTTCCTATGAAATTGAATGTGTACATCTTGTTGGCAAATATACCTGGGTTACTCTAGTGATAATCATAATTTGTCTCTTTTTCCTCTAAAGTCATTTAGTCATAATGAGAAGTCACCATGGGAAAGAAGTTAGAAACATCTATTCCTGCCACATGGCTATTTCACGTCCAGTTCACACTTCTGAACTCATGAGAGTCTCTCATTTCAGATGATGTAGAAAGAGGAAGGGAAAAAATCTCTCCACATTGCCTGCATACCTGTTAGTTTTGCATATTACACTGGCAAAAACTGGAAATAGACTCCCATAATCTTCAAGTACAGACCTGATGGAAAATGGAAGGGGAGGAATATTCCAGTGGAAAGAACTTTAAATAATGCATCTGCTTCTTCACTTTGCTTAGATGGCCATAGGTACAGATATACACTACCTCAATGTCAGTAGTCAGAGACTTAAAAAGGACATCAGTGGTGAAGATGACTTGGGGGATATCAAGCAAATATTTCAGCAACTTAATTTTCCTCTAACCAAAGCTGATCTGAATATTACTTCTGCTGAATCAGTTCAGCGCATTTGCTGAGTCGTATCTGACTCTTTGCAACCCAATGGGTTGCAGCATGCCAGGCCTCCCTGTCCTTCACCAACTCCTAGAACTTGCTCAAAATCAAATCCAGCGAGTCAGTCATGCCATCCAACCATCTCATCCTCTGTCATCCCTGGCTCAGCCTGCCTTCAATCTTTCCCAGTATTAGGGTAGTTTTCCAGTGAGTTGGTTCTTTGCATCACATAGCCAAAGTATTGGAGTTTCAGCTTCAGCATCAGTCTTTCCAATGAATATTCAGGACTGATTTCCTTTAAGATGGAATGGTTGGATCTCCTATCAGTCCAAGGGACTCTCAAGAGTCTTCTCCAACACCACAGTTCAAAAGCATCAATTCTTCGGTGCTCAGCTTTCTTCATAGTGCTCACATCCATACATGACTGCTGGAAAAACCATAACACTGACTATATGGACCCTTGTCAGCAAAGCAATATCTGTGCTTCTTGATATGCTGTCTAGGTTGGTGATAGCTTTTCTTCCAAGGAGCTTTTCTTCCATGTGTATCTTTTAATTTCATGGCTGCAATCATCATCGGCAGTGGTTTCGGAGCCCAAGAAAATAAAGTCTGTCACTATTTCCATTGTTTCCCCATCTATTTGCCATGAAGTGATGGGAACAGATGCCATGATCTTAGTTTTTTGAATGTTGAGCTCTAAGCCAGCTTTTTCACTCTGCTCTTTCCCTTTCATCAAGAGGCTCTTTAGATCCTCTTCACTTTCTGCCATAAGGGTGGTATCATCCGTATATTTGAGGTTATTGATATTTCTCCCAGCAATTTTGGCTCTAGATTGTGCTTCATCCAGCCCAGCATTTCGCATGGTGTACTCTACATAGAAGTTAAATAAGCAGGGTGACAATTTACAGCCTTGACATACTCCTTTCCCAACTTGGAACCAGTCTGTTGTTCCATGTCTGGTTCTAACTGTTGCTTCTTGACCTTCATAGAGATTTCTCAGGAGGCAGGTAAGGTGGTCTGCTGAATGCTCAACCAGAAAATAAGCAGACATTTATAAGCCCCGAACAGGGTACTACACCCTCACAGTATCACCAGACTTCCTGCTAGCCGGTGAATTGCAGTAGCTTCCTTCCATCATAGGAGGTGCAAGAGTTTATACTCATTGAAAATAGAACCACATTCTGTTAAGTGCATTTGCTTTCCCCAGTTAAAATCTTCTGCCAATACCATCTTTGTAGTTTTGTGTAATGCCCTAATTATTAGTATAACAGTTCACTTTGCATTGTTTCTGATAAAGGTGTTTTTTTTACTGGTAAATATCCAAGGGATTCACTGTCTTCACCATAAGAAACAAACATGATATAACTGTAAAAGAGCTTATATCCCATTTAAACCTTATCTCCAAGGCGATATCCTAGGCAGCACATAATATAATATAAATCAATTTTATTAAGTGGTGACTTTTCTTTCATTAGAATTCTCAGCCTGTGAACCAAGTGATAGAGAATGCAAGTGATTAACTTTTAACTTAAGCGCTTAACGTCTCCTCTAATGGGCTACACACATACATTTTTCTCTTCTCATGCCTTCAGTTTTGTGCTCTGTTGATTTAAATGTTGTAGGTCTCAAGCTCTATAGAACCAAAAGAAGTACTGCTATTCAGTAATTTTGGACTCTTATATTTCTTAATCACCAAAAAAAAAAGTGTATTGTTGTATTTCCTAGGTGACTGATATTCATCGTCCAGGGGAGTTAGGATTGCTGCTACAAGGAACGAGGAGAAATGTGTCTGTTTTCCAGGTGACTATCTAGGTATCTTTTTAGTACTTTTAAAACTAGTGGCAATAATTAATAGGAGAGTTCTGCAAGCCAATACTACTACAGTAGAGACACTTCAAGAATACAAGGTTGAGATATTCCCAGTTATACAACCAAGACCAGAATTTGAATGAGTATGGAAAAAGCAAATTTTAACTTTCCCATGACTAGTTTCAATAATGCTACTATAAAAACTAGGCATATTTTTCCTTGTTAGATTATTTATATATTTTTGTATTTTAATTGGTTTCTCCCGGGTTCCATCTCCTATTATTTCTTGGAAGTTTGACCTGAAATACTAGTCGTTGTGTCACAGAATGTCAAAGGAGGAATTTTAATGAACTGGAAGGGGAGTGATCTTTAACCAACCATAGACGGGTATAGAAACTGAATGACAAAACTTGGATTTCCCACCATCTGGAGAGTGGAATAACCCAATTCTTTTGTAAGAGGGTTGTTGCCATCATGTTTGATCATGAAGCTGTTTTTATAGGTATTTGAAAGGATAGGAGGATGTTACATATGCTGAACTGACAAATATATGGACTGTACAAATGTGTTGCATATTGTTGATTCATCATCTTTATCCCTTAAACTGGCAGGGAACTACATCTCCTTAATTTTCTTGTTAGGAGAGTTCAGGGTTTGATCACCACAAGAAGTAACATGTAGTTTTTGTAATGTGGAAGAGAAGAGACCCTTATTCTTCTCTGACAACTGTGGCCAGACATTTGGGAAGTTTGCAGTGAAGGTCTGCATCAGAATTCTCTGATAAAAAACCTATTTCAATATCAAAGATACTTTAAGTCATAGGTGGCATTTTTATATTTGTAGCCTCCTGAGCAAGACACCTGAGGTTGCGCTTTAGGGTCCAGGAAGAGGGCCACACCCTAACCCATAAAACCTGTGGATATATTTATTACCTCAAATTATACAGAAATTAAGGTTGCAGATGGAATTAAGTGTACAGACATTCAGATGGGTAGATTATACTGACTTATTCTTGTGAGTCAAGTCTAAGCACATGAGCCTTTAAAATCAGAGAACCTTTTCTGGCTAGGTTAGAGAGAAGTGAGGACAGAAGAAGGATCAGAGAGATACATGCACCTTGAAAAGGACTCTACCTGCAATTCCTGCATTTGAAAATGTTGGACACACTATTAAAGAAATGATATTGAAATAGTCAGATATTTGCTCTTATAAGTCAAGTCACATGACTGTAAAAACTACTAATTAAGCCTGATAAATTAGTAGTTTCCTAACAAATGAAATATCATGAGAAGCATTGCCTTTAGTGACATCATTTTCCAGCACGATAAAAATATACAATTCTGAGTTGTATGCACATTTTTTCCTTTGGAACATGAGGTCATTATACTTTTGGAAAACTAAGGTCGTATTTAAAGTACAGGGGGCTTCCCTGGTGATCCAGTGGAAGTCTGGACCAAGAATCAGCCTTGCAATGCATAGGGCACCAGTTCGATCCCTGGTCCAGGAAGATTCCACATGCCAGGAAGCAACTAAGCCCATGCCCCACAACAGCTGAGCCCCTGGTTTAGAACCCAGGAACCCTAACTACTGAGCCCATGTGCTACAACTGTTGAAGCCTGCAGACCTAGAGCCTGTGTTCCCCAACAAGAGTAGTCACTACAATGAGAAGCCCGCACACAACAATGAAGAGTAGCTGCCACCGGCTGCAACTACAGAAAGCCCACATGCCAGCAATGAAGACCCACCACAGCCAAAAAGTAAAATAAATAAGTAAATAAATCCTTTAAAAAAGTAAAGTGCAAAAATGTTTTATATAGAGAGATAATTACTCTCTAGACTCAGGAAACATGGAAAAGAAATCAAAAGAAATATAAAATAAAAATGCATTTTAGTATGTCAATGTTGAAGCAAATCACACCACTTATTTAAGTAAAATCATTGAAACATGACAGCTATAAATGCAGACCCATATACATATATATGTATATTATATATGTTTTTACTAGAAGTAAAAATGCCATTAATGACTTTTCTATCCATGATTTCTGTTTTTTAACATTATAAAAACCCCACCACTCAACACAATATTGAAGCAACCCTCTCTTAAATTACCTCATAGTGGCATATATAGAAAATTAAATGAATATTTAATGTACAACAGATCATTTCTCCTTAATAGGATTAAGACCTAGGCTTATCCAGTGTTGAAAACAGTATTGAGGTTCCTCGGGACACTGAAAATAGAATCACTATATAATCCAGCAGTCCTGCTCCTGGGCCAAAGCTACAATTCAAAAAGATATATGCACCCCTCTGTTCATAGCAGCACTATTCACAATAGTCAAAGCATGGAAACAACTCAAATAAAGAAGATTTGGTACATATATACTATAGGATACTACTCAGTCATACAAAAGAATGAAATAATTCTATTTTAAGCAACATGGATGCACCCAGAGATTATCATACCAAGTTAAATGAGAAAAAAAACAAATATCATACAATATCACTTATACATGGAATCTAAAGTATCACACAAATGAACCTAGCTATGAAATAGAAGCAGAATCACAGACATAGAGAAGAAACTGGTGGTTGCCTAAGGGGAAGGAAGTGTTTAGGGGAGAGATGGAGCAGGAGTTTGAAGTTAGCAGATGCAAGGCTTTTACATATAGCACGGATAAACAACAAGGTCCTACTGTATAGCACAGAAAGAACCATATTCAATATCCAATGATAAACCAAAATGCAAAAGAATATATATATATATGTGTATGTGTATATGTATAAATGAATCACATTGCTATACAGAAATAATTAACAAAACATTGTGAATCAACTATACTTCAATTTTAAAAAAAGAGCTAGGCTCAGAAACTGCTTATTTTCCACTACGTGAGTGCTTAGCTGAGTATGGGTATGGATCATTTTTCTTTGTGTAGATTTCTCGCTATCTCTCTGGAAGTCTCTCACCCTTCCTTCCCTCTGTACTACATGACATGAGCATCCCAGCCTAGGCAAGAGCAGCACCCTCAGCAAGGACCCCTTCCTTTCAAGTTTGTGTAGCTAAAAATTGGGAATTAGTTCTTGCCTTTCCTTTCCTACTAAAATGCTTTTACTCTGTGTTCTCAGAAGACCCCAAACTCACAAGTATGTAAGCATTTACAACATGAGCCTTGTTCATTTATCTACTTTCTTCAACGGGACATAGCACCACCATCGAACAAGCTATGTCTTGTTCAATGTTTTGTTCCTAGACCCTTACACAATACCTGGCTCATAATATAGACACTCAATAAATTTTTGTTCCATTACTGGAAAATTGAATAGATGGAACCATTTAAGAAGCCATAGATGGAATGGCCTTGACCACAAAGGAAGTGACCTTGTCCACAGGTAAAATTTCCTCAGTCCTTGCCCAGGATCTGCTGTTCCTTTTCATGAACAAAAAGTTTACTTTGTTTTTATGCCCAACATTGATGGCACTTACATACTTGGTTCACATTAATCAGCCAAACAAAACAAAATAAAATTTTATTTTAAACACAGGACTGATTTATATATTTATGATAGGCAAACATGGCTGTGCATTCATGCTCTTAAGATGGGAACTTTTGTCCCTGCAGAGGACTCTCCAAAAGAAGTCAAATCCCATGGACACAAAACCTGGGCAAGTAAACAATTGAACCCACAGGCTAGTATCATTAAGCTAGGATATTCTGATGTAATCTTATTTCCTTAATGATCAGTTTATAAGCATATGACATTTCTCTCTGGCCTATTTAGAACAGGAGACATACTGATTACTTTTTTCAAAATTATTCTATGTACAATTTCATCTTCTATTAAGACAATCCTTCAAACTTCTATAGGCTTTCTTTTCATTTTTGGCAAATTTTAATAAATTACTTATTGTATAATTTTGAGGTGGTGGAACTTTCCAAAATTTTAGGATGACCTCCCGAAATAGAGATCTGATGTATATGAGTTGTTTATCATTGAGTTTAAAAGTCTTTTGCTAATGTCACTAATCTTATATGATCAAAGCTGTCTACTAAATCAGCAAACGTTTCTTGACAACTAGCAATTGGTGAGACACTCCACTGTGCTTTCATTTTTTTTTTTTTACATTCTCCTAGCATTAGATTCCAATGATATTGATACAGTCTCCTCCAAGAACTTGAGTGATTTTCACATTGTGAACTCTGGACTGAAGACCTCAGCATTTTTGTCATATGTATCCCAGGGGAGGCCTTATTTTCTTTAGTTTTACTCATTTAGGCAAAATATTGTTTTACAAAGTTATTCAGACAATTTCTTTTCAATCTCACACTTTTCAGTGTTTGTGACATACAGATAGGTTTGTTAGAGTCCACATTTCATCTTCTTATAGTATATCCTACAAGACCTTTTAGAACTAACACCCAAAAAAGATGTCCTTTTCATTATAGGGGGCTGGAATGCAAAAGTAGGAAGTCAAGAAACACCTGGATTAACAGGCAAATTTGGCCTTGGAATACAGAATGAAGCAGGGCAAAGACTAATAGAATTTTGCCAAGAAAATGCACTGGTCATAACAAACACCCTCTGCCAACAACACAAGAGAAGACTCTACACATGGACATCACCAGATGGTCAACACCGAAATCAGGTTGATTATGTTCTTTGCAGCCAAAGATGGAGAAGCTCTATACAGTCAGCAAAAACAAGACCAGGAGTTGACTGTGGCTCAGATCATGAACTCCTTATTGCCAAATTCAGACTGAAATTGAAGAAAGTAGGGACAACCACTTGACCATTCAGGTATGATCTAAATCAAATCCCTTATGATTATACAGTGGAAGTGAGAAATAGATTTAAGGGCCTTAGATCTGATAGATAGAGTGCCTGATGAACTATGGAATGAGGTTCATGACATTGTACAGGAGACACGGATCAAGACCATTCCCATGGAAAAGAAATGCAAAAAAGGAAAATGGCTGTCTGGGGAGGCCTTACAAATAGCTGTGAAAAGAAGAGAAGTGAAAAGCAAAGGAGAAAAGGAAAGATATAAACATCTGAATGCAGAGTTCCAAAGAATAGCAAGAAGAGATAAGAAAGCCTTCTTCAGCAATCAATGCAAAGAAATAGAGGAAAACAACAGAACAACAGAATGGGAAAAGCTAAGGATCTCTTCAAGAAAATCAGAGATACCAAAGGAACATTTCATGCAAAGATGAGCTCGATAAAAGACAGAAATGGTATGGACCTAACAGAAGCAGAAGATATTAAAAAGAGATGGCAAGAATACACAGAAGAACTGTACAAAAAAGATCTTCACGACCCAGATAATCACGATGGTGTGATCACTGACCTAGAGCCAGACATCCTGGAATGTGAAGTCAAGTGGGCCTTAGAAAGCATCACTACGAACAAAGCTAGTGGAGGTGATGGAATTCCAGTTGAGCTATTCCAAATCCTGAAAGATGATGCTGTGAAAGTGCTGCACTCAATATGCCAGCAAATTTGGAGAACTCAGCAGTGGCCACAGGACTGAAAAAGGTCAGTTTTCATTTGAATCCCAAAGAAAGGCAATGCCAAAGAATGCTCAAACTACCACACAATTGCACTCATCTCACACGCTAGGAAAGTAATGCTCAAAATTCTCCAAGCCAGGCTTAAGCAATATGTGAACCGTGAACTTCCTGATGTTCAAGCTGGTTTTAGAAAAGGCAGAGGAACCAGAGATCAAATTGCCAACATCCTCTGGATCATAGAAAAAGCAAGAGAGTTCCAGAAAAACATCTATTTCTGCTTTATTGACTATGCCAAAGCCTTTGACTGTGTGGATCACAATAAACTGTGGAAAATTCTGAAAGAGATGGGAATACCAGACCACCTGATCTGCCTCTTGAGAAACCTGTATGCAGGTCAGGAAGCAACAGTTCGAACTGGACATGGAACAACAAACTGGTTCCAAATAGGAAAAGAAGTTCGTCAAGGCTGTATATTGTCACCCTGTTTATTTAACTTATATGCAGAGTACATTATGAGAAATGCTGGACTGGAAGAAACACAAACCGGAATCAAGATTGCCGGGAGAAATATCAATAACCTCAGATATGCAGATAACACCACCCTTATGGCAGAAAGTGAAGAGGAACTCAAAAGCCTCTTGATGAAAGTGAAAGTGGAGAGTGAAAAAGTTGGCTTAAAACTCAACATTTAGAAAATGAAGATCATGGCATCCGGTCCCATCACTTCATGGGAAATAGATGGGGAAACAGTGGAAACAGTGTCAGACTTTATTTTTCTGGGCTCCAAAATCACTGCAGATGGTGACTGCAGCCATGAAATTAAAAGGTGCTTACTCCTTGGAAGGAAAGTTATGACCAACCTAGATAGCATATTAAAAAGCAGAGACATTACTTTGCCGACAAAGGTCCATCTAGTCATGGAAGTGAGAGTTGGACTGTGAAGAAAGCTGAGTGCTGAAGAATTGATGCTTTTGAACTGTGGTGTTGGAGAAGACTCTTGAGAGTCCCTTGGACTGCAAGGAGATCCAACCAGTCCATTCTGAAGGAGATCAGCCCTGGGATTTCTTTGGAGGGAATGATGCTAAGGCTGAAACTCCAGTCCTTTGGCCACCTCATGCGAAGAGTTGACTCATTGGAAAAGACTCTGATACTGGGAGGGATTGAGGGCAGGAGGAGAAGGGGACAACAGAGGATGAGATGGCTGGATGGCATCACTGACTCGATGGACGTGAGTCTCAGTGAACTCCGGGAGTTGGTGATGGACAGGAAGGCCTGGTGTGCTGCGATTCATGGGGTCACAAAAAGTCGGACACGACTGGGCGACTGATCTGATGTGGTCTGATAGTATATCCTATCAAAATGTTATAGAATTTGCATACAGGGAAATCCACTGTTTCTTGTATACAGATCTATGGATGTTGACAAATGCATAGAGTCGTATCCCTAGCACATTCCCCAATGGCTCAAGTGATAAAGAATCTGCCTGCAGTTCAGGAGACACAGGAAATTCAGGTTTGATCCTTGGGTCGGGAAGATCCCCTGGAGGAGGGCACAGCAGCCCACTTCAGTATTCTTACCTGGAAAATCCCATGGAGAGAGGAGCCTGGTGGGCTACAGTCCAGAGGATTACAAAGAGTCAGGCATGGCTGAGCACGCACACATGTGTTCCCAGCACCATAGTATCACATACAACAATTCTGTCACAGAAATATTTACCCCTTCTTACTACCCTTTGGTACTCAACCTTTTCTCCAGACCCAGTTACTGGCAATGACAAATGTGGTTTTCATCCCATATTTTTGTCTTTTCCATAATTTCATATGAAGAGTATCACACCCCATGTTGCTCTTGAATTTTTTTTGTTTAACAAATGCACTTGACCCTTTTTTGTTTCCTGTATCAATAATTTGTTCCTTTTTATGATCGACTAGAGTTCCATTATGATAAACTATGCACTCTAGTTTATCCATTCACCTGTGCAACAACTTCTGGATTGTTTTCCATTTTTAGTTTATTTTGTGTGTGTGTGTGTTAGTTACTCAGTCGTGTCTGACTCTTTGTGACCCCCATGGACATAGCCCACCAGGCTGCTCTGTCCTTGGGATTCTCCAGGCAAGAATAATGGAGTGGGTAACCCTTCCCTTCTCCAGGGGATTTTTCTGACCCAGGGATCAAACCTGGGTCTTCTACACCACAGGCAGACTCTTTACTATCTGAGTCACCAGTGAAGCCTAGTTTTATTTTAGCGACTATTAAAGTTACTATTGATGTACAAAGATCTGTATAGTCAAAGCTATGGTTTTTTCAGTAGTAATGTATGGATATGAAAGTTGGACCATAAAGAAGGCTGAACACTAAGGAATTGATGCTTTTGAACTGTGGTGTTGGAAAAGACTCTTGAGAGTCCCTGGGACCGCAAGGAGATCAAACCAGTCGATCCTAAAGGAAATCAATCCTCAATATTATTAGAAGGCCTGACACTGAAGCTGAAATGCCAGTATTTTGGCCACCTGATGCAAAGAGCCAACTCATTAGAAAAGACCCTGATGCTGGGAAAGATTGAGGGCAGGAGAAGGGGATGACAGAAGATGAGATGGTTGGATGGCATCACCGACTCAATGGACATGAGTTTGAGCAAGCTCTAGAAGATGGTGAAGGACAAGGAAGCCTGGCATGCTGCAGTCCATGGGGTCACAAAGAGTTGAACATGATTGAGCGACTGAACAACAGCAATAAAAATTGATGTACAGGAAAGATATTTTTTTTTTGAAGTAAAATTTCAAATCACTTGGGGAAGTATCTAGATAAAAAAATATCACTTGAGTCATATGTAAACCTATGTTTAACTTTATAAGACATAAACAAACTATTTTCCAACAAAGCTCTACTGTTTTGCATGTCCATTTGCAATAACTGAGAGTTTCTGTTGCTGCCCATCTGGCCAGCATTTATTAATATCAGTTTTTTTCCCTCAGTATTAACCATTGAAATAGGTGTGCTTTGGTATTTTATTGTGGTTTTAACTTACATTTTCCTGGTGACAAATTATATTGAACATCTTTTCATGTGTTTATTTGTCAATCATATATCTTTTTGATGAGGTATCTGTTCAAACCTTTTGTGTGTGTGTGTTAATTGCTCAGTCATGTCTGATTCTTTGCGACCCCATGGACTCCCAGGTTCCTCTGTCCATGGAATCCTCCAGGCAAGAATACTGGAGTGCCAGAGTCCAACTCCAGCAGCCAGGGATTCAACCTGAAGAGATGACAGTGTCGGCCAATGAGACAGCCTCTCAGTTTTCTATGGACTGCCTGTTTATTCCAAGTTTAAGATTCTCTTTTATACTTTTACAAAAAACATTAGGCCAGAGGTTTGACATTTTCAGTTCCCCCTCTCCCAGATTTATTATTTCCATAAATCATTGTTGCTCTTCAAACAGAGTTCCTGCTTCAGTGATTCTCTGGGAATCAGCCTTATCATCTATTATCTACCTCTTCTAATGTGTCCTATAGTTAACTTGTGATTACATTGTAGCTCATGCTACATTCCTCAATTTACTACTTATCTTCCTAAATCCTGTTTGCCCCTAACATCCTGAGCTCACTATCTCTTAAAAAGGCTTCTAGCTATAGTGTCTCTAAAAATTCCTAACTTCTATAAGCTATAGTAAAATGTGCTAACTTTACAACATTCCTTAAATCTTTAACTTCTAACTGTTCTAATTATTTCTAAGCCCTAAATTCAGTAAACGCCTTTGCCATAAACATTCTCCTCACAAATAGGCTTCAGATATCAATCTCTCCCATGGCCTCAAGCTACGGCCTATGTGTTCATCCTGGAACACTCTTTTGTAAAAGTCCTTGAACAAATGTCAAAAGTTAACTTTATGAATTATTTTCTGAACACAACTGCAGAAGGCTTTGTGCCTTCTCATGCTCCTCTTAAGAACAGTAAGCACCTTAACATTCCTTTTCAGTCAACTCAGCTGAGGAGAGGAAAGGACAAGTCAGAATTACAAGGCCTAACTCCTTCATCCTGGGATCCGGGCCTGCGGAATGAGGAGAGGGGGCTGGGGACCGTGCCTCCATTTTGTCACTAATGCCTAACGTGGCTCCCGACACTGGAGTGGGTTGCAATTTCCTTCTTCAGGGATCTTCTGGATCCATGGATTGAACCCAGGTCTCCTGCATTGGCAAGCAGATTCTTTACCACCTGAGCCCCCAGGGAAGCTCTTTTACCCATTTTTAATTGGGTGTATTGTTTTCTAAATCTTAAGTTTTACGAATTCCTTATGCATTCTAGATATAAGACCTACAGTAGCTACGTTATTTGCAGATACTTTCTGTTAGTGACTTTCCCTTTTATTCTCTTAACAGTGTCTTTTGCTGAGCAAGAAATTTGATTTTGGTAAATCTCTGTCTGTCTACCTATCTACATACATGTGCTTTTTTTTTCTTTTTTCAGATTGTGCTTTCAGTGTTATATCTCAAAACATCACTAAAATCAACATCATGGAGATTTTTTCCCTATGTTTTCTTCTGAAAGTTTTAGTTGTGCAGTTTATATTTTGTCAGTAATCCATTTTGAGCTAATTTTTATACAAACTGTGAGGCATAACCCAGGATTTATATTTTTGCATATGGATATCCATTTACTCTAAGCAACATTTCTTAAAAATATTCCAATTGAACTGCCTTTGCACCTTTGTCAAAAATAAATTGACAGTGTTTGTATCATCTATTTCTCAGTTCTCTGTTCTGTTCCATTGATCTATCCTTTCATTAATACTATACTGTCTTGATTACTCTAACTTTATAATGTCTTGAAATCAACTAGTCTTCCAACTTCATTCTTTTTTGGGGGGGGGGGGCGGGGGCATTTGTTTTAACTATTTGAGTTCTTTTGCCTTTCCATATAAATTTTATAATCCATATAAATTTTGAGCAATGTAAACATGGCTCATTCACATTTGCAAGAAGCTTGTTTTGAGACAAATGTGGGCTGCATCAACTGAATCTATGTTTCAAATTTAGGAGAATTTACATCTTGACTATTATTTAGTCTTAGGCTCAATAAACGTATCGCTTATTATCAATGACTTGGATTCATATTTTTGGTGATTGCTTCAGGGTTATAACATACATAATTAACTTATCCCAGTCAGCTTCCAAGTGATTTTTATACCATGGCATGTATAGTATAAGCATCTTAATATATGTCCATTTTCACCTTCTAGGATAATATATTTACCTTGTGTATAAGTTATGAACCTCATGGTACATTTTCACCATTTTTGTTCAAATAGCTGGTTATCTTTTCAGGGTTTTACATTTTAAGGAAAAAAGTTGTGTGTGTTTGTCCATGCAACTGCTATTTATTGTGTTCTTCTCACCTTTCTGCAGATCTACGTTTCCATAAGATTTGCTGTTTCTTCTGCCTAAGCATCCTTTAACATTTCCAGTGCTGTGGCTCTGAAGGTGACCAGTTCTTTAGCTTGGATATGTTTGAATGCTTCTTTATTTTATTTCTTTAAAAAATATTTTTGGTTATTATTTATTTATTTACTCTAGGTTATTATTTTTTTTATTTAAAGGTATTGCACTATGTTACTTGCATTGTGTGTGTGTGTGTGTATGAGAAGAAATCAGCTTATCTTTATTTTTTACATAATATGTTTTTAAGCCTCTCTGATATTAAGGTTTTACCTTAATCACTGGTTTTGAATTATTTAATTATGATATGCCTTGGTGTAGTTTTCTTCACGGTTATTTTAAATGGAGTTCATTCATCTTGTTGGATGTATGAGTTATCAGTTCAGTTCAGTTCAGTTGCTCAGTCATATCCAACTCTTTGTGATCCCATGAATTGAAGCACGCCAGGCCTCCCTGTCCATCAACACCTGTGTCCACCAACACCTGGAGTTCACTCAAACTCATGTTCATCAAGTCGGTGATGCCATCCAGCCATCTCATCCTCTGTCGTCCCCTTCTCCTCCTGCCCCCAATCCCTCCCAGCACCAGGGTCTTTTTCAATGACTCAACTCTTCGCATGAGGTGGCCAAAGTATTGGAGTTTCAGCTTCAGCGTCAGTCCTTCCAATGAACACCCAGGACTGATCTCCTTTAGGATGGACTGGTTGGATTGCCTTGCAGTCCAAGGGACTCTCAAGAGTCTTCTCCAACACCATAGTACAAAAGCATCAATTCTTTGGCGCTCAGCTTTTTTCACAGTCCAACTCTCACATCCATACATGACCACTGGAAAAACTATAGCCTTGACTAGACGGACCTTTGTTGGCAAGGTAATATCTCTGCTTTTTAATATGCTATCTACGCTGGTCATAACTTTCCTTCCAAGGAGTAAGCGTCTTTTAATTTCATGGCTGCAATCATCACCTGCGGTGATTTTGGAGCCCCCAAAAATAAAGTCTGACACTGTTTCCCCTGTTTCTCCATCTATTTCCCATGAAGTGATGGGACCAGATGCCATGATCTTAGCTTTCTCAATGTTGAGCTTTAAGCCAACTTTTTCACTCTCCACTTTCACTTTCATCAAGAGGCTTTTTAGTTCCTCTTCACTTTCTGCCATAAGGGTGGTGTCATCTGCATATCTGAGTTTATTGATATTTCTCCTGGCAACTTGATTCCAGCTTGTGCTTCCAGCCCAGCGTTTCTCATGATGTACTCTGCAGAGAAGTTAAATAAGCAGGGTGACAATATGCAGACTTGATGTACTCCTTTTCCTATTTGGAACCAGTCTGTTGTTCCATGTCCAGTTCTAATTGTTGCTTCCTGACCTGCATATCGGTTTCTCAAGAGGCAGGTCAGGTTGTCTGGTATTCCCATCTCTTTCAGAACTTTCCACTGTTTATTGTGATCCATACAGTCAAAGGCTTTGGCGTAGTCAATAAAGCAGAAATAGATGGTTTTCTGAAACTCTCTTGCTTTTTCGATGATCCAGCAGATGTTAGCAATTTGATCTCTTGTTCCTCTGCCTTTTCTAAAACCAACTTGAACACCTGGAAGTTCACAGTTCACGTAATGCTGAAGCCTGGCTTGGAGAATTTTGAGCATTACTTTACTAGTATGTGAGATGAGTGCAATTATGCGGTAGTTTGAGCATTTTTGGCATTGCCTTTCTTTGGGATTGGAATGAAAACTAATCTTTTTCAGTCCTGTGGCCACTGCTGCGTTTTCCAAATTTGCTGGCATATTGAGTGCAGCACTTTCACAGCATCATCTTTCAGGATTTGAAATAGCTCAACTGGAATTCCATCACCTCCACTAGCTTTGTTTGTAGTGATGCTTTCTAAGGCCCACTTGACTTCACATTCCAGGATGTCTGGCTCTAGGTCAGTGATCACACCATCGAGTTTATCTTGGTTGTGAAGATCTTTGTACGGTTCTTCTGTGTATTCTTGCCACCTCTTCTTAATATCATCTGCTTCTGTTAGGTCCATACTATTTCTGTCCTTTATCGAGCCCATCTTTGCATGAAATGTTCCCTTCGTGTCTCTAATTTTCTTGAAGAGATCTCTAGTCTTTCCCATTCTGTTGTTTTCCTCTATTTCTTTGCATTGACCACTGAGGAAGGCTTTCTTTTCTCTCCTTGCTATTCTTTGGAACTCTGAATTCAGATGCTTATATCTTTCCTTTTCTCCTTTGCTTTTTGCTTCTCTTCTTTTCACAGCTATTTGAAAGGCCTCCTCAGACAGCCATTTTGCCTTTTTGCATTTCTTTTCCATGGGAATGGTCTTGATCCCTGTCTCCTGTACAATGTCATGAACCTCGGTCCATAGTTCATCAGGCACTCTATCTATCAGATCTTGTCCTTTAAATCTATTTCTCACTTGCACTGTGTAATCTTAAGGAATTTGATTTAGGTCATACTGAATGGTCTAGTGGCTTTCCCCACTTTCTTCAATTTAAGTCTGAATTTGGCAATAAGGAGTTCATGATCTGAGCCACAGTCAGCTCCCGATCTTGTTTTTGCTGACTGTATAGAGCTTCTCCATCTTTGGCTGCAAAGAATATAATCAATCTGATTTTGGTGTTGACCATCTGGTGAGGTCCATGTGTAGGGTCTTCTCTTGTGTTGTTGGAAGAGGGTGTTTGCAATGACCAGTGCGTTCTCTTGGCAAAACTCTATTAGCCTTTGCCCTGCTTCATTCCATAATCAAACGCCAAATTTGCCTGTTACTCCAGGTGTTTCTTGACTTCCTACTTTTGCATTCCAGTCCCCTATAATGAAAAGAACATCTTTTGGGGGTGTTAGTTCTTAAAGGTCTTGTAGGTCTTCATAGAACCATTCAAATTCAGCTTCTTCAGCATTACTGGTTGGTGCATAGGCTTGGATTACCGTGATAGTGAATGGTTTGCCTTGGAAACAAACAGAGATCATTCTGTCGTTTTTGAGATTGCATTCAAGTACTGCATTTCGGACTCTTTTGTTGACCATAATGGCTACTCCATTTCTTCTAAGGGATTCTTGCCCACAGGAGTAGATATAATCGTCATCTGAGTTAAATTCACCCATTTCAGTCTAGATTCGTAGAATGTCGACATTCACTTTAGAAAATTTTCAGCCACTATTTCTAAAATAATTTTATCTTGCCCCTTCTTCTGGGACTAATATCACATATATTTTATGGTGATTGGAGTTCACCCACAGCTCACTGATGTCTTGTTCATTTTTTAATTATTTTTTTCTTTGTTCCTTGTAGGTTCTTTTGTTATGTCTTCAAGTTTACTAATCTTCTTTCAGCACTTAGTGGTTGTTAATATCACCAGTTGTTTATCTAATTGGTTGTATATTTGTCATCTCATACATGGTAGTTTTTATCTCCAGGAGTTTGATTTGAGTAGTTTTTATTTTGTTTCTATGTTTCATGTTATAGTATGATGTCATAGAAAGATTCTTGGGCTTTGTTCTTGGTTTCTGAAATAAAGACACTAAAATCCTTGGAATTTCTTAAGTGATACATGATAAGATTCTCTTTCATTCTAATACAATGTCTCTTGGAGACTTCGATAGCTTTAGGATGGGGATGGTTACCAGAAAGACCAAGTTCTGATTGGAAACTGAGAACTTTCAGTCCTATCCTCAACCTCCAAGGGTGGGAGATTAAATTAACTGCTAATGGCCAGTAATTTCATCAATAAATTCTATGCACTCAAATCCCACCAAAAAGTCCTAAATGAGTTCCCAGCTCAGTGAAAACATAGAAGTACTGGGAAACGTATGTGCACAGAATGGACATGGAAACTCTACTTCCCTCACCCTGCCTTTTGTGTATCTTTCCATTTTTACTTCCTGAGCTTTATTCTTTATAACGAACCTATAATAGTAAATAAAGTGCCTTCCCAAATTCTGCAAGCCATTCTAACTAATTATTGGGCCTGAAAGAGGTAGATTGTGGAAACACCTCCAACTTCATAGTCAAGTTAAACAGAAGAGTGAGTAACCTAGGGGCCTGATCTTATGACTGGCGTCTGATCTGAGAAGTTTTGTGGGACCGAGCTCTTAAACTAGTGGAGTCTTAAGATAACTCTGGGTAGTTAGTGTCAAAATTGAATTACATTATACAATACCCAGTTGAAGAATTGATTGGTATGAGGAAAAAACCCAACACATTTGGTATCAGAAGTGTTGTGACTAAAAATAGCTCACATAGCCAATAAATCACTGCAAAATACAATGTCATGAAGTTTTGCCAAATGTTTTCTTCTAAGAGTTTTATTTTAAGCTCTTACTTTTAGATCTTTGCTCCATTTTGAGTTATTTTTTGTAAATGGTATGAGGATCCACCTTTATTCTTTTGCATGTGGGTATCCAATTTTCCATGTACAAGGGTTTGAAAAGAGTGTCTTTTTCCCATTGAATAATCTTTGAAACCTTGCTGAAGATCATTTGACCATAAATGTAAGTGTTCATTTGGGGGTTTTTATTTTGTTCCATTCATCTATTTGTCTTTTATATTAGTGTCATGCTGTTTTGATTATTATAGCTTTATAATAAGGCTTGAAATCAGGAAGTATAAGGGCTCTAACTTGGTTCTTTTGTTGAGATTGTTTTCGATAATCAAGGTCCTTTCAGATTCCAAGTGAATTTTAGGATGGATTTTTCTGTTTTTGCACTAAACACCATTGGGATTTTATAGATCATTTTGGATAGTTTTGACATCTTCACAATAGTAAGTCTCTAATTCATGAATAGAGGTATTTTTCCATTTATTTGCCTCTTCTTTATTTCAGGCACTTTTTATTGTTTTCAGTATACAAGTCTTTAGTTTCTTTCAGTTTACTTTAGGTTGTATTGTGGTAAAGAACCTGCCTGACAAGGGAGGAGATATAAGAGACATGGGTTTGATCCCTGGGTTGGGAAGATCCCCTGGAGTGGAAATGGCCACCTACTCCAGTATTCTTGTCTGGAAAATTCCATGGACAGAAGGCTGGCAGGCTACAGTCCATGGGGCCATGAAGAGTCAGACTTGACTAAGTGACTGAGCACAATAATATTTAATTCTTTTTGATAGTATTGTAAATAATTTTCTTTTCAGATTGTTTATTGTAACTGCACAGAAACATAACTCATTTTTGTGTCTTGATTTTATATCCTGTGACTTTGCTGAACTTGTTTATTAGTTCTATCAGCTATTTTGTGGAAATCTGTGGATTCTTTCTCTTATTCCACATATGAGACTATATCATCAAAGAATGGAGATAATTTTATTTTTTCCTTTCCAATTTGGATACTATTTATCTATTTATTTGTTTCCTAATTACTCTGGCTAGAATTCCCAGGTCCATGTGGCAAAATGAGGCATTCTTTCTTGTTCCTTTAAGTATTATAATCTTTGACTGGATGATAGACATACTTCTATTTCTCCCCTTTATGCATTTATTGTTATAGATTCTACTTTCACATGTTTTAAATGCTGCAATATTGAAATTGTTATTTTTAAGTCAATAATCTCTTAGAGACTTAAATAATATTAAGAAAAAATATCTCATATATTTACACATGTAGTTATTATGTCTGGTAGTCTTCTGGTATCATCTTTATTCTACTTGAAGAACATCCATTAATAATTCCATGTAGTGAGTATCTATGATGTATTGATTTAGAATTTGTATGCTTTAAAAAGTCTTTATGTAGCTTTCATTTTTTGAAAAATATTTTTGGTAAGTATAGAAGCAGGTTCTTCTTTTTTTTTAAGTGATTTACAGATGCTGCTCTCTTGTTTTTACTGTTTCCAGTGACTTTTTAGTAGTGGTTGATTTTAAAATTTTCTCTTTATGATTGAATTTGATATTTATAATTTGATTATAATGTGTATTGGCAGTTATAGTCTTTATTTTTTGTTGAGTTTCTTAGACTGGTTTTATACATTCAATAAAATTTATTTCTCTTAATTTCAGTTCTTATTTGATAATTCTAATATATTTTCAATTCTGTGTTGTTTTTATTTGTTGCTCTTTCTCTCAATATTGGTCATGTTTTACTAATTTTGGCATGCTGAAAATTTTTGATTGCATGACACAGGCCTAAAATATTTGTTACTGTTTTGTAGGTTAAGTGAAAATGTATATGTTAAATTAAATGTAAAAGTTTTTTTTTAATTTTAATTTTTATTCCTGAAATACATTAGACAATACAAGAGCAGTACTGACTGAAGGATAAGACTCTTCTATGTACGCTACACAAAGCTCTACATTTTAGACACAACCATAATTCTATCCATATGTAAGCACCAAGCAATATGCCTAAATGTTTTTTGGCCCTGTTTTTATAATCTTTAAAATAGTGATAAGAATCTTTTAAATAGTGATAATAGAATAATTGTAAAATTACATGAAATAATAATTTAAAAAAGCCTAACAAGTAATCAGAGGTAAATAAATGCTAGTTCTCTTCCCTCCCTACCACTAAGCTATCAAGTCAACAAAAAAGTACACTACAAACTGTACTGGATCATAGAGAAGCTTTAAGTTTCATCTTCTAATCTGTCCTAAGGGGAAAAATATGGTTTTGTCCTCTTGGCAGAGTGGGGGTAGTGTCACCTGAGAGATATCTTTTACATAGAAATAGAACTATTGAAGAGTGAGATCACCAAGAGGGGGACATAGACAGTTCTGTCACAAGAACAGGGCTAACATCTATTAGGGACAAGACAGCAGTGAGAGAATCCTAAAATACGGACATGAGGCTGAGCCCATCCCTACACTTCAGAGACCCAAGCATAGTCACTCAACCAAGATCAGACAAGGGAGCCAAGAACACTCAATGCAGAAAAGACAATGTCTTCAATAAATAGTATTGCAATAATTGAATAAATATAAGTGAAAGGATGAAACTGGACCTACCTTACACACTTATAAAAATTAACTCAAAATGAATCAAAGACTTAAATGCAATACTTGAAAACATGAAACTCCTTGAAGAAAATTCTAAAAAAAAATATAGGAACAAAGCACACCGTTATGAGTTTTGTCAATACTATTCTGAAATGATACAAAAAGCACAGGAAACAAATCCCAAAATAAACAAACAAGACAACATCAAACTAAAAAACAGAAGCAATCAGCAAAGTGAGAAGACAGTGTACATAATGGGAAAAAAATATTTGCAACCCATGTATCTGATAAGTGACTAATATCCAAAATATACAAACAACTCATATAATTCAGAAAAAAGATAGCCATTTCCCCAAAGAAGATGCACAAAAGATCAACACGTACATAAATAGATGCTCATTATTGCAATTTATTAGGAAAATGCAAATGTAAAACAAAATGAGTTATCACCTCACACTATTAGAATATGAACTGTCAAAAAGACAAGAGATAACAAATGGTGGCTTGAATATGAAGAAAATGAAACTCTGTGCACTGTGGGGAGCAGGGATTGTAAATTGGTACAACCACTAGGGAAAACATTATGGAAGGGCCTCAAAAAATAAAAAATAGAGCTACCATATGATCCAACAAATCTACCTCCAGAAGTATATCCAAAGGGAAACAAAAACACTAATGAAAAGATATCTAAAACCCCAACTTCATAGCAGCGGTGTTTACAATAGCCAAGACAGGGAAACCTAAATGTCCATGGAAGGATGAAAGGCTAACGAAGTTCTGGTAAATACATACAATGGAATATTATTTAACCTTAAAGTGCAAAGAAAAGCAAACATTTGCTACCACATGGATAGAGGATCTTTAAGGCATTATGCTAAGTGAAATAAGGCAGAGAAAGACAAATACTGTATGATCTCACTTATATCCAAAATCTGAAAAAAAAAAAAAAAAAACAACAATACTTGTAGAAAAAGTATTCATAGTACCTTTAGAGAGAGTTCCAGAAAAACCTCTACTACTGCTTTATTGACTATGCCAAAACCTTTGACTGTGTGGATCACAACAAACTGGAAAATTTGTAAAGAGATGGGAACACCAGACCACCTTACCTGCCTCTTGAGAAATCTGTATGCAGTCATGAAGCAACAGTTAGAACCGGACATGGATCAACAGACTGGTTACAAATTGGGAAAAGAGTACCTCAGGGCTATATATTATCCTGCTTATTTAACTTGTATGCAGAGTACATCATGCGAAATGCCAGACATTTTGTACAAGCTGGAATCAAGATTACCAGGAGAAATATCAATAACCTTAGATACGCAAATTATACCACTCTTATGGCAGAAAGTGAAGAGGATCTAAAGAGCTTCTTGATGAAAGGGGAAGAGGAGAGTGAAAAAGCTGGCTTAGAACTCAACATTCAGAAGACTAAGATCATGACATCTGGTCCCATCACTTAATGGCAAATAGATGAGGAAACAATGAAAATAGTGACAGACTTTATATTTGGGGCTCCAAAATCACTGCAGATGGTGACTGAAGCCATGAATAAAAGACACTTGCTCCTTGAAAGAAAAGCTATGACCAACTTAGACAGCATATCAAAAAGCAGAGACATTACTTCCCCAACAAAGGTCCACCTAGTCAAAGCTATGGTTTTTCCAGCAGTCATGTATGGATGTGAGAATTGGACCATAAACAAGGCTTAGCATCAAAGAATTGATGCTTTTGAACTGTGGTGTTGGAGAAGACTCTTGAGAGTCCCTTAGACTGAAAGGAAATCAAACCAGTCAATCCCAAAGGAGATCAGTCCTGGGTGTTCATTGGAAGGACTGATGCTGAAGCTGAAACTCCAATACTCTGGCCACCTGATGTAAAGAACTGACTCATTGGAAAAGACCCTGATGCTGGGAAAGATTGAAGGCAGGAGGAGAAGGGGATGACAGAAGATAAGGTTGCTGGATGGCATCCCCAACTCAATGGACATGAGTTTGAGCAAGCTCCAGGAGTTGGTGATGGACATGGAAGCCTGGCGTACTGCAGTTCATGGGGTTGGAAAGAGTTGGATATGATAGCAACTGAACTGACCAACTGTAGAAAAAGAGCTAATACTTGTGGTTACCAGAAGAGGCAGTTAGGAGGATAGAGAACAGAAGGAAACTGGACAGAAAGTACAAACTTCCAGTTACAAGATAAGTACTAGGGATGTAATGTTCAAGATAACTATAGCTAACACTGCTATATAATATATTTAAAAATTGTGAAGACAGTAAATCTTAACAGTTCTCATCACAAGAAAAGTGTTTTCCCTTTTTGTCTTCCTTTTCTTTTTATTGTATTTAGGTGGGAGGATGGATGATGGCTGAAACTATTGTGATAATCATTTTACAATATATGTAAATCAAACTGTAATGCTGTATGCTTAAATTTAGGCAATGATGTATGCCAGTTGTTTTTCAATAAAACTGGAAAACAATGAAAGAATTTGGGTTAAATTTAATACAATGTTTTAGGAAAACTGACAATGTTTAGGTAATTTAAGCCACAGGAAATAATTGTCTATCAGCAAAACATAATCTGTGCAAATGATCTATTTGAAGTGTTTTGTAACAGCCTCTAACAGTTTTAATCACTAAATCTATATTGGCAGATGCTCATTTATTTGCTCATTAATTCAGATTCTAGTTGAACCTGCTCAGGTATTCATAATTCTCTAGTTGGCCCAAGGACTTCCTCCCGTCTGCTATATAACTTGCTTTTGTTTGAGACTTATGCTTAAGTACAACAGGCAGTGAGAGGATGTGGTCTTCTTTGGTGATCCCCATTTTTCTCTTCCTGAGCTTTTCTTCTGTGGGATTGGCCCCAGATCCAGGGTCAACCACCCATGAAAATGACAACTACCCACCTTTTTGGGACCAAATTGATGGAGACATAGCAGAATTTCCAGTGCAGAATAACAAGATAATTGTTGATCCCTGGAAATATATGGATCGACTAAGAATATTTAAGATCCTTATAACAGAATCAAACAAATATTTTGCTTCATTTGGAAAAAACAATACAGGCAATGTGTTTTGGGCATTGACTTTATTATACGGAAGGCTATTTAAAACAGGTATGTACATTTGAATTATTCCCAAGGAAAATTGCTTTTCTCTTTCTTTGATGCTAGGAGTGGCATTACAGCTAATCTATTTAAGTGTTACTGTCTGAATGCTCATGCAATCAGTCAATATAACCAATGCAGTCAATATAATCGTTTAAGTACTCAGACTTTCGTAATACCTAATCAAATACTTCTCTTAATTAGTAAAGTTATTTGTCACACCTTTGTTTTACATTTTACAGACTTTCTGGTTTAAACATAAATTCCTGCAGCTTTTAAAATAAATTCCTGTAAACTGAAAAAGCTTATTGTTTGAAGAAGAAATGTCCCCTTCTAGATGAAAAAAATCTTGTTTTTTACAAAGCCTGACAGGCTACTCAGATAAATGTGATACTATAAATATCTCTGTTTCATGGGGTAAGCTTATTATAGGAAATAAGACAGAATTTCTTTTAGCTATGAAATCCAAAGTGAGGTTTCACACAAACTAAGGTAAGGAACATATTTTCCCTTAAAAGCCTGGGCTTTGCCTCATAAATATTAGTGGAAAGAGTAATAAGATATGGCCCTCACTGCACAGTCTCTTTCCTGTTAGTTGTTAGGTTCAAGCAGAAAAAAAGGGCTGAAAACAGGGAAGAACTGGTCCAGAATGCAGCACGCTCTTCCTGCACTTAAACAAGTAGGATGGGGAGTCAAGTGTGATGTTCAAAACTCAGCATCCTCTCTGAGAAAGGGAGAAAGCTTCTCTCTTTTCTGCCTCAATTGGGGTGAATTTCTGCATCTGTATTTTGCTCTCACTACTTCTTCAATCAATTATCTTATTATTGAGATTCTGGAACTGAATCAGCTTCCCATTCTCATGAAATTCTTTTTTAAATTGTCTTCTTTGGATGTTACTAGATGGAGTCTGGAATGAACCAAGGACTAGAAAGTGGTGCTTTCATATAGGAAAAAAAAAAAAAAAAACCTTTGCACATTTGAATTATTGCAATGAAGTCTTGATTGATTTAGGAAGAAAAGAAGGACCCACAGAGACTGCCTTGTGAAACACTCTGCAGGTCCAGCTTAGTCAAGAAGGAGTTGGTAAAGAAGATAAATATGGTATAAAGAAAATAATAAAGAAAAATAAAAAAATAGAAAAAAATTCAAGAAAGGGTATGTACAGGCTGGAATTTCTAAGAAGCTTTGAGCTCTCAAAGTGAGTGAAATGCTATTCATATGAATGGACCATATCATTAACAGGCATAACCCTCTTCTTACTCTTTGGGGGGGAGCATATGAGTCTTTTCCTCTCTTATGACTTTCTATTCAAGGTTTAACTCTTTTCACCTACTCTGTTTACTCTGTAGATAGATTTGCAGAGCCTCCCAATAGTTCGCGCTGTGCTTATGAGTCTGGAATCTCTAGCTGCATATCTATCAACAGTGGCTGGGGAGGTAAGTGTTATATTTCACCATGCTTCTTTATTGATCTGTGGTTGTGGGCCTTGCTACCTCTGCTTTTCTATAGGATAGGCTAAGTTGGGTTAAATCTCGATATTTCCTTTGTAAACATATACAATTTTCTGTGCAATCTCCCAGGAAATGATCAATTAAAAAAAAAAAAACATGAATGATAAATCTGCTATGGTGATATTTAAATTAATGATGTATAGCACATTATCATTTTGTGTCAGACATGTGGACATACGCTCAGTAGTGTCCAACTCTTTGAGACCTCATGGACTGTAGCCCAGCAGGCTTCTCTGTTCAAGCAAGAATACTGGAACGGATTTCCATTTCCTACTCCAGGGGATCTGCCTGATCCAGGGATTGAATCCCCATCTCTTGCCATCTCCTGCATTTGCAGGCGGATCCTTTGTCACTGCACCACCTGGGAAGCCACTGTTCATTTTAGATAGAAACTGGACTGTGAAGAAGGCTGAGCGCCGAAGAATTGATGCTTCTGAACTGTGGTGTTGGAGAAGACTCTTGAGAGTCCCTTGGACTGCAAGGAGATCCAACCAGTCCATTCTAAAGGAGATCAGCCCTGGGAGTTCTTTGGAAGGAATGATGCTAAAGCTGAAACTCCAGTCCTTTGGCCACCTCATGCGAAGAGTTGACTCATTGGAAAAGACTCTGATGCTGGGAGGGATTGAGGGCAGGAGGAGAAGGGGACGACAGAGGGTGAGATGGCTGGATGGCATCACTGACTCTCTGGACGTGAGTCTGAGTGAACTCTGGGAGTTGGTGATGGACAGGGAGGCCTGGCGTGCTGCAATTCATGGGGTCGCAAAGAGTCGGACATGACTGAGCAAGTGAACTGAACTGAACTGAAGTAAATTCATATACAACTTTCTGCACCCAGAATGTGCCCCTAATAGAAACTTTCCTGACTGTGTTTAACCCTAAGTTCTCATAATCATATGCATCTCCTAGAGCCAACAAATTCAACATGATAGTTCAGAGAATAAAGAAGATAAATAATATAGATTAAGCGTTAGTCATTTGGTTAACTCCTACTTTGTATATATAGTTAATGGCTCCAGATGTCTCCATCTTATTTTTTTACAGGCATTAGCTACTATGTGGTTATGATGTATTTCCTTGCTGCAATTGAATCTGAGTTTTTGGGTAGTTTGCCATATGAGGTAGAGTTACTATCTCGAGAGGAGTACAGATCTAACTTCTGTTACTCAATTGAGGAATGCCGTGCAGCGCATCCACAAATTATGGATATAGCCAACAGGTTTTATAAGGTAAAAGAATGCAATGATATTTTTATGAATGGAATGAATGAAAACACTGAATGAAGTTCTTCTGTTGGGATTTATGATTTAAAAATAGACTAAACTTCACATTTATAATTATTTGAAATTATGTTAGAGTTTTGTCCCTTCCCCCTGTAATCGTTCTACTTAGTATCCTGAAGTGTTCCTAATGGTTAATAGCAAATTGGCATAATTGTATTTATAAAAACATTTTTCAATAGAATTCAGGTAATAATCACCAAATTATGTTTGCCTTGGCAAATAGAACAGCATAAATCTTTCTACAAAGCAAACAAAGTTAAATGACATCTTTAAGTGTTAAAATCTATTCTGAAAATAAACTTCACTTCTAAACAATCAGCTAGATGAGGATGTCACATGTTCTTTCTCAGGAATTCATGATACTGGTAATTAAATGTATTTTAATTTACTTTAGAATCTTTTAATGACATAGATCTTATTCATTCTGCAGTATCTGCTGTCCAGAAAGATAGTTTCCACTACCAGCGGTATTCCTCAGTATGACACAGATGAGGACACAGCGATCTTTAAGATGTGGGCAGCCCATCAAGCTGCCATTGATGTGGCAAAACCGATGTTCAGTGATGTGTAAGACAATTGCTTTATGTGATGTAACTAAACTCTGTTTGTTTTTTTTTTCTGGCATAGTAAAACATAATGTTTAAGTTTTGGTTGCCTCAAATGTTCATTGCTCATATTTTCCATAATATCAGGAAACAGTTTTTCCATTTTTATTTGCAGTTCATCTAAGAGTCACATATCACATATCTTGAATGTAGCTTTTCTTAGTTTATACTTGTCAGTTCACTCTTTCAATGATGTCTCCTTAATTTGAAAAGTTTTCAGTGTAGACCAATTTCTTAATTGTTTTCCTTTAATATTTAATTCTTTTTCTGGTTTTAAAGAAAAAACCTACCCAGTGATTTTCAATGGCTTGGATTTTTTTTTGTATGTTTCTCTGTGTGTGTAGAGTCCTATTTATTAATAGTTCATCACTAACTGTGATGTTTCTTCTCTCACTCTACAATATTATCAAAGACTCTTCTCATCATGTCAACATTAGAGCAATACCTCTCAAAATCAATCATTGCCTTGAGTCTTCCCTTCTTATTAGGAACTTGGGCTGCCATCAGCAAATACTATAAATTAGTTGGTTTACATCACAGAAATTTATTTTCTCACAGTTCTGGAGGCTGCAAGTTCAGAACTAGGGTGCCAGCATGGTCAGCTTCAGCTGAGGGCCCTCTTTCTGGCTTGCAGATGACTGCCTTCTTGCATCATAGCATCTGTGGCTTCACATGGAGAAGAGAGAGAGAGAATCTGCACTCTAATCTCTCTTCCTCTTTAATATGAACTTCAACATGTAAATTTTCAAAATATCATACCTTTTTTCTTAAATTTTGAATTCATGATTTCTCAGTATTGTTGTCCACTCTGACATCATAGAACATGTTTTTAATATTTTATTCAGTTTTTATGGTTGTTTTCTGCAAGAGAGAATTGAGCATGCCATTTAAGTCTTTAAATTAAATGAACTCAAGAGAAACCATCTGTTGTTTGTTTGTCCCCTGGCCTTGGTCCCTGTTATGTCCTATTCAAGAAGGTGATTTGATTACTATGGCAAATTTCTAGTCCACTTCTTATTTCCTAGGAATTAGGAACAATTATCAGAGAAGGCAATGGCACCCAACTCTGGTAATCTTGCCTGGAAAATCCCATGGATGGAGGAGCCTGGTAGGCTGCAGTCCATGGGGTCGCTAAGAGTCAAGACACGGCTGAGCAACTTTATTTTCACTTTTCACTTTCATGCATTGGAGAAGGAAATGGCAACCCACTCCCGTGTTCTTGCCTGGAGAATCCCAGGGACAGAGGAGCCTGGTGGGTTGCTGTCTTTGGGGTCGCACAGAGTCGAACACGACTGAAGTGACTTAGCAGTAGCAGCATATAAGCATATACACACAATAAACATGAGTCAATGATGTATGTTGTTGAAGGATTTTCAGAAATTGCTATTAGATAACCTATCTTTTATACTGGCTTATAGTATCCAGCCCCTGAACTGTGTTTGTGGAAAACAAGTGACGTTAGACATTAGTGGCACAGAAATTAGATATAGGAGAAACACAACGAGAAAGCACCAAGAGTAAATCTAGTGGAAGTAAGAGTTGGTTAAGATGCTACAATTTTTTTAAAGTTGTGATTCAAAGTTTTGCTGTCTCTGCTGCTATGTAATAGATTCTTCCCTGTGGCTCAGAGGGTAAAACATCTTCCTGTATCCAGGAGACGAGGGTTCACCCGCTGGGTGGGAAAGATCCCCTGGAGAAGGAAGTGGCAACCCACTCCAGTAACCTTGCCTGGAAAATCCCATGGAGGAAGGAGCCTGGTAGGCTACAGTCTTTGGGGTAGCAAAGACTCGAACATTACCGAGTGACTTCACTTTCACTTAGATTCTTCAGCTAATGTAGGCACAATGTAGAAGATAGTGTGAGGATTAATTACAATATAATGAAACTGTAGGTTCAGTTCAGGCAACTATTTAATAAATAGCATAAAATTCCTAAGGAACATGGGAGAAAAGACACATTTAGAGTTTAATTTGCGTTTAAATGAAGTATTTTGTCACTCATGCAGCTAACTTTGTGTCCTTCCTTTAGCTCATTCTATTCTTCTGAAACTGAACGAGACTTCACCATGGACTTTCTACTGGCCGCAGAATTTTTTGAGGCAGCATTATATCGCCCATACTTTCAAAGTTCAGCAGAATTCCTAGTGGGTTTCCCACACAGGCTACTCACAGATCAGGATCGCAATGTTCTCATGAGTAACTTCAGCAGACGGGAAAAAGCATTGATTACTGTAGCAAAACTCACTACAAAAATAAACAAAAGCACAGGTATGATTATGAGTTATACGATCCATGAAGCCTAAGTGAACCAAAGTCATTTGAGAACAAAATATATTTAATAACTTGTTAAACAGGAATGATTATCTGCTATATTATAGATATATTGAGTAATATTACGACAGTTACTGAAAACTACCCTTCCAGGACCTCACATATCATGTAGCTTCTGAAATAGTGACAGTTTTAAAATCGACACTTTTATATGTCTCTTCCTAAAATTCCTATTGCTACCCCCAAGATATTCTGGATTCTTGCTTAGGATTCAAAATTGCTAGTCTGTGAAAATCTGGCTCTTCATTATTGTTGTGTCATTCTCCCTAGTGCAAAGTGTGCTCATCCACCAAGACAGAGAAGATAAGAAACAGAGATGGTTGGGCTGGAAGTAGGAAGACTGGGTGCAGACAGACAGTTATATAAAATTTTTGAGCATCAGTTAAATAATGGATATTAAGCTTTCTGTCTTCACACATCATTTTATTTGTTGTCCTTAGGTACAGTATGAATTTCATAACATTGTTTACATTTTTAAAGAAAAAGTTCATTTGACATTAAATAACATGTCCAAAATGATATACTTTGTAAGTAGCTGAAGCAAACTTAAACTACAGCTTGTTTAAATTCAGTTTTTGAGGTTTTCATTTTTCTTCACTATCTAATATAACCTGCGTTGAAAATATGAAAGTTTTGATGAACTAGTGAATCTTACACATTTAAATCTCAATCATTTAGGATTAGAACTGTGGAGTCTCTTCAGTACCAGCCCATTTTTTCATGGATTAATCCTAAGGATCAGGGAAGCTAAGTTGCAAATATCACTTAGTTTTAGGGACAGTTGAACAGCAACCAGGTCTCCTCCCTCGCAGGAAAAGGTTCATTCTAGAAACAAAACAGTACAAACAAGAGTAAGAAAGGAGTTATGATGGGTCTCAACAATTTGTGCTTAACTTATTCCATAAAATATTGTGGTTATTACATTGTGTGAGAATTTTTTGAATACATCTCATTCTCAAATAAGGGAAACAGCTCATCATTTATTATATATGCTGCCAAATGAGCAGAAGAGAAATAGCCCTTCTTTTATGCTGTTAGATTGTCCAACACAATGCATTTCCCTGTATCCTTTGACAAGCCTAATGGTCAGACAGTGTTACTAATATATTACAAATCCTGTAATTAGGATTTTTATCTTATTTTGTATATTTTTAGATTTCAAAGTTGCATTCATAATTTTACTAACTGGAAACATAAATGTTTTGATTTTCACAGGAGGTTTATTATTAACAATTTGGAAGAAGCTCATGACTTCAAAATTTGCTCGAGCTACGGGACGTTTCTTCATTAAAAGGCTACTCTTAATACCAATTGAGTAGCCTAAATTTATGTTATTATGTGTAGATTAGTTTAATTCTATGAATAAAAGCAATCAAATGTTATAATGACTGCGAAAAGTTTGTTATTCTTATTATCCCTGCTTCATCTTTGTATTTTCAAATTACCAGCCAATAATCCCCCTGCCAACCTCCCCTCAGAATTGAGCTACCAACCTGGTTGAAGCTAATTAGTTTCATAGAATGCCTGAGTTACACATGAATAGGTCAATATCTGTGCCAAAGACAGGTTACACTATTGATATTTAAGATTTTGATACTATCTTCAATGCTCGTTCATAGATTGCCAGGTAAGCAGGGAAAATTCTCCTCTGAGATATTATTCTTATAAGATACAACTTTGGGCATTGAAGACACATTTTAAGTAATTTATATGCTAGGACTGAACTCCAAGTACATTGCCATATGAGCACATTTTTCAATTCATGTAATGAATAAGGCTGCTGTTTTAGTATTTGAGCACATGGAGAAATCATTTCACCATCAAGTAGAAAATTTCTGAGCTACTCTAGTGTAAGACCCAGTTCCCCCCTCAGTCAGTCTCTCCAGTGAGGGAGCTTCCATAAGTCTCTTATCCTTCTCTATCAGAGGGCAGACATACTGAAAACCACAATCACAGAAAACTAACCAATTTGATCACATGGACCACAGCCTGTGTTAATGAAACTATGAGCCATGCTGCGGGGAGCCGGTGAGGCATTCTGCTCATGACAAAGGTCATGAGGAAGGAGGCTCGGCATACGCAAAGGCGGGATCGAGCCTCAGGAGTCCCCCCGGATATTCTCAAGCATTTTCCCCCAAAAAACCAGAGTCTGCCTACTTTATTGCTTTGTGCTCTCACCTCTGACTTTACTGGGGGCTGTCCCCTACCACCATCTCTCTCTCTCTGTCAAAGAGTTAACTTACAGCTCCAATTAATAAAGTTCCTGGGCAATTAGGAGTGTTTAAATCCAAACCCCTCAGATGGCTCTCTAACTCGCCTGACAAGTTTACCCGGACTCCTGCAGCTATGCATACGATTGTTTACAGTCTCCTAGCCTCCAGAGGCACGGGAAGCTTAAGATATTCAAATAGCTTAGAGCCTCTCAGAGAGTTAAAAACTGTCAGAATAAACTAGTAAAGGATTTCATTGATGAGTCAATGCTTGTTGCCAAGTTTTCACATCCCCTGAATTGTATCCTTGAATGTGTATTAATTAATAGTTGGTATATAGTAAAAAATAAGTAGTGGCCTTGGTGTTAGTAACTTTAGACCCTTAAGGTAATAAATTCTTTCTTTGTTGTAAACCCATTACACATCCGCCCTATAGGAATGCAATTTTATCTTTGGAAGATGGTGCCAAACCTTAAAATAATTACTCTTAGAGAAAATAAGTCTTTGTTGATAAGTCCTTGTCAAGAGTCATAAAATGTTAGTAGGCCTTCTGGCCAGAAGATGATGTAAATCACCTAAACCATTTGTATACGATAAATTTGCAGGAAAGAAACCCTGGTTTTTGATAAGAATCAAAGACTGCTGACTTTGCATCCCCTATTATCCTCTATGTGTAACTTAGGGTATAAAAGCCCCTGTTAAAAATAAAGCTACGGGCCTTGTTCACCAGCGCTTGGTCTCCCCATGTCATTCCTCCCTTTAACTTCCAGCTGAGTCTCCATCTGGAGCGCGGAACCCACCACGCTTACTAGTTATGCCTGGGCTTCTAAGACCCACTCGAGAAGGTGTCTAGGGTGAGGCACCTTCTGCTATTCGAGAGGGCGCCTGCGGCCTACGTAAGTGGTGCAAACTTCTTGTCTTGAAGTTTTATTGGTCTCCCGCGTAAACCAAGCTACTCAGCTTCTTTTCTCCACTGAATTTTCCTACTGAGCTATCCTCATTCTATTGTTCTCTATATCTCTAATTAGCATATAAATAGTCGCCTAGGCCGTCTCTCCTTCGAATACCCTGGATCAGCTGGGGCTGGTCCCCAGCACCATGCCATGTAGGGTCACCCAAGATGGATGGGTCATGGTGGAGACTTTTGAGAAAACATGGTCCGCTAGAGAAGGAATGGCAAACCCCTTCAGTAATCTTGCCTTGAGAACCCCATGAACAGAATGAAAAGGCAAAAACATAAAACACTGAAAGATGAACACCCAGGTCAGTACATGCCAAATATGCTATTGGAAATCAGTGGGAAAATAACTCCAGAAAGAATAAAGAGACAGATTCAAAGCAAAAACAACACCCAGCTGTGGATGTGACTGGTGATGGAAGTAAGGTCCAATGCTGCAAAGAGCAATATTAGGTCCATGAATCAAGGCAAATTGGAAGCGGTCAAACAGGAGATGGCAAGAGTGAACATCAACATTTTAGGAATCAGCGAACATGGACTGGAATGGGTGAATTTAACTCAGATAGTCATTATATGTACACTGTGGGCAAGAATCCCTTAGAAGAAATGGAGTAGCCATCATAGTCAACAAAAGAGCCTGAAATTCAGTACTTGGATGCAATCTAACAAACGACAGAACATCTCTGTTTGTTTCCAAGGCAAACCACTCAGTATCACAGTAATCCAAGTCTATGCTCCAAACAGTAATGCTGAAGACACTAGAGCTGAATGGTTCTATGAAGACCTATAAGACCTTCCAGAACTAATACTCCCCCCCGAAATATCCTTTTCATTATAGGGGACTGGAATGCAAAAGTAAGAAATCAAGAAATACCTGGCGTAACAGGCAAATTTGGCCTTGGAGTACAGAATGAAGCAGGGCAAAGGCTAATTAGAGTTTTGCCAAGAGTATGAACTGGTCATAACAAACACCCTCTTTCAACAGCACAAGAGAAGACTACACATGGACATCACCAGATGGTCAACACCGAAATCAGATTCATTATATTCTTTGCAGTCAAAGATGGAGAAGCTCTATACAGTCAGCAAAAATAAGACCAGGAGCTGACTGTGGCTCAGATCATGAAACCTATATTGCTGAATTCAGACTTAAGTTGAAGAAAGTAGGGAAAACCACTAGACCATTGAGGTATGACCTAAATCAAATCCATTATGATTATACAGTGGAAATGAGAGATAGATTCAAAGGATTACATCTGATAGACAGAGTGCCTGATGAACTATGGATGGAGGTTCATGGCATTGTATAGGAGGCAGGGATCAAGACCATCCCCAAGTTAAAGAAATCCAAAAAGGTAAAATGGTCATCTGAGGAGGTCTTGCAAATAGCTGTGAAGAGAAGAGAATTGAAAGGCAAAGGTGAAAAGGAAAGATATACCCATTTGAATGCAGCCTTCCAAAGTATAACAAGGAGAGATAAGAAAGCCTTTTTCAGTGATCAATGCAAAGAAATAGAGGAAAAGTATAGAATGGGAAAGACTAGAGATCTCTTCAAGAAAATTAGAGATACCAAGAGAACATTTCCTGCAAAAATGGGCACAATAAAGGACAGTAATGGTATGGACCTAACACAAGCAGAAGATATTAAAAAGAGGTGGCAAGGATACACAGAAGAACTGTACAAAAAAGATCTTCACGACCAAGATAATCACAATGGTGTGATCACTCACCTAGAGCCAGACGTCCTGGAATGTGAAATCAAGTGGACCTTAGGAAGCCTCACTACGAACAAAGATAGTGGAGGTGATGGAATTCCAGTGGAGCTATTTCAAATCCTGAAAGATGATGCTGTGAAAGTGCTGTGTTCAATATGCCAGCAAATCTGGAAAACTCAGCAGTGTTCACAGGACTAGAAAAGTTTAGATTTCATTCCAATCCCAAAGAAAGGCAATGCCAAAGAATGCACAAGTCCACTCATCTCACACACTAGTAAAGTAATGCTCAGAATTCTCCAAGCCAGGCTTCAACAGTACATGAACCATGAAATTCCAGATGTTCAGGCTGGATTTAGAAAAGGCAGAGGAACCAGAGATGAAATTGCCAACATCTGTTGGATCATCAAAAAACCAAGAGAGTTCCAGAAAAACATCTATTTCTGCTTTATTGACTATGCCAAAGCCTGTGACTATGTGGAATATAACAAACTTGAAAATTCTTAAAGAGAAAGAAACACAAGACCACCTGACCTGCCTCATGAGACACCTGTATGCAGGTCAGGAAGCAACAGTTAGAACTGGAAACGGAACAATAGACTGGTTTCAAATGCAAAAGGAGTACATCAAGGCTATAAATTGTCACCCTGATTATCAAACTGATATGCAGAATACATCATGAGAAATGCTGGGCTGGATGAAGCACAAGCTAGAGTCAAGATTGCAGGGAGAAATATCAATATGCAGATGACACCACCCTTACTGCAGAAATTGAAAAAGAACTAAAGAGCCTCTTGATGAAAGTGAAAGAGGAGAGTGGAAAAAGTTGGCTTAAAAATCAGCATTCAGAAAATGAAGATCATGGCATCTGGTCCCATCACTTCATGGCAAATAGATGGGGAAAGAGGGGAAACAGTGGCAGACTATTTTCTTTGGCTCCAAAATCACTGTAGATGGTGACTGAAACCATGAAATTAACAGATGCTTGCTCTTTGGAAGAAAAGCTATGACCACCTTAGCATATTAAAAAGCAGAGACATTACTTTGCCAACAAAGGTCCATCTAGTCAAACCTATGGTTTTTCCAGTAGTCATGTATGTATGTGAGATTTGGACAATAAAGAAAGCTGAGTGCTGAAGAATTGATGCTTTTAAACTGTGGTGTTGGAGAAGACTCTTGAGAGTCCCTTGGACTGCAAGGAGATCAAACCAGTTCATCCTGAAGGAAATCTGTCCTGAATATTCATTGGAAGGACTGATGCTGAAGCTGAAACTCCAATACTTTGGCCACCTGATGTGAAGAACTGACTCGTTGGAAAATACCCTAACGCTGGGAAAGATTGAAGGCAGGAGGAGAAGGGGTGACAGAGGATGAGATGATTAGATGGCATCACCAACTCAATGGACCTGAGTTGAGTTAAATCTGGGAGTTGATGATGGACAGGGAGGGCTGATGTGCTGCAGTCCATGGGGTCGCAAAGAGTTGGACACGACTGAGCAAATGAATTGAACTGAACTGAACTGATGCTGAGAAAGTTTGAATGCTGGAAGAGAAGGGAATGCCAGAGGATGAGATGGTTGGATGGCATCACCTACTCAATAGACATGAGTTTGAGTAAACTCCGGGAGTTGCTGATGGATAGGGAGGCTTGGTGTGCTGCAGTCCATGGGGTTGCAAAGAGTCAGACATGACTGAGCAACTGAACTGAACTGAACTCTAGTGTAAACTAAACAAAACTAAAAATTTCCTTTTAAATATAATTTTTGTTATAATTGGAGCCCTTAAATGAAAAATGCACATAATAAAAATGAGTTCAAATTATCTGAAACTCACCATATTTAAATCAATGCTAATGGCACTAATCAAACTATGTAAGCTAATTATCTTCTGGTATTTCTGACCACCTGTCACACCTTTTCCCAATATTGTGCCACTTTTTAATTTCCCTTCAAAACCCAGTATTCCTTAACTACCTCTCCACCAAAGCGGCCTCCTATGAAAATAAATGATGTTTTATATTATCTGTTGTTCCTGATGAGAAGGACATATTAAGCAAAAGCCACTTTTTGAAAGTCAAAATAGGTTTATTTTGTATTCAATGTCTCAATACAAGTGAGATATCTTTGAAAGTGAGAGTGAAAGTGAAGTCACTCAGTCGTGTCCTACTCTTAGCGACCCCATGGAGGTCACCAGGCTCACCAGGCCCTCAATCCATGGGATTTTCCAGGCAAGAGTACTGGAGTGGGGTGCCATTGCCTTCTCTGTTAACAGTGGCTAGGCACATTATATTTACTTGGAGCTGGTATACTTGGTGACAGCCTTAGTGCCCTCGGACACGGAGTGCTTAGCCAGCTCCCCAGGTAGCAGCAAGCGCACGGCAGTCTGGATCTCCCTGGGTGTGATAGTCGAGCGCTTGTTGTAATGCGCCAGGCACGATGCCTTGCCAGCTACGCGCTCGAAAGTGTCGTTGAGGAAGGAGTTCATGATTCCCATGGCCTTGGACGAGATGCCGGTGTCCAGATGGACTTGCTTCAGCACCTTGTACACGTACACGGAGTAGCTCTCCTTGCAGCTGCACTTGCACTTCTTGCCATCCTTCTTCTGGGCCTTGGTCACAGCTTTTTTTAGATATCTTTTTGTAAAAATAAAACTAATAACTGAAGTGACAAAATGTATCAAACCCTAAAAATACCCAAATCACCAAAACAAACTTGCGATAGAAGAAAAAGGTAGAAGTATCACACTTTCTAGTTTAAAACTATAAACTGAAATCAGTAGTGGCCACAGTACTGGAAAAGGGCAGTTTTCATTCCAATCCCAAAGAAGGACAATGCCAAAGAATGTTCAAACTACCATATAATCATGCTCTTTTCATATGCTGCTGCTAAGTCACTTCAGTCATGTCCGACTCTGTGCGACCCCATAGACAACAGCCCACCAGGCTCCCCTGTCCCTAGGATTCTCCAGGCAAGAATGCTGGAGTGGGTTGCCATTTCCTTCTCCAATGCATGAAAGTGAAAAGTGAAAGTGAAGTCGCTCAGTCCTGTCTGACCCTCAGTGACCCCATGGACTGCAGCCTTCCAGGCTCCTCCATCCATGGGATTTTCCAGGCAAGAGTACTGGAGTGGGGTGCCATTGCCTTCTCTGCATTTCATATGCTAGCAAGTCAATATTCAAAATCCTTCAAGATAGGCTTCAACAGTATATGAACTGAGAACTTCCAGGTGTATAAGCCAGGTTTACAAAAAACAGATGAACCAGAGATCAAATTGCCAACATTCATTGGATCCTGAAAAAAGCAAGGGAATTCCAGAAAAACATCTGCTTCTTCTTCATTGACTACACTAAAGCCTTTGATTGTGTGGATCACAACAATCTGTGGAAAATTCTTAAAGAGATAGGAATACCAGATAACCTTAACTGTCTTCTGACAAACCTATATGCAGGACAAGAAGCATCAGTTAGAACCAAACTTGGAACAACAAACTGGTTCAAAATTGGTAAAAGAGTATGACAAGGTTGTCTATTGTCAGCCTGCTTATTTAACTTCTATGCAGAGTGTAGCATGCGAAAAACCGACCTGGATAACACAAGCTGGAATCAAGATTGCCAAGAGGAATGTCAATAATCTCAGATATGCAGATAATACTACACTAATGGCAGAAAGTGAAGAGGAACCAAAGAGCCCTTGATGAGGGTGAAAGAGAAGAGTGAAAAAGTTGACTTGAAGCTCAACATTAGAAAAACTAAGATCATGGCATCCAGTCCAATCACTTCATGGCAAATAGAAGGGGAAACAGTGGAAGCAGTGGCAGATTTTATTTTCTTGGTCTCCAAAGTCATGGCAGACAGTAACTGCAGCCATGAAATTAAAAGACGCTTGCTCCTTGGAAGGAAAGCTACAAAAAACTTAGTGTATTCAAAAAGCAAAGACATCACTTTGCCAACATAGGTCTGTCTAGTCAAAGCTATGGTTTTTCCAGTAGTCATGTATGGATGTGAGAATTGTATCATAGAGAAGGCTAAGTGCCAAAGAATTGATGCTTCCTAACTGTGGTTCTGGAGAAGACTCTTGAGAGTCCTTTGGACAGGAAGGAGATCAAAACAGTCAATCCTAAAAGAAACCAACCCTGAATATTCACTGGAAGGACTGATGCTGAAGTTGAAGCTCTAATACTTTCACCACCTGATGCAAAGTGTTGACTCACTGGAAAAGATCCTGACGCTAGGAATGATTGTGGACAAGAGGAAAAGGAGACGACAGAGGATGAGATGGTTGGATGGCATCATGGACTCAATGGACCTGAGTTTGAGCAAACTCTGGGAGATAGTGAAGAACAGGGAAGCCTGGTGTGCTACAGGTCATAGGGTTCAGAGTCAGACAGGACTTCGTGACTGAACAATAACAACAAACCAAAAATGTATGGTATTGCCATACAAAGAGGCACATCAGATCAGATCAGACCGGTCGCTCAGTCGTGTCCGACTCTTTTCGACCCCATGAATCGCAGCACGCCAGGCCTCCCTGTCCATCACCAACTCCTTGAGTTCACTGAGACTCACATCCATCGAGTCAGTGATGCCATCCAGCCATCTCATCCTATGTCGTCACATAGATTAATGTAAATAGAGAGCCAGAAATAAACCCAAACAGATACAGTCAATCAATTTACAACAAAGGAGGCAAGAGTTACATGGGGAAAGGGCAGTTCTTTTCATATATGGAGTTGGGAAAACTGAAGACTCATGTGTCCAAAAAAAAAAAAAAAACAGACTGGATGACTATCTTACAATATACACAAAACTTAACTCAAAATTTAAGAAAGACTTGAGAATAACACCTGAGCTATAAAAGTCCTAAAACAAAATATACATTGCAAGTTCCTTGACATTGTAATAGATGCCCAATGCAGAGGCAACAAAAGCAAATTCAACAAGTGGAAACACATAATCAAAGTGTTAGTCGCTCAGTCATGTTCAACTCTTTGAGACCCTATGGCCTGTAGCCTGCCAGGCTCCTCTGTCTATGGGGATTCTCCAGACAAGAATACTGGAGTGGGTTCCATTTTCTACTCAAGGGGATCTTCCCGCAGGGATTGAACAGGGGTCTCCTGCATTGCAGGGAGATTCTTTACCATCTGAGCCACCAGAGAAGCACATAATACTGAAGTGGGCTGCATTTCCTTCTCCAGGGGATCTTCCTGATCTAGGGGTCGAACCCACATCTCCTGAGTCTCCTGCAATGAAGGCAAATTCTTTACCTCTGAGCCACCAAGGAAGCCCAGTCAAAGCTGAGTCAATAAATCATAAGCTTGGTATGCAAAATTTCTTCAGGACAAATTCTGTATAGGCTTGTACACATCTGGGACAGGGAATACTGGCGTGCTTCAGTCCCTGGGGTTGTGCAAAGTCAGACATGATTTGATGACTGAACAACAACACTTCTAAGGAAGAATGTAAAGAATGTAATTTTAACTACTACTTCCCTGTGAGATTCCCTGTAAAATTCAATGGTGGCTCAGACGGTAAAGCATCTGCCTACAATGCAGGAGACCTGGGTTCAATCCCTGGGTTGGGAAGATCTCCTGGAGAAGGAAATGGCAACCTACTCCAGTACTCTTGCCTGGAGAATCCCATGGATGGAGGAGCCTGGTGGGCTACAGTCCATGGGGTCGCAAAGAGTTGGACACGACTGAGTGACTCCACTTCATCCCTGTGAGAACAGAATAACACAGTCCTTGGCATGAGAAGACATTTTGTAAGTATGTACCAAATTATTGAAATTACTCAGAAAAATACTAAGTGTACAATTTCCTATGACTTTGCCTGATATAATAGCAAGAATTTGTGAAAAAATTCTTAAATAAGCATGAATGGGATGGGATTTCATAGTCAGAACTCTCTCACATAAATCTTGGATGTTTTTGTCTTGGCCATTCAAAAATGTGACCAGAATTATTTAAGGATTCTTTAAGCTTTCTTGGGAGATTCAGTCAGTTCAGTTCAGTTCAGTCGCTCAGTTGTGTCTGACTCTTTGCGACCCCATGAATTGCAGCACGCCAGGCCTCCCTGTCCATCACCAACTCCTGGAGTTCACTCAAACTCATGTCCATGGAGTAGGTGATGCCATCCAGCCATCTCATCCTCTGTCATCCCCTCTCCTCCTGCCCCTAATCCCTCCCAGCATCAGGGTCTTTTCCACTGAGTCAACTCTTCGCATGAGGTGGCCAAAGTATTGGAGTTTCAGCTTTAGCATCATTCCTTCCAAAGAACACCCAGGGCTGATCTCCTTTAGAATGGACTGGTTGGAACTCTTTGCAGTCCAAGGGACTCTCATTATTAGATTATTATTCTAATGTGACTCTTAGCCATATTGTTAATACTTCTTTGCAATATATTTCTCAAGGGTATGATCATAATTCTTATAAAGATAACTCCATAGTCTCTTGTGCACAAAAGATAACTGTGATTTATGTAGTCATTGGAACCTACATTATCTGAAAGAAAGCTTAGGTTTTCCTAAAATAGCACATTAGCCAATATCATAACACTCTGGATATCCTTATATTTCCTTGTTTTCTTATATTTTTTTTCCCTTACCATCCAACACCTTCTCAAGCTGTTGATGGAAATAGCTGTATATATTATCTTTCAAAGGTAAATTTATATATTTTCTTATATAATCAGTCTCTATTGTTGTTATATAAATTTGGATATTTTAGATTGTTCCCCAAGATACCTGGTGATGTTACAACAACAGGTTTTTCTACTTCCCAGTGGTGCGGTGGATAGGAACTCACCTGCCAATGTAGAGGTCACGGGTTTGATCCTTGGTCTGGGAAGATTTCACATGCCACAGAGAAGTTAAACCCAAGTGCCAAAATTATGTGGACTTATTAGGTGGTATTAGTGGTATATTGTCACCCTGCTTATTTAACTTTTATTCAGAGTTCATCATGAGAAACGCTAGGCTGGAGGAAGCACAAGCTGGAATCAAGATTGCCGGGAGAAATATCAATAACCTGAGATATGAGGATGACACCACCCTTATGGCAGAAAGTGAAGAGGAACTAAAAATCCTCTTGATGAAAGTGAAAGAGGAGAGTGAAAAAGTTGGCTTAAAACTCAACATTCAGAAAACAAAGATCATGGCATCTGGTCCCATCACTTCATGGCAGATAGATGGGGAAACAGTGGAAACAGTGTCAGACTTTATTTTTGGGGGCTCCAAAATCACTGCAGATGGTGATTGCAGCCATGAAATTAAAAGACACTCCTTGGAAGGAAAGTTATGACCAACCTAGATAGCATATTCAAAAGCAGAGACATTACTTTGCCAACAATGGTCCATCTAGTCAAGGCTATGGTTTTCCCAGTGGTCACATATGGATGTGAAAGTTGGACTGTGAAGAAAGCTGAGCACTGAAGAATTGATGCTTTGAACTGTGGTATTGGAAAAGACTCTTGAGAGTCCCTTGGACTGCAAGGAGATCCAATCAGTCCATTCTGAAGGAGATCAGCCCTGGGTGTTCATTGGAAGGACTAATGCTAAACCTGAAACTCCAGTACTTTGGCCACCTGATGCGAAGAGTTGACTCATTGGAAAAGACTCTGATGCTGGGATGGATTGGGGACAGGAGGAGAAGGGGACGACAGAGGATGAGATGGCTGGATGGCATCACTGACTTATGGACATGAGTTTGAGTGAACTCCAGGAGTTGGTGATAGACAGGGAGGTGTGGCGTGCTGCAATTAATGGAGTGGCAAAGACACGACTGACAGACTGAACTGAACTTATGGCAGAAAGTAAAGAAGAACTAAAGATCCTCTTGATAAAAGTGAAAGAAAAGAGTGAAAAAGTTGGCTTAAAGCTCAACACTCAGAAAACTAAGATCATGGCATCTGGTCCCATCACTTCATGGCAAATAGATGGGGAATCAGTGGAAACCGTGGCTGACTTTATATTTCTGGGCTTCAAAATCACTGCAGATGGTGATTGCAGACATGAAATTAAAAGTCACTTAGTCCTTGAAAGGAAAGTTATGACCAACCTAGGCAGCTTATTAAAAAGCAGAGGCATTACTTTGTCAAAGGTCCATCTAGTCAAGGTTATGGTTTTTCCAGTGGTCATGTATGGATGTGAGAGTTGGACTATAATTCTTTGGCATTCAACCTTCCTTATGGTCCAATGATCATATCCAGACATAACTACTGGAAAAACCATAGCTTTGACTAGATGGATCTTTGTTGGCAAAGTGGTGTCTCTGCTTTTCAATACACTGTCTAGGTTTTTCATAGTTTTACTTTCAAGCTACAAGTTGTCTTTTAGTTTCATGGCTGTAGTAACTGTCTGCAGTGATTTTGGAGCCCAAGGAAATAAAATCTGCCACTATTTCCATTGTTTCCCCATCTATTTGCCATGAAGTGATGGGACCAGATGACATGATCTTAGTTTTTGGAATGCTGAGTTTTAAGGCAGTTTTTTCACTCTCCTTTTTCACCCTCATCAAGAGGCTCTTTAGTTCCTTATCTAAGGTTGTTGATATTTCTCCTGGCCATCTTAATTCGAGTTTGTGAATCAGCCAGCCTGAAATTTTGTATGATGAACTATGCAAATAAATTAAATAAGTAGGGTGACAATATATAGCCTTGATATACTCCTCTCCCAGTTTTGAACCAGTTCGTTGTTCCATGTCCAGTGCTAACTGTTGCTTCTTGAACATGACATGCATAGAGGTTTCTCAGAAGGCAGGTAAGGTGGTCTGGTATTCCCAGACTTTTCCAGAGTTTGCTGTAATCTGCACAGTCAAAGGCTTTAGCATAATCAATGAAGCAGAAGAAGATGTTTTTCTGGAATTCTCTTGCTTTATCTATGGTACAGCAGAGGTTGACAATTTGATCTCTGGTTCCTCTGCTTTTTCTAAATCTAGCTTGTACATCTGCAAGTTTTTGGTTCATGTATTGTTGAAGCCTAGCTTGAAGGATTTTGAGCATTACTTTCCTAGCATGTGAAATGAGCTCAATTGTATGGTAGTTTTTACATTCTTTGGCATTGCCTTTCTCTGGAATTGGAATGAAAACTGACCTTTCCAGGTCATCTTATAGTGGTGACAGAAAGGTTAACATAATGTTTATAACACCTCATATCAGTTAGTCTCCTATTTTTTCCTAAGTCTCCTAACTCACCAAATCAATTTGCTCTATATACTAATTATATACCATTTATATCCTGTTATCAAGATAACCGCCAGAGGTACTGCTTAGTAAGTTCTGGTTCCATCTGACCTGGGAGGATAACAATAAGCTAGACCCTAAGCAATAAGTTTTCACAACACAGGTACTCATGTATCATTGTGAAGCACAAGCCATGGGCACAGCACATGGTTCTGGCTTAAAACTGTGGGACTTAGATACCACAGGGTACGTAGTTTCATTTTTAATTCATGATATCCTGGACATGACATAATAGCAATATAATAAACCCATTTTACAGTGATAGTATATTAAACTGAAGCTTGTACAATGTTTCTACATGCCAAGGAATGGCAGATTGCCAACAAATTACCAGGAGCTAGAGGAGAGGCATGAAACAGACTCTTCCTCACAGGCCTGGAAAGGAATCAATCCTAGCAGCACCTTGATCTTAGGTTTCTAGACTCTAGAATTGTGAGAAAATAAATTCTGTTGTTTAAGTCACTCAGTTGGTGGTATTTTGTTAAGACAGCCCTTGGAAAACTAATATTAATACAATATCCTAAACCCTGAACTTGAGAATATGTTACACTTCATGACAAAAGAGACTTAACAGATGTGATTAATTCAGGGATCTTGAGATGGGGTCATTAAGCTGAATTATCAGGTTCAGCCCAGTGGACTCACGAGATCCTTATAAAGAAGATGCCTGATGATCCGAGTGAGATGTGAGGACCAGACCACAGGTTGCAGTGATGAAAGGGAGGGATCGCAAGACATTTAAGTGGCCTCTAGAAACTGTAAAATGCAAGGAAATTGATTTTGCCTTCAGAAGCTTCAAAAAGAATCAGTCCTGTGAACACCTCGAATTAAGTTCAGTGAAGCCAATATTTGGGCTTTTGAAACCAGAAGTATAATATAATAAATCTGTGTCTCTTGAGTCACTAAGTTTGTAACTTTTTTTTTTTTTTTTTGCAGTGCAATAGGAAACTCTGTGTGTCCTGGCATAGACCTGATGGCAAGTGTGCTGCCTCAGTAACAAACAGTCCATTTGCTAACTACTTCTTTCTAGTAACCAAGTGCTAGCAGATGCTTGGAAGAAAATCCTTCCAGTGTCTGTGAGTTAATTAGGCCCTATTGTCTGACAGATCGTATCCATCTCCCAAGACCAGCAGTTCTCTTTTTTATACTGGGCAGAGTAGTGTTCAAACCCCCAAGAATACTGTTTTTACTGAATATTACATCTCCAGAAGACATTTCTTTTTTCTTCCTTCCACTACCCCACCTTCTCCCAGCAATACCTGGAAAAACACCTCTCTTATTTGTTCCAGGATTCTCTTATATGTTCTTCTGACAAGATAGGTAATTAAGATTGATGCAAGTTTGGGGCCAACTCATCAAAACAAGCCTAGGACAAGTCTCAGAGAAACCCACTTCCCCCAAACCATTGTGTTGAATCTCAGAACTTTTCTATGAAGCAAGATGATTAAGTGCATGAAATGATATTATGACAACACAATCTTTGTAGAAAACTGAATCACTTCACAGTGCAAACTAGTGAGGATATACAGTTGGAACAAGAAGAGATATGAGATGCAGGCAATTTTTAGAATTTAACATTATTTGATATAGTCTACAGATTAGAAGAAAAGTAAATGAAAGTGGTCAAATAATGTGTTTTCCTTTCCTTGTGGTTGACATCAAAGTGAGTTCACTAGTTCTTTTATTTTTCCATAAAATGATAGTCATTCTATCAAAGAATTCAAATATCATTGAGATGGTCATCATAAAAGTGTCAATACATTTTCTATTCTGCTACTGTATATGTCTGTTCTATTGAACGGATTTTACTCTTATGATGAGTTCTTTTATTCCTTAAAACTTTACAGAAAAATTGGAAGATAATTTACAGCTATGGTTAGCTCCAGAAAACTGTTGCATTGAAATGCATATCCAAAGATAGGCATCTATATATGGCTTTTGCTGGGGTAAACTGAGAACCCCTAAAATATCAAACTATATCTAAAAGACATAAAACAGATAAGAAATACCAAGAAAGTGAAATATAAATGGGGATAATGATGGTTTGTGGATAAGATTTTTACCATGAATATTTTAAAATTTATATTATATAAATATTATATAGTAGCAATATTGCTTGTTTGCTTAGCCAGTCAGGCTTAAAAATTGTACTGATGTTCATTAAGGGAGTTTGGACTATATTCGTGAGGGAGGAGACCAGAATCAGTTAGAGTCCTTATGCTTCCATTTTCAAGAATCCATTCCCTGGAACCACTATTAAGAAGAAATTTTTGCCCCAGAAAACTGTAAAAGGGGTGTAAAACAGTACATGAAGTGACAGAACTCAAAGGCCTCGTGTCCTTTAAGATGAAATTCACAAACGTACGGGCTTCCTCATTTGTAGCTAATTAACTAATATAGACTAGAGCACCAGGAACTATACAAAAAAATAAAAAGGCAACATAAAGATATAAGAATTCCTATTTATACAAGAATTTCCCATTCCACGTCATTTCAAAATTCACCTAATATTACTTTAAATATTTTGTACTAACCTACCCAGAATTCCTTCCCATCCTTGACACTTTTCTAGCAAGCACTTAGTTGCACTTAGTGTTCCAGGAATGTGTGCTCAATTGTTAGATAAAGGGATTTCATCTGCAACTTTAAGGGTATGCTGGTCAAAGGATAGAGGTTTCTTTTTTAAGTCACACTAACTTGCTTCTCATCTCACACGCTAGTAAAGTAATGCTTAGAATTCTCCAATCCAGGCTTTAGCAATATGTGAACTGTAAAATTCCAGATGTTCAAGATGGTTTTAGAAAAGGCAGAGGAACCAGAGATCAAATATGCCAACATCCACTGCATCATCAAAAAAGCAAGAGAGATCCAGAAAAACATTTATTTCTGCTTTATTGACCATCCCAAAGTCTTTGACTGTGTGGATCACAATAAACTGTAGAAAATTCTGAAAGAGATGGGAATACCAGACCACCTGACCTGCCTCTTGAGAAACTTGTATGCAGGTCAGGAAGCAACAGTTAGAACTGGACATGGAAGCACAGACTGTTTCCAAATAGGAAAAGGAGTACATCAAGGCTGTATATTGTCACCCTACTTAATTAACTTATATGCAGGTACATCATGAGAAATGCTGGGCTGGAGGAAGCACAAGCTGGAATCAAGATTGCCAGGAGAAACATCAATAAGCTCAGATATGCAGATGACACCACCCTTGTGGCAGAAAGTGAAGAACTAAAGAGCCTCTTGATGAAAGTGAAAGAGAAGAGTGAAAAAGTTGGCTTAAAGCTCAACATTCAGAAAACTAAGATCGTGGCATCTGGTCCCATCACTTCATGGCAAATAGATGGAAACAGTGTCAGACTTTATTTTGTGGGGCTCCAGAATCACTGCAGATGGTGACTGCAGCCATGAAATTAAAAAATGCTTACTCCTTGGAAGGAAAGTTATGACCAAACTAGACAGTATATTAAAAAGCAGAAACATTACTTTGTCAACAAAGGTCCATCTAGTCAAGGCTATGGTTTTTCCAGTGGTTATGTATGGATGTGAGAGTTGGACTATAAAGAAAGCTGAATGCCAAAAAATTGATGCTTTTGAACTGTGGTGTTGGAGAAGACTCTTGAGAGTCCCTTGGACTGCAAGGAGATCCAACCAGTCCATCCTAAAGGAGATCAGTCCTGGGTGTTCATTGGAAGGACTGATGTTGAAGCTGAAACTCCCATATTTTGGCCACCTGATTCAAAGAGATGACTCATTTGAAAAGACCCTGATGCTGGGAAAGATTGAGGGCAGGAGAAGAAGGGGACGACAGAGGATGAGATGGTTGGATGGCATCACCAACTCAATGGACATGAGTTTGGGTAAACTCCGGAAGTTGGTGATAGACAGGGAGGACTGGCGTGCTGCGGTTCATGGGAGTGCAAAGAGTCGGACACGACTGAGTGACTAAATTGAACTGAACTGAACTTGCTTCTGACATCAGATCTCTTTTTCTTAGATTTTTGAACTTCAACAATGTTTCTGGACTTGCAATTACTAGAGAATTTTAGATAATGTGGTCCATATTTAAAGCACTGAGAAAAAAGTCATCTCTTTCTTTATATATTTCTCTTCTAACCTTCAAGAATTTATACCATCCTCTTGATGTGTATCTAAAATATTTTTATGGGCAAAAGTCTTTTTAGTAAGGTTTAGTAAGGTTCAGAATATTTACTTTGTCTATGATATTTTTTTCTTAATGTCAGTAGTGTTCTGAGGAAGAAAAAATTGTCCTCCTGATTGTTCCTGCAGGAGTAACTGGTTTCAAGTCTAGGAAAAAAGAATTATCAGATTGGGCCTTTTGCTCTTGAATAGTTCAGAGCTGACTTCTAAGATAGAAATGCCACTGATAGGACCCAAACACTGAAACCTTGCCTCTTTTATGAATGTTATGCCAAGATCTGTCACTATTGTCCCTGAGGATAAAGAATTTGGAAACTCTATTCCAGATGCTCAAATCTTTTAGGTTTAAGAAATTCTGCTTCAGCCTATTACAAAGGTACTCCAACTGGAATTGCTGCTTGCATAAAAACTAAAAACCAGGATAAAATATATAAAATTTATTTCCAGACAGGAGAAAGCAATCAGGAGAGGGAAGTAATGGTTTAGAAAAAAGGAAACAAATCTAGTGAGTCCTAAAAGCCATAATTTTCTGCCATTTGCTAAGCTCAAGAGGCAAAAACCCAAGACTCCAGAGCTTATCCTGAATTGAGGAGAAAAAAGTTGGACTTTAGGGAAATTAAAGCTATCAGAATTTGCAAAGTATAATGCCAGGATAAAAAGGAAAGCATGCAAAGACAGAACTTCAGAAATTTGCTTAGAGTTCTCCTCCCCTCCAATCTTTTGTTTGAATAGCAATCGGCATAGGTATAGAATGAAACTCTACAAGACAAAAGGAAAAACATTTTCCGGGGGTGCATAAGCCTTCAAATTCCCTAAGTTCCTAGAAGGCCATCATTCATTCAAGTTTCCTCCAACCATATGGAGGAGTTTTTATTGAATAAGTACAACATTCAGTAAACACTCCATGAATGTCACTTTTTAGTAGTAAATAAAACTAGTCCCAGGCAAAGGTGACTCTAGAGTTGCTTCAGGAACATTCTTTATTTATTCTTGAAAATAGTTGACATACAATATTATGTTAGTCCCAAATGTATTACATAGTGTTTTGACATTTGTATACATTATGAAATAATCAGCACAATAAGTCTAGTAATCATCTGACCCCATACAGTTATTATAATATCATTGACCATATTTCTTGTGCTGTATATTACATCCTCATGGCTTATTTATTACGTATCTGGGAGATTGTGTCTCTAACTCCTCACCTATTTTCCCCACCCCACCCCCAGCAATAATCTGTTCCCTGTATTGTTGTTGTTGTTGTTTAGTCACTAAGTCCTGATGGATTCTTTCTGACTCCATGGACTGTAACCTGCCAGGATCCTCTGTCCATGGGATTTCCCAGGCAAGAATACAATATCTATGAGTCTGTGGAAAATAGTATAGAGGCTTCTCAAAAAATTAAAAGTAGAACTGCCATGTGATTCAGCAGTTTCACTTCTGGATATTTACCCTAAGAAAAAAATAATTCATAAGGATATTTGCATTTTAGAGTTTATTTTGGCATCATTTACAATAGCCAAAGTAAGGAAGCAAATGTATTGTCCATTGACAGATGAATAGACAAAAATCACACATAACTCATTGGAAAAGACCCCGATGATGAGAAAGACTGAAGGCAAAAGAAGAAGAGGGCAGCAGAGGATGAGATGCTTGGATAGTATCACCAGTTTGTGCATGCTAAGTCACTTCAGTCTTGTCTGACTCTTTGCCACCCTAGGGACTGTAGCCCACCAGGCTTCTCTGTTTATGGGATTCTCCAGGCATGAATACTGGAGTGGGTTGCCATGTTCTCCTCCAAAGGATCTTCCCAACCCTGGGATGGAACCCAACTCACCAACTCAGTGGACATGGATTTGAACAAACTCTGGGAGATAGTGAAGGACAAGGAAGCCTGGCATTCTGAAATCTGTGGGTATGCAGAGAGTCAGACATGACTTAGTGACTGTAAAACAATAACCTGGCCCAATCTGACCAGAACATCGGCAACAACTCCCTGAAGCTGTGTGGTCCAATAGCACTTGAGCTGAGAGAAGGGCAGACGGAGTTGATAGTTTGCAGAGCAAACCCAGTGGCCTTGTTTGTGGGGAGCGAGCTCCGCCCATGGCAAAGTCATGAGGAAGGAGGCTTGGCATACACAAAGGCGGGATCGAGCCTCAGGGTCCCCCTGGAAATTCTCGAGCATCTACCCCCAAAACCAGAGTCTGCCTACTTTCTGCTTTGTGCTCTCACCTACACCTCTGACTTTACAGGGGGCTGTCCCCCACTACCTTTCTCTGAAGAAAGAGTTAGGTTACAGCTCCAGTTAACAATTCCTGGGTGTGACAGTGTTCCAACCTACAAACTCCTTTGGAAGTCCTCTAGCCTGCCTGAATAGGTTTTTTCCGGCCACATGTGATTGTTCAGAGACTCCCAACTGTGAGAGGCAGGAGATGTTCTAAACTGTCTAAACACAGATTCTTTTGAGTAGTTAAAAGATTGATTAGAAATTGTATTGGTGAAGGGTTTTTCACTTGTTGGGCCAATGTTTGCTGCTAAGTCTCCATACCCCTTACCTACTGTGTCCTTGGCAGTGTATTGATTGATATAATGGGTGTATAGAAATGTAAGTAGTAGCCTCAATGTTTGTAACCTTGGACCCTTGAGTTAATTCTTTTCTTGACTGAGCCCACCTCACCTTTGTCCTATAGGAATGCAGCTTTGTCCAATGCTTTTTTGGAGGCTGGTGCCTGACTTTGGAATAATCACCTTTAGAGAAAGATAAGTTTCTTAAAATGTTAACAGGCCTCCTGGCCAGAAGATGATGTAAATCACCTGAACTTTTGCATATGATAAGTTTGAAAGCCTGGCTTCGATTAGAACCAGGAACTGCTGTCCTTGCATGACTCTACCCCTTCCCCCATTATCCTCTATGCACAACTTAAGGTATAAAACTACTTTGGAAAATAAAGTATGCCCCTTTTTTTTGTTCACCAAAATTTGGTCTCCCCATGTCGTTCTTTCTTTCACCTTCTGGCTGAATTTTTCCTCTGAGGCGGGGAAGCTCATCAAGCCTACTAATTTTGCCTGGGCTTCTAAGATCCGACCAGGGAGGCCTTAGTGTCTCCTCTCCTTCGGGAGAACGGGAGGACGCCTGCGGCCTTCGTAGGTGACGTTAATTCCCTGCTTTGGAATTTTATTCAGCCTCTTTTCTTCACTGAATTTTCCTACTGAGCTATCCTTATTTCAGCCGCTTTTCTCTACTGAATTTCCTCACTGAGCTATCCTCATTCTATTACTCTTTATATCCTTAATTAACGTTTAATTAAGCAGTTGTTTCCTGATCCTTGCCGACACCGTCTCTCCTTCGAATACCCTGGATCAGCTGGGGCTGGACCCCAGCACTTGTTCATCAGGAAAGTTGGAGGGCAGTACCACTTGACCAGAGGATAGCCCACGGCTCCCCGCAACTGCAGAGCAAAGCTGGTGGCCTCAGCAGAAAATTCAGCACACACTCAGGCTGAATCTGGACCAGAAAACAATGAGCTATACAATCCCTGTGTCCTGGTCTGCTGCCCTGCCAGAGTAGGGAAGCTAATTCATAGTCCCACCTACTACAGAATATACTACCTGGTCCTGACCAAAGAACTCATGCAGTCGTAGATTCCATTCTGCAACCTCATTTGGGTAGGAAACCAAGCCAGAAGTCCTAGCCAACTGTCCTCAGCCAGTGGTGCACCCCATCCCATCTCCATCCTCAAAGGTGGAACATGTGTCTTGCCCCAGAATAGACCATAATAGCAGGCTCCTCCTGCCTTAAAACATTACCAGCAGACACACCCAGAAACCCAAACTGAGCTGAACAGTAAAGAAAAATATCTGCAAGAACAAACTTATAAGGCCTGGAAAAGAAATCCTATTACTCAAATACACAGAAAAAATAATCAGATAAATATGACAAGACCAGTGGAATCTAATAAAGATCTAATAACTGACTCCAAATAAATGGGGAACTATAAACTGTCAGACAAAAAACTCAGACTAATTCTCTAAAAGAAGGTTTAGTGAACTATAAGAAAACACAGAAAGAGAACTTGACAAAATTAGGAAACCAACGCATGAGCAACAGAATGAGATGTTTGATAAAAAAATAAAAAAGGAGCAACTGTTAAAAAAAGAAACAGAAATCCTAGAGAAAACGAATACAATAACTGAATGAAGCATTTAATAGAGAGCAACAAAGCAGACTGACTGACTATGCAGAGAAATAGTCCATGAACTAAAGTGATAGGACAGTGGAAACTACTGAGACAGGAGAGAAAAAGAAAAAATAATAAAAGAGATTGAAGACAGCTATGGAATTATGGGGCACAATGAAACAAAACATTTGCAATATGAGAACTTCAAAAAGAGAAGAAAAGAAGAAAGGGAGAGAAAGTACATATAAAGCAAAAATGACTGAAAACTTCGGAAATCTGGAGAGAGAAATAAACATTCAGATTCGTGAGGCTAAAAGAATCTCCCGATAGGCTGAATTCATGTAGAGCTACACTGAAGCACTGTTAGATGCAAAAAACAAACAAACAAACTGAAAAAACCTGTTAGATCTATCCTGGGAATTCAGGAAAGTTGGAAAATTAACAAATTAACAAAATTTACATACACTAATCAGTAGCAACACTGTTCACTAACAAAATTCTTAAACAAAGTGAAGATTCAATTCCATTTATAACAATATAAATAAAACAAAATACACAGAAGTAAATTTATAAAGGTGCTAAAGATCTCTACTCTGAAAATCATAAGACACTGATGAAAGAAATCAAAGAAGACATAAATCAATGGAAAGATACATTATGCTCATGGATTGGAAAAAATAATGCTGTCAAAAAATTGATACTACCAAAACCACCTTTAAGTTCAAACTAATCCCTATCAAGATTTCAAAGGCATTTATACAGAAGTAAGAAAAAGCACTTCTGAAAATTATATGGAACCACAAAAGACTAAGAATAGCCAAAAAATATCCTGAGGAAAAAATAACAAGGCACTTATATAGCAAGGCACACTTTCTGGTTTCAAGCTATATTACAAAGCTCTAGGCATCAAAACACTAGGTTACCATCATAAAAACAGAAACATAGACCACTTAAACAGAATACAGAGCCCAGAAATAAACCAAAGCATAATCAATCAACTAGTATCTAACAAGGAAGCCAGGAATACTCAATGCAGAAAAGACAATCTTCAATAAATAGCACTGGGATAACTGAATAAAAACATGTGAAAGAATAAAACCAGACCCATATTTAACACACTTACAAAAATTAAATTAAAATGAATTGAACACTTACATTTAAGAACTGAACATATGAAACTCCTAGAAGAAAACATAGGAACAAAGCTCATCAATAGTCTCATTAATGTTTTTTTGAATATAATTCAAAAAACCACAAGTAACAAATTTAAAAATAAATCAGCAAGACTACATCAAACTAAAAAGAGGAAGAAACCATCAACAAAATGAAAAGACCACCGGGACAATGGGAAAAAATATTTGCAAAACTCTTATCTGTTAAGAGTTTCCCTGGTGCCTCAGACCGTAAGGCGTCTGCCTACAATGCGGGAGACCCGGGTTCAATCCCTGGGTCGGGAAGATCTCCTGGCGAAGGAAATGGCAACTCACGCCAGTATTCTTGCCTGGAAAATCCCATGGATGGAGGAGCCTGGTAGGCTACAGTCCATGGGGTCACAAAGAGTCGGAAACAACTGAACAACTTCACTTTTACTTTATCTGATAAGGGTTTAGTATACAAAACATACAAAAAACTCAAACAACTCAGGGTAAAAAACAAAGATATTTTTCCAAAGAAGAAATACAAAAGATCCATAGGTACATAAATAGATGCTCAACATCACAAGTTATTAGGAAAATGCAAATGAAAACCACTATGAGATACCACCTCACACAGTTATACCACCTCACAATGTCTATTATCAAAAAGACAACAGATAACAAATGCTAGCGGAGAAAGCAATGGCACCCTCCTACTCCAGTACTTTTGCCTGGAAAATCCCATGGACGGAGGAGCCTGGTAGGTAGGCTGCAGTTCATGGGGTCGCTAGAGTCGGACACAACTGAGCGACTTCACTTTCACTTTTCACTTTCATGCATTGGAGAAGGAAATGGCAACCCACTCCAGTGTTCTTACCGGAGAATCCCAGGGACAGGAAGCCTGGTGGGCTGCTGTCTATGGGGTCACACAGAGTTGGACACGACTAAAGTGATGTAGCAGCAGCAGCAGCAACAAATGCTAGCATGAATGTGCACGTTTGGTGGGATTGTAAACTGGTATAGTCATTATGGAAAACAGTATGGAGCCTCAAAAAATAAAAAATAAAACTACCATATGACCCAGCAATTGTACTTCTGGAATTATGGAAGTGTTAGAGTATGAAAGAGTCATGTCTGACTCTTTGAGACCCCATGGACTATAGCCCATCAGGTTCCTCTGTCCTTGGGATTCTCTAGGCAAGAATACTGGAGTGGGAAGCCCTTCCCTTCTTCAGGTGATCTTCCTGACCCAGGGATCAAACTGAGGTCGCCTGCATTTCAGGCAGATTCTTTACTGTCTGAGCTACCAGGGAGACCCACTGGGAGTATATCCAAATGGTAACAAAAACACTAAGAAAAGATATCTGCACCCCATATTCATAGCTGCTTTATTTACAAGAGCCAAGTCTTGAAAATCTAAGTGTCCACTGATGGATGAAAGGATAAAGAAGTTGTGGTAAACACATACAATGGAATATTATTCAGCCATAAAATGCAAGGAAATCCTGACATTTGCTGCAACATGGATGGACCTTTAAGGTATTATACTAAGTGAAGTAAGTCAGAGAAAGAAAAAAACTATATGATCTTACTCATATGCAGAATCTGAAAGGAAAAAAAAAAAAAAAGCGTGTAGAAAAAGAGATCATATTTGGGGTTACCAGAGGAGGTGGTCAGGAGGATAGGGAAATGAAGAAGCTGGTCAGAAAGTACAGACTTCCAGTTATAAGATAAATACTAGGGATGTAATGTACAACACGATGACTATAGCTAACCCTGCAGTGCCTGTGCATGCTCTGTCATGTACGACTTTTTGTGGACTATAGCCCGCCAGGCTCCCCTCTCCTTGGGATTTCTCAGGCAAGAATACTGCAGGGGGTTGCCATTTCTTTCTCCAGGGGACCTTCGCAACTCATAGATAAAACCCAGGTCTCCTGCCTTGGGAGTCAGATTCTTTACCACTGAGAAACCAGGAAAACCTAACACTGTTGTATTATATATTAAAAAGTTGTGAGGACAGGAAAACCTAAGAGTTCTCATCACAAGAAGAAAGTGCTTTTCCCTATTTTTTCTTTCTTTTCATTGTATTTAGATGAGAGGATGGATATTAGCTGAAACTTTTGTGGTAATCATTTTACAAAATATGTAAAGCAACCTTTCATGCTATATGCCTTAAACTTAGGCAATGGCATGTCAACTATTTCACAATAAAACAGGAAAACATGAAAGTATTCCTTTGGGTTAAATTTAATATGTTGTTTTAGAAAAACTGACAATGATTACATAGTTTAAACTATGGGAAATAATACCTATTTTCAATAAATTATCTGTGCAAATAATTTATTTGAAGCATTTTACAATTATCTGAAGCCTTTACAATTTTAGTTGCTAAATCCGTGTTGGCAGATGTTCATTATTTACTCATCAATTCAGGTGCTTGTTGGGCAGTTTATTTGTCATTTTCTAATTGGCCAGAAGACTACCTCCCATCTGCTATATAACTTGCTTTTGGTTGAGACTTACACTTAAGTACAACAGGCAGGGAGAGGATGTGGTCTTCCTTGCTGATCCCTGCTTTTCTCTTCCTGAACTTCTTTTCTGTGGGATTGGCCCCAGATCCAGGGCCAACCACCAATGCAAACAACAACTATCTCCCTTTCTGGGACCAGATTAATGGAGACATAGCAGAATTTCCAGTGCAGAATAACAAGATAATCATTGATCCCTGGAAATATATGGATCGACTAAGAATATGTAAGATCCTTATAACAGAATCAGACAAATATTTTGCTTCATTTGGCAAAAACAATACAGGGAATGTACATTGGGTGGTAACTTTAATGTATGGAGAGCTATTTAAAACAGGTATGTACATTTTAATTAAAGGCAAGGAAAGTTGTTTTTTTCTTTCATTGTTATTGAAAGTCATAATATCTAATCTGTTTTACTCTCTGAATGCTGATTGAGTATGCAGTCAATATAATCATTTATCTTCTAGTATTCAGGCTCTCTTAGGACCTATTAAACACTTCTTTTGATTAGTAAAAGTATACGGTATACCTTTTCTTTACATTTTATAGACTTTCTGGCTTAAAAATGCAGTTTTTATATAAATTCCTGTAAACTGAAAAAGCTTATTGTTTGGAAAAGCAAATATTTTTTGTTGTTGTCTTTGTCCCAAATTCTTTACTGCTGAGACTACTGAGAGCCTGGGCTTCCCATCTGGCTCAGTGGTAAAGAAGCTGCTTGCCGTGGCATGAGACACCAGAGACCCAGTTTCCATCCCTGGATCAGTAAGATCCCCTGGGGAAGGAAATGGCAACACACTTCAGTATTCTTCCCTGGAATATCCCATGGACAGGGGAGTTGGCCAGCTAGACTCATGGGTTCCCACAGAGTTGGACACGACTTAGCCACTGAGTAGACACAGCTTCTCAGGGCAAGGTGGTAACAAAATATCTCTGCTGCATGAGGTGAGATAATTAGAGGAAATATGACAAAATTTCTTTCAGCTATGAAACCCAGGGTGAGGTTTCACACAAACTAAAGTAAGGAACATACTTTTCCTTGAAAGCCTGAGTTTTGCCTCTTAAATATTAGTAGAAAGAGTAAATAAGATATGGCCCTCACTGCACAGTCTCTTTCCTGTAAGTTGTAAGGTTCAGGCACAAAAAAGGGCTGAAAACAAGGAGGCATGGGCCCAGAATACAGCAGTCTCTTCCTGCACTTAAACAAGTAGGATGGGGAAATGGAGTCAAGTGTGATGCTCGGAATTCTGTGCTTCCAGAATGCTCCTCTCTTTTCTGCTTCAGTTGGGGTGAATTTCTCCATCTGTATTTTGCTCTCACTACTTCTTAAATCAATTATCTTATTACTGAGATTCTGGAACTGAATTAGCTTCCCATTCTCATCAAATTCTTTTTTAAATTGTCTTCTTTGGATGTTACTAGATGGAGTCTAGAATGAAACAAGGACTAGAATGTGGTGCCTTCATATAGAAAAAAAAAAAAAACAAATTCTGCACACTTGAATTATTGCAATGAAGTTGATTGATTTAGGAAGAAAAGAAGGACACACAGAGACTGCTTGTGAAACACTCTGCAGGTCCAGCTTAGTCAAGAAGGAGTTAGTAAAGAAAATAAATATGGTATAAAGAAAATAATACAGAAAAAAAAAAAAAACAGAAAAAAATGCAAGAAAGGGTCTGTACAGGCTGGAATTTCTAAGAAGCTTTGAGCTCTCAAAGTGAATGAAATGCTATTCATATGAATACACTGTATCATTAGCAGGAATAACCCTCTTCTTACTCTTTGTGGGGGAGCATATGAGTCTTTTCCTCTCTTATGACTTTCTATTCAAGGTTTAACTCTTTTCACCTACTCTGTTTACTCTGTAGATAGATTTTCAGAGCCTCCCAATAGTTCACAGTGTGCTTATGAGTCTGGAGTCTCTGGCTGCATATCTATCAACAGTGGCTGGGGAGGTAAGTGTTATATTTTCACCATGCTTCTTTATTGATCTGTGGTTGTGGGGCTTGCTCACTCTGCTTTTCTATAGGGTAAGCTGCTGCTGCTGCTGCTGCTGCTGCTAAGTCACTTCAGTCATGTCCGACTCTGTGCAACCCCATAGATGGCAGCTAAGTTGGGTTAAATCTTGATATTTACTCTGTAAATATATACAGTTTTCTGTGCACTTCCCTGAGGTGGGGGCTAGTCAATTTAAAAAAACAAATATGAATGGTAACTCTTTCTATGGCTATGTCTATGTTAAGATCTACAGCACATCGTTCTTTTTAGATAGATACTGAAGAAGAAAATGATCCTTACATGTACCTAGTTTTTCAAACTTTCTGTTGCTTATTTCCCCTACTCCCAGTCCCTTTTCCAACTAGTCACTCTTTATTTCTCACTGCATCCCAGCCTCACGCTAGCCTTTTAGAGAGATAGTTTAATTCAACCCTTACCATGATCTTAAAATTAATATCCTCATAATACAGATAATCAAACAGAGTTGAGAGAAGTTGAGTAATTTCCCTTTTATTACAAAACTCATAAAGTGTCAACATTTATCTATCTCAAAAATTCATTTTCTTAATCACTGTTCTAGTTTAACTCCCTAAGCCACTAACGGAGAAGGCAATGGCACCCCACTCCAGTACTCTTGCCTGGAAAATCCCATGGATGGAGGAGCCTGGAAGGCTACAGTCCATGGGGTCGCTGAGGGTCAGACATGACTGAGTGACTTCACTTTCACTTTTCACTTTCATGCATTGGAGAAGGAAATGGCAACCCACTCCAGTGTTCTTGCCTGGAGAATCCCAGGGACGGGGGAGCCTGGTGGGCTGCCGTCTATGGGGTCACACAGAGTCGGACACGACTGAAGTGACACAGCAGCAAGCCACTAATATGCAAAAAAACCAAAAACTTGTCATGATTTCTTATTTTCAATTGCAATCTTATTTTAGGCCATAAAGATGAATTTCACTATAGGTAATATCAACATATATGCTTCTTCCAACATATCATGTGAAGAGTTGACTCATTGGAAAAGACTCTGATGTTGGGAGGGATTGGGGGCAGGAGGAGAAGGGGACAACAGAAGATGAGATGGCTGGATGGCATCACTGACTCGATGGACGTGAGTCTGAGTGAACTCCGGGGGTTGGTGATGGACAGGGAGGCCTGGCGTGCTGTGATTCATGGGGTGGCAAAGAGTCAGACACGACTGAGCAACTGAACTGAACTGAACTGAATGTTTTATTGAGAAATATAACTTCACTAGTTACAAAGTTTTGAAAAAGTGGATCTTGTAAATGTACATTTCAAAATAAAGATTGTACTGGGTAATTAACAAAATTCTTCTAGTCCTAGTATAGACAGTCCAAGGTAAAGTTTATATTGACAATCATACACTCAAATTTAAAAATTAAGGTTAAGAGTAGAAATAAGTGGAATGAGTTCAACTAGTGCACCAAATTTCAAATAGTAAGAAAATGATTTGTCATTAAAAGGCTTGAAAATATTCCTTCAAATACCTATCAATTGTGTCTTCTTCTCACGTTTTGTATCACTATTACCTTACCTTCTTTTTGACAGCTAGATTAACAATCAGAATAGTCCTCTGAATGTCAAGCATGATTGTGGGGGGATGTGTTTCAATAATAGAAGATGTAGATTCATTCCTATGATGGAAGCCAAGCTGAGGAGTACACCTAGGAATAACCCTGTCCTGGGAGCCATCAGAATCCTGGTGGACAAGATGAACCCAGGAATTGGAAGTAGATAAATAGTCCTAAGACAGAATATACTAGAGTGAGGACTTGGTTGAAATGAGTGAGTGCCAAGAAACAGAAGAAAGATTGTTATTGCTTAGTCCCTAAGTCATGCCCAACTCTCTTTGTGACCCCATGGACTGTCTTTCACCAAGTTCCTCTGTCCATGGGAGTTCCTAGGCAAGAATACTGGAATGAGTTGCCATTTCCTTCTCCAGGGTCTCTTTGAACCCAAGGATAGAACCTAAATCTCCTGCAATGGCAGGCGGATTCTTTACCACTGAGCCACCAGAAAGACCCAGAAGAAAAATAGCAAGTTACAACAGAAAATGTATTCAAGGTTGTGTGGAAAGAGAATTGGTTGGGCTTCAGAACCATCCCTAAGGTAGCTGAGAGGATAGAAGAAGATGGTTAAACCAAAATCTCTTCCACAATATAGGCAAAGAATCTCCACATGTGACATATACATGTATATTTAGCAGCATCTACATGTATACACCTGGGCTTCCCCAGTGGTTCAGATGATAAAGAATCTGCCCACAATGTGGAAGACCAGAGTTGAATACCTGGGTTGGGAAGATCCTCTTGAGAAGGGAATGGCAACGCACTTCAGTATTCTTGCCTGGAGGATTCCATGGACAGAGGAGCCTCACGAGCTGCAGTCCATGGTGTTGCAAAGAGTTGGACACGACTGAGTGACTAACACACACACACACACACATATATATATATATACCCAGAGCCTCCCTGGTGGTAAAGAATCCACCCGCCTAATCAGGAGACTCGGGTTCAATCCTGTGTCTGGAAGATCCCCTGGAGAAGGAAATGGCAACCCACTCCAGGATTCTTGCCTGGGAAATCCCATGGACAGTGGAGTCTGGTAGGTTACAGTCCATGGTGTTGCAAAGAGTTGGACAAGACTTAGGGACTAAACAGCTACAACATATATAACCAAACTGAAGGGAGTACTTTCCTGAGTCAAATCTTATTCTTTACTTCCTATGTGAGGGATAAATAAATATAGGACATAAATAATTTGGAACTGAATTGCATTAATTGTATGTGAATGTAGACCCATATACAAATAACTGCACCAAGAGTGTGTCCCCAGTGGAAACTTTCCTGACTGTGATGAGCCCTAAGTTTTCATAATCATGTGCATTTCCTAGAGCCAACAAATTCAACATGGTTTGTAGAATAAAGAAGATAAATTATATAGATTAAGCATTAGTCATTTGGTTAACTCCTACTTTCTATAGACAATTAATGGCTCCAGATACCTCCATCCTATTTTTTTTACAGGCTTTAACTACTATGTGGTTATTATGTATTTCCTTGCTTGCAATTGAATCAGAGTTTCTGGGGAATTTGCCATATGAGGTAGAGTTACTATCTTGAGAGTACAGATCTAACTTCTGTTATTCAATTGAAGAATGCCGTGCATCCTATCCACAAGTTATGGATGTAGCCAACAGGTTCTATAAGGTAAAAGAATGCAATGATATTTTTATGAATAGAATGAATGAAGACACTGAAGTTCTTCTGTTGGGATTTATGATTTAAAAATAGACTAAACTTCACATTAATATGCATATGAAATTTTAAGTTCAAAGTTTTGTCCCTACCTCCTTGTACTGTTCCTATTAGTAGCCTGAAATATTACTAGTTGATAGCAAATTGGTGTAATTGTATTTATAGAAAGGTTTTTCAGAAAATTAATGTAATAATTACCAACTTACTTCTGTCTCTGCAAATAAATTGGTATACATCCATCTGTAAAGCAAATAGGTTAAGCTAAATAACATCTCTAAGTGTTAAAATTTATTTTGAAAATAAATTTCATTGGTAAACAGTCAGCTAGATGAGTGTATTACAGTGTTCTTTTTCAGGACTTCATGACACTGGTAATTAAATTTATTTTAAAATCTGTTATTGAAGTAAATCACTTCTCATTCTGCAGTACCTGCTGTCCAGAAAGATAGTTTCCACTACCAGCAGTATTTCTCAGTATGACACAGATGAGGACACAGTGATCTTTAAGATGTGGGCAGCCCACCGAGCTGCCATTGATGTGGCAAAACCGAAGTTCAGTGATGTGTAAGAGAATTGCTTTATGTGATGCGATTAAACTCTGGCTTTCTTTCTGGAATTGTAAAATTTAACGTGTAAGATGTGGTTGCCTCAAATATTCATTACTCATAGTTTCAAAAGGTATCAAGAAATAGTTTTTCCATTATTATTTGCAATTCATCAGTCATCTGGTCTATCAAGGAAGATATACATGAAAAGATAGGTGGTTGCTTACAGGTTTTTTGAGAGGACGTTCCATACATTATTTGACAGTATATCTCATAGCAAAGTCATTCTTCATGTCCAATCATTATTTTTTAATTGATGCAATGTGCAATTAATTTCTACTTGTTTATATAAGGTAGCTATGAAATAGTGTGGTAAAAAATTCTCACTGGGTTTCAATTTGCAATGCCAACCTTCATCCTCCTAAAAAAAATGGTTTAAAATACATAGCATGTTGTTTGGTAATTTTATGGGGTTCATCTAGTTATCTGATTCTCGTAATAGTTTAAGTAATTTCTTAAAGAGAGGTCATTTTCTCTTTTTTTACAGATAAAAATGTAGTAAGATAAACTATGTGAAACTTACATGCTTAACATACACCTAGGTAAATATAGTAAATTTCATTTAATAATAGACAAAGACTACAATGAAGTCTGCTGCTAAGCATGGTCAGCTTTCTCTAGGTATTTGTAAAGTAAGGGCTTTTTGTGGGAGAAGTCCAGGATCCTGGTCCTGCTCTTGTTTCTCTTCTAGGCTTCTTGTCTCCCTGGTTCTAGGTCATCCTTGAATCCAATTGTCAACTTCTGTCCTCCTGCCTATTGTACTGTTCATCACCTCCTTCAGTTCAAAGAGTTATTTCTTAATATAAATGTGAGTTTAGATGCAGTGACTTCAATGATCTACATTCAGTCATTAACATGAGTTTTTGTCCCAAAACAGCCTTGAACAAAATTTTTGGTGTTTTTATACCTCTGCATGCTCAGGTGCTCAGTCATGTCTGACTCTGCAATCCCATGGACTGTAGCCTGCCAGGCTCCTCTGTCTGTGGAATTTTCCAGGCAAGAATACTGGAGTGGGTTTCCATTTTCTACTTCAGGAGATCAACCCAAACTAGGTATTGAATCTGTGTCTCCTGCAACTCTTGGCAGATGTGTTTGTTATCACTGAGCCACCTGGGAAGCCCTGAGAATTCCTCTATAACAGCACCTAGATATGGAATCTCAGAAAACCCTGAAGAGAGCCTTCTTTTCAATTGTGAATATCTCTGGGAACTTCCTTTTGTAAAGTTTTTTTTTTTATTGATTTTCTGAGTGAAATATCTTTGGATTCAAATGCAAAAAATTATATACTCAAAGGTGAATGGCCTTGGCAAAAAAATCTTCTCACCTATTCATAAAAACGCTTACTATTTTCCTCTTTAGGCTTCCCTGGTGACTCAGTAAAGAATCTGCCTGCAATGCAGGAGACCTGGGTTTGATCCTTGAGTTGGGAAGATACCCTGGAGGAGGGTATGGCAACCCACTCCAGTATTCTTGTCTGGAGAATCCCCAGGGACAGAGGAACCTGGCGGGTTACAGTCCATGGGGTCGCAAAGAGTCAGACACGACTGAGCGACTAAGCACATTTTCCTCTTTATCACTGCAGATTCTTTTTTTTCTCCATCCCTCATCACTCTATGCTTATTCCAATGTCTTTTAGTGTTAAAGTCGCCCATTTACAATAAACATTGACACTATGCACTTTTTTAGACTTAGTGATGCCATGCCTGTTGCATCAACATATTTTAAATCAACACCTCCAGACTTACTTTATAAACATCTTAACAGTACAATATATTAGCCCCTGCTGTCTCCTTTAGTCATTTACTTTTTTGAGTGCTTCTGTGAGTCAAGCGGTGTGTAGTACTTTGCATGCATTATTTCATTTAAGCTTTTCAAAAATCTTGTTTCAGAGAATTGAACAATTTTAGATTATGTGCATTTTGGTTTTTAAGCATTATAGTCAAAACAGGAATAGTGAGATTTTTGTAAATAATGAATCCATTAATTTAATTGAATTGATTCAGATTAGAAAAATATGTTTAGTGTTCCAAGTCCATTAACCATGTTTTCTATCACTGAGTTCCACATGTATAAAGAAATATTTCCGTCACTCTAACTCCTATGCCATAATAGAGAAGAAAGGTAATTATAATAGCTTTTTATTGACAGATTACAAGTATGCAGTGAAGTACACAGATCCTAAGTAATCAGTATAATGAGTTATCACAAAATAAAAGTCCCATGCTACCAATCCCAGGGCAAGAAACAGAATCTAACCATACTGCAGGACCAGCCCCTGTCCTCATTTCATTTGCTATTCTTTCCCTTCTACCCAAAAGGAACTACTATTCTAACACCATGGATTATTTTTGCTTGTTTTCAATCTTTGTATGGATGGAATAGCACAATACCAATTGATTTCTTCCACTGAAATTTTAATCGGTCATCTATCTTGTGTGCAGCAATAATTTTGTCTTTTTCATATCTGTGTAATGACAGATTAGTATATGATAGTTTAAATAGCCATTCTACCATAAAAGGACCAGCGTGTTATTTCTAATTCTTGACTCTCACAAATACTTGTTGCAAGCATTCTCATTCTGGTCTTTCAGCAAGCATATGTCTAAATGTCTGGTGAAGAGATTTTCTGCGTCAAAGAGGATATATACCAAATAATTTGTATTGAACACAAATTAATATTCATTCCAGCAGTGTTGATAGGTTCTTTTGCATCATATTCTATCTTATACTTGATAATGGTCACTTTCATGCTTTTATCCATTCTTTTGAGTAGTAGTATCTAAATGTGAAAATTGCTTACAAATCCTACATTACTAAATAAGGTGGCAATTTTTTTGATATTTAGCAAACTATACGGATGTCTTCTTTTGTGAAGTTCCCAGACTTAAACTTTTTAATTGAAATTCCTAGCTTTCACTTATCAATTTGGAGGAATTTACAGTGATTAAATATTAACACTTTGTCAGTTATATATCTTGAATGTACCTTTTCTCAGTTTATGCTTGTTGGCTCACTCCTTTAATGAAGTCTTCTTAACATGGAAAATGTTCAGTGTAGATCAATTTTTTCTTTGCTATTTAATCCCTTTTTCTGGTTTAAAAAAAATCTACTCCATAATCTTCAATGGCTTGATATTTTGTATGCTTGTGTGTGTATGTGTGTGTAGACTACCATTTAGTTATTCATTAACTCTGATGTTTCTTCTCTCAGTTGCACAATTTTGTCAAAGACTCTTCTTATCATGTAAACATTAGAGCAACAGCTTTCAAAAGCATCCATTCCCTTGGGTGGAAAAATCTCCTCGTATGTGATACTTACCACATGTTCTCCCTTCTTTTTTTAGTATAAATTTATTTAATTGGAGGCTAATTACTTTACAATATTGTATTGGTTTTACCATACATCAACATGAATCCGCCACGGGGGTACACGTGCTCCCCATCCTGAACCCCCCACCCACCTCCCTCCCCATCCCATCCCTCTGGGTCATCCCAGTGCACCAGCTCTGAACATCCTGTATCATGTTCTCCCTTCTTATTAGTGAACTTGGGCTGCCATAACCAAATTCCATAGACTGGGTGACTTAAATCACCAAAATTGATATTCTTGCAATTCTGGAGGCTATAACTTAGGAATTAAGGTGTCAGCATGGTCAACTTCTGGTGAGGGCCCTCTTTCTGACTTGCAGATGGCTGCCTTCTTCTGTCCTCATGTGGAGAAGACAGAAAGGAGAGGGAGAGAGAGAGTCTGCACTCTGGTATTTCTTCCTCTTTAATATAAATGTCAACATGTAAATTTTCAGTCCATCATACTTTTTTTCTTGGATTTTGATCTTACAATTTCTCAAAATCATTGTCCACTCTCTCATTAAAGAACATGTTTTTAATATTTTGTTCAGTTTTTATAGTTGTTCACTGAAAGAAAGAATTGAGTCTTCCATTTCAGTCTACAAATTAGATGAACTCAGATGTAACCCTGATCCTCTGTTTGATCTGTTTGTTTGTCCCTCGGCCTTGAGCCTCATTGTGTTTTATTCGAGAAGATTATTCGATTACTGTAGCAAAATCCTAGTCCATTTCTTATTTCCTATGAATTAAAAAATTATATAAGCATATACACACAATAAACATGAATCAATTATGTATGTTGTTGAATAATTTTCAGAAATCCCTGTTAAATAATCTTCTATTCATTAAACTGGCTCATACTACCCTGTCCCTGAACTGTGCTTGTGGAAAACAAGTGATGTTAGACATTAGTGGCACAGAAATTAGATACAGGAGAAATAGAATCAGAAATCACAAAGAATAAATCTGGTAGAAGTAAGAGAGCGGTTGCTTAGGATGCTACAGTTTTTAAAAATTGGGATTCAAAGTTTTGCCATCTCTGTTGCTATGTAGTAGATTCTTCAGCCAGGCACAATGTAGAAGATAGTGTGAGGATTAATAACAATATACTGAAATTGTAGGTTCACTTCAGTCAACTATGTAATATATAGCATAAAATCCCTAAGGAACACGGGAGAAAAGACACATTTAGACTTTAATTTGCATGTATAATGAAATATTTTGTAACTCATGCATCTAATTTTGTGTCATTTCTTTAGATCATTCTATTCTTCTGAAACTGAATGAGACTTCACCATGGACTTTCTGCTGGCCGTAGAATTTGTTGAAGCAGTATTATATCGCCCATACTTTGAAAGTTCAGCAGAATTCCTAGTGGGTTTCCCACACAGGCCACTCACAGATCAGGATCGTAATGTTCTCATGAGTAACTTCAGCAGATGGGAAAAGCACTTATGACTGCAGTAAAACTCATTCAAAAGATAAATAAAAGCACAGGTATGATTATGAGTTATACTGTCCATGAAACCTAAATGAACTAAAGTCATTTGAGAACTAAATATATTTAATGATCCATTCAACAGGAATGATTGAATACCTGCTATATTATAGATATATTGAATATAATTATAACAGTTAGTGAAAACTACCCTTCTAGGACCTCACATATCAGGCAGTTTCTGCAATAGTGACAGTTCTAAAATAAACACTTTCATATATTTCTTCTTAAAATACTTATTGCTACCCTAAAAATACTCTAAGTTTTAGATTACATTTCAAAAGTGCTAATCCATGATAAGCAGACCCTTCATTATTGGTGTATAATTCTCCCCTGTGTAAGGTGTGCTCATCCACCAAGACAGAGAATATAATAAGAAACAGATGGCTGGGGTGCAACTAGGAAGACAGAGTGCAGAGATACAGAGTTATATAAGATTTTTGAATATCAATTAAATAATAGATATTAGGTTTCATGTTTTCACACATCAGTTTATTTATTGTCCTTAAAAACAGTATGTTGATGACAGTGTTTACATTTTGGAGTAAAAAGATCCACTGAAGACAAATAACATGTCCTAAAGGATATTCTGAAGCAAAATAAAACTGCTGCTGCTGCTAAGTCGCTTTAGTCGTGTCCGACTCTGTGTGACCCCATAAATGGCAGCCCACCAGGCTCCCCCGTCCCTGGGATTCTCCAGGCAAGAACACTGGAGTGGGTTGCCATTTCCTTCTCCAATGCATGAAAGTAAAAGTGAAGTCGCTCAGTCAGGTCCGACTCCTAGCGACCCCACAGACTTCAGCCTACCAGGCTCCTCCGCCCATGGGATTTTCCAGGCAAGAATACCGGAGCGGGGTGCCATTGCCCTCTCCTGGGTTGTGTTTTACTACAATTTTTGTTGGTGTGTTTTTTTTTTTTTTACTATCCAGTATTGCCTGCCTTGAAAATACAGAAGTATTGATGAACTAACAAACACTTAAATATCAATGTTTTAAAATTAGGACTGTGGAGTCTCTGCTATCCTAGTCCATCTTTTCATGGACTAACCCTATAGTTCAGGGAGGCTAAGTTGGCAAATATCACTTAGTTTTAGTGCCAGTTGGACATCATGAGATCTCCTTCCTCCAGGGAAAACATTCACTCTAGAAAGAAAACATTGCAAACAAGAGTAAGAAAAGGGTTAACATGGGTCTCAACAATTTTATTTGTAACACAGTGATGATACATAGTAGGTGCATTTAATTTATTCCATAAAATATTGTGACTGTTACATTGTGTGAGAATTTTTGAATGCATCTCATTCTCAAATAAGGGAAATAGCACTTCATTTTACTGTTAGATTGCCCCAAACAATGCATTTTCTTTTATACTTTGACAAGGCTATTGTCTCACAGGACTACTAATATGTTACAAATCCTTTAATTAGAAATTTTACCTTACTCTGTATACTTTTGTATTTCTAAGTTCTTCATAATTTTATTAACAAAAACATAAATATTTCTATTTTCACAGGAGGTTTATTTTTAACAGTTTGGAAGAAGCTCATGACTTCAAAATTTGCTCGGGCTATGGGACGTTTCTTCATTGAAAAGCTCCTCTTAATACCAATTTAGTAGCCTAAATTTATGCTATTACAGGTTGATCAGTTTAATTCCATGAATAAAAGCAATCAAATTTTATAATGACTATGAGAAGTTTGTGGTCCTTATTATCCCTGCTTCATCTTTGTATTTTCAAAGTTATCAGCCAATAATCCCCTCAGCCAACCTCTCCTTAGAATTCAGTTACATGTCTGGTGGAACCCTAATTAATCTCAGAATGCTTGAGTTACATATGAATATGTCAATATCTGTGTCAAAGGAAGGTTGTTGTTGTTATTTAGTCATGAAGTCGTGTCCAACTCTTTTGTGACCCCATGGACTGTAGTCTTCCAAGCTCCTCTGTCCATGGGATTTTCCAAGTTTTGATATTTCTTTCAATGCTCATTTATATATTGCCAGATAAGCAATGCAAATTCTCCTGTAAGAGATTATTCTTACAAGATACAACTTTGGGCACTGAAGAGAGTTTTTAACTAATTTATATTCTAGGACTGAACTCAAAGTACTTTGCCTTATGAGCACAATTATCAATCCATGTAGTGAAAGAGGCTGCTTTCTTAGTGTCTGAGCACTTGGAGAAATCATTTCAACATCAAGTAGAAAATTTCTGAGCTATTCTGGTGTAAACTAAACAAAACTGTAATTTTCCTTTTAAATACAATTTTTCTTTCTATTGAAGGCGCTAAGTAAAAAAGCACATATTAAAAATGAATAAAAAAGTATCTGAAACTGTATTTAAACTACTGCTAATGGCATGAGGACTGATGCTGAAGCTGAAACTCCAGTACTTTGGCCACCTCATGCGAAGAGTTGATTGATTGGAAAAGACTGATGCTGGGAGGGATTGGGGGCAGGAGAAGGGGATGACAGAGGATGAGATGGCTGGATGACATCACCAACTCGATGGACATGAGTTTGGGTGAACTCCGGGAGTTCGTGATGGACAGGGAGGCCTGCTGCTACTGCTGCTAAGTCACTTAAGTCGTGTCCGACTCTGTGCGACCCCATAGACGGCAGCCCACCAGGCTCCCCCGTCCCTGGGATTCTCCAGGCAAGAACACTGGAGTGGGTTGCCATTTCCTTCTCCAGTACAGGGAGGCCTGGTGTGCTGCAATTCATGGGGTGGCAAAGAGTCAGACACAACTGAGCAACTGAACTGAACTGAACTGAATGGCATGAGTCAGACTAAATAAGTAGGCTAATTATCTTCTGATGGTTCTGGTCACCAGTTGTACTTTTCCCCTATATTATGTCACTTTTTCGTTTCCCCTGCAAACCCCAGTATTCTTTAACTACCTCTCAACCAAATGTGTCCCTTATGAAAATAAATGATTTTTTATGTTGTGTGCGTTTGCTAGGGGAAGGTCTTATTAAGGAAGATCTATTGTTCAAAAGTAGAAAACAGATTGGTCAATGTCTACATACAGGTGAGACATTTTTACATTACAAAAATAAAACTAATAAGTGAAGTCAAGTGACAAAGATATATCTAACCACAAAAATACCCAAATCACCAAAACAACCTTGAGACAGAATAAAAAGCTGGAAGGCTCACCCTCCCTGGTTTTAAACTGTGTAATAAATCTATAGTAACCAAAACAGTATGATATGGACATATAAAGAGGCACATAGATCAATGCAAAAAAAAAAAAATAGAGCCTAGGAAAAAACCTAAAAATATTTTGGTCAATTAATTTACAACAATGCAGATTAGAATATACATGGGGAAAGGGCAGTCTCTTTAATAAATGGTGTTGGGAAAACCAGAGACCCACATGCCAAAAAGCTGAGACTGGACCACTATCTTTTACCGTTCTAGTGCTCAGTCATGTGTGACTCTTTGTGGCCCCTTGAAATGTAGCCTGCCAGGCTCCTCTGTCCATGGAATTTTCCAGGCAAGAATACTGAAGTGAATTATCAATTCCTTCTGCAGGGGATCTTCCCAACCCGGGGACTGAACCTGAGTATCTTGTGTCTCCTGCGTTAACTGGCAGATTCTTTACCCCTGAAGCACCAGGGAAACAGTATAGGATTTCCTCAAAAAATTAAAAGTAGAACTGCCAGTGATTCAGCAGTTTCACTTCTAGGTATTTACCCAAGTAAAACAAAAACAATTCAAAAGGAGATTAGCACTTAACTGTTTATTTCCACATTATTTACAATAGCCAAGATGCGGAAGCAACTTTAGTGTCTATTATCATGAATAAACACAAAGGCACACACACAAACACACACGCAGAGGACTTTTGCTCAGTTATAAAAAAAATGAAATGCTGCTATTTGCAAAAACATGGATGGACTAGAAGTCATCATGTTAAGTGAAACAAGTCAGACATAAAGACAAATACTGTAATGTCCCACTTTTATGGGGATTCTAAAAAACATAACAAACAAACAAGCAAAACAAAATGAAAGCACATTCATAGATACAGAAAACAAATGGGTGGTTTCCAGAGAGGAGAGTGTGAGGGATTGTGTGAAATAGATGTCAACTGTAAACAGGGACTTGCCATCTACCTCTGCAAAGATTAAATCATGTGCTGCTGCAGCTGCTGATTTTTAACACCCCTTGAAAGGAGTTCGGAGTAGAGAGCAGAAATGAAGCACTCTGTGTTCATAGTTAAGATATTTTCTGAAGCCGATTTGTGAGTCCAATTCTCCTATCTCCTCATATCTAGAAAAGCTCTAAAATCCTTCATGGTGATAGCCACTCCTTGTGACAAGCAGAAACGTTCTGAAAGAAAATATGTGCTTGACCACATGTACCCTCTCTTCACTGAAATCACATATATACCAACCTTCCCCTCTACCTCTTAGCAGCAATTTCTCAGAGCTATCTGAGGTGCTGTCTCCTGGGCTGCAGTCCTCATTTTGCCCCAAATAAAACTTAACTTGCAACTCTGATACTGTGCATTTTTTTAAGTTGACACAGCTAAAGGAGATTAAGAGGTTCAGACTTCCCATTATGAAATAAATAAGTCAGAGGAATATAACATACAGCATAAGGAACATAGCCAATAATATTGTAATTACTTTGCATGGAAACAGATAATTACTAAGTTATGATGACCATTTCATAATGTTTTTATATGGTGCATCTCCTGTTGTACAGTGGAAACTAATATAATGTTGTAGATCCATTGTTTCATTAAAAAGAAAGAAATTTAAAAAGACTATCAAAACTGGTATCTGTTAAAGTCGCAAATATTTAGAAACAAAACAATAAAGGAACAAATAATTCATAAATAACAGAATATATGACAAAGAACACTTTTAAAAATTTACTGAATGAAAATAAAAATCTGACAGTCCAAAATCAGTGGAATGCTCCTAAAGCAGTGCTACAAAGGAAATTTATATTTTTAAAAAGTTAGATTGAAAAAAAAAATGGGGTCAAAAGTCAATAATCATCTTCCATGCTAAGAATCAAGAAATAGAAGACAAAAGTAGACTCAAGATACAATGAGAGGAAGAAAAGAATGAGTGGAAATCAAGGAAATAGAAAAAGAAGAAGAATGGATCAGCAAAACCAGTTTCAAGTTGTTCAAAAATGCAAGTAATGTTGATCGAGATAGAAAGATAAAGACATTAGATTAATGAAGGAACCTCACTACACATCCTATAGACATTTAAAAAATAATAAAGAAATAATATGAGCAAAATGGTGCTAATAAATTTGACCCCCAAAAAACAGATTCATGGAAAGACATCCTTTACCAAAACTGATTTGAGCAGACTTCCCTGGTGGTGTGGTGGTAAAGAATTCACCTGCCAATGGAGGAGATGCAAGAGATAAGAATTTGATCCCTGGGTCAGAAAGATCCCCTGGAGAAGGAAATGGCAACACACTCCGGTATTCTTGCCTGCAAAATTCCATGTACAGAGGAGCCTGTCAGATTACAGTTCATGGGGTAATAACAGTTCCAAAAGTCTTAATTCATTTCAACTTTAATTCTAAAGTCTAAGCCCAAAGTCTCATCTAAATCCTGTATGGATGAGACTCAAGGTATGATTCATCATGAGGCAACTTCTTCTCTAGCTATGAACCTATGAAACCAAAGAAAGTGTGTATCTCCCAAGATAGAACAGGCATAAAATAGGCATTCTGATTCCAAAAGGAAGAAATAAGAAAAAGACAGAGGTATCTGGTCCCACGGAGAAGGCAATGGCACCCCACTCCAGTACTCTTTCCTGGAAAATCCCATGGGCGGAGGAGCCTGGTAGGCTGCAGTTCATGGGGTCGCTAAGAGTCAGACACGACTGAGCAACTCCACTTTGACTTTTCACTTTCATGCATTGGAGAAGGAAATGGCAACCCACTCCAGTGTTCTTGCCTGGAGAATCCTAGGGATGGGGGAGCCTGGTAGGCTACTGTCTATTGGGTCACACAGAGTCAGACATGACTGAAGTGACTTAGCATAGCATAGCATAGCATCTGGTCCCAAGTTTGTCTAAAAGGGCAAACATGAAGTCTGAAGGCTTTTAGATTTGATTCTTTGTCATCTGCACCCTTCAGAGAATCAACATTACCCCAACAGCTCGGGAAGGAGGTCCTTGCAGCAGCTCTGCTTGTTTATCACTTATCACACATAAACAGAGAAATTTTAGATTTTTTGGGCAGAGCTGGTGATGGGATTTAATCTTGTAGGGTATTTTTAAGTCTGTGTAAGTATAAACTAGCATAAAACTGGGGAGCCCCCAAAGTAAAATAACTGCCTTCGAAAGCAGTGTATTTGCATACATTTTTCAGATGACATCTGTTAATCTGAATTCAAATTGCATATTACTGAAGTAGAATGAGACAAGCAGGGTGCAGTGTCTGAAGATTTCTTGCCCTTCAAAAATAAAATCTGTCTCCATCTGCTTCTTACTTATATCCTTAAAATCATTAATTAAGTTTGGGATTGGGAAAGATTTACAGTTCATGTGAATATGCTTTGACAGCGATATTCTTTGTCATAACACATTCATAATAAGAGAAATGCAAATTAAGCACATGCTGGAACACCAGTTCTCTACTCGCCTCTGAAATTAGCAAAGCTAATTTATGAAACATGAAATCTTTCATACCAGTGTGTGTCTGCTTAGTCGCTCAGGCATGTCCAATTCTTTGAGACACCATGCAGTGTAGCCCACCAGGCTACTCTGTCCATGGGAATTCTCCAGGCGGGAATTCTCCAGGCAAGAGTTCTGAGTGGGTTACCATGCCTTCCTTCAGGGGATCTTCCCAACCCAGGGATTGAACCCAGGGCTCCTACATTGCAAACAGATCCAGGGAAGCCCCCTCAAAATATGGAACGTCTCATGAATTTTTGTGTCATTATTATCAGTTCAGTTCAGTTCAGTTCAGTTCATTTGCTCAGTCGCATCTGACTCTTTGAGACCCCATGGACTGAAGCACATCAGGCTTCCCATCACCAACTCCTGGAGCTTGTTCAAATGCATGTCCATCGAGTCACTGATGCCACCTCATCCTCTGTCACCCACTTCTCCTCCTGCCTTCAGTCTTTCCCAGCAGCAGGGTCTTTTCCAATGAGTCAGTTCTTCACATCAGGTGGCCAAAGTATTGGACCACGGCAAAATAGTACAAGCACAAAATAGTACAAGACCAGGGCAAAATAGTACAGAAAGGATCTGGCCATGTATAGCAAGACCACATGCATTCTCACTTTTCAAAAGTATATTTTGCTACAACCATAAATTAATTGCTATTCAGTCACTCATTCAAGTCCAACTCTTTGCCACCCCATGAACTGCAGCATGCCAGGCTTCCCCTTCCTTCACTATCTCCTGAAGTTTGCTCAAACTCATGTCCATTAAGTCGATGGTGCTATCCAACCACCTCTTCCTCTGTCGCCCCTTCTCCTCCTGCCCTCATCTTTCCCAGCACCAAGGTCTTTTCTAATGAGTCGGCTCTTTGAATCAGGTGGCCAAAGAATTAGAGCTTCAGCATCAGTGCTTCCGATCAATATTCAAGGTTGATTTCCTTTAAGATTGACTGGTTTGATCTTCTTGCTGTCCAAGGAATTCTCAAGAGCCTTCTTCAGCACCACAGTTTAAAAGTATCAATAATTTGTTGGAAAGTGCAAAAAAATGTACAGGGAATTCTCCCAGGCACCCATTACCTAAATTCCCTCAATGTTAAGATTTTACATTATCAAAACCAGGATATTGATGTTGACATTGTTTCAATCCATACAACCTGTTCAGATTTCACTGGTTACAGCAGTACCCATGTGTGTACCTGTATGTACGTGTATCTCCGCAAATTTATCACATTTGTAGCTTTGTGAAATTATTACCATAATTAATACACATAACTGTACCATTAACACAAGGCTGGGACATCATTCTACCTCTTTACATGACTTTCCTGATGGCTCAGTGGTAAAGAATCTGCCTGACAATGCAAGAGACACAGATATCATTCCTAGGTCAGGAAGATACCCTGGAAAAGGAAATGACAACTCCCTCTAGTAGTCTCCCCTAGGAAATCCCATGGACAGAGGAGCCTGGCGGGCTACAGTCCATGGAGCCTCAAAAGAGTAGGCCATGACTTGGCAACTGAACAACTAATATTCTTTGCTATAGGTGTATGAATTTGTTTATTCATTTATCCACTAATGCTCTTCAGGCTTCTGGCTATTATAGCTTTTGGCTACTACAAAGTAAGCCACAAAAAATCTCTGTGTACAAATGTTTTGCATGGAAATAAGCTATCATTTCCTGGGGCTGTATATCTAAGAGTTTAATTGCTAAGTCATATGGTAAGTCCATTTTAATATTAAAAGGAACTGCCAGATTATTTTCCAAAGTGGTTTTGCCATTTTACATTTCTGTCAGAAACATATGAATGATCCAATTTCTTGCATCCTAACTAGCATTTGTATTATCTCTATTTATTTTTTAGCCATTCTAATAGGCATGTAATGACCATTCACTATGGGTTTTAATTTCCTCAATAGCTAATTTTGTTAACATCTTTTCATGTCCTTATTTAACATCCATATCTTTTCTTACCTAAAATGGTGTTTTGCTCATTTTTAAAATTTAAAAAAACTTATTTAAATTGAAGTATAGTTGATTTCCAATGGGGTTTGATTCTAAATGCAATTTCGTCCCTCCTACCATCTTGCTGGGACTTCTCCTTTGCCTTTGGATGTGGGGTATCTTTTTTTGGTGGGATCCAACATTCTCCTGTCAATGGTTGTTCAGCAGCAAGTTGTAATTTTGGAGTTCTCTCAGGAGAAGATGAGCGCAAGTCCTTCTACTCCGCCATCTTAAAATACATCCTAAAGGAAATCAGTCCTGAATATTATTGGAAGGACTAATACTGAAGCTGAAACTCCAATACTTTGGCCACGTGATAAGAAGCACTGACTCATTGGAAAAGACCCTGATGCTGGGAAAGATTGAAGGTAGGAGGAGAAGGGGATGACAGAGGATGAGGTGGTTGGATGGCATCACTGATTCAATGGACATGAGTTTGAGTAAGCTCTGGGAGTTGGTGATGGACATGGAAGCCTGGCATGGTGCAGTCCATGGGGTAGCAAAGAGTCATATATGACTGAGCAACTGAACTGAACTGATTTTCAATGGTGTGTTGGGCTCTGCTTAGTCACTCTGTCACATCTGACTCTTTGCAACCCATGGAATGTAGCCTGCCAGGCTCCTCTGCCCATGCAGATTCTCAGGCAAGAATACTGGGATGTGTTACAGTGCCCTCTTTCAGGGAATCTTCCCAGCTCAAGGATCAAACCCAGGTCTCCTGCACCGCAGAAGGAATCTTTCCATCTGAACCACCAGGGACGATCTCACCAATAAGCCTCAAAGATAAGATAAGGACGCTAAGTACAAGAATAGCTCAGAAAAGAGTGTCAACCATAGGCTGAGATTAACACATTATTGGCTGGAGATGTATCAATACTTTTTTAGAGAATGATAGAATAAACATCACCTTGTGAAGTTGTTACAGCTTAAAATTGATCAAAAGTTCATTATATAAGAGTACATTATACAATGTACAAGAATTCATTGCACATTTTACAATATACATTATGATTGGTGTTAGCGTTCACAATTCACTCCATTAGGCTTTTGTTCCAATCTCATGTATGTTAGACAGTCCATGGAATTCTCCAGGCCAGAATACTGGAGTGGGTAGCCTTTCCCTTTTCCAGGGGACCTTCCCAACCCAGGGATCAAACTCAGGTCTCCTACACTGCAGGTGGATTCTTTACCAGCTGAGCCACAAGGGAAGCCCAAGAATACTAGAGTGTTTAGCCTATCCATCTCCAGTGGATCTTCCCAGCCCAGTACTCACACCAGGGTCTCCTGCATTACAGGTGGATTCTTTACCAACTGAGCTATCAAGTGAAGTGAAGTGAAGTAGCTCAGTCGTGTCCAACTCTTTGTGATCCCATGGACTGTAGTCTACCAGGCTTCTCTGTCCATGGGATTTTCCAGGCCAGAGTACTGGAGTGGGTTGCCATTTCCTTCTCCAGGGGATCTTCCTGACTTAGGGATTGAACTCATGTCTCCTGCATTGCAGGCAGATGCTTTACCCTCTGAGCCACCAGGGAAGCCCTTCAATTCAGTTCAGTACAGTCACTCAGTCATATCTGACTCTCTGTGACCTCTAGGACTGCAGCACAACAGGCTGCCTTGTCCATCACCAACACCCAGAGCTTGCTCAAACTCATGTCCATCGAGTCAGTGATGTCATCCAACCATCTCCTCCTCTGTCGTCCCCTTCTCCTCCTGCCTTCCCTTCTTTCCCAGCATCAGGGTCTTTTCCAATGAGTCAGTTCTTCACATCAGGTGGCCAAAGTATTGGAGTGTCAGCTTCAGTCATTCCTTCTGATGAATAATCAGGACTGATTTCCTTTAGGACTGACTGATTTGATCTCCTTGCAGTCCAAGGGACTCTCAAGAGTCTTCTCCAACACCACAGGGTCTTCTCCAACACCACAGAGAATCCCCTACATAAGAAGAAAGTAGGGACCAAGGAACATGGTAAAGGCATAGCCAGAATATTACAGAAATGGCAATGACAGAAGGTTGTATCAGAAACAAGACTACCACGTTGGTGGGAGAACTGGAATGTAAAACAAGTAATGGATAGTAAATTTGGGAAGATCAGTTAGGGCCTGTTTAAGAAATATCTTTAAATTTAGACTGAGGCATTTTAATTGGGCTCTTAAGGTTTAATTTAACAACAAGGATATAATGCTTGTGCAATAGGACTTCTGAATGTTTCCTTCTTGCTTATTTAGTAGAGTTTTTAATCACTCTATTAATATATAATAAGCATACAAAAATTTCCACATTTAAAAGTGTATTTACTGATAAATCTGATATGTTTTGTGGCTTTGGACCAATCATCATAGATAATGACTGCATGCATTACTCTAAAAAATTTCTTTTCTCCTTTGTGTTCTTACCTTCAAGAACCTCCCTACTCTGATGTCCACTCTCTCCCTGACCCCCACATACCACTAACTCCTCACCCCACCCCACTCCCCAACTTCACAGGCACCACTGATCTGCTTTCTATCACTGCAGATTAGACATTAGCTAGAGATTTCAAGCTGTTGTGTGCTCTTTTTTGTCTGGTTTATTTCAGTTATAATTATTTTGAGATTCAGCAATCTACTTGTACATGTTAATATTCATTCATTCTTATTGCTTAGCAGGATTTTAATTGAAAAGGATGTTGGAATTGGAAAGAGACTATTGAAAGTCTGAGTCAGGATAATGCTTTCCCTTGAAGATCTTCCAATTGGTTAAGAAGAGTTAGAACTGATACAATCAGAGGACAATAAGAGGCTAAGGCATAAAATATTGGACAAAAGTGAGTGTGTTGTGAGCTGGAATAATCTGGGAATAGAATAAGATAGGAAATGAATCTTGAAAAAAGAGTAAATGTTGATGGACTGAAAAGAAAAATATCCATGAATAAAGAAATAGAATGAGTTAAAGGATGGAGTTTGAAATTAGTATGTACATGCTAAGTTGCTTCAGTCATGTCCAACTTTTTGCAATCCCGTGGACTGTATCCCACCAGGCTCCTCTGTACATAGGTTTTCTCCAAGTAAAAATAATGGAGTGGGTTGCCATGCCCTCCTCCAGGGGATCTTCCTAACCAAAGGATTGAACACACATCTCTTATGTCTCCTGAAGAAGTTAGTTTGAATAGTAAAAGATATAACATTAATTTTATTCTGGAAAAAATGGATACCAAAAAAAAAAAAAAGGAAATAACAGGTTTTGGTCAATGTTATTGGGAATGATGTAGTTCCTGCCGTCGAAGCCAAGAAAAATATTCTTCAGAGGAAAAATCAACAGGAAGTGAGAACAGTTTGGCTATAAAGAAGGAGGCACTTTTTGTGATCTTCTTAATGTTTCTTCACCAAAACTGATTCATGAAGTTTATCATTTTGACAATAGATCAGTAGTTTATTGCATGTTCAGTGGGGAGGACTGGGAATTTTAGAGTCTCCAGTATGACTAAGTTGTTGTTTGGTCAAATCAGAGCTTTCTCTTTTTAACAAATGAACAATTGTGAAATTTACAACCTTGTATTTCTTTTCCTGAGGCCAACTGTTGGGCTTCTCAAGTCATTTTTCTACGTTATCATTTGGGAAAATATCCCTTTGGACCATAATGGAGATTTGGCTGCTAATGGTACCTTTAAGGGCAGCATTCCTTGTGGAATTATTGACAGGGTGATTTTCTTTAGCTAACAGGATTTTGTGTGCAAGCCTGAATTTTGTTCCAATCAGTGTTTTGGAAAAACCCTAGAAATTGTTTGATGAAGTCACCTAGAGATTGCTCGAGACTGAGCATGTAGTAGGTTAGTGGGCTGATCTCCTAGAGATCTTTCAGGATTTCCCTATTAGCAGGTTTTATGCAATTATGGGCTCCCCCGGTGGCACTAGTGGTAAAGAACCGGCCTGCAAATTCAGGAGACAGTCTTCTCTGTTAGAAACAATATTAAATAATATTATTTTTAGCTGACAGGCAGGTGGATGGTAGGTGAATTGAAAGAGGAAACTGAAAGGTGGCTGTCAGGTGTTTGGTGTGGCTTGAGACACATGTGGGTTCCCAAGACCACATTCATCCAGTCATAGAGGAAAGGTTTAACTGTTTTCAGACTGATCCTTGGAATGGCAGCCACTTGCCCCTCTCCTCTTGAACTAAAGACTTTTTCCAACTTCAGTGTGTTTTTGCCTTGAGATAACTACAATAACTCAGAGTTCAATGCAACTCATCTTTGTACAAAGGTGGATTAATATTTATTACTCTTTTTTGACATGTTGCCAGTTCTAAGCTGCCAGGTCATTGAACCAACTTATTTATGTACAATTATGTTGATTCTCCTTTCTTTACTAGCCAAACAAAAATTTTTTTCAAGGTCTTCACGTCCTTTGTTGATCACAATCAACAGCTAGAGACATCACTCTGTCAGAAAAAAATGGGGAGGGGTAATTGTATCAAATATTCTCAAGCACAAATAGTTTCCTTCAAAATGCTTGAACCTTGGCTCACCTTTCTTCTGCTACACTGAATCTTCTTTGAGCTCTTTCCATTGTGTCCCCTGATTCATTTTAAATAATCAACAAATATAGTCCTCACTCCCTTCATGGACTGTCCCTCCTTTTCCATTGCTTTATCTTTCCTTCAACACTTTTTTCCATGGAGAATAGTTTCTGGGTAGACTTGTTCACTTACAGCTCATAAACTACAAAGCAGACTCCCCAAGATGGAAACTACCTCACTGAACACTGTTCATAAATTCCTACAACATCACCATTTCTATTTACTTTCATCTCTATTTCTCCATCATTAACAAGAATTGATTGCTGTACATTCTTAACAATAATTCTTCTTTTAAAATTATCTATTAAAAACCTTACTGCTGGTATTTCTCCTTATTTTCTGTCATTCGTTATCTCAAAATGAATTCTTAGAATTAGACACTCCAGTAGAAACAGAATATTTTCCTTGATAAGCTTGATACTCACCCTCTTGGGATTAAGCAGATCCATAATCCTATATGGATAATATCACTGTGCTAGATATAAAATGGCCACACGATCTGTGCAGCTCCGCCCATAAAGGGCTAGAGTCTACCTCTCTACTTCTTAAACTGGACTGGTAGGCGATTTGCTTTGACCATAGAATATAGTAAAAGCATTGCTGAGTGAATTCCCAGCCTAGACCTTAAGATGCCTTCTGCTCTTGCCCTTCAAGAAAGCACACGTCTTGTGAACAAGCTCCATCTACCCTGCTGAAGAGACACAAGGTAGAAAATTAGATTACAGAAGCCAATCACCAAAATTGAGGTTGTTCTATATCATCCATCTTCAATCCAGCCTCCAGATTACTAAAATCACATTAGTGAGCCAAGGCAAGATCAACAGAAAATCTGTCCAGCAGAGCCTAACACAAATTGCTGGCCCACAGACTGAGTTCACCATGAATGTTGTTATAAGCTGCTAAGTTTAGGGGCGATTTGTAGCATGGCAATACACAACAGATAGAAACACATTAGTAATTTAGAAAGCAAATATTTTTCAGGTTTTAGAAAGGTAAGTTCAAAAATATAAAAAAAATCAAGTACATTCTAAAAACTTGCAGATAGGAAAATCAAAATCACACACAATAATCAAACGACTTAGATATTTTACCAGTAATTGAAAAAAAGGACAATGGAGTAGAGTTTTCAAAGAATTGAAGGAAAAAGCCTTAAATCTTAGGATTTTATATCCTATCAAGTTGTCATTTACATTTCAGGATATAAAAAAATATATATGCATTCAGTTCAGTTCAGTTCAGTCGCTCACTCGTGTCTGACTCTTTGCGATTCCATGAATTGCAGCACGCCAGGCCTCCCTGTCCATCACCAACTCTCGGAGTTCACTCAGACTCACATCCATCGAGTCAGTGATGCCATCCAGCCATCTCATTCTCTGTCATCCCCTTCTCCTCCTGCCCCCAACCCCTCCCAGCATCACAGTCTTTTCCAATGAGTCAACTCTTCACATGAGGTGGCCAAAGTATTGGAGTTTAAACTTTAGCATCAGTCCTTCCAATGAACACCCTGGGCTGATCTCCTTTAGGATAGACTAGTTGGATCTCCTTGCAGTCCAAGGGACTCTCAAGAGTCTTCTCCAACACCACAGTTCAAAAGCATCAGTTCTTCGGCGCTCAGCTTTCTTTATAGTCCAACTCTCACATCCACACATGACCACTGGAAAAACCATACCCTTGACTAGACGGACCTTTGTTGGCAAAGTAATATCTCTGCTTTTCAATATACTATCTAGGTTGGTCATAACTTTCCTTCCAAAGAGTAATTGTCTTTTAATTTCATAGCTAAAATCACCATCTGCAGTGATCTTGGAGCCCCCAAAAATTAATACATCAGTTTTCCTTAAATGATGACTTAATGGCAAACTTTTTCATCCTTAATGCTTTAAAATTTCACTATAATAGATCTCTTGATTTCTTTCCTCTTGGGACTCTAATTAGATCTTTTGTTGCAACTCCATGTTTTAAGTTTTAAAGACCATTTCTTTATTCTTTTGCCAGAGAACTTCTTAGCTTACTTCCAGATCACTTGTTTGATTAGCTGTGTTTATTTGAATATTCAGCCCATTTGTTCACTTCAGTTTTTCCAAGATATATAGTTGGTTCCTTCTCATGATCATTTATCCTTGTTTCAAACAAGATTATTATAAGATTAAATGTATTAAGATTCTGGCTTAATTTCAGTGATTTGTTTTCTTACTGTCTGTGCTTCTGTTATGTACTGGCTTTCCATATGTTTAAGCAGTGACACCATTTATTGTACAAATAGCAGAATACATAATCTGAGCAGGCACTGTTTTTAGATACTTTATATAGTCCTTAATCCTTTTATTTGGACAGTTCAGTTCAGTGTCGGCCCCTTTTCCTCCTGTCCCCAATCCCTCCCAGTATCAGAGTCTTTTCCAATGAGTCAACTCTTCACATGAGGTGGCCAAAGTACTGGAGTTTCAGCCTTAGCATCATTACTTCCAAAGAAAACCCAGGGCTGATCTCCTTTAGAATGGACTGGTTGGATCTCCTTGCAGCCCAAGGGACTCTCAAGAGTCTTCTCCAACACCACAGTTCAAAAGCATCAATTCTTCGGTGCTCAGCTTTCTTCACAGTCCAACTCTCACATCCATATATGACTACTGGAAAAACCATAGCCTTGACTAGATGGACCTTTGTTGGCAAAGTAATGTCTCTGCTTTTTAATATGCTATCTAGGTTGGTCATAACTTTCCTTCCAAGGAGTAAGCATCTTTTAATTTCATGGCTGCAGTCACCATCTGCAGTGATTTTGGAGCCTAAAAAATAAAGTCTGACACTGTTTCCACTGTTTCCCCATCTATTTCCCATGAAGTGATGGGACCAGATGATATGATCTTAGTTTTCTGAATGTTGAGCTTTAAGCTAACTTTTTCACTCTCTACTTTCACTTTCATCAAGAGGCTTTTGAGTTCCTCTTCACTTTCTGGCATAAGGGTGGTGTCATCTGCATATCTGAGGTTATTGATATTCCTCCCGCCAATCTTGATTCCAGCTTGTGCTTCTTCCAGCCCAGCGTTTCTCACGATGTATTCTGCATATAAGTTAAATAAGCAGGGTAACAATATACAGCCTTGACGTACTCCTTTTCCCATATATGCATTATATAACTTTAAGTAGAGTCTGAGCCAAATCCTATAATCAAACACAAAGTTTCTGTAATGAAATCAAAGGCTTTAGATTTCAGAAGATTGAATGAGTTTTCAATGAGGCATTCTAGTGGTAAAGAACCATGCTAGTGGTAAAGAACCCAACTGACATTGCAGGAGACATAAGAGATCCCTGGGTCAATCCCTGGGTCAGGAAGATGCCCTGGAAGGAAGGTATAGAAACCCACTCCAGTATTCTTGCCTGGAGAATCCCCATGGACAGAGGAGCCTAGTGGGCAACAGTCCATGGGACATGACTGAAGAGACTTAGCATGCACACACTCACATCCTAAACAAGAGAAAGAAGAAGTTTAAGAGATGACACAATAGATCTATGAAGTTTATGCAGTCAAATGAATAAGACTAAACACCTTGGTAAAATTTATTTTTGTCTTAGAAAAATACCAAAGGTAAAGTATGTGAACCATAAAATTGAGGGTAGTCATCAATTAGATCCATTAAACTATGATTTACTTAACAAATAATGAACTGTAACTTGCTTTCAATGATCAAGCTCACTATTTTTTTTTTTCTTTTACAAAAACTTACATGTCCTCAAAGCCTCACACAGCCTAAACAGTAAGATGTTTGTTTAAGTTGTTTTTCGGAAACTTGGAGTCAGCTGTTTCCAGTTTGAACTTGAGTCTGTTAAGACAGGTTGACCACCAACCTTCCCACTGGGCAATTGTAGTTCCTCAGCCCTGGTAGTTTGAAAGAGGAAAGGCGAGGATGTGACTTCCAGAAGTTAATCCATCTCCTCCTGTTTTCCTTCAGTTCAGTTCAGTTCAGACTCTTTGCGACCCCATGAATTGCAGCACGCCAGGCCTCCCTGTCCATCACCAACTCCAGAGTTCACTCAGACTCACATCCATCGAGTCAGTGATGCCATCCAGCCATCTCATCCTCTGTCATCCCTTTCTCCTCCTGCCCCCAATCTCTCCCAGCATCAGAGTCTTTTCCAATGAGCCAACTCTTCACATGGCCTCGCATGAGGTGGCCTGTTTTCCTTAGCTACTTCTAAACAAGGGCTTTTGCACTGCTCTGATTTTCTTTCTTAAAAAGTGGCAGGAACTGACACTGTGTTTTGTTTTGTTTTTCCTCACCTCCAGGTTGGATCCTACTCCAGGTAAAAGCCACACCATCTTCATATAGTCACCTCAGGGATTTCTCCGATTTTCTATTTTTTCCTGATGTTTTTCCTATGGGCTAGCTAATCTTGGAGAAGGGAATCAGGAATTATCTGAAATCAGCATTTGGACAGGAAGAGAAAACAAAATTAAAATTCAATTACAACTTTCTCCAGCTTTTCTATGTGCCATTCTATATTGTCACTCTTGCTCCATTAGGTTTCTTAAACTTACTTCTCTTATTGAGATTTCTGGACACAAGGTTATGAACACATTTAAGGCTTTTGATACACACTGTCAAATTGCAATGAAATATTTAAATTTATAATATAGCTGTTAATGAAAGTGTTTATTTCCCCAGTCTAGGGCTAACATTGGACAGGTAGTATTTACATTTTTTTCTGATTTGATAAATCATAGTTTTAGTTTTTCCTTGTGATGACAAACACTTTTATAAGTTTATTGTTTAGTCACTAAGTCATTTTTGACTTTCACAACCCCATGGACTCTAGCCTGCCAGGAACTTCTGCCCGTGGGATTTCCTAGGTAAGAATACTGGAATGGGTTACCATTTCCTTCTCCAGGAGATATTCTCAACCCAGGGATTGAACCCACATCTCTTGTGTCTCCTGCATTGGCAGGTGGATGCTTAACCATTGAGCCAGTGTTGGAAAGCCCTATAAATTTATTGGCCATCTGTGTTCTTTATTATTGCATTTTCACATTATAAGTTTTGCCCACTCTTTCTTTGAGAATATTATCTTTTTCTTATTGAATTAGCAATACTAATTTATAAACTAATTAATATTAATATCTAATTAATAAATTAGAAAGTACTAACATTATCTCTTGAGAAACCTATATGCAGGTCAGGAAGCAACAGTTAGAACTGCACATGGAACAACAGACTGGTTCCAAATAGGAAAAGGAATACGTCAAGGCTGTATATTGTCACCCTGCTTGTTTAACTTATATGCAGAGTACATCATGAGAAAGGCTGGCTGGAAGAAGCACAAGCTGAAATCAAGATTGCTAGGAGAAATATCAATAACCTCGGATATGCAGATTACACCACCCTTATGGCAGAAAGTGAGGAAGAACTAAGAGCCTCTTGATGAAAGTGAAAGATAAGAGTGAAAATGTTGGCTTAAAGCTCAACATTCAGAAAACGAAGATCATGGCATCTGGTCCCATCACTTCATGGGAAATAGATGGGGAAAGAGTGGAAATAGTGTCAGACTTTATTGGGGGGGCTCTAAAATCACTGCAGATGGTGATTGCAGCCAGGATTAAAAGATGCTTACTCCTTGAAAGGAAAGTTATGACCAACCTAGGCAGCATATTAAAAAGCAGAGACATTACTTTGCCAAGAAAGGTCCATCTAGTCAAGGCTATGGTTTTTCCAGTGGTCATGTATGGATGTGAGACTTGGACTGTGAAGAAAGCTGAGCGCCAAAGAACTGATGCCTTTGAACTGTGGTGTTGGAGAAGACTCTTGAGAGTCCCTTGGACTGCAAGGAGATCCAACCAGTCCATCCTCAAGGAGATCAGTCCTGGTGTTCATTGGAAGAACTGATGTTGAAGCTGAAACTCCAATACTTTGGCCAACTGATGCCAAGAGTTGACTCACTGGAAAAGACCCTGATGTTGGGAAGGATTGAAGGCAGGAGGAAAGGGGATGACAGAGGATGAGATGGCTGGGTGGCATCACTGACTTGATGGACATGGGTTTGAGTGGACTCCAGGAGTTGGTGATGGACAGGGAGGCCTGGTGTGCTGCAGTTCATAGGGTCTCAAATTTGTCAGACACGACTGAGTGACTGAACTGAACTAAACTGAACATTACCTAGGAGAAGGCAATGGCACCCCACTCCAGTACTCTTGCCTGGAAAATCCCATGGATGGAGGAGCCTGGAAGGCTGCAGTCCATGGGGTCACTGAGCGTAGGACACGACTGAGCAACTTCACTTTCACTTTTCACTTTCATGCATTGGAGAAGGAGATGGCAACCCACTCCAGTGTTCTTCCCTGGAGAATCCCAGGGATGGGGGAGCCTGGTGGGCTGCCATCTATGGGGTCGCACAGAGTCGAACACAACTGAAGCAACTTAGCAGCAGTAGCAGCAGTAACATTACCTAGTGATAATTTCTTTGCTTCTTCTGGTTTCTCTCTACAACTCTCTAGCAACAAAAGGCACATGGTGACAACTGAGAATGTGTAATACTTTGAAATGTCCTTGATCTTAATTACAAATACATTTTTTAATATTTTCACTTTTTCAAGCATTTGTTCCTGTTCTGTAAATAGATTTTACCAATCACCCTATTAACTCTTTTTTTCAATAAAATATATGAATTGACGCATTTAAATTTATCTCCTTGATCTTTAAACTGAGCGTTTTTTTTCTCTTGCTTAAATTATTTGTAACTTTACCTTATGTTATTATGTTCTAACATCTTCTATACATCCTACTGTGCAGGCAACAGTGTTTCATTGTATTTTGCCTTCACTTGTCCTTGTGTCACAGGAAATGCTGTACTATTCATGGTTTCATAGCCTGAACTACCTGAAATATCTTGTTGATGTGAGGAACTGTTATATGAAGAACAATATAGTCTGCTCGTTTACTGATGGTTCAGGCATGGGGTAGTGGATGGCAGGTTTTCGGATCAGGATTTTTTAAATGTTATGGCAAACTTTGCAGATTTCTCACTGGTTATACCTGGGCTGCCATGTTACTCTTACTCCTCATCCTCGTGCATCCTCGTACCCCCACTTTCCATCACCCCTGATTATCAGTCGTCTTTCACCTATACTGTTCTTACTACAGTTAATATTTTTGGCACTTCTACTATAAGCAGGAACCACATGTAAACTCTCATTTTAAAATCTACCACTCTGTGTTTGTTTCTTTATTGTGTTGATGGTTTCCTTTTTAAAATTCATCCCACCTGTTCTTCAGCTTCAGTGGGGTTCAGTTTCATGTATAAAATCTTCAAAAAAAAAAAAAAAAAGAGCCATCTTTCTTTCTGGTTTATACCTTTGGTTTATTTCCTGGTTCTCTACAACCTTTGGTTTATTTTCTCATTTTTCCTACTGTCATTACTGCTGAAACTCAGAGGACTGTCTCCTGGGTCATGAATAATATTGATAGCTCAATGGCACTGATGTTTGGTAGAGGTCTGAATATGTGCATAAGATTATTTTAGAAGTGACTATTTTTAAGTTTATGCATCAAAAGAGTGTTCTATTTGTTCTAAATTAACCAAGATCTCAAAATAGTTTCAAACCACTCTATATGCAGAGGGTGCTTGAACTAAATCCTGCCCCAAATGCCTTTCTCATGCATAAGGCCTAAGTAAAAATGCGTTTATTTTTAAATTGTTACAGTTGTGAAACATTGTTTGGACGCTGTTACATCTACCTACTTATCAGATTAGATCAGTCGCTCAGTCGTGTCCGACTCTTTGTGACCCCATGAATCACAGCACGCCAGGCCTCCCTGTCCACCACCAACTCCCGGAGTTCACTCAGACTCATGTCCATCGAGTCAGTGATGCCATCCAGCCATCTCATCCTCTGTCGTCCCCTTCTCCTCTTGCCCCCAATCCCTCCCAGCATCAGAGTCTTTTCCAATGAGTCAACTCTTCACATGAGGTGGCCAAAGTACTGGAGTTTCAGCCTTAGCATCATTACTTCCAAAGAAACCCAGGGCTGATCTCCTTCAGAATGGACTGGTTGGATCTCCTTGCAGTCCAAGGGACTCTCAAGAGTCTTCTCCAACACCACAGTTCAAAAGCATCAATTCTTCAGCGCTCAGCCTTCTTCACAGTCCAACTCTCACATCCATACATGACCACAGGAAAAACCATAGCCTTGACTAGACGGACCTTTGTTGGCAAAGTAATGTCTCTGATTTTCAATATGCTATCTAGGTTGGTCATAACTTTCCTTCCAAGGAGTAAGTGTCTTTTAATTTCATGGCTGCAGTCACCATCTGCAGTGATTTTGGAGCCCAGAAAAATAAAGTCTGACACTGTTTCCACTGTTTCCCCATCTATTTTCCATGAAGTGATGGGACCATCGTTCCAGAAACGATGCCATGATCTTCGTTTTCTGAATGTTGAGCTTTAAGCCAACTTTTTCATTCTCCACTTTCACTTTCATCAAGAGGCTTTTGAGTTCCTCTTCACTTTCTGCCATAAGGGTGGTGTCATCTGCATATCTGAGGTTATTGATATTTCTCCCGGCAATCTTGATTCCAGCTTGTGTTTCTTCCAGTCCAGCGTTTCTCATGATGTACTCTGCGTAGAAATTAAATAAGCAGGGTGACAATATACAGCCTTGACATACTCCTTTTCCTATTTGGAACCAGTCTGTTGTTCCATGTCCAGTTCTAACTGTTGCTTCCTGACCTGCATACAAATTTCTCAAGAGGCAGATCAGGTGGTCTGGTATTCCCATCTCTTACAGAATTTTCCACAGTTTATTGTGATCCACACAGTCAAAGGCTTTGGCCTAGTCAATAAAGCAGAAATAGATGCTTTTCTGGAACTCTCTTGCTTTTTCGATGATCCAGTGGATGTTGGCAATTTGATCTCTGCTTCCTCTGCCTTTTCTAAAACCATCTTGAACATCAGGAAGTTCACAGTTCACATATTGCTGAAGCCTGGCTTGGAGAATTTTGAGCATTACTTTCCTAGCGTGTGAGATGAGTGCAATTGTGTGGTAGTTTGAGCATTCTTTGGCATTGCCTTTCTTTGGGATTGGAATGAAAACTGACCTTTTCCAGTCCTGTGGCCACTGTTGAGTTTTCCAAATTTGCTGGCGTATTGAGTCCAGCACTTTCACAGCATCATCTTTCAGGATTTGGAATAGCTCAACTGGAATTCCATCACCTCCACTAGCTTTGTTCGTAGTGATGCTTTCTAAGGCCCACTTAACTTCACATTCCAGGATGTCTGGCTCTAGGTCAGTGATCACACCATCCTGATTATCTGGGTCGTGAAGATCTTTTTTGTACAGTTCTTCTGTGTATTCTATTACGGTCTATTTGAAATGAAATTTTTCTTTCTTGAAGGAAGTAGGATGGCACGTCCTTCACTCCCTGCTTGCACAGAGAGAACCAGCATAGCCAGCAGGCTTTCCTTTCCATATCGGTAAATGTCGAGGAGCTGTCTGACATTTAGTAATTGTGCAATCCCTCACTACAGATGATTTATTGTATTGCCAGGTGTCTCCTCGTCCAGCAACTGTACTTTCTATTCCCAGTGGGAAGCATGGGAAGCATGATTGCTACCTCAGATTCATCTCTTTAGCCTTGTCCACACACATCATCTCTTTAGCCTTGTCCACACCACACCATATTAGAAGGGCCTTTGATGAGGTTTCCTCCAAAACCTGCAGTCAGTTTTCCCAATGGGCTAGAGAGGGCTATCCCTCTCATGTTCTTTATTGACCCAGATCTATCTGGAGGTTTCAGTAGACCTTAAAACATAAAGTGAAAGAAAATGCAAGTGAAAAGATTGAACCCAGGTCTCCTGCATTGCAGGCAGATGCTTTACCATCTGAGCCACCAGGGAAACTCCAAAAATAGAAAAGTTAGGGAAAACAAGATTTATGGCATATGACTTCCTGTTGCTATGCCTCCCTTTTCAAAACATATACTGGAGTAAGGAGAGAAAAAGGCTTTGAGATTTTTACTTTTTCTCTATTGTGTATTGTCATATCCCAGATAAAATGGCAAAAGAAGTGTCCTTTTTACGGTGGTGATCAAGGCATTTCATATATAAAAATGCAGGTGTGTGTGTGTATGTGTGTGTGTATGCGTGCATGCTAAGTCACTCAGTCATGTCCCACTCTTTGCAACCCTGTGGACTGTAGCCCACCAATCTCCTCTGTCCATGGGATTCTCAAGGCAAGAATACTGGAGTGGGTTGCCACGCCCTCCTTCAGGGGATCTTCCCTATTCAGGGAGCAAACCCCCATTTCTTATGTCTTCTGCATTGACAGATGGGTTCTTTACCACTAGCCCCACCTGGGAAGACTCCAAAATGCAGGAGTTCTGCTTCAGTAGAAGCCTTGTGAGAATATCACTCTTATACTGAGAAAAAAAAAAGTCTTGCAATATTCAAAATCATACATTTATTTCAGCTCGTTGGAGAAATGCAATCAAAAGCAATTGAGGTGAGCTGAATTCTAGAGATCATCAAGCCCTTCCAAGGAGAGATGAGACCTAAGAAATTCTGTTTTGCCAGAGCACAGGGCACTGAAGTGGCAGCCCTAGTGTGAGTAAGAGGAACACAACTGAAATTCTAACAAATTCGTAAAGGCTGTGTGTGGGCTAATATGACAGTTTAGAAATCCCTGGGATCCCAAGACATAAGAGACATACAGATTTATTCAGCAGATTGTCTCCTTGAGCTGCATCCTCTGACTTCTGAGAATGATTTGACATAGATTGCAACAATATTCTTTTAGAGCTGTCTCCTAGAGTAATGGAAATAAAAGCAATAATAAACAAATGGGACCTAATTAAACTTAAGAGCTTTTGCACAGTCAAGGAAACCATAAACAAAACAAAAAGATAAAATACAGAATGAGGGAAAATATTTGCAAACAATGCTACCAACAACGGATTCATTTTCAAAATATACAAATAACATATAAAGCTTAACATCAAAAAAGCAAATAACCCAACTAAGATAAAAAAGGACTGTTCTATACATCAGTGTCTCTTTTGCTGTCTCGTATACAGGGTTATTGTTACCATCTTTCTAAATTCCATATATATGCGTTAGTATACTGTATTGGTGTTTTTCTTTCTGGCTTACTTCACTCTGTATAATAGGCTCCAGTTTTATCCACCTCATTAGAACTGATTCAAATGTGTTCTTTTTAATGGCTGAGTAATACTCCATTGTGTATATGTACCACAGCTTCTTATCCATTATCTGCTGATGGACATCTAGGTTGCTTCCATGTCCTGGCTATTATAAACAGTGCTGCGATGAACATTGGGGTACATGTGTCTCTTTCACTCTGGTTTCCTCAGTGTGTATGCCCAGCAGTGGGATTGCTGGATCATAAGGCAGTTCTAGTTCCAGTTTTTTAAGGAATCTCCACACTGTTCTCCATAGTGGCTGTACTAGTTTGCATTCCCACCAACAGCGTAAAAGGGTTCCCTTTTCTCCACACCCTCTCCAGTATTTATTGCTTGTAGACTTTTGGATCGCAGCCATTCTGACTGGCGTGAAATGGTACCTCATCGTGGTTTTGATTTGCATTTCTCTGATAATGAATGATGCTGAGCATCTTTTCATGTGTTTGTTAGCCATCTGTATGTCTCCTTAGTCTTTTGGACTCTGTGGGAGAGGGAGAGGGTGGGATGATTTGGGAGAATGGCATTGAAATATGTATAATATCATATATGAAATGAGTCGCCAGTCCAGGTTCGATGCACAATACTGGATGCTTGGGGCTGGTGCACTGGGACGACCCAGAAGGATGGTATGGGGAGGGAGGAGGGAGGAGGGTTCAGGATGGGGAACACATGTATACCTGTGGCAGATTCATTTTGATATATGGCAAAACCAATACAATATTGTAAAGTTAAATAAAATAAAATTTTAAAAAAAGAAGAAAAAATAAATAAATAAATAAAGGACTGATGATCTAAATAGACATTTCTCCAAAGAAGACTTACACATGGCCAATAGGCACGCGAAAAGATACTCAACACTGCTAATTATTAGAAAAATGCAAGTCAAAATGTCCATGAGGTATCACCTCACACCAGTCAGAATACCCATTTTCAAAAAGGCTATGAATAATAAATGCTGGAGAGGGTGTGGAGAAAAAGGAACTCTTCCACACTGTTAGTGGGAATGTAAATTGTTCCAACCATTATGATGAACAGCATGGAGAGTCCTTAAAATACTAAAAATAAAACTATCATATAATCCAGTGACCCCATTCCTAGGTATGTATCTGGTGAGTGAAGTCGTTCATTTATGTCCGACTCTTTGGACTGTAGCCTAACAGGCTCCTCCTTCCATGGGATTTTCCAGGCAAGAATACTGGAGTGGGTTGTCCATTTCTGGAGAGAACAATAATTCAAAAAGATACATGGCCCCAGTGTTCATAGCAGCTAGCCAAGACATGGAAGCAACCTAATGTCCATCAACAGATGAATATGAATAAAGATGTGATACGTATACACAATGGAATATAATTCAACCATAAAAGAGAATGAAATAATGCTATTTGCAGCAACACGGATGGACCTAGAGATTATCATCCTAAGAGAAGTCAGATAGAGAAGACAAATATGATACTTCTTATATGTAAAATCCTAAAAAAGTGATACAAATGAATTTATTTAAAAAACAGAAATAGACTCCATTTGAAAACAAACTTGTGGTTACCAAAGGGGAAAGGGAGTGGGAGTTTGGGATTAAATTATTCATGCTACTACATATATGACCAACCTAGACAGCATATTAAAAAGCAGAGACATTGCTTTGTCAACAAAGTTCTGTCTGGTCAAAGCTATGGTTTTTCCAGTAGTCATGTATGGATATGAGAGTTGGACTATAAAGAAAGCTGAGCACTGAAGAATTGATGCTTTTGAACTATGGTCTCTTGGACTGCAAGGAAATCCAAGAAGTCCATCCTAAAAGAGATCAGTCCTGGGTGTTCATTGGAAGGCACTGATGTCAAGGCTGAAACTCCAATACTTTGGCCACCTGATGCAAAGAGCTGACTCATTTGAAAAGACCCTGATATTGGGAAAGATTGAAGCAGGAGAAGAAGGGGCCAACCGAGGATAAGATGGTTAGATGGCATCACCAAATGAGTTTGGATAAACTCCGGAGTTGGTAATGGACGGGGAGGCCTGGCGTGCTGTGGTTCATGGGGTCACAAAGAGTTGGATACAACTGAGCGACTGAACTGAACTACATATAAAATAGTTAAAATAGATAACCAACAAGGACCTACTGTATAGTGCAAGGAACTATACTTATAGTATCTTGCAATAACCTATAATAGAAGAGATTCTAAAAAACTATATATATATATGTAGAACTGAATCACTTTGCTGTATACTTGATGATAACACAACATCATAAATAAACAATATTTCAATTTAAAAAATTTCAAAAGTATACTTGCAATGAGAAACCTTTCCCTGCAAGTCAAAATAAATATAAATTTAAACATTAATTTAAACTAATACTTTTATTAATGTGCACATCCCAACAACTTTCAGCAGTGCTATTATGAATTGCTATAATTTTTGCCAATATAACTAAATAAATTTTTATCTTTCTTTTAGCAAGATTAAGAACATTTACCTAGTTCTTCCCTCTTAAATTAATTGCCTCTTCACTTTTTGTATTTTTGTTATTTCTTTTTCTTAATGATTTGCACACTGAATTATATAATAAGAACTGTATATTAATTTTTCTCTAACACAAGGCATATATTTCTCTAACATATATTTTTTCTAACACAAGGCATATATAACATATATTTCATATTTGATTATGTTGGCTTAAATAAATACAAAGATTATTAATTTTTTTCTGATACAATTTTGTCTTTATTGGATCTAATGTATGAGATGAGCATATAGATTTTTTAGAGTTAAGATGATCAGAAAATAACAGAAAAATTGCAAAATATTTTTTAAATATTTTAAAAATTACAAGATCAACCCCAGCCATTACGATTCAATTTCATCAAATATATTTGTTTATATGTTTGCAGTCCTGATAGTCTTCTAAAATAATTCAGCCTTTAGTGTCAGTTGTCTATAAAAATAGAACTCTATGTCTGCACAACTGAGACCTAAAACTATGCTTTATAATTTTATATTAACACTATTTTAAAACCACGATAAAATCAAGAATATCGTATCAACCTAGTCTAAGTTCTTAGTACTGACCAAATTTTAGGATATTACTTGAACTATTTTTGCATTTTTATCCCACTTACTAAAACATTTCCATTGTTTAAATTCCTATAGTTTCATTAGCAAGTCTTTTTTTCTTACATAAATTCTTGTATAGCAACATCATAAACATGGCCATTAACTTGATTAAAAGTTAAAGTCCTCTATTTGTATGATACACTTCAGCAGAAAATCTTTCCTTAAGGAAATGACATTTATTTGGGAATAATATTTTTTCTAGAAATCCTTCAATTCTATTTTTTCCAAAATGATATTGGCAACGGCTTAGTCGTTATATACAATGAGTACAGAAATTAAAATTCCAGTATGCATTGTTGTTAGGAATTGGGATTCAGCTCAAAGGACTGTTGACTTTCAAACTCAGGGAAACCTTGTTTAACATAAAGTCAAGAGGACTGAAGCAAAATATAACAAAGGTAATATACAAGGAATGACAAAGGGACAGAGTTTTGGTCTATGTTTTGGCCAGTGATAAGGTGGAGATAGGGAGAAGATCCAGAAAGCAAACAGACTAGGCACTAGTGATGTAGTCCAAATCCTGGGTGACAAACATAGCACTTCTCTTTGTAGAAACTTAGTGGACAAGCATATCACAAACCAAAGACAGGTGCTCCATCCACAAAGTCTAAATTCACAACACAGTGGCATAGTGCCACTCACAGAAGACTGCTCGCCAGGATGCAAACCAAAACTCAGTAAGGACATTAGATACTCTGCTGTCATAGTTACTTGCCGTTGTGCTCCCCAGGCTTCCCAGAAAGCTCAGTGCTAAAGAATCTGCCTGCCAATGCTGGAGGTCCAGGAGATGCAGGTTGGATCCCTGGGTCAGGAAGATCCCCTGGAGGAGGAAACGGCAACCCACTCCAGTATTTTGCTTGGACAATCCTATGGAGAGAGGAACCTGGAGAGCTACAGTCCATGGGGTCACAAAGTGAGACATGACTGAGTGACTGACCACATGAGCACATGCTCCCTGGGAACACAGACTCAAGAGGTCCAGTGGTGAACACTTTGGGCCCCCTGCTGTTCTAAATCAGTGGTTGGCAACTAGGTGCAATTTTGCCTTCTGGGGGACATTTGGCAATATCTGGAAACACTTTTGGTTGTCACACCTGGAAGACGGCATGCTACTGACATCTAGTGGGTAAAGGCCAGACATGCCTCTATGAATCCTACAATATATATGCCAGTCCCCTACCGTAAAGAATTATGTGGACAGAAAGGTCAATTAGTGCTGAGGTTAGAAACCCTCATCTAGATGAAGGAAAGCCAACAGGTTCACTGGTAACTCCAGGCCTTATTGTTCCCCTGCAGGAAAAATACGAAGAGGATCATCCTATGGTTCAAACATGCCAACCACCACCCAGAATTTGATGTTAGGAATCATGGCCTTTATTGTCCTAAGAAACTGAGGTCCAGTCCAGAGACATCAGGTTGCCCCAAATCACATGTTGCATCAAGAAGAGAAAGAGGCCTTGTACTGATGAACCTATCTGCAGGTAAAGGATGGAGATGCAGATGGAGAGAATGGACTTGTGGACACAGCAAGGAAAGGAGCTGATGCTGCTGTTAAGTCACTTCAGTCGTGTCCAACTCTGTGTTACCCCATAGACGGCAGCCCACCAGGCTCCCCCGTCCCTGGGATTCTCCAGGGAAGAACACTGGAGTGGGTTGCCACTTCCTTCTCCAATGCGTGAAAGTGAAAAGTGAAAGTGAAGTCGCTCAGTCGTGTCCGACTCTTCGCAACCCCATGGACTACAGCCTACCAGGCTCCTCCGTCCATGGGATTTTCCAGGCGAGAGTACTGGAGTGGGTGCCAAATCGAAAAAGTAGCATTGACATATATACACTACCGTGTGCAAAATAGCTAGCTAGTGGGAAGCTGCTGTATAACACAGGGAACCCAGCCGGGCGCTCTGTACCTACCCAGAGGAGTGGGCTGGTGGTTTAGGGGGTTGGGAGGTAGGCTCAAGAGGGAGGGGATATATAGTTATGACTGACTCCTCTTGTGTGACAGAAAACAATACAACTTTGTAAAACAATTATCTTCCAATTAAAAAAAAAAAAAGAAATAGGCCTAGAACTCAGATATTACAGTTCTTCCATCTGGCACTTTTATTTGCAAAATATGTGCCCTGCATTTAAAAGGCTGTTAAGAAATGGACAAGTCAAGAGAGCGACCTAGAGATGGTTCTGATCTCAGGGAAGATGAAACAGGACTAGGGAACAAATGAGCCTTTCCACCAGCGAGTTGCCTTACCAATGAGGCAGTCTACCAGCAGGGGGCGCACAGCTACCTTCTTGAAAAAAATTTTCAATCAGCCTGTTTGTTACCAGGAAGATAAATCTTAACAATCCACAGACCCTGTCATTGAAGACAACTTGTTTTGGAACTTCTTAGAACTTTAAGATGCTAATTTGCTTCAAGTTGACATCTGTATAAGAGGGAGATGACAGTCACAAACTTGTTTTTTTAAATGACACTTTATTCTGTATTAGCTTTAGTATGATTGAAAGCATGGGAATTGGGGTAAATATCCAGACTTTCGAGAGCAGAGAGTGGCCAAACCAAGTGTTCAGTTCCTGAAAAAATAACTCAAGCCCTTAATCCTATGGCATATTTAATAGAGCCACAATAATGAGTTAATATGAGATTACATCTTAGAGAAGATGAAGACGACTACGGCTAGATTTAGAATTATTTTGGCAGATAAACTAGTGGATAGATTTTAGACATCAGAGATCTAGCTCTGTTAAATAAAAAAAATCTGAAGAAATTTCAAGAGTGGAGCGCAGACAGAGAGAACAGGTTTGATCTGGGACCAAAGTGCTGTTTTCCACTGAAGAAAAAAAAAAAAGAGGCTATAAATTGTCTGGGTATGAGAATGGAAGTGATGTGCAATGCATAGACTGCAGGCAACATTAGCATTCATTTTGAATTTTGAACTAAGTTTAAAAGCATATAAACAACAGAGAAAATAGCTTCTTGATGTTATGTGGTATCCCTTTGTCATAAGAAACTTTTTAAATCAAGCATTACAGATGTTTTTTATTTTATTGAAATGTAGTTGATTTGTAATGTTGTGTTAATTTCTGCTGCACAGCAAACTGATTCAGTTATATACACATATATTCTTTTTCATATTCTTTACGTTATGGTTTATCATAGGATATTGAATATAGTTTCCTGTACTATTCAGTAGGACCTTGTTGCCTATCTATTCTATATATAATAGTCTGCATCTGCTAACCCCAAATTCTCAATCTTGCCTTCCCCAACCTGAAACCACTGTCTTTATGTCTTGTTAGTATGTTTCCATTTTGCACATATGTTCATTTGTGTTGGGGTTTTTTGTTTGTTTTGTTTCGTTTTGCTGTACTGGGTCTCCGTTGCTGTGAGGACTTTTCTCTAGCTGCAGCAAATAGGAGCTACTCTCTAGTTGCAGTGCATGAGCTTCTCATTGTGGTGGCTTCTCTTGTTGCAGAGCACAGGCTCTAGGGCCCACAGGCTTCAGTAGTTGTGGCTCCCCGGCTCTAGAGCACAGGCTCAATAGTTGTGGTGCACGGGCTTAGTTGCTCTGTGGCCTGTGGGATCTTCCCAAATCAGGGATCAAACTTGTGTTTTCTGCATTGGTAGGCAGATTCTTTACCACTGAGCCACCAGGGAAGCCCCCAAATCACTTGCTTCTTTAAATGTCTTTAAAATTGCAGGTGGACACAAATCATAGATTGTTGGGGGCCAGAGTGAGGTACTCCGCCCGTGACAAAGGTCATGAGGAAGGAGGCTCGACATACGCAAAGGTGGGATCGAGCCTCAGGAGTTCCCCTGGAAATCCTCGAGCGTCTACCCCCATAACCAGAGCCTGCTTACTTTACTTCTTTGTGCTCTCACCTACACCTCTGACTTTACAGGGGGCTGTCCCCCACCACCTCTTTCGGAAAAGGAGTTAACCTAGAGATCCAGTTAATAATAATTCCTGGGCGTGATAAGACTGTTTTAACCTACAAACTCCTCTGAAGGTTCTCTAGCCTGCCTGACAGGCTTGTCCGGCCACATGTGATTGCTCACAGCCTCCCAACCGTGAGAGGCACGAGATGCTTTAAACCTTCTAAAAACAGGTTCCTTAGAAAAGTTAGAAAACTATTAGTATAAGTATAATGGGCTAATTAGAAATTGTGTTGGTGAAGGGTTTTTCATTTGTTCAGCCAATGTTTGTTGCTAAGTCTCCACATCCCCTGCCCTTATACACATTAATGAATATATAGAATTAACCTTTGATATTAATCACGTTAGACCTTAGGCTAAGTAAATTCTTTCCTTAACTAAAACCCACTACACCCTCACCCTGTAGGAATGTAACTTTATTTGGGTGGCGTCTGTTTTGAGAATAATCAGCCCTGGAGAAATAAGTGTCCTGGTTGACTGACCGCTGTCACAAGGAGAGGGTCGTAAATTGTCAGCAGGCCCCCCTGGCCAGAAGATGATGTAACACCCCTAAGACCTCTGTATACATTTGTGTGAAGCACCTGACTTTAATAAAAGTCAGGACTGCTGTCCCCACGTGACTTTTGTATAACATCTCAGTGTATAAAAACAGACTCTGGAAAATAAAGAATTGGGATCAGTTTCTCGAAATACTGGTCTCCCCATGTCGCTCTCTCTCCCACTCTGGCTGAGTCTCCATCTGGAGCGCGGAACCCACCATGCTTACTAATTATGCCTGGGCTTCTAAGATCCGACCGGGGAGGCCTCAGTGTCTCCTCTCCTTCGGGAGAACGGAAGGACGCCTGCGGCCTACGTAAGTGGTGCAAACTTCTTGTCTTGAAGTTTTATTGGTCTCCCGCATAAACCAAGCTACTCAGCCTCTTTTCTCCACTGAATTTTCCTACTGAGCTATCCTTATTCTATTACTCTTTATATCTTTAATTAATATCTAATTGAAGCTATCGTATCCTGATCCTCGCCTATGCCGTCTCTCCTTCGAATACCCTGGATCAGCCGGGGCTGGTCCCCGGCAATCGATTACATTCTTTTATTCCCCAGCTGTATTGAAAGATACTTGGCTTGTGCTATACCCAAGATTCTTAGAGATATATTCACAGATCCTCTGTGGATAAGCTTGGGGGTTCATGGCAGAGTTCTGTTGCCCGAAGTAGGAGAATGTGGCCATCATTTTTTAAAATTCAGATATTAAATGGGACTTCCCTGGTATTTCAGTGGTTAAGAAGCTGTGCTTCCAAGGTATGGGGCTCAGGTTCAATCCCTGGTTAGGGAGCAAGAATCCCACATGCCATGAAAAGTGTTAGTCACTCATCTGTATCCGACTCTTTGCAACCCCGTGGGCTCCTTTCAGGCTCCTCCATTCATGGAATTCTCCAGGCAATAATACTGGAGTGGGTAGCCATTCCCTTCTCCAGGAGATTTTCCTGACCCAGGGATCAAACCTGGGTCTCCTGCACTGCAGGCAGATACTTTACTGTCTGGTCCACCAGGAAAGCCATCACATGCCATGCTGTTGCTGCTGCTGCTAAGTCGCTTCAGTCGTGTCCAACTCTGTGCGACCCCATAGACGGCCCACCAGGCTCCCCTGTCCCTGGGATTCTCCAGGCAAGAACACTGGAGTGGGTTGCCATTTCCTTCTCCAATGCATGAAAGTGAAAAGTGAAAGTGAAATCGCTCAGTCGTGTCCGACCCTCAGCCACCCCATGGACTGCACTCTTCCAGGCTCCTCCGCCCATGGGATTTTCCAGGCAAGAGTACTGGAGTGGGGTGCCATTGCTTTCTCCGGTCATATGCCATGAGGCACAGCCAAAAAAAAAAAAAAAAGTCATATATTGATGGGTGAACCTTGGAAATGCAGATCAATGAACTTGAGCTCAATACCCGGCAAAATTCTAGTATGGATCATTAAATAGATGGAGAGTGAAAATTTAGGAAAGCCCATCACCAGCCACTGCTAGTCAGAATGTTTAAAGCTTTTGACTGCTGCATCTGGGCTGCTAAGGACCATATACCCTTTAAAGGGCCAGTTACCTAGTAGCAAGTCCTCCCAACCTGTACTCAGTTCAGAGCATCCTAAAGGTGTTTTCATTTCTTAGTGTTAACAAAATCACATTTTGAATGAGAAAGAACTGAATCTTACTATGCTGTTAATTGTTTAAGATGCTGCCTCAGGGAAGCCCTAAGTTTTTCACAGCCACTGAGCACTAAGCACTGACAAAGAGAAAACACTTTTCCAGACATCACTGTAGGCAGAAAATGAATGTTGCAGAGGAAATCTTACCTGGCTACATGCTATTTTTTCCTGTAACTTAAATTAAGGATATTAAGAAATAGAATAACGTGCTTTCCTTAATTAATCACAGTGAATATGGCTTATCATTTTCAATATCATTTTTTTAATGAGAACTTACCCCAGATTAGTTACTCTTGGCAAGAATATACCAACTGCTGTAGTCCATATTTCTTGTCCTGGCAATCCTTCATTAGGAAAACTTCTTTAGAAGTTAGTGAAAGTGAAGTCGCTCAGTTGTGTCCAACTCTTTGTGACCCCATGGACTGTAGCCCACCAGGCTCCTCCATCTGTGGAATTTTTCCAGGCAAGAATACTGAAGTGGGTTGCCATTTCCTTCTCCAGGAGAACTTCCCAACCCAGGGATTGAACCCTGGTCTCCTGCATTGTAGGCAGATGCTTTACCATCTGAGCCACCAGGGAAGTCAAGTAGAAATTTATACATATATAAATTATATATGTTTTTCTTCTAACAGTTATATGGTCCATTTTTTTCTTAGGTAATCTTTCCTCAGGTTAAACTTCCAACCTGCTGTCACGCATTTGTCTCATCCTTGAATGTGTTCAAAGTTAGAAATAAAATGGATTTCACTTTCTCCAGAGGAAATCTCTTAAATTATATCACCTTTTCATTGGGTATTTTCTGCCATTTTGTGAACTTCCTGACTATGTGATCAATACTTTTTATAGAAATATATATTGTTGACTATTAGAAGGTGTTTATTAAGTTAAACAAACAACTGTTTTTCATAAATGCAGTTTCTCACCCACTGTTCTTCCGTCTAACTCCCACCTCTAATTTTGACACTTTATTAGTTAGAAATACTTTCAGTGGCAAATAATAGAAAACACACTAACTGTGGCTTGAGTAGACAGGATTTCATTTTTCTCACATATCAAGAGGTCCAGAGGATGGCAGTCCAGGGCATCTGGTAGCTCATTGATGTTATTGAGGAGCCAAGCTATTTTCTGCCATCTTCAGCCTCTCAGCTTCTATAATCATGGCAATTGTCTCATTTGGCTCCACCTTTGGGCAGACAGAGAGAGGAAGAGAGAACAGCAAAAGGCCAAAGGTCTATGCTAGTCAAGTCTGTCCATTAAAAAATTCTTTCACTTACTTAATTGACCCTGACTGGGTTACTCCGGCATCCTCACACCAATCATTGGAAGATGGCTAGAGAGAAAGCCTGTGGATGGGACAGACTCCACCAAGCAACCCCATCTGCCACATCTACTTATCTCCTCCTACTACACCCTCCATCCTAGTGAAATAGTAATTTCAGTGATTCTTAACATGTTTTGATTGTTCAGTACTGCCAAGTGTGATACAGAGTAAATTATATTCATTATTTTGTTTAAACCTGATAAAATCCCATTCAGTAATCATCAGTTCAGTTCAGTTCAGTCACTCAGTCGTGTCACTGTTACTATTAACATTCTTATTTTAATGTTGAAAACAGGGAGAGGTCATATGGCTAATAAGTGGCAGGGCCTATATCTGGCCCAATGAAATGTCGTGAACTTAATAAGCATTGATTTGGCCTCCCAGCTGTGAGCTACAGTATGAAAAGTGGACTTAGAGATTCTTTTTCTCCTTTTACATTTACAAAAACGTAAAATTCTTGAGTGTTAATGTTTCAGACCGCTCCGATACCTAAACTTCTGAAAAGAAAGTGAACCTGTAAGATGAAATGTGAGGAAAGAACCAAATTTTTGTCTACAATCAATGATCTTTGTCCTATTTTCTCTTTGAGAGGAGGGACAAGGGGTTTGAGAAGAATGCTAAGTTAGGCGTGCAGGATCTGATTTGTTTTTAAAGGTGCTTGAGGCAGGAGGGCGAGCTGCTTTCTTTATTTAATTTTTATTATTTTTTAATTTTTTTTTTGGCCTTGCCTCAAAGAATGTGGGATCTTAGTTCCTCAAACAGGGATTGAACCTGCACCCCTGCACTGCAGTATGGAGTTTTAATCACTTGACTGACAGGGAAGTCTCTAGGCTCTGATTTTAACACTCTTCAGCTGTGTGAACTTGAGCTGGGAAATGTTTAGCACCTGGTTCTCTGGGGATAGCTTTGACATGAATGTTGATTGATAATTGTACTTGTGTTACCAAGACTAAAGTGAGGCCATGAAGGATTTGTGTTAGATCTTCTCTTGTTTGTCAATGACGTGACTTCTTCACTAAGTCAGATAACAGCACTTAAATATTAGAAGGAGATTTTCTCAATTTTTCACAATGTAACAGCTATGGACTAAACACATTTTTAAGTTTAATCTGTTTTATTAACATTTTCTTCATTTTCTTTTGATAGACAGTCAACAGACTGAAAAATTGAACGCTGACTTCCACCATGTAAATATTTCCCTTATAGCCAGTTTCAAGCTACCAGTGTGATGTTGCTGAATGTGGGATTGGGAAAATGGGCAGTAAAGAGCACACCATTATACACTGTTTCCATTATACAGATACAATAGATATAAGTAACCTTAAGAGAACACAAAAATAATGGGTTGGCCAAAGAGTTCATTCAGGTTTTCCATAACATTTTATGGAAAAACCCCAACATACTCTTTGGCCAACCCAATAATTAGAAAGTGATGAGATGTGAGTATCTATTACTTTTATTTTTAATATATTTTATTTTTAATAATGACTGTGTTTAACAACTGGATCCCAAGACTCCTGAAACCTTAACATTGGACTGATTCTCAGGAGCTTGTTGGAGTGAGGCCCAGTACCTGATTTAATCTATTTGACTTAGTATTTCCTTAGTATAAAAGGGGTTGACTTACTATTTCCTTAGTATAAAAGGGAAATTAAAATGCTTGCCTTGTCTAACAATCTATGATTGTTGTGAGAGTTACATAAAATGATCCATTTGGTGAAAGAACTTCCTAACATCAAAGAAAGTAAAAGTGAAAGTTGCTCAGTCATGTCCAACTCTTTGCAACCCCATGCACTATATAGTCCATGGAATTCTCCAAGCCAGAATACTGGAGTTGGTAGCCTTTCCCTTTTCCAGGGGATCTTCCCAACTCAGGGATGGAACCCATGTCTCCCACATTGCAGGCAAATTCTTTACCAGCTGAGCCACAAGGGAAGCCCAAGTATACTAGAGTGGGTAGCCTATCCCTTCTCCAGTGGATCTTCCTGACCCAGAAATCAAATCAGGGTCTCCTGCATTGCAGGTGAATTCTTTACCAACTGAGCTACGAAGGAAGCCCCCCTAATGCCAAAGTACTATGTAAATATTATCTCAGGAAAAAATTTTTTTGAAAAGGAGAATGTAGGAAGACAAAGCAAAAAGCATGTCCTGGAGAAATGAGCACTGTTTCAAAGAGATAAAATTAAAAATAAATCTCAGGTCAATGCATCACTTTGACAGTAAAAACATTCTGCGAGGGTTCAGGAAAGAAAATGAACTCAGGGACGTGGTGAATGGTAAAACTGGCCAATTCTTTGCATCTCCTCCCACCAAGAGGTTAATGATGGGCTAACCTGGTAACTTGCTTTGGCCAGTAGAGTGTGGTATAGTCAATGTACCATTCGTTCTGGGCTTGGCACACTTCTAATTGCTGCTTTTTGAACCTAATGACTGCAATATGATGGGAATGGGGGGCAACTTCAGACTTAGGAGGGACCCCCCAGTAGAGATTAGCTAAGCCTGCCTAAGTCAGATGATTGCCGAGTTGAGCCTAGTCCAAATTATTGAACTTCAGCACCATGAACTGAATAAATGGCAGTTGTTTAAATCACTAAGACTTGAGGTAGTTTGTTACAGAGTAAAACCCAACATTGCAGTATTCAAGGGTTCAAGGGTTTATATCAGGTTCTTAGTTTGAGGTTGTATTAGAGTCTCCGTATTACTTATTGTCAATTTGTATAAGAACCTGTGAGTATGCATTTTTTTAAATTGAAGTATAGTTGATCCACAACGATGTGTTAGTTTTAGGTGTACAGCAAAGTGATTCAAATATACATTTGTGCATATATATTCTTTTTCAGATTCTATTCCATTACAGATTATTGTAAGACATTAAGTATAGTTTCTTGTGCTGTATAGTAAGTCCTTGGTGATTATCTATTTTACATGTGAAAAGTGAAAGTGTTGCTCAGTCATGTCTGACCATGACCCCATGTAACGTAGTCTGCCAGGCTCCTCTGTTCATGGAGACTCAGGTTCAATCTCTGGCTCAGGAAGATCCCCTGGAGTAGGAAATGGCAACCCACTCCAGTATTTTTGCCTGGAAAATTCCATGGATGGAAGAGCCTGGTGGTCTGCAGTCTCTGGGATCACAAAGAGTCAGACATGAAGTTTCAATACTATATATACAATAGATAATTAATAAGGACCTACTGTATAGTATAGGCACTCTTCTTAATACTCTGTAATGACCTATATAGGAAAAGAATCTAAAAAAGAGTAGATATATATGTGTATGTGTATTTATATATATATATATATATATATATATATATATATACACAACTGATTCACCTTGCTGTATAGGAGAAACTAACACAGCATCTTAAACCAACTATACTCTAATAAAAATTTTAAAAAATCAAACTCGTACCTTTTTCTCATCATTGTATCAGAACATAAAATAAATGCCTGTCAAACTCTTGGTGTAAGATTCTGTATGATGCCACATTCAAAAAAGTTCTCTGTTCTTATTTATTATCGACACAGAAATATTAACATGATTTTTATCTTTGAAAAATGTAACATCAGCATTCCCTGGAGCCAGCTCACTTGGTACAGAAGAGTTATAAATGCAGTAAAAATAAAATTTATGATCTTGTTCTTAATAATTTTCCAAGATACTATTTTTCAAAGTAAATATTTACTTAAGGGTTAGGACATCATTCCTGGATAGTTAGAGCAATTATTCCATTCTGAGGCTTTAAAAAAATTGTTAAATTAGCTTTTTGGATCATATGGTACAGACTATGGGGTCTGCTTGAATTACAAACTGTCCTGTTTCCAATGCTCCCACCATTTTTGGGAGGCTGGGGCATGACTAAAAATTCCACCCATCAATGCAGGAGATGCAAGAGACATGGGTTTAGTCCTTGAGTTGGGAAGATCCCCTGGAGTAGGAAATGGCAACCTACTCCAGTATTCTTGCCTGGAAAATTCCATGGACAGAGGAGCCTGGCGGGCTGCAGTCGATGGGGTCACAAGGAGCTGGACACGACTGAGTGACTGAGCACACACGCACTTGAAATGCTGAGAACAGAAGGAAGAAGGAAGGGGCATGACAAAGAGAGGCAGAAATTAATTGGAAATATACTAGGACATAATAATCATGATTAAAAAAAAATCTGGGAATGTTTTGAGTAAAAGAAGCATAGATTTGGAAAGGGTGTGATGTACAGTTCATGCCATTGCTTCTAATGAGCACTTTACCCAGGATAACCCAGGAGATAGATTTCTACCATAAACATATGTCTGAAGGAGAGAAGATGTGAATCATGCAACAGAACCATGTTTGTGTTCACTTTGAAAACGCATCAAACAGCATTATCATCAAATATTTGCAGAGCACGGCTTGTATACATGAATCTGTATTAGATGTTATGATCAGTTGCTCCTGTGCCGCTATGCATTAGTACTCTATAAATACTAACACTCCGCTGCATACAACTGTTTACAGGTCAAACCACGTTATTAGAAATGGAAATAGATCTCTTCTAGGAGAGGCCAAGACCCCACCATGGTGGGGAATAGCCATGTTCTAACGATCACTTCAGGAGGTCAGAGACAGTCTAGTATGGGAAATTACTAGTTTGCTCTCCTTTAAGATAGCACATGAGGAAACAATCTTTTAAGATGGGGAACAATCCTTTAAGATGGGAAAATAATGGAAACAGTGAGAGACTTTATTTTCACGGGCTCCAAAATCACTGCAGTTAGTGACTGTAGCCATGAAATTAAAAGACACTTGCTCCTTGGAAGAAAAGTTATGACCAACTTAGGCAGCATATTAAAAAGCAGAGACATTACTTTGCCAACATAGGTCTGTCTAGTCAAGGCTATGGTTTTTCCAGTAGTCATATATGGATGTGAGAGTTGGACCATAAAGAAGACTGAGCACCGAAGAATTGATGCTTTTGAACTGTGGTATCGGAGAAGAATCTGGAGAGTCTCTTGGACTGCAAGGAGATCCAACCAGTCAATCCTAAAGGAAATCAGTACTGAATATTCATTGGAAGGATTGATACTGAAGCTGAAACTACAATACTTTGGCCACCTGATGCAAGAACTGACTCATTGGAAAAGACCCTGATGCTGGGAGAGATTGAAGGCGGAGGAGAAAGGGATGACAGAGAGGGTTGGATGGCATCACCAACTTGATGGACATGAGTTTGAGTAAACGCCAGGAGTTGGTGATAGACAGAGAAGCCTAGCGTACTACAGTCCATGGGGTCACAAAGAGTTGGACATGACTGAGCAACTGAGTTGAGCTGATGATAATACACTTATATAACAGTTATAATACTTATATAACAGGCACAGTAATATTTAATTTGAAAGATCATTAGGAAGTTGAAATCACTGCTTGTCACAGTAAGTAGGCTATTATTTTGGTTCAAATCTATCCTCTACCCTCAAAAAACAAAACAATATAAACTGGGTACATCCTGAAGTTATTGTGGTTAGGATGGTAGGAGCTTAATAACACAAGATTAGTTTTAAAAGTGAACATACATTTATTGTTTTTTTTAAGTAATTTTCTTTTAATAAGGGGGTAATTCTTAACTAGTTTAGGCAGTAAGGTATATTGGAAAATGTGCAAGATTTTTTTTTTCTTTCTTTTTTTTTTGTATTTTTTAACTTTACAATATTGTATTGGTTTTGCCATATATCAAAATGAATCCGCCACAAGTATACATGTGTTCCCCATCCTGAACCCTCCTCCCACCTCCCTCCCCATACCATCCCTCTGGGTCGTCCCAGTGCACCAGCTCCAAGCATCCAGTATTGTGCATCGAACCTGGACTGGTGACTCGTTTCATATAAATGATATTATACATGTTTCAATGCCATTCTCCCAAATCATCACATACATTTAGAAGGAGAAAATAAATAAACCATAACAAGTTAGACATTTTTTAAGATGCTGATTTAAAAATCCAGATGAAACATCATATTCTTTGTTAGATTCCTCAAATAGCAGCATTTGTAATAGCATTTTTTTATATTGATAAAAGGAAAATAATTCAGATTTTCCTCTAACATGCTTGATGGACCTTGGTTTTTATTCTATTTAGTCTGAAAAAAATTTGGGAAGTGGTTCATAACTTGTTCTTGGGAAGTGCATGTTAAGTTTTGGAATTGATGCCAGTTTTAGAAGAGTCTGTCAAGCTTCTTTCCTATATGAGTTACAAGATTTAGGGGAATTTCAAGTTTTCACTAAATGACAAATTTTAAGTATTCTTTTAAAAGGATATAAACAACACTTGACCTATTTTTTTGTTGATGTCCTCATGTCATGATGTGGATAGAATAGGAAGAAGCTATATATACTCTTTCAATATAAGAATAGCTTATAATATATATCTGAAAGCTATTCTTATATCTGGTAAACAAGCAGTAATTTAACTATACCCAGATGTGACTTTTTATCCCATGATTCCAATAAATCCAAACTAAGTATATCTCCAATTCAACTTCCCCTTAATTTGTATCCCAGCATCCCATACTGAGGAGGGGAAATTTAAGTGGAAAGGAAATGGCCTTACAACAAACTGTAGGAAAAATATCTTTCTCTCGAGAAATACACAAAACCTACAATCAAATGCTAGTCCATTGCTAGTGTTCCTCTTAGGGCCTTGGAAGAGGTACATGTAACTATGAGGCAGTGAAGCTTATCTTAAGCTTCACCTAAAATTCACCTTTGCTTTTCACCTTTTTCCTTCCTTTCCTGCTCAAACACATCACATCTTTCTTAACATCCTTTCATTGCTTCAGCTCCCCATGTTCTGACATTTTGCTCCATCGTTATTGAAATTGTTCCCTCAAATTTAACAACATTCAACAGCTTTTCCTTGGTTTCCATTCTACTTGATCTTATAACATTTTAGGCTATTGATCACATGCTCCTTGAAACTCCCCCTTCTCTTTTGTTTTTTGCTGACTTTTGGGTCCCCAGTTGTCCTTCAGCCTTGCAAGTCTTCTTTTTCTGCTCTGTTCTGGCCTGTCTCTTCCTTAGCCTCCCACATCACATAGATCCATATGATCTCCTTATCTGCCTTCTGTACTCATCACTCTGTGGACTCCAGAGAGAACCCTCACCTCTTACAATTGCAGCTAGGACCTCCACAGGGAGTGATCTCTTAATCTCTATTCCCATCTTTCCCTTTCAGTTTGCTTCATTTTTCCACCCATCTGAAGGGCAGGCTGCTTCACAGTCACACCAGCACCTTAAAATGACATGTTAGAAATCTGCTTCATCCTCAAGCTTCCTCAACTGACTCCACATTGGTCTCAAGGATATAAATTTTGGAGTAATTTTGATGAGATCCTCTTTGAAATATTTTAAATCTCAGGTTATCTTCAAGGCAATTCACTGAAAAGGCCTCCTTAACTCTCTGTCAGTATAAATTACCATTTCCATCCATCTGTCTATGAGCTTTGAACTGAACCCTGAATAGTATGCTGTGAATATTCAAACCTTACCCATCTTTCAAAGTCTAGTTTATAAACCACATCTTCCTTTCAAGTGCCCCTGAATAGGCCCATTAACATTGACTTTCATCACTTGGCAAAGTCAGCAACAACTCCCTTCTCTGAACTGGGCTTAATTTGGATTCTTCCAAGTTAAGCAATGGAGAAGGAAGTTTGAAGACTCCAAGAAACTTCAAGGCCAGTTAATTTTTCCACCACGCCTTCATTTATTCTATACTAAGAATAATGTTATACATTTGGACATTACCCAGACAGGTTTTTGGTCCTCTGTTGGTGAGATTTTTTTTCCCAAATGCCCAACTACCTCTGAACCTCTATCTTAGGGGCTGAGGACCCAGAGTTATATGCACATCTAGGTTATCTAAGCTCATTATCCCAGACAAGCCCATTGTGATTTGTTTACTTTCAGGCTTCCCTGGTGGTGCAGCAGTAAAAGATCCGGCTGCCAATGCAGGAAACACAGAAGATGCTTCCATCCCTGGGTGGGGAAGATCCCCTGGGGGAGGAAATGGCAACCCACTCCAGTACTATTGCCTAGAGAATCCCCACAGACAGAGGAGCATCCATGGGGTCACAAAGAGTTGGACACGGCTGAGCACAAGCACGATCACCTGGTCACATTCCTGGTCTCCCTGCTGGAGCCACATCAATCTCTCCCTTCGCAGTTGGAGAACCAGTCCTGGAGAAATTAGCAGATGCTCCAAGGATGTGTGGGAGCTCACTGCACTTTCTGTTCAGTCATGCTATGAACCTAAAACACTAGGTTATTGCCTTACAGAAAGGAGTGGCATTCTGTCTTTCCAGACACTTATGTGACAAAAATGGTAATCACTGTAAAAGTCAAGTCACTCAGTCATGTCCGACTCTTAGCGACCCCATGGACTGCAGCCTACCAGGCTCCTCTGTCCATGGGATTTCCAGGCAGTAGTACCTGAGTGGATTGCCGTAACCACTGTGCTACACACTAACTCCATGTCTTCATTTGAGGACAGTTCAATCCAGAAGCCCCTCTAGTCTCTAAAAATGACCCAAAACAGCAGACAAACAGCTTGTTTGCAACTTGTTATGCATGCGTGTGTGTATGTGTGTGCTCAGTCATGTCCAACTCTCTGGGACCCCATGGACTATGTAGTTGCCATTTTCTACTCCAGGGGATCTTCCTGACCCAGAAATCGAACCCTCCTCTCCTGTGTCTCCTGCATTGCAGGCAGACTCTTTACCACTGAACCACCTGTGACCAGCTTGTTCCAGTTGTTCAGTTCAGTTCAGTTCAGTCGCTGAGTCATGTCCGACTCTTTGCGATCCCATGAACCACAGCACTCCAGGCCTCCCTGTCCATCACCAACTCCTGAGGTCCACCCAAACCCATGTCCATTGAGTCAGTGATGCCATGCAAACATCTCATCCTCTGTCGTCCCCTTATTTTCCTGGCCTCAATCCTTCCCAGCATCAGGGTCTTTTCAAATGAGTCAGTTCTTCTCATCAGGTGGCCGAAATATTGGAGTTTCAGCTTCAACATCTGTCCTACCAAAGAACACCCAGGACTGATCTCATTTAGCATGGACTGGTTGGATACCCTTGCAGTCCAAGGGACTCTCAAGAGTCTTCTCCAACACCACAGTTCAAAAGCATCATATCTTTGGCACTCAGCTTTCTTTATAGTTCAACTCTCATATCCATACATGACCACAGGAAAAACCATAGGCTTGACTAGACGGACCTTTGTTGGCAAAGTAATGTCTCTGCTTTTTAATATGCTGTCTAGGTTGGTCATAACTTTCCTTCCAAGGAGTAAGCATCTTTTAATTTCATGGCTGCAGTCACCATCTGCAGTGATTTTGGAGGCCCCAAAAATAGTCAGCCCCTGTTTTCACTGATTCCCCATCTATTTGCCATGAAGTGATGGGACTGGATGCCATGATCTTAGTTTTCTGAATGTTGAGCTTTAAGCCAACTTTTTCACTCTCTTCTTTCACTTTCATCAAGAGGCTCTTTAGTTCTTCTTCACTTTCTATCCGTAAGGGTGGTGTTATCTGCATATCTGAGGTTACTGAGATATTTCTCCTGGCAATCTTGTTCCATTTGTTACAGTTTGTGAAATCTACCTTCCCAAAAAAGCACCCATCAAACCTTATTGCAAGAAAGAGCAAACACAGTCAGCTAATCCCATTCATTTCCCGATAGGAAAAATCATCAGCTGTGCGGTTGACATGGTCTCAGGCCCATGCAGGAGAATTTGAGCATGCATCTTCCAAAATGCATTTCTATCATTCTTTTCTAAATTTCTACTTCACTCCTAGTCTGTATTTTGGGGAAGAGGGAAGAGGAAATGTGGGAGAAGTAATGACTTCTCACATTTTTTAGAGATTCAGTACTAGTATCAGAATTTTAAAACTGATTTCTTTATGGAGGCCTCACACATCAGCCCACAGATTAAGAGAAGGGGAAGACTCTTCATGATTTGAGTCCAGGCTTTTGTGGGAGCAGGAATTTACTTAATGTACTATTTACTTAATGTGCTAGGTACTTGTTTACCTCTAATTATCTATTATCTCCCCAAAGACTATAAATTTATGAAGGTTTAGAAATGTCTGCTCCCCTCCTCCTCCTCCGTTCTCCCTTCTCCTCCTTTTCTTCTTCTACTTTTTCTCCAGCTTCTCCTGCTTCTCCTTCCTTGAATTACCAGACAGTGCCAGTTACATAATTGCTACTCAGTTAATATGTGCAAATAAAAAATTAAAGGATTAATTTTAGAATACTGAGGAAAATTCTATACATCTGTTTCTTACCTTCAGTATTGTTTGCTTAAATTGACTTTACATGCATAATACCTATGATATTTCCAGGAAATCTTGGAACTTAGGGAAATAAGGGGAAACTCACTAAGATTTATGAAGACAATGACATGTACAACACCCTAATTGCATGGTCCTTCATTAGGATAAGAAAATCTGTCAGACACTATCATCTGCCAACCAAAAAATTATAAGATTAAAAAGCACAAGCAAATCAAGTCAATAGATGACTCACAAAAGGGATACATATTTGAAAGGCACCACATTGTACAATGAGTAACAAAGCTGAGTGCAGAAGAATTGATGCTTTTGAACTGTGGTGTTGGAAAAGACTCTTGAGAGTCCCTTGCACTGATGGACTCAACCAGTCCATCCTAAAGGAAATCGGTCCTGGGTGTTCACTGGAAGGATTGATGTTGAAGCTGAAACTCCAATATTTTGGCCGCCTGATGCAAAGATCTGACTCATTTGAAAAGACCCTGATATTGGGAAAGATTGAAGGCAGAAGGAGAAGGGGATGACAGAGGATGAGATGGTTAAATGACATCACCGACTCAATGGACATGAGTTTGGGTAAACTCTGGGAGTTGGTGATGGACAGGGAGGCCTGGCATGCTGCGGTTCATGGGGTCTCAAAGAGTCAGACACGACTGAGTGATTGAACTGAACTGAAAGTGTAAAACAGTGGAAAGACAGTGAAGTGGGAGGAGACGAGGAGGAAGGGGAGTTCTGACTATGATTATCCAGTTGCCATGTCACTGTCAAGCTACAAGACAAGAAGATGTAGGGTAGGGGGATGATGACGAAGTAAATTAACTACTCTCTTCCTGTACCATTCCTGCAGAGACTCAGGAAAGTACTGCATCTCAGGAAGACATCTTGTTGTGTTTTAATCATGATTGTCTTTCATTTCTTGGTTAAATCTGTGATCAAGGATGGAGAAAGAAGGGAAAGGATAGAGAACTTCAAATTTACTCACTGAAACACAGTTATCCTCTAAAAGAAGCATATTGATCCAGGGTCATTCACATTGTCTCAGGGTATGACCCAACTCTGAACAAGAAAAATGCTCCTGAAAGGAGCTGGAGACCGACATTATGTGGTCCAAATGTGAATAGCTGCCATGTTATTGAGTTCTTAGCATGGGCCAAGCACCTGGAAGTGCTCTACAATTAAAATTGCATCAATCCACACAGAATCTTTATATATTTGGGACAGTTATTATCCTGATTTCACAGATAAGCAAATGGAGGCACAGAAAGATTAAGTAAATTGACCAAGGTTACATAGTTTGAAAGTATCAGAATGAAGTTCTGATCCCAGGCAATCTTTAAATTTCATGTCTTCATGAAGAAACTTCATTTTTATCATATGCTGTTACATCACTGTATTTTAATGCATTTAGATCATTTTATTATTATTAAAAAGAATATATCAATAGATGAATTGTGTCATGAAAATATCAATTAAATTGAAAATTCTGTAAAAGTGGGTGGCAACTATTACAATTACTTCCCTTTTAATAAAAGAAACTGATGTACAAATGAACCAGAATTGAGAGCCAGTGTGAAATAATGAGATAATTATATATCAACTTTGTCTTCTGGGTGATGACAGATTGTATACAGTTTTACAACTAAGTTAAAAATCTTAATGTTGTTAAGGGATTTGTCCAGTTTAAAGTTTAACTCATTTAAAATCAAAAAGGAAAGAAAACATTGAAAGCATTTATCTTGCGCTCTTGCAGAAGATTCAAACATACACTTTTTATTGAATATCTCGACTCAGAAAGTTTTGAAAAGATTGGTAAGATTTATATCTCTACAGTGCTTAAGAACACCCAGCACAGATATTTTTACCTGTGGTGGATTCATTTTGATATTTGGCAAAACTAATACAATTATGTAAAGTTTAAAAATAAAATAAAATTTAAAACAAACAAACAAACAAAAAAAAAATCTAAAAAAAAAAAAGAAATTGTAATCATTTCTCAAAATCTTGAAATACCTAAAAAAAAAAAAAGACTTCCTTTTAAATAAAACTATGTATGATTAGCCAAATTTCCAATGACTTGTATCTTAGTTTGGTGTCCCACAGAAACAAACGCTGAGATAAGAACTAAACAGCAAATGTAACTGTCTGGGAAGAGAAGGCTGTAGCCAGAGGAGAGTGGTGAAGAGAGACAGGGAGGAGAGACCCAGTAAAGGGAAGCCTGCTATCTCCCATATGAGTGGGGCCTAATTTTCCTGGGGAAACCCTGAAAGCCAGTGGAGACCATGCACCCAGTAAGGGTGAGGGAGTGGGGACACTGACACACCAACTTCCACCGGTTGCTGTTTCAGTCATTGAATGAGGGCTGCTCGAGGGAGGGGCAATGATTCTGCCTGTGTCAGGCCTGCCCTATGGGAGGGGGTGTGGGCTCCAGTAGCAAGAGAAGGTCCTTGCTTGGCACAAATGTTGGCAGCTGGAAGCCTATTGAGGGTGGGGACACCAGCATCTGCTATACCTCTCCCCCATCCTACCTTTCATTATAAAGGACATTAATTTGTCTCTAAATCTTTACAACCAAACAGCATTTCCTCTTGATAATAATAAAAGGAAAGATCAAATTGTCCTATAAAGAGACTCCATCACATTAGTTTGTGTGAGCGTTTCCACCAAAGCAAATGCCCAGGAAGGGAATCCAAGCTCCCTGTTTCAAGCTGCTCTGATGAGCAAATACACAAGGTCTTGCATAGAAGGATGGATTATGAGTCAGTGGGAAAGACTTATGCAAGAAGCCAAGTCCACTGAGTATACATCACCGATCCAGGACATCAAGATGCCTCCTGACAAGTCTCTCTTTTCTTGCCCTCGAAGTAAAATATTGTTATTATTGGACCTCATGGTCATTCTTCTTACTCTCTCCTTTCACAAAGTCCTAAAGTTCTGCTGGTCTCCAAATCCTTAATTTACGAGGCAAGGAGATTTGCAATTCAGAGACAGATCAAGTGGTTTATCTTTGGTCATAAGATGAGTCAATGGTTCAATGAGAGCCAGCACTAATTCAACATGGTCAAGGAGATGACAGGATTTGAAGTTAAAAATCTTCCCCAGGTTACCCACTCTCCTCTAAGTGGTATATGTTTTCATCCTCCTTCTAATTGTCTCCTTCTTTCCTTCCTTTCACATAAAAGTTCCCAAATCGGCTGAATGGCCAAATAACTAGATAGATGTTTCTCCTTTCTAGTATTCTTGCTTCATTGTGGCTATAGGTTATGACCTGTACCCCTTTCTCAGGAATGAAAAATACGAGGTAATGAAATAAACTCTCATGTGATTAGAAGATGCAAAGTAATTTTCAGCCATTTCTTCCTGCCCTTGTAGCCTGTTTCTGTTCATCTACCTCTGAACCATATGCCCACATAGTTAGAAATAAAGATCTATTTGTGGGTGTTCTAGTCTGCCCCAGCTCTTCCTGTATGAAACTCTTTCTAAGAACAGTTCCTTGGTGCTTTGTCCTGAAAACCCCCCATTCATTACCCAAACAATAATAATAATCAAAATTACTTAACTTTAAAAAAATCAATTATAAAGATGACCCAAGTTGGGAGAAAGAGGCATTCAAGAAAGAAATTATTTCAACCAAAAAAAAAATGTAATGAAAAGTGGGGACTCATATGGAGTGATTTTCACCCTCTTATTGGATGCCTAGTAGGATTGCTTAGAAGAGGGAGAAAAAAGGATCAACTATGTAATTTATATCTGCACTTTGAAATTTGTCCTCAGTCTGAAATCAAATCTCCGTGTTTACTCAGCCATAGCATGGAATCATACTACTCCTCCAACTGATGACTCACAAGAAACTCTGGATGATTTTCAACAGAAAAATTAGCATAATGCTCCTTTTCAGAGCATTTTGAAAGATAGAGGAGTGAGAGAAAGATGGAAAATGTCTTCTGAGAGTCACCATTCAAAAATTCTTATCAAGTTCTGAAGAGAGCAGAAATACTGATGTTTTCCTCTGGTCTTGCAATGGAAAGTATGAAAAGCTGCTGTTACATTGTAAGTGGATTTACTGGAAGGTTTTCTTCCCAGCTAAAGGTCCAGGGTGTGTATGCACCTGTGAATGTGTGTGTGTGCTTATGTGTGTTTGCATGTAAAACAGAAAGGCATTGGCATAGGACCAGGGGCATAAAACTTATATATATTTATCCCAAGGCTTGCTATGCATTTCTATTTTATATCTTTGGAAAGAAACATCATAAAGTTCTGAAATATATAAGTGTATAGATGACGATTACAATGGAAAAGCAAAATACAGCAAAGTTATTAAAGTTGCAATTACAACTTTGCATGATCTGAGCATGACATTGAATCATCCTCAGCAGAATAGCATATATTCCTGTAAAAAAAAAAAAAGTACTACATGGAGGACAACATATGGACGCTACCGTGTTCCATTTACATCAAGAAGACTGGTGATCAGCCAACATTGATTGGATATAGGATTGATAAGAACATCCTGCCAATTGAGGGTTTATTTATCTACTCTACTTGATTATTTAGTTGAAGTTATATCCATTATTTATTTAATGCTCTTGTTAATTTGGTCTGCTCCACATGTCTTAGGCTATGGTCTAGTAGAAACTGGCTCTAAGGTACCTACTTAAGTCAGAGACTGTATTCTATTTATACCAGGGCATGCCATCCTTATGAAATGCTCTGTCATTCAAGTTGGACAAAAGGGTAACCACCAAATCTTGATTTCCTAGTGAACTCAGATTCTTCTCCTTTTACATCCTCAACTAGAGCTTGAGGCTCAAGGAATACATAGGGAATCCATATCCCTAACTATGAATTAAGAATTATGAAAAGGTAATAGCAATTTGATAGACATTCAAAACTGCAGGGAACATCTGGGAATTGTGGCAAATTACCTTAACTATGTCTAACAATGATTCACTTAGGCAGAAATTTTAATTAATGACAGGAGCAAAAGAACAGAAGTGTCAGATCATTCTGGCATTATGTAGAGACTTTCTGATCTTCAGATAGCACATACACCAAGTACTTATCCTGTAAAAATATAATCCCTTGAATCTATAAAACATAACTGTCCAACACAACTATCTGCGATGATGGAATGCTCTGTATATGCTCTGCCCAATGCAGTAGCCACTAACTACACGTGACACTTGAAATAGAGCTTGTGCTTTGGAGAAAATGTATTTTAAATTTGATTTAATTGTAATCAATTTAAATTAAAGTAGGAACTTTTCATTTATTGCTGATGAGATTGCAAAATGGTACAGTCACTTTGTAAGGCAGTTTAGTGGTTTCTTTTTTTTTAATTTTATTTTATTTAACTTTACAATATTGTATTGGTTTTGCCATATATCAAAATGAATCTGCCACAGGTATACATGTGTTCCCCATCCTGAACCCTCCTCCCACCTCCCTCCCCATACCATCCCTCTGGGTCATCCCAGTGCACCAGCCCCAAGCATCCAGTATCGTGCATTGAACCTGGACTGGTGACTCGTTTCATATATGATATTATACATATTTCAATGCCATTCTACCAAATCTTCCCACCCTCTCCCTCTCCCACAGAGTCCAAAAGACTGTTCTATACATCAGTGTCTCTTTTGCTGTCTCATATACAGGGTTATTGTTACCATCTTTTTAAATTCCATATATATGTGTTAGTATACTATATTGGTGTTTTTCTTTCTGGCTTACTTCACTCTGTATAATAGGCTCCAGTTTCATCCACCTCATTAGAACTTACTCAAATGTATTCTTTTTAATGGCTGAGTACCATATGATCCAGCAACTATACCCTTTGGTATTTACTCAAAGGAGTTGAAAACTTCTGTCCACACAAAAATCTGCAAATTGATATTTATAGCAGCTTTATTCATAATCTCCAAAACTTGGAAGCAACCAAAGATGTCCTACTTTGAATCAGGTTAAAAACTCTTTGAAACTCTCTTCCCTTCTTGAGTTCTTTGGCCCTGGTGTCCAGCTTCTCCTCCTCTTCTCTTCCTTCTCAGTCTCCATTTTGGTTCCTTGGTTTCTATGTACTTTCATGCCTCCTATTTGAGCTTTTGTCCCCTGAGCCCTTAAGATTCTTCTCTTGATATCTGCTTGCTTCACCCAGCCCAGTTCACTATTCACTCCCATGACTAGGTTTTTGACTCACAAACCAGTATCTTGAGGCCCCAGGCTTCATACTGGGCTGCTGCATCTACCTATTAACTCCCTAGAACCCTTCTGCCTGCATGTTCCATACAAACCCAACATAGGATTTGACTCAATAACCCTCTAATACGAATACCTTCTGACACTATTAGTCTACAGGTCTATCATTGCATATCCAGATTGATCTTATCATGGATCTCATCTTCTGTGGGTGGTAATACTAATACAGTACATCTTCTATGGGTGGTAATACAGAGTACTTCTCTGGAGACTGGAGATGTTGGTGTCTAGAACATTATCCTTTCATTCAATTCATCAACAATCCAATCTTCCTCTGTAAATGTCCTTCACATGCATCCTGCTTGCTCTTCCTGCAGAGTGAGCTGGAGGTCTGGGGCTCTAAGATCTAAGGCAGCCTGGGCATGGGAATGGGAAGGGGGTGGGCCGTGACCATGTGACCAGAGCACTGGACACTTGGGATTCATCACCCATCAACCCACCCACTGAGAGATCAAAGTAGCAAGTCCATTGGAGAGGACTGAGAACAGCAGTGAGAAATATGGGGAAGGTTTTGTAGCGTAGAACCTGAATGATGCAATAAGCAAGTTTGAGAGACAAGGTCCACAAGGGATTCTAGAAGCATAAATATTGGGCAAAGAGAACTTTATGAGCTTCTGTTGATGACTTTGGGGGCAAGAAGTATGCTATTAAGATTACAGAGCTTACTAGGCTCTCTTTTCTCTTATCCCTAATACATTAACCTAGCCTAAGCCCTCATGCCCATATTACTACTTAATTACTGTATTACTGCTTTGTCTAAACTTTTACCTTTGCTAAGTCTGGAAAACTCTCAGTGGCTCAGACCCTTATCTGTGAAAGTGTTCCTACCCATCTCACAGAGTCATTTGAGGATTAGATGGATTACTATATGGAGAGCATTTAGAATAGAGTCTGGCCTATAATAAAATCTATATAAGCATTTGTGTTTTGTTTTGGGTGTGTGTGCTCAGTCATGTTTGCCTCTTTGAGACCCCATGGACTGTAGCACACAAGGCTCCTCTGTCCATGGGATTCTGCAGGCAAGAATACTGGAGTGGGTTGCCATTTTCTTCTCCAGGGGATCTTCCTGACCCAGGGATCAAATCTTTGTCTTTTGTGTCTCCTGCATTGGAAGGCAGATTCTTAACCACTGAGCCATCTGGGAAGCCATGTAAGCATTAGCTGTTGTTATTATAATGTCCTATTAATATTATTATTTCTGTAACAGTTTTTTAACTGGCCCATCTATTCCCAGACTCTATCCCCTCCATTCCATTCTGCATGTAATTTTGCCATCATTTTCTTCACAGTCCTTCTTTGACCGTCATTATTTTTTTGATTACTTCATCAGGCCCAAACTCCTCTGACTATCATGACCTTCAGTAATCAAGCCTCATCCACCCAGCTTGACTTGTCTTTGCTCTCCAGTGCATCATCTCTCCATGCAGAAACCTGTTTACTGTCTCCAGAGGAAGTCAAGCCCTTTCACACCTCCCTACTTTTGTTCAGGTTACTTTTCTTCCCTGTAAAGATCTCCATTCTTATCTACTATCTGTGTCAATTCTAACCACTTTTCAGGGCCCAGATCAAGTTCTACGTTTTCTACTATAGCCGAGGTAATGCCTGTTATGCTTTTCCGATGAGTATGTCTAATAACATTAAGAAGAATATCTAGTACATAGTGTGTATTTGATAAATATTTCTGCTTTAATTATCCTTTCTCTAGTATTTAACATCACAGATTTTAGAACTATCTTTTACTTGACTGATAGTTTATGAATATAGGTTGTAACAGTTTAGAAAACCTTCAGTTACATGTCATAGAAGAGTATATTAATGGATTCTAAACCCTAAGGATATTTATTGTCTTCTTCCAAAATTTCATCAACAACCCATAAATGTCTTTCTGCGCCTTGGTTTCACCATTCTCAGCCTGTTGGATTTTCATCCATGTACTTTTTACCTCACCTCACAAGATTGGGGCTTCCTAGGTGGAGTAGTAGTAAAGGACCCGCCTGCCAATGCAGGGGACGTAAGAGACACAGCTTCAGTTCTTGGGTCAGGAAGACCCCCTGGAGGAGGGCATGGCAACCCACTCCAGTATTCTTGCCTGGAGACTCCCATGGACAGAGGAGCCTGGCGGGCTACAGTCTATAGGGTTGCAAAGAGTCGGACATGACTGAAGCCACTTTGCAGGAGCATGCATGAGCCCATCTGCCTGGCGTACTGCAGTCCATGTGGTCACAAAGTCAGACACGACTGGGCGACTGAACTGAACTGATACTGATTCCTGCAAAAGGTCAGAAACCAAACTACAAATTTTGAAAATTTTGTTGTTGTTGTTGTTACTTTCTGCTTGGTGTAAACATGTGCCTACCCAATCTGGGAGTCCTTTAGTTATCTTTTCAGGAAGCCTTGTTGATAGTGTAGATCCTAAAGCGACCAACCAGAGCAGTCTCCTGTTAGCCCATGCTCTAGAACAGGAGTCCACTCCAAATAACAATTCCCTCCTGAGCACATTATAGTATTTACCTGAATGAAAGGTAATTAATATCTCCAGCAAGTCAAATTTCTGATTGCATCATATGGTCTCAGCAACTCTCAGGCCACTCACCCATCTGGTTGCAGCACTGTAGCCATTTGCCAGCATGTGGGTTTGTGTGTGTAGAGTTGAGGGGAGCCAGGACTGTTGGGTGTTTGGAGTAACACGTTACCACATGTGCATAGACAGGATTGTAACCTGTCCCCAGTCACTGCATGCCTCTGCTCAAGTCAGAAAGGGACAGCTGCTCCTGGTCACACCACTCTTGAATTTAAATCCTGAAACATTCCCTGCTCACTGTCTCTGGAGAATATCACAGCATGGAAGAGATTAAGGTTTTACAGTTAACTGGATGAAAAACTATAGCCTTAGCTGTGAAAGGAAAAGCCTACAAGTCAAGAATACAGCAGCAGTTCTAGATAAAAGCCATATTGAATTTTTGATCCATTGAAGAGAATGATATAGAATGAAAAGTGATTGCTAAATCAACTTAGTCTACTTATGTCTTCCTAAATTATGCATATGCAGATTAATTGAAGGCACTATACAAACACTGGAGTGGAGAATGAAAAATTCCAAATATTACCAGATGAATTGGTTGTATGACATTCCACACACAGTTGTTTTGTATCCGAAGTCTTACTTTTCTTTCACCTGTGTTGAAAGCACATAAATGCAATACACAAATCTACACAGGTGTAAGGACAACTGGCCCAATGTATACAATAGTTAGTAGCAATGCTAAGAAATATTCAGCCCAGGTGTTTGGATTGTCTGAAGTTTGCTGGTCATTGGCTATCCTGAGAAGTCATTAAATAAACATAACTGGCATAGCTTATGTGTTACTGAAGCTCATGAATGGCTACTCGGTAAATATGTTGAAACAAAATAAAAGAAATAAAATGGGCTGTGGATATTCCACACAAGCTAAACATAGCGCTTGCAACAAATATCACCTGTGGCCAGATGGAATTGCAAGTTTCAATCACATTATTTCAAGACATCTTTCTGTTTAGTTTTCCACAGAGAGAGAATGCCAGCCCACCTGGAATGAGCACTTGATATGCTCTCCTCATAGTGGCTACGATGATCTTGCCTTGATATTAACAATTACTGCTTCCAGGCTCAGGTGGGAAATACAGGTGACTGTCAAGAGCAGAGAGGGAAATGACCAAAGTGGCCCTCCACCCCACAGTGTGTGGGATTGCTTCTTGCTACCGCTGGCTCTGACTCATACTCTAACGTCAATTCAGCACATGCTGATGTTCCCATGAACAGTGGAAGAGCGCGTGAGAATAGTCAGTGTAGTGGGTAGGGTGAAGGTTCTAGATGGATAAAGACCCAACTCTGTGAGGCTTTAATTTGGGCAAACTGCTCAACTTTTCTAAATCTCAGTGTCCTTTGTGTGTGTGTGTGTAGATTGAAGACAATGAATTTAATTATTTCATAGGATTATGAGCAGATTGAATCAAATAATCACATGTGTTGTTTAGCCCATGATAAGCTCTAAAAATGTTAACTCCTATTATTATTACTTTAGTTACATTGGTGATAAAAGAGAGGGTGTAGGAGACTTCCCTGGTAGTCCAGTGACTAAGACTGTGCTTCCAGTGCTGGACACCCAGGTTTGATATCTGATAACTAGATCCCACATGCCATGTGGCAAGGACAAAAAAAAAAGTTTAAAAAAAAGAGAAGGGGGCCTTTTAAAACCTATTTGAGACATCATTCATTCACTCATGACTTCATTCTAAAGAAACATCTTGGTTTTCATACTGGGTACCCGCTATATTGGGGTAGACATAATGATATGGAACACAAAATCTCAACTAAGTGAAATTTGTGTCTCAGATTTCTTTCCTCTCAGCTACCCTCCTCCACAGGTGTTTCCTCCCACTGCCCTGGTGGTTCAGAACTGCGCACTGAAGATCACCTTGGTAGGCCAAACTGTTACCTCACTCATCCCCTACCAAGGTCCCATGTCCTCAGATGTTTTCTTTGGTGACTGACTTAATTCACTAAGATGTTACATTTAATGCAATTATTAATTATTACATTTAATATAATTATTAACTATCTTCTAGATAATAAGCCTGCAGTTCAACAGTAGAGTCATAGTGCTTTACACATTAGAGTCCTGCTCGTGTGGAATTTCGGAGCTCAGAGCAAGTCCATGGGGTAAGGACCTTGGAACAAGTAAGACGTTCAGCATCTCTCAGATCAGTTCACACAGAAAGTTCTGTTTAGGCACAAGGATGGCTTGACGAAGGATAATGAAGTTTTATCCTTATCTGATAGAGCACGCAGTTCAGTTGGAGATAAGAAGTGTATCAGTTAGAAAGCAATAGAATGAAATCCAATGCATAATATTGTTAGATAATAACCATTAGATAATTTTATTCTGAGGACACTTAAAATGCCTAAAGTTATCTAGTAATAATAACTAATGTTTATGGAATGCTTACTATGCAACAACAAATTTTAATGTGATAAAGTACATGTAATATAAAATGTATCATTAGTAACATTTTAATATTCACAGTGTTGTACAACTATCCCCCCTATTTAGTCCCAGAACATTTTCATCACCCCAAAAAGAAACCCCACACCCCTTCCCAGCCTCCCCTCCTACCAGTCCCTGGCACCTACTAATGTGCTTTTTGTCTCTATGGATTTGCTTATTCTGAGTACTTCATATAAACTGATTCATTTAATAAGCAGCTGTTTAGATCTAGCTTCTTTTCCTGAGTGTATTATTTTTAAGATTTCATCCATGTTGCAGCATGCATCGGCACTTTGTTCCTTTTCATGGGTGAGTAATATTCCACTGTTTGGATGTACCACATTTGTTTATCCATTCATCGAGTGATGGACACTTGGGTTGTTTCTATGTTTTGCCTATTGGAAATAGTTGTGCTCTGAATATTCATGTTCACATTTTTGTTTGGGCACTTTTTTTCAGTTCTTTTGAGTATATATTCTAGTGTGGAATTACTGGGTCATATAGTCATTCTGTGCTTAACTTATTGAGAAACTTCCAGACTATTTTTCACAGTTTCCATTTTTCATTACCACCGGCCATATACAAGGGTTCTAGTTTCTCCACATCATCACCAACATTTACTGTTTTTCATTTTTTTTAATTCTAGCTTTCCTAGGAGGTGTGAAGTGATGTCTTGCTGTAGCTTTTGGTTTGCATCTCCTTTATAGTTAATGACATGGAGCATCTTTTCATGTGCTTTTTGGCCATCTGTATGTCTTTATGACAGCATTTTAAACACCTGTTTCAGTTGACTTACCCTAAACCTGAGGGGTATTTTACAGATAGGTAAACTGAGGCTTTGTAAGTGATTTCAATAAATTGTCCAAAGTCAGAGCAAAATTAGGTTCAAATTGATTTTGATGCTCTGGATCTAGGGGAAGCAAACAAGGCAAATGATGGTCTTGGGTAATTGAAGAGTATCTGGACCTCCCAAGTTAGGAAAAACTTCCAAGGATACTGCAGTTAACGATCAAGTCACAGTGAAGCAGCTCACCTGTGAAGCAGCTCAGTTCTAGAGGAAAACCACACACAGTGGGCCCCTGAGCCATTGGCTCATGTGTGGCTTGAGGCATTCAGTTTTCACAGTGGAAGTTTTGGGAAGCCTCTGTAGGCCACTGGAAACTTTTGTTTCCATTATGTTTCTCATTATTAAAAAGAAAAAGAAGCCGCCTGCCATAATTGCACCAAGATCTACTTTCCTTCACAAAATGCCCTTTTATTTAATTAACTAGAACACTGAGGTCAGAAGGTACAAGATGAAGAAGTTAGACTTACATAACCCAATAGGAACAGAATCCAGACTGTATTTCAAAGAGCTTGGGGTCACTCAGGATATTCAAAGGGTTTTGGAACAGGTCAGGTGAGTAAGGGAATGTGTGCTCCTTTAACCCTCAGGCTGACTCAACCACTCCAGAGAAGAGTGTCTGCGTTGACATACTGCACGGACCATGTGTGTGGATGTGCCGCAGGCTTCCAGGGGCCACCGGCAGCTGGTTAGACTTTATGTGCATCTTGGTTACCTACCCTGCCTCCTTTTTAGATTATTCTGGAATTCATTAAGTAATTTGGAAGCTAAATAATGCACATATAGAATGAGAGTCCCTACAGAGTGCCTTTGATATGGTTGTTTCTAGAAAGAAACTTCCTTTTGGACACTTGGGTTGTTTCTGTTTTGCCTATTGGAAATAGTGGTGCTCTGAATATTTATGGTCAAATTTTTGTTTGGGCATTTCTTTTCAATTCCTTTGAGTATATATTCTGGTGTGGAATTACTGGGCCATATGGCCTTGAGTTTCTCTTACTAGTCCTAGTGTCTATTTGACTCTCTCTGCTTCTGTTTTACAATGTCATGCCATACTTTAATACCCTCTCGCAGAAAGTGAAAGATTATTCAGTATTTAGGATAAAATAGACTATAACTTAAAATTCTATATTTCAAAGAGCTTTATTTCACACTGTTCTCTGGAACGGCTGAGTCAGTCCAAGAGTTAAAACAGCACACGTTCCTTATTCACCTGGCCTATTCTAAAGTCCTTTGAATATCTTGAGTGATCAGAAGCCCTTTGAAATACAGTCTGGATTCTGTTCCTATTGGGTTATGTAAGTCTAACTTCTTCATCTAGTACCTTCTGACCTCAGTGTTCTAGTTAATCAAATAAAGGTGCATATGATCAATAAATACCTAAAATACATGGAAATTAAGCCAAATGAAGGAGAATTTTAAGTTACAGTCTGTTTTATCCCAAACACTGAATAATCTTTCACTTTCTGTGAGAGGGTATTAAAGTATGGCATGACATTGTAAAACAGAATTAGAGAGAGACAAATAGACACTAGGACTAGTTAGAGAAACTCAAGTTTGAACATTGGTGCCTTTAAAGTATCAACAAATGACATGAATGGGACAAAGCTTGCCTCCTATGCTATGTGGAACATGGTCTTTTCTCGGGTACTTGTGTGAGTAACACTTGCCAGTCACAAACCACTTGGGCCATGTGGAGTGTTTTCATTAACACATAGAGTGATCTCCAGCCAAACCAGCGCTTTCTGTTTTCTTTAAAGGAAGTGCAAAGTATAGATGTTTACCAAATCTGGACTAGACTGCTTAGTCTCCAAAGAGTTTGGTTGTGGTTTCTGTGTTTTCTTAAATGTGTTTCAATATGGAAGAGAGCAATTTTGGACAGAAAAGAGTGAGATTCACTTGAATACTTTTTCTCCTATGATCTGGACCTTCCAAGGGAAGATGAGGAAATTGGCAGGAATATTCTTATCAAGGATGGTGACTATGTAATGTCACCCATATAAAGTATATAGATCATGTTTTTAAGAAATACCTATAAAGGTTAGTCATTAAAATGAATTTTTCCCCAAGAATCTTCTATGCTTGTATTAAAAAAAGAAAGTGTGTGTGTTAGTCTCTCAGTCATCCCCAACTCTTTGCAACCCCATAGACTGTAGCCTGCCAGGCTCCTCTGTCCATGGAATTCTCCAGGGAAGAACACAAGAGTGGGTTGTCATGCCCAGGGACTGAACTCGACTCTCCTGCATTACAGGCAGATACTTTACCCTGAGCCACTAGGAAAGCTCCTACCCCTCAAAAAAGAAAACCTCTCAGCGAAGGTTTACCTAAAGATGAGGCATTAGTGAGGCAACTGGGGAGGGAGCATTTGCTGGTGCCAGGCTGATATCTGGAGCATTTGTTTCCTGGAGAGTGTGATGAGATAAAGTGGGCTCTTTAATCCTCTGCATCCAAAATATAGATGCCTTAAATCCTGTTGCAGTGCAGAGCTTAATCAGAGTTGGAGTTTGACTGTGAAACCACAGATCCTTTGTAACAAGGTCTTTATGTGTTTGGCTGTACAGAGTGGGTACAATCCAGCCAAACTGATTTGAGTTCCCTGAATGTTGTAAAAATACTTAAGGATCTTTCAAAGCAGTTATATGTTTATTTGAACTATACAATTCCAAATTCATAAAACCAATATATTTGACATTAAAAGCTTATGGAGGATAATTGCTTTACAAAATTGTGTTGGTTTCTGCTGTATATCAACATGAATCAGCCTTAGGTTATGTGTAAAAAATTAAAAACAACACATATAAATCATGGCTATGTCCCTTCGCTGTTCACCTGAAACTGTTACAACATTGTTTGTTAATCAGTGATGCCCCAATACAAAAAAATTTATGCTTTCAAATTGTGGTGCTGGAGAAGACTCTTGAGAGTCCCTTGGACAGCAAGGAGATTAAAACAGTCTATCTTAAAAGAAATCAACCCTGAATATTCACTGGAAGGACTGATGCTGAAGCTGAAGGTCCAATATTTTGGCCACTTGATGCCAAGAGTCGACTCATTGGAAAAGACCCTGATGCTGGCAAAGATTGAGGATAGGAGGAGAAGGTTACCACCTTACCACAGAGGACGAGATTATTGGATGGCATCACCAACTCAATGAATCTGAGCAAACCCTAGGAGACAGTGAAGGACAGGGAAGCCTGGCGTGCTACAATCTGTGTGTGCATGCTTAGTCACTTCAGTCGTGTCTGACTCTTTGCAACCCTATGGATTGTAGCCTGCCAGGCTCCTCTGTCCATGGGATTTTTCCAGGCAAGAATACTGGAGTGGCTTGCCATACCCTCTGCCAGGGAGTCTTCCTGACCCAGGGATCAAACCTGCATCTCCTGCATTGCAGGAGGCTTTTTTACTTCTGAGCCACTGGGAAAGCCTGTGCTGCAGTCCATGGGGTCACAAAGAGTTGGACATGACTTGGCAACTAAACAACTGCAAAATAACTGGTCACTACTCTTGAAAAAAATGCCAAGGTCATGAAAGACAAAAAGACTAAGGGACTGTTACAGATTAAAGGGGACTAAGGAGGCATGCAAACTAAAATCAGTGTATATTCCTGGATTGGATGGATCCTTGATAGGAGAAAAGAAAAACAGGAATAAAGGGCATTATTAGGGTAATTGGTTGTATTTGAATATTTACTGGGGATTAGATAATAGTCATTGTATCAAGGTAGAATATCCTGGTTTTGTTAATTGCTCTGTGATTATTAAAGAAATTGTTCTTGATTAGAAGATATGCACACTAAAGTGTTTAGGAGTAAAGAGGTGTAATGACTGCAACTTATTCTCATATAATTGAGAAAAATGAGTGTGTGCGTGTATATATATATATATACATACATAGAGAGAGAGAAAGATACAAAGGGCAAAATGTTTAACAATTGGTGAACTTGGGTAAATGGCATATAGAGGCCCTTGCAACCTTTCTATAAGTTCAAGATTATACATATTAAAAATTATAAAAGATATACTCTAGCTAAAAGATTCCCTTCAAGATATAATCGTTTCAGGTGTCATTCGATGATTAAGGGTAATCCCAGTAGACCAATTTATCCTGTCTCACTTGTCCAAACTTAGAGAAATTTGCTTTCTAATCATACCTAGTGCTATGATCGAAGGCATGATAGCTCCAGACTCCCAGAGCCCGCTGAATCTATAAGTATGAAGTAGTGTGCATGCGTACTAAGTCACTTCAGTCATATCTGACTCTGTGCAACCCCATGGGCTGTAGCCCACCAGGCTCCTCTTGTCCACAGGATTCTCCAGGCAAGAACATTGGAGTGGGTTGTCATGCCCTTCCTGAGCGGATCTTTCCAACTCAGAGATCGAACCCTCATCTCTTACATCTCGTGCATTGACAAGCGGATTCTTTACCACCAGCATCACCTGGGAAGCCCCAAGTATGAAGTAGGGAATCAACTAATTTATGGATTATTCTGATAAAATTTCTTGCAGGTAGTTTTACATAATAACTGCTACATAACAGTGTGGCAGAGGCTGCTAGTTGCCATCTCAATATTCATTATTCCTTGGTAAAAATATCCCTGATTTTTAGGAAAGGAAAGGGCTGCTCCCAGTAAAGACTTTATTTCCCAATTCTCCTTACAGCTAGGTGTGGCTATTTGGCTAAATTCTGACCAAAGAAAATAAAAATGAAAGTTATATGGCAACTTCCAAAAACACCTTCTTAATATAATCAATCATAAGTCCTTTTACCCTTCTTCTTTGTCTCTTCTCCCAGAATACCCAGTGTGTACATGTGAGGCCTGGATCTCTAGCAGCTATCTAGGGCAACAAAGGCAGAGTCCATACCCTTGGGGTGGTAGAACAGAGAGAAGGAAACTCTGTGGGTCCCCGATTAAAAGTAGCTGTTATTCCAACCTTAGAATGTCTACTCATTAAACTATTTTTACTTTACAGGAGAAAAAGAAACTTTAATTTTGTTTGTCATTGCTAATTTGAGATTCTATTATGTATCATTAAAAAAATGGTACTTTTTAAAAAATATAAGGGGCTAAAGTCTGACTTAGACTCATAGTTTCTATAAAGTTTTCAGGTGATAAATCACTCCATGAGGGTGGATCCCATTGATATACCTTCTTAGAGTCTAGCAGAGTCTTCACATAGTTTTAGTAGATGAATATTTTTAGAATGAATGAAAACTATTTTGATAAAAACAACTCCAAAATGCTGCCTACATAATTAGAAATTCACCTCAATTTGGCATTGCTTTTTGATCATTATGATTTGCTTCAAAGATCACGTTAAATACATTTCTTTCCCTATAAACCTTTGGTCAAAAGCAAAATAACCCTTATCTAGACTTCTAGCTTGTTAAGATTATAGGAAGAATTTTATGATTATAGTGTTTGCTTCTATGGCATTCTTTATTAACAGATCAAAAGGTAAAATGAATCAGGCAGCACAGACTATGTCATATCAGGAACAAACAACTCCAAAATCTCACTAGTTAAAAACCGCAAAGTTTGCTTCTGGTGGGTGGGAGTTCCTCCATATCTTCCTTATTCAGACTGCCACAATCTCCTCCATCCAGACAAGGAGGAAAGGTACATGACAACTGCCCATTGGTTCTTAAGGCTTCCATTCAGAAATGAGACATATCACTTCCACCATGTATCACAAAGCCATACCTGACTTCAAGTGACAGGCAGGAAGAGCACCCTGCCATGTACCTAAGATGAGCCTCCCAGAATTCCTGGAGAAACCTAGTGACTACCAGATAAAGCATTTCACAACTGATTCTGAGCTCATGGCTTCTCCTCTTAGTCTCCTGAATTTTTTTTCAATAATTTTTAAAGATAAGTCAAATTTGGTTGGTTAACAGATGAGTCATTTATCATGATCATAGAGAGTGAAATTTTCCTTAAGGCAGAGAACTGGCTCTAATTCTTCTAATTTTTGCAAGTATTTGCTTGTGACTACCTGATGATGGAAAATGAAACAATATGGACCCTTAAAGTTTTGGTGTCGTCTGACCATATTAGATTAGTGGATTATGAAGTATGCAGGACTTCTGTGGAATCTCTAGAATGCATGTAAGGGTTAAAAAAAAATGCTTTCTTTTCCAAACATACTTGTTTGAGACCAGATTTCCTTCATGTACTTCGACCAGGATGACATACTGCAACAGATTGAATGCAGAGCAGACAAGAGAATCCAATCGTTTTCTATAAAGTTAAATATTAAAGAGATTTGCAAAAGAAATTAGTTTAGAAAAAAGTTATTTTTATAAAATACATATTTTATATTACTATGCAACAGGATATTGTTATTCTAAAGGAATAAATATACATAGCTTGAAATGTTCTCACTTTTAATTTTTAATACAGTAACTATTGACAGATATAACGCACATTAAGTAAAGGTCCTTGGGGCTCTTAACTTTTTATTTTGAAATCAGTTCAGTTCAGTCACTCAGTCATGTCTGACTCTTTGCGAAACCATGGACTGCAGCACACCAGGCTTTCCTGTCTATCACCCACTCCCAGAGCTTACTCAAACTCATGTCCATCACGTCGGTGATGCCATCCAACCATCTTATCCTCTGTCTTCCCCTTCTTCTCCTGCCTTCGATCTTTCCCAGCATCAGGGTCTTGCCCAATGAGTTGGTTCTTCGCATCAGGTGGCCAAAGTATTGGAGTTTCAGTTTCAACATCAGTCCCTCCAATGAATATTCAGGAATGATTTCCTTTAGGATTGACTGATTGGATCTCCTTGCAGTCCAAGGGACTCTCAAGAGTCTTCTCCAACACCACAGTTCAAATAATTATTCTCAATAATTTTTAGGAGTTTAAAGGGGTCCTGAGACTAAAAGTATTAAGAACCACCTTAGATAATATCTTGCTTGGTAAATTTCAATTTAGTCTTTCAAAAGAGAGAACTACTAAAAAACATTTTCTCTACCACAAAGATTTTAAGAATCAGTGAGATAACGATAACAATTTGAATATACCTATATGAGGAGCAGGCTTCCCCAGTGTCTCATTAGTGAAGCATCCACCTGCAATGCAGGAGCCACAGGAGATGTGGGTTCAATTCCTGGGCCATGAAGATCCCCTGGAGAAGGAAATGGCAACAGTATTCTTGCCTGGGAAAATTCCAGGGACAGAGGAGCCTGGTGGGCTACAGTCTTTGGGGTCACAAAGAGTCAGATACGACTCAGTACACACACATACAAGGAGCATTGCCTGGTGAATACTCATCCCATTGCTGAGAAGAGTATTTTGACCTTATCTATGTGAAATACTAAGTCAATTATATATTTAGATTATAAAAAAATATATTCAGTTAACCTACTAAACACTACCTGAGAATAGAACTAGTCACTGAATGAAGATACACTCTGCTGCAAATAACTAAAACTCATCTAAAAGAGGCTAAAATTGAAATAAGAAAATTACTATTTTCATATAAGGAATCCAGATGTTGAGTATTTCCACTGAAGATTATTTGATAACCTCAACTGCATTAAAATGTTCCCAGGATCCTTATATCCTTCTAACCTGTTAGTTTCTGGATCCTGGCTCATATCCATTCTTACCAGCCCCAAATACTGACATCAAAAGTAAATATAAGATCAAGAGATAGAACATAGAGGAGTGGTATATTTTTTCCCATGTGTTTCTTTTAGACAGCAAGAAAGATTTTTCCTAAAATCACTCTGCCACCGTTAACACTGACTTGTTTTCAAACATCATGTGTCAGAAGTGGATCACCAATCCCTGGCCAGTGGAGAAGCTCAAATCAGTCCTGGGATAGTGGAATTGGAGGTTACCATGATTGGCTGAAACCAACACAATTCCCTCTTTGTGGTTGAAGAAGGACATAGCTTCTCCAAAAACATCTGACTGCTTGATATTGGCACAAAATGGGGTTCTTTCAGTAAAAATGAGAGTGGGAATGGGGAATAGCTATGGACTAGGGAACCAGTAGGTTCCTGCATAATCATGACAACTGAAATGTCTCATTGTGGTCCCCAAGACTGTTATGGAATAATATTGGATTTGCCAAAAAGTCCATTTGGATTTTCTGTACCACCCCACAAATGAACTTTTTGACCAACACAAAAGATAAAATTCAGAGACATTTTAGGACTTCCTGGGTGGCCCAGTGGTTAAGAATCTGCACTTCCACTTCAGGGGGCAAGGGTTTGATTCTTAGTTGGGGAACTAATATCCTAGATGACACATGGCTCAGCCAAAAAAAAAAAAAAATTACAGAGATGTTTTATAAATATCATATTTGTCTGTTTTCCTTCTTTTAATTAGTCAGTTGTCATAGAGTGCCTAATGAATGCTTAGATGCATTAAAGATACACAAAGTCTCATTTAACTTTTTACTGATATCTCATTCTTAGCTTGTAATATATAATCTATTCAATAATAACAAAAAGTTAATTCTACTCAATCTGCTACTACTACATTTTTGTTTCCTTAAATTATTCTGCACATGTCACTGCTGATACATAATAGCATCATACCTTTTACACTTAATGCTTTCAGTTAAAATTTGACTCCCCATTAAACTGGAAACACTTATGTATTTGAAGAATATAAATTTCATTCTATAATCCAAGTAATTCTCTAAGTAATTAATAAAAGTCAGAAACAAATACAGAAAAATACTATCCAATATGTTCTTCCTTTTCTAGAACAACCCACACAACAGCTGTCTGGTCTCTCACTAACAGTATGAGCCACAAGAGCAGCTACATATTTTCTGCTATGATCCTGTATGGTCTGGTTACAGCAGGAATGATTTATAGATCATTCAGGAAATAATACTCTACCATTTTTCCTTCAAGGCTCAGCTTATATGTCATCTCTTCAGAGGCCTTTCCTGACCACCCTGTTTAAAAGAGGCTTCCTCAGATTACTTTATATTAAATTACTCTTCTAATTCCATCTATAGCAGTCTTGCAAATCTGTAATTTCTTGTGCATGCATTTGTTATTTTCTGTTTCCCAAACTAGAATATAAGCCCTATAAGAGCTGGAAAACATGTTGGTCTTATTCTACACTGTACTAAAAGTTTAATACAGTGTCTGACACATAGTGGCTGATCAACAGATATTTAATTGAGAAAGTTTTCTTGGGAAAGAAAACTATTTTATGTTATATTCTGAAAGCAAAATTTAAACTTGAATCTTGGTGCTTATCATCTTTTGGTCATTGACATGTAATACTATAGGACATTGTAACTATATAATTAATGGATATTTCACATAAGGTGTCAGATGTGGTAAAACACTGTAAACACAGATAAATCAATCTTTTTATGCCAAACGGATACTTTTTTTACATATTGTGTTTTCATTTCAGATAATTTATTAAGTATGAGAAATTAAACTAATAATTTAATCTGGGGTTAACACAGTTTAGAAATGTCAAGAAACGAGTCTGGCCAGAATTTACAATACTTTTGTATCTTTAATATACTTTGAATGGGAACTATGTCTCGTGAACTCTCATGGTGATTATAATAATATACATCCAACTGTAATTATAAAACAAAGCATGGAATATTTTAGGCCATTAAACATTTTTTAAAGTTTTTTTTAATGTGGATCATTTTAAAAGTCTTAATTAAATCTGTTAAAATATTGCTTCTGTTTTAGGTTTTGGTTTTTTGGCAAGTGAGATCTTAGCTCCCCAACCAAGGATCAACCCTACAGCCCCTGCATGGAAGCTGAAGTCTTAACCATTGGATGGCCAGGGAGGTCCCTAGGCCATTAAATATTATACTTTATTGTTATTAATGAAGTATGCAAGTTACTGAAAGGGTTACTTGGAGTCTGTCTGTTTTCAATGGAGATATTCCCATGTACGGGTGTGATTAGCACAGAGTTGCTAAATCTCTCTCTGAGCCATCTGTGAGCACCTTCTTGGTTAAAAACAACACGGACTCGCTCTGCTCAGTTTTTAGTTTTTTGCCACAACTGTTATCTTTATCTTAAACCTGGGAAGTTTCTCAAATGCCTCAAGTTTGGAAATGCCACCTTTCACAAAGAATCTGATCTTCAGATTGAAAAAAAGACCTCTATTAAGTCAACTACCTCAAACAAAATTTTATTGACATAAAATGTTGATCATAGAAGTGCCAATTCAACTGTAAAGGAAAAAAGAGAATTTTAGCTTACTATTGAGTTTAGAATACTTTCATGTGTTTGACTTTCTAATAATGCAAAATAAAATTCCCAGCTACTTGAGCACACTGGCTTGGTCTTTGGATCTATCTCAAGTTAGGGTGACTCATTATAAAAGCTCCTTTTATAATGGCCTCCGTGTGAGGTCTTAGTTCTGGCAAATCAGCAGTAGTAGAGACCTTGCTGACAAAGACCTCGCAGATAGCCTGTCATTGCACTTGATGCTTTGGAGGCCTATGTCCTTACTACAGACCCAGCACAATCTCCTCTAAATAACTTGATCTGATTGCTATGGATGATCCATTCAGGTGGAACCTCAGGGAGATCACTGCAATAAGAATACCTAGAACTGTCCTGAGACCGTATAAATAAAATGTCTGCTTTAAAATAAATTCTAAAGTGATCACAGCCATCCTAACAATCACTTTTTCTACCAAAGATGCATGTTTTTAAAAACCAGCCTATCAGAAACATCTAAATAGGCCTGAGGACTTCCCTCGTGGTCCAGTGATCAGGGTTCTGTGCTTCTACTTCAGGGGGCACAGGTTTGATTCCTGGTCAGGGAAGTTCCACCTGCTGTGTGATGCAGCCAAAAAAAAAAAAAAAATAGATTAAGAAAAAGGCTTGATTTTGACTGCACTGTTTAGTTCCTCAAGTCCAAGCTGAGTATGATTAGGAAGCCATTCTTTAATGCACTTCCATCATAAAGTATACTGCTTCATATCCATAATGTATATTGCTTTATATCCATCCAAACAGTAAGGGATAAATCTTTTCTGTGTTACTAAGATTATGAATACAAAATTTAGCTTTAGAAAATATATACTGCTAGTAACAATTTTGGGGCTTCCCCAGTGGCTCAGTGATAAAGAATCCACCTGCAATGCAGGAGATGTGGGTTTGATCTCTGGGTCGGGAAGATCCCCTGGAGAAGGAAATGGCAACCTACTCCAGTATTCTTACCTGTGAAATCCCATGGACAGAAGAGCCTGGCAGACTACAGTCCATGGGATCACAAAAGAGTCAGATATGACTAACTGACTAAACAACAACAACATTAACAGTTTTTTATTGTACATAATTCAGAGTGGGGATGAAACAATTTTCTACAAAGAATAACCTTTTAGATCTTTAAAGCTATTGATACCATCATATTTCATTAACCATAAATAAAGTAAGCAAATTGAAAAAATTAACATCTCTTCAAAAAGATCTCTCATACATATTTATATTCAGGTTTTAATTAATTTATTTTTTACTGAAGGATAATTACAGAATTTCTCTGTTTTCTGTCAAACCTCAACGTGAATCCGCCATAGGTATACATATATCCCCTCCCTTTTGAAATTCCCTCTCCTCTCCCTCCTGTTCAGGGTTTTATACTGCCTTTTTCACAGGTTTTATGTGTGAAAACGTAATTACATAATTGAAATAAAATACCAAAATGTTAACAAGTTTGATTCTGTTGGCATTCACAGACAAATGAATCCTTTTCTCAGAAAGGAGCATTTTGTATGTACAATCTTTTACAAAAGAGTCTAGCTAAGCAGAGAGATATTATAATTTTAAAAAGTAATATTCATAAAATCATGGGTAAGAGGGGATGTATAAACACTGCTATATTTAAAATGGATAATCAGCAAGGACTATAATAGAGGGAACTCTGCTCAATGTTATATGGCAGCCTGGATGGGTGGGGAATTCAGGTGTGAATGGATACGTGTATACGTATGGCTGAGTTCCTTTGCTGTCCACCTGAAACTATCATACTGTTAATAATCTATACTCCAATATAAAATAAGAAGTTAAAAAATAAATTAAAAAAGAGAGAGGATATATAAGAACTGAGACTGGCCCTGCTTTTGAACAAGCAAACAGGTCTCACTCAGGAGGCACGTGGTGGCAGCAGCAGCTGTGAGTCCCTATCTTCCCTGCATTCCTGCACATGGCAGCTTCTCACCTCAGTCTCTAAGTGGAGAGTAAGTCATGCCCAAATTGAGGTCATCCTGTCCATCAAAAAGAGCAGGGAAACATCAGGTCACATTCAAAATGGGAAATTAGCTCAAGGTCTAATTTTTATTTTTTTTTGGTTATTATTTTCTGGATTAGACAGAAGCTCTTGTCCATTTTTCTAATGTGGTCTCGATTTTTTCCATACTTCTTACTCAGTGACTCTCACCTAGTATCCCTTCTCCAGGACATGCCCGCTTTCTTTCATCCTGTAGTCATTCATAAATCCAAAGATTTTTTTTAAAAAGCATATTGAGTCCACATGTACCATGTATAAGGTGAATTTATAATATCTATTTAAGGTAAAATATAAAAGCTTGTAGCTTAGATGTCTAAGGCAGGGAATTTTTTCTGTTTTGTCCACTGACATCTCCTGAGTTGCTAGAAGTGTCTGGCACACAGAGGGTGTTCAATAAATATTTGTTAAAGGAATTAAGGTTTTTGTATTTTTCATTCTAACTTTAATTCTCACTGATGTGTTATGGAAAGCATATTGATATGTTATATAAAGCACATATTTTAGAATGGATAATTTCCTAGAAACATACAACCTACCAAGATTGAATGATGAAAAAATAGAAAATCTGAGCAGAACCACTATTAAAAAAGAAGATGAATCAGTAGTCAAAAAACCTCTCAATGAGCAACTGTAAAAATGAAGGAAATCCCATCATTTGCAACAGCATGAATGCACCTTGAGGAAGTTTTTCTAAGTGAAATAAGTCAGATAGAGAAAGATAGTTCAGTTCAGTCGCTCAGTCGTGTCCGACTCTTTGCAACCCCATGAATCGCAGCACGCCAGGCCTCCCTGTCCATCACCAACTCCCAGAGTTCACTCAAACTCACATCCATTGAGTCGGTAATGCCATCCAGCCATCTCATCCTCTGTCGTCCCCTTCTCCTCCTGCCCCCAATCCCTCCCAGCATCAGAGTCTTTTCCAAGGAGTCAACTCTTCTCATGAGGTGGCCAAAGTACTGGAGTTTCAGCTTTAGCATCATTCCTTCCAAAGAAATCCCAGGGCTGATGTCCTTCAGAATGGACTGGTTGGATCTCCTTGCAGTCCAAGGGACTCTCAAGAGTCTTCTCCAACACCACAGTTCAAAAGCATTAATTCTTCGGCACTCAGCTTTCTTCACAGTCCAACTCTCACATCCATACATGACCACTGGAAAAACCATAGCCTTGACTAGACGGACCTTTGTTGGCAAAGTAATGTCTCTGCTTTTGAATATGCCATCTAGGTTGGTCATAACATTTCTTTTTTTTTTTTTTTTTAATAACATTTCTTCCAAGGAGTAAGCGTCTTTTAATTTCATGGTTGCAGTGACCATCTGCAGTGATTTTGGAGCCCCCAAAAATCAAGTCTGACAGTTTCCACTGTCTCCCCATCTATTTTCCGTGAAATGATGGGACCAGATGCCATGATCTTCGTTTTCTGAATGTTGAGCTTTAAGCCAACTTTTTCACTCTCCTCTTTGACTTTCATCAAGAGGCTTTTCAGTTCCTCTTCACTTTCTGCCATAAGTACTGTATAATCTCACTGTATAATAATGTCTGTATTAATAGGTGGCATAAATGGAATAAATGTATAAATGGAAAGTTTATGATCCTGTAGCTCTAATAATCCATATTTCTATTTCTCAGTTTACCTAAGTTTTATCAAGTATAAATCTTGCCCTATATTCTTTTTTAAATATTTATTTATCATTGATTCTTCCTTTTTTCCTTCTAGGAATTTATTCCTATTTTCTTTGCCGTTTTAAGACAACTGAAGTCCTCTATGATTTATTTCTCATCATCACAATATACCAACCCTTCCCCACACCATTTCTAGTCCCCTTGATTAAATTTGCTTTCTTGATTTGTTCCCAGGCCTGGATTACTGTTATCACTGAAACATACTCTCCAATCATATGAAAATCCTCCCGAGGGCTATTGATCTCCTTGTTTCCTTCCCCCTAAAGGACCATGAGCTATCAATCAGGTCCAGTGCTTTCTCTTTGTAGATGCTTCTCCTTCCCTGCTTCCTCTCTTCATCTTACCATCATTCTCCTGTCTCTTACACACCAAAACCAAAATCCCTCCACTGATTCAGCCTTTCCCTTCTCTCTTTTTATCCCCTGTAAAACGGTAACATCATCTCACAGTTTTTATTTCTTCATGTCTCAACTTACTGTAAAAAGAATTTTCCACCTCCATACACTTAATACGTTGTTTTAAAGTCACTTATAAACCCCTTGGTATCACTTAATACCTCAGATCTTTCCTTTTTTGTTGGAATGCTTTCCTCCTGTGTTTCCATTACACCTTGTCTAGTAATGTACCTTCTGCCACCTTCACCATTCTTGTACAGCAAGTGTTTGTTCTTTTTCATTTTGTTTCATTTATTTTTTGCATATCTTCTCATTTTGCTTTTCAGAGCTCTGTCTTTGGTCCTGGTCTCAAACTTACAAAATTTCCATGGGAAAACTAATCAATTCCTATCATTTTAATTTCTACTTCTTTTTCTTTTTTAAAATGATTCCTACATTTATATCTTTAAACTCTCCACTAAACTCCAGATATCATATTTCTGGTTGTCCTCTAGATATCTGCTCAATGTATGTGTTCCTAAGCCTTCTAAAATCTATTAATTTTATTCCCTTCCCCCTGTTATGCCAAGTGGCAATTTTCCAGAGGAAATAGGCTCCAAACTTTTTATCCTTAAGTGAAGATGATGTGTCAATCTCTCATCAAATATATATATATATATATATATATATATATATATATATATATGACTTGAGTAAGAAATAAACCTCTAATATTTTTTGGAGTTTGTTGTTATTGCTGTCTGGATCAGCTGGGCCTAACTGATTCAAAATCCAAAACCAAATTCATTGCTGTTTCCCTGAGCACTATTAACAGAATGAAGGAACATGCTCTTCTCACCTGCTCTTATTCCTCTATTCCATTTTCTTTGTGTTTTCTGAGCCATCAATATCTACCCACTCAAGCAGGCTAGGCACCTGGAAGCATATCTAGACTTCACGTTCATGTCCACCCACATTCCTGATTCAGGTAGTTCTACAGATTCAGTTTCCAAGTATCCCTCAAATATTTTCTTTTATTTCCATCCTTAGTATACATCTTCTCATTATCTGTTGCCTGAACTATTTCAGTGAGTTTGTAAATGATTTCCTTGTCTCTAGGATCAGGCTTCCCTAAGTCCATATGGCTATCAGAGTAACTTTTATAAAACAAACTTTGTTTATTCCACTCTCCTGTTAAAATCTCTCACCAGTGCTTACAGAATAACACTGAAATGCTTTGTCATGGTATATTAGACTCTTAATACTCCAGGCCTTTTCACTCTCCTCAACAGCATCTCTGCTCCAGCAACACCTAACCCCGTGAAGCACTGGTCCTTCCACTCTTGCATCACACACACACACACACACACACACAGTCCATTAGTCCTCAACTGATCCTTCTTGAAATCCCAATTTTGGTTTCTTTTACTTTAAGAAGGTTTTCTAGTTTTGACGCACATCAATTCTCTCCTGATATTACTTCTTGGCTTAAAATGTGCTTTTGCTATTGAATGTGGCAATTTTTAAAAACCTTTGCTCATACAGCCACTGTGATAGCCATAGATGGCCACGGCTGTAATCCTCTTGAGAATAGGGGGTTATCTTACTGCAATAATATATGGAAAACACAGAACTTAGCACATTATAGACACCCTAAAAGATGTTTACAAAATGGAAATGATAAGCCTTTTCCTCAGATAGTTTAGCATCTGCTAAGGGTTACATTTTTCATATAACTTAAAATTTATAGAGAGCTTACTGTGTGTCAGGCACTGTAGCAACTATTCTGTAAGTTTTATTTTATTTAGCCTAACAGTAAATCTAGGGCACTGAAACATGCATTAGATACCTATCCTTACTGATTTCATTATCTGAAGCAAACCCTATTTCACCTTTCTGACAGGTAGGTCATTATAGATTCTTGGGTATTAATTGGATGGATTTCTTTCCTACACAGTAATTGAATGAATAGCAGAAACATTACAGTTTACATTTGGGGTTTTTCTCTACAACTTTCAAGAGGAAGTTCAGCTATTTTGAACAAAAATTATGACAAGTTTCATGGACCTCTATGATAAGTAAGAAGTAACTTAAATAAGAGACACAGGCACAGAGGGGTTGATTAACTGGTTCTACATTATAACTTTTAAGACTTCATTATTATTCTACACACAACCATCAACCACAAAAGAATTTGCTAATTATCATTGAGTGGCACAATTCCAAGAGTGACAGAATTGTATAGATGACACTCAAGACTTATTTTGGAGGACACTGATAAGATGTTGGAAGAGCTCTAGGCCCAAATCCTATGACTCCACTCTCTGGTCCTCTAGGTCGGAACATGCCTTTTATAATTCAGTTCTTGCAACTCTTTCATCTTCAAATAATAATAGGCAGATGTAGGAACCTAGGACTTCCTAGGTTCAAACAAACAAGGGACTTGCCTGGTAATCCAATGGCTGCAACGCCAGGCTCCGGATACAAGCGGACCCGGTTCCATCCCTGGTCTGGAGACTAGATCCCACACGCTGAAACTACCACCTGGTGCAGCCAAACAAATCGTTTTAAAATATATTTTTAAAAAAGAAACAAGGAACTAAAAAAAAAAACAAAAAACCAACCAATATTCCTTTCCTAAGGAGTCCAGAGCCAGTGGCATTTGCCGAAGGCCAAAAGCCATGGGACGATGGAGCAATGACCTGCCTCTTGGCCTTTTTTGCAGAAATACACAAAACGTGTAGAATCGCTTAGGTTTAATCCCTCCTAGCCTCATCACTTGGAAATTGGATGCTCTGAGGAATGTTGTATCCCACCCCACCCCCGCAGCCAAGGGTGAAAGAGTGATTAACAGTCGCTTGGCAAAACAGCTTCCCAGGCCATTTGGGAGTTGCACGCGTTCGTCCCCGGGGTTCGGGCCGCTGCGCCTTCACGCGCAGCCTTTTTGTTTACTCCGCCAGCAGGGGAGACAGGGAGCGAGCGTGTAAAGATGCTCCGGGACCCGGGGGCTATATAAAGCTTTGGGTTCGGGCCAGGTGGGTGCCAGGGGCCAGCCTGTCCATGGAGATCGCGAAACGTACGGAGAATGGAAGCGGCCAGTGCGTGCACCTCTGTCGCCCGCCGCCAGCTCCAGATCTTCCGATGCAGCACAGGGGCGCGGACTCCGGGTACAACGCCTTGGCCCCGCCTCGCGCTTACCCCGCTCCATCCCTCCCGCCTGCCCCTTCCCGGCTCCTCCCCTCGGATCTTCCAGCCCCACACCCACCCTGCCCTGGCTCAGCTGCGGTCAGGTCTCCTGGGTCTAGGTTCGCATCTTCTCTGCGCGTCTTGTGCTCCCCACCTCGCAGATCCGCAGTCTTCTGGAGACCGTGGATTGACGACGGAGGAGAGAAGGAGCAGGAGGCGCCGCACAACGCCGTGGAGGCGGTGAGTGAACCGCGCGTGGCGGGCCGCGCCTCCCAGGGGCTCCGTTGATCGACCCGCGCAGGGTACGCGGGACCCCAGGGAGACGCGCGCCTGGCCTGCCCCTGGCGTATTACCGCACCAGCAGGTGGCCCTACCGGTGGCCTTGTCTGTGCTGTGCGGTGAGTGCGTCCGCCGCTCCCGGGACGCGAGGATCGAGCCGGGAGGGAGGCTTCTGAGCCCCCGGGGTCACATTCCCTGCCGACAGGAGGAACGCTTGGTCGCCCGGGTTTGCAGTTTTTTAGAAAGGGGTGAGTGATAACTGCGATCCGTTTCCTTACACCCCCTCAGATGCCAGATGGCCCCGGAATAACGGACGCCTCAGGAAAGCTTTCCCAATACAGACACCCAGTCAGGTGAGTGACGGGCCTCATCGAAGGGCTCCAGCAGCTCCAGGGAAGGGTCTCGCACAGCCCTGCTCAGCAGCTGATCCCGAAGTTTTTCTCTCTTGGAAAAATCTACCTTCAAGATTTATCTTCCTAGTCTCAGAGGTCCTTTGCTCAGGGAGTTGAAAAATGTAGTTCACGCTCTCATCCTAAAGAACGGTTAATCAGTGCCCACTCAGTAAGCGCTTTACAATATCTATTATGAAGAGGGAACGCGGTAGCATTAGTAAAAGTAGAGTGATGACGTCTTGTGCCTGCGAAACAATTTCTTTTTAATGCCAAAAGGTTTGAGTGAAACTGGCTTCACACCAGGCTGAATGGAAATATTCTTTTTTGCAAATCAGAATCAAGAATGGTGTTCGCAATTGCGGTTTACAGCAAACCGAACAAATCAACAAATGGAACTTGAGACGGAAGAGAAAATGGAAACGTAATGAAAATCCCAAAGATTACAGGACCGTAAAAGCGATCGAAAGTTATTTGACCTAACAATTAAGAGCTAGTTTGCTGTTCCTAGCCACAGGAAGTCAGTCTTCCTGCAAGATGATTAGTAGCTTTTAATCAGGTGAAAGCTTAAGTCTTCATTGCCTGCTTTAGAGAGCTGTTAAATGAAGAGCTGTATAAAGTTTGTAGAATGTGCATGTGTTTATAATAGCACGTAGTAGTCAATAAGTGTTAGTCTCTCAGTTGTGTCCTACTGTTTGCAATCCCATAGACTGTAGCCTGCCAGACTCCTCTGTCTATGGAATTCTCTAGGCAAGAATACTGGAGTGGGTAGCCATTCTCTTTTCCAGGGGATCTTCCTGACCCAGGAATCCAACCGGGTGTCCTGCATTGCAGGTAGATTCTTTACCATGTGAGCCACCGGGGGAAGACCATAGTAGTCAATTAGTGTTGATTAATTTCCTACCCTTTGCTATCACTAGTGAAGAACATGGGAAGAGATAATCATAGCCCTTTGGAAGTGTTATAATGGTTTACTTTGGTCAATTTTATGACTAACTCTACCAGGAGGGGGGAGGTGGGAAAGTGTCAGGGAACTGTGTATCGTAGATGTGATTACCTGGCTGAGTCTTGAGGTTAACCCAGTGGAGAACTTGTGGGGTGGGGCAGAAGACATTGAGAGGAAAAAGAATAGCACAGTTCCTTCTGGGAGCATCAAGGAACTGGCATTTGAGTGTGTGGAGCTGTGGTTACTCCAGCAGGGAAGCCAGAGCAGATCTTGTACACCTTGGTACAAGACTTTTGTCCTGCTCCTGTGTATGGCATTGGGAACTTATGGACTTTATTCTGTAGGTGGTATTGGGGGTTACTCAAGGATTTTAATTAAAATAATGTGATCAGATTTATGCTTCAGAAAAATCAGTAAGGAAATTGTATACAGCCTTAGTTAGAACATCAAAAGTGAAACTGGAAGTTATTGCAATTAAGGCATTGATGGAACTGGGTGAATTTGGGGAATTCTTAGTTGACAGAGTAGATTAGGCTTAGGCTTATGATGTATTGGATATGGTAGGTAAATAGAAGTAAAAAGACAGAATGGTTCCCAGGTTGGTGGCTGATGACCAGGTGAATGTTATACTAATGAAATGGAAATTAAGGCTTAAAAGATAACTTGGGAACAAGATAGCATGTCAGAGTTCCCATTTGTCATATTTCATGTGCTTATGGGGCCTCCAAATAGATCTGTCCAGTAAAGAGCTGCATATACAGGTCAGTGGTCCAGAGTCCAGTTCTTAAGTGAAAATACAGACTTAGGAGGCTTTGGTAAATAAACAGGGGAATCATGGCAGTGAGTCAGGTCATCTGGAGGAGTGAAAAAGGAAAGATGATCATTCTTGATAAGATGCTGGGGGAAGGCCAGCATCTAACCTGTCTACAGAGAAAGAGAGGTACACAAACCTGACTGGGAAGAATTAAACAGAACAGGGAAGAAGTCAGCAAAGTGTAAAGTCCCTGTAAGAAAAATGGCCAGTGAGAGATTCTGGGGAGACAGAGTGTGAAAATAATTAAACAACATTCTTTGGGTTTGACAGTTTTACACATTAGAAAATCAATTGCATTTTTTAGGAGCAATTTCTTTTCTGAACTAATGTAGCCATTTCTTTGTATTTCTCTTTAAGTTCTATCTTGTATATTATTGTGTGTTTCTGATTCTTTTTACTCAATTATAAACTTCTTGAAGATAGGGATCATGATTTATCTGTCTTTGAATTATGAGTTATGATTGGCATAAGAGATTACTAAAATATTTATAGGATGACTGATATTGCTTATTTAGGCACCCAATTTATAAACTTAACTGTTTGGCTAGAAACATTTATCAACTACATTGCCTATATTTTTGCTTTTTAAAATGAAGCATACTGAATATAATGAAATTTTCTCTTTGTTAGAATCAATCTGATTTGGACACATGAGGCTATTTATTGTACACTAAAATACCAGGCACTCTAGTTGGTGGTGCAACCTTATCCTTTTATTTCCCCTGAATGAAAAATAATAGAAGATCAGATGGTAAGATTAATATTTGTTGTAAATTTGAAATTTTAAGGTAATCACATTTACATGCAAATTATTTGCACAAAATCAGTATTATTTTCAATATCTCAACATACTGTTCCCAAATTTAGTTGGGTGGGGAAAAGGGAGAGAGATGGGATCAAGGTTGGGGTCAGAGATAGCCTTTTGAAAAAGTTGCTTTTTATATGTTTCTAAACTTGATTTGGTTCCATCTACATCTACAAACTAAGTCTGAGTGTCAAACAAGATGCTAGGTAATTTCTGCCTTTGTGTAAGGTGCATAATATTTTGTCATCTTTATAAAGTTTTTATCATCCCAATATTTAATGTCATGGTAGGATTCATTTTTTCCCCAGAGGAATTTGGAAATTGGAAGATAAACTTTCTTCTGTATTTTGTAAGAATAAGTATATCCATAATGCCTGAAGTAAGCTATCTAAATATTGATCTTAAGCTCATGGAGGGTTTAATGTGAATGTGATCCAACTTATAACTTGGATAAAGATTTAAAACAGTGAATCAATTATTGATACTTTATCAAATAGACTCCATGAAGGCTGTAACACCAGCATTTTAAACTCTATTTAAATGCATAAATCAGTTGATAAATATATGGAGCTCTTGAAATTTGAGCATTTCATGAGAACAAAGATTCTGAATGTGGAAAAAAAAATAAAGCATATTATGTTGTCTGCTTCTTTCAGACTATTTTGGCCAAAATCAAAGTGTTATGATTACTTATATCAAGAAGCAGAAGCTCTTCTGAAAAATTTTCCAATTCAAGCCACAATTTCATTTTATGAAGATTCTGATAGTGAAGACGAAACTGAGGAGCTGATCTGTGAAAATTAACCTGATTAGTTTTGATGACATTCAAAGTTTGTAGGTACAAATTAGATTAGTGTACAAATGTATCATAATCCTTTTAAAATTAATTTATTTGTATATAAGTTATTAATAAAATGAAATATTTAGTAATTACTATGGTAGTTGGGCCTTTTTTATCCCTACACTATAATACAATGTTGGAATTTAAAAATAGGTTCTGTTTACAAGTGTTTTGATTGTATTGTAAACATTTGGAGCTTACAAAAGATAATTTAGATTGCTTCCTCAAATTACAAATTTATCTTTGTTTATAATTTTGAAAACATTTATGTATGATTTTTCAAAGAATAACAATATTTAATTTTCAAGACTGAGTTTTGTAATATCTGGTATTTCCTACTGATCCCCATTAGATGTTGTAGTTACAGATGTGTATTATCTTATTAGGTAATGAGGAAAATCACCTTATGTTATCAATCACATGTTACTATTATGTATTAGCCAGCAGATGGTGAAAAAGATTGTAAACATTGTCTATAATTAAGATTGGGAATCAATGTTAGGAATATTAAATTTTAGCAATTTTAATGAATGGTGAGTCAAGTTATTCTCACTTTAATACTCTTCTGCTGCCCTTAAATTCAGTAGTAAAATAGCATGGGTGTTTAGTACTTATGGCACCACACTGAGGGATCCCCAGAGTTAAAACAAAACATCTTACTTAAGTGGAGTCTAAAAAGGGGGAGACAAAATGCCAGAATTTGATAATCATTTTTTCATTTCAGTACACAAGGGAGCTAAGAAATGTGGCAGATAGGAAACATTCTCCAATAATATCACCTTCCATTGCTCTGGTTCCCAGGTCCTATATTCTCATGTAAAAAATTTTCTCCTGGGAAGTGAAATAAGAAATTCTTAGTGATTAGCTTAAAAAATTTTTATAGAAGAATACATCCTTTTTTTTAATGAAAGAGAAAACAGAAGCACTTTGCATGGTAGATAGAGGTAACATAGTAATTATGATCATGAAATTCTTTTAGCTCAAATACAGTCTTTTCAATTACAAGTAGCTGAAATACAAGTGTTTCCATTGCTTAGCTAAGAAATGCCCCCTTACAATCATTGATTTACAGGCACTTTAAGAACAAGGCAATTGAAATAGAACAAGTTCAAACCATGTTTCAGAGTCAGGAAAAATTAGTTATGGAAAGAGGATAGAGAGAGTTACTTAGAACTATATTTCTTCTCTTGAAAACTTTCCTTTCACTGGATTCTACTCTCAGGATGTATGTGTTCCTCAATAGATATGCAAAACCCCACCAGATCACCAACATGGACCTTGAGCATTAGATACTGGTGTTTGCCTGCACAGTATTTGTGCTGCTGTTATTAATGTGTTGGAATAGTATTAAGAGCCACAGTCACATTTATTGAGTGCCTACCATTAGCCAGACATCTCACTTAATCCTTACTAAGTAAAACCTAAACCCATTGTGTAAGTGGAAAATGAGGCATTGAGATATTAAAGTAACCTGCATAAGGTTGCTCATTTATTAACCCCAGGGGTGGCATCCAAACTAAACCTCAGTTCAGTTCAGTTCAGTTCAGTCCCTCAGTCGTGTCAGACTCTTTGCGACCCCATGAATCGCAGCACGCCAGGCCTCCCTGTCCATCACCAGCTCCTGGAGTTTACTCAGACTCATGTCCATCGAGTCAGTGATGCCATCCAGCCATCTCATCCTCTGTCGTCACCTTCTCCTCCTGCCCCCAATCCCTCCCAGCATCAGAGTCTTTTCCAATGAGTCAACTCTTTGCATGAGGTGGCCAAAGTACTGGAGTTTCAGCTTTAGCATCAGTCCTTCCAAAGAACACCCAGGACTGATCTCCTTTAGAATGGACTGGTTGGATCTCCTTGCAGTCCAACGGACTCTCAAGAGTCTTCTCCAACAACACAGTTCAAAAGCATCAATTCTTCGGCGCTCAGCTTTCTTCACAGTCCAACTCTCACATCCATACATGACCACTGGAAAAACCATAGCCTTGACTAGTTGGACCTTTGTTGGCAAAGTAATGTCTCTGCTTTTTAATATGCTGTCTAGGTTGGTCATAACTTTCCTTCCAAGGAGTAAGCGTCTTTTAATTTCATGGCTGCCATGAAACTAAACCTATCTGACTCTTAAACTTGGCTAACTATGCAACACAACATTCGGGGGTAAGCTGCATTAGTCTACATTTCGCTCTATCTTTCAAGAAAGAGAGGAAGTTAGATGAGGAAGACCTTGTCAGTGGGTGAATGGAGCAGAGCAAGACTTTACTAACCTCTTCAACTCGTTCACTAGTCATTAGCGAGAGTTCCTAAAGGTTAAGTGTTCTCTGCACCTCACAGGAGTGCCTGTTTGCATTTGACATCTCAGCTCTTAAAAGTTCTCTTTTCTGTACAGATTGGTGCCTTCCTTAAAAGAGAGTTTCTGGCAAATCAAAATGCCTTAATAGTGTTATTTTATTCCATATTTCAAGCAGCGTGATGGTAGTGCTTTAACAATGGACAGACAGTTGTGTTCTGGGTTCACAGGCATCTCTAGAAATTTATTCTCAGATTCGGTCAGCACCAAGGCTTAGCAACAGTTTCACTCTTTAATCTTTCCACAGAATAGCTGTCACCTCCTTGCAGTGCTGAAATTCAGGGTGCAGGACGAATGAGGCATGCGTAGTTTGCACTGGTTCCAACCCTGCCCGCTCTCCATTCGCCCTGTTGGCTCCGCCTCACGCAGCCTCGACGTGCTGCGTCATGGCGCGCCTCACCCTGGACGACCCCGGAAGTGGGTCGGGGGCTTGGCCTCTGCCCGGCCTCGGAGCCGGAGCGGGAGGTGTTACTCCACAGGCGTTGAGCTGAGCTGTCGAGTCGGGCGGCGGACCCCGGGTAAGGCCCGGGCCAGGGGTCCAGGATGCTGAACGTCCCTTCCCAGTCTTTCCCGGGCCCCAGCTCGCAGCAGCGCGTCGCCTCCGGGGGGCGTAGCAAGGTAAGCGCGCTGCAGTCCTCTCTTCCTGCCGGGATCTCAGGCTCCGGCACAGTCCGTTCTCTCCTTACGTACCCTCTCCCACCTCCTGTCCCCATCTCTGGCTTTCATCCCCTCCTACCCTTGCTGGCGATCTCTTTCAGATCCCATGCGTTCTCCAGTCCTGGAACTCTCTTAACCTCCATCTCTTACCAGCTGGTCCTTTTTCTTTCCCATCCCTTTATCCCGTTCTGTCAATTCCCTTCTTCCAACTCTTTTTCCCACTAATCAGATTCAGATATAAGGTAATGACAGGCTCCGTGCTTCCCATATTGTTAGGTACTCTGTATCGGCTTCCTTCCTTCAACATAACCTGATCTCCGTTCTTTTGTTCATTTTCCGAAGAAGTTGTGAGCGATCTGGGTTCCCTAGAAGAGGGGAAAGGCTGGGCAATAGTAGCAGTGACCAGTGTTTATCCCGCCAAGAGTGGGGACTCCAGGAGCTAGGGAAGATTGGAGAAGAGAGAACAAATTTCTATATACAAACCTACTGTTAGGTTTAGGGATACTTCTCCAAGTCACACTGCCTTTCTCTCTTCCTCTGGTACTTGATTGTTTTATCACTGTCTTTTCTACTGATATCTCTTGCTAATTTTGAAGCTAATATAATACTCTTTTAAGTTTTTGTTGAACATAATTACTGTTACTAACAGGTGGGATGCAAATGTTTTATATTTGCAGAATTTAATGAAATTGTCTCCCATGTTTATTGCAATATGAATGTTGCTTGCTCCTGTTGTTTGTTAGTTCCTCATTTTATAACCACATCTTCATGTTTTGTTTTCAAGACTTCCACCTGATCAGGCCATTCCTTTCTTTATTTCTGGACTCTTGAGTCTTTAGCATTAACGTCATTTGGGAACTTCATCAACTTTGTTTTCTCCGCATGGACCTGGAGCTTGACCCTAGGAATTCTCTCCATGGACCTGGAGCTTGACCCTAGGTCAGAATTATGGGTTCAGAGATCTGTAGCTTTCATTAGCCTTTCAGAAGTCTCAAACCCCAACTATAATAATATAGCTGAAATTGATTAAGTGCTTACTGACAGCCTGAGTGCTTTACATGTATTACCTTGTGTAATCTTTCCAGTGATCCTGTGAAGTGGGTGCTTTTGTTATCGCCATTTCACAGCAAAGGAAACTGAGGTTAAGAAATACTGCCTTGAAAGAGGCTTATATGGTATGACTCTGATGGTGACTTTTCTTTTATTGTTCCGTATATCGGCCAACCATCCAATCACTTGTCCTCTCCTTGGGGTTTGACCTGTTTCTCTCCTTAAATGCTTGGCTAAATAGTAGAAACTTTGCAAAGAAAGAACCTCTGAATTAGAATATCAGAGTTGCTCCCCTTCTCCTTTAAAACTACCAGCCACGTTCTCAGTATCATTTAAAGGAAATGATACTGACCCAAACACTCACAGGTGAGTGTTTGGGTCCAGAAAGTGAATAAAATAAGTTTATTGTGCAATTCAGACTCACACTGATTTTTGTGTTTTTTTTTTTTTCCCCCGCTTTGTGAACTTGTTGCTGAACTGAACTTGGGTTCACTTGCCTGACATGCAGCAAAGCCAATCCACTGACACTGGGTTGTGGTGGAGGAAAGTACAGCTTTTATTTGCAGGGCATCAAGCAGGCAGAGGAGAAGAGGGTGACAGAGGATGAGGTGGTTGGATGGCATCACTGATGGAATGGACGTGAACTTGGGCAAACTCTGGGAGATGGTGAGCGACAGGGAGGCCTGGCATGCTGCAGTCCATGGGGTCTCGAAGAGTTGGACACAACTTGGTGACTGAACAACAACAAGCAGGGAGAACAGGCAGTTAATGACCAAAAGACCCAAACTCCCTGATGGCTTTCAGGCAAAGATTTTTAAATTCCGCATTTGAGATGAGAGTCTCAGGGTGCATGGTTAGCTTGTGGATCTCTTCTGTTTGGTTGCTGGTGAGGTAACATAGTGATATTTTAGAAATCTCAATCCTCTGTCTTGTTCCAGCCAGTCTAGGATCTGTATGTTTGTGGTTAGCAGTTTCTATCCCTTGAGGTTCTGGTTTCTTTAAAACAACTCAAGGACATTAGGTTGTTAACTATATCCATTCAGGAGGGACTAGGAGTCCTGTGGCTATGTTATTTTCTTGCTTGACCAATGTTCCTTGGTTTCTGCATTTTCTCACATCTGTAGTTATTAGCTGTTTGAGACTGCTCTTTGGAATTTGGGAAGGCCTCGGAGGCTAAAGCTTTTTCTAGAAACAAGAAGTAGGGACATGAACCCGGGAGGGTCCCTCAGGGCCTTGCTCAATTTCAAAACAGGCTAATCTGGAACATGTGAGAACCTGTGTCAGGATTGTATGAAATGGGTTGTAGATAAGAAGACAGAACTTAGTTGGGGAGGTTTGTGTATCATAATTGTTAGAAGCATGGACTTTTGAGAGAGAAAGACTCATTCTGTTTCCATCCCTACCTTTTAGCCTCTTTGAGTCCCTTTCCTCAGCTGTAAATGGGACTAATATGAATAATACCCATTTTATAGGATTGTTCATAGGATTAAATGAGCTAATGTTTTTCTCAGCACAGTCCTGGGTTATGGTAAGCACTTACTAGATGTTACTAGCTTGTAGGCTTTTACGCAAGCCTCATTGATTGTTGAGGGATTGCTGTGCGGAAAAACCCATAGCACAGTGCCTGGTGCAGAGAATGCACTCAGTATGGTAGCTAATGTTATTTATAATAACCAACTAATAAGTATTTATTGAGAACCTACCATATGCTGGAGATATGGTCTCTTTTGGGGAGGGAGAAATTTCCACTTTTATCCATCCCTCTTGAGTCCTTGTGGCTAGACTGATAAAGTTGACACAAGACAGATTAGCAGTAGAAAAGATTTAAATTTTATTCATGCTTTTAAGCTTTTAGATAATAAATTTGATGCTGAAAGCTCAGCTTCCATGTATACTGGTGCTGAATCAAATCTTGGAGACAGATTTTTGGGTGAAGTAGCAAAGGATAGCTTTATTGCTTTGCCAGGCAAAGGGAGACATGTCAGGCTCCTGTCCTCAAAACCACGTGTCCTAACTTGGGCAAGATAGTGACAAGTTTTGTGGTAAAAAAGGGTGTGATCAGCTTGTGGACAGTTCTTCCGATGGGTTGGTGGTGAGGTAAATAGGAGTCACTGGAAAAGATCCTGCTGCTGACAGAGATTGAGGGCAGGAGGAGAAGGTGGCAACCGAGGATGAGGTGGTTGGATGGCATCATCAACTCAATGGACATGCATTTGAGCAAACTCCTAGAGATGGTGAAGGACAAGGAAGCCTGGTGTGCTGTTGTCCACGGGGTCGCAAAGAGTCAGACACACAGCTAAGCGACTGAACAACCACAAATAGGAGTCAACATTGACAACCTTCAGGTCCAACTGCTCTGGGGGTCTATATGCTTGTGGACAGCATACCATAACTTCCCCCACCTAGAAGGGGTTTCACTTCCTGCAAAACAGCTCAAAGATACTGTTGGGCTTCCTAGGTGGCTCAGTGGGTAAAGAATCCTCCTGAAATGCAGGAGACACAGGAGATGCAGGTTTGATCGCTGGGTCAGGTAGATCTCCTGGAGGCGGAAATGGCACCCCACTCCAGTATTCTTGCCTGGGAAATCCCATGAACAGAGGAGCCTGGCAGACTACAGTCCATAGGGTCGCAAAGAGTCAACATGACTGAAGCAACTGAGCATGCAGACTTGATGGGGAAACAGGACCTTGCCCCAAGACTGCTCTTGACTGTTTCTCCCTGGTCTCACCACCCCTCCCTTCCCTAATTAGCAACTGCTTGGATCTGCCCATTGGAACTCAGGGAAGGTCACAGAGGCTTAGTGAAGGCTGTTTCCGATAATCAGAAAAGTGAGGGACACAGAAAAGCTAAGGATCCCAACAGGGCCCTGCATAATACCAAATTTGAGAGGAATTGATGGCACAAAGAAACTTGGGTCTGGGTACTTAATTAGTAAGGAATTTAAGCAAAGTTTGGGCTTGGGTAGTAGATTAGTAAAGAAGTAACACGGCTTGCTTATAGTCTTCTGGGCCCCGAATTTCCTATCTCTGAGAGAAGGATGTCTTTCTACCTTCCAGTACAGGAAGGGCACCTTCCACAGGGGAGATTTGTTTCCTGCTTTCAAGGAGACTAAGAGGGTGGTCCAAGTATTCATCTTGTATGGCCTGCACTGGGCCCCAACAGCTCTGTTTTCAAAGAGTTTAATCCAGTGGACTTCACAGTTATAAATGCCTAAGGACTATAATAGTCTGTTATGACCATGAAGAAGTTGGTGCCAGAGAAAGCTTCTGGAGGAAGTAATGTCTGTGGCTGGGAGGGGCGAATCATCTTCCATTTGCCTAAAATATAGAACTCTAGTATTCATGCCTGGAGAATCCCCATGGACAGAGGAGCCTGGTGGGCTACAGTCCATGGGGTCACAAAGAGTCAGACACGACTGAACGACTAGAACAACTAAGCACAGCATAGCAAAGTATAGAATGGCTTCCCAGATGGCTTAGTGGTAAAGAATTCGCCTTCCAATGCAAAAGATGCAGGAGACACTGGTTGGATCCCTGGGTCAGGAAAATTCCCCGATTGAGGTAATGGCAACCCGCTCCAGTATTCTTGCCTGAGAAATGCTATGGACAGAGAACCTTGGCGGGTTACAGTCCATGGGGTTGCAAAGAGTGGGATGAGACTGACTGAACATGCACTCTTGCAAAGCATAGAATGGGAAGGGACAAAAGTTCAGACATGGAGCTAGTGAAGTCAACTCTGACCAGATTACAAAGGGCCTGGTCAACCTCTGTAGGGAATTTAGAAACATTATAAGAAATATGAGGAGCCACTGAAGGAGGCAGGGCCCTGGATTAGATCTGCATTTCCAAAAGATAACTTTTAACTACCCTAAAGGTGTGGAATGGTGAAAGAGAAGTGATTTTGGTTTGGGATAGGAAAAATCATATGTGTTCTCACACTTCATTTATGAAGACCAAGAGACCTAGAGAGTTGTAGTTAGTGATGGTAAGGATGGATGATGAGGATTAATAAGAAGGAATGTGAAGTTGCCAAGACACCACAGACCTATTAACCTGGCTGTTTTGGGGACAATTGAATGTCTAAAATAGATATGATTTAGGGAATTGAGATATTTAAATGTTTTAGTCCCTTTGGGCTTCTCTAACAGAATACCATAGGTGCCTCATAGACAACAGAAACTTATTTCTCACACTTCTAATTGATCTCAGGTCAGCTCGACCTGCAGCAGCTTGAAGCGGGGCTTCGGTTCCTGGCCAGAGTTTAAGTTGTGGCAGTGAAAACACTGAATCCTAGCCAATAGACTAGCGGTCAGTGACAAGGCCCTGGACCTTCAGTTTTGCAGAAAAAATTCCCACAAAGACAGGAAGTGGTGAGACAAGTAAAGTATTTATTGGGAGGAAAAAGAGTACAGTACACATGGATAGACACACAGGCAGACTAAGAGAGAGTTGCTGAATCGTACTTCCCTGGGGGCTCAGATGATAAAGCGTCTGCCTGCAATATGGGAGACCCAGGTTTGATCCCTGGGTTGGAAAGATCTCCTGGAGAAGGAAATGGCAACCCACTCCAGTATTCCTGCCTGGAGAATCCCAGGGATGGAGGAGCCTGGTAGGCTACAGTCCATGGGGTTGCAAAGAGTCGGACATGACTGAGCAACTTCACTTCACTACACGTGTCCTCATGGCAGTTTGAATTACTTACATGGAGCATATTTTCTGGGTTTTTTTTGGCCAGTCATTTTGATTTCCCTGGTTCAGAGACTGTATTTGATATATCTCAGAATCCTCCCATGTGTGGGGGACATCTTTTAGCCAAGATGGACAATGAGCCTATGGGTAAAGAGCATCAGTTGGCATCAGTCCCCTTTTGACTTCCAAAGAGCCTTTCTGCACAGATGTAGTCAGGGAGATCTTTCTCAGTTGTCCAGATTTTCTAGTCTTGGAGTTTTGGTCCACCAGGAATGAATCTCCAATGACTTTACCCTGGGGGGGCCCACCTACCTCTTGCCTTATCGTGACTGGGAATTCCAAGATCAGTGCAAAACTGGCCAGTTTTGTGTCTGGTGAGAGCCTGATTCCTGTTTTGTAGCCATCTTTTCTGGAGAAGGCAATGGCAGCCCACTCCAGTACTCTTGTCTGGCAAATCCCATGGACAGAGGAGCCTGGTAGGCTGCAGTCCATGGGGTCACTAGGAGTTGGACACCACTGAGTGACTTCACTTTCACTTTTCACTTTCATGCATTGGAGAAGGAAATGGCAACCCACTCCAGTGTTCTTGTCTGGAGAATCCCAGGGACGAGGGAGCCTGGTGGGCTGCCATCTCTGGGGTCGCAGAGAGTCAGACACGACTCAAGTGACTTAGCAGCAGCAGCCATCTTTTCAGTGTCCTTACTTGGTGGAAGAGGTGAGGGAGCTCTCTATATGGCCTCTTTTATAAGGGCCTTAATCCCAACAACCTCATCACCCACCAAAGGTGCCACTTCCTAGTACCAGCATATCAAGGATCAGCATTTCAACCTAATTTGGTAGGGGGATACAAACATTCAGTCTATAGCAATAAGCTTCCTCGAATAATGTGACTGCTTTTACGTTAAACAGTTATCTGGTACTATGTTACATACTAGTTATACAGGTTAGATGTATGGAAAAATTTCCACTAGGGTGTCTTAACTGGTTAAAATACTAATGACATAATAATACCCCTTATCAAAAAGCCTTGAAAATGTATTAAAACAAAACCCTGCAAAATCCCAAACATCTTGTTATTAGACCCTCTGAACAGGTGCAGGCAAAGTTTTGTGGACAAGGCAAGATAATAAATATTTTAGGCTTTGAGGATGTCATAAGGACTCAATCTCTTCACCATCACCAGCACCACCACATGTAGAAATTATTCTTGGCTCAAGGGCTACACAGAAACAGAAACAGGAACAGGCCAGTTTGCCAACCCCTTCCCTAGAGTGTGGCAGTTTTATTATCTTCTATTACTTGATAACCTTTGTTTCTCAGTGGATGGATTCTTAGAAAACATCTTTCTATCTCACGTGAGTTCTAATAGCCTGTGTATGTTGAAAGTCCAGAAAGTCAGTGTTAGCCAATTGTTTCTATTTTCTTTTTTTTTAAATGGCATTTGTGACATCACCATATTGGTTTTTTATTTTTATTTTTTTAATTTAATTTAATTTAATTTTATTTTATTTTATTTTTAAACTTTATATAATTGTATTAGTTTTGCCAAATATCAAAATGAATCCGCCACAGGTATATATGTGTTCCCCATCCTAGACCCTCCTCCCTCCTCCCTCCCCATACCATCCCTCTGGGTCGTCCCAGTGCACTAGCCCCAAGCATCCAGTATCATGCATCGAACCTGGACTGGCATCTCGTTTCTTACATGATATTTTACGTGTTTCAATGTCATTCTCCCAAATCTTCCCACCCTCTCCCTCTCCCACAGAGTCCATAAGACTGTTCTATACATCAGTGTCTCTTTTGCTGTCTCGTACACCGGGTTATTGTTACCATCTTTCTAAATTCCATATATATGTGTTAGTATACTGTATTGATGTTTTTCCTTCTGGCTTACTTCACTCTGTATAATAGGCTCCAGTTTCATCCACCTCATTAGAACTGATTCAAATGTATTCTTTTTAATGGCTGAGTAATACTCCATTGTGTATATGTACCACAGCTTTCTTATCCATTCATCTGCTGATGGACATCTAGGTTGCTTCCATGTCCTGGCTATTATAAACAGTGCTGCGATGAACACTGGGGTACACGTGTCTCTTTCCCTTCTGGTTTCCTCAGTGTGTATGCCCAGCAGTGGGATTGCTGGATCATAAGGCAGTTCTATTTCCAGTTTTTTAAGGAATCTCCACACTGTTCTCCATAGTGGCTGTACTAGTTTGCATTCCCACCAACAGTGTAAGAGGGTTCCCTTTTCTCCACACCCTCTCCAGCATTTATTATTTGTAGATTTTTGAATCGCAGCCATTCTGACTGGTGTGAAATGGTACCTCATAGTGGTTTTGATTGAGGGAGAGATGGCAGAAATGGGAGAAAATAATAGCAAATGAAGCAACTGACAAACAACTAATCTCAAAAATATACAAGCAACTCCTACAGCTCAACTCCAGAAAAATAAATGACCCAATCAAAAAATGGGCCAAAGAACTAAATAGACATTTCTCCAAAGAAGACATACAGATGGCTAACAAACACATGAAAAGATGCTCAACATCACTCATTATCAGAGAAATGCAAATCAAAACCACTATGAGGTACCATTTCACACCAGTCAGAATGGCTGTTTCTATTTTCTTCTATCAAATCTCATTTGATTTTTTAAGGCAAAAAATTGTTGGTCCAGGTTGGTAAGCAGCTATAACATATTAGTGATAGAGCCAGGACCAAAACTTTTCTTCTGACTCTGGGGTCAGTACTACCCTTGGACTGTGATTTCATTAGATTGACATTTGTGTCCAGAATTTCTAAACCCCATCTCATGGCCCAGGCGTTAATGTTCCATTTGTAATTCTAATACACCCTCCTAAAGATGGAAGAAGATTTTTAGAATTTTTAGATTTGTTTTCTTATTCTTTTGAGTGGGAATCTGAGTAATGAAGTGTCCTGAAGACAAGCAGCAGGAGGGGGAAGGAAATTCAGCTGATTTGAAGAAGCCACGTTGAATTCTTCCCTTTTCCTTTTTGAGGTCCCTCTGAAACAGGGCAGAAGTCTCATGGATTGGATTCGACTGACCAAAAGTGGAAAGGACCTAACGGGATTAAAAGGCAGATTAATTGAAGTAACTGAAGAAGAACTTAAAAAACACAACAAAAAAGATGACTGTTGGATATGCATAAGAGGTAGGTGGAATTTACTGTGTACTGCAGAATGTTTTGGCGGGCTTTCCCCTTGTAATGCCGTATACTTCTTGGCCCTGTTACTTGGTAATATGATTCACAGTTAGTAACAAAACGTTAGTTACAGTTAGTAACTGTAAACACAATTTTCAGTTAGTAACAAACATTTGCAGTTAGTAAAAAACGTGCCTTATGCTGGACAATAAATAAATTCTTTAATTCTGAATTTGAACAGTATTTCTCTCTAAATCAGTGTTCATACAGTATTCCTGTACTGTATTCCCTTTGAAAGAAAACAAGCGTTTGACAGATAATATAATACAAAGTAATAAAATTATTCAGCAGCATCTAGTTTAAATGCATTAATGTTCCACCTTTGTGTCTTACAACAGAATTCCATAGGAAAAAAGTGTCTCTGAAACTCTAAAGTAAATCAGAAAGCCCACATTAAAGCAGGATCTTTTGTTCTCATTTGCAGCAATTTTTATTACTTAATCCATGTTTGTTAGCAATATTAGTTACCTGATTTTCCTAGCCCACAACAAATTAGAAGCAACAAATTGGAAATACTGAGTTGGCCAAAAAGTTCATTCAGATTTTTCCATAAGATATTATAGAAAAACCTGAATGAAATTTTTGACCAACTCAATAGATAGATTGGGGAGAGTGAGCAGAGAAATAGAACAGTAGCTGATGAAAGTAGATTTCGTGGTGTCTGCCAACCTGGCATGGTGAGGGAAGCAAAAACAATGAAGGGCTTACAGCTCTACGCTGGGTCTCGACAGAGTCCTTGAGTCATCCAGCAAGAGTTCAGTATATTTGCTTTCCTCAGTTTAAAGAAGAAAGGAAATGAATCACTTATTGCTGTTATCACTGTTGTAATTTTATCACAGTATAATTTTGATTTGGGGTGTGTGTGTGTGTGTGTGTTAGTCACTCAGTCATGTCTGACTCTTTGTGACCCCATGGTCTGTAGCCTACCAGGCTCCTCTGTCCTTGGAATTCTCCAGGCAATACTGGAATGGGTTGCCATTCTCTTCTCCAGGGTGTTTTCCCAACCCAGGGATTGAACCTGGGTCTCCTGAATTGTGGGCAGATTCTTTACCATCTGAGCCACCAGGGAGGCCATTGTTGTTAGTTATCCTGGTAACACTGTCACCCATATGAGGGCAGAGACCATGTCAGTTACCTGCCCTGTCTTCAGTGCTTGGTACATTGAGGTCATCCCTTTGTTTGTTGAACTAGTGCAACACTTACCATTTTCAAGAAATTTGGTTACTTGAATAGGTGTGTGGTTGTTCCAGTCAATCAGGGATAGGATAAATGGAAAGACACCAGTAGCCCTGTTAGTTTGCTAAGTAGGCACAGACAAAATATAACAAACTGAGTGACTTGAAGCACAGAAATTTATTATCTCCCAGATCTGAAGGCTAAACTTTGAGATCAGGCTGTCTTTGGGCTTGAAGAAGAATCTGTTCCATGCTTCTCACCTTTCTTCTGGTGGTTTGCTGGCAGTCTTTGGAGTTGCTTGGCTTGTTGGAAAATCACCCTGATCTCTGACTTCATCTTTATATGACTTTCCTCCTGTATGCTTGTCGGTGTCCAGATATGCTGATTTTATAAGGACACCCAGTCATATTGGAGAGGAGCCTGCCGGATTCTATTATGACCTCACCTGATTACATCTGCATTGACCCCGTATCCACATAAGGTCATGTTCTGAAGTACTGCAAGACTTTAACATCTGAGTATGAGGGATACACAAGTCAACTCATTACAGATGGAAGTAGTGTGTAGAATGTTTTCCAGCAGCAGAGGGTATGGAATCTTCCAGCAGGGGCTGGGATAGCTTGTCCCAAGACAGATGCTCTTTGGGAAGTTTCTCAGGGAAATAAACTGTTTCTAATACCCTTCCTGCCTTCTGTCTGTGCTGCAGACCCATTTACCAGGTGCAGGTCACTGGCAGCAGGTGCTGTCCCCATTCTTCCTGAGTGTCTTCTGCTGGCCTCTGTGAAGTGGAGGTCAGTTTTCCCATGAGCATCTCTCAGCTGGTCCAGGCTACAGGCATGTCTGACCTGTTTCTGCAGTGAGTGAAGTTGCTGAGTCGTGTCCGACTCTTTGTGACCCCATGGACTGTAACCCCCCCAGGCTCCTCCGTCCATGGGATTCTCCAGGCAAGAATACTGGAGTGGATTGCCATTTCCTACTTCTTCAGCAGTAGGAAGCCACTTTTCCAGAAAAGTCTCTCATGTGAACCCTTCACATCCTAATGCTGTTAAATAAATGAGTCGTTGTTATAGTACAGCAATACTTTATTATTCATTTGATATATTGATGGAGACCAGGGACTGTTTTGGTATGTTTGAAACATAATACATGTTGTTTCCAGCTGCATATCTCCCACAGTGAATTGAATGGCTGGCACTCTTCCAGTGAGGTCATTGATTTAAGGTTAAATTCTTTTAGAGTTTCTATTGAAGAGTATATTCTACCCTATTTATAAGACTTCTCCCCTGATTGCCAAGTAAGATGTGTTTGTTTTTTTTTTTCCTATTGACAGAGTTTGGTTTTTAATTTTAATAAAGAAGCAGTTGATTGAGACACTGCCCTGGGATCTTCCACTCTAGCAGGAGAAAGTAAATGACTGTTGGACAAGACCCAGAGAAGTGCCCTATGAGGGCTATAAGGAAAGTGAGATCAGATTTCAGGGAGGGAGACATGGGTTAGGAAAATCAGAGATGCTTTTGTGATAGAGATAAGCCTTGAAACGGTGTTGAGGATTTCAATGGGAAGTGAGGCAGAAGCACACCCAAGTGGAGGGAAATGCATAACTAAGGGTGTAGACACAGAAAAGCTGGAGGTGTGTTCTGGAGCTTAGCCTACGAGTTAAGAGAATTGTAAGAAAGGAGACTATAAAGGCATGTTAGGGAAGATTGCGGAGGACCTTGAAAACCAGGCTGAGAAATGTATTCTTAATTTTGATAGCAGTGTGAACTATTGGAGATGTTTGAATGTGGGAACAGTATGATCAGAGATGGCCTTGGAAAGATCAGTCTGGTGGGTGTAGTGGATTGACATGAGACTAGGAAAGTTTTTAGCTTGTGCAAAAGTTCGGGAGGTAATAGATAACCCAGGATGTTGTCAAAGGCAACAAAGTAGGATGAACATGAGACAGATTACTGGTAATTTCTGACACAGTCGTCTAGGAAAGTAGAAGAAAGCACAGGACTAAATGTAATTCTTTTTCTTCTTAATTGTTCTAATTTAAAATATTAATGATACCTTCTTAAATGTATGCCAGATCTAGCTTTGTAGGTCAGAGATAGTGTTCGGACACAAGTTTTAATCTAAAGCTGTACCACAGATCATGGTATAAATTTTTTTTCTCCTTTTTAAAGTATTCTTCATTTTCTAACAATTACACCATTTTTATGTCAGTTCAAATTTCAGCTTGATCAGCCCAAGAGAGACATAAAATGTCTCTATAGAAAATATTTACTTTAGTATGTAATATTTAATATCGGCAGTAGTATAGTGTTAGTTACTCAGTCATGTCTGACTCTTTGCAACCCCGTGGACTATAGCCCACCAGGCTCTTTTGTCCATGGAATTCTCCAGGCAAGAATACTGGAATGAATAGCCATTCCCTTCTCTAGGATATTGGATTACACTCTCAGTCCTATCTGACTCTTATGGACACCATGGACTGTAGCACACCAGGCTTCTCTGTCCATGGGATTTCCCAGGTGAGATTACTGGAGGAGGTTGCCATTTCCTCTTCCAGGGGATCTTCCTGACCAAGGGATCAAACCCACATCTCTTGTGTCTTCTGCATTGCAGGCAGATTCTTTATCCATTGAACCATCAGAGAAGATTTCTACCCCTTTTATCTAGTAACTAACAAAATTATTGGGATTGGCTCTGATCGACACAGTTTTGATCATGTTCTCATTGCTAGAATAGTGGTTCTATTTAGGGGAAAATGGTGTAACTTACTCACTTAAACCGAGGTTACAAGTTCATCCTGTAGCCTAGAGAGGGGCCAGACTGAAGTGTCAGGGAGGATATGACTCCTTGAACAAAAAGTGATGCAGTTGCTGGAAGTAGAGTAGATCTCAGGGATATTAAATCTTATGCCACTACAGAAAGTAGAGTACCTTGCCAAAGTCATAGCTGATGAGAATGGAGCCACTATTTTAACCTAGGCAACTTGATTCTAAGCTGTTATGCTTAAACCACATTGCACTGCTTTCTGTTTTATCATATTCAACTCTAGATTCTGAGAAGGCCATGGCACCCCACTCCAGTGCTCTTGCCTGGAAACTCCCATGGACGGAGGAGCCTGGTGGGCTGCAGTCCGTGGGGTCGTGAAGAGTCGGACACGACTGAGTGACTTCACTTTCACTTTTCACTTTCATGCATTGGAGAAGGAAATGGCAACCCACTCCAGTGTTCTTGCCTGGAGAATCCCAGGGACGGGGAAGCCTGGTAGGCTGCCGTCTAGGGGGTCACACAGAGTTGGACACGACTGAAGTGACTTAGCAGCAGCAGCAGCAGCAACTCTAGATTGGATCCTGGCTTAGCCTTTGTGCTGTAACCCACTTGTGAGTGCCATTTGTGAACTAATTCATTATGAGATTACAGTGAAGTGCCTACTGCTTGCAGCTCTCCTCTTGTGCTAAATAACATTACTAATTAAAAGTCATACAGGTTTTTCCATAAGATATTACTGCAAAACCTGAATGAGGATTGAGACTATTTTTATTTTTAGAAATTTAGTGAAGTATAGCTTTTACTTTTTTGTGTGACTTTGTGTATAGTTGTCACTCGGGCTCTAAGTTTTACCTTTCTCTTTCTGTGCATTGGTTCACTCGTGGAAGCGATATTTCTTGGGATCTACTATATGTCATGCACTGTACCAGGTCCTGGGTAGTGACCTGGGTATTTAGAACAGAGGTGGCCCCTGCTGTTGTGGCATTTATAATCTAGTGCAGAACACAAAGCGTTAACCAAGACTGAGGAGTATTGTGAAAGAGAGGTCTGCTGTGTCAAGAGTGAAGATTGTGGAGGACTGAGCAGAGATGAAAGATAAGTGGGTGTTAACTAAAGAGGAAAGGGAACAATATTATAGGTTCCGGAAAAAGCATGTGCAAGGTCTGGATGGTGTGACTGTGTAAGGAAAAAAAAAGGTGTATATGTATACATATAACTGATTCACTTTGCTGTACAGTAGAAACTAACACACTATTGTAAAGCAACTGTACTCCAATAAAAATTAATTAAAATAATTTTTTTTAAAAAGCTCAAATGCAACATATAGGTATTCATTGTGAATATGAGGAACTTCAAATTAGTGATACCTGTATTCTTTCTTCTCTCCCTTTTGTTAAAAAGTCAAAAATTTTCTTTCTAAGGCTCACTCACTCTTTTCTAAGTCTTGACCCTTTATGTGCTCCTATCAATTCTCTTCAGCCTCCTCTGTGATCTCAGGCAGTTGTTTAACCATTATGTAAACACAGTTCGTTCTCCCAACAGTTTCTTCCTTTCAATCTTCTCCTCTTAGCCTGGTCCTCTTGGAATTTGCTTCTTCCCCTGGGCTTTCTGCCTCAGCATTTGATATAGGACCTCTGTTGGAACATGTCAGGTTGGTGCAAATGTAATTATGGTTTCGCACCATGAATTTTGGGCTTCCCTGGTGGCTCAGATGGTAAAGAATCTGCCTGCAGTGTGGGAGACCTGGGTTCGATCCCTGGGTTGTTAAGATCCCCTGAAGAAAGGAATATCTACCCACTCCAGTATTCTGGCCTGGAGAATTCCATGGACAGAGGAGCCTGGCAGGCTACAGTCCATGCAGTTGCAGAGTCAGACACTACTGAGTGAGTTTTACTTCACCATGAATTTTAAGTCATTATAACTAGGCTCAACCACTTTTTTATTAATAAGAATAGGAACCATTACAGTCAACACATTTATGCCAACAATAAATAAGTTTGTTTATCCTATAGCATAAAAATTTGTGCTTCAGGACTCTGCGGACTTTTAGAAAGCATTTTCTGCATCCTGCTGGTTGTGGAAGCGTCTTCCCTGCAAAAAGTCATGACATTTGAAGAAATGGTAGTCCGTTGGCAAGAGGTCAGGTGAATATGGGGGATGAGGCAAAACTTCATAGCCCAATTTGCTCAACTTTTAAAGCATCGGTGGTGTGACGTGCAGTTGGGCATTGTCATTGAGATGAATTGGGCCCTTTCTGTTGACCAGTGCCGGCTGCAGGCTTTGCAGTTTTCAGTGCATCTCATCGATTTGCTGAGCATACTTCTCAGATATAATGATTTTGCCAGGATTCAGAAAGCTGTAGTGTATCAACCCAGCAGCAGACCACCGAACAGTGACTATGACCTTTTCTTGGCTCAAGTTTGGCTTTGGAAAGTGCTTTGAAGTTTCTCAGTCCATCTACTGAGCCAGTCGTTACCTTTTTGTTGCACATCACAATCTGATTGATAAAGTATTGTTGCATTGAATAAGAGAAGATGGCACTTCCAAATGATAATTTTCTTGATTTGTGGTCAGCTCATGAAGTACCCACTTATCAATCTTTTTTCCCTTCCAGTTTGCTTCAAATGCCAAACAACCATAGAATGGTCATTAGCAGTTCCTGGGCCAAATGTGTTGTTGATGTTGCAAGTTGTCTTCACTGCTTTATGACCCATTTTGAACTCCAATAAGAAAATCACTCAAATTTGTTTTTTGTCTTAACATAATTTCTATAGTCTAAAGTAAATATAAAATAAACAGCAAGGAATGTCATTAGCAAAAAAACATAAAAGCAAGAAATGTGCATTAAAATTATATGTAACATAACTGTATTTATTTAGAACATATTCCAATATCAAATGGCAAATTTCAACAATGCAAAAACTTCAATTACTTTTGCACCCACTTAATATATTATCTTTTGGGACACTTCATCTATTACTGTCTTTTAATTTAAATTGAGTTTCAGGGTATTAATTTACTGTTTCTCTCCCTACCCCTAGCATCTAGTACAGGGCATGGCTCATGGGTAGTGCTCAGTAAGTATCCTTTGAATCATGTGTAGAACTTTTAAACAACCTTCGGTAGGGATATTTTAATGATTTCACAAAATAGTAACCAGTTGAGAGACTTGTAATTTTGCTATTTCCAGATGATTGGCTCTTGGAGTTAGGAAATATATCAGTTCCTTAATCAAAATATTTGTTATTTCTAGACAGTTTTCTAATATATTCTATGGTCAGTTATTCATTTTGGGGTCTCATAGAATGTAAACTGCAGCCTGATGGAGCTCATATGTTATCTTTCCTTGTACAGCTTCATGTTGTCTTCTGCAGGCTTTGCACTCGGCAGGGGTTAAATAAATATTGGAGGTTTCTTCAGGGCCATTTTTGGTCATTAATATTTTCAGTTAAACCTTTTATTTTGAAAAAGTTTCAAACTTACAAAAAAAAAACAACAAACAGTTGTAAAGGTGATGCAGTGATCTCTAGAAATCCTTCACCTGTCCTGAGTCAACCATTATTGACATGTTGTTGTTGTTATTGTGTTTGACTTTTTGTGACCCCATGGACTGCACCATGCCCAGCTTCCCTATCCCTCACTATCTCTCAGAGTTTTCCCAAGTTCATGTCCATTGATCAGTGGTGCCATGCAACCATCTCATCCTCTACTGCCCTCTTCTCCTTTTGCTTTCAATTTTTCCCAGTACCAGAGTCTTTCCAGTGAGTCAGCTCTTTGCATCAGGTGAGCAAAGTATTGGAGCTTCAGATTCAGCAAAACCCCTTCCAGTGAGTATTCAGGGTTGATTTCCTTTAGAATTGACTGGTTTGATCTCCTTACAGTCCAGGGAACTCTCAAGAGTCTTCTCCAGCACCATAGTTCAAAAGCATCAATTCTTCGGCACTCCACCTTCCTTACTGTCCAGCTCTCACATCCATACGTGACTACTAGGAAGACCATAGCTTTGACTGTATGGACCTTTGTTGGCAAAGTGATGTCTTTGCTTTTTAATACACAGTCTAGGTTTGTCATTGCTTTCCTTCCAAAAAGCAAGTGTCTTTTAATTTCATGGCTGCAGTCACCATCCACAGTGATTTTACAGCCCAAGAAGAGAAAATCTGTCACTGCTTCCACTTTTTCTGCTTCTATTTGAAGTGAAGGGATCAGATGCTGTGATCTTAGTTTTTTTCATATTGAGTTTTAAGCCAGCTTTTTCACTCTCCTCTTTCACCCTCATCAAGAGGCTCTTTACTTCCTCTTTGCTTTCTGCCATTAGAGTGGTATCATCTGTTGTTGACATGAAAGTGAAAGTGAAGTTGCTCAGTTGTGTCTGACTCTTTGCGACCCCATGGGCTGTAGCCTACCAGGCTTCTCTGTCCATGGGATTTTCCAGGCAAGAGTACTGGAGTGGGTTGCCATTTCCTTCTCCAGGAGATCTTCCCAACCCAGGGATTGAACCCGGGTCTCCTGCATTGTTGACATAGTCATCATTACATTTTAATGAATCCATTTTATCTTCACTGTTAACTTATTCCTTATACTTTTTTGTCATCTTTGTTTTAGTCATTACACTAAGGGTTTATGATACTCATTTTTAATGTATCACAGTCTACCTTCAAACAGTATTATACCATTTTACATATAGTATAAGAGTGTATAGGCTATACTTCCATTTCTTTCTCTTGTGTCTTGTCTAATCCTTATTATTTATTCTGCATACTCTATACATCCTGCAATATATTACTGTTTTTGCTTAGACCGTCACTTATCTTTTAAAGAGATTAAGAAAATGAAAAAAGTTACCCATATTTTTACCATTTTCAGTGCTTTTTATTTCTTTGTGTTGATCCAGATTTCCCTTAAAGACTTGACTTTCACATTTCTTGTAGTACAGGTTTTCTGGCAATGAATTCTCAGCTTTTCTTCATCTGACAATGTCATTGTTTTGTCTTCATTTAGGGATGTGTTATCATTGAGTGTAAAATTCTAGGTTCAGCCATTTATCTTCCTCAGCACTTTAAAAATATCACACCATCTTCTAGTTTGCATAGATGAGAACTCTGTTGTTATTCTTAACTGTTTTCCTGTAGGATATAAGGTTTCTCTCTCCTCTGCCTGCCTTTAAAATTTTGCTTTGTTTTTCAGCAGTTTGACTATTAATATATATTTTTTATATTTTCTACTTCAGTCAATGAAGTCACTCAGTCGTATCAAACTTTTTGCAGCCCCATGGACTGTAGCCCACCAGGCTCTTCCATCCATGGGATTTTTCCAGGCAAGAGTACTGGAGTAGGTTGCCATTTCCTTCTCCAGGGGATCTTCCTGACCCAGGGATCGAACCCAGGTTTCCCACGTTGCAGGCAGACGCTTTACCCTCTGAGCCACCAGGGAACTACTTGGAGTTCTCTAAATTAATTTTGGGAAGTTTGGGGCCATTATCTCTTCAAGTACTTCTACTCATTACTTCTTTTGGGATTCCAGTTGCATATGTGTTAGTCTGTATTATCCCATAGCTCTAAAAGGCACCATTCTGGTTTTTCACTCATTTTTTCTTTGTGTTTCAATTTAATCATTACTGTTGACTTTTCTTCCAGTTTACTTATTCTTTCCAGTTTATTTTTTCTTTCTTCTACTGTATCCAGTCTGCTGATTCACCCTTCAGAGGAATTCATCTTTCATCTCTGTGCTGAACATTTATTAAGTGTCAACCTTATTTTCTACTAGATCTTCTAATATATTAAAAGTTATTTCAGTGTCTCTATCTGACAAGTTCCAATATATGCATCATCTCTAAGTGTGTCTGTTGCTATTTTTCTCTCTTGACAGTGGTTTTTATCATTTTGAAAAATGTTTCTTGTAATTTTTTGATTGAGTGTTACACATTGATTATAGATGAAGAGTAGAACCTTAGATGTTTATATTCAGAACTCATATACCTTTTCTGGTAATTAGGATGAGTCAGTCTAGTTTGTTGAGCTAAGTTTGGGGTGGTGGTTACCGTTACCATAGGTGTACCACTGACTTCAGATTCCTCTCGTAGTAGGTTAGTACTACCGTGTTTTGATGTGAAGCCTTCAGTGTTGGAGGACTTTTTTAGTTGCTCCTGTACCACTCTTTGGAGAAGGCAATAGCACCCCACTCCAGTACTCCTGCCTGGAAAATCCCATGGATGGAGGAGTCTGGTAGGCTGCAGTCCATGGGGTCACTAAGAGTCGGACACGACTGAGCGACTTCGCTTTGACTTTTCACTTTCATGCATTGGAGAAGGAAATAGCAACCCACTCCAGTATTCTTGCCTAGAGAATCCCAGGGACGGGGGAGCCTGGTGGACTGCCGTCTAAGGGGTCGCACAGAGTCGGGCAAGACTGAAGCGACTTAGCAGCAGTAGCAGCAGCAGTACCACTCTTAGCTGACAGCTTGGCCTATATACTTATGAAGTGTCTCTCATCACATTCTTGCCCCCTCCCAGGGGCAGACCGCTTTTACTTGTTTGATGTAAGATTTAGGTGCTGGAAGGAGTTTTGCAGTTTTCCTGTTAGAACCTCAATCTTAGGCCAGTTCTGTTACCTGAGCCCCAAGGGCAGAGCTTTCTCAGTGATTCTGTCACTTCCCCACTGTCTCTGACTCAGTGCAGGGTTTAAGAATGCAGGGAGATTCTTGTCTGTGGAGCTGAGCTTTGCTCTGTATCAGAAGGGGAGGAGGAGGAGAGCAGGGCAGAGGGTGTGGGGCTGAGCAGTTTCCCCACCTGTCTTCCAGTGCTAGAAGACATCTGGTTCATATCTGCATAGAATCTGGCCTGAGTGGGCTTTCTGTCCCTCCTCCAGTGTTTGGCTTGCATTTGCCTCACATCAGTGCAGAGTAAAGGAGGATGTGTGTATCCTGCTCTTTCCAACAGCAGCTAACCTTTGCCTGCTGTCAGTGCAGGGACTCGCATATGCGAGGCTTTATTATCCCTACCCAGCAGCAGACTGCTTTTGCTACCTGTTAGGGTTGATCTGTGACATCGGTGAATTTCTTGCTCCTTCCCCAGTAGACGATCATCACCTTGTGCTCCAGCAGGCCTAAAATGTAAATGAACTTGTCTTGGTTCTCCTGCTCTAGCCGCAAGTCTTAGAGCAGGTACTATGCACCTGGACCACCTATGGGCCTTTCTCAAATCCTCCCTGTTCACACTTTTTCATGATCATCTCATGAGGTACAGGATCATGAAAAAAGAATTGAGTGGGTGCAGAGTCCCCTTGTGTCTGGGCCTCTTGGAGTTTTAAATTGGCATACTTGGCCCTAAAAGAGTTGGTTAAAATTCAGTTTTTATAGCAACATTTCTTTTCTTTCTTTTTTTTTTTTCTATTTTGGTCATGCTGCACAACACGTGGGACCTTAGTTCCCCAACCAGAAATCGAACCCACACCCTCTGCCGTGGAAGTGCAGTGTCTTAACCACTGGACCACCAGGGAAGTCCTGGCATCATCTCTCTTTGCTGTGGTCTGTCAAAGGTGATGAGAAGTGGTTCGTGTGTCCCATTTCCTCAAAGGGCCTTGTCATCCTGTGGAATTTAGAGTCCTAACCACTGCACCACCAGGGAAGCCCACAGCATTACATCTTAATTAATCTTTGCAGCTTGCTTGTTTTGGAAAATAGGAAATAACTCAAAGCATAAGAACATAGTTGGCCTTTTTTTTAGTAGCAGGGCAGTTCAGAGCTGGGGTAACTCTCATTGGTAGCCCTAAGGCACAGACAGGGAAATTATCACATGAAATAGGAAAGAGGGGGTTGGAAAACTGATCCTTTAGAGATAGGATGCCTTGCTTAATGCTGTTGTGTGTTGTAAATCAGTTTAAGAATAGTAAAGGTAACTGTTGTTAATAATGTTTGGTCATTATTCTTTCTAGGAAAAGTTTGTGGATTTTTTCCCCCAAATACTCGAGTGTAACTGACTCCTCAGACTGCTGGTTAATTTTTAATGCTTTTACACATCAATTTCCTTTTAGTTAAATGTCAGGACTATTTTTCCTAGTACTAATAATGTCACATAATAATGTCACATTAGATGACCTTTGATAACTTTGCAGTTGACCTTCTGAAGTGCTGGAGACCTTTATTATGCTCCATTTCAGTTTTCCTGGGCAAACTAAGGCATCCAGACCAGATTATTTTAGCCCTTTTCCTAACTGGGCTGGCCATCATTGAAGTTGTTTGGTGCAGTTTGAATTTCTAAGTTATATTCAGGACAGTTGCTACCTGATTCTCATGTCTCTGAGGTAGTGCTGGTCTCATTTCTAGTCTCCTCGCCCCCCTCCTTAAAAATTGTGCAGCAGAACTTGACAGTAAGTACTTAAGATACTATTTTTTTTTTTTTTACAAAATGTGTGTTCATTTATGTATTTTGGCTATGCTGGGTTTTCGTCATGGCACGTAGGCTTCTCTAGTTGAAGTGCACAGGCTTAATTGCCCTGCGGCACATGGGATCTTAGTTCCCCAACCAGGGATTGAACCCCAAATCTCCTGCATTGGAAGGTGGATTCTTAACCACTGGACCATCAGGGAAGTCCCAATATAATAATTTTAATTGTAGAGGCTTTGGTCAAATGTTCTGCCCCTTCATGGTGACAGTAATGGCCCAGAAAGCTGAATGGAAGTTCCATGTGTTCAGACAGAACATTTTTTTATGAATTGACTCAGGGCAGTAGCAGGAAGGGCTTCCCTGGTGGCTTAGACGGTAAAGAATCCACCTGCAATGTGGGAGACCTGGGTTCCATCTCTGGGTTGGGAGGATCCCCTGGAGGAGGGCTTGGCAACCCACTCGGGTATTCTTGCCTGGAGAATCCCCTTGGACAGAGAAGCCTGGCAGGCTACAGTCCATGGGGTTCGCAAAGAGTCGGACACGACCGAGCAACTAAGCACAGTGGCAGGGATCCCCAGCCTCCTTTGTCTAAATCTTTTTCTTTTAGGCTACAATTTTCCAATCATCTGCAAATGTTCTGCTGTGATGGGTGGTAGGAGGTGGATCCTGTTAATATTTTGACACATGATCTTTTACTTCTTGTTTTCAGTTCAGGCCTCTCCTCCACTAACTGTGCTGTTTCCCTGAGGGTGCTGTATCTCATTGCCCTAGGGAGTAAGCCTACACTTCTTGTGGATTTAGGTAGGGTGGGGCTTATTACTTGGTTGTATGGGATGCAGGAGAGGATTTAAGCATCATATTGCTTTTTATATTGAATTGTAGACCATCCTACATGCTCACTTTCAGAACTACCTGGGGTTTCTGATTACTTCACCTTTTGAGGGTTCTGTTGCACATACTGGCTCCCCTCCAGTTTACACATAGGCTTTATTTCACCTTTCTTCACTCTGTTAATTATATTATTGCTTATCATTTGCTTGTCAGTCTTCCAAAATTTTATTGTTGTCTTCTCCTCTTCAAATTTCTGTGCCTCTGTGGTTTTATGTCTTATTTATTCTTTGTAGTCATTAGAAAGATTTGAGGAGTGTGAGAGGCAAATGAGTGCTTTTAATCCGGAAGTCCTAAAATACTCTATTATCCAAAACCTTGCAAGCCAACATTCTATTTATTGTTCTTAAATACCAAGGCCTCCAAATGATTTACTTTTAATCATTATAAAATCCATTTGTCTTTCATTACTTTCTTTTCCATTTGTCTCGATTGAAAGTAGCAAGTTAATTGCCTAGTTTTCTAAAATAATGTGCAGAGTTCTGCTCTTGTTACAGCTGATTAACTCCTTTTGGGCTAACAGTCCTGCAGATACCAACGATAAACTCAGGACAACATATTAAAAAAAAAAAAGCTATCAAAAAAACACTGGTGAGCAACCAAAAGCAGACAGAAACTAGAGGGTAAGGTTCATCTGTACTTGTAAGAAGGAATTATCACTGGGTGAATTGCCATTTCTTATGGCATTTAACTTGAGGTCATGCCCAGTTTGGTACTGTGAAGGGTGACTAAAATTTAGATGTAGACCCCCAGTCTTGGCTTGAAGAGTTTGGAGTTTGACTCCAGTCAAGTTAAATGCCTGCTGAAATAGTCAATAACCTTTGGAGAAATGTGACAGAATCCAGAATTTGGCTGGCTTAAAGAACTAGATGACACAATTTGTAGCATTTGCACTAACTGAAAAATGAGGAATACAGAAAAAATGATCCAGAGAGGAGTATAAGCTGTCTAAATCTTGCATATGGACAAACTCTGGGCAGCCTAACTAAGGCTAAAAGGATTGAACAGAGGTTTTAGTTTTCATTCCCCCACAGGGGAAACAAGAGTTTGGAGTTTGACTCCAGTCAAGTTAAATGCCTATTAAAATAGGCAATAATCTTTGGAGGAATGTGACAGAATCCAGATTTTCTACAACATATTATTTACAATGACCAGAATATAATCCAGAGTTTCTAGACATGCTCAAGGAAAAGGACAACTCTTTGAGATTGACCCTGAGGTGACCCATATGTTGAATTTAGTTCACAAGGATTTTAAAGTACCTATTATGACAATACTCAAGGAAGTAGAGCAACATAGATTATATAATAAATGAACAAATATGAAATCTCAGAAAGTCTCATCATTTTTCATAATGAACAAATAGACTATAAAAAATGGGAATGTAGACCTGAGAAGTGCTTTATATGAAGCAAAACATTTTATCAAATAGGCTTAATAGCAGAGTGGAACTAACAAAAGGAAGCTTAGTGAACTTGCAGATAGATTAATAGGAATTATCCAGTCTGTAGAACAGAAAGGAAAATGACCCAAAGTAAAATGAATGGAGGCTCAGGGACCTCTGAGATAAAATAAAAATGTCTAATATATGTTTATTGGCAATTCCAGAAGGAAGGGAATGGGAGAATGGTACAGAAAAGTATTTAAAGAAATATTGGCCAAAATTGGTGAAAGGCCTAAAATTATCAATTCAAAATGAAAGAAAGTGAAAATTGCTCAGTCCTGTCCAATGCATTTCGACTCCATAGACTGTACAGCCCACGGAATTCTCCAGGCCAGAATACTGGAGTGGGTAGCCTTTCCCTTCTCCAGGGGTATCTTCCCAACCCAGGAGTTGAACCCAGATCTCCCACATTGCATGCGGATTCTTGACCAGCTGAGCCACCAGAGAAGCGAAGCATGACAAATCCATTCATGATCAATACAAAGAAAATCACATAGGGGCATGTTATATTCAGACTGCTGAAAGCCAAAGATAAAGAGAAAATCTTGAAAATAACCAGAAGTAAAACAGCTGGACCCTATAAAAAAAGATTGCTGAAGATTTAAAAAAAAAAAAAAAAAAACCATCAACTCTAAATTCTGTATCATTAAAGCTACTTTAAAGATACAAATGAAATAAAGATGAACTTTTTTGGATAAACAAAAACTAAGAATTTAGTATCAGCAGACCTATACTACAAGGAGCTCTAAAGGAAATCCATCAGGTTAAAGGCTAATGATACCAGATGGAAACTCAGATCTTTAGGAGATAGTAACTATGTGAGGAAACAAGGATTAGTCTTTTGTCCCCTTATCTTTTAAAATATACATGACTTTTTCAAGCAAAAACTATAACATTGTGTTGTAGAGCTCCTTAAAGTGGCAGGAATGGAGTGTGGTAAATGGTTCTTATATTACATGTGAAGGGGTTACAACATTAACTGAAGTAAACTAGTTAAGCTTAAGGATATATATTGTAAGTAAATCAGAAAGTGAAGAGGAACTAAAAAGCCTCTTGATGAGAGTGAAAGAGGAGAGTGAAAAAGTTGGCTTAAAGCTCAACATTCAGAAAACAAAGATCATGGCATCTGGTCCCATCGCTTCATGGGAAATAAGATGGGGAAACAGTGGAAACAGTGTCAGACTTTATTTTTGGGGGCTCCAAAATCACTGCAGATGGTGACTGCAGCCATGAAAGTAAAAGACACTTACTCCTTGGAAGAAAAGTTATGACCAACCTAGATAGCATATTGAAAATCAGAGACATTACTTTGCCAACAAAGGTCCTTCTAGTCAAGGCTATGGTTTTTCCAGTGGTCATGTATGGATGTGAGAGTTGGACTGTGAAGAAGGCTGAGCACCGAAGAATTGATGCTTTTGAACTGTGGTGTTGGAGAAGACTCTTGAGAGTCCATTGGACTGCAAGGAGATCCAACCAGTCCATTCTAAAGGAGATCAGCCCTGGGTGTTCTTTGGAAGGAATGATGCTAAAGCTGAAACTCCAGTCCTTTGGCCACCTCATGCGAAGAGTTGACTCATTGGAAAAGACTCTGATGGTGGGAGGGATTGGGGGCAGGAGGAGAAGGTGACGACAGAGGATGAGATGGCTGGATGGCATCACCGACTCGATAGACATGGGTTTGAGTGAACTCCGGGAGTTGGTGATGGACAGGGAGGCCTGGCGTGCTGTGATTCATGGGGTCGCAAAGAGTCGGACACGACTGAGCGACTGAACTGAACTGAATGCCTACAACAGTCTCTTAAAATATAGTGCTAAGAGGTATATTAAAAACCCATAGATGAAATAAAATGAAATTCTAAAAAAATATTTGGTTAGCCCAAAAGAAGTCTCTGAAAGAGGAATAGAGACACAAACAGAAAACTTGGAGGGAAAAAAAAAAAAAAGAAAACTTGGGTCTGGGGAGAGAGGCTAATAAGATGGTAGCTCTAAATTCAGTCACATCAGTAATTAAGTGTAAATGTAAATTTTTAATGAAAGAGATTTTCTGTGTGTATATGTGTATCAAGACCCAACTACATGATGCGAGATATGCTTTGAATATAAAAGACAAGAGTTGAAAGTAAATGTGTAGGAAAAACTATACTATGTGAAAAGTAAATATGTGGAATTCCATGAAGGTCCAATGGTTAGGACTTGGTGCTTTCATTCCCTGGGCCCAGGTTTGACCCCCTAGTCAAACCTGGGCCCAGGGGTTCAGGATGGGGAACACATGTACGCCTGTGGCGGATTCATGTTGATGTATGGCAGAACCAATACAATATTGTAAAGTAATTAGCCTCCAATTAAAATAAATAAATTGAAATTTAAAAAAATAGTTTCATTATTTTATCTCTAAAATAAAATAATGAAAATAATGTGCAGTTTCTTTACTGAACACAAGATGGCAGAGTAGTCACAATACTTGCAAAAATGGAGCTGTGCATTGAATACAATGAAATATGCCATATTTTACTATGTGAACACACCTTTTTTCCTTCATTTATTTTAGAGCCAAAAAAATGAACGGTGGTGATTAGTGTAATACATAGGCATATCACAGTATAGTGTCATAATAGTTTGTACATGTGTGATAAACATTAAATAAATTTTTGTTGGATGGATGTAATGTGGGGCTTTGGAGTTACATTTGTTTTTGAATTTTAAAACAAAAATTATTTTAAAATCTAATTATAAAAATACCACTTTTCCTTAGTAGCAGTTCTCAGACTTTTTGGTTTTAAGATCCCTTTACTCCTTTAAAAATTATTGAGGACCCCAAAGAACTTTTGTTTATGATGGTCATATCTATTGATATTTAGAAATTGAAAGAATTTCTTAATTTAATAAAAAAATAAATTTACTGTATATTATCATAAATAATAATATTTTCATGAAAAATAACTATGTTTTCCAAAACAAAACATAGTGAATAAGTGGCATTGTTTCACATGTTGGCAGATATCTTTAATGTATGGCTTTGTAGGTGACAACTATATTCTGACATCCCCTTCTGTTTTTAATCTTATGCGCTTGTGAAAGAATGAGATTTTTAGAAAGGCAGGCAGCATCTTAGTTTCACTTTGAAAAAGTTTTGATCTTGGACCACTGAAAGAGTCTTGAGCTGTGGGGGAGCCCCTCAACTGTACTTTGAAACTCCCTGACTTATAGAACAAAGACAAAATGAAACATTATCAGTTACAGTGTGCGGCCTGAGCCATGGGGATACAGTTCCCTCCTCATTGGTGGGCTGTAAAGGGTTCACATATATTGTTACCCAACCTGAAAAATTGTGAGAGCCTCCTCTGGGAGATAGATTAACAGATATAATACATCACTTGAGTCTTACGTTGTTCTCTGTCGTCTAGAACTAGGAGTTAAGAATAGTTTGAAGCATGCTGAATTCCAGTTCTGAGTTCAGTTATTTGAGATATGAGGTGTGATTCAGGTTCTCTAGGTGGCAAAACACTTTTCCTCTCTAACCAGAGTTGGAGAAGTGACTAAAAAAAGAGCTCTCTGGAACTAGAAACTTCACCCATTGCTGCAGAGAACAGAAGATGATCTGGCAGTTGAACACAGATTGCCATATGACCCAAGAAATTCAATCCAATGTATGTACTCAAGAGAAATACAAATATATGTCCACATAAAGACATGTACACAAATGTTCATAGCAGCATTATTCATTATTCATCATAGCTAAGTGGAAACAACTTAAGTGTTCCTGAGCTGATGGGTGGATAAATAAAATGTGATCCATCCATACATGGACTATGATTCAGCCATAAAAAGGAATGAAGTACTGATACGTGCAGCAGCATGGATGAATGTTGAAAATAGTATACTAAATGACAGAAGGTAAACACAAAAGATGACATATTGTGTGATTCCACTTATGTAAAATGCCCAAAGTATGTAAGTCTAAAGAGACAGAAAGTACCTTTGTGATTACCCAGGGCCGGGGAGGATGGGAGAATTGCTCCCTGAAGAATGTTTCTGCATTTTGTTAAATTGTGGTATGTATTATATGGTCCATGACCCCTATATAGGGACTCATAATTTTTCACAGTATCAGTATCAAAAACTTGAAGGGAGTCTCCCCTTTAAAGAACTGATGAGTCTCTGTTTGTTTGTTTCCATTTTAAAACTTTTTAAGATCAAATCATGAGACTTCTATAACTAGTATCTCTTTTATCCTTAGCTCCTAGGAACTTCAGGATCACTTTTAATTGCTTAGTCATAGTAATATTGTTAGGTTTGGCAACTGGTATGTTTTCTGTTACACTTTTTAAAATTTGTACACACAAACTTACACAAGCTTGAGATTAATGTATTATGATAAGACGCCCATAGTAGCAGTTGGGGTTTAAATTACCACAAATTTAAATGTACATGAGAAACCAGAGGCAGTGTTTGCTAAGATGGAAGAGCTCTTTGCATGTAAAATGGCAACATTAGTATTCAGGTTATACCTAAAATGATATTGAAATGTCTCCCATCAATAACGTTCAGGTAACAAAAGACATATTAATACATCTCTGGTCTATAAGTTGTAAAGACTGTCATTCTGTGATTTATTTGATAATTTTGAAGTGGCTAGTTTTTATTCTAGGAACTTATGTGAGAGCTCAGAGTTCCAGATATATAACATAAACAAGATAATTTAGTTGAAAATGTTAGAACAGATACCGCCAGTGCATTGCCTAAAGAGGTCAGTGTAGCTGTTTTTCTGAGTGTGCTTCCAATTGCACTGCAGCTCTGCTAGGCTAAATGAGCTATAAAATGTACCCCCTGAATGTTGCTATGGCATTTTTATTGGTATATTTAAACGTTAAAGTATATGTTCCCAATGGAACTGATTTAGTTTTAGTAAGTGACTCCTCCTCCTCTTTTTTATCCCCCAGCTTCATTGAGATACATTTGACCTATAACACTGTGTTAGTTTAGGGTGTACAACATTATGCTTTGGTATGTGTATATGTTGTGCAATTAAGTTGCTGTTCTTCACAGTAGTCAGCCAGTCCATTTCTTCTATCTACTCCTGGTTGGGGTTTAAAAAACAAAATACAAAAAATAAAATATCAGCACAAAGGAGGGGATAGACAGGTAGGTAAGTCAGTAAGTAGCCTCCTTAAATCTCCCTCTACCACTGAAAGTCATCCGTGTAAATAATCTAAAAGCAACCGTTGGGCTATGACTAGAGGATCTTGGTCTCAGCTGAGTTTCGCACCATTTGGGATTGATGTTTCATGAATCCCTTCCTACCCATCCTTGTTCTTAATGTTATTATTAGGATTTAGGTTTTGAAAATTTATTAGTAGCCTAGCATTAATGAGATTGTATCTTGGGGTCCATAAATACTATTCATTTATAGTTAGAGGGCAGTCAGCTGTGTAAATCTGCCACACCTGAACAAAAAAATAGAGCTTTAGAAAGACATTATGTCATTTTAAAATTTAGAAAGTTGCAAAATTCTAAAAGTCAAGTGGTAAGAACTCATGGGAGACAAATCTTGCGCTTTAGAAAGTGCTATTTAAAAGTCATGCAGGGTGCAGATTTGTTATTGTTTAGTTGCTAAGTCGTGTCTGACTCTTGGCAACCCTATGGACTATAGCCTGCTTGGCTCTTCTGTCCATGGGATTTTTCAGACAAGAATACTGGAGTGGGTTGCCATTTACTCCTCCAGGGGCTCTTCCTGACCCAGGGATTGAATCCAAGTCTTTTGCACTGCCTGCAGTGGCAGGCAGATTCTTTATCGCTGAGCCATCTGGGAAGCCCATGGTGTAAATAGAATACAGTAAAGCATGAAGGAAAAGCATAAAGCTAGGTTCTTTGTGACTGTTTTCTTCTGCCACAGTCAGGGGTCCAAGTTTTAGTTGGTAGGAAATGCTTTTGAAAAAAAAAAATGGAAAGAGATAAGAGGGAAGAAGAAAAAGAGGGAAGAGAGTCTCTGAACCAGGGGAGATGCATTTTAGGACAGGTTTGAAAGTCTCATAATTAGCAAATTACTAATACTGCCAAATGTGGTTGGATCTAACATTTCTTGGGCTTTAATTCCACACAGTGAGGGATTTTATAAGCATTCCTAGTTTTGTCCATTTGAAGGGGGTGAGAAGTTCTTCAGGTCTGGAGTCCATCAAAAAGGAGGGTAGATTATGAGAGGATGAGGGTTGATCTAAAGAACTGGGAGGCAGTCAAGAACACATGTGGGAGATATAAGGCTCTCTGTGCTGATCAGGGACAGCTGTTAAACTGCCTGGTCATCTCTCTGCTGTTGCTGAAACACATGGATTTCCATCAGAAGATTAGATGATCGTGTGTTATAGATTTCATGTTCCTGAGAAACACTAGAACTCTGAATGTTTGGAATGCATTCTCTGTCTTTAAAAACCTATTGGGAATAACTCTGATTCTAATCATTACTTCCTTGGACTGCAAGGAGATCCAACCAGTCCATTCTGAAAGAGGTCAGCCCTGGGATTTCTTTGGAAGGAATGATGCTGAAGCTGAAACTCCAGTACTTTGGCCACCTCATGAGAAGAGTTGACTCATTGGAAAAGACTCTGATGCTGGGAGGGATTGGGGGCAGGAGGAGAAGGGGATGACAGAGGATGAGATGGCTGGATGGCATCACTGACTTGATGGATGTGAGTCTGAGTGAACTCCGGGAGTTGGTGATGGACAGGGAGGCCTGGTGTGCTGCAATTCATGGGGTTGCAAAGAGTCAGACATGACTGAGCGACTGAACTGAACTGAACTGAATCATTACTTCAGACATCTGTGGTCTGTGGGACTTCGGAGCATTAAACAATAGCAAAAATTCCTTCTAAATTGGCTGGGAAAGGTTTATGGGGAAGGAGAGAGGAGGGTGCTCTACCAGTTTTCCCCCACCCCCATTTTCCTGACTTATTTGGAGGACTGCTGAAAGGGAGATTTTGTGAATTTACCTCTTTTTGTTGCCTAAATTTCCTTTAAGTAATTTTATAAAGCAATTCAGACTGGCTGATTATTTTCCAAAATTAAATTGGTGGGGAAACTGCAGTACCCTTCTTGGGTTTGAAATTTAACTACTTCCCTTCAAAGGTGATTATATAGGATGAACATCTTAAATTATCTGAGTTTATTTAAATTCATGGAAGTCATTACATAAAGAAGGATTAGTCCTGGAAATAAGAAAACCAGTTGTTCTCCTTGCACTCTTGAGGTGTCTTGAAAGGCTAGGTTTGTCTACTATCTAGTTTTCAAATAAAGGATTAAAAGAAGTTCACTTCCTTGGGAAGGCTATTCAGTGAGCTCTTCTCCTCTATTTGTTACTTCTATTCTTCCTTCTTAAAAGATAAAAATGTACCAGAAGGTGGACTCCTTCCAGGGTCCAGGAGTGGACTCTTGTCTAACACTGGGAATGAATCGTCCAAGGAGACACATGCACTGACAGAGCAAAAGACGTCATTGGAAAGGGGAACCTGGGCGGGAGAGAGCAGGGTGAGAGAACCCAGGAGGACTGCTCTGCCATGTGGCTCACAGTCTCAGGTTTTATAATAATAAGGTTAGTTTTCCAGCTTGTCTCTGGCCAATCATCTTACTTGTGCCTGTGATTGCATCTCTCAGTCAAGATGGTTTCCATTGCAAGGGTTTCTGGAAGGTTGGCAGGCGGGTGTCTCCTTACCCCTTATGCTCTCTCCTGAATTCTTCCAGCTGGCAGCAGTTTTGTCAGTTCTGGGTTCCATGTTGTGAGATAACATTCAAGCGGTTATTATCCTGCCTGGCCATGGCAGGAATGTTTCTGTCAATGGTTTCCTAACAAAAATATAGTTAAATATATGAACAGATGAAATAAGTATTTGGGGAAGATGAAATAATTCCTAAGATTTAAACAGTAATCTTGATTCCTTGAACAAGTGCAGAAAAGAACTGCTTGCTTTCACAGAGTGTGCCTCAGTGACCCAGTCCCCATCTTTCATCCTTTTCTGAGATGATCGATTTATGGATGACAGTTCCATTCTTTTTCATCAGATTCTCCTGCCAGGGCAATAGAGGATGATGTGATAATATGAGAGAGAGAGGTTGGGGGAGAGGGATGGGAAGAGAGAGAACTTTTAAAATATTAAATTCAGTGTTGCATGATTTTTTGTGTGTGTTGGGAGGCAGTTCTCTTATAGGTCTTTTGCACATCTTGCAAGCCGAGGCACTGACTCTGTCTTGTTCTAGCCCCCTTTTCAGAAATTTTTGCATGGTGATCATCCTTCAGTGGTACAGGTAATGTTTCCTTCTAGAGCAAAGAAAGGAGAGATTTGTTTACTGTTCAGTATAAACAGAGATCATGTCTGCCTCCAGAACAAAGGGCAGGTGTATTTACTGCCCCTTATAAAAGGTTCGGGGCTTCCTATGCTCAAGGTTCCTTTTCCATCATGCAGCACATTGAGTGTACAGCTGCTTATCCGGCCCTCTTCACAAAGCTCTGTGGGAACTGGGGCTTGGGAAACTTACATAGGTGCCGAATTTTCTAGTTACTGCTGCTGATGTAAGTACTCAGCTATCCTTTGTCTCTAACCTAGGAGTCTCGTGTTTTCTGTCAGGACCCATGAAACCAGTAGCCTAACTTGTTAGCCTGCAAGTATGGTGAAACCTCAGACCCTTTATATCCTTAATACTTCTGAGTAACGGTTTGTTAAGTGGGAGGTATTTGGAAAAATTTATTAAAACATCTACTTTGTACATCTACTTTGTACAGTTTTTAAGAAGTTCATTTAGGGTATTATTTCTCCTTATTTGATGTAGGCTTTGTTTATAATGTCAGCCCATATATGGAGTATCATCCTGGCGGAGAAGATGAACTTATGAGAGCAGCAGGATCAGATGGCACTGACCTTTTTGATCAGGTAAGGTGTTGAAAGTGATCATTCTATCCTAGTTGGGACCACACTCTTAGGTTCAGTAGTGTGGCAGTGATAGAAAGAAAATAGTGGCATAAATTTCAGATGTGTTGGCTTGAATTTTGAAGTGTGGGAAGATGCTCATAAATAGCAACTGCTCATTTAATTTGCCTATGAATTAGGAATAGAAATTTGCCTTCATCTGACAAATGCTTTATTTTGTATTTTAGTGATGATTAATAACCATGTTGTAGTACTGGACTTTACCAGTTGAGATACCTGAACCAGTTGAGTTATTTTTAGAGTTGTCTTCTGAACAAATGAAATTTAATTTCTGTTCCTTTTATGTTCTCATCCATTTGGAGATTTATTTTTTTACCAGGCTACCAGAAATACAATTTGTTTTGTATTTTAATGTACTTACACGCACCTGCTTAAATAGCCAAATATCATTTGCTATTAATGTTTTTACTGGCTTGGAAAAAAGTCATTTTTGCTTATCAGTGATACTAGGATTCTCCTTGGGAGGCTCTTATTGCTAATTTAAGGTAAATTCCCATTGTAATTTGGTTGGTATTGGTTATCTGCTAGCAATGCAAGTGAAATAGAAAACTGTTTGGGAACATTTGCCAGGAAAATTTATCTACCAGATTTTCATCTCTCCTGTGCGTCAACTGGAAAAAACAAACAAAACAGTGTGAGAATTGTGATTAAGTTTTATTGGTGGCAAAATGAGAGCTGTAGTCTGGGAGACAGCATTTCAGAGAGCTCTGAGAAACTGCTCCAGTGGGGTTGCGGGAGAGGTCATATGTTTTTAGTGAAGTGGGGTACACGTAGTCAAGCTCATATTTCGTCAGAGGCTTGCTGTTAGTCACAAAGAGCAGATGTCACTCTTAGTGATTTTAATGCTTCCTAAGTGTGAGAAGATGTAAGAATTTAGGCTCATAAAATCTTCTCTTGAAAACGTCTAACTCTGTGAAGGCCCTTTTTGCCAGTTTTTACCGGAACACAGAGTGTCTCATTCTTGATCTGTGCCCTGAATTCCTTTCAGGGTATGTTGAAGGTCAGTGGCTGCAGTGGCTGGTGACTTCATCTTTGTAGAGGCAGATGGCAAGAGACAGTTTTTAGTTGGCTCCTGTAACCTCTTGATGGCTGAATGTACTCTGCCATAGATGAATTTCCAGTAACATCTAGTCCTGTTTATATTTCTTAGTGTCATGTGATTGTAAGGACCTTATTTAAGCTTGTTGGGGGGAAATCATAAGAACTACTATATTGTTAAGTTCTTTAGCAAGTTCTACAATCCTTTTGTTGACAAAAAAAAAAAAAAAAAAAATGCACTCGGGGCATTATTGAGAACTATAGTCCAGAAGCAGCCTGTCAGATAGCTTTGAGAAGGTGTTCCCAAAGAGATAAGGGAGAAACCAGGATTTATAGGAATTTTTGCTGGGGAAAAAAACATCAATTGAATATCAAAAGATTATTACTAATCACAAGAAGAAAACCTCTCAAGTTAATGATTTTAGTGTTTTTCTATGTATAGGAAGATCAATTACTCCTTTGATGTCACCTTAACTCTCTAGAGCCAGTATCCTCTTTTTCTCCGTCCTGAATTCTCCTTGGTGGGTGGTGATGGTTTAGTCACTAAGTCATGTCCAACTCTCTTGCTGCTCCTATGGACTGTAGCCCACTGGGCTCCTCTGTCCATGGCATTCCCCAGGCAGAGCTGGACTGGGCTGCCATCTCCTTCTCCAGGGGATCTTCCAACCCAGGTCTCCTGTACTTCACATGGATTCTTTACCAACTGAGCCACCAGAGAAGCCTGAATTCTCCTTAGGGCACGATAGCAGGCAGCTGTTGTGGTTGATCGCTTTATGGCTACAAGATCCTTGTTTATTAAAATGGCAGGCTGCATTCTTTGTCCACACTAGTTACCAGATTGCTGCATTCCCCTTATTTATGACTTTTCCTCTCAGAAGGAAACTTTATATTTTAGAAATGATAGTGAAACTTCTTGTATCTTTAATATTTAGTATTTGAGTTGTACAAAGAATGTTAAGTAATCTCTTTACTGTCAGACTTCTGTCTAGTTTTTTTTCTCATTCCTGATGACTTGTTTAGTATCTCCAGTTGTTGGATGGACAGTGTGATAACCTGTTGATACTTGAGCTTAGCGCACCCTCAGATAACATCAACTCATATTCTTCTTCCCTTTTTCCCTCCTCTGTTTCCTGTTTCTGGAAATGAGAACTTGAAACCACTTGAGTAGTCTTTGCCCTCTCTCGTTGTGTTACCAAATCGGTCACCTGGACTTGTGCCCGAGTGTTAGCCTAGGCCGAGACCCCTTGTCTCAACCAGGGAGGTTCTTTTTTTGCTCAGATTCATACAACCAATGACAAAACCAGTGTTGAGACTGCAACAGCACAAGCTTTATTCAGTGATCAAAGGATGGAGAAGCAAGAACTAGTTCGCGGATCAATTTCTTGACCCTGCTCAGGCTGAGACACCATATATATAGAAGGTTGAGGTAAAATGGAGGGAATTTGATAAAGAGTGGGAGGAATATTAATGACTTTTCTGAGACAGGGGTGTGGTTTGGATCCAGAATGAGGCAACACTCCTTTTCACTTGTTTTTTTGGGTTCTTCTGGTTGATGTCATGGCAATTGTCAGCTGTTGTGGCACTGGGGGATGTGTCCCTTAGCATGCTAATGTATTACAGTGAATGTATAAAGAGGGCTCAGTCCACTGGAGGTCAGCAGGTCTTTTGCCATTTGGGCCTCATTGGTTCTAACTGATTCTTTAGAAAGTTCTTTAGGAGCAGCTTCGTCCTTTTCTAATTGGGCCAGAAACTCAGATAAGGGTAGTTAGTTTCCACATGAGGGATAGGCAGGGTTATGATTCTGGGGCAACATTCTTGGTAACAAAGGTGTCCCAGTATCCAATTTCTGGTAAAATTCTGTGATTCTGTCTTTAAATATTGCACCTTTTCTCTTTCCCCACTGCCTCTAGTCAGGTCATCACCACCCTCTCTCACCCGAGTATTTTAATACTGCCCTGATACCTTTACCTTCAGCACCATTTAGATAACATGACAACTAAAGTAGTATTCTCAGAGACAGTTGTCTTAGAACCTTGCTCTGCAGCTCTCGGAGGCTCACCATTGGCAGTTGTTGACTGAAAAATAGTCACAACCTGAAAAGTGAGAGTTCTTAGGACTTCATTCCTGGAGGCAGCATCTCAAGTAGCTCCAAGGAGGCAGGGAAGGAGTCAGATTTTATAGAAGTGTGCAGCAAAGGGGGCAGATAGTCTGAACATGAAAGATTATTGTTAATTAAGGAAAGCCAGATATCTCAAACTAAGAAATTTAACACTCTTCTATACATGGGACAATGACAGACTTTATTTCCTTGGACTCCAAAATCACTGCAGATGGTGAATGCAGACACAAAATTAAAAGACACTTGTTCCATGGACAAGCTGTGACCAACCTAGACAGTGTATTAAAAAGCAGAGACATTACTTTGCTGACAAAGGTCCCTGTAATCATGTATGGATGTGACAGTTGAACTATAAAGAAGGCTGAACGCCAAAGAATTGATGCTTTTGAACTGTGGTATTGGAGAAGACTCTTGAGAGTCCCTTGGACGGCAAGGAGATCAAACCCATCAATCCTGAATATTCACTGGAAGGACTGATGCTGAGGATGAAGCTTCAGTACTTTGGCCACCTAATGCAAAGCACTGACTCATTGGAAAAGACTCTGATGCTGGGAAAGATTGAGGGCAGGAGGAGATGGGAATGACAGAGGATGAGATGATTGGATGGCATCACCGACTTGATGGACATGAGTTTGAGCAAGCTCCAGGAGATAGTGAAGAACAGGGAGTCCTGGCATGCTGCAGTCCATGGGGTCACAAAGAGCTGGACACAACTGAGCAACTTGGAAGATACTAGCTTCAGGGCTTACTGAAATAATTTCCTTCAGTGAAGTGTTTCTTAGCTATCTAGGGACAGCATCCTGCACCCATCTGTTTTTACATCCCCTATCCCTCATCTGTAGAGAGTGGCTGTAGCCCGATAGCAAGTATTCTCCTTTTTTAATTCGCTTTTAGAACTAACACCCAAAAAAGATGTCCTTTTCATTATGGGGGACTGGAATGCAAAAGTAGGAAGTCAAGAAACACCTGGAGTAACAGGCAAATTTGGCCTTGGACTATGAAATGAAGCAGGGCAAAGGCTAATAGAGTTTTGCCGAGAGAATGCACTGGTCATAGCAAACACCCTCTTCCAACAACACAAGAGAAGACTCTACACATGGACATCACCATATGGTCAACACCGAAATCAGATTGATTATATTCTTCGCAGCCAAAGATGGAGAAGCTCTATACAGTCAGCAAAAACAAGACTGGGAGCTGACTGTGGCTCAGATCATGAACTCCTTATTGCCAAATTCAGACTAAAATTGAAGAAAGTAGGGACAACCACTAGACCATTCAAGTAATGACCTAAATCAAATCCCTTATGATTATACAGTGGAAGTGAGAAATAGATTTAAGGGACTAGATCTGATAGAGTGCCTGAGATGGAGGTTCATGACATTGTACAGGAGACAAGGATCAAGACCATCCCCGTGGAAAAGAAATGCAAAAAACCAAAATGGCTCTCTGAGGAGGCCTTACAAATAGCTGTGAAAAGAAGAGAAGTGAAAAGCAAAGGAGAAAAGGAAACATAAAGCATCTGAATGCAGAGTTCCAAAGAATAGCAAGGAGAGATAAGAAAACCTTCCTCAGTGATCAATGCAAAGAAATAGAGGAAAACAACAGAATGGGAAAAACTAGAGATCTCTTCAAGAAAATTAGAGATACCAAGGGAACATTTCATGCAAAGATGGGCTCGATAAAGGACAGAAATGGTATGGACCTAACAGAAGAAGAAGATATTAAGAAAAGGTGGCAAGAATACGCAGAAGAACTGTACAAAAAGATTTTCACGACCAAGATAATCACGATGGTGTGATCACTCACCTAGAGCCAGACATCCTGGAATGTGGGCCTTAGAAATCATCACTATGAACAAAGCTAGTGGAGGTGATAGAATTGCAGTTGACCTATTTCAAATCCTGAAAGATGATGGTGTGAAATTGCTGCACTCAATACACCAGCAAATTTGGAAAACTCAACAGTGGCCACAGAACTTGAAAAGGTCAGTTTTCATTCCAATCCCAAAGAAAGGCAATGCCAAAGAATGCTCAAACTACCACACAATTGCACTCATCTCACACGCTGGGAAAGTAATGCTCAAAATTCTTCAAGCCAGGCTTTAGCAGTACGTGAACCATGAACTTCCAGATGTTCAAGCTGGTTTTAGAAAAGGCAGAGGAACCAGAGATCAAATTGCCAACATCTGCTGGATCATGGAAAAAGCAAAAGAGTTCCAGAAAAACATCTATTTCTGCTTTATTGACTATGTCAAAGCCTTTGACTGTGTGGATCACAAGAAACTGTGGAAAATTCTGAAAGAGATGGAAATACCAGACCACCTGACCTGCCTCTTGAGAAACCTGTATGCAGGTCAGGAAGCAACAGTTAGAACTGGACATGGAACACAGACTGGTTCCAAATAGGAAAAGGAGTACGTCAAGGCTGTATATTGTGACCCTGCTTATTTAACTTAATGTAAAGTACATCATCGGAGAAGGCAATGGCACCCCACTCCAGTACTCTTGCCTGGAAAATCCAATGGACAGAGGAGCCTGGGCTGCATTCTATGGGGTTGCTAGGAGTCGGACACGACTGAGCGATTTCACTTTCACTTTTCACTTTCCTACATTGGAGAAGGAAATGGCAACCCACTCCAGTGTTCTTGCCTGGAGAATCCCAGGGACGGCGGAGCCTGGTGGGCTGCCGTCTATGGGGTCACACAGAGTCAGACATGACTGAAGTGACTTAGCAGCAGCAGCAGCAGAGTACATCATGAGAAACGCTGGGCTGGAAGAAGCACAGGCTGGAATCAAGATTGCCGGGAGAAATATCAATAACCTCAGATATGCAGATGACACCACCTTGTGGCAGAAAGTGAAGAGGAACTAAAAAGCCTCTTGATGAAGGTGAAAGTGGAGAGTGAAAAAGTTGGCTTAAAGCTCAACCTTCAGAAAACGAAGATCATGGCATCTGGTCCCATCACTTCATGGGAAATAGATGGGAAACAGTGGAAACAGTGTCAGACTTTATTTTTCTGGGCTCCAAAATCACTGTAGATGGCGATTGCAGCCATGAAATTAAAAGGTGCTTACTCCTTGGAAGGAAAGTTATGACCAACCTAGATAGGATATTGAAAAGCAGAGACATTACTTTGCCAACAAATGTCCGTCTAGTCAAGGCTATGGTTTTTCCAGTGGTCATGTATGGATGTGAGAGTTGGACTGTGAAGAAAGCTGAGTGCTGAAGAATTGATGCTGTTGAACTGTGGTGTTGGAGAAGACTCTTGAGAGTCCCTTGGACTGCAAGGAGATCCAGTCAGTCCATTCTGAAGGAGATCAGCCCTGGGATTTCTTTGGAAGGAATGACGCTAAAGCTGAAACTCCAATACTTTGGCCACCTTACGCGAAGAGTTGACTCATTGAAAAAGACTCTGATGCTGAGAGGGATTGGGGACAAGAGGAGAAGGGGACGACAGTGGATGAGATGGCTGGATGGCATCACCAACTCGCTGGACGTGAGTTTGAGTGAACTCCGGGTTTGCTGCTGGACAGCGAGGCCTGGTGTGCTGCAGTTCATGTAGTCACAAAGGGTCAGACACGACTGAGGGACTGAACTGAACTGAACTGAACTGAACTAGGGCTCACTGGCTTACATGGGAGGGATGTAACGGCTGATGACTGTGACAGCCTTAAGTTCCTCAGCTAACAGCTGCTTCATTGCAGGCATTGTTCTCTCTTTTGGGGGCCCTCCAGGCTCAGAAATGCACATTTGAAGGCCTGAAGTCTCTGATGGCTGTTTCATCCTTGTTTATTAATGTGGCATGAGATATTCCATTTCACACAGTATAATACATTTAAGGTCATTAGTCTGGCTTTTGAGGGCCTAAAAGTAATGTATCAAGGTAAATATTCTCAACATGGACCTTGCTTTGAGCAAACTGAAGTGCTTTGAGCGAATCGCTAGCTTTGACAAATCCTGTACCTTTGCCTCTTTGAATATCTTTTTCCTTCATCTATCTGTTAAAATTCTACATAGCCCCAGAGATGGTACTTTACACATAACTGGATACTCTATAAATATTTGGTAAATAAAATTTAAATTTCTATTAGTGATTGCCCATTTATAATTACATATATATTTTTTACATATTTTCTATTTTAAAATATTTGGTAAATAAAATTTAAATTTCTATTAGTGATTGCCCATTTATAATTACATATATATTTTTTACATATTTTCTATTTTAGTGTAAATTTATATATTCAGGAAACGTACATAAAGATTCTGATGACGGTATTATTTGACCTGATTATTTTAATTATTATATAGCATTTATTGAATAATATATTATGATTTTCTGTTATGATCTTTTACAATTGGTCTTTTAGGTTGTTCCCAATATTTTGCTAATATAAATAGTGCTATGATGAGTGTCCTGGTGCCTGGATATTTCTGTATATGTAAATATTTTCCCAGGTAAATTCCGGAATTACTAAATAGAAGAGTTGCGTATTTTAAGATTTTTAGTGTATATTGAGAATATGTCCTCCAGAAAGATTGTTTAAATTTAATTCCCATTTTTAAGTCTGGCAACAAATACTGTTAGTTGTTTTCCTTGAGATGACAATTTCACTCTGTTCATTTTGAAGAAAATGTCTATTAGATACCCAAGTCCGAGTAACTAGTTTATAAGTCATGCATTTTCTTTTACGTATAAACATCCTTTCAAGAAAAAACAGTTTGATATGCAAATCAAACAATTGCCTAAATGTTTTTCCTCAGGGAAACCATCTTACTTAGCAGCATAAGTGTTTTTGAGAACTTCCCATTTGTCACACAGCGTATAAAAAAAGTCCTGAAACCAAGGGTTCAGGTTTAAGAATGTTTTTTTTTCCCTACCTCAGGAAGGATATTCTCAAATGAAACCAAGTCCCTCCACCCCCATGAGTCTGTGGTGGTGAAGAATATCATGGTTGAGGCCACTGCCTTGCTATATGCTAAGATGCAGTTTTACCCACATTGCTTTTTCAAAAACTGTTGCAGATGTTAACACAGTGAAAAAGGTAAATAACATCTTAGTGTTACTGAATTGGCCAAAAAGTTCATTCAGGTTTTCCCATAAGACATTATGGAAAAACCCAAATGAACATTGTAACCAACCCAGTATTGACACTAGTCAAGACCTTATGGGTATCTGGGCATCGGGATTCTCCAGAGGTCTACCGACGACACTTGGAGAACATTTTTCTAAACCATCCCTGCATATGCTCTCATTCTGTCCCTCCCTTGTTGGCTAATTGAATCTGCTTTTTAGTTTTTCAGAGCAGTGTAAGAATGTCTAGTTTTGATCAGAAAAAAAATGGTAGCATCTCATGGAGTTGGAGTCATGTTGCTTTTATATTACTTTTCTCCCACGCCAGGTTCATCGTTGGGTCAACTATGAATCCATGCTAAAAGAATGCCTGGTGGGCAGGATGGCCATGAAACCTGCTTTTCCTAAAGGTACGTGGATCCAGGGATAAACTGGCATTGATGTTCGACACAGGTGGACTATCTTTTAGAGGGATTTCAGCAAATAGATTTAAATAAATGACTAAATCATTCTCATTTCACTGGCCTCCTAGTCCAGCCACTATAAAGGTTTTTCTTAAGTTATTTAGAACGGAACAGTGACTTTACCTGAAAAATTTGACTGTTTTGAGAGAACTTTCATAGTGTGGGGAATAAACATAATTGAAGTGAAAGGACTTTGTTTACTCGGGTTTTGTTAGTCTTTTGTTACAAGACTATGTAACTAGTCTCGTTACATACAGTAGCTTGAACACTTGATTAGAGTTGACTTTTAGACTAGTTTCCTAGAGTGTAATTGTTTGAATATGTAACTATATTCCCGTGACTCAAAAATCAGAAAATATAAAAAGTTATACAGTGAAATTTTCCTTCCCATCTTTATCTCCCATTCCTTGACTATTTATCATAGACAACCTATATTCTGATTTTAAAGTACTTTTAAAAAAAAAACCCATTTCTTGCCTTTACCTTGACAACTGCCACTCTGCAATCAGCACAGTGTTGGAAAGCATCTCTTTACTCCTAAGCTTCTTTTGCAAAGAAGTGCCTTTGCAAAGGTTTCAACAGGCAGTAAGAGTAGCAGAAGCACTTTGTGTAAGTCCTTTACTGTAGATGGAATGGAGTCATTTATTTTGAACAACTCTTGATTTTGACATCCAAAGTAGGAGTAAATTGGCTTGTTTGACCTGACTCTGCTACTATTTATGTAGTTAAGTGAGTTTTGTATTTCCAGGCTTTATTGATGGAGGCTTCCATTGGCTGTGTCAACCTACCTAGATTTGAACCCTTGTTCCATGGCCTGTTAATGGTGCCATAAAGATGGCTCTTTTTATCACTGAGCCTCGAGTTTTTTTTTAATCTATGCAAAGATTGATAGGGCTAATAATTCATATGAGTAAATCAGCATGATAGCATTGTAACAGATACTCAAAAAGGCTTTTTTCTTTCTACTAATACTACTACAAAACAAATAAGCATTACATGTACATAGGCAGACTTGAGAAGTATTGCAAGTTCAGTTTCCGACCTCCACAGTAAAGCAGATACCACAGTAAAGAAGGTCACATGAATTTTTTGGTTTCCTAGTGCATATAAAAGTTATATTTGCCCTCTACTATAGTCTATTAAGTGTGCAATAGCAGTATGTCTACAAAAACAATGTGCATACCTTAATTGAAAAACACTTTTGTATTGCTCATCCTGTTCATGATGCCAGTTGTCTTCTGTTCATACTGTTTGACTGTTTGCTGAACCCAGGGTAGGCAAGGCAGAAGCTACGAGGCTGGAAGGAGATTCAAGGAGCTATAAGAAGTACAGACACATTTATTCTCTCCTGGCTGGAACAGCAGCCATAACACAACCTCTCTCCTGGCTGATGCAGCAGCCATCGCAGCAGCCACAACATAACCATAACGTACCCATAACAAAACCATAACATAACCTTGAATAACATAATCATGATGTCATTCCAGTGTAGCCTCAGTGCTGCATCAGCCAGGGCTTTCATGGTGAAACTCATACAGGCGTACCACACAAGGTAGCCCGTGACCAAGGGAGCACCTCATGGGCAGTGCTAAAAGTGATCTCAGCTATTACATAATCATTTACAAATCGTAGGGCAAGAGTGAGAGGCCATGGGATGAGAGAGCCTGACCATGCCATCTTGGCTAATTTGCTCTTTCCCTTCAACTTTATTACTGAAAAAAAAGCAACCATCATCTGAACCCTCAGCAAGTTCTAATCTTTTTGCTGGTGGAGTGTCTGGCCTTGATATTGATGACTGCTGACTTATCAGGGTGGTGGTTGGTTCCTAGAGTTAGGGTCAGCTGTGGAGTTTCTTAAGATAAGACCACAAAGGAATTTGCCACATTGATTGATTCTTCCTTTCATGAATGATTTTTCTGTATTATATAGACCTATTTGATAGCATTTTACCCACAGTAGAACATCTTTCAAAATCAGTCACTAGTAAAGTCACTAGTGAAGTCGCTCAGTCGTGTCCAACTCTTTGCGACCCCATGGACTGTATGTAGCCTACCAAGCTCCTCTGTCCATGGAATTTTCCAGGCAATAGTACTGGAGTGGATTGCCATTTCCTTCTCCAGGGGATCTTCCTGACCCAGGGATTGAACCTGGGTCTCCCACATTGTAGACAGACGCTTTACCGTCTGACCCACCAGGGAAGTCAGTCCTCTCAAATGCTGATGCTGCTACTTTATCAACTGAGTTTATGTAATGTTCTAAATCCTTTGTTGTCATTTCAACAACGTTCAAGGCATCTGCACTGGGAGTAGGTTCCATCTCAGGAAACCACTTTTGAGCTTATCCATAAGAATCAACTCCTCATTACAAGGAGGCGGTCCTAAGATGGTGGAGGAATAGGACAGGGAGAGCACTTTCTCCCCCACAAATTCATCAAAAGAACATTTGAACGCTGAGTAAATTCCACAAAACAACTTTGGAATGCCAGCAGAAGACAGCAGGCACTCAGAAAAGCAGCCCATTGTCTTTGAAAGGAGATGGAGATGTCTTGAGGCTACTGTAAAAATAAGACTGAAAACCAGAAGCAGGAGGCTTAAGTCCAAATCCTGAGAACACCAGAGAACTCCTGACTCCAGGGAACATTAATTGACAGGAGCTCATCAAATGCTTCCATACCTACACTGAAACCAAGCACCACCCAAGGGCCAACAAGTTCCAGAGCAAGACATACCATGCAAATTCTCCAGCAACACAGGAACATAGCCCTGAGCTTCAATATACAGGCTGCCCAAAGTCACTCCAAACACATTTACATCTCATAACTCAATCCTGGACGCTTCATTGCACTCCAGAGAGAGGAAATCCAGCTCCACCCACCAGAACACCGACACAAGCTTCCCTAACCAGGAAAACTTGACAAGCCACCTGTACAACCCCACCCACACCTAGGAAACTCCACAATAAAGAGAACTCCACAAACTGCCAGAATACAGAGGCCACCCCAAACAGCAATATAAACAAGATGAAGAGACAGAGGAATACCCAGCAGGTAAAGGAACAGTATAAATGCCCACCAAACCAAACAAAAGAGGAAGAGATAGTGAATCTACCTGATAAAGAATTCCAAATAATAATAGCGAAAATGATCCAAAATCTTGAAAACAAAATGGAATCACAGGTAAATAGCCTGGAGACAAGGATTGAGAAGATGCAAGAAGGGTTTAACAAAGACCTAGAAGAAATAAAAAAGAGTCAATACATAATGAATAATGCAATGCTGCTGCTGCTAAATCGCTCCCCCGTCCCTGGGATTCTCCAGGCAAGAACACTGGAGTGGGTTGCCATTTCCTTCTCCAATGCATGAAAGTGAAAAGTGAAAGTGAAGTCGCTCAGTCATGTCCGACTCTTAGCGACCCCGTGGACTGCAGCCCACCAGGCTCCTCCATCCACGGGATTCTCCAGGCAAGAGTACTGGAGTGGGGTGCCATTGCCTTCTCCTGAATAATGCAATAAATGAGATCAAAAACACTCTGGAGGGAACAAATAGTAGAATAACAGAGGCAGAAGATAGGATTAGTGAAGTAGAAGATAGAATGGTAGAAATAAATGAATCAGAGGAAAAAAGAAAAATGAATTAAAAGAAATGAGGACAATCTCAGAGACCTCTGGGACAATGTTAAATGCCCCAACATCCGAATCATAGGAGTCCCAGAAGAAAAAGACAAAAAGAAAGACCATGAGAAAATACTTGAGGAGATAATAGTTGAAAACTTCCGTAAAATGGGGAAGGAAATAATCACCCAAGTCCAAGAAACCCAGAGAGTCCCAAACAGGACAAACCCAAGGTGAAAACACCCCAAGACACATATTAATCAAATTAACAAAGATCAAACACAAAGAACAAATATTAAAAGCAACAAAGGAAAAACAACAAATAACACACAAGGGGATTCCCATAAGGATAACAGCTGATCTTTCAGTAGAAACTCTTCAGGCCAGGAGGAAATGGCAGAACATACTTAAAGTGATGAAAGAAAATACCTACAGCCCAGATTACTGTACCCAGCAAGGATCTCATTCAAATATGAAGGAGAAATCAAAATCTTTACAGACAAGCAAAAGCTGAGAGAATTCAGCACCACCAAACCAGCTCTCCAACAAATGCTAAAGGATCTTCTCTAGACAGGAAACACAAAAGGGGAGTATAAACTCAAACCTAAAACAATAAAGTAAATGGCAACAGGATGATACTTGTCAATAATTACCTTAAACGTAAATGGGTTGAATGCCCTAAACAAAAGACAAAGACTGGCTGAATGGATACAAAAACAAGACCCCTATATATGTTGTCTACAAGAGACCCACCTCAAAACAAGGGACACATACAGACTGAAAGTGAAGGACCGGAAAAAGATATTCCACACAAATAGAGACCAAAAGAAAGCAGGAGGAGCAATACTCATATCAGATAAAATAGACTTTAAAACAAAGGCTGTGAAAAGAAACAAAGATAGACACTACATAATGATCAAAGGATCAATCCAAGAAGAAGATATAACAATTATAAATATATATGGACCCAACATAGGAGCACCACAATATGTAAGACAAATGCTAACAAGTATGAAAGGGGAAATTAACAATAGCACAATAATAGTGGGAGACTTTAATACCCCACTCACACCTATGGATAGGTCAACTAAACAAAAAATTAACAAGGAAACACAAACTTTAAATGATACAATAGACTAGTTAGACCTATTGATATCTATAGGACATTTCACCCCAAAACAATGAATTTCACCTTTTTCTCAAGTTCACACAGAACCTTCTCCAGGATAGAACACATCCTGGGCCATAAATCTAGCCTTGGTAAATTCAAAAAAATTAAAATCATTCCAAGTGTCTTTTCTGACCACAATGCAGTAAGATTAGATCTCAATTATAGGAGAAAAACTATTAAAAATTCCAACATATGGAGGCTGAACAACACGCTGCTGAATAACCAACAAATCACAGAAGAAATCAAAAAAGAAGTCAAAATATGCATAGAAATGAATGAGAATGAAAACACAACAACCCAAAACCTGTGGGACACTGTAAAAGCAGTGCTAAGGGGAAGGTTCACAGGAATACAAGCATACCTCAAGAAACAAGAAAAAAGTCAAATAAATAACCTAACTCTACACCTAAAGCAACTAGAAAAGGAAGAAATGAAGAACCCCAGGGTTAGTAGAAGGAAAGAAATCTTAAAAATTAGGGCAGAAATAAATGCAAAAGAAACAAAAGAGACCATAACAAAAATTAACAAAGCCAAAGCTGGTTCTTTGAGAGGATAAATAAAATTGACAAACTTTTAGCCAGACTCATCAAGAAACAAAGGGAGAAAAATCAAATCAATAAAATTAGGAATGAAAATGGAGAGATCACAACAGACAACACAGAAATACAAAGGATCATAAGAGACTACTATCAGCAATTATATGCCAATAAAATGGACAACGTGGAAGAAATGGACAAATTCTTAGAAAAGTACAACTTTCCAAAACTGGACCAGGAAGAAATAGAAAATCTTAACAGACCCATCACAAGCACGGAAATTGAAACTGTAATCAGAAATCTTCCAGCAAACAAAAGCCCAGGTCCAGATGGCTTCACAGCTGAATTCTACCAAAAATTTAGAGAAGAGATAACACCTATCCTACTCAAACTCTTCCAGAAAATTGCAGAGGAAGGTAAACTTCCAAACTCATTCTATGAGGCCACCATCACCCTAATACCAAATCCTGACAAAGATGCCACACAAAAAAAGAAAACTGCAGGCCAATATCACTGATGAACATAGATGCAAAACTCCTTAACAAAATTCTAGCAATCAGAATCCAGCAACACATTAAAAAGATCATACACCATGACCAAGTGGGCTTTATCCCAGCGATGAAAGGATTCTTCAATATCCACAAATCAGTCAATGTAATACACCACATTAACAAATTGAAAAATAAAAGCCATATGATTGTCTCAATAGATGCAGAGAAAGCCTTTGACAAAATTCAAAATCCATTTATGATAAAAAAAAAAAAACCTCCAGAAAGCAGGAATAGAAGGAACATACCTCAAAATAATAAAAGCTATATATGATAAACATTATCCTCAGCAAACATTATCCTCCATGGTGAAAAATTGAAAGCATTTCCCCTAAAGTCAGGAACAAGACAAGGGTGCCCACTCTCACCACTACTATTCAACATAGTTTTGGAAGTTTTGGCCATAGCAATCAGAGCAGAAAAAGAAATAAAAGGAATCTAAGTTGGAAAAGCAGAAGTAAAACGCTCACTGTTTGCAGAAGACATGATCCTCTACATAGAAAACCCTAAAGACTCCACCAGAAAATTACTAGAGCTAATCAATGAATATAGTAAAGTTGCAGGATATAAAATCAACACACAGAAATCCCTTGCATTCCTATACACTAATAATGAGAAAATAGAGAAATTAAGGAAACAATTCCAGTCACCATTGCAACGAGAAGAATGAAATACTTAGGAATATACCTACCTAAAGAATCAAAAGACCTATATATAGAAAACTATAAAACACTGGTGAAAGAAATCAAAGAGGACACAAATAGATGGAGAAATATACCATGTTCATGGATCAGAAGAATCAATACAGTGAAAGTGAGTATACTACCCAAAGCAATCTATAGATTCAGTGCAATCCCTATCAAGCTACCAACGGTATTTTTCACAGAGGTAGAACAAATAATTTCACAATTTGTATGGAAATACAAAAAACCTCGAATAGCCAAAGCAATCTTGAGAAAGAAGAATGGAACTGGAGGAATCAACCTGCCTGACTTCAGGCTCTACTGCAAAGCCACAGTCATCAAGACAGTATGGTACTGGCACAAAGACAGAAATATAGATCAATGGAACAAAATAGAAAGCCCAGAGATAAATCCACGCACCTATGGACACCTTATCTTTGACAAAGGAGGCAAGCATATACAACAGAGAAAAGACAATCTCTTTAACAAGTGGTGCTGGGAAAACTGGTCAACCACTTGTAAAAGAATGAAACTAGAACACTTTTGAACACCATACACAAAAATAAACTCAAAATGGATTAAAGATCTAAACGTAAGACCAGAAACTATAAAACTCCTAGAAGAAAACATAGACAAAACACTCTCTGACATAAATCACAGCCGGATCCTCTATGACCTACCTCCCAGAATATTGGAAATAAAAGCAAAAATAAGCAAATGGGACCTAATTAAAATTAAAAGCTTCTGCACAGCAAAGGAAACTATAAGCAAGGTGAAAAGACAGCCTTCAGAATGGGAGAAAATAATAGCAAATGAAGCAACTGACAAAGAACTAATCTCAAAAATATACAAGTAACTCCTGCAGCTCAATTCCAGAAAAATAAACGACCCAATCAAAAAATGGGTCAAAGAACTAAACAGACATTTCTCCAAAGAAGACATACAGATGGCTAACAAACACATGAAAAAATGTTCAACATCACTCATTAGCAGAGAAATGCAAATCAAACCTCAATGAGGTACCATTTCATGCCAGTCAGAATGGCTGCTATCTAAAAGCCTACAAGCAATAAATGCTGGAGGGGGTACGAAGAAAAGGGAACCCTCTTACACTGTTGGTGGGAATGCAAACTAGTACAGCCACTGTGGAGAACAGTGTGGAGATTCCTTAAAAAACTGGAAATAGAACTGCCTTATGACCCAGCAATCCCACTGCTGGGCATACACACTGAGGAAACCAGAATTGAAAGAGACACGTGTACCCCAGTGTTCATCACAGCACTGTTTATAATAGCCAGAACATGGAAGCAACCTAGATGTCCATCAGCAGACAAATGGATAAGAAAGCTGTGGTACATATACACAATGGAGTATTACTCAGCCATTAAAAAGAATACATTTGAATCAGTTCTAATGAGGTGGATGAAACTGGAGCCTATTATACAGAGTGAAGTAAGCCAGAAAGAAAAACACCAATACAGTGTACTAATACATATATATGGGATTTAGAAAGATGGTAACGATAACCCTGTGTGCGAGACAGCAAAAGAGACACAGATGTATATAACAGTCTTTTGGACTCTGGGGGAGAGGGCAAGGGTGGGATGATTTTGGAGAATGGCATTGAAACATGTATAATATCATATGTGAAACGAATTGCCAGTCCAGGTTCAATGCATTAGACAGGGTGCCTGGGGCTGATGCACTGGGATGACCCAGAGGGATGGTATGGGGAGGGAGGTGGGAGGAGGTTTCAGGATGGTGAACACATGTACACCTGTGGCGGATTCATGTTGATGTATGGCAGAACCAATACAATATTGTAAAGTAATTAGCCTCCAATTAAAATAAATTTATATTTAAAGAAAAAGAATCAGCTCCTCATCTATCAAGTTTTATGATGAAATTATAGCAACTCAGTCACATTTTCAGGTTTCACTTCTAATTCTAGTTCTTTTCTTATGTCTACCACATCTGCAGTTACTTACTCCACCATAGTCTTGAACCCCTCAGAGTTATCTGTGAGGGTTAGAATCAACTTCTTCCAGACTCCTCTGAAAGTTTGTATTTTGGCCTCTTCCCATGAATCATGAAAGTTTTTGGTGGCATCTAGAAAGTTACTCTTTTCCAGAAGGTTTTCAGTTGACTTTGCCAAGATCCATCAGAAGACTCACTATCTATGGCAGCTATATAGCCTTATAAAATATATTTCTTAAATAAGACTTGAAAGTCAAAATGACTCTTTGATCCACAGGCCACAGAATCGATGTTGTGTTATTGTTGTTTAGTCACTCACTCGTGTCTTGACTCTTTTGTGACACCATGGACTGTAGCCCACCAGGCTCCTCTGCCCATGGAATTCTCCAGGCAAGAATACTGGAGGAAATTGCCTTCCTCAGAGGATCTTCCTGTCCCAAGGATAGACCTGTGTCTTTTGCTTGGCAGGCACTTTCTTTACCACTGAGCCACAAGAGAAGCCTAGATGTTGTGTTAGCAGGCATGAAAAGAGCATGAATCTTGTGTATCTCCATACTGTTTGATATAGAAAACTTAGCTTTCAGCCTGTCTTGTCTTTCGACATGCCTTCCTCACTAAGCCTAGTCATTTCTAGCTTTTGATTTAAAGTGAGAGTCGTGGAACTCATCCTTTCACTTGAACACTTCAAGGCCATTGTAGGGTTATGTTCATGGGCCTAATATCAAATTGCTGTGTCTCAGGGAATAGAGACACCCAAGGAGAGGAAGAGAGAGGGAAATGGCCAGTCCATGGAACAGTCAAATCATACACATTTATAGATTAAATTTGCAGTCTTACATGGGTGTGCAGTTCATGGTGCCCCCAGATAATTACAGTGGTAACATCAGATCACTGATCACAGATCACCATAACAAATATAATAATGATGAAAAAAATTTGAAATATTGCCAGAATTACCAAAATGTGACCCAGAAACCTAAGTGAGCAAATGCTGTTGGAAAAATGGCCCCAGTAGACCTGGTCTATGCAGGGTTGCCACAAGCCTTCAATTTTTTAGGAACGCTATATCTGCAAAGTGGATAAAGCAATGCACAGTAGACGAGGTCTTCCAGTACACCAAAAGCAAATTAGTTTGAACTTTAGTGTCCGACAGTTCTTCCAAACCAGGTTACCTTTGTAAACAAATACCTTTATTTTCTTAATTGCTCCAGAGCTCACCAGATCACTGCCATCAGGGAACACGTTCTTAACTAAAATTTCTAAATGGCTAACTTTACTTCACCCTAAATATTACATGTCTTGTTTACACCGTCTGGTACTAAAGGTCACTTGCTTCTCTGTACTACCATTCAGGATGGTCAGAAAGTGTCCCAGCTCCTTAGGCTTCTGTGTCATAGGCATGAAACAAATGAAAGGACTCAGGATTTCCTTCCTGCCTGCCTGGAAATGAAAGACAGAGAACCTTCAAAATGATTCACCAAATACAGCAGACGCTGTTTAAAATGAGCAGATTCCACAGGGAAGTTGCCAGGTTAAGGGGAAAAAAGTAGGTGGAACAATTCAAAGTGATAAGCTAGCTCTCATACCTTCACTTTCAGAAAACACTTATCAGATACTTGAACTTAGAGCCACACAGGAATTTTAATGGTCACATAGGAAAAGAAAAATCAGATCTTGGGTCGGTAAAGAGAAGGAATTAGAACTGAGATCCCTGCCTGTGGCTTGGCTCCTGAAGTCTGTATAATCAGTGAAATGTGAATGCTTAACGGAAAAATCTGTCCAACAACAAAGGGAGATGTCAGGATAGTCTGCCTTGACCTTGTTTATGAGGTGATGGGGGAGAGGAAAGAGAAGTTTCCTTTGAGAATTTGTAGCCACAGTCTTACCCATATATGAGTTGGGCATTCAAATATATACCACCTATGTAGTCTTAGAAACCTCAAACCAAGAAGTAAAATGGTCTCCCATTATTGGTTTCCCAGGCTGCTTTGCAGATTTATAGATACCTTTTTAGTGGTGGAAAAACTTTCAATCTAAAACCCTCAAAATTGCCACAGGTATAGAGCAGCAGTTATTAGTGTACAGTGAAAAATTAATGCTTGAGGAAACAAGTCAGCAGAAATAAAGGCAGAATTTCACCTCTTGGACTTTAATATTTGTATACAGAATAAATAACTTTGTCTGATGTGATTAGGAAAATAAGAATAAATTAATAACATAATGAAGGAGACTAGTAATTGTGTAGTATTGAAAAAAATAGAATCTTTGGAAATGAAAAATCAAGCTGATGAAATAAAAAAGTGCATAACATAAATAGTGAGAGATTAGACATACAACAGTCCAATGAACTATAAAATTGAGCAGCAGAAATTGGACAGGATGTGATACAGAGAAACAAAATGATAGAAAAACATTCAAGAGCCACAGGGAATACAGTAATAAGATCTAACACTTATAATCAGATTTCCAGAAGGAAGTAGTAGTGAGAATGAGGAAGAGGCATCTGAATGGCTGAGAACTTTCCAGAATTGATAAATCACAAATATCAGAGATAGCAAATTCACCAAATCCTGATCAAGATAAATAAAAAGGAATCTACACATATTCTCTTTGTAGTCAAATTGAAGAACACCAAGACAATGAGAAGATATGAAAAACAGCCAGAGAGAGACAGAGTCACTGAGAAACCGGTAAATTGACAGCTAATTTACTCATGTAATTTACAAGCTGTTACAGCTAATTTATTAGAATATCAGTAGAAGACAGAAGTCAATAGAACATTACCTTGAAAGTTCTGAGAGAAAATATGACAACCTAAATTTATTTAGTAACAAGGTTGAAATAAAATTAGTTGGATGGGGAAGGAGGTGGGAGGGGCTTCAAGATGGGGAACACATGGACACCCATGGCTGATTCATGTCAATGTATGGCAAAAACCACTATAATATTGTAAAATAATTAGCTTCCAATTAAAATAAATTAATAATTTTTTTAAAAAAGACTAACGAAAGGAAATTTATGAAACTAAAATCAGCAGGGTTGAGGAAACTGAGGATTTGACTGAATCTTAATGGTAAAGAACTAAACTGTCATGAGTATTCCTTCTCCTTCTCACCACTTGGTTCAGCAAAGTGCAAACATATTTCTTACCCAGAATGAGACATGGACTCTGAAATACTGTACATTCATAAATTAAAAGTTCCCTTTTTCACACTGTCTGTAGCCCTGAGTTTGATTGCTGAGGCTGCATGATCTGTAGGAAGAACACAGGTTTCATATAGACAAACACGGCGTCAGATCTCATCTCTGCCTCAGGGTACACTCATACGCTTTTGTGATCTTCAGCATCCGTTAATAGACATGAGTTGTTTTTTTTTTCTTCAGCAGTATAATGGGGTTTAAGAATGAAACATCCCAGAGTCATTGTGAAGATTAAATAATGTTTGCTAAACACTCGATGCATCAGAAGCAACAGTTGGTAGGGACAGTAGAAGTGGGTGTTGCTATTAGTGGCTGCCTTTGCCCCTCTGTTCTGTGATGCTAAGGCTGCTTATGTTTTCTGTTCCCTTTTTGTACCCTTGTAATTATCAGCATGTACTGATGTGTCTTACCGTGGCTCTGTTTCTGGGAAAAATCAAGTATTATCATCATTATTGACAGGGCATGTGAGAGCATGGTTGTGAAACTCTGTTTCATTATAAAGCCTTTGGGGATTATAAATGTTTTGCTGGGGTGTGGCCAGTAACAGGTAAAGATATAAGGCAGCTTGCAAGGTATTAGGGAGCAAAGACAAGAATTCTTCAGGAACGTGTTGATTGCAATAAATGGATCAGGTGTTTTTTTTTAAACAGTAGAGACTTTAAGATCTAACAAGTTACAGTTTGAATTGCAGGCTAACAAGAGAAGTAGATCATGTAAAAGGGACAGAGTAACTGAAGAGAAAGGTTTAATATGTTAGAAATAAAGAATATTCTTTATTTTAAAGAAATATTTATTAATTAAAGTGAAATTTTTTTAAGAGTATTTCATATGCCTTTTATCTATAGGCAGGGTTGATCATTGCAGTCTACTGGCCTGAGATTTAGGGATAGAACTATTAGATGGGGTAGCAGTGTCATTGTCCAAACTGGGATGGATTTGAGAAAGATTGGGCTCCTATTAGTAGTTACACTAGTTCAAGAGAGGGCAGGCAGTGAATGGTGACTCTCCATGGCAAACTCAAGCATGTATTCACATGCTCTAATCTACTGTTAGAACTTATAGATGAAATGGAAACAGAGAGATGAAATGGGAATAGAGGGTGAAAACAGAGACAGTAGGCAGTAGATGGAGACTTGCTAACATGAGGATTTACAAGGGGTTGGGAGGGACGATGGATATACTGAAGAGAAATTTTGTACATGGACTTCTTTCCATATGAGATCCCCGACACGACGTTTTAGGTGGGGTGACCGCCAGACCCCAGTGCAGGGATGATCCAGAAGTAGCATTTCATAGGCATCCCCATAGCTGAGCAGATTTGAGAGGACAGTTTTCCATTTATCACCTGGTTTCTAGTGGGGGAGTGATGTCTGAAAAGAACACAGAAGAGCTAACTGTCAGAATATAAAACCGGTAATATTAGTGAGCCCTTATCAAGCCAAAAATCAGTGTACTTTTTATAATCCTTTGTTTAAAAAGGATTGTAGTTTGTTTCATGCTTTAGAAAGATGTCAATAATGAATAAAAGGAGAAACTTTGCTTGGAAAGGTGAGCTTCAGTCACTGCTGATTTATTTATGTGGAACACTTCATTCTCTGGCAAAGATGAGAAATGTTCTTGCTTTTTGCCCTTTTTTTAATCCTTTGCTATCTCTATTATAGCCACTGGCCACATATGGCTGGCTAGTGAGCATGGGAATTCTCTCCATATTGAAATGTGCTGGAAGTGTAAGTGCTACATTTTAAGAATTAGGATGAAAAATTACAAAATATCTCATAACTTTACATTGATTACATTGTCATGTGAAAATGATAATATTCTGAATATGCTGTATTAAGTAAAAATATATTATTAAAGTTAATTTGACCTGTTCTTTTTGTACTTTGTTAATGTGGTTATGTGGTATGGATGTGAAAGTTGGACTATTAAGAAAGCTGAGCACCGAAGAATTGATGCTTTTGAACTATGGTATTGGAAAAGACTCTTGAGAGTCCCTTGGACTGCAAGGAGATCCAGCCAGTCCATCCTAAAGGAGATCAGTCCTGGGTGTTCATTGGAAAGACTGATGTTGACGCTGAAACTCCAATACTTTGGCCACCTCATGCAAAGAACTGACTCATTGGAAAAGACCCTGATGCTGGGAAAGATTGAAGGTGGGAGGAGAAGGGGATGACAGAGGATGAGATGGTTGGAAGGCATCACCGACTCAGCGGACATGAGTTTGAGTAAACCCTGGGAGTTGGTAATGGACAGGGAGGCCTGGAGTGCTGCAGTCCATGGGGTCGCAAAGAGTCAGACATGACTGAGCAACTGAACTGAACTGAACTGAATGTGGTTTTTAGAAAATTTTAAATTATACTTGTGACTTGTATTATATTTCTTCTGGACAGCACTGTTCCAGACTTAAATGTACTTTTAAAATTTTAATTTGGTGTGGGAAGGGGGGGTGATGGTGCTTTTACTGCTTGGTTTATGGGATCTTACTTCCCAGACCAGGGATTGCACCCAGCCCAGGTGGTGAAAGCACTGAGTCCTAACCACTGGACAACCAGGGAATTCCCTTTATTTCCTGATTTTAAATAATTATTTAGTGAAAAAAAATGACAAAATCCCAGCTGAAATCATTTTTTAAAACAGTCACATTTTGTTTATATATATGTATATATATGTAAATGTATATTCAGTTAAAGAATATGTATTCTTTAATTGCAATATAGTTGATTTACAGTGTGTTCATTTCTGCTGCACAGAAAAGTGAATCACTTATATATCTATATATAGATAAAGATATATACACACACACACACAATCTGTTTTTGAAATTCTTTTCTCTTATGGTTTTTCATAGGATATTGAATATGGTTCTCTGTGCCATACAGTAGGACGTTGTTGTTTATCCATCCTATATGTAATAGCTTATATCTGCTAACCTCAAACTTCCATTCCATCCCTTCCCTACTTCCCCTTCCTCTTGGCAAACATAAGTCTGTTCTTTACATCTGTGAGTCTGTTTCTGTTTTGTGGATAGGTTCATTTCTGTCAAATTTCAGACTCCACATATAAGTGATATCATGTAGTATTTGTCTTTCTCTTTCTGGCTTACTTCACTTAGTATGGTAAGTGTATCCATGTTGCTACAAATGGCATCGTTTTGTTCTTTTCCTGGCTGAATAGTGGTCCATTGTGTATATATACAACATCTTTTTTGTCCATTCATCTGTTGATGAACATTTAGATAGTTTCTATGTCTTGGCTAATGTGACTCTTGTTGCTAGGTGTGCCTGTATCTTTTTTAATTAGAGTTTTCTCTGGATATATGCCCAGGAATGGGATTGCTGGTTATTGTTCATTCACTCAGCCATGTCCCACTCTTTGCGACCCCAGCATGGACTGCAGCATGCTAGGCTGCCCTGTCCTTCACTCTCTCCTGGAGTTTGCTCAGGCTTATGTCCATTGAGTCAATGATGCCATCCAACCATCTCATTCTGTGTCACCACCTTCTCCTTATGCCTTCAGTCTTTGCCACAGCATTAGGGTCTTTTTTAATGAGTCAGCCCTTTGCATCAGGTGGCCAGAGTTTTGGAGCTGCGGCCTCAGCATCAGTCCTTTCAATGAATATTCAGGGTTGATTTCCTTTAGATTGACTGGTTTGATCTTGCTGTCCAAGGGACTCTCAAGAGTCTTCTCCATCATATGGTACTATTAGGTACCATATGCTGTGGTACCATAGCACCATCATATGGTAATACTGTTTTTAGATTTTTGAGGAACCCCTATAGTGTTTTCCATACTAGTGACTGTATCAATTTATATTCCCACCAACAGTGTAGGAGGTTCCCTTTTCTCCACATCCTTTCCAGCATTTATTTGTAATGATGGTCATTCCGTAAAATAGTCACATTTTCTAATGGCATAGCTCATGTCAGAAATGTGCATATGTGTGTGTGCACACACACACTTGTGCTTGCTCAGTCCTGTCCGACTCTTTGTGACCCATAAACTGTATCCCACCAGGCTCCTCTGTCCTTGAAATTGTTCAAGCAAGAATACTGGAGTGGGTTGTCATTTCCTTCTCCAGGGAATCTTCCCAACCCAGGGATCAAACCCAGATCTCTTGTATCTCCTGTATTGGCAGGCAGATTCTTTACCACTAGCACCACTTGGATGTTTCTTCTTAATTTCTCATAGGTTTATCATGATTTCCAATATTAATGCTTTATGTTTTGACTTTTCATTCCTGTTTTCTCAAGCAGCTACTGACTATAAAGCACTTAGAGCCATAGACCAGGAGAATACTTTCAAGGTGGAAGAGGGATTCCCTTCTAACAAGCTCAGTTTAAAAGTTCAGATACTGAAGCTTGTAGGTATATATACCTTCCTTAACTAATAATAGTTATTTAATTGGAAAAGTTCACCCTTGAAAGAAATCCTGGATACTTCTTTTTGTAAGGTAGAGATCACCTCATTCAAGTTATCCTCTTTTGAATAATGTATTTTCCTTTGGTATACACCAGTGGTTCTTGGATTGGTTTTTCTCCCTGCCAGACTGGTGGCTCAGATGGTAAAGCGTCTGTCTACAATACAGAAGACCTGGGTTTGATCCCTGGATCGGGAAGATTCCCTGGAGAAGGAAGTGGCAACCCACTCCAGTACTCTTGCCTAGAAAATCCCATGGATGGAGGAGCCTGGTGTCCATGGGGTCGCAAATAGTCGGACGTGACTGAGTGACTTCACTTCACTTCAGAGACACTAGAGGCTTCCCAGGTGACTCAATGGTAAAGAATCTGCCTGCCAATCCCAGAGCCGCAAGAGATGTTGGTTCGCTCTTTGGATTGGGAAGAGCCCCTGGAGGAGGAAATGACAACCCACTTCAGTATTTTTGCCTGGAGAATTCCATGGTCAGAGGAGCCTGGAGGGCTATAGTCCATGGGTTCTCAAACAGTTGGACATGACTGAATGGCTTTCATTTTCCAGAAAGCAGAGGCTCTTATCAGAGTAATGCACTCTAACCAATGTTATAAGAAGATGCAAATTTTCTTGGCCATGGAGCCAACCAAATAGTAGAATTAGTTAACAAGATAGAATGTTAAGTTTTTTGTTAAACAGGAAAGTATCTCATGCCTAAAATAACTCAGATGTGACTATGCTTCATAGTAAATAATAATCTCTCTTATTTCTGTGACTCAGTTTTCCAAAAGAATTGCAAAGATAAGACTTGTAGAGCTTTAAAGGTTTTTTAGATCATTTAAGTAGGTTCTCTTCTTGCTGGTACTTCTTATATTAAAAAAAAAAAAAAAAAGAAGCTCAGAAAACAAGCAGTTGCAGGATCTGACAGGTTCAAATCAATTCACATCAGATGGGAAATAATCATAGGAGATGATTTTTTTTCCCCCTAGAAACAAATTACTTGGAAGAAGTGTTTAAAATCTGTGAGTCTCTTAGATAAAAGCAAATTATTTTACATGGTCAATGAGATTCATTGAACTGCCAAATATGTTGTGCACTGAAATTAGACTTAATTTACTTTTGTTATGGTGAGTTTGCTATTTGTTTTAAGATAAAACCAATGATCACAAGTACAGTAGCAAAGACAGGTGAAATTGGATGGAGGTCAGTTGCCAACCCAGACCATCAGTGATCCCTTGCAAACTAATGACTAGATTTTTATCTAGAGGTTGAGAAACAAAACCCATTTTGAGACATAATTTAAATGGTCTTTAGGCCTTGTGTCTTTTGAGAAAGTACTAACTCTCTCAATGGCATATTAAGAAAAATGGTGTTCAGTTCAGGGGATATAAAGTTTAACCTCAGCTTTACTGCTGAAGAGCCGTGGGTTTCATTCAAGTCCTGACCTCTATTTTCAACCTTCAGTGAGAGGAATGGATGATAATTTGGTGTGTGTTGTTAAGATCCCTTTCAGTTCTGAACTTATTTCAGTAAAATGGGGAAAATAAAAGAATGGTTATCTGACCTCCTTAATCATAGTTATTTTATGATGTGAGTGACAAGTGGTAGTAATTTTATGAGGTCTCTGGTTGATTGAAAATTAAAATATAAAAGAATTTGAAAGCTTGGATGTACATATTTTGGTTTCTTTTTCTACAAAACAAGGTGATGTCATGTTAACAAGTAATGTCTATCAATTCAGTTTACTTCTTGAATATTTTGTGTTAGCTTGGCGTTCTTTTTTTTAAGAGAACTCTGGCAACTTGCTGATGGTTTTGTTTTGACATATGGTTATAAAACTTGTGGTGATCAAGGTATAATATAGACTTGTGAGCCGGTTGCCATCCTGAAAATACCCATTAAACTTTTTCTGGCTTGTAACCCGAATGATTGATTGTACTGATAAACAAGTAAAAATCTTACTGTATTTCAGCACTTGGCCATTTAAATTTGAATAATCATTTTAAGTGCTCACCTAGTTAAGAGAGTAAGGTAGTAAGGTGTCTTTCTTTGGGTTAATATGTATGTTTCTGATATAAAGTGTAATCTAATAAATTTTGGATAGTTTTGACTAATTTAGATAATGACAACCTGGAGAAAACTTGGGTCTTTATGTGCTTTCTAAAGAAATTCACCAAGATATTAGGGGAGAAAAATCCAGAAAAGGAGGGGAAAGCCCAGTGAATTCTGAGACAAACATCTGCAGAAATGACTTGGCAGTCTTCAGAGATGAAATGACTTACTTAAAAGATAGGCCATCTGTTTATCAGCCTTATTTCTCTCCTCAGGGCTTTTGTTAAAGAAAGCCCTTTTAGAAGAGGGCTGTTATCCTTATGTCAATAATATAAACTGATCTGCTCTGATGTTACACTTTTCTTAACCTAACTTTTTTATTTTCCTAAACTGTTGTACAGACTATCATGAGGAAAAGAAAGTCTTAAATGGTAAGTCGTATACATTTATAGTAAAAAACTGAATCATATTTACATGACTGTATACAAAATGCCTTACAGAATTATTTGGGATATTTAGATATCTTTATGCAAAAGATGTGTTTACTTGCTAAGCTTAGAGGATTTGACAGGACTCTGTAGATCCCTTATTGAAGCCATGACTCTTTCTATAGTCCTTTCTATGGCATCTCTGAACTTGTGTTCATCTGTCCTCAACTTGAATACAGTAAGTCCCCTATATATGAATGAGTTCTGTTCCGAGAGTGTCTTCATAAGTCCAATTTGTTCATAAGTCCAACAAAGTTAGCCTAGGTACTCAACTAACACAATAGGCTATATAATAGTGTATGACAGGTTTATAATACTTTTCACACAAATAATAAATTAAAAAAAAAATAAAGAAAACATTTTTAGTCTTATAGTACTTTGAAAAGTACAGCAATACCAGCTGCATCACGGCTGCTTTTGCACTTGCTTCCAAGTATCCTGGGCTTAAAATAAAGATACTGTGCTAGTATACTCTGTACTCGGCTTCCCAGGTGGCACTAGTAGTAAAGAACCCAGCTGCCAATGCAGAAGGCAAAGGAGATACAGGTTCAATCCCTTGGTGGGGAAGATCCCTTGGAGGAAGGCATGGCAACTCACTCCTATATTCTTGCCTGGAGAATCTCATGGACAGAGGAGGCTGGAAAGCTATAGTCCATGGGGTCTCAGAGAGTCAGACACAACTGAAGCAACTTAGCACACATGCACTCTATACAGAACTGTACAGTAAAGCACACAAAAGCACAACCACGTGTAGAGGATGCATGCATGTGACAGTGTACACTATACACATGAACTGACCTACATGATTGGACACGTGAATGCACGTTTGCCTCTTTGAAAGTTCGAGACTTGAAGGTTCTTATGTAGGGGACTTAACTATACTTGCGTTGACTTGGAGTTCCCCCCTCCGATGCCAGGCTGAGGGCACCTCTCCCTCAGGCACAGGGCTCTCCTCCAGTGTCTATGCAGATACTGAGTAGCCTGTTAATCCCCTCTTCTCTGGGCTCGGCAGCTCTCCTCAGCCGTTCACTATGATTTGGAATCATGACTGACACTACCCCTAACCTCCTCAAAAACTTTGGTGTGAGACTTTCAAAACTGCCTGGGGCTACTCTGACTGAACTGTAATACTAATATATGTTTTAAAATGTATTTTTTTCCTTTCTGTTTTGGACAAGAAAGTTGTAGAAATTCAGCTAACAAGCTAGATTGCCAGATGAATTACCTCTTCATTTTCAAGTAGAGGAAACAGTCTTCTTATAGACTAATACATGCAGTGTGTGATGTGCCACCTGAAGTTGTTTGTCTAGCAGGGTCACCGCATTAAAAGAAGGGCTGTTCTTGGGTTTCAGCTGATACTTTACTCTTACATGATACTAGGCAAACAGCCTTTCCTTAAAGGCTAATTACTGATTGGCTATTTTCTTTCCCACCACATTGCTTTCCTTTGGGTGCATGGCACTTAACATGTCAGTTAACAGTGGCCTTAAAAATGTGATATTACATTGTCCAGTGGTCTGGCCAGCACAGTTACCTCTTTTATATGAATATGTATGCCTCAAATATTTGACTTATATAAGTGTATATGGTTAAGTCTGCATATTTACAGATGTCATCTGCCTGCTTTCTGTGTCATCATTTAAACGTCATTTAAAACACTGAAGCCAGCATTCCTCTAGAGACCCAGTCTCTTCAAATTGACATAAGTCCATCAATTCTCTCGTGTTTTAACAGAAGGTTCTCTGGATAAGAAGAATCTTGAAAACCTCTAAACTACCGTGTCTCCTAGGTGCCTCCCAACACTGACTTTGTATAATTACCATGCCTTCTAATTGAGAATTCTAAGACTCGCCAAAGCCTAATTTTTTTTTTCCTGCACAAAGAGTACACTCCTATTGTAGAAGAAAAATAGTTCATGTTTACAGAATCTCTGAAGCTCTTCCCTGTTCTCAGAGTTTTCAAAAACAATTCAAAAACCAGAGCCTTGGTGGGCATTTAAAATGTGATGTTGAGACACACCCACAAGAAAATCTAAAATGAAAAAGACAGAATACCACGTGTCAGCAAGGTATTGGAGCAACCAGGCATCCATACCCTTATGGTAAAAATTGTAAGTTGATATGACCTTTTTGGAAAACTGTTTAGCAGTATTTACTAAAGCTGAACATACTCATGTCCTGTATACCTACCAGATATGTAGATGGATGTTCTTTAAGAATGAGTGTGTACATGTACCAAGAATATTAATAACAGCACTATACATAATCACCAAAAACTGCCCAAATATCCATCAGCAGTAGAATGAATAGATTCTAATATATGGTATATGGTATATTGAGAGAGTATAATAATACTCAGTAGTAAAACAGAACAAACTACTAATGCATTCAGCAGCATGGATAACATCTCAGAAAACTCCAGACCTGACTCATTGCTTACTATTAATCATGCTAATTTGACATTAACTGTAATGTCTATGGAACTGTCCCCAAAACCCAGACTAAAAGAAAGCATGTTTTATGATTCCACTTTTTCATAAAGGCCAAATGCAGGCAAAAACTAATCATGATGTTAAAAGTCAGAATAGTGATTATCTTGGGGGAGAGGTGGTGAATGGAAGGGCACAGGGAGGGTGATGGTTACAAGGGTATGTTTTACAGATGGAAATTCATTGAGTAGTATATTTATGACTTGTCTCCTTTTATAATATTTCAATAAGAAGTTTACTGGAGAGATGGGGTGAAAAAAAGAAAAATGCAACATAGATGAACTGTAGCTATTTTGTTTATTTTTCTTTGTGAAGGCATGCTTCCTCAGAGCCAAGTGACAGATACACTTGCCAAAGAAGGTCCTAGTTCTCCAAGGTATGCTTTCTAATTTTACTTTCTTTAAAGCTTAATCAGTTCTACACCAAAATATGCACATTAAAAAAAATGGCTCTAAGTTTGATTTATTGCTTATTATATTAATCATGCTTTTTTGATACAAGAACTGCACTGCCTCATTTATCAGGCATTGTTGAAAAATGAGCTGTTCCCTAAATATGAATTTTTAGCATAACTGAAGTTTAACCCATTTTAAACACCACAACTTAAAAAAGAACTATTTAAAACAATTTTTTTCTGATTATCACATATATATTCATGGTAGCAAACTTAGAAACACAGGGAAATACAAAAGAAAGTGATAAAAGTCAGTCCCATCAACCCTAAATATATACTCTTAATATTTGGTTTATTCTGTCCACTTTGATTCATGTAGTACCTATTTCCGTATTATTCTGACAGTATCGGTATTACAGTATATTATGTGATCAACTTTGTATGTCATGAAATATTCTGCAAAGGCATTTTCTGGTCTGTATTCCATTGTATGATGGAAATTGATCAAGTATCCATAATTTATTCAACTGTAATATGCTTCCCTAGTGGCTCAGTGGTCAAGAATCCTTCTGCTAATGCAGGAGATGGAGGTTCATCCCCTGTGTAGGGAAGATCCTCTAGAGAAGGAAATGGCAACTCACTCCAGTATTCTTGCCTGGGAAATCCCATGCACAGAGGAGGAGCCTGGCAGGCTACAGTCCATGGGGTTGCAGAAGAGTCAGACACAACTTAGCAACTAAACAACAACAGCATTATTTTGCATGTCTAGTTTGTTTTATCAGTTTTTTAATGAAAATTCTTGGAAATGTATTGCACTGTCTTAGTAAATTAAACAATCCATGTATAATTTTGTTAATGATATTTCACATGCCCTAGGGTTATGTGTGTTATTTGTCATTTTTCTCTTACCACCTTTCCCCACAAGGTGAATCTGTAACAGTAGCATCCTGCTATACTTGTTATATCTGTTAAGTTATTTCATATACAATTTTAAGTTAAGGGCCTCGGGGTATCTCTTGTAAGATTCACACTGGGGGCCTGTATACAGGTAATAAGAACAAAATCAATTTGATCAGAAGTTTTACAAAACAGATGATGTAGCTTTTCCTTAAATTTTTGCTGTTGACTGTTAAACATCCTTGGTGAGTTAATTTCGTCGGTAATATATTTGTGACAGGAAAGAGTCAAGGTAATAAGCATGTAGATTTTGTCATTTTCCTTCAGAAAATATGTTGTGTTATTGCTCTGATACAAGGCATTTTAGATGTGTAACCTTTATAAAAAGTGTCTTGTCAAGGAGGTGGTTTGTCTTTATCCAAGTTGGTATACCTGTAGTATATGTCCATGTATTTGCTGGTATACATGAAGTATTGTTGTTCAGTTACTAAGTTGTATCTGACTCCTTGCAGCCCCATGGAGTACAGCAAGCCATTCTTCCCTGTCCTTCACCATCTCCTGGAGTTTGCTCAAACTCCTGGTCATTGAGTCAGTGATGCCATCCATCCATCTTATCCTCTGTTGCCCTTCTCCTCATGCCCTCAATCTTTCCCAGCATCAGGGTCTTTTCCAAGGAGTCGACTCTTCCTATCAGGTGGCCAAAGTATTGGAGCTTCAGCATCAGTCCTTCTATTGAATACTCATGATTTCCTTTAGGATTGACTTGTTTGATCTCCTTGCAGTCCAACGGACTCTCAAATGTCTTCTCCAGCACCACAGTTCAAAAGCATCAATTCTTTGGCGTTCAGCCATTTTTATTGTCCAGCTCTCACATCTGTACATGACTATTGGAAAAACCATAGCTTTGATTATACAGACCTTTGTCAGCAAAGTGATGTCTCTGCTTTGTAATATGCTGTATAGGTTTATGATAGCTTTCCTTCCAAGGAACAAATGTCTTTTAATTTCATGGTTGCAGTCATTATCTGTAGTGATTTTGGAGACCAAGAAAATAAAATCTTCCATTTTTTCCCCTTCTATTTGCCATGAAGTGATGGGACCAGATGCCACAATCTTCATTTTGTTAATGTTGAATTTTAAGCCAGCTTTTTTCACTCTCCTTTTTTACCCTCATCAAGAGGCTCTTTAGTTCCTCTTCGATTTCTGCCATTAGTAGTATCATCTGCATGTCTGAGGTTATTGATATTACTGCCAGCAATCTTGATTCCAGTTTGTGATTCATCCAACCTGGCATTTTGCATGGTATTCTGCATATAAGTTAAATAAGCAGGGTGACAGTATACAGACTTGACATACTCCTTTCCCAATTTTTGAACCAGTCTATTTGCCATGTCCAGTTCTAACTATTGCTTCTTGACTTCTTGACCTGCATACAGATTTCTCAGGAGACAGGTAAGTTAGTCTAGTATTCCCATCTCTTTAAGAATTTTCCAGTATGTTGTGATCACACAGTCAAAGGCTTTAACATAGTCAATGACAAGAAGTAGATGCTTTTCTGGTATTCTCTTGCTTTCTCTAGTGGATGTTGGCAATTTTGATCTCTGATTCTTCTGCCTTTTCTAAGCTTGTTGCTTAGAAAAGTCAGCTTGTACATCGGAAATTTCTTGATTCACATACTGCTAAAGCCTAGCTTGAAGGATCTTGAGTATTACCTTGCTAGCATGTGAAATGAGTGCACTTTTATGGTTGTTTGAACATTCTTTGGTCTTGGAATGAAAACTGACCTTTTCCAGTCCTGTGGCCACTGCTGAGTATTCCAAATTTGCTGATGTATTGAGCTGACTTTAACAGCATCATCTTTTAGGATTTGAAATAGCTCAGCTCGAATTCCATCACCTCTACTAGCTTTGTTGGTGTAATGCTTCCTAAGGCCCTCTTGACTTCACACTCCAGGGTGTGTGGCTCTAGGTGAGTGACCACACCATTGTCGTTATTTGGGTCACTGCAATATTGTTTGTATAGTCCTTCTGTGTTTTATTACCACCTCTTCTTAATCTCTTCTGTTTCTCTTAGGTCCTTGCCATTTCTGTCGTTTCATCGTGCCCATTCTTGAATGAAATTTTCCCTTGATATCTCCAATTTTCATGAAGGGATTTCTGTTCTTTTCCATTCTATTGTTTACCTCTTTTCTTTGCATTGTTCACGTAAGAAGTCTTTCTTTTCTCTCCTTACTATTCTCTGGAACTCTGCATTCAGATGGGTATATCTTTCCTTTTTCCTTTGCCTTTGGCTTCTCTTCTTTCATCAGCTCTTTGTAAAACCTCCTTAGACAACCAGTTTGCCTTCTTGCCTTTCTTTTTCTTTGGGGTAATTTTGATCAACACCTGCTGTACAATGTTACAAACCTCTGTCCATAGTTTTTCAGGCAGTCTGTGTACCAGATCTGATCCCTTGAATCTGTTTGTCATTTCCACTGTAAAATCATGAGGGTTTTGATTTAGGTCATATCTGAATGGCCTAGTGTTTGGCCTAATGTTCCTAGGGACACTAGGAAAGTGTCCCTACTTTCTTCAATTTAAGCCTGAATTTCGCAGTGAAGAGCTCATGAGCCACAGTCAGCTCCAGGTCTTATTTCTGCTGACTGTATAGAGCTTCTCTATCTTTGGCTGCAAAGATTATAATCAACCTGATTTCAGTATTGATCATCTGGTGATGTCTATGTGTGGAGTCATCTCTTGTGTCATTGGAAGAGGGTGTTTGCTATGACCAATGTGTTCTCTTGACAAAACTCTGTTAGCCTTTGCCCTGCTTCATTTTGTACTTCAAGGCCAAACTTGCCTGTTACTCCAGATATCTCTTGACTTCCTACTTTTGCATTCTAGTCTCCTATGATGAAAAGGACATCTGTTTTTGGTGTTAATTCTAGAAGGTCTTGTAGGTCTTCAAAGAATTGGTTAACCTCAGCTGCTTTGGCATTAATGGTTGGGGCATGAACATGGAAGTATAGGCATTTTAAATTAAGAAATAATTGCGAGTCTGATTATTTAGTGAAAAAGTTTCCCTCAAAAAATGTATTTCTTACTGTAGGTTTCAAAATAAATGTTTTAAATCATGTATCTATTGTGTTATATTGTATGTTTTTTTGATTGTATATATTTTAAAATTATATCTTTAATGGTTAATTTATGTTAATGCATATAATTATTCATTCTTTTTTGAATATTTTACAGCTATGACTGGTTCCAAACAGACTCTTTAGTCACCATCGTCATATATACTAAACAGAAGGTAAACAAGTTTTTAACATCAGAAAAAAATAAAAAGCTACATGCAGGCACATTTCTGAGCACTCATCTTGTATTAACTTACAGCAATTCTATAAGATAGATCATTTCATTATCCCTATTTTACAGGTGAGGAAACAGAGATTAGGTAGTTTAGCAGAGTCACACAGTAAATGGGAGATCTAACATTTTGATCCCAGACAGGCTGGCTCCATAGTATATGCTCTTAACAAACATGCCATAGCATCTCAGGAAAAAAAAACAGAAAGTAGTGGGTTGGCCAAGAAGTTCGATCCAGTTTTTCCATAACATCGTACAAAAACCTGAAGAAAACTTTCAGCCAACCCATTATTTTATATGCTCTTCTGTGATTTTGTTTGTTTTTATGCATGGATAACAGCAGTGAGTACCCTTGGACTGCAAGGAGATCAAACCAGTCAATTCTAAAGGAAATCAGTCCTGAATATTCATTGGAAGGACTGATGCTGAAGCTGAAATCCCAATACTTTGGCCACCTGATGCGAAGAACTGACTCATTGGAAAAGACCCTGATGCTGGGAAAGATTGAAGGCAGGAGGAGAAGGGGATGACAGAGGAAGAGATGGTTGGATGGCATCACCAACTCAATGGACATGAGTTTGAGCAAGTTCTGAGAATTGATAATGGGACGGGGAAGCCTGGCATGCTGCGGTCCATCAGGTCGGAAAGAGTCGTACACGAGTGAACAAATGAACTGAACTGAACAGCAGTGAGAGTCGCAGTTTAACTTCACCATATGAACTGATTTCCTGCACTTGAATTGGAATTCAAGAGACAGGAGAGAGGATTGCTGTCTTAGTATGCTTAAGCTGCTAACCAGCTTTAGATGTCCTCTGGAAACTAAAATTAGGGAATTAACTCATTCATTATTTATTGAACACTGCTTCATTCTGGACACTGCTGTAGAATTCAGAAATGTACAGGTGGGCCAGATTCATAGAGACTGAGACCTCACCAGGCTTACAGTCCAACCTGGAAAATCAGATGAATAAGCAGGCAACTTACACCATCTCCAGGCACATCCTCCAGCAGCCTGCAGGGTCTCCACACTTGAGGAACCATAGAGATTTAGAGAGAAATTCTGGCAGCCAAGGATTCCTGAGAATTCATGCTACTTCTGCCATGGCAGAACTGTATCTGAGTGAGTGAGTTCCTCCTCCTCCTGAAGTAGGATTTGATGTTCCCGCCGGAGTGTCCAGCCTCTGCCTGAAAGAGCCAGCATGTCCAGAGGCACTGCATGTCCTACTTCCTACTCCCTCCTCACCAAGCAGTCTAGAACCAAGAGGGCAGGGCCTAGGGAACCTGGGATCCGTCTCTTCCCATTGGTGATACCAGTGAGGCACAGAGGGTGGATGACTGAGGGTAAGGGGGAGCCTACTATGTTGAAAGATGTGTTCCTTGTGTAAATGAAAGGCAGAAAAATAACTTGCATCAAAGCTATGTAGAAACTAGAGACATCTGAAAAGTTGTTAGTGATACATTTTTTTTTGATAAGCTGAGCTTAAGAAGTTGTGTTAAGACAGTCCCTTATGCTTAGAGTTTACAGATGAGTGCGTAAGGTAGACATTAAGCATAGACACATATGTAGTTAAAATTATGATGTATGCTTTGAAGGAGAAGAATGTGCTATGAGAGAGCGAAAAACAGGAGTAATGTGGGTTTAGCTTGTGGGCTCTGTAAATAATTACCATGTGAACTTCCACTGATCAGCTTAAATGTATAGTGATAGAGTTTAGAAAAAAGTTTATTTTCCTTTTCTATTTCTGTTTAAGGATATCAACTTAGATTCAGTAATAGTTGATCATCGGGATGATTCCTTTAGAGCCGAGACAGTTATCAAGGATTATTCATACCTTGTACATGTTGGTAAGTAACTTATTCTATATTCATGGAAACAACTTTTGTTACAGTATAGTCATAACTGGTTGTAGAGTCTTGATAAACTATAATATTTTATCTGCTACTGTCATTTTGGTTTGTCATTTTAAAGATTTATTTACTTATTTTTAGCTGTGCTGGGTCTTTGTTCCTCTGTGGACTTTCTCTTAGTTGTGGCGAGTGGGGTCTGCTCTCTAGCTGCAGTGCATAGGCTTCTTCTTGTGGTGTCTTCTCTTGCTGTGGAGCATGGATTCCAGGGCATGCGGGCTTTAGCAGTTGTGCCACATGGGCTCCGTAGTTATGGCTCCCGGGCTCTAGAGCACAGGCTCAATAGTTGTGGTGCGCGGGCCCAGCTGCTCCATGGCGTGTTGGAACTTCTGGGCTAGGATCAAACCTGTGTCTCCTGCATTGGCAGGTCTTCATCATTGAGGCACCAGAGAAGCCTGGTTTATCATTTTATGATCAGTTTGGGGTTTTTTTGTTTGTTTGTTTGTTTTTTCCCCATTATTTCTTTAGACTAGTGAAAGGGCTAGCAAATGGCAGTATGACCTCACTTTTCCCAAGTTTAAACAGTTTGATTAGATGTGATTGAAATCAGTCATATGAAATACTTGCTGGCCCAGCTTTGTAAGATCATATTACTTAATACCTGCAAACACATCTCCAGAGGCCTGCCTGTCATGTGCTCCTGCTGAGTGGACATCACCAGGCACTCTTCCTGGCCTATCTCCTGCCAGCTCTGTCATGGGAAGTCAGAGGCTACATCACAGTAGCCTAGGCCACAAGGTTGTACTATACCCTCCAGTGCCTGTCCCTTCACAGCCAGAGCCCAACCATATAATTCACTTCTGTCTGTTTTGAGAGGTTGCAGATATATCAGGAGAAAGAACTCAGGACTGAAATCTGGAATCAAAGGTATTAGTAGCAGATTCCTAATCCATTTCTCACCTGTAATGACTCTAGGATTTCATCCTTTTCTCCTTCAAAGAAAGTAATATTCCAGTTAAAAAGTAAAAAGGAAACAAACCAAAACAACAAGAAGAAAACTGTATCTTAAGCATGCATTCTTATGTAAAGAATGTTCTGTTTACTTTTGTAAAACAAACTGAAAATCTCCAGATCTCAGCTGACTTGGGATTCTGCTCATGGTTTTCTTAATGAAGGACATTTATTCCTAAATTTGATTGAAGTTGACAAATGTTTTTTGTTTCTTATTTTCCCCCATTCATTAGATTAATCAACCTCAATTCTTACACCTTTCTTCTGGAAGTACATCCTATCTTATTTTTTACCTGCATAAGATCTAATATACATTGCCTCTTAGGGAGAGTTTTAACAAAAAACTCAGATGTCTAAAAAAATATATATTATTCATTAGCTCCGTCATGTTTTTTTTTTTTTAACAAAGACTTTTGTGTCAGCATTTATTATGTTTCAAATATTTTATGGCTAGTGCTGTTCACATCATAGCTAACTGTAGCTAGCACATATATGAGAAAACGAAAGCTCCACGGTCAAAAATGTGAAACTCCTGGTTGCTAATATTAAATCAGAATCAAAATGGTAAGTTTCACAGAACCATATTAACGTAGAGAACTTTAGAACAGATGTTTGTAAAAATACTTCATCTCCCCCTTCTGGGATGTAAGTTCTGGAAAGGCACAGATTTTTCCCTTTCCCTAACTGTGGTACCCACAGCATCTGCAAAGTGTGTGACACACAGTTCAGTTCAGTTCAGTCACTCAGTCATGTCTGACTCTTGCGACCGCATGAACCACAGTACGCCAGGCCTTCCTGTCCATCACCAACTCCCGGAGTTTACCCAAACTCATGTCTGCTGAGTCAGCGATGCCACCCAAACATCTCTTCCTCTGTCTTCCCCTTCTCCTCCTGCCCTCAATCTTACCCAGCATCAGGCTCTTTTCAAATGAGTCAGCTCTTGGCATCAGGTAGCCAAAGTATTGGAGCAGCTTCAACATCAGTCCTTCCAATGAACACCCAGGACTGATCTCTTTTAGGATGGACTGGTTGAATCTCCTTGCAGTCCAAGGGACCCTCAAGAGTCTTCTCCAACACCACAGTTCAAAAGCATCAAATCTTTGGTGCTCAGCTTTCTTTATCGTCCAGCTCTCACATCCATTCATGACTACTGGAAAAACCATAGCCTTGACTGGTAGACAGACCTTTGTTGACAAAATAATGTCTCTGCTTTTTAATATGCTGTCTAGATTGGTCATAACTTTCCTTCCAAGCAGTAAACATCTTTTAATTTCATGGCTGCAGTCACCATCTGCAGTGATTTTGGAGCCTCAAAAAATAAAGTCAGCCACTGTCTCCCCATCTATTTCCCATGAAGTGATGGGACTGGATGCCATGATCTTAGTTTTCTGAATGTTGAGCTTTAGGCCAACTTTTTCACTCTCCTCTTTACTTTCATCAAGAGGCTTTTTAGTTTTTCTTCACTTCTGCTATAAGGGTGGTGTCATCTGCATATATCTGAGGTTATTGATATTTCTCCCAGCAATCTTGATTCCAGCTTGTGCTTCATCTAGCCCAGTGTTTCTCATAATGTATTCTGCATAGAAGTTAAATAAGCAGAGTGACAATATACAGCCTTGACGTACTCCTTTTCCTATTTGGAACCAGTCTGTTGTTCCATGTCCAGTTCTAACTGTTGCTTTCTGACCTGCATGCAGGTTTCTCAAGAGGCAAGTCAGTTGGTCTGGTAGTCACATCTCTTGAAGAATTTTCCACAGTTTATTGTGATCCACACGGTCACAGGCTTTGGCATAGTCAGTAAAACAGAAATAGATGTTTTTCTGAAACTCTTGCTTTTTCAATGATCCAGTGGATATTGGCAATTTGATCTCTGGTTCCTTTGCCTTTTCTAAAACCAGCTTGAACATCTGGAAGTTCACAGTTCACATATTGCTGAAGCCTGGCTTAGAGAATTTTGAACATTACTTTACTAGCATGTGAGATGAGTGCAATTGTGTGGTAGTTTGAGCATTCTTTGGCATTGCCTTTCTTTGGGATTGGAATGAAAACTGACCTTTTCTAGTGCTGTGGCCACTGCTGAGTTTTCCAAATTTGCTGGCATATTGAGTGCAGCACTTTCACAGCATCATCTTTTAGGATTTGAAATAGCTCAACTGGAATTCCATCACCTCCTCTAGCTTTGTTTGTAGTGATGCTTCCTAAGGCCCACTTGACTTCACATTCCAGGATTTCTGGCTCTAGTTGAGTGATCACACCGTCGTGATTATTTGGGTCGTGAAGATCTTTTTTGTACAGTTCTTCTAAATGACTATCCAACTTAGAGAACAATAAGAAAAGAAAAATTTATCCAGACCCAGACCTGGCCTACCCTCCACATGTACTTGTGCACACCCTGGAGCTTGTGTGTTTCATGTGCTGCCTCTCTCCCTGCCCTGCTCCTTTCTTGGTTTGTAGGATTTGTCAGGCTGGGACCACCCTTAAACCAGTGTGGGTTACCCACTTGTGGGCAACTGAATATTTACTCTTTAGTTAATAAGGAGAGAAATGGAACAACTAAAAGAATATATTTAAATATTTTTTCTCAAAGTATATACATTTTGGTTGCATTCAGTTTTTCTTATGGTTTCTTAGGATATGTTTGAGAGATTTGAAAAAAATAGTGCATGAAAGAACCATTTAAATGATCTTATACCGTGTTTGTAGACTGTAGGAATTGAAGTTGGATCTTAACTGAATTTTTTTTTCTTTTTCTCCAGCCCTGAGTCATGAGATTCAAGAAGATTTTTCTGGTAAGCTACCAACATTATGTATGTATGTACATATACACACACACACACATACATACACACCCATGGGGGGACAGCTACCAATGTAATGTATGTATGTACATATACACACATATACATATGCATGTATGAGGGGACAGCAGTTTGTCTTATTGTTCACATGTATATTTTCATGTTGCAGAACAGGGATATGATGTTTTCTATATAAACATACATGTTAATTTTTAAATATACCTTTTCCCTCTGGTTTCAGTTCCTCCTACCCCTTGTTCCTTTTCCCTTATTCATTTCATCTGTGCCCTTTTCATTTCCTCTCATTAGAAAAAAAATTCTTGTCTTCCATTCTTCCCTCCTGCCCTACTCCTGACGTGTAGCTTATAGAAATATACGTGACCAGACAAGTTTTTCTTAGGTGTATATATAAATATTTAATGTTAACAAGGACTTCCCTGGTAGCTCAGATGGTAAAGCGTCTGCTTGCAATGCAGAAGACCCAAAGCATATTAAATTATGTATATCATTACATATAAATGTACAATGGATTTTACACAGCTGTTTAACAATAGAAGACTCATCAGAGAATGGTAGTTTTTTTTTTCTTTAGCTTTATTGAGATATAATTAACAAAATTGTGATCTATTTAAAGATTTAAAGTATACAACATGTTGATTCAATAAAGGTGTACATTGTGAAGATTCACACAATCAAATTAACACATCCATCATCTCACATGTTTACCTTTTGTATAATTTCAGTTATATAAGACAGTATCATCAACTGCAGTCACCATGTTATACATGAAATCTTCAGACCTTATTCACCTTATAGCTGAAATTTCATACTCTTTTGTCAACTTCTTCCTATCTCCCCCTCACCCCTGACACCTGGCACTGTTTTGCTACTCTTTCTTTGAGTTTGACTTTTTTTTTTAATTTGCACATATAAGTGATACCATGCAGTATTTGTCTTCTCTGTTTTATTTACTTCACTTAGTATAATGCCCTCTAGGTTTATCATAGATTGTTACAGCTATCAGGATTCCCTTTTTTAAGGCTGAATAATATTCTACTATATATTTGTATATATGTGGTTTCTCGTTTTAAAGCACTGTGAGATTACATTACACTGGTTCTGTACCTTCCTTTTTCTATATACACCATAGTAAGTTCTTTTTTTTTTTTTTTTGAACTTCCTGATGTTCAAGCTAGTTTTATTTTATTATTATTTTTTTTAATTTAATTAGTATACATGTGTTCCCCATCTATAAATTATATTAATTAAACTCTTTGAAGTCAAGGACTTTTTTGTCTATTAAGCTTCAAATCAGTGCTCATGGAATTGAATTCATCCGACTATGCTGTCTTTAAAAGTTGTTAAAGTGCTGCTGATTTCTATGTTTACAGTGAGGAAGACTAATATTGTTTCTAAAGGCAAAAAGAAATATACTTTAAATATTTAAAAACACATTTAATTCATAAAATATAATCACCTTTTAAAGCTTATTATATCAACAAAGCCAAAAGCTGGTTCTTTGAGAAGATAAATAAAATTGACAAATCATTAGCCAGACTCAAGAAACAAAGGGAGAATAATCAAATCAACAAAATTAGAAATGAAAATGGAGAGATCACAACAGACAACACAGAAATACAAAGGATCGTAAGAGACTACTGTCAGCAGCGATGTGCCGGTAAAATGGACAACTTGGAAGAAATGGACAAATTCTTAGAAAAATACAACTTTCCAAAACTGAACCAGGAAGAAATAGAAAATCTTAACAGACCTGTCACAAGCACGGAAATTGAAACTGTAATCAGAAATCTTCCAACAAACAAAAGCCCAGGACCAGATGGCTTCACAGCTGAATTCTACCAAAAATTTAGAAAAGAGCTAACACCTATCCTACTCAAACTCTTTCAGAAAATTGCAGAGGAAGGTGAACTTCCAACCTCATTCTATGAAGCCCCATCACCCTAATACCAAAACCAGACAAAGATGCCACAAAAAAAGAAAACTGCAGGCCAATATCACTGATGAACATAGATGTAAAAATCCTTAATAAAATTCTAGCAAACAGAATCCAACAACACATTAAAAAGATCATACATCATGACCAAGTGGGCTTTATCCCAGGAATGCAAGGATTCTTCAATATCTGCAAATCAATCGACATAATACACCACATTAACAAATTGAAAGATAAAAACCATGTGATTATCTCAAGATGCAGAGAAAGCCTTTGACAAAATCAACATCCACTTATGATTAAAGAAAAAAAAAACCCTACAGAAAGCAGGAATAGAAGGAACATACCTCAACATAATAAAAGCTATATATGACAAACCCACAGCAAACTTTATCCTCAGTGGTGAAAAATTGAAAGCATTTCCCCTAGAGTCAGGAACAAGACAAGGGTGCCCACTTTCACCACTGCTATTCAACATAGTTTTGAAAGTTTTGGCCACAGCAATCAGAGAAGAAAAAGAAATAAAAGGAATACAGATTGGAAAAGAAGAAGTAAAACTCTCACTGTTTTCAGGTGACATGATCCTCCACATAGAAAACCCTAAAGACTCCACCAGAAAATTACTAGAGCTAATCAATGAATATAGTAAAGTTTCAGGATATAAAATTAACACACAGAAATCCCTTGCATTCCTATACACTCACAATGAGAAAACAGAAAGAAATTAAGGAAACAATTCCAGTCACCATTGCAATGAAATGAATAGAATACTTAGGAATATATCTACCTAAAGAAACAAAAGACCTATATATAGAAAACTATAAAACACTGGTGAAAGAAATCAAAGAGGACACTAATAGATGGAGAAATACACCATGTTCATGGATCAGAAGAATCAATATGGTGAAAATGAGTATACTACCCAAAGCAATCTATAGATTCAATGCAATCCCTATCAAGTTACCAACAGTATTTTTCACAGAGCTAGAACAAATAATTTCACAATTTGTATGGAAATACAAAAAACCTCGAATAGCCAAAGCAATCTTGAGAAAGAAGAATGGAACTGGAGGAATCAACCTCCCTGACTTCAGGCTCTACTACAAAGCCACAGTCATCAAGACAGTATGGTACTGGCACAAAGACAGGAATATAGATCAATGGAACAAAATAGAAAGCCCAGAGATAAATCCACGCACCTATGGACACCTTATCTTTGACAAAGTAGGCCAGAATATACAACAGAGAAAAGACAATCTCTTTAACAAGTGGTGCTGGGAAAACTGGTCAACCACTTGTAAAAGAATGAAACGAACACTTTTGAACACCGTACACAAAAATAAACTCAAAATGGATTAAAGATCTAAACGTAAGACCAAAAACTATAAAACTCCTAGAGGAAAACATAGGCAAAACACTCTCCGACATAAATCACAGCAGGATCCTCTATGATCCACCTCCCAGAATATTGGAAATAAAAACAAAAATAAACAAGTGGGACCTAGTTAAACTTAAAAGCTTTTGCACAACAAAGGAAACTATAAGCAAGGTGAAAAGACAGCCTTCAGAATGGGAGAAAATAATAGCAAATGAAGCAACTGACAAAGAATTAATCTCAAAAATATACAAGCAACTCCTGCAGCTCAATTCCAGAAAAATAAACGACCCAATCAAAAAATAGGCCAAAGAACCAAACAGACATTTCTCCAAAGAAGACATACAGATGGCTAACAAACACATGAAAAGCTGCTCAGCATCACTCATTGTCAGAGAAATGCAGATCAAAACTGCAGTGAGGTCAATGGCCAGTCAGAATGGCTGCTACCTAAAAGCCTACAAGCAATAAATGCTGGAGAGGGTATGGAGAAAAGGGAACCCTCTTACACTGTTGGTGGGAATGCAAACTAGTACAGCCACTATGGAGAACAGTGTGGAGATTCCTTAAAAAGCTGGAAATAGAACTGCCATATGACCCAGCAATCCCACTGCTGGGCATACACACTGAGGAAACCAGAATTGAAAGAGACACATGTACCCCATTGTTCATCCCAGCACTGTTTATAATAGCCAGGACATGGAATCAACCTAGATGTCCATCAGCAGACGAATGGATAAGAAAGCTGTGGTACATATACACAATGGAATATTACTCAGCCATTAGAAAGAATACATTTGAATTAGTTCTCATGAGGTGGATGAAACTGGAGCCTATTATACAGAATGAAGTAAGCCAGAAAGAAAAACACCAATACAGTATACTAACGCATATATATGGAATTTAGAAAGATGGTAATACTAACCCTATATGCGAGATAGCAAAAGAGACACAGATGTATAGAACAGTCTTTTGGACTCTGTGGGAGAGGGCGAGGGTGGGATGATTTGGAAGAATGGCATTGAAACATGTATATTATCATATGTGGAACGAATCGCCAGTCCAGGTTCAATGCATGAGACAGGGTCCTCAGGACTGGTGTACTTGGGATGACCCAGAGGGATGGGATGAGGAGGGAAGTGGGAGAGGGATTCAGGATGGGGAAACACATGTACACCCATGGCAGATTCATTTCAATGTATTTCAAAACCACTACAATATTGTAAAGTAATTAGCCTCCAATTAAAATAAGTTTATATTTTTAAAACTTTTTTAAATTAAAAAAAAAACAAAAAAAGTTTTTGATTACCAAAATTCTCTGCACAAGCCATATTTATATTGAAGAATAGAAAAGTTTCAAGCTAACCTTTCTGAGTTGGCAGCAGCACTTCCTGAAAAGCATTTACCTTCATCACTTCTTATTTTTCATCTGCTGCAAAAATATTAGGTACTTCTCCAGTATTGAGCACACTGTCAATATCCTCTAGAAAAGCTTCCTCTTGAATCTCACTGTCCATAATCAAAAAGACTGTCTTCTGGCCTTTCATGCCCACATTCCTTAAAAGGGCCTTAAAATAAAAATGTACTTAGAATAAAATAAAAAATAAAATAAAAATAAAGCTTATTATATGATTAATATTATATTCATATATTCTAAACTGTTTCAAATATTCAAAAATAAGATAATATAAAACATTTTTAATTATCAAAGATTGATAATTATAAGGATAATTTATAGGGATTCATTCTCCTGGAGCGTTTTCTGTTTATTAAGCTCAATATTGGTTTACTGAATTCACTCATAAGACTCTCTCAGATCCCAAGAAATGTTAATACAGTATAAATTAAATTTGCTTTTGTCGATTCATTCAATGGCTAGTTTGTATATTTAAGGTTTTTTTTTTTTTTAAGTTGTGTGTTAGTTGCCATGGCTCTATTTGAGCTTATATGAAAACCAGCATTATGTATTAGTTTGGCCCCTGATACATTAATTTGAAAGACGTTAGTCTGATTTTAAGATAAACTGGATTTAACATCATATAAGGCATAAACAATTTTGAGGAATATGTACCAAAAATTTTATTTATTTCACTAATGATCAATGTCATTCATATCAGATCAGGGCATTTGGGTTGTTTGAGAGAGACTGGTTTAAAAATAAACTCTCATATTTAATATCAATGAATACAAATGGAGTTTATCTTCTTTTCAGTGCTAGTTGTTGAGAATGTGGGAAAAATAGAGATCGTCCTGAAGAAAAAAGAGAATACTTCTTGGAAATGCCTTGGTCATCCCCAGGAGAATCATAATTCATTTATTCCAAAGAAAGATACAGGTAGGCTATGCTGTTATTTTGAGTCCTGGGTTCATGAAAATGTATGTCAGTGGCTCAGTTGTACCAGAATTTGGAGGGCCACTTTGAGTGAGCCAAAGGGTCCTTGTATCTCTTTCTGCTGCTGCTGCTGCTGCTAAGTCGCTTCAGTCGTGTCCAACTCTGTGCAACCCCATAGACGGCAGCTCACCAGGCTCCCCCGTCCCTGGGATTCTCCAGGCAAGAACACTGGAGTGGGTTGCCATTTCCTTCTCCAATGCATGAAAGTGAAAAGTGAAAGTGAAGTTGTTCAGTCATGTCCAACTCTTCGAGACCCCATGGACTGCAGCCTACCAGGCTCCTCCATCCATGGGATTTTCCAGGCAAGAGTACTGGAGTGGGGTGCCATCGCCTTCTCTGTGTATCTCTTTCTAAAGAATTGAAATGGGGCATTGGGTTTGTTACCCTCCCTTTTTTTTTTTTTTAAACAGAGATTACATTTCTGACTCTGCTATCTAATGTTTAGGCATAATGGGGTCATTCAGTAATGATAGCTAAATGGAGAATACCCATTTAGACCTTTCATTCCTTCACTCCTTCATTCCTCCAGGTTCCCTTTTACAAAAGGTGCAAAAACAAGTAAAGTTGATGCCCTGTAGGCATATCTAATTTTTTTCTATTAGAGAAGGCACGTTTATTGCCTCTGCTACTGCTGCTGCTGCTAAGTCGCTTCAGTCGTGTCCGACTCTGTGCAACCCCAGAGACAGAAGCCCACCAGGCTCCCCTATCCCTGGGATTCTCCAGGCAAGAGCACTGGAGTGGGTTGCCATTTCCTTCTCCAATGCATGAAATGAAAAGTTAAAGTGAAGTTGCTCAGTCGTGTCCAACTCTTCGCAACCCCATGGACTACAGCCTACCAGGCTCCTCCACCCATGGGATTTTCCAGGCAAGAGTACCAGTTTACTTCCTAAAGATAATACCATTCATTTTAAGTGTAACATCTTACAGGCAAAGGTGCATATTATAAGTGTTCTGCTTGATGAATTTTCACAAAGTGAATGCACTCCATATTTTCTTTGGAAATTGGTAGGATTTGCCTCTTGTTCCAAGTGTTTTGAAATTTCATAGTTTGATAGACCTTAATGGAGGTCTGTTTTCAACTTTTGTGCCAAATGGTCATCCTTTGTGCTAATCTTTCCATTATGGAAGCTTAAGACCCATGTATCTGGAAAGTACTGATTTGTCGTCCCTCCATGGTCTGTTTTTACTTTTTAGAAGTGTTCTTTTTTTTTTTAAGACTTTAAAAAAAATGGATTATTTTTTTTTTATTTTTGGCTGCACTGGGCCCTTTGATGGGGCACACCTGGTCTTCATTGATGTGCTCTGGCTTTGGCTAGTGTGGTGCTCAGGCTTCATGTTGCGGTGGCTTCTCTTGCTGAGGAACACCGCTCTAGAGCGTGCGGGCTCAGTAGCTATGGCTTAGTCAGCCCACGGCGTGGGGTGGGATCTTAGTTCCCAGACCAGGGATGGAACCCATGTCTCTCCTGCAGAAGGCAGGGGTATCTGTAAACTTTAATTTCCTTTTTAAAATTTGTTTTGTCAACTGTCCTGTATTAGTCTACAAAAGTGAAAGTGAAGTCGCTCAGTCGTGTCCGACTCTTTGCGACCCCGTCGATTGTAGCCCACCAGGCTCCTCCATCCATGGAATATTAACCACTGGACCACCAACCAGGGAAGTCCCTAAAAATGATCTTATTTTAAGCCTTCTTAACCAGTTCTCTATGTATCTTGTCTTTTCTCTCTCATTTTCAATTTTGTCCTTTTGCTCTACTTTTTGAGAGTTGTTTTCAGCTGTGTCTTCTAACTCTGCTGTTGAGTAACTCATTTCTACTTTCATATTTTTAACTTTAGAGAACTCTTTTGATTTTTATTTGTTTTAGCATCCTATTTGCTCCCTTCTCTTAGCTTTTTGAGAATTACTGATAGTGTTTTAGAGTTTTTGTTTCCCTGTGTAGCCTAGCCTCGTTTTGGTCTGTCTTTCATATTAGATGCTTCCTTTGAATGTCTGCTGATCCTTGACTGTGCGTATTTCTGGGTTGAACTCTAAAAGCTAGTTGAAAACTGTGTGTGGGGCCTTGCTTGCTGACAATAACATTGGCTGTGTGGCTGGATCCTTTCTTTGGATCAGAAAAGAAACATTCACTGTGTGGCTGGATCAGAAAAGTCTGATGCCAGTGTTTTGCTGGAGTCTCTAAACAGTTTCTACCTTGCACCCAACATTTCAAAAATTACATGGGAAAAGAAGGCAGGGGTATCTGTAAACTTTAGTTTCCTTTTTAAGATTTGTTTTGTCAACTGTCCTGTATTAGTCTACTAAAGTGAAAGTGAAGTCACTCGGTTTGCGACCCTGTGAACTGTAGCCCACCAGGCTCCTCCATCCGTGGGATTCTCCAGGCAAGAATACTGGAGTGGGTTGCCATTTCCTTCTCCAGGGGATCTTCCCGACCCAGGTATCGAACCCAGGTCTCCCGCATTGCAGGCAGACGCTCTAACCTCTGAGCTGGTTGCCATAAAAAAGTACCACAGACTTAGTGGGATAATAACAGAAGTTTATTTTCTCACAGTCTGAAGGTAAAGTCTGACACTAAGATTCTGGTAGGGTTGGCTTCTCCTGACATGTCTCCTTGGCTTGTAGATGGCTGTCTTCACATGATCTTCCCTCTGTGTCTGTGTCCCTGTTGCCTCTTCTTATAAGGACATCAGGCTCATTGGACTAGGAACCATCCAAACAACCTCATTTTAACTTACTTTGTAATACCACATTTCCAAATATGTTGCATTCTCTAGTACTGGAGATGTGACTTTAATGTGGAACATTGAGATGCACACGGTTCAGCCTGTAAAATATACGCAATCCAGAGACCCTATGTTTTGCCCTCTACAAGAGAGCAAAATTCTGATATTTTGCCAGAATAATAGAGAATCGGCCTGTGGCTGTGTGAAATAGGGAAAGACTTCAGAAAGGTGGGGCTAGGGGAGACAGCTAGGCTTCCTAAATGAACTTTAATCCAGAAAGCAGTTTTAGTTCTGCCTTCCCTCTGATTCCAGAAATACTTGGTCCTGCCAATTTCTGAGCCTTAATGAGATCTTATATTACAGATGGATTGATTCTTGGCTTTTTGTATGTCTAGTTTGGGATTTAGCTTTCCAGTTAACTGAGTTAGTTTTTTCTATCCTTACAGGCTATGCCTTAAAAAACAACCAAACACTCTCACTCACTCACACATACACACACACATTCACACACCGTCTTTGCTTTTATTTTAGGGAAGGATTAGAAGACACTAACTGCATCTCTTCAGTTTACCATCTTTAAATATTTAAAACTATAAAAATATATTTGTAGATAATATTTTAATTTTCAGAAAAGTATCGGGTAGCTGCATTTTGAGTACTTATTGTGTGTGGAATGCTATTTTAGGTATTGTGGTATGTAACAAATAAATGACATCAGAATTATTTTCCTAGGTGGAAGAAATAACATACATAAACATGGGGTTAAAGAATACTTATATCAAGACATAGGCCAATAAGAGGAAGTTACTTAGTGCAAACTTGAATATATTCTAAGGTAACCTTAAGTGATCAGATGCAGATCAATCTGACCTTGAGCAACTCCCCATGAATGAAGATGAATTTCAAGCAATGTTTTGAAAGTGACTTAAAAAAGAAAGTCATGAAGGACTTTCCAGATATCACTACTGGGTACTTATTGTGCCAGACCTTTTGCAGGTGGCAGAGAAAGAAAATGTAAGCCATATGTGGGAAAGGTCAAATAGATTAATTTTCCAAGAGCAGGAGGTCTCAATTGCATGGTATAAGGTAGGCAGAAGAGAGAGGAATAATAGCAGATGCAGCAGATCAGAAGAGAACAGGTAAAAGACCATGAAAATGAAAAAAGATACTATTAAGGTAAAATCTGTTGCCCTGAAATTATCTGGCTGTCTAGACTCTGATGCTGGGAGGGATTGGGGGCAGGAGGAGAAGGGGACGACGGAGGATGAGATGGCTGGATGGCATCACTGACTCGATGGACGTGAATCTGAGTGAACTCCGGGAGTTGGTGATGGACAGGGAGGCCTGGCGTGCTGCGATTCATGGGGTCGCAAAGAGTCGGACACGACTGAGCGACTGAACTGACTGACTGATTGAAAAATCATAGCAAACCAGATAAAAGCTAAGTCCTAGAAATAAATGATACTGAGAAACAAAGTTGACCTGTATTTAGAAATAGTTAGAATGAACATTGCTCAAGTATTCTTCCCTATAATTTCCTGAGGCTTTCCATGAACTCTCTCCTCCCTGCTATAAATTTCGGCTTGAGTCGTGAGCCACCATAGTTTGTTTTAGCTTTCTTGTGTGAAATTGGAGCCACGCTTGTATTTTTCAGTGAATTAGATTTTCTGCTTTGGAAAATGACTCAGTTTAGGGGATTTTTTCTATTTATTTGCCTGAATTAGCACAGATTCATTTCTTCTTTGTCCTTTCTCTTCCCTAACTCATGATAAAAACTATAGGTTATTTTCTGCACTAGCAAAGCTGAATACTTACATCATCAAAATATTATGATTTAACTTGCTGTCAGTAAGTTCAAATGTTTACTCTATTATGTGGTTCCTAGATTTTCAATGTGTATTACCAGAATTATCAATTTTTATGATATTAGCATGCTGGCTTCTTCCATTTTTCCTAGTTAAAAAATTTAAGTTTGAAACTAAGCGTGTGAGTTGAAGACTTTTAATGCAATAACTTCTCACGTCAAATCTAGAGTTTACTTACACAGAAGATTTAAATATAGCAAAGAACATAATCAGAGCAGAGAAACTACTTCATTTTTTACCTTTAATCCAGGTGTAACAGTTGATAAATTAAATTGTATGAATATAACCAGACTACCATTTGTAACTTGGGCACTTCCAATTATTTTTTTCTTCTCAAAGATGACGATTATGAGTGAGTATTTGTGTGGTGTGGTGTGTGTGTGATATGACTAAGAAACTTGTCTATTAAGAGTCAGAAACTAAGAGAATATTGGGTTGCTATTTCTGTACCCAGCCTAAAAATTTATTTGAATTGTGATTACCTTTAGTATAGGGATTCAGATCATCACACAAAGGTTGTTTTGTAAATTTGACAACTAACAGCTCAGTAAATGAATATTGAGATACTAAAGAATAAACAAGATTTTGAAAAGTTGTGTCATAATTTTGATATGTCAATAGCCACTTATAAACCTTTAGATTAAATACATATAGAATCTATAACTGTGTTTTTAAATCATGCTGAACTGTATGAAACCACCGCTGTTTATTTTTTACCTAGAAAAATGGCAGTTTTGCATAATTTGAACTATGCTTTTATCAGGGCTTCTTAATTGCTAACACTACACACGTACACATCTAGAAGTGCTGTCTGTACCTGTAAACATGCTTGTTGACACTTTGTGAGCAGTCACTTAATTGAGGCTTTCTACGGGGCCTGGGATTCTGCAGGCAAGCTGTTTGCTGTCATAAGGAACAACAGCTCTTCTTGTCAGTGTATAAAGATCCCCCTTCGCCCCTTCCTAACCCTTTCTTGCCTGTGCAGCCATGTTTCTTTGCTGCCTAAAACAGTCATTCAGAATTACTGGAAAAGAAGAGACTCCTATGGCTAGCAAATAGGACTTCACGGTACTTTATGCTTTTAAATTGTCTGCTCAGCCCAGCAGGTGTAAAGTTGTCACTTGCACACTAATTACAAGATGCGTTAGCATGTTGCTGTCTTATTCTCATTTCTAGCAGAACAGCCTGAATATGAAGAAACACAGGATAGATGGAGCAGGCTGTAAATAAGTAAGAAATTATATACTGTGTTAAAAGACAGAATAGATGAAGTTTAAAAACTTAGAATTCAAGCACTTTAATGTATAATGTTGACTGAATTATTAGTTATGGAGCTGAGGAAAGGTGATAAGCACAGAGATGTTCAAATCTAGTGACGACCTTACTAAACGATATGGGCCTCATTGTCTAAGGACCCCATTGAACCTAGTCTTGGAAGAAAAGCTGCCTTTTTCTTAGCTTAACACTGATGTTTAACTCTACAAAATCCTTACTTTGAAAGAAAGATTCAGCTCACATCAGTCTAGGTAAGGTAGTAAAAGAACTGAATACATTTCAAATTTATTTTTAATAGTAATAGTTAAAACAGAAAGGAGTCTATGCTCTGTTGTCAATTTACTAATTGGAAAAAGCATGTACCCATACACATTTATCATCCTGGGTGTTAGAAGATGTGTTATGAATGTTTTCTTACTCATATATGCAAGAGTGGTTTGAGTGAGGATAGTAAAGCTATATTACAAAAGGTCAGATGAGATGGTTGGATAGCATCACTGAGTTTGAGCAAACTCCAGGAGATGGTGAAGGACAGGGAAGCCTGGCGTGCTGCAGTCCTTGGGGCTGCAGAGAGTCAGACATGACTTAGTAGTGACTGAACAGCAACCACCAGAGGTTAAGTGAAAACCTTATCAAAATTAGTACAAAGGCTGAATAATTTTTAAAAACAGCAGCATAATTGCAGTTTATGTAATACTTTTAAAAGCACATAATAACTAAAACTTTGTTGTTTCTTCTGCATAAGTTCATTTCCAGCCCCTCTTTCCTCTCCAGAGGGTGGGCTATGTATGGAGCAGGAAATTGCAAACTTTTGACCATAATTCAGTCTTTCTGGTGACCAGCCCCTATCCAGGAATCCACCTAGAGTCACCACATGAGAACAAAGATGTTCCTAGTTTTCCCTTATTGCTTAGGAATTTACCAGGATATTAGGAATCCCATGTTCGAGATCAGAGTCAAAGACAGATACAGTGCCCCCACCTTATTTGCAGCTTTGCTTTCTGAGGTTTCACTTACCCTTGGTCAGTCGTGGTCCAAAAATATTAAATGGAAAATTCCAGAAATAATTCATAGATTTTCAATTACAAACTATTCTGAATAGCATGATGAAATCCCAAGGTGTCCTGCTGGGGATGTTGAAGAAGAGAGGTACCTGAGATAGATGGTGACTTGCTGAACTGGTTCCTTAATTTGGACATTAAATAGTTACTAGGGAGTTGTAAAGGGTAGGGGGATAGTCTATAGATATTTGTGTTTGAACCGACATGGTTAAAATGAGGAAGATGCTAAAGGACAATGTACTGGTCTATAATTATAGTTCTCAAACATTTTGAACAAGGTTTATGAGTTGGGGCAAGAAACTCTCATAACTTCTTCCCCCATCCCACATCTTCTCTAGTGACCCTGTGATCTTGGGCAAACTATTTAACTTCTGTAAGCCCCTGTTTCCAGCAGGGAAAATGAGCGTGAATAGCAATGGCACCCCACTCCAGTACTTTTGGCTGGAAAATCCCATGAATGGAGGAGCCTGGTAGGCTGCAGTCCATGGGGTCGCTAGAGTCGGACACGACTGAGCGACTTCACTTTCACTTTTCACTTTCATGCATTGGAGAAGGAAATGGCAGCCCACTCCAGTGTTCTTGCCTAGAGAATCCCAGGGACGGGGGAGCCTGGTGGGCTGCCGTCTATGGGGTCGCACAGAGTCGGACACAACTGAAGCGACTTAGCAGCAGCAGCAGCAGCAGCAGGTGCTTTGAAAGAACACTAGGGGAATTCAGTGGTTAGGACTCCACACTTCCCCTGCAGGGGCACATGGGTTTAATCCCTAGTCTGGGAACTGAGGTCCTGCGTGCTGCATGGCATGGCCAAAAAAACAAAAAAAGTACTTAGAACAGGAAGGTGTGGACTCCCAATCCAGTGCTCTTTCATAGCTCTCTCCCACTGAACTTTGTCTTTATTTTTGCCTTGTGAAATTCTACTCTCTAGAAGGAAAGCTGTAGTTTCTTTTCAACAAGAAGAATAAAGAATGCCCAAATTACCATATTATCCTCAGTGTTGCAGTGTTACCCTGAGTATCTCAATATTATTTGTATGTTATTAAAAAAATTTAGTCTGGGATTAACAGATACACACTGCTGCTGCTGCTGCTGCTGCGTCGCTTCAGTCGTGTCCGGCTCTGTGCGACCCCATAGACGGCAGCCCACCAGGCTCTGCCATCCCTGGGATTCTCCAGGCAAGAACACTGGAGTGGGTTGCCATTTCCTTCTCCAATGCATGGAAGTGAAAAGTGAAAGTGAAGTCGCTCAGTCGTGTCCGACTCTTAGTGACCCCATGGACTGCAGCCCACCAGGCTCCTCCATCCATGGGATTTTCCAGGCAAGAGTACTGGAGTGGGGTGCCATTGCCTTCTCCAAGATACACACTACTGTACATAAAGTAGATAACAAGGACCTACCATATAGCACGGGGAACTATATTCAATAACTTAGAATAATCCGTAATGAAAAGAAACCTGAAAAAGAACGTGTGTGTGTGTGTGTGTGTGTGTGTGTGTGTGTGTGTGTGTGTATGCATGTATACATATATATATATATAACTGAATCACTTTGCTGTACTCCAATTTAAAAATTAAGATTTTTTTTTTTCCAAAAAACATTAGGTTTCTGAACAAACGTTTTTCTGTCCTGTGTTTTTTGTTTTACCATCTCATATTTATTTTCAGTTTTTCATTTTCTTGTATAGTTATGCTTATAAAACCAAAAACCTGACACCTTAATACCAGCATTATTCAGTCTCAGGTCAACAAATCTGCTTTATCTTCCTTTATCCCCATGCTTTAGGTCCATGCCTATATGACTTCTCTCTTCAGTGTAGGTGAAAGAGTGAAAGACGAAAACATTCTTAAATCTTTCTTAAGACTTTTAGAACCTATCGTTAGCATGTCCCATTGAAATTATGGCAGTTTTATTATTTTATTGGTAAGATATTGAATGCAGGTGACCAGGGTTCAATCCCTGGGTCAGTAAGTTCCCCTGGAGAAGGAAATGCCAACCCTCTCCAGTATTCTTGCCTGGGAAATCCCATAGACAGAGGAGCCTGGCAGGCTACAGTCCATAGGATTGCAAAGAGTCACACACAGCTCAGCGACTAACACTTAAAGATGCTGACATTATCTCACAGTGTTAAATAGCAGGAATTCCGTGTTACTTCTCTGTCTAGAAAGCCAGTCCATCATTGTAACCCAGAGTTTGCTTGTGTTTTAAGTACAGTCGAAGAGATGCAGACTTACTGTAACAAATCCTTTCTGACAAAGGCTAGAGGTGAAATTGTCAGGTCTGAAGATGAGTCTTTTCATCAGAGGGTATGCACTAGATTTGATTAGAGGAAAGCACTGTGGCCCCTGGGCCTTTTCATGAGGGACACCTACCTTGGATTCCGTGCTTGGAGAACAACACAAGGGCTCTCCACCAACCGCACATCCTTCACAGGGTGAGGAGGGTGCAAAACGAGGAATTGGCCCCCCAGAATTGAAGCTCTTTCCTTAATCACTGCACTCCAGGTATCTGGAGCCCCAGAATTCCCTGCGCAAATGACCCCAAATCCACTTCTATCCATGAAATTGTTGTTTAGTCACTAAGTTGTATCTGACTCTTTGGGACCCCATTAACTATAGCCCACCAGGCTCCCCTGTCCATGGGGTTTCCCAAGCAAAAATACTGGAGTGATAGCCATTCCCTTTTCTGGGGGATCTTCCCTATCCAGATATCAAACCCGCGTCTCCTGCATTGGCAGGCAATTCTTTACCACTGAGCCACCTGGGAAGCCTATCCAAGGAGTGGCCAAGGCTAGTTATGGGGACAGCAAGTAGATAAGCTTGAACATATGGGCTAGTGTCCCCACATCCACACAAGGCTCCACTCAGGGTCAGACAGCGGGACTGAGAAGAGCAGGATTCAGGCCATTAACAGTTTGGGGGTGCAACTCTCATCCCCTTGCCTTCTTCCTGCATGGAACTCTGAGGAGTTCACAAATCCTGAATTTGAACCTAGCCTTCTAAAGGGGCATTATGAAGGTACATTTCAGGGTGCAGCACAGAACTTATTAACAGTTATTTGTCTGATTTATAACTTTCATGTGTTTAGACCTGGAGGTCTCATTGCATATTGTGATTTAGTCGCTAAGTCATGTAAGTCGTGTCCAACTCTTGTGACCCCATGAACTGTACCCTGCCAGGCTCCTCTGTCCATGGGATTCTCTAGGCAAGAATACTGGAGTGGGTTGCCATTTCCTCCTCCAGGGGATCTTCTCAACCCAGGGATTGAACCCAGGTCTCCTGAATTGCAGGTAGATTCTTTACCCACTGAGTTACAAGGGAAGCCCTCATCACATATTGGTTGGCCAAATATCTGTTCCGGTTTTTCTGTAACACCTTATGGAAAATCCTGAATGAATTCTGTGGCCAACCCAATATTTCCACTCTGGGTCACAGGAAGGGTCTAGAGGAAGAGAAAAGGAGATCATCTGAACCTTCATTTCTTCTTGTGGGTGAGCCTAGCTCCTTTGATCCTTCGTCAGTCTAGCACTGGATTGGGCCTTCTGGTATAATTCTGGGATGGTGCCCTTGGCCATGATCTTGTCTAAATTCTGCCTTGGCCACGATGTGCGCTTAAGTTTGTGTGCACGCTGAGCTACCGTGGTAGCGGGTAGAAAGATGTAGTGACCAGGGTCTTTGGGGCACCAAGCGAAAAGGGAAGAGAATTGGATGAAACTGTGGCCAAAATGGTTTCTTAGGATTCTATGTGAATTTTAGTTTTCTACTAACCATTGATTATTTGATGTAGGGCCTTCAAATGCTAAGGTCTGAAGTAAATCTTTACCTACTTAAATATTTTTAGGTTAGAAAAAAGAGCTTAATTAGGATAATAAGATGCTTTGTTATTGTTTTTGTTCAGTCGCTAAGTCGTGTCCAACTCTTTGCAACCCCACAGACTGCAGCACACCAGCCTCCTCTGACCTCCAGTACCATCCAGAGTTTGCTCAGATTCATGTCCATTGAATCGGTGATGCTATCTAACTGTCTCATCCTCTGCCACCCCCTTTTGCTTTCAGTCTTTCCCAGCATCAGGGTCTTTTCTAATGAGTCGACTCTTCACATGGCCAAAGATGCCTTATTAGGATTAATTCCTGATACATCTCTGTGAATGCTGTTTTATAAAAAAGAGGAAATTATGAAACAAATCAGTGTCATTAGTCTATTCTGGTATGCTGTTTACATTCAAAAGAGAATTTGCCAGTGAAAATATTTATGCTTTCAGAACTTCTGTAATAAGATCTTCTAATCCAATGGTATTATTTTGCTCTGTATGCAAATATTTCCTGAGCTTAGGGTATTAACTTCAGATATTTCCAGTATTTATAGAAATACTTGGTTCCTTTTATTTGTATTTTAGTACCACAAACCTGCAATCTTCAGTAGTTCATTTAAATTTTGCCAGATAATCAGAGCTTATACCCTTATTAACCTGTTTATTTTTGTTTTAATCATATTTTGACTGTTGAAATGTCCTATAATTCATATACATATAGATTTTGTTTGTGTATATATAACACACATACAGAGACACAAGAATGTATATTTTCCTGCCTTTATCAAAGAAATATTTATAAGTTATTGAATAGTGCTGGTATTGTTAAACTTTAAATGGTTGAGTTTCAGGACTTTGCCATTCTGTAAGAAAAGAATTTAAAATGAACTTTGATGGTTATCAACTATTTTTCACATCTACAGTTTAATTATATAGCTATTGATAAAGGCATAAAGGATGAAATTATTTTAAAAAGTAAATTTAAGAAGAAAAAACTAGGCTTTCATTTTTTATACTGTAATGGTTTTAACATGCTATAAAAACAGACATGAGCAAATAACGCTCATTTTATAGAGCTGTTTTTTCAAATTACGGAAGTATTTACAGGTTTTAGAAAATGGATATGTCAGGAAGTAAAATGGAAAAAACTAACACTATAAGATTTTCAAAATAGTGATGAATTTATCTTAATGTCATAGGCCTGTTAGTGAAATTCAAGCTCACTAAAGAGCAGAAGCTGAGTCTGTGCTTTTGAGTAGTGGGTCTGGGAGTACTTCTTACCTAATTTATTTGTCACTAAGAGAAAATGAACTTCTTTCTAGGTTTGTTCTACAGAAAATGCCAGTTAGTTTCCAAGGAAGATGTGACTCATGATACGAAGCTGTTCTGCTTAATGCTGCCACCAAGCACACATCTTGAGGTGCCAGTTGGGCAACACGTTTACCTCAGGCTACCTATTACAGGTGAGGCTTTGCAGAAACATTTTCTTTAATAAGGAGTTTGTAATCAGTACTAATGTAAGCACCCATGTAGGTTATTAGTGAAGCGTTTCTGGGCAGCTGGTCTTTGTGATATCCCATTTCTGGGTTTGTGGACGCAGGGTGCCTGCAAGTGGGAACTCTAGCTACGCTGCATCACTGTGTGGAGCAAAGAAATTGTCACTCGTCACAGAGACGGTGCCACCAGCATTGTAATTTATTACTTTTGTTGTTGTTTACTTGCTAAGTTGTCTCTGACTCTGCAACCTGCCAGGTTCCTCTGTCCTTGGGATTTCCCAGGCAAGAATACTAGAGTGGGTTGCCATTACCTCCCACAGGGAATCTGTTATTAGCAAAGTCTTAAAAGAAAGAGGTTAGAGAGCACACAGTCTTCTGTGAAGACAGCTACCAGAAACATACACTAGCATCTCTTATTAGCCAGTTTTAAGTTCAAGGTTGTTTATGAAGTTGAATTTATAAAGCTGAAAATCAGTGGATGATTATAGATGATTTCCTTGCATGTGCCACCAGTAAAAGAAGCTCTTGTAAGTGTATTCCTTACTGTGTAAATGCTCTTTCCTTTATTTTCACCCCCAAATTACCTCTTGTTTTAAATACCCTTCCAGCTGTTGTCTAATATCTTCTTAATCTGTTGAAGCTGAAAAGGTAACATTCCCATATCAGTCCTAGTGTTTCCAGCAAGTAGCTTTACAGACTACCAGCCAGGATTTGATAAATATAGTGTATTATACACACTGTTCAATTTTTCTCTTCATCATCACTAATGCCAAGTTATTCAATAACTGATATCTTCCCCAGTGTATTTATTGTCCAAGTATTGTATCTAATTTACACATAGTTAATATCATATATGTGAGGGAGCCATGTATAAAATTTTGGTCTTTCAAATGTGTTAACTCCTCTTTCTTTGGATTTTGGCTAGCTAAAATATAACATGGCTTCTTACTAATTTTACCCTGTTTTTTATTTTTATATTCTTAGTAGTAGTTGGATTAGTGTTCTTTTCAATTACCAAAATAATACATAAAATGATAAATTGTTAAAATAATTCAAAAATCCATGCCTTCCTAAAACTCAAATTATCCCATTGGCCATCAGTATTCGTTGTTAAAAATTTGGTATATAATTAAAATTATTGTGTAAGTATCTCCTTGTATCTCTGTGTAAACTTCTGATGCCATTTTTGCTGTGGCCCATTACAAAGCTTATATGCTGATGGCATAGATGGTTGTTTTAAGTTTATTAGCATAAAATCCTATCATTTTATGCCGCACTTAATAAAAACAGGTTATTCATATTATGGTGAATTACTGATTTGTTAAAATTATTTCAACACATTTTGGCTTAGAGTATATATGCATGTGCTGTATACATATAGAACATAGTTAGAAATATATTACATTAAGGGTGCAGTTTTAAATATATACTGATAGCATCATAACATTTTTATGTTTCATCTTCATTTGTTTAGATTTTTAGAATTGAATTTCTTCGTTTTGACTTTCTCTAGGTACTGAAATTGTGAAGCCATATACACCTGTATGTGATTCCTTATTCTCAGAGTTCAAGGAACCAGTTCTTCCCAACAATGTATACATCTACTTTTTGATCAAAATCTACCCTGCTGGATTCTTCACACCAGAGCTTGATCAGCTTCAGATTGGTTAGTATTTTTTTTTTTTTAATTTAGATTGTGTTCTAGATTGGATCACATATTACACTCTCCTTTGGTTACTTCCTTGTGGAATCTGTCAAATATCTTAAACTCACCATGTCTGCAGCCAAAGTTGTGTTCTCTTAGTCTCACCATATTGCTTCCATATTCCTCATCTGTTCTTTGCTTCTTTGCAAAATATTATCTGTTCATCCTCCACCCCATTTGGAAACTTGAGTCTTCCCTGAGTCTTCCCATTCAGTTCAGTTCAGTTTCATCACTCAGTCATGTCCAACTCTTTGCAACCCTGTAGACTGCAGCATGCCCAGGCTTCCCTGTCCCATCACCAACTCCCAGAGCCTACTCAGACTCATGGCCATCACATGGGTGATGCCATCCAACCATCTCATCCTCTGTTGTCCCCTTCTCCTCCTGCCGTCAATGTTTCCCAGCATCAGGGTCTTTTCCAATGAGTCAGTTCTTTGCATCAGATGGCCAAAGTGTTGGAGCTTCAGCTTCAGCATCAGTCCTTCCAATGAATATTCAGGACTGATTTCCTTTAGGATGGACTGGTTGGATCTTGCAATTCAAGAGACTCTCAAGAGTCTTCTCCAACACCAGAGTTCAAAAGCATCAATTCTTTGAAACTCAGCTTTCGTTATGGTTCAGTCTCACATCCATACATGACTACTGGAAAAACCACAGCTTTGACTATACAGACCTTTGTCAGTGAAGTAATATCTCTGCTTTTTAACATGCTGTCTAGGTTTGTCATAGCTATTCTTCCAAGGAACAAGCATCTTAATTTCATGTTTATTTCAATTTAAGTTAATTTCAATTTAAAGTCATCATCTGCAGTGATTTTGGAACACAAGAAAATAAAGTCTGTCACTGTTTTCCATTGTTTCTTCATCTATATGCCATGAAGTAATGGTACCAGATGCCATGATCTTAGTTTTCTGAATGTTGAGTTTCAAACCAACTTTTTCACTCTCTCCTTTCACTTTCATCAAGTCTCTTTAGTTCCTCTCTGCTTTCTGCCATAAGTGTGATGTCATCTGCATATCTGAGGTTATTGGTCTTTCTCCTTGCAGTCTTGATTCTGCTGCTGCTACTGCTGCTAAGTCACTTCAGTCGTGTCCGACTCTGTGCAACCCCATAGACGGCAGCCCACCAGGCTCCGCCATCCCTGGGATTCTCCAGGCAAGAACACTGGAGTGGGTTGCCATTTCCTTCTCCAATGCATGAAAGTGAAAAGTGAAAGTGAAGTTGCTCAGTCGTGTCCAACTCTTCGCAACCCCATGGACTGCAGCCTACCAGGCTCCTCCATCCATGGGATTTTCCAGGCAAGAGTACTGGAGTGGGGTGCCATTGCCTTCTCCGGAGTCTTGATTCTAGCTTGTGCTTCATCTAATCAAGTGTTCACCTGATGTACCCTGCATATAAGTTAAATAAGCAGGCTGATAATATACAGCCTTGACGTACTTACTTCTTTCCCAATTTGGAACCAGTCTGTTGTTTCATGTCCGGTTCTGTTACTTGAACTGCATACAGATTTCTCAGGAGGTAGGTAAGGTCGTCTGGTATTCCCATCTCTTGAAAAATTTTCCACATAGTCAAAGGCTTTAGCATAGTCAGTGAAGCAGAAGTAGACGTTTTTCTGGAATTCTCTTGCTTTTTCTGTGAGCCAACAGATATTGACAATTTGATCTCTGGTTCTTCTGCCTTTTCTTCATCCAGCCTGAACATCTGGAAGTTCTCAGTTCACATACTGTTGAAGCCTAGCTTGGAGAATTTTGAGCATTACTTTGCTAGCTAGCATGTGAAATGAGTGCAATTGTGCAGTGATTTGAACATTCTTTGGCATTGCCTTTCTTCAGTATTAGAATGAAAACTGACCTTTTCCAGTCCTGTGGCCAATGCTGAGTTTTCCAAATTTGCTGGCATATTGAATATAGCACTTTCACAGCATCATCTTTTAGGATTTGAAAAAGCTCAGCTGGAATTCCATCACCTCCACTAGTTTTGTTCATAGTGATTAGTTCATAGTTCCTAAGGCCCACTTGACTTCACATTCCAGGATGTCTGGCTCTAGGTGAGTGATCACACCATTGTGGTTTGTCTGGGTCATTAAGATCTTTTTTGAGTAGTACTTCTGTGCATTCTTGCCACTTCTTCTTGATATCTTCTGCTTCTGTCAGGTCCATACTGTTTCTGTCTTTTATGTTCTTTTGATGTCTTTTATGTTCTTTTATGTTCTGTCTTGAAATGTTCTTTTGGTGTCTCTAATTTTCTTGAAGAGAGCTCTAGTCTTTCCCATTCTATTGTTTTCTATGTCTTTGCATTGATCACTTAGGAAGGCTTTCTTATCTCTCCTTGCTATTCTTTGGAACTCTGCATTGAGATGGATATATCTTTCCTTTTCTCCTTTGCCTTCACTTCTCTTCTTTTCTCAGCTATTTGTAAGGCCTCCTCAGACAACCATTGCCTCCCTCCCAATCCAGTCAGTGGCTAAGTTCTGATGAGTCTACCTCCCAGTAGCTTTTTAATCTGTCTTTTCTATCCTTTCTGCTACCTCTTAGATCAATCCTTCATCACTTCTCTCTTGATCTGTAACTGGTCTCTCTCAGTTGCCTTTAACTGATATCTTACTATTAATCTGCATTTTCCAGTTTTTTATCCATATCTGCCCTGATAATCAATTTAATCATGTTGCTCTGCAGGTTTGATACCTTGGATGGGTCTCCATTACCTAACTGATTACACCCTTTTCATGGCCTATGAAGACTTTGATGAACTCTCCAGCTTCACCTCTCACTATACAAAATACTTGTGCTACTCAGGCTCTGCAAGTTTGCCATCCTCATTCATTGACACATGAGCTTTGTAGGATGCCCACTGACCCTCTTTCTACCTGTCAAGTACCTTTGTTTTAGTATTTTTTAAAAATATCACTTCCTTTATGAAACTTCCCTCCTCTTCTGAACCCCTCAGTAACTAACACTGTTCATAGCTCTAGGATAAGAATACATAATATTTCCTATTTACAGAACTTTGAGTTTAAGGATATAGATTGTCTTATCTTTGTATTTCCCATCCCTAGCAGAGCAGTTGGCACATAATGGGCTTTTAATAAAAGTACTCTGAAAGAATTAATAAAGGGACTATAATGAAATCTACTAATATTTAGAGATTCCCTCCCTTACTATTTTACTCCTTTTTCTATGTCTTCAGCTTTTCACTGTCTTTTGCCTAACAATAAATGTGCCCTTCCCCCTTTAAGACCACATTAGCAGTAATATCGAGTGAAATAGATTGCTGAAATTTGGAAATAGAGAAAATTTTTGCTATCTGAAAGTTAAGCTCAGCAATCAACATATAACAAATGTGATGAGTCATCTTTGGTTACATAAATCAAAATATTGAACATAAATGTGAACCTATAGAATTTTGGAATACCTATGGATCTAATGAAGGTGATACGACCTCGTGAAGGACTGACAGCACAATTGTAATATAGAAGGTGGAAACTTAACCAGTGGTCTTACAACCTATCTGTAGACATTGTGTAACACAAAACAGAGTGGAGAGTCAGCCTACAGCATGCAAAAGGAAAGCTGAAATAGTAAGGCCAGTGTTTTTTCAATTTCATCTAGGGGAGCTCTCATGGCACAGACACTGGTGCCCCTTAGAGGGTTGTACACTGTCATGACAGTGATAACTCATGAAACTCCATTATGACCTATAGGAGCTACCTTATCAAACTATCCACTTTGTTTCAATTCTGTGTTCATTGAGCAATTTTATATGATTATTTTGACCTTCCAAATAGTCCAATTTTTTATCTTCCTGCATTGGGAATGGAAGTCCCGGATGGAGCTCAGGTTACTAGATGCAGGTGGTCTGCTGAAAATCGTTGCCATTCTGGCAGGTATGCTTTAATCTCTTGTGAATTAGAGTAGCATTAGGTCCATGCCTGAGTCTAATCAATTTTATGACATTGGAAAGACTGGACTGTGGACAGAAATTATCAAGATAATATCATTCTGTGAGGCTTCTTTAGTAAACAAACAGCTGATTTTTTCCCGAGGATATTCTGCTCTCATGGTTCCTTTCAAATTATAACAGGGAGCTTCTGTTACTTTCTAATGTTTAACTCATCAATTACTACCCAATTCTTACTATCCTGTCATGGACAAGAAAGGGAAAAGAGATGAGCAGCCAAGCATTAAAAATAAACCAGAGCATTTGAAATTGTTTTTTAAAGTATGGACAACTTTATTTTTTTTTATTATTTTTAATATTACATTGAAAATTTCTGAAATGTCCTGAAGACAGTTCTCTTATTTGAGTGGTGCACAGAGATTATATCAGTTGCATACCAGAAAAGGGTTTATTCAAATATTTTGATTGTAGATTTGGTAGTAGTGTGCCCCAAGTATGGTTTCTGATCATGCTTTGTTTTTAATAGGAATTCAGAACAGCTCTTGTTTTATTTTGTGGGTTTTTTTTCCAGTTGTGTTTAAAAAAAATTTTTTAATTGAAGTATAGTTGATTTACATGTTGTGTCAGTCTCTGCTGTACAGCAAATTGACTCAGTTATACACATATAGACATTCTTTTTTTAATATTCTTTTCCATTATGGTTTATCACAGGATATTGAATATAGTTTCCTATGCTCTATGGTAGGACCTTGTTGTTTATCATCCTATATATAATAGTTTATACCTGTTCATCCTGAACTCCCAGTCCTCCCCTCTCCCACCTCCTCCCCCTTGGCAACCACAAGTCTGTTCTCTATGTCTGTGAGTCTGTTTCTGTTCTGTAGATACGTTCATTTGTGCCATTAGATTCCACATATAAGTGATATCTTATGATATTTTGTCTTTCTCTTTCTGACTTACTGCAGTTAGTATGATAATCTCTAGTTGCATCGATGTTGCTGCAAATGGCATTATGTCATTCTTTTTTATGGCTGAGTATTACCCGATTGTATATATGTACATTTATCCATTCATCTGTTGCTAAACATTTAGATTATTTCTGTGTCTTGGCTACTGTGAATAGTGCTGCTGTGAACATAGGTGTGCGTGTCTCTTTTTGAATTATTGATTTGTCCACGTATATGCCCAGGCATAGGATTGCTGAATCGTATGGTAATTCTATTTTCAGTTTTCTGAGGAACCTTCACACTGTTTTCCATAGTAGCTGTACCAATTTACATTCCCACCAAATGAGTAGGAGGGTTTCCTTTTCTCTACACCCTTTCCAGCATTTGTTGTTTGTATATTTTTTAATGATGGTCATTCTAACTGGTGTGAGGTGGTTCCTCATTGTGGTTTTGATTTGCATTTCTCTAATGATTAGTGATGTTGAGCATCTCTTCATGTGCCTATTGGCCATCTGTATGTTCTTTGAAGAAATGTCTACTAAGATCTTTTACCTATTTTTCCATTGGGTTGTTTGTTTTTTGTTGTTGTTGAGTTGTATGAGCTGTTTGTATATTTTGGAGATTAAGTCCTTGTCTGTCACATCATTGGCAAATATTTTCTCCCATTCTGTACGTTGTCTTTTTTTTTCTTTTTATGGTCTCTTGTGTGCAAAAGCCTATACGTTTAATTAGGTCCATCCCATTTGTTTATTTTGTTTTTATTTCTATTGTCTTGGGAGACTGAGCTAAGAAAACAATAGTACATAAGATAATATTTTAAAAATGCATTTTGCTATGCCAAACCACCTAGGCTCAAAAGGCTACAAATTGTACAGTTTTACCATTTATATGACATTCTGGAAAAGCAAAACTGTAGGAATGGAACAGATAAATAGTTGTGAGGGGTGGGGTGAGGGGTTGAATACAAAGGGGAATTTTTAGGGTGATAGAAGCATTCTGTATGCTGTTGAGATGGTGGACACATGACTATGCATTTGTCAAAGACCATGCAGAGTGAATTTTACTATGTGAAAAAAATATAAAACTTTCAGAAAAAAATGCAAGTTCTGCAACTTGTGTTTGGTGATGTCAGGGAATCCCAGATGGAATGCAGAGTGTGGCAAATGAATCTGTTTTACAAATGTATGAAGTAACCTCAGTGAAGGGAGTGGGGAATAAAATAAACTAAAAAAATTAAAATGGACTAAAGAATTATCTCAAATTATTAACAGTATCTAGGAGTGATTTTTATTGCTGTATATTTGCATATTTTTAAATGTTCTTTGGTAAGGAAATGTGACTTTTGTAATTAAAAAATTAACAGTAAAAAGATAATAAGATATTAGAAAGTATTTCTATTTCAATTTTTTTCTCCTACTAGGTTTATTACTATGATTAAGAATCAGTATGTAAGTAGTGAATATGTATTCTCCACTCTGTACTATGCAAGACAGGTATACACAGACTCTGCTTTTTAAATAGTTTTATCAATAGTTTAGCAATCAAGACTTTATTGATAATTAGTGGCAGTAGTTTATAAATTAGAGATGCCAGATGGTTTGGGAAAATAATGTTGGGAAATAAGTATAATAAAACCTTATTATTAATTTGATTATAATGAAAATGTGAGTATAATGACATACTTGGGGGCCTAATGAATATTCTTAAAACTGCTTACATTCCTTGAAAACTGAGATATAGTCTGATAATTATGCAACCTGCTTCTCCTAGTGTTCTTAATTTGGCTAGGTTAACTGTTTCAGTTTTCCTGATTTTTTTTTTTTTTTTCTGATTTCATGTATATTTCGTTGTGTAGGAGATTATGTTTCTGTAAGCAATCCTGAGGGCAATTTTATAATATCCCAGCTCCAAGAATTGGAAGATCTCTTTTTATTGGCAGCAGGAACAGGCTTCACACCAATGGTTAAAGTACTGAATTATGCTTTGACTAATATACCCAGTCTCAGGTATGTCATTTTACATTTAATTCCTGTCCCTTGTGAGGCTGTTAGATTAGTAGAAGGTGTTCTAAATCTATTAAAAACTCAATGGACTTCAACAGACATGTTCTCATCCCTTAGTCATCATTTCTTTCTCTTCTTCCTCTACTCTAAGCTGTTTTATTCACTTGATTCCTTTAGTTTTGTTACCTTTGATTACCTAATTGACACTGAAAAAACATTCATGCTAATTCACGGTTAGACTTTCCATTCATGCATATTTTAAATATAATTGAAATAGTACTTTTGAATTGTTGTTTTTTCTTTTAAGGAAAGTGAAGCTGATGTTCTTCAATAAAACAGAGGATGACATAATTTGGAGAAGCCAGTTGGAGAAATTAGCATTTAAGGATAAAAGGTATTAAAGTAGTATTAGCTCTGTGTTTAAATATTTTCATACATGTTCAGTCAGTTGAGACCTTAACCTCTTTCAGTTCAAGTTCTTAGTTGACCAGAAAACTCCTTCTAATAAAAACTAAACAAATCAATAATTCTCTTTTAAAAAATTTAAATGTAAGTAATGTTAATACACCTTCCCCAAAGAAATACTATTTGATAAGGTCAATGTGACATCAAATATGTATTGATAAAATATATAATGGACTTTATATTGATTTTTTTAATTAAAAAAAAAATTTTGGCTGCACCACATTGCTCATGGGATCATATTCCCCAACTAAGGATCAAACCCACACCCCCTACATTGAAAGCTCAGAGTCCTAACCACTGGACCGCCAGGGAAGTTCCTGGGCTTTCTGTTTATGTTATGTTTTATAGTGAGTTGGGTTTCTTTGAAAATGATCCAGTGTAGTCAGTTTGGTAATTCAAGATTTTCTAATTATAATGGGGACAAATCAAATAAGTTTGGTGAGATGAGTTAAACAAAAATAAAGATGTTTTGGGACTTCCCAGGTGGTCCAGTGGTTAAGACTCCATGCTTCCAATGCAGGTAGCCTGGGTTCAATCCCTGGTCAGGGAGCTAGATCCTGCATGCTGCAACCAAGAGCCCACATGATGCAACTCAGGATCCCACATGCCACAGCTAAGTCCCAGTGCAGCCAAATTAAATAAGCAAACATGATTCTTTACTACAGGATTTCTTAGAGCCTTTACCATCCATGCCAGTGCCTGTTGTGACTTTCCAGAAAGGGGGTTAATTATACATTGTTTAGCAAGATTCTCTTCATTTTTGTTTGTTTACATAAACACAATTAAATATCACAAATGATCCTCAGTAGACACTTTGGGAAATGCCAGTATAGTTCATGGAAAAAAATTTGAGGCAGGCTGAACTCAGTGGCAGAATGAGGCAGCAAGGACAGCAAGGTAACAATTTGTTTCATAGAAAAAGGAGCCCAAGCATAGTGAAGAAGGTGAGATAGGTTAACAGGCATATGCTCTATCTCCCCTAAAGAGAGGTAAAAGCAGTATGAAATTCAAAACACATCTTTTAGGAGAAGAGCGAATGGAACAAGCTGTCATACATCCTGAAGCATTTTTGTAATCGTTAAAAACTATTTGTAGAATTGCAGAACTTCCTAAGTCACACAAAGTATCTGACGTAAATGTTTATGTTTTTGACGGTATAGTATAGATAAAGTTCTCTGCCTTTTCAGAGGTAAAGACTTCAGGAACTCAGCTGTCCCAGGGCCTCCAGGTACTTCAGAATATTTGCCAAACATCTTCACTAAGGTGATGCCATGGTTCCTTCTAGTCTCCTCTCTGTTGTCTCCCATCCTCCCCCTCATTCTTGTTTAGTAAGTAATTTGCACAAATTAAGAATGATCTGAATTTAATGATCTTTGAAGTGCTTTCTCTTCTTAATATACTTAAAACATAATCCTAAAAATATTTATTATGTCTAAGTAGTTACATGGCAATTTAGAGCCTAATTTAAAGAAATACGGATTCCTGGGTTTTTCTAGTGTCTTTTTCACTCAAAGTGGAAAATTGGAAGCAACGTTTATGAAAAAACCTAAAGACCTAAATTCTGGCTTTCTGTCTACCCTTTACTAGCTTGAAACTGTATTCAAAAATTACTTACTCTGTAGGCCTGTCTCTCTATCTTCAAAATAGAATAATGACATCTGTCGTACTTCCTTCCTAAGGCTATTGTGCAGACTAGAGAAGGCAGTGTAAATGCTTTGGAAACTGTGAAGCCCTGCCTCAGATTATTTGGATTGTGGTTAGGGAGGACCTCTGTGGACATGCATTTCATTTCTGTATTGACTATTTGAGCTTCTTTTTTCTAAACAATCATTTAAAAGACTTTAGACAGACGTAGCTATACTTCTGTGGCTAGTTTTTGTTTTTTCTTTTGTAAGTACTTCTGGCAGTTTGGGGACATGGTATTTTGTAAGATCTTTTCCTTGTACAAGGAAAATTCATTTACTATTATTTCGGCAAACAGTATTTCTTTGATGTAAGAACTAATTGGTAAAGGGTATGTGTTGACAGTTTCTGAACACAAAGTATGCTTTAACAACATCCCCTGTGTGTTTTTTCTTGCATGGTCCATGTAATTTGGGTTGGTGGCATTGTGTAGGCTTGAGGATAAGGAAAGGCCCCTTTTTCCCCACTTCTGGATGAGTGGCTCTAACAGTACTCATCAGGTGAGAGAGACGCTCCAGTTTGCTGGGAGAAGTGAGAGTGTTTTGACTGCCAGCCCGCCTTTATCCTCTCTCTTCTGCTCCCATTCCTGTGCGTTCTCTGCTCCCTGCCTTCTCTTCGGCCTTCTGGAGATACACTCGCCTTGCTGGAGGCCCACTACTAGCACTGACTTCCAGCACTGGCTGATCTGTGTTCCCTGGATACTCATGGTCAGACCCTCACTGGAAAACGCATGGCTTTGTATGGGTACGTGGCTTTGGAACATTTATCAGGAACCTTCCATATTCTGAGACTATGCAGATGGAGGAGAAACCTGGCCTTGAAGCCTTACCAATGGGTTTTGGTAGTAGTATTCAGTCAAGATATATAACTGTTGAGTCCCATACATTCAAGGAAAGTAAAAGTTTAAATTTAATGTAAGGTAGTTTTAATTGGTCATAACTATCATTTAGTTGGGCTTCCAGGGTGGCTCAGTGGTAAAGAATCTGCCTGCCAGTGCAGGCTGTCCCTGGGTTTGATCCCTGGGGCAGGAAGAACCCCTGGAGAAGGAAATGGCAACCCACTCAGTATTCTTGCCTGGGAAATCCCATGGACAGAGGAGCCTGTTGGGCTACAGTCATAAACATCATTTAGTTAACATTTAAGGCTTTATTTTTTATCTGTTAAATCACACTTTCCACACATTTCCTACATTGACTCTCCTGTGTCACTTCTCATTTTACCAATACATTTCTGATGACAAAATGTGACACTTGAACACATCATCTTGGTTAGATTATTATTGGATTGTGGCAATAAAAACGTGTGTAGTTAAATGAAATACCCTGTTCTCTGTAGGATTAGGACACAGTTTCTAATCAGTCCTTTGTAGAACAAGGAGGAATAGGAAAAATAGATGCTGAGACTGGTGTGTAATCTAGTACTTTCATTTTCAGCAAGCATGTTTATCCAAATAATGTGTTTGGCAAGGGAAATTCTTTGAAACACAATTGTATAATGGAAACTTATTAACCTTGTGACCTTGAGCAAGTTACTTGATCTGATGGAGCTTCATTTTTTCCATCTATGAAAAGGGACATCAATATCTACATCATAGGATTGTTTGCAAAAGGGGGCAGTGAAATGGCAGAGTAGGTGCTGGGCCCAGAATTAGTATATTTGTAACGTTCGATGGCACCCCACTCCAGTACTCTTGCCTGGAAAATCCCATGGACGGAGGAGCCTGGTGGGCTGCAGTCCATGGGGTCGCGAAGAATGGGACTCGACTGAGTGACTTCCCTTTCACTTTTCACTTTCATGCATTGGAGAAGGAAATGGCAACCCACTCCAGTGTTCTTGCCTGGAGAATCCCAGGGACGGGGGAGCCTGGTGAGCTGCAGTCTATGGGGTTGCACAGAGTTGGACACGACTGAAGTGACTCAACAGCAACAGCAAGGCAGTTCTATTAGATAACCTATTTGTTAGGGCTGCCATCTATGGGGTCACACAGAGTCGGACACGACTGAAGTGACTTAGCAGTAGCAATGTTCATTCATTCATGAAATACTTGTGAGCGTCTGCCATGTGCCTGTTCCCCAGGGCTATGATAGGAAGCAGGGATGTTGTGTTGCCTTATTTTCTCATGCAATCCGGGAAATGGATCTCTTCATTTTCCCACGTTGCTAAATTTACTAGAATTGCAGAAAATAGATAGACCATAAGTGCTTTGTTAGGATGTTTCTGTTTCAATTCAGTTTTCATGTCATTAAGGCTTAAATGTGAGGAGGGAAAGAAAGCTTGCCTGAATTTTATCCAAATACTATTACACTTGACTATTAACTCCAGTAATTGGAATTTGGTTCACAACATTCCAAGTTTAGGGAAGTCTCCTACATATACTTTCCTAAAGAAAAATGAGAGAAAAACAGAACATAAATATGTACAGCAACAGCTGTAGCTATTATGTAAACTGTGATCCAAATTAAATGTCTCATATTTTTGTCTTTTACTGAGCAGTGTTATGAGGCCTGCTTGGCTCAGTATTATACATCGGTACTTCCCTCGCCCCTCAGTAGAATGCATCTACTCTGAGTTCTCTACTTTTGCAGAATTAGTTTTGTGGGGAAGGACAGTTTTACAATGAGATTGACTCCTGGGTGGCATTTTGTAATACACAAATATAATAAGTATTTTCCTTCCATTTCAAAGTAATCATTTTTGAAGACAATAACCTTATTTTAGTAAAGTTAGTAGCATATTCTTCTCTGTAAATAGTGGAATTTGATGATTTGTTGATTTCTCTGTTTATAGAATTAATATGAATTTATATAGAAAAATATATATGGGGAAAAAAATCATCTGTAGTCTTACCATCCAAGCAAAAGTAATGGTCTGTATCTTTCCATTTTCTTTCTCTTTCTCCCCTTTTCCACCTGCCCACACATACTTATATACATGTATTATTTGTTTTCTTTTGTATTTTTTAAATAATGTAGTCCTACTGACTATACTTTTATAACTACATTTTCTCTTTAGTGTATTGTGTATGTTCTATGTATCAGATCAGATCAGATCAGATCAGTCGCTCAGTCATGTCCGACTCTTTGCGACCCCATGAATTGCAGCACGCCAGGCCTCCTGTCCATCACCAACTCCCAGAGTTCACTCAGACTCACGTCCATCGAGTCAGTGATGCCATCCAGCCATCTCATCCTCTGTCGTCCCCTTCTCCTCTTGCCCCCAATCCCTTCCAGTATCAGAGTCTTTTCCAATGAGTCAACTCTTCGCCTGAGGTGGCCAAAGTATTGGAGTTTCAGCTTTAGCATCATTCCTTCCAAAGAAATCCCAGGGCTGATCTCCTTCAGAATGGACTGGTTGGATCTCCTTGCAGTCCAAGGGACTCTCAAGCGTCTTCTCCAACACCACAGTTCAAAAGCATCAATTCTTCGGCGCTCAGCCTTCTTCACAGTCCAACTCTGACATCCATACATGACCACTGGAAAAACCATAGCGTTGACTAGACAGACCTCTGTTGGCAAAGTAATGTCTCTGCTTTTCAATATGCTATCTAGGTTGGTCATAACTTTCCTTCCAAGGAGTAAGCATCTTTTAATTTCATGGCTGCAGTCACCATCTGCAGTGATTTTGGAGCCCAGAAAAATAAAGTCTGACACTGTTTCCACTGTTTCCCCATCTATTTCCCATGAAGTGATGGGACCAGATGCCATGATCTTCGTTTTCTGAATGTTGAGCTTTAAGCCAACTTTCTCACTCTCACTTTCACTTTCATCAAGAGGCTTTTTAGTTCCTCTTCACTTTCTGCCATAAGGGTGGTGTCATCTGCATATCTGAGGTTATTGATATTTCTCCCAGCCATCTTGATTCCAGCTTGTGTTTCTTCCAGTCCAGCATTTCTCATGATGTACTCTGCATATAAATTAAATAAGCAGGGTGACAATATACAGCCTTGATGTACTCCTTTTCGCATTTGCAACCAGTCTGTTATTCCATGTCCAGTTCAAACTGTTGCTTCCTGACCTGCATACAAATTTCTCAAGAGGCAGATCAGGTGGTCTGGTATTCCCATCCCTTGCAGAATTTTCCACAGTTTATTGTGATCCACACAGTCAAAGGCTTTGGCATAGTCAATAAAGCAGAAATAGATGTTTTTCTGGAACTCTCTTGCTTTTTCCGTGATCCAGTGGATGTTGACAATTTGATCTCTGGTTCCTCTGCCTTTTCTAAAACCAGCTTGAACATCTGGAAGTTCACAGTTCACATATTGCTGAGGCCTGGCTTGGAGAATTTTGAGCATTACTTTACTACCGTGTGAGATGAGTGCAATTGTGTGGTAGTTTGAGCATTCTTTGGCATTGCCTTTCTTTGGGATTGGAATGAAAACTGACCTTTTCCAGTCCTATGGCCACTGCTGAGTTTTCCAAATTTGCTGGCATATTGAGTGCAGCACTTTCACAGCAGCATCTTTCAGGATTTGAAATAGCTCAACTGGAATTCCATCACCTCCACTAGCTTTGTTTGTAGTGATGCTTTCTAAGGCCCACTTAACTTCACATTCTTGCCCTGGATTCTACACCCTAGGGGGCATTTATGTCTGGAAACATTTTTGATTATAACAACTGATGAAGGGGGTTCCCCTGGCACCTAGTGGGTAGAGGCCAAGAATGCTGCTAAGAGCCTACAGTGCACAGAACAACACAAGATGACAGAAAATTATTCTGCCCAAAATGCCAGCAGTGCTAGTTGGGAAAACCTGCATTATACCATGGTTTTTAATAGCTGCATTGTATTCTGTCATTGTTTTTCAGTCACTTTATCGTGTCTGACTCTTTGCTGCCCCATGGACTGCAGCACACCAGGCTTCCCTGTCTACCACAAACTCCTGGAGCTTACTCAAACTCATGTCCATTAAGTTGGTGATGCCATCTAACCATCTCATCCTCTGTCGTTCGCTTCACCTACCTTCAATCTTTCCCAGATTCAGGGACTTTTCCAGTGAGTCAGTTCTTTTCATCAGGTGGCCAAAGTGTTAGAGCTTCAGCATCAGTCCTTCCAATGAATATTTAGGATTGATTTCCTTTAGGAATGACTGGTTTCATCTCCTTGCAGTCCAAGAGATTCTCAAGAGTCTTCTCCAACACCACAGTTCAAAAGCATCAATTCTTCAGTGCTCAGCCTTAGGGTCCAATTCTCACATCGGTACATGACTACTGGAAAAACCATAGCTTTGATTATATGGACCTTTGTTGACAAAGTGTTATCTCTGCTTTTTAATATGCTAAGTTTGTCATAGCTTTTCTTCCAAGGAACAAGCATCTTTTAATTTCATGGCTAGAGTCACCATCTGCAGTGATTTTGGAGCCCAAGAACATAAAGTCTGTCACTGTTTCCATTGTTTCTCCATCTATTTGCCATGAAGTGATGGGACCAGATGTCACAATCTTAGTTTTTGAATGTTGAGTTTTAAGCCAGCTTTTTTACTCTCCTCTTTCACTTTCATCAAGAGGCTCTTTAGTTCCTCTTTGCTTTCTGCCATTAGGGTGGTGTCATGTGCATATCTGAGGTTATTGCAATTTCTCCTGGCAATCTTGATTCTAGTTTGTGCTTCATCCAGCCTGGCATTTCTCATGATGTACTCTGCATATAAGTTAAATAAGCAGGCTGACAATATACAGCCTTGATGTACTTCTTTTCCAATTTTGAACCAGTCCGTTGTTGCATATCCGTTCTAACTATTGCTCCTTGACCTGCATACAGGTTTCTCAGGAGGCAGGTAAGGTGGTCTGGTATTCCCATCTCTTTAAGGATTTTCCACAGTTTGTTGTGATCCACAGAGCCAAAGGCTTTAGTGTAGTCAGTGAAGCAGAAGTAGATGTTTTTCTGAAATTCTCTTGCTTTTTCTATGATCCAGCAGATGTTGACAATTTCATCTCTGGTTCTTCTGCCTTTTCTAAATCCAGCTTATACATCTGGAAGTTCTCAGTTCACATACTGTTGAAGCCTAGCTGGGAGGATTTTGAGCATTACCTTGCTGGCTTGTGAAATGAGTGCAATTTTATGGTAGTTTGACCATTCTCTTGTATTGCCCTTCTTTGTTATTGGAATGAAAACCGACCTTTTCCAGTCCTATGGCTATTGCCGAGTTTTCCAAATTTGCTGACAGATCAAGTACAGCACTTTAATAGCATCATCTTTTAGGAGCTGAAATAGCTCAGCTGGAGTTCTATCACCTCCACTAACTTGGTTTGTAGTAATGCTTCCTAAGGCCCACTTAACTTCACACTCCAGGATGTCTGGCTCTCGGTAAGGGATTACATCATCATGGTTATCTGGATCATTAAGACCTTTTTTGTACAGTTCTGTGTATTGCAGGATAGAAATTCACCAGAAGACTCACTAAGTCAAAGTGTACCAAAGCTACTGATCCATTTTGACAAATAGCCTCTCAAAAGGTAAAGTTTTTCTGTACTCTGGGGACTAGCAATGTGTTAGTTCCTTTAAGATAGAAAAATCCAGTGATTCCGGAAGCATAAGGAAACTGAAGAAAGTTCTTGAATTCCTTCCTTTTCCTGCAGCCTGTGAGGCAACTCAGATACGTGGGTCCCTAATCTGGACCCTAAACCATTTTCTGTTCCCCTGCTAGATGTTCCTCCAGGGGTGTGTTTCTTCGAATGTGTTCATGTATTCCCACCCTAAAGGGCTCTGTGATTAAATAGGTTTGAGAAATAATGTATGCTCTGTTAGCTTCTTGAAGCTTAATATGAACTTACCATGTTCAAGGTTTTGAAAAATTCTAAAGAACTATCTTTTAATTTTCCCCCAAACTTACTTGATTAGGTTAGCTTCCCCCTCCCCCACCATGGACTACCACTAACATTTGAAAGAACACAGGTGTTTCATCAGATTCATTTTGAGAAATGTTTCTATAAGATGTACGTTTTATCTCATGTTAACGTCAGCTGTTTATGAGCTGTTTCTCCCATGAGCAAATAGCGTTCACCACAGTTTCTAGTATTTTTCTTTAGTTTAGAAAAGCCAGGGAAAGCTGGGGCCCCAAATACTTTTGAAACACTATTTTGTGGGTAGTAACAAGTCACTGAAGCTTTTTAAGCAAAGTAATTGTGAGATTGGATCTGTGTTTTTAGGAAAACTAGTATAACGAGGATGTGCCAGGTAGATGAGGATAAGGCTAATAGAGCAGCATCTTAGACAAGGGATAGAAGGGCTGGAACTGAAGCTATGGCAGTAAAAATGGGAGGGCAGGGCCATGCCTGTGTTAAGAAGTAGGAATCAGTGGGTCCGGGAAGTTGATTGCTTGGGGGAGGAGGGAATATGTTGTTAAATGACTTCAGGCTCTGCATGCGGTTTAGACTAATGAATACATTTGTATTTCAAGATTTTTTATCTCAAGTCGTTATCAGTCTACTTAAAAATAATTTCTTTTTCACAAGCTTGTTTACTTCCATTGACATTTAGACCTCATAGAATCAGGTCTCTCTTTCTCTCTCATATATATTGCTTTGCACTTTATGGATCCTCGAAATGTATTTTCTGATAACTTTTTCAAGAGTCCGAGTCCTTTCTGGCACTTTTGAAATAATAGGGTAGAAAGGAACTTCAGGACATTCACCTGAGGCAGTGCACGCCTCAAAGCTACAAATGCTTCAGACAGTAAGTTGCCTTTTAGAAAAATTCGGAAGTAACCATCCATAATAACCGTCTGTATCTTGATGTGGTGTAAAAAGTCCTTCATTCTGGTATTCTTGAGTTAACTTGGGATTGCTCCCACTTCAGTTTAAGCTCTTTTCCAGTCCCAGGAAGGAGAAGATCATTCAGTCGTGTCCTTCTCTTTGTGACCCCATGGACTGTAGCCCACCAGGCTCCTCTGTCCATGGAATTCTCCAGACAAGAACACTGGAGAGGGTTGCCATTTCCTTCTCCAGAACAGTCTCCTTACCGTCCTCTAAAACTGCATCCATGCCACCTGGTCTTTTTCTTTTGAGAGCCCCAAAGGTATACCCAGGGGACCAATATGTAACTAAATACAAAACATATAAGGAATTTATACCATTTACGTAAGGATCACAGTTATTTTTCACCCTATGGTAGATGCCTGTAGAAAGTATGCCACTGATGAGGATTTTTTTTTTCTTTTTAAAGCAGCTCATTAAAGGAAAAGCAGGATTTTTTTGGATGACAAAGGACACTCAATATTGATTTACATATCTTAGCAGTTTTATTCCAGTGACAGGTTTATTGGAAAATAGAGGCAGAGGAGACTATCTTTCATTTGTAATTTAACAAGGCAGTTGCTGTCTTCCATTGTACTGTCTATGTATAATTAGAAATGTCTTAAGATAGTGATTCTGCAGCTGCTCTTGGGTCCCCTTTGATAATCTGATGAAAGGTTATGGACCTTCCCAGAAAAATGCTCCCACAAATTTGCATACATTTTTATATGTAATTTCATAGATACCAGCATATGGCTTTGCTTTTCCAAGTATACTGTTTATTTTTAACCAGTATAGCTTGTTCAATAAATTCTTTTATTTATTCATCAAGTATTTTTTGCACATTTGTCTCAAACCAAGCCTGAATACAGTGTAGAAGAAGATAAACAAGGACTCTGCCCTCATGAAGCAGTAAACAGACATCACATTCCAGAATTATCTAACACTTTCTTAATTATAACTGCAGGGAAGGAAAAAATGTTAGTGAAAGAATGTTTTTTGGGGGTGCTATTTTCTATAGGGTGGATTTGAATCACTGCTAAAACAAAATGGGAATCTTGAAAGCAAGAAATAAAACATGTCTCTATAGGGTTTTTAAATATAAAATCAGATTATTAGAATTGTAAGAGCATGTAGTTTTTCCCACCTAGAGTCTGGGTCTGCTGAGAGCTGGGACGGCTTTTCTGTCCCCAGCTGGACCCTGAGGTGATCTGTGTACCTGTGCCACCCTCACCCTCCCCACCCCGACTCCCATCAGCTTTTGGGAGCGTTAACCTGCTGCAGTGCAGCCAGGCAAGGACCACTGCACCAGCTGCCTCTTGTTTCTGTTCTGGTGTTCGGCTACCCAGGCCACTTCACGAGAGAAATGATTCACTTCAGCGTTTTCTTGAGATTAACATATAATTAATTTCTGCCACTATTGAGAAAAGAACTAAATTACTCAAGCAGAAAATGTAGCAAGGCATTTGATCTATGCTGCTGAAAAATGATAAGAATTAGTGGTGTTTGAAAACAGAGCAAAGGGACCAGGTACAGCTTAGAATTTTCAATTTGCTCTGGCTCTTCATCAGCAGGTCACATATTATATTACAGAGCTGTGGGAAGAACTGGTCTGGAGCTCCTTTTGAGACTTGGTTTGATGTACTTCTTTCTTATTGTAATTCTGTACTCTTCTCAAATGCCTTCCTCCCTATGTGCTGGCCACTAGGGGTGCAGCGGTAACCAGTCCCTGCCCTCATTGAGTTTCTAGTCTTATGGGGAAAGTGGACACGACTGAGCGACTTCACTTTCACTTTTTCACTTTCATGCATTGGAGTAGGAAATGGCAACCCACTCCAGTGTTCTTGCCTGGAGAATCCCAGGGACGGGGGAGCCTGGTGGGCTGACGTCTGTGGAGTCACACAGAGTCAGACACGACTGAAGTGACTTAGCAACAGCAGCAGACATTACTAAAATAATCATCTCGGTGGCCACCTATTTACAGCCTGATTTAAGAGTGATAAAGAAGAGGAAAAGGGAAACATTTCTACAACACATATAAGAAAAGACAGTGGAACAGCAGTGCTTCCCTAGAAGTGATGCTTGAGCTAAGAACTGAACGGTGGGGTGTGGTAGAAACATTACAGAAAGAGAACAGGCAGGCTGTGGCAGTGCAGGCTGAGAAGCAGAGCACAGAGTTAGGAGCTAGGATCAGGGAGAATCTGGATGTGAAAGGTGAGGCAGATCAGTCTCAGGTTTCTGGTTTGTGCACCCCACGTGAGTGTGGTGCCATTCACAGCAGTGAAGCCAGGTGTGGCACAGGGAGACTGCAGGGTGAGGGGAGCCCATGGAGACATTAACAGAAGAGAGTCAGATAGGCAATTGGTTATCAGAGTCAAGGACTCATTAGAAGGGTTTGAGTCAGAGATTAAAATGCACATGTCATTGGTCATGTTCTTTACTGAGCAGATTAATAGAAGCCTGGAGCTCTCTGAGATAACTTTGAGCTTTCTTTTTTTAATTCAAAATATTTTAATTTAAAATGATTTGGTTTGTAGGGTCCCTAAAAACCACATTCTCTATCTTGGATATAGTCATCCTTGGTTGAACTCAACAACTGTTTATTGAGTGGAATACATTTATATGTAGGTAGAATGTAATTACACACAGGTCATGAACCCAGGCTAAGCTCTCTCTGAGTTCAGTAAAAAATGTCAAATTATTCTCTTTTCTGTAACAAAAGTTTATGTTAAATAACTATGGATTTACTTGTATTTTTTGTGAAATCTTTGTTTACAATCCCTTCCAGTGCTCTTCTAGCAAGTGTATCAACCTTCCTATATTCAGTTGTTCTCCAGAGGAGAAAAAAGATGTTTTATTGAACTTGAAACATGTTCCTGACATGTTTAACATAATAAACTTTTTAAAGAAATGTTTCTTTTCTCCAGATTTGAGGTTGAATTTGTCCTCTCAGCACCTACTTCTGAATGGAGTGGCAAACAGGGATACATTTCACCAGCTCTGCTCTCTGAATTTTTGAAAAGAAGATCAGACACATCCAAAGTCCTCATCTGCCTTTGTGGACCAACGCCATTCACAGAACAAGGAATGAAGTGAGTAGCAATGTGGTAGGAGAAAGAACTGCAGCACTGGTGAAATACAGCCTCCTGTAAAAAGCAGTTGATGTGGCTCTCAGTTCTTCCTGTTCATATGAACCTGCACTTTAGAAGTCTGTCACAGTGTAAGAAAATACTGACCAAGTGTTTCATCTGTATGCAGTGAAGGGTCGGAGGCCCCAGTTATGCACAGAGTTAAACGTGAACACAAAAATAAGACACACCCAGCTCTTGATAGCCTCTCCTAGTGGCAGGCAGCATGAACACATTCATAGAATGGGTGCCAGATCTTTTTAGGGCTCTAGATTCAACCTCTCCTTCCACCAAAGCTTCATAATATATAATAATCTTTTAAAATATCATAAGCTATATTCATCTCATTATAGCTTTTGATCCTCCCTCTCTGCAGCTGGGTGAGCATTAGTCAAAGAGTTGAACTCTGCACAATGAAAACTCAGTGGTATGACTATCTTATTTAAAAATCACCTTGATCTGATTTAACTCTAAAATGACACTTTAACGTGTTTAGTTTAGATATAGCGATAGCCACTGTTATTGGGTTTCTAGATGATTTTAAAATACAGCTGCCTTAAATGCTCTGCATTTCCTTGTTTGGTATATGACTGAACCTAACACTTTCTAGATAGTTTTCTCTCTTGCTGTTTTATTTTTAATTATGAAAAAGACAGGCGGTATGGCTGAAAAGATAGGATGGGGTTAGATAGTGAGAGGCTTGCCTGCTGTACCACATTGGTCCTTTTGACTCCTGTGCCATCCTGGCCCTTTGTGTGAGTATGTGTGTGTGCTCTGGAAGCTACCAGTTTGGGTTGGAAACCCAGCTCCACCACTTACAGTCACCCTGCAGTCATTAACTACGAGCCAAAACTTTCTAAACTTTAGTGCATTTCTATATGTACATGTGTATCAGTCGCTCAGTCGTATCCTACTCTTTGGGACCCTACAGACTGTAGCCCAGCAGGCTCCTCTGTCCATGGACTTCTCCAGGCAAGAATACTGGAGTGGGTTGCCATTTCCTTCTCCAGGGGATCTTTCCGACCCAGGGATCAACCCCGCATCTCCTGCATCTCTTGCATTGACTGGCAGATTCTTTACCACTGCCACCTGGGAAGCCTCATTTATACAAGGCAATAAATGATAATATTTATGCACTGAAGTGCTTAGCACAGTGACTACATAGAGGGAGTTCTAAATAAATGTTTATTTTTTTAGCAGCATTTTAAACAGCTACTTTTAAGTAGCTATCTCCTTTGATAGTGTTTTCCAAGTTAAATTGTACTTAAGCCGTATTTCTACTTTTCCGTGAGGGAAAATTAAGATAGAATGCTATGGTATCAACTCCTTACTTTGAAAACTGATGAATAAAGGGGAAAAAAATAAGGATTTATTCTGCCTTTTCTGTATGAGCTATACTACTGTGTAACCACATAATAAGTGAGAAGAAGTTATTCTTTAGAGAATTCCTTGGCTGATAAATAATGATAGAAGTAGGATGTCATCAACTTCAGTCCCTAATGAACTAATTGATCTGTACCTAGATCATCAATGGTGGTTTGCATCCCAAAAGAGAGCCAACCAGGTATTATGTGCCTCGTGATGAAAGAGCACGATCTATGACGTAGTCTGGTCAAAAAGAATTGAACCTGTATCTGATCAGACCTCTAGATCTAATTATTAAATTTAGGGAGATAAAAGGAAAAAGGAACATATTATTAGAGTAAAGCCACAGGGATACTGCAAAATCAGAACCATGGGGGAGTCAATGTGTGAAAATCTCATTTTGTCAACAAATAAATTGCAGGACAGAGAGAGATGGAGGGGATCTTACAGCTCAAAAGATACCTAAAACACATATAAACCAGTCACAGTGAATAGACTTTAGTTGGATCTTGATTCAAACATACTTCTAAAAATTATAACACTTATGAGACAGCTGCAGGTGTGAACACTTACTAGATATTTGATGACACTAAGGAATTGTTAATTTTTTAGAAGTGAAAATTATGGGGTTTTTTAGACAGCACATACTAACTGGGAAATATGAAAAAATATTATGGTTACGGTGGTAAACTTTGATGTTATTTTATTTTCAAGCATCTTCCATAAGAAACATGTGCTTTGTATTTGTTTTTCAGGATGCTGCATGATCTGAACTTTTCCAAAGATGAGATCCATAGTTTTACAGCATAATGAAGAGCTGTCATTCAACTGTTTAATCTAAATTTGTGATTACTTAAGGTTTTTTTTAAGATGACATTTTTGTATATACTAAAAGGTTAACTAGAATCCAAGTTTCAGTTTCTTAAACAAAAACAAACGTTTCTTCACTATAGATACCTTGTGGACTTTATTTTGTACCTTAACTTATTTTACTACTGATATTTGTCCTGAAAAGTCAATCATGACAACAAGTACGTATAGGATTCTTTGTTATGAATCACAAAGTTCCTTACCATGTAAACTGTATCACTGTTCTACAGTAAGCTCTCGTGTTTTATGACATGATAAAGCAAATGATCATTTTGATCACATTTCTATGCTGTACAATGTCTGATTAGCAATACAGATTAAATTTTACATTGCACTGTTAACTCAGGAAATGATTATTTATGTCCTTGTTCTTACTATGAAAACACGGAATGTTATAACTTATTAAGCGATCCAAACATTTTGTGTCTATGGCCTTGATACAGAGTAGAATAAAAATATACTTAAGTACTTTTTAATCTTTGTCATAGAAATGTGTTTGAATGCATGTTTGGGGTGGAATGTAAGGAGAATATTAAGAGGCAATGGTAAAAGATTCTGGAGACACTCACACAGGTAGTTTTGGATTAGATGTGTTTAGAAACTTAGATAACTTTGACAGCTTTTCTTAGCCAAAACTAGAGACATCGGGAAAGATAATGGAAGTGTAGCCTCTGGACCCATGGCCTAAAACAATCATTTGCTGCTTTGGAATGGATTAAATTTAAATTCTTTTTGAGTCTGCCTAGACCAGCTAGGAAAATGAGGAACACGCCATCCTAAATGGTACCTTCCCTGGCTGGTTGCTCGCCCCACAAATGCCAGCTCAGTGGGGAGCCCTCCTAAGCTCTGCTGTGTGGTCATCTTATTCTCTCTCCCTGCCTCTGTGCACAACCTGCAAAAAGCTCTCACAGATGGGGATTCTTCAAAGAGTATCGAGAAAAGCCATTGTGAGCTTTTTCATGAGGAAACCGCGTTGGATGCATGGGTGGTTCTGCATAAGCTAACTTCAATTTTTCACTCTTATTCAGGATAGCAGCATTGCTTTTTTACAGAAATGACGGGGAGGGGGGTTGGGGGACGAGTGTCTCCAACTTCTCTGTAAATGATTTTGTAAGCAGCTAAGCTTCACCAAATGAATGGTATACTCAAGAGAAAACACAATATTAACATTCCTCAAATTACAAACCCCCAGCCTCGGAAGCTCCCCAAGTGCAAGTGGCTGAGTCAACACTGTCTTTCCCTATGTCTCCCTCTTCTGTCTGTCCTCATTCACCCAGGCAGGACCTAGCTGTCCTAGGCTGTCAATGCTCCCTGGTGGCTAACAGAAACATTTTCTATCTTCTGCCTTCCTACCACCTCCTTTTTCTCCCCTAAGATCATGAACTTTCTAGGCATACTTTTTTTTGTAGTTAATTAGTAATATAGAAATTAATTCTACCTTAGCCAGCTTTCTTATTTTTTCTATCCTCCTTTTTCCTCTCTCCTCCAACCCCTTTTTGACTGCCTCCAGCAAATAAAGTCTCCTGTTACTCTCTGTATCTTTTCCTCTGTCCTCTTCTTACTGTATTTTAAAGCAAAATAAAACCCATAAGCATCCTCTCAACCTGTATATTAATAATCCTCAGATTAGTGTCTTAAATTGAGAATCAACTGAGCTTCAATTTTACCTCCCGAATACCAGCTGGATGTTCCACAACCCACTAAAATTCAATAGATCCCAAACTAACCTTTTGCCATGACCGTCATGTAACCCAACCAGGTCTGATTGGCTGATGCTCAGCAAGCCAAAACACTGAGACACCAAGGTTTGCAGCAAAGTGAGGGTTTTCCCAATAGTCATGTATGGATGTGAGAGCTGGACTATAAAGAAATCTGAGTGCCATGAAGAATTGATGCTTTTGAACTGTGCTGTTGAAGAAGACGCTTGAGAGTCCCTTGGACTACAAGGAGATCCAACCAGTCCATCCTAAAGGAAATCAGTCCTGAATATTCATTGGAAGGATTGATGGTGAAGCTGAAACTCCAATACTTGGCCACCTGATGCAAAGAACTGACTCATTGGAAAAGACCCTGGTGCTGGGAAAGATTGAAGGCAGGAGGAGAAGGGGATGACAGAGGATGAGATAGTTGGATGGCATCACCGACGTGATGGACATGAGTTTGAGTAGGCTCCCGGAGTTGGCAATGGACAGGGAGGCCTGGAGTGCTGCAGTCCATGGGGTCACAAAGAATTGGACATGACTGACTGACTGAATTGAACTGAGGGTTTTTTAAAAAATCTGCCAAGTCAGGAGGCCGGAGAACAAGTCTCAGATCTGGAAGGGGCTGGGGTACTTATGGGATAAAGGATAAAGAAGCAGGGTTTTCTTAGGCATGGGGAGAGATGATTGGGAAAAGCTAGAGCAATTATCATTCTGCCCATGTGTGACTAAGCTCCAGGCCCTTGCATGTTCAAAAGTGGAGGCACTCTGCAGGATCTGAGGGTGGAGTTTTTAGCCCTCTGATATCAAAAGGTCACTGCGTGGCCACTCATCTGTGCTATTTGGAGCATCAATGATCCTATCCAGTCTTAACCAGCTCAGTTCCAGCTAGACGCAGCTGACTCCAAGTTCCTAGGAAAGTAACTTTGGCAGATATTGCTTCAGCTACATGCCCCTTGGAAGACAGGCAAGTCTTAAAACCGCCTTAATTAGTGAGTCAGCTGAAGTGGATTTGAATCGACCCACAGTTTAAATTCTAGGAATCAGTGAACTAGAATGGACTGGAATGGGTGAATTTAACTCAGATGACCATTATATCTACTACTGTGGGCAGGAATCCCTTAGAAGAAATCGAGTAGCCATCATGGTCAACAAGAGAGTCCAAAATGCAGTACTTGGATGCAGTCTCAAAATGACAGAATGATCTCTGTTCGTTTCCAAGGCAAACCATTCAATATCACAGTAATCCAAGTCTATGCCCCAACCAGTAACACTGAAGAAGCTAAAGTTGAATGGTTCTATGAAGACCTACAAGACCTTGTAGAACTAACACCCAAAAAAGATGTCCTTTTCATTATAGGGGACTGGAATGCAAAAGTAGGAAGTCAAGAAACACCTGGAGTAACAGGCAAATTTGGCCTTGGAATATGGAATGAAGCAGGGCAAAGACTAATAGAGTTTTGCCAAGAAAATGCACTGGTCATAGCAAACACCCTCTTCCAACAACACAAGAGAAGACTCTACACATGGACATCACCAGATGGTCAACACCAAAATCAGATTGATTATATTCTTTGCAGCCAAAGATGGAGAAGCTCTATACAGTCAACAAAAACAAGACCAGGAGCTGACTGTGGCTCAGATAATTAACTCCTTATTGCCAAATTCAGACTGAAATTGAAGAAAGAAGGGAAAACCACTAGACCATTCAGGTATGACCTAAATCAAATCCCTTATGATTATACAGTGGAAGTAAGAAATAGATTTAAGGGACTAGATCTGATAGATAGAGTGCTTGATGAACTATGGACTGAGGTTCATGACCTTGTACAGGAGACAGGGATCAAGACCATCCCCATGGAAAAGAAATGCAAAAAAGCAAAATGGCTGTCTGGGGCGGCCTTACAAATAGCTGTGAAAAGAAGAGAAGCAAAAAGCAAAGGAGAAAAGGAAAGATATAAGCATCAAAATGTAGAGTTCCAAAGAATAGCAAGAAGAGATAAGAAGCCTTCCTCAGCGATCAATGCAAAGAAATAGAGGAAGACAACAGAATGGGAAAGACTCGAGATCTCTTCAAGAAAATTAGAGATACCAAGGGAACACTTCATGCAAAGATGGGCTTGATAAAGGACAGACATGGTATGGACCTAACAGAAGCAGAAGATATTAAGAAGAGGTGGCAAGAATACAAAGAAGAACTACACAAAAAAGATCTTCATGACCCAGATAATCGCAATAGTGCGATCACCAACCTAGAGCCAGACATCCTGGAATGTGAAGTCAAGTGGGGCTTAGAAAGCATCACTACGAACAAAGCTAGGGGAGGTGATGGAATTCCAGTTGAGCTATTTCAAATCCTGAAAGATGATGCTGTGAAAGTGCTGCACTCAATATGCCAGCAAATTTGGAAAACTCAGCAGTGGCCACAGGACTGGAAAAGGTCAGTTTTCATTCCAATCCCAAAGAAAGGCAATGCCAAAGAATGCTCAAACTACCACACATTTGCACTCATCTCACACGCTAGTAAAGTAATGCTCAAAATTCTCCAAGCCAGGCTTCAGCAATACGTGAACTGAACTTCCTGATGTTCAAGCTGGTTTTAGAACAGGCAGAGGAACCAGAGATCAAATTGCCAACATCCACTGAATCATGGAAAAAGCAAGAGAGTTCCAGAAAAACGTCTATTTCTGCTTTGCTTTATTGACTATGCCAAAGCCTTTGACTATGTGGATCACAGTAAACTGTGGAAAATTCTGAAAGAGATGGGAATACCAGATCACCTGACCTGCCTCTTAAGAAACCTGTATGCAGGTCAGGAAGCAACAGTTAGAACTAGACATGGAACAACAGACTGCTTCCAAATAGGAAAAGGAGTATGTCAAGGCTGTATATTGTCACCCTGGTTATTTAACTTATATGCAGAGTACATCATGAGAAACTCTGGGTTGGAAGAAGCACAAGCTGGAATCAAGACTGCCAGGAGAAATATCAATAACCTCAGATATGCAGATGACACCACCCTTATGGCAGAAAGTGAAGAGGAACTAAAAAGCCTCTTGATGAAAGTGAAAGTGGAGAGTGAAAATGTTGGCTTAAAGCTCAACATTCAGAAAACTAAGATCATGGCATCTGGTTCCATCACTTCATGGGAAATAGATGGGGAAACAGTGGAAACAGTGCCAGACTTTATTTTTCTGGGCTCCAAAATCACTGCAGATGGTGACTGCAGCCATGAAATTAAAAGACGCTTACTCCTTGGAAGAAAAGTTATGACCAACCTAGATAGCATATTGAAAAGCAGGGACATTACTTTGCCAACAAAGTCCATCTAGTCAACGCTATGGTTTTTCCAGTGGTCATGTATGGATGTCAGAGTTGGACTGTGAAGAAAGCTCAGCAGCAAAGAATTGATGCTTTTGAACTGTGGTGTTGGAGAAGACTCTTGAGAGTCCCTTGGACTGCAAGGAGATCTAACCAGTCCATTCTGAAGGAGATCAGCCCTGGGTTTCTTTGGAAGGAGTGATGCTAAAGCTGAAACTCCAGTACTTCGGCCACCTCATGCGAAGAATTGACTCATTGGAAGACTCTGATGCTGGGAGGGATTGGGGGCAGGAGGAAAAGGGGACGACAGAGGGTGAGATGGCTGGATGGCATCACTGACTTGATGGGTGTGAGTCTGAGTGAACTCCAGGAGTTGGTGATGGACAGGGATGCCTGGCGTGCTGCGATTCATGGAGTGACATGACTGAGGAACTGAACTGAACAGTTTAAACACCTTCCACCTCGCCAGTCCTTCTAGAACCATTCAGGATCAGTGTTGCCCTCTCCAGTCTGATTTCATTCCAGTCAGCCCTTCCCTGTTGGCCCTAAACCACATCAGTGAAAGCCTTATAACTGGTCTTCCTATTGTAGTCTTTTATTGCTATTCCTATGGTAGCTCAGATGGTTAAGAATCCACCTGCAGTGCGGGAGAACTTGGTTCAATCCCTGGGTTGGAAAGATCCCCTGGAGAAGGAAATGGCTACCCACTCCAGTGTTCTTCCCTGGAGAATTCCATGGACAGAGGAGCCTGGTGAGCTGTGTAGTCCGTGGGTTTGTAAAGAATCGATGCAACTGAACAACTAACAACAATGACAAAAGATTGCAGCCTTGATCTCACTGAAATCCATTCTCCATTCCAGTGTGTTCTAGAATGCCTTGGGAACTCCTCTGAATAGAGCCCCAGTCTCCCATTTAATGCAGCCATATACTGAGAAGCACGGATGGATTGTAACTATTATTCTTGAGCAAAGAGCTCCAAGACTCCTATTTCCTGTATTTGTAATAAGAAAAGGGAATTATATTCAAAGTCACGTTTCCTTGAGAATTCTGCTTGCTTACTTCCTTTTAAAAATATGTTTATGTGTCAGTTTTCCATTTCTGCCAGAACAAATTACCACAAATTTAGTGGCTTAAAACAACAGCCCATTTGTTCCATGGCTTAGAGGTCTGGGCCCAGTGAGGCTCATCTGGGTCTACTTGCGAAGCTGTAATAAGGATTGTCAGCTGGGCTCAACTCTTCCCTGGAGGTGCTGGAGAACATTTCGCTTTGGAGACCATTTGAAGAACATCTTTGGAAGACCATTCTGCCTACTGCAGTCTATGAAGGGAACAGAGAGAAACTTGTCCAAGGTAAGATAATTATATTTTGTCTAGCCATGTAAACTTGTCCTAAACTAGTTTGGGGCTGTGTTTGTTGATAACTGTAGACCCCACCTTTGGGCAGATGACAGTGTCTGCTTGGTCTCTGATATTTAGAATGGCGGTTGCTAGCTTAAAAAGAAAAAATGAAACCTCCACCAGACTCCTTCTCTTGGTGTCTTTCTGCTTTGGTTTTCTTACGAATCATCTTCATGCAGGGTTGCCAGTTTGGGAGGCCTCAGAACGCCAAAGTAACCTATCTACAGTGCAAAATACATGTTTTCTACCCTGGTTAAAGTCCTCTTCTGCTGCCCGGTCCCCACTCACGGAATGGAGGCTCCTCCTTGGGGACAACATGCTGAGCTTGGAGCCCCCATAATGAGATACTGATTTCTCACCAGGAAAGCAAGGCCTGAGGACTTCAGGCCACTGCCCCCAACCCCCTAGTCCTCCAGCAAGTGCTCAGCTCTCTTCACCTCGAGAGAAGCTTCTGTTATCCCAAGAATATTCATGTCCAAATCCTTCCATGGATGTATTTTTTCATTCCTCTTGGATGAATACCTACTACTGAAATTGCTGAGTCATATGATAACTGCATATTTAATTCTATTTTATTCTGCATATATTTTTAGATCTAATGTTGAGACATGCTAGTTAGATAATCATGCTTTTGAATGTACTGTTTCAGATTTTTAAGAAAATGCCAGGTTTAGTGGGTTTTTTATTTGTTTGTTTGTTTTGTTTGTTTGTTTCCCAAACTGGCTATACCATTTTACATTCCTACCAGCTCTGTATCAGAATTTCACTTCTTCCACATCCTCAACAACCTTGAATTATTAATCTTTTAAGCTTATAGGGGTATCTTATTGTGGTTTTTATTTATGTATTTATTTTTAATTGAAGGATAATTGCTTTACAATATTATAGTTTCAATGCATTGTCTGATGTCTACTGATGTCAAACTTGTTATCATGTGCCTGTTGGCTACTGGTGTATTGTCTTTCATACGGTGTCTGTTTTAATCTTTTGCTCCATTTTTAATTGGATGGTTTTTATTATTTAATTGTAAGCATTCTTTATATATTTAGGTAAGTCCTTTTTCAGGTGTGTTTCATGAATATTTTCTTCCATTATTTGACAGCAGATCCTATGGAGTGCTTAGTACAAGAATAAGTTTAGAGATATAAATCAATTTAAATTTGACTAAACCAAGAGAGTAAAGTAAATAATAGTGCAGAAGGCAACTCTGAAGTTGATATGTGAATGACTGCAATTCTAGGATGAGAACTCTGGTAATGGAGTTGGGAGAACATTTTGGAAGGGAAGGGTCTGAGAGGCAGACAGCTAATGACAAGCAGGATCATAATGAAACACCTTCAATTCTGGTTCAATGGCAAACACATTAAATAATGAAAATCATCACTGTCGGCAAATACAAACCACACAAGCTTTGTGGAAGCTTGGCTTTGCGGGAGAAACAACCACTGATTTGTTATAGTACATTTTGTCCATTGCTCTGTTAGCAACTAGGCACTTGGAGGTAAATCTGAAAATGCTGCTGGCAACCCTCTTCCTTAAATTTGAAGAGCCTCTGTTCTGACTCAGGATTTTCTAATTAGCCATTGCAGCCCATGATGATCAGAACAGCGAGGGGAATGTAGTTTTTGGTAATGTTTGCTGAGGCAGCCTGCATGGACTTCATTACAATTCTATTTCCTCTCATTTAGAACATGCTGAAAAACAGTTATTTGTGTTCAGTACCAATAACTCTTACTTGTAAACACATCTAAGGGAAAGCTGCTGAAATTCTTAGTGAAATACATTCAGGTATTTGTTATGCTGGGGATCTTTCACTCTCTGAGCAAGTTAATATTTTATTTATATATAAGAATTGTCACAAGGTAGATCTCGGATAGCCATGTGCTTGCACAGTTTAGAAAAAAATCACAGGAATCATTATGCATCTAGATTTTCCTCATTGCCTTTCACATATTATGTGGTGTATTCTAATATATACTATGGTGGCTCAGTGGTAAAGAATCCACCTGCCAATACAGGAGTTGCAGGTTCAAACCCTGGGTCAGGAAGATTCCCTGGAGAAGGAAATGGTAATCCACTCCAGTATTCTTACCTGGGAAATCCCATGAACAGAGGAGCCTGACAGGCTACAGTCCATGGGGTCGCAAAGAATCAGACATGACTTAACAACTGAGTATATACTCATAAAGTATATAATATTTTAAAATCTTGAATTAATTGTTCTGAATCTTTGGTGAGGTGAGAATTCTATGCAATATACCATTAGAAGAAGGGCCATTCTTCCTCACCCATTTAGGAAGTGGCAAAAGCACCCAAATACAAGGCTCCTGGTAATTACTAGGGTTTAGGAAAAGCACAATCTAGATGGGTGGGATGGAGGAGATGGGAGGGAGGCCCAGGAGGGAGGGAATATATGTATACATACAGCTGATTCACTTCATTGTATAACAGAAACTAACACAATATGGTAAAGCTGCTGCTGCTGCTGCTAAGTCGCTTCAGTCATGCTCGACTCTGTGTGACCCCATAGACGGCAGCCCACCAGGCTCTTCTGTCCATGGGATTCTTCAGGCAAGAAAACTGGAGTGGGTTGCCATTTCCTTCTCCAATATGGTAAAGCAATTATACTCTAATTTTTAAAAATATGCAAAAGTAACGTGAAGATACCATCTGCTCACTCAGTAATGAAGCTGTGGAACTCAGCCCCTTGGTGCTGGACCAACTCTAGAAAAACTCCTGGTTCCTTGGTGCCCCTCCCCCACATCCTAGCTCAGGCACAAAGGAAGCCCTTACATGTGTGTGCTGCTTTGTGGGATGGAGACTCACCTCTTGCAGGAAGCGTTTTCATTCCTTAACATGCCCTGTTTTGTCCTCTTGGTCATGAAATCTTAATTACAGTGAATATTTACGTACTGCTTTTTCCATTGACAAATCCAGTTCCAACAACCCTGCAAGGGTAGCTGGTAAATGTTTAACAACCAACTTTTCAGTTCAGTTCAGTTCAGTTGCTCAGTTGTGTCTGACTCTTTGCGACCCCATCACTCTTTAACACGCCAGGCCTCCCTGTCCATTGCCAACTCCCGGAGTTTACTCAAAGTCATGTTCATCCAGTCGGTGATGCTACCCAACTATCTCATCCTCTGTCGTCCCCTTCTCCTCCCAACTTCAATCTTTCCCAGCATCAGGGTCTTTTCCAGTGAGTCAATTCTTCACATGAGGTAGCCAAAGTATTTGAGTTTCAGCTTCATCATCAGTCCTTCCAATGAATATTCAGGAATGATTTCCTGTAGGATGGACTGGTTGGATCTTCTTGCAGTCCAAGGGACTCTCAAGAGTCTTCTCCAACACCACAGTTCTTTGGTGCTCAGCTTTATTTATAGTCCAACTCTCACATCCGTACATAACTACTGGAAAAACCATAGCTTTGACTAGATGGACCTTTGTTGGAAAAGTAATGTCTCTGCTTTTTAATATGCTGTCTAGGTTGGTCATAACTTTTCTTCCAAGGAGCAAACATCTTTTAATTTCATGGCTGCAATCACCATCTGCAGTGATTTTGGAGCCCCAAAAAATAAAGTCAGCCTCTGTTTCTACTCTTTCCCCATCTATTTGCCATGAAGTGATGGGACCAGATGTCATGATCTTAGTTTTCTGAATGTTGAGTTTTAAGCCAACTTTTTCTACTCTCCTCTTTCACTTTCATCAAGAGGCTCTTTAGTTCTTCCTCACTTTCTGCCATAAGGGTGGTGTCATCTGCATATCTGAGGTTATTGATATTTCTCCCAGCAGTGTTGATTCCAGCTTGTGCTTCATCCAGCCTAGCATTTCTCATGATATACTCTGCATATAAGTTAAATAATCAGGGTGACAATATACAGCCTTGACGTACTCCTTTTCCTGTTTGGAACCAGTCTGTTGTTTCATGTGTTCGTTTCCAAGGCAAACCATTCAACAGTAATCCAAGTCTATGCCTTGACCAGTAATGCTGAAGAAGCTAAAGTTGAACGGTTCTATGAAGACCTACAAGACCTTCTAGAACTAACATCTGAAAAAGATGTCCTTTTCATTATAGGGGACTGGAATGCAAAAGTAAGGAGTCAAGAAATACCTGGAGTAACAGGCAAATTTGGCCTTGGTGTACAGAATGAAGCAGGGCAAATGCTAATAGAGTTTTGCCAAGAGAACGTCCTGGTCATACATAGCAAGAATTCCAACAACACAAGAGAAGACTCTACACATGGATATCACCAGATGGTCAATACTGAAATCAGATTGATTATATTCTCTTGCAGCCAAAGATGGAGAAGTTCTATACAGTCAGCAAAAACAAGACTGGGAGCTGACTGTGGCATAGACCATGAACTCCTTATTGCCAAATTCAGACTTAAATTGAAGAAAGTAGGGAAAACCACTAGACCATTCAGGTATGACCTAAATCAAATCCCTTAAGATTATACAGTGGAAGTGAGAAATAGATTCAAGTGATTACATCTGATAGACTGCCTGAAGAACTATGGATGGAGGTTTGTGACATTGTACAGGAAGCAGGGAACAAGACCATCCCCAAGAAAAAGAAATGCAAAAAGGCAAAATGGTTGTTTGAGGAGGCATTACAAATAGCTGTGAAGAGAAGGGAAGGGTAAAGGAGAAAAGGAAAGATATACCCATTTAAATGTGGAGTTCCAAAGAATAGCAAGGAGAAATAAGAAAGCCTTCCTCAGTGATCAATGCAAAGAAATAGAAGAAAACAATAGAATGGGAAAGCCTACAGATCTCTTCAAGAAAATTAGAGATACCAAAGGAACATTTCATGCAAAGATGGGCACAATAAAGTACAGAAATAATTTGGACCTAACAGAAGCAGAAGATATTAAGAACAGGTGGCAAGAATACAAAGAAGAACTACACAAAAAAGATCTTCATGACCCAGATAATCGCAATAGTGCGATCACCAACCTAGAGCCAGATGTCCTGGAATGTGAAGTCAAATGGGCCTTAGGAAGCATCACAATGAACAAAGCAAGTGGAGGTGATGGAATTCCAGTTGAGCTATTACAAATCCTAAAAGATGATGCTGTGAAAGTGCTGCACTCAAAACACCAGCAACTTTGGAAAACTCAGCAGTGGCCACAGGACTGGAAAAGGTCAGTTTTCATTCCAATCCCCAAAAAAAGGCAATGCCAAAGAATGCTCAAACTACCACACAATTGCACTCATCTCACACACTAGTAAAGTAATGCTCAAAATTCTCCAAGCCAGGCTTCAACCATGCATGAACTGTGAACTTCTAGATTTTCAAGCTGGATTTAGAAAAAGCAGAGGAACCAGAGATTTCCAACGTCTGCTGGATTATCAAAAAAGCAAGAGAGTTCCAGAAGAATATCTACTTCTGCTCTATTGACTGTGGCAAAGCCTTTGACTGTGTGTATCACAACAAACTCTGGAAAATTCTGAAAGAGGTGGGAATACCAGACCACCTGACCTACCTCCTGAGAAATCTGTATGCAGGTCAGGAGGTAACAGTTAGAACTGGACATGGAACAACCAACTCTTAGGAAAAACAAAAAAACAAAAAGCACTGGTGTGTAGAATTTGTCCATTTGTGTGGTTTAGGTCCTTTTGCTATGGCCAGATTTAATGTGAGGTGACTGAATATGGCCTTGGGAAGAGATGGGCGCCATTGACTTTGCCCCATGGGTAACCATCTCAGGTTATGGACCAGACAGTGGGCAGGAGATGTTGACATACTTTCACTTAGCACTCTCAGTCACTCAATGAGGTAGGTATTAAATACTTTGTTTTTTGTTTGTTTGTTTGTTTTTGAGGCTTAAAGAAGCTTAAAGGCTTCTTTAAGGCTTCTCTGATAGCTCAGCGGGTAAAGAATCTGCCTCTAGTACAGGAGACACAGGAGACCCGGGTTCGATCCCTGGTTCAGGAAGATGCCCTGAAGAAGGAAATGGCAACCCACTCCAGTATTCTTGCCTGAAAAATCCCATGGACAGAGGAGCCTAGTGGGCTACAGTCCAAAGGGTCATGGATGTGACTGAGCATGCAAGAAGCTGTGACAGGTCAGAAAGTGGTAGAACCGGGACTGGAATGCAGTTGGTCTGATTAACATGGGCAAGGTCACAAACTTGTAGGAGTTGTCACAGGGCCTTGGAGCCAGGAGTGCTGAGAGGGAGAGCTCTCTTCTTTCTTGGAAGCCCTTTGAGTTTTGTTTTCTATTCCGTGAAGTTAGAAAACACCACATTATGGTCGGGGCTTCCCTGATAGCTCAGTTGGTAAAGAATTCGCCTGCAATTCAGGAGACCCCAGTTTGAATCCTGGGTCAGGAAGATCCGCTGGAGAAGGGGTAGGCTGCCCACTCCAGTATTCTTGGGCTTCCCTTGTGGCTCAGCTGGTAAAGAATCTACCTGCAATGAGGGATACCTGGGTTCGATCCCTGGGTTGGGAATATCCCTTGGAGAAGGGAAAGGCTACCCATTCCAGTATTCTGGCCTGGAGAATTCCATGGCTGTATAGTCCTTGGAGTCACAAAGAGTCAGACACGACTGAGAAACTTTCACTTTCACATTATGATCAGGCCTAGAGAGTGCCAGAAGCACCTTTATTTTATGTATCCTGCTTTAAAAATTACTCTGAGATGAGACAGAAAAACAAGGGCTACCCTGGGAAGGGCAGAAGAGTGAGTGCCTAGAAGGCTCTGTCCCTATTTAGCTGGGTGGCTGTGGGAAATGGACGTCCTCCCTTGGTGCCCTGTTTTTCTTATATGTACAGTGGGGATGTTGGGGCCTGAAGCAGAGAAAGTACTGAATACATCTTAGCCTCTAATGCAATCTCAAAATGTTTTGACTTTTTATATATTTGATAGAACAAAGAGCTGAGTTTTTTTGAGAAAAGATCATGAGTATTTGTAGGCTCAGGAACATAGGATGAAATTAAGGGGAACTTTATGAACCATTGCTATTCTTACACTCTTTTGTGCTTTGAATTCTTATAAACACTTTTCAGAGTTTTGGCCAACATGAGGATTGATATATTTAGTTGAGTAACAAAGTAATCTGATGTCAGCACTTCCTTATCTTTTTAATAAAAATCAAATATTTCAGACATCTAGAAAAGATTTAGAGAAACTGTCAGGAACAGGCAAGTATTATCCACCTAACCTAAGAAACAAAGCACTTAAATATTAGTGAAGACTCCTGGGGACACTTCCATGATTCCATTTTCCTCTAGATCACCCTCAGAGTTACCATTATTCTGCATTTTGTGTTTATCATTCCCATGCATATTTTTTTATTCTTTAACTTTGTGAAAGTGATAGTGAAGTCGTGTCCAACTCTTTGTGGCCCCGTGGACTGTAGGCTCCTCCGTCCATGGGATTTTCCAGGCAAGAAGACTGGAATGGGTTGCCATTTCCTTTTCCAGGGGATCTTCCCAACCCAGGTATTGAACCCGGGTCTCCCACATTGTAGGCAGACGCTTTACTGTCTGAGCCACTAGGGAAGTCTCGCTTTAACTTTGTACCTGGGCCTAAACAATATCCCCATGCAAAATAGAGAATTGTCCTTTATGTTTTTAAATTCATTGATTTTCAGTCACTCAGTTGTGTCTGACTCTCTGCAACCCCATAGAATGCAGCAAGCCAGGCTTCCCTGTCATTCACTGTCTCCCAAGTTTCCTGAAACTCATGGTCATTGAGTTGATGATGCCATCCATCCATCTTATCCTCTGTCGCCCTTTCTCCTCATACCCTCAATCTTTCCCAGCATCAGGGTCCTTTCCAAGGAGTCGACTCTTCCCTTCAGGTGGCCAAAGTATTAGAGCTTCAGCATCAGTCCTTCTAATGAATATTCAGGACTGATTTCCTTTAGGATTCACAGGTTTGATTTCCTTTAGGATTCACTGGTTTGATCTCCTTGCTGTCCAAGGGACTCTCAAGAGTCTTCTTCAGCACCACAGTTCAAAAGCATCAGTTCTTTGGCACTCAGCCTTCTTTATGGTCCAACTGTCACATCCATACATGACTACTGGAAAAACCATAGCTTTGATTATATGGACCTTTGTCGGCAAAGTGATATCTCTACTTTTTAATAGAGTAGCAGCTAGGTTTGTCATAGCTTTTCTTCCAAGGAACAAGCATCTTTTAATTTCATGGTTGCATTCATCATTTGCAGTGGTTTTAGAGCCCAAGAAAATAAAATCTGTCACTGTTTCCACTTTTTCCCCATCTATTTGCTGTAAAGTGATGGAACCAGATGCCATGAACTTAGTTTTTTGAATGTTGACTTTTAAGACAGCTTTTTCACTCTCCTCTTTCACCTTCATCAAGAGGCTCTTTACTTCGTCTTTCATTTCTGCCATTAGGGTGGTGTCGTGTGCATATCTGAGGTTATTGATATTTCTCCCAGCAATCTGATTCCAGCTTGTGTTTCATCCAGTCTGACACTTCACATAATGTACTCTGCATATAAGTTAAATAATTAGTGTGACAGTATACAGGCTTGACATACTCCTTTCCCAATTTGGAACCACTCTGTTGTCCAGTTCTAACTGTTGCTTCTTGACCTGCATACAGGTTTCTCAGGAAGCAGGTGAGGTGGTCTAGCAGTCCCATCTCTTTAAGAATTTTCCACAGTTTTCTGTGATCCACACAGTCAAAGGCTTTAGCATAGTCAATAAAGCAGATGTTTTTATGGAACCCTTTGCTTTTTCTATGATCTAATGGATGTTGGCAACTTGATCTCTGGTTCCTCTGACTTTTCTGAATCCAGATTGTACATCTGGAAGTTCTCAGTTCACATACTATTGAAGCCTAGCTTGAAGGATTTTGAGCATTACCTTGCTGGCATGTGAAATGAGTGCAATTTTATGGTAGTTTGAACATTCTTTGGCATTGCCCCTCTTTGTTACTGGAATGAAAAATGACCTTTTCCAGTCCTGTGGCCACTGCTGAGTTTTCCAAATTTTCTGGCATATTGAGTGCAACATTTTAACAGCATCATGTTTTAGAATTTGAAAAAACTCTACTGTAATTACATTACCTCCACTAGCTTTGTCCATAGTGATGCTTCCTATGGCCCACTTGACTTCCCCCTCCAGGATATCTGGCTCTAGGTGGATGATCACACCATCATGGTTATCCAGGTCATTAGGACCTTTTGTGTAAAGTTCTTCTGTGTAACGTTCTTCTGTGTATTCTTGCCACCTCTTCTTAATCTCTTCTGCTTCTGTTAGGACCTTACCATTTCTGTCCTTTATTGTTCCCATCTTTGCATAAAACATTCTCCTAGTATCTCTAATTTTCTTGAGATCTTTAACTTTTCCATTCTATTATTTTCCTCTATTTCTTTTGCATTGTTCACTTAAGAAAGTTTTATCTCTCCTTGCTTTTCTCTGGAACTCTGCATTCAGTTGGGTATATCTTTTCCTTTCTCCTTTGCCTTTCACTTCTCTTATTTTCTCAGCTATTTGTAAAGGCTCCTCTAGCAACCATTTTGCCTTGTTGCAATTCTTTTTCTTGAGAATGGTTTTGATAACTGCCTTCTGTACAATGTTACGAAACTCCATCCATAGTTCTTCAGGCACTCTATCAGATCCAATCCCTTGAATCTATTCCTCACCTCCACTGTATAATCATAAGGGATTTGATTTAAGTCATACCTGAATGGCCTAGTGGTTTCCCCTACTTTCTTCCATTTAAGCCTGAATTTTGCAAGGAGGAGCTCATGATCTGAGCCACAGTCAGCTCCAGGTCTTGTTTTTGATGACTGTATAGAGCTTCTTCATCTTCAGCTGCAAAGAATATAATCAATCTGATTTTGGTATTAACCATCTGGTGGTGTTAATGCGTAGAGTTATCCTTTGTGTTGTTCGAGGAGAGTGTTTGCTATGATCAGTGTGTTCTCTTGGCAAAACTCTGTTAACCTTTGCCATGCTTCATTTTGTACTCCAAGGCTAAACTTGCCTGTTACTCCAGGTTCTCTTGACTTCCCACTTTTGCATTCCAAGCCCCTTTGATGAAAAGGACATCATTTTTGGCGGGGGCGGGGGGGGGGGCGGCGGTGGGTGTTATTTCTAGAAGATCTTGTAAGTCTTCATAGAACTATTCGACCTCAGCTTCTTTGGTATTAGTGACTGGAGCATAGACTTTGATGCTGGATTGTTTGCCTTGGAAATGAAATGAGGTCATTCTGTCATTTTTGAGACTGCACCCAAGTACTGCATTTTGGATTCTTTTGACCTTGACTATGAGGGCTACTCCATTTCTTCTAAGGGATTCTTGCCCACAGTACTAGATATAATGGTCATCAGAATTAAATTTGCACATTCCTGTCCATCTTAGTTTGGTGATTCCTAAAATGTTGGTGTTCACTCTTGCCATCTCCTGTTTGACTGCATCCAGTTTACCTTGGAGAAGACAATGGCACCCCACTCAGTACTCTTGCCTGGAAAATCCCATGGACAGAGGAGCCTGGTAGGCTGCAGTCCATGGGGTCGCAAAGAGTCAGACACGACTGAGCAACTTCACTTTCACTTTTCACTTTCATTCTTTGGAGAAGGAAATGACAACCCACTCCAGTGTTCTTGCCTAGAGAATCCCAGGGACGGAGGAGCCTGGTGGGCTGCCGTCTATGGGGTCGCACAGAGTTGGACATGACTGAAGTGACTTAGCAGCAGTTTACCTTGATTCATGGGCCTAACATACTAGGTTCCTATGCAATATAGTTCTTTCCAGCATCGAACTTTACTTTCACCACCAGACATATCCAAAACTGGATGTTGTTTCTGCTTTAGCTAAGCCTCTTCATTTTTTCTGGAGCTGTTTCTCCACTTCTCCCCAGTAGCATATTGGACACCAACGAACCGCGGGGGTTCATCTTTCAGTGTCATATCTTTTTGCTTTTTCATACTGTTCATGGGGTTCTTGAGCCAAGAATGCTGAAAACCTCCACAGGTCAGGTTTTCATCTATGAACGCATCAATACTTGAGTTCTCCATTCTGTTTGTATGCTTCTTTGGCTCTTCCCCTGTTCCACGCTGCTTCATTCTTCAAGTTTTAGGAAAGTCTGCATAGGTGCCAGGATGAGGGTTCTCACCCTGAAGTTTTCCATATTGTCATGTCTGACCTTGGCTGTTTGCTTTTCTACATAAATTTTAAGACGGTTTGTCAAATTCCATGAACAATAGTGTTGGGATTGTAACTGAAGCTTTACAGCTTATGGGGTGGGAGGGCAGTTAACATCCTTATAATATTCACTCTTATCCTTGAACATGGGATCCACTCTTCTTATCCACTTATATAATGAACTTCTTTAATGTCTTCCAATAAATTTTTATTATTTCCTTTATAAAGATATACATGTTTTCTTTAGATTTACTTACAATACCTTACATTTTGTTGCTGTTACATATGATATGCTTTAAAATTGTATGCATATATATATTTAGGTATGTAGGAATGCAACCTATTCATATATATTTGTCTTATTCCGACCTCAATTAGTAATTCTAATAATTGAGTTTTCTCAAGTTTGAGTTAGAGCCTGAATTCAGTTCAGTTCAGTCACTCAGTTGTGTCCGACTCTTTGCTACCCCATGGACTACAGCATGCCAGGCCAATGAATACTATTTGTGAATAATGGTTGTTTTATTTCTGCCTTTAAACTAATTTTAAAATTCTTTAGAATTAATATTTCACCATTAGATCGAATATTTGCTATAGTTTTACAAGCTTTACCAGATTAGGAAATCCCTTTTTATTCATAGTTTACACAGCATTATTTTTTGTTTTTTTTTTTTTAATTTATTGCAGTATTGTTGATTTATTATGTGTTAATTTCTGCTGCACAGCAAAGTGAGGCAGTTATACATACACACACACACACACACACACATAAACAGTCTTGTCATATTCTTTTCCATTATGATTTATCGCAGGATATTGAGTATATTTCCCTGTGTTCTACAGAGGGCTTCCTGGGTAGCTCAAATGGTAAAGAATCTGCCCGCAATGTGGGAGACCTGGGTTTGATCCCGGGGTCAAGAAGATCCCCTAGAGAAGGGCAACCCACTCCAGTATTCTTGCCTGGAGAATCCCATGGGTAGAGGAGCCTGACAAGCTATAGTCCATGGAATCTGAAAGAGTCGGACACGACTGAGTGACTAACACCATGGTCCACTACTATGGTGCTCTACAGCAGGATCGTATTGCTTATCCATTCTGTGTACCATAGTTTGCATCTGCTAATCTCAAACTCCCAATCAACCATCCCCGAACCCCTCCCCTTTGGCAACCAGAAGTCTTTTCTTTCTGTGAGTTGCTTCTGTTTCATAGGTAAATTCATTAATGTTATAGTTTAGATTCCACATATAAGTGACATCATATGGTGTTTTTCTTTTTTTGACTTCACTAGTATGATAATCTCTAGTTGCATCCATATTGCTGCAAATGGCATTATTTTATTCTTTTTATGTATATATGTACCACATCTTATTTATCCATTCATCTGTCAATGGACATTTAGGTTATTTCCATGTCTTGGCTACTGTAAATTGAACGTTGGGGCACATGTATCTTTTTCAAACTATAATTTTCTCCAGATATATGCATGGCGTTTGTTTTTAATTTTTTTAATTGAAGTATAGTTGCTTTAAATTATTATATGTTACAGTTATATAATATAGTGAATCACAACTGTTAAAGTTTATACTCCATTCATAGTTATTATAAAATATTGGCTCTGTTCCCTGCATTGTACAATATATCCTTGTAGTTTACTTTATACCTTTTAATCCTCTACCTCTCTCTTGCCCCCATCCCCACAGATGACCCTAGTTTGTTCTTTTTTGTATATATAATTTTTATGATTTATTTTTGGCTGTGCTAGGTCTTCATTGCTGCATGGGGAGCAGGAGTTACTCTCTAGTCGTGGTCCATGGGCTTCTCATTGTGGTGGCTTCTCTTGTTATGGGGGCTTCCCTGGTGGCTGAGACAGTAAAGAGTCTACCTGCAATATGAGAGACCCAGGTTCAATCCCTGGGTCAGGAAGATCCCCTGAGAAGGAAGTGGCAAGCACTCCAGTATTCTTGCCTGGAGAATTCCATGGACAGAGTATCCTGGTGGGCTACAGCCCATGGGGTCGCAAAAAGTCAGACACGACTGAGAGGCAAACTCTGTCTCTCTCTCTCTCTCTCTCTCTCTCTCTCTCGTTGCAGAGTGTGGGCTCTAGGGCATGGGGGCTTCAATAGTTGAGGTTCTTGGGCTCTAGAGCACAGGCTCAGTAGTTGTAGGGCACGGGCTTTGTTGCTCTGTGTACACCATGTGGGATCTTCCCAGATTATGGATCAAACCATTGTCTCCTGATTTGGTAGGCAGGTGGATGCTTTACCACTGAGCCACCAGGAAAGCCCCTAGTTCTTTATATCTGAATCTGTTTTTAATTTTTAATGGTGTTAATTTTATCAAATGTTTTCCTAATTCTACTTTCTATTTTATTTATTTTTTTAATTTTATCTTTAAACTTTACAATATTGTATTGGTTCTGCCATATATCGAAGTGAATCCACCACAGGCATACATGTGTTCCCCATCCTGAACCCTCCTCCCTCCTCCCTCCCCATACCATCCCTCTGGGTCATCCCAGTGCACCAGCTCCAAGCATCCAGTATTGTGCATCGAACCTGGACTGGCGACTCGTTTCATATAAATGATATTATACATGTTTCAATGCCATTCTCCCAAATCTTCCCACCCTCTCCCTCTCCCACAGAGTCCAAAAGACTGTTCTATACATCAGTGTCTCTTTTGCTGTCTCATATACAGGGTTATCGTTACCATCTTTCTAAATTCCATATATATGCGTTAGTATACTGTATTGGTGTTTTTCTTTCTGGCTTACTTCACTCTGTATAATAGGCTCCAGTTTCATCCACCTCATTAGAACTGATTCAAATGTATTATTTTTAATGGCTGAGTAATACTCCATTGTGTATATGTACCACAGCTTTCTTATCCATTCATCTGCTGATGGACATCTAGGTTGCTTCCATGTCCTGGCTATTATAAACAGTGCTGTGATGAACCTTGGGGTACACATGTCTCTTTTTTTTTTTTTTAATTTTTTATTCCTTTATTTCTCATGTGTTCCCCATCCTGAACCCTCCTCCCTCCTCCCTCCCCATACCATCCCTCTGGGTCATCCCAGTGCACCAGCCCCAAGCATCCAGCATCGTGCATTGAACCTGGACTGGCATCTCGTTTCATACATGACATTTCACATGTTTCAATGCCATTCTCCCAAATCTTCCCACCCTCTCCCTCTCCCACAGAGTCCATAAGCCTGTTCTATACATCAGTGTCTCTTTTGCTGCCTCGTATACAGGGTTATCGTTACCATCTTTCTAAATTCCATATATATGCGTTAGTATACTGTATTGGTGTTTTTCCTTCTGGCTTACTTCACTCTGTATAATAGGCTCCAGTTTCATCCACCTCATTAGAAATGATTAAAATGTATTCTTTTTAATGGCTGAGTAATACTCCATTGTGTATATGTACCACAGCTTTCTTATCCATTCATCTGCTGATGGACATCTAGGTTGCTTCCATGTCCTGGCTATTATAAACAGTGCTGCGATGAACATTGGGGTACACGTGTCTCTTTCCCTTCTGGTTTCCTCAGTGTGTATGCCCAGCAGTGGGATTGCTGGATCATAAGGCAGTTCTATTTCCAGTTTTTTAAGGAGTCTCCACACTGTTCTCCATAGTGGCTGTACTAGTTTGCATTCCCAGCAACAGTGTAAGAGGGTTCCCTTTTCTCCACACCCTCTTCAGCATTTATTGCTTGTAGACTTTTGGATCACAGCCATTCTGACTGGCATGAAATGGTACCTCATAGTGGTTTTGATTTGCATTTCTCTGATAATGAGTGATGTTGAGCATCTTTTCATCTGTTTGTTAGCCATCTGTATGTCTTCTTTGGAGAAATGTCTATTTAGTTCTTTGGCCTATTTTTTGATTGGGTCATTTATTTTTCTGGAGTTGAGCTATAGGAGTTGCTTGTATATTTTTGAGATTAGTTGTTTGTCAGTTGCTTCATTTGCCATTATTTTCTCCCATTCTGAAGGCTGTCTTTTCACCTTGCTTATAGTTTCCTTTGTTGTGCAGAAGCTTTTAAGTTTAATTAGGTCCCATTTGTTTATTTTTGCTTTTATTTCCAATATTCTGGGAGGTGGATCATAGAGGATCCTGCTGTGATGTATGTCAGAGAGTGTTTTGCCTATGTTCTCCTCTAGGAGTTTTATAGTTTCTGGTCTTACGTTTAGATCTTTAATCCATTTTGAGTTTATTTTTGTGTATGGTGTTAGAAAGTGGTCTAGTTTCTACTTTCTATTTTAAATATGATTTTTCTGTTGTATTAAAATTTATATTAGGTTGAGGAGATTTCCTTCTAAGTCTGCAAACAAATATGCTGTTTTTAAAATCATCAAATTAAAAACACCAGTTTTTCTCCATCTATTGAGAGGATCTTATTTTCTCTTTTATTCAGTTAATACGATAATAGATAAAATATAGATATAGATATTTTATAAAACAGGTTTTTCTAGACTTAACTCATTTTCTTGGAGTAAACCCAGTTATCCAGTTTGGAGTAAACCCAGTTATCCAGTTGGGTAATAATTTTTATTTCATTTTCTGATCATTGGATCTTCTTTGCTAACATTTTATTAAGGAAATTTTTGTCAGTGTTTGTGAAATTAGCATTGTTATTTTCATTCTTTAAATCATTCTAACCTAGTTTTGATATCAGAGTAATACTGGTTATGTAATGTGTGTTTTGGAGTATATAATTCTTCTTTTTCTATTTTATGGTAAAGTTCCTAGGTGGCACTTCCATTGTTGGTAGATCTCCTTTGTGAAACTGTTTCATCACTTTCCCCTGATCCTATGGACAGATTTTTATTGGATTGGCCAAAAAGTTTGTTCATGTTTTTCCTTAAGATCTTATGGGAATAACCTGAGTGAACTTTCTGGCCAACACGATATATTCTTGTTTGCCTTTAATATTTATAAGTCTCTTTGGAGTTATCTTTGTCTGTTTAGGTTGATATAATAAAATGTCACAGACTGGGTAGCTTCTCAATAACATAAGTTTATTTCCCACAGTCTTGGGGGCTGAAAAGCCCAAGATCAAGGTGCCAGCCAGGCCTCTTCCCGGCTCACAGCTGACGCCTTCTCTCTGTGTGCTCACATGCTGGAAGGGGTAGGCGTCTCTCTTGTATTCGGCACTAATCTCATTCATGAGGGCTCTATCCCCATGGATTAAGCATCCCCCTACTAAGTAGGCCCCACCTACTAATACCATCACCTTGAGGGGTTAGGGTTTCAGTATATGACTTTGTAATGACATAAACATTTTAGATTATAGCAGGGATTCTGTGCTTTCCCCCTCATTTGAGTCAGTTTTGATAATGTATTCATCTAGAAAATGGTTTGTTTTATCTAACTTTTCTAATTGACTGGGAAAAAATTGTTCAAAGTATTTTCTTATTTGGGGTGTTGGGTCTATAGCTGTAGTTAAGGGCATTTTCTTCATTGCTATTATTTGCTAGTTATCGCTCTCATCAGTCTTTTCCATACTTTAATAGTGTTTTTACATAATGAGTTTCTGTTTTTTTTCTGTCCTCCCGAATGTATTTTTGTTGTCAATCTTATTATTTTTGTCCTTCCTCTTTTCATCTACTCACCGTAGCTGCTTTACCATGACTCCCTTTCTTCCTGGGACTAGCAAGTGAGGCTCAAGAGGAGGAAGAAGAAAATGTACTATTCTTGAAATGAAATTAAGCCAAGAAAAATTGAGGCTGGCATTTCTTCCAAGAAGTGCTAGTTTCAAGTTGTTCTTTAAAGGAAAAGTTTTGAAACTCTTCTTTCAGCTATTGGAAAGCCCTGGAAGGTATGTTCTACGGGAACATTTTCAGAGAATGTTAATGGATGTTTTTACTGAATAACAAATGTCTAGGTAATCTTGGAGGCAACAGGAAAAGGATCTTTATTTTCTTTATTGCTGTGATTCATTGTAGAGCTCATAAATGCTACATTTTTTACAGCATGGAAGGCAAGGGAGGAGAAAATAATAAAGCAACGACTATATAATTTATTTCTAAGTCACAGTTCACAAGCTGAGCTCTGGCGTTTTGTCTCGCTCATGTACCCCTACCCACGTGAAGCCAAGGCCCACACAAATGGCAGGATATTCCCTACCTCCAGCATCTGCAAGCACCCAGATGGTACACAATTGTGAGGAAGAGTCTGTTCATCTCGGTTTTTATTTTCACCCACCCATCTCATCCCTATGTTAACTCAAAATTTCTGATGACCTCTGAGCCCACTTTGGGTGGACACTTACATCTCTCAGTACAATAGGTTTTTTTTTAATCCAGAAGGCTTAATTTAGAGTGTAACAAATAAGTAAACAATTGTGCATTACAATAAATGATCACTAGAAATATGCAAAGAATGCTAGGAGAGGTATAGAGATACTCCTTTCCTAGTTCAAGGAATCATCAGGTTTCCTGGAAGAACTGGAGCTTAGGTTATCAAGCTGGGGAAATCACTTTCAGAATGGGCATGGAGGGGTAAGAGGATTTAAGGCCAGAGGGATGAAGGATGAGTGAGTCGTAAAAGGAAGTGAGGCCAGGCCGTAAAAGGAGGAGCCAGTGTCAGACTCCAGTAATGAGAAAGGAGGCAGGAGAAGAGCAGAGAGGGGAGTGGTGGGGCATCCCTTTCTTAATTGGATGAGCAATAGTGCTGTCCAGCGCAGAAGATGGGTACCAAGTCTCAGGTTTCACCTAAAGGACAACAGCTGCTCAATCAGAGTTGCTCCAAGCCTGAGCCGTCTGCTCCCACGTCACCTGGCTGGTCTGCTACTTGTGTGTGCCCTCAAATGACTAGACCGTGCCACTGGATGACCTTCTCTCCTGCCTTGTCATTTCTAGAAGGGAGTATCAGCTAAGCCAGACCAGGGTGGTCAGGGATGGGGGCCCAGGTTCATTTGGTCAGTAAAAGCCAGGCTTTGAGACATGAAAACTGAATGAAGGCCATGCTGGCTGACCAACAGGCTGACCCCACCATGTGCGACAGGGCAGCAGATAGGGGACCTAAACCTTTTTGGAGAATGTTCTATTTCAAAAATAACTTTGAAGTTATTGCCATAAGAAAATTGTGTTATTAATAGAATTTCTTACATCAGTTTTCTTACACTTAATCTTTATCTCTGGCTCTAGGGTCTATGCGGAAGAATGCTAGATAAGATTGCAGAGGCCCTCAAGATGTCAGGGATGAGACAATGGTTAAGATTCCACCTTTTAATGCAGAGGGGGTGGGTTCAATCTCTAGGGAGGGAACTAAGGTTCCACTTTGTGGCCAAAAATTTTTTAAAAGGGTGTCATGGATGGAGTGTGTGGCAATTAGCATAACTGATGCCATTTGGAGCCCTTACAGTTTCTCCTGTCCTGCTGACTGCCCAGGACTGTACTGTACAGTAAAAAATCACTTCTCTGTTATCAAGGGCTTTTTAGTTAACAGGTATTATTTAACAATCATTAGGACTAGGTAACCTCAGTGCTCTATTAGTCCCCCCTGAAATCATAAAAACCTTCACTGACGTATTCCTGGCACCCATGAGACCAATCTTGACTTAAGAACGTGCTTCCTGTTTCCAAATGGCTAAGTCACTTCAGTCGTGTCCGACTCTGTGTGACCCCATAGACGGCAGCCCACCAGGCTCCCGCATCCCTGGGATTCTCCAGGCAAGAACACTGGAGTGGGTTGCCATTTCCTTCTCCAATGCATGAAAGTGAAAAGTGAAAGGGAAGTCGCTCAGTCATGTCCGACTCTCCACGACCCCATGGACTGCAGCCTACCAGGCTCCTCCGTCCATGGGATTTTCCAGGCAAGAGTGGGGTGCCATTGCCTTCTCCGGCCCAAATACCTAACCAAATAACTCAGGTTAACTATAAAATTGCCCCAGTGACTCCTTGGTGTGGTGCAGAATGCAGCTGCAAATACTTCCAGGTCATTGTCTCCCCTCCCCCAATCCAGATACCACCCTGTAAGTTACCCTATATTAAACTGATTCATTGATTGTTTGAAGTTGCTTGCCTCACTTTTCCATCTCAAGATACCTTCTCAGTTCAGTGAGCACTTTTTGTTCCCTCTGTTCTCCAACACGACCCTGGATAAAGGGCTGGTATACAGGGATAAGTCCCTGATCCAAAGTGTTTCTGGGGAAGAGAGGTTGCAATGAGCCCCAGTTAAGGGAATAACTGAGATCTGTAGCAAATGTTGCAGAGCGTTTTCATGAGCTGCATCTCACTTTTTCCTCACCAAACAGTATGCTCTACACATTGCACTCTCTCAATAATGCTCACTTTGCAGGTGGGGAAGAGGTGCTGGGGGAAATTACATAACTAACTAAGCTGGTGAGTGCAACATTCAGGACTCAAACCCAGACCTTTAGACTTCTCAGCCCACATGAACCTCTCCCAATCCATAGCCTTGGCCTTGGGTACTCTTGGTTGGCTATGAGAGGATGGAGGTGGGCAGGATGTCTAGTCCTTTAAGGCTTGGCAGACCAAGGAGGTTCTCAGTCCTGGGGAGCACAGTAGGAGTTTGAAGTGAGAACAGGGTCAGCGGTTGGAGGAATTGACCTTGTTCCCCTTATATCAGGGGAACCTGATATCCCCTTACATCCCCAACCTCCAGGATCTAATGCCTGATGATCTGAGGTGGAGCTGAGGTAGATGTAATAATAATAGAAATAAGGTGCACAATAAATGTAATGCTTGAATCATCTCCCTCCCCTGCCCACATTTTGTCTTCTACACAATTGATCCCTGGTGCCAAAAAGGTTGGGGGACCACTGCCTTACCTTCCTTCCTCCAAGGCCATGGAGGGGGCAGCTGGAATGCACACTGGGGTGAAGTGGCCTCAAAGGACAGTGGGAAGGAGGGAGGAGGGGAAGGTACCTAAAGCAGGACTTTGCCTTTTTTCACCTCAAAGTAAAGATTATTCTCATGCTGCTTAGTAACCTTGTGTGGGAAAGTTTTTCCTGGATAAGTCTTCTTTGTTGTATTTAAGTGGTTATGTCGATGGCCTTCAGGTACAACCCCAGCATTCGGTATTTCAGACCCAGTCAGGGTCCTTCTACTGCTGCTGAGGAGCGATGCTCAGGAGCTTGGGGGTTCATAGGCCAGTTGCACTGCATTTGCTGTAGTGGAGGTAGATCTACCGGCCATGAAGACCAGTGCATACGATTGGAGCTAATCTTGCTTTGTCTCTTCTCTATGTGAGTGAAAGTCTTGTTCTGTCTAGCACTTGGCTGTGTAGTGTCTTCCTTGGCTCTCCTGTACCAAGGTGCAAGTACATATAATTAAACCATGATAAGAAGACATGTTAGGAGCTGTGACAAGAGGCTTATGGGAAGTCTTGATGATGCTGATAAAGGAGAGGTGGAGAGTCAGGGCTGGGACATAGCTTCTCCAGGGCTGATTAATCAGGGCTCTATGAGAACGTAATCCCAGGCCTCCCAAATGGCACCAGTCCTTACCACACACGTACTCTGGGATTTCCTCCATGACCTGGGAGACGTACTTCCTCTTCCTGCAGCCTAGAATTCTTGCCTGTAACATGACAGGTTTGGACCAGGCAGTTTCTAAGTTCCTTTCCTGCTCTGGCCTTCTGTGTGTGTGTGTGCTGTGCTCAGTTGTGTCTGACTCTTTGTGATCTCATGGACTGTAGCCCACCAGGCTCCTCTGTCCATGGGATTTTCTAGGCAGGACTACTGGAGTGGTTTCCATTTCCTACTCCAGGGGATCTTCCCAACCCAGGGATCGAACTCATATCTCTAGCATCTTCTGCATTGGCAGGTGGGTTCTTTACCATTACACCACCATGACTCCATAATTTGTTTTCACACATCAACACTGTGATTTGGAAGAGAATGCGATGATATTCTGATAGAATTTGACAGCTATAGTTCTCTTAGCAAATGAAGTGAAAATATTCAATTTTTGGTATTCAAATCCATCTTTGCAAGCTCTGATTAGCATAGACTAGTCCTGTCTCCCAAATTACTTCCGGGCACATTCATCATATTTGTCAATCAAATTGCCTGATTAGTCCCACTCATCCTTTCCACAGCACATCACACACCAGTATCTAAGGTTGGAAATGGGTACCCTCCCTGCAACAAACAAGGAAAATAGCCTCTAAATGCTGTTTTAAAAACACAGCAAAAAATGTAGACAATATGCAAAAACATAAAGGAAAAAGCAAAAATGACTAAAATCCCACCAATCTTACTCCGAGATGATCACCATCACAATTAACATGGGTGCCCATTCTTGCATCTATTTTCTACATTTAGATATACAGACACACATCATTTTGTTTAAGTGAGAGCATACTATAGATACAAACAAGACTTTTAAAAGTTGATTGAAAAAGCTATATTTGAGAATTTTATGAGTTTAATAATTTTATTGTAGAATTTAAAAATTATACTTTTTCTTACCATTAAAGAAAGGATCTTGGCATAAAAAAGAAAGACGAGATTTGCTTTCTCAAACCACAGTTGTACCATCCATGTCTAAAGATGCTGACGAAAATGGAAACTGACACTGTAGAATTTCCTGACAAAAGAGACTGCAAAACTCTACATGAAACTGATGACAAAACCTCTGTTTCCTTCACTTTATAGGTGTTAATAATTTGCCAACTGGGTCTTACGCAATAGAAAATTTTTAGATAATATAGAATATTAATTAAATTGTCACTCTATATTGCCAATTTAGAGTTGCCAATATTGAAACCAATAAATCAGAGTTTAAAAAATAATCAAATATTTTAAACATAGGTTTGATGAGCTCTTTAAATTCCAAAAATGATTTGTTTCAGCTTTTGAACTAGAGATGAAAACTCCCTGAAGCATCTTCTAGGATAAGTTATGTGACTGAAGGAGCACGAACAACTCTGAGACAAATAAATCCTGTAATCATTTTATAATCAGATATTGTTCACTGCCTGGTGGATGAAGAGTAAGTAAAGGGAATCCCATCAGTATCCATCAGCAACTCAGTAAATCCAAGACTTAGCTACAAATATGGAGACAGACTTCTCATCTTTCCTTCTGCAGAACTGCAAACTACAAATGGATTGGTCTATAGACAGGGATGGACTGACTTCTTTTTTTCTTCAGCTCATCTCTTATTAGTACTAACAGTACAAAAAAGAGGTTCCTATATGTGAACGTTCCACAATGAGCCTCAGCTACACTGGAAAATTCAAAGGGTTGTTTCACTTTTTATTTTAATCTTATGGTTTATTCTTGTACAAATGTGTTGACATTTTATTGGAGATACAAAAGCACTGGTGTGTAAAATTGCTGGAGCCTTAATACAAATTAAGGTAATTGCACCGAACCAGTGGTGTTTGTATTATTCAACATCATGCACACCCTGAAAAAAACAAACACCAGTTTCACTTAACAATGCCCTTGATGCAGAAGAAAAATATTGTGTAATACAAAACAGTAAGGACACATATTTCTGCTGTAGACTGAAGGCAGTTGTTTCAAGGAAAAGCTCTTTGAATTGTAAGCTGAGCGGACTGTTTAGTTCGGAGAAGACTATTTTTACTTGAAACAACAAATGACATACAAGCTATGATTATTCAGACTGGTGGGTTTGGCAGGCATTTGTTTTAAAACCAGCAAAGTAGGCTGTCACTCCTAGGACTGACATTTTTGGCTAATTTTTTATTCTTTGCTAATGATAAAGTTTTGACTTTCAAGAGACTAGAATTTTGGAAAACTTGTGTCTTCTGTGAGTTTGACAGCTTCCAAATACTTAAAGATATTTTTGATGATATTGATGGAGCTACTGATAGATGTGATTTTTTTTTTTTTTTTTTTTGGATATTGTACAATTTGTTGTTGTTTAGTCACTTAGTCATGTCTAACTCTGTGACCCCATGAACTGCAGTACACCAGGCTTCCCTGTCCTTCACCATCTAGTTGATATCAACATTTGAAAGACCTGTACAATGTTGTGAGTAGATATTTACCAATATGCAATCTGGTAAAAAAAAAAAAAAAAAATCCGTAATTAGAAGATCTACTCAAAGTACAAGATAGACCAATGGATTTTAACGTTACAAAATACAAAAGGTTCATTGACACCATTTCAGATTCCACAATGTGGTTTACCTTTGAGAAACTATTGTGGTTGAATTTTGATATTGTATCAAACAAGGTTATCCATAGTTATTTGTTGTTGTTCAGCCACTAAGTCACTTCCAACTCTTGATGACCCCATGGACTATAAAAAGCCAGGATACTCTGCCCTCCACTGTGTCCTGGAGTTTGCTCAAATTCATGTCCATTGAGTTGGTGATGCTATTATAGTTATTTAAAGGCTATTTAAATGTTTTTCTCATATGGAGAAAAGGAAACCCTTGTGCATTACTGGTGGAAATGAAAATTGGTACAGCCATTGTGGAAAAAATTATGGAGGGTCCTCAAAAAATCAGAAACAGAAATATGACCCAGCAACACATTTGAGTATATATATATTCAAAGGAAGCAAAAACAGGATCTCGAAGAGGTATCTGCACTCTCATGTTTATTTCAGTATCATTCACAAGAGCCAAGGTATAAAAACAACCTAAGTGTCTGGCAGCAGATAAAGATGTGTTTTACCACTCTTTCGTGAGCCCACAGACTGTAGACTGCCAGGCTTCTCTGCCCATGGTATTTCCCAGCCAAGAATACTGGACTGGGTTGCCGTTTCCTTCTAGAGAGTATCTTCCCCACCCAGAAATCAAACCTGAGTTTCCTGCATTGGCAGGTGGGTTCTTTGCCACTAAGCCACCAGGGAAGCCCCATACATACAATGGAATATTATTTGGCTATGAGAAAGAAGGAAATCCTGCTGTTTGGGAAAATGTGGATGGAACTTGAGGGCATTATAGTAAGTTAAATAAGCCAGATAAAGAAATACAAATACTGCATGAAATCACTTATATGTGGAATCTAATTACAAAGTCAAACTCCTGGAAACAGAGTAGAAAATGGTTAGCAGGGGTTGGGATGGGGAAACTAAGAAAAGGCTGAGAAAAGGATATAAACTTTCAGGTATAAGATGAATAAGGTCTGAGGATCTAATGTAAAACATGCAGATTATAGTTAGTAACACAGTCTTTATAATTGAAATCTCTTAAGAGAGTATAAATGTCCTCACCAATGGAGAGGGAAAAAAAAGGAAAATATATGAGGTAACAAACTTTTAAGTGTAAAAAAGAGTCCTGAGGCCAAAACACTTGAGAACCACTGGTCTAAAGTAAATCCGAGTTTGCCCAAGTTATTTAATTAATGCCTTAATTGAAATTACCTATTATATTTACATTGTTTATTAAAAAGCTACACTCTGCTAAGGAAATAAAATGTAATCTATGCCTTATAAAATTGTTTATAGAAACCATAATGTTGATTTAGCACTTAAATATATGGTTCAGTGAATTCCCTGACTCTCCAGTGGTTAGGACTATGCTTTCACTGCTGAGGTCAATCCCTGATTGGGGAACTAAGATCCCACAAGCCAGCCAGAAAGAAAGTACGGTTCAATAGTACATATAGTACTTTGTTTTCTTTTTAGTGAATTTGAAATCAAAACTTATATTTTCACCTCCTATTACCCTTTCTTTCTTTTTTAATATCTGCTTAGCAAAGTGGGGCATTCATTTGACCAAAATGGCTCAGTGACTGGGATTCACATTAAATGTGTACTACTGTTGGGTCATGGGCAAACTTAGGCCTTTCTATTTCAATTTAAATGAGCCTTCATTTTTAAATAAGTCTAAGTGTAACTGGGCTTCTTAAGCAGGGATTCTTTTAACTTAAGGTCATTATTATTAAATCTTAAATTAGTGTACAGTCTGTGGTTTATTGCTATGTTTTCTCCTTGGCATTTAGCAAAGATCCTGGCAATTCACATTCAGTAAATGTTTGTTGAATGACTGACTGAGCAAATACACAAGGGAATGTATGTGCAAATGGATGAATGAATAGAGTCCTTAATCAAAAGATCAGATTTAGCTACAAGACAAACTAGAAGCAAAGCTGAGGCTTTGAATGAATGTGCCACCTCTTGCACTTGCAGTTCAGTGCTTCCTCATCCACCTGTGGGCTGGGCTGAGGGCCTGGGTCCTGTCCTTATGGTCCCACAGACTTTCTTTACACCCTCCCTTAGCCTGGACTCCTGTGTGCCCCTCCCCCCACCTTCATCCGACTGCACCAGGATTGCTGCCATAGCCACTGTCAACATCTGGCTTTTCTTGGTAGCAGCACAGGTAGAGATAAAGGGAGTTGACGCAGATACCCATTGTCTGACTCTCCTGCCTCCTGACCTGGTGACTTTGGGGTCAAGTTTCTTAACCTGCCTGTTGGTAGCCAGGTTAGGCATTACTGACAAAATGGAGGCACGGTCCCCAGCCCCCTCTCCTCATTCCGCAGGCACGGATCCTGGGATGGAGGAGTTAGGCCTTGTAATTCTGACTTGTCTTTTCCTTTCCTCGGCTGAGTTGACTGAAAAGGAATATTAAGGTGCTTATTGTTCTTGAGAGGAGCATGAGAAGGCACAAAGCCTTCTGCAGTTGTGCTCAGAAAATAATTTATAAAGCTAATTATTGACATTTGTTCAAGGACTTTTACAAAAGAGTGTTCCAGGATGAGCACATAGGCCATAGCTTGAGGCCATGGGAGGGATTGATGTCTGAAGCATATTTGTGAGAAGAATGTTTATGGCAAAGGAGTTTACTGAATTCAGGGCTTAGAAATAATTAAAATAGTTAGAAGTTAAAGATTTAAGGAAGGTTGTAAAGTTAGCATATTTTACTATAGCTAAGTCACTTCAGTCGTGTCCGACTCCGTCCGACCCCATAGACGGCAGCCCACCAGGCTCCCCCATCCCTGGGATTCTCCAGGCAAGAACACTGGAGTGGGTTGCCATTTCCTTCTCCAGTGCATGAAAGTGAAAAGTGAAAGTGAAGTCGCTCAGTCGTGTCCGACTCTTAGCGACTCCATGGACTGTGGACTACCAGGCTCCTCCGTCCATGGGATTTTCCAGACAAGAGTACTGGAGTGGGTTGTCATTGCCTTCTCCGACTATAGCTTATAGAAGTTAGGAATTTTTAGAGACACTATAGCTAGAAGCCTTTTTAAGAGATAGTGAGCTCAGGATGTTAGGGGCAAACAGGACTTAGGAAGATAAGTAGTAAACTGAGGAGTGTAGCATGAGTTACAATGTAATCACACGTTAACTATAGGACACATTAGAAGAGGTAGATAATAGATGATAAGGCTGATTCCTGAGAGAATCACTGAAGCAGGAACTCTGTTTGAAGAGCAACAATGATTTATGGAGTAATAAATCTGGGAGAGGGGGAACTGAAAATGTCAAACCTCTGGCCTAATGTTTTTGTAAAAGTATAAAAGAGAATCTTAAACTTGAAATAAAGAGGCAGTCCAAGAAAAATGAGAGGCTGCCTCATTTCTGTCACCAACACCGACCATCTTTTCAGGTTGAATCCCTGGTTGCTGGCGTAGGACTCCGGCACTGCCAGTGCCTCCATTCCCTCCTCTGTGCAGTGGGAATCATAACACACCTTCACAAGGCAATGATGAGAATTTCACGAATGAGTCTTTGTAAATGATTAGGTGATGCCTGGCTGCAGTAAGTCTTTATAAATGTTTATTAAATAAATTTTAAAAAGATAAGTGCAGTAGGGCTCGGCTGACCTTTAGAAGCTCATCAGATTCATGGTGGGGTGGGAATCTCCAGGTTCCAGAGCCCCTTCCCTCTGTACCTTCCTGCTCCAGTGGGTAGTTCTCTGGACCCAAGTCCTGGCTAGTGACAGACTGTCTCACCCTCCCCTGTTGGGTCGCATCTGGATGCATTTTGAGAGGGACTAGCCCAACTACAGAACAAAACTTTGCACATCTAGGATAAGTGAAAGGGGCCAACTTTCAAACACAACTGTTTCATAAGGTATCTGTCCACCGTGTATAAATAGAAAATAATATCAGGAGAAGGCGAGAAGAGCATTTCTCTCAGTAGAAATTACTTAGAGGAACAAAACAGAAGAAGGGAAGACAAATAAGTTCCAACTGGGAATAAACATCTCTGGATTATGTTATGAGCTGTTTGTAGTTGGAAAAAGTCATCCTGCCTAAAAGAATCAATAAATCTTCTTCTCTAGTTTACACTCTTTCAGACACTGGGAAAGGGAGTGGAGAAGATTTGTTGCCTGAAAGCATGTAATATTGTTTGCAGTTTGTTCAGGAAAAGCGGGTCATTATTATACATTTGAATTAGTCACATCATGTTGGCTGAGCCTTCAAATCACTTCAAATTGGATCAGTTGCAAGCCTTTCTTTTTCTTGTTTAAACCTGGAGTTTAGATGTGCTTGATTTCCTATGAACTGTTCATGAGGATAATGTCTTTCTTCAGGGTTGGAAGAAAGAAAAAAAATTGTCTTTAGTAAGCACCTGAAGGACTGAGAAATCTCCTGGAGCTATTATGCCCTGGAGAGAGGGTCCAGTCATTTTATAAGAAATATCTTAAAATACACAAACTGTTCACCATATTGTTTGTACATGGGAAAAGGTCAGTCACTAAATTAGCCTTGAAATAATGGGTGGTCTTCAAGGAGCATTTGAGGAGATCCAAGTATTGCATTTGCCAACGAATAACATAATTGCCAGTCCATGAACCTGAAAAAGCTGACTATGATCACTCACCGGTGTGCGGTGTCAGCAGAGGCACCACGAGCAAGCCTGTGTGTGGCAGGATGTCCTGCTTGAAGGGAGACAAGATACAGTTATGAATCAGTGTCCAGAGTGCCTGTGAAGAGTACATCTGTGACTCAGGACCTGGGGTATAGTAGGTCAGGTTGGTTTTTTAAAAAATAAATCTAATTAAAAAAAAAAATTTTTGTTGTTCAGTCACTCAGTCGTGTCTGACTCTTTGCAACCCCACCCCATAGACTGGTTTCCCTCTCCTTCACCATCTCCCAGAGTGTGCTCAAACTCATGTCATTGAGTTGGTAATGCCATCCAACCATCTCATCCTCTGTCCCCTTCTCCTCCTGCCCTCAATCTTTCCCAGCATCAGAGTCTTTTCCAATGAGTTGGCTCTTTGCATTAGGTGGCCAGTGTATTGGCCTGGGATATAGTAGGTCAGGTTGGTTTTTTTAAAAAATAGATCTAATTTTTAAATGACCCTACATTCCTCCCCTAGGTATTTACCTAAGAGAAATAAAAGCATATATCACACAAAAATTTGTGAACAAATATTCATTGCAGCTTTATTCATAATGACTCCATGTGGAAACAACTAAAATGGAATCTTTTGCTGGTGGTATGTAGTTCACTATGTTGATTGTGGTGGTGGTTCACTGTGTATATTTATGCCAAAACTTATCAAATTGTACTCTAAATATATGAGCACTGTATTCTATGCCAAGTGTACTTCAATAAAGCTGTTGAAATTATCTTTAAAAGAAAAAACAAAGAGGACCCTGAAGCATCAGACAGGTCTGAGTAGTACCTTAATCATTCTCAGTAATTAAACAGGCCACTATTTCATCTGGTTATAAAAGTGCAATTACTTTTTTACCCCAACATCTCAAAACTTAAAACAATTTTTTTCAAAACAAACCATTTTTAATGTATAGTTGAATTACAATGGTGTGTTATTTTCAAGTGTACAGTATTCAGTTTATATATATATATATATCTGGAAAAGTGTATATATATATATACTTTTCCATTATAGGTTAGTACAAGATACTGAATAGACTTCCCTGTGCCATAATGTAGGTCCTTCTTGTTTATCTATTTCACATACAAGTAGTAGTGTGTATCTGTTAACCCCAAAGTCCCAATTTATCCCTCCTCTTTGGCAAACATAAATTTGTTTTCTATGTCTGTGAGTCTATTTCTGTTTTGTAAGTAAGTTCATTTGTATCATTATTTTAGATTTCACTTATAATCACTTCTTGGCCTTTTGGCTAGGATCAAGTGTAGATTTCACTTATAAGTGATATCATGTATTTGTCTTTCTCTGACTTACTTTACTTAATGTAATAATCTCTAGGTCCATCCATGTTGCTACAAATGGCATTATTTCATTCTTTTCATGGCTGAATAATATTATATTATATATTTATATATATTGTTTCCATGTCTTAGCTATTATAAACAATGCTGCTATTAACATTGGGATGCATGTATCTTTTCAAATTAGATCTTTCATCTTTTCCAACTGTATGCCCAGAAGTAGCATTTCTGGATCATATGGTAACTTTATTTTCAGTTTTTTAAGAAAACTTAATACTGTTCTCCATGTGGCTATACCAATTTACATTCCCACCTACAGTATAGGAGGATTCCTTTTCTCCACACCCTCCCCAGAATTTATTACTTCTAGGCTTTTTAATGATGGACATTCTGATTGGTGTGAAGTGGTACCTTATTGTAATCTTGATTTGCATTTCTCTATTAATTAGCAATAGTGAGCATCTTTCCATGTGCCTGTTGGCCATCTTTCTTCTTTGGAGAAATGTCTGTTTAGGTCCTCTGCCCATTTTTTGATTGGGCTTTTTGTTTTTTGATATTGAACTGTATGATCTGTTTGCATATTTTCAAAACAAATCCCTTGTTGGTCACATTGTTTTCAAATATTTTTTCCCATTGCATAAATTGTCTTTTTGTTTTGTTTATCGTTTCCTTTGCTGTGCAAAAGGATTTAAGTTTTATTAGGTTCCATTTATTTATTTTTTCCATTATTCTAAGAAATGAATCAAAAAAATTTTTTGCAATTCATGTGAAAGCATACTATGCCTATATTTTTCTCTAGGTGTTTTATAGTATCTGATCTTGCATTTAGGTCTTTAATCCATTTTTTAATTTATTTTTGTATCTGGCATTAGAGAATGTTTCAATTTCATCCTTTTACATGCTGGCCAGTTTTCCCAGCACCACTTATTGAAGAGACTGTCTTTTCTCCACTGTATATTCTTGCCTAATTAATCATAGATGAATTGAACATAAGTGTGTGGGTTTATTTCTGGGCTCTTTATCCTGTTCCATTGATCTATGTGTCTGTTTTTGCACCAACACCATACTGTTTTGATTACTGTAATTTTGTAGTGTAGTCTGAAGTAAGGGCACATGATTCCTTTAGCTTTGTTATTTCTCAAGATTGTTTTTGCTATTTGAGGTCTTTTGTGTTTCCATAAAAAGTTAAAAATATGTTCTAGTTCTGTGAAAAAATGCAATTAATAATTGGATAGGAATTGCATTGAATATGTAGATTGCCTTGGGTAGTAAGGCCATTTTAACAATATTAATTTTTCCAGTTCAATAATACAATATATGAAAAAATGCAATTACTTTTTAAGAATAACTCCTGATTTGTTTTTCCTGTGCATTTGAACTACTCATAATCCATTGCTCTGTTGCTCAGAGAACCATACAATCCTTCAGGACACTGGCCACACTCAAAGTCAGGCTTGATCTTCCTGCCATCAAGTTCTTCTTCCCGCCTTTGAATCTGAATGAGAAATTACATATAATATCCATTAATTTAGGATAAGACCATCTCATCTCCTTCTCCCGCCCCCCACCTGCTCTCCTTTCTTAACCATAACACAACCCTTTCTCTGAAATACCAGGGCCCCAGGCAATATGACAGTATGTATGCACAGGAAGTAGTTTTCTAAAGATTGATTTTTTTTTTTTAAACAAACTTTCTTCAGCAAATTTCAAAATTAGTTTGCCAGTTCAGGAGTTCAGCCTGACCTGGAATTTCCATGTGAACAATACACATAGTTTAAGAAAAAGATTAAGAACACCTAAGACCAAAGCATATTTGTTGCAGCTGCTCAGAGAGAGACTGTGATATTCATTCTAGCCTCTTGGCAGTAATAGATAATTCTGAGTTCTCAGCTGTGACATAGAGGTGAATTCTACAAGGTCACTGGGGGAGAAGCTGATGATGTGAAGCTTCAGATGTCCTGATAAAGAAGTGAATTTAGCATAAAAGGTGAACATCAGACAGTTTTCAAAATGAAACCCTAAAAATAAGATGTCTATTAGCAAAACATTTTATAAAATGAGGAGGAATGTATTTTATGACCTTGATTGCCAAGTCCTATTTCAAAATGCTGTAAAACCACATAGACGAGACTCTCTCTGGTGTAGTAAAGGAGAGAAGGCACTCTGTTCTGGTGCTCGTCTGATGTGTAAAGAGAGAGACAGCCTGGGAAGGATCAGGGACTTTTAACTTCTAGGACTTGAGTTCAGTACTTATGAGCTGTATCACCTCAAGTTACTTTGCTAAGTTTCATTCCCCTCCACCATAAAGTAATGATCACTGATCTGCTAAGATTGTTTCAAGGTAAGCAAACACTGGAAAACATTCAGCAGTGTTTAGTGGGAAGGATGTAGTAACTGTCAGCTTTACTATTACAGTTTAACTGTGATGCGCCTTGCAATTTTCTCCTATTCAGAGTTCCCCAAACTTGTCCCACCAGAGTCACTTGGGACACATTAAGTGTACAGATTACAGGGCCCTGCCCCTGACCTACTGAACCTGCACCTCCCAGGGAAGGGGTCTGGAAGTCTGTTTGAAAAGGACCTCAGGGCTCCAGGCACATTTGGGAAACATTGATATGTTAGTCAAACTCCATATTCTCCACGTGTGTGCAAAGTTGCTTCAGTTGTGTTCAACTCTTTGTGACTCTATGAACTGTAGTCTACCACGCCCCTCTGGCCATAGGATTTCTCAGGCATGAATACTGGAGTAGGTTGCCATCCCCTTCTCTAGGGGATCTTCCCAACCTAGGAATCGAACCTGAGTCTCTTCCATCTCCTGCACGGGCAGGCGAGTTCTTTACCACTAGTGCCACAGGGGAAGCCCTGTCTCTACTTGGGTGGGTCTCAAATTTGGGGAACTGATTAAAATACACACTCCTAGCATCCCTCACTGCCAGAGATTCCGATTTAACTCTTGGATGGAGTCTACAAAATTACATTTTAAATAAGCCACCCTGGTAATATATGAGGAAAAGGACTCACAGCCCACACATGGGAAATACTGCCCAACATTGTCATACCCCCATTTAGACTAAACAGAGAACTCTAAGAAGAGTCTGCTATCCGGAGGAAATATCCTATACCTTTACTTCTGCTCCCAATTCATGGAATACATGAATTAGTGGGAATCACTTTGCTAACTACTGTTTGATTTCACAGATTAAAATTGGTCCCTTCTGTGCCAAGTTCTTTGGCTTGAGGTTAAAAAGTAACCATCTATTATGCATGGGGTCGCAGAGAGTCAGACATGACTGAGCAGCTGAACTAAACTGATTATGCACTTAATGTGTCTATTCAGGGTTTGCATGGCTGTGCTTATAGAGGCCTTTTTATCTACTCAGATCACCCAATCTGATTTAGTGCCTTGTAGGCACCCTCAAGGTGAGAATGTACTTGCTTAACTTGTGTGTGATGCTGAGAACCGCTGAGGCATTGCTTATGAGCAGAGGGCCCAAGGGGAACAAGAACAAAGGACCTGAGAGCTGGCCTGCTGGTAGAAGCACTAAGGTCAGAGTGAGGCTCTGTAGTGCCGTACTTACCAGCTGCCCCAGTGCCCCTCCTCAGGGTTCTGGATTCATCTAATGTGCTGAGAGAAGCAGCAGACAGACTGTCTTAGTAGAGGCAGGCTCCATGGACATTATATGTGTCAACTTTCTCTTCTTTGGCTGCACTGGGTCTTTTGCTGCCTGTGGGCTTTCTCTAGTTGTGGAGCACAGGCTCTCTGCACATGGGCTTCAGCAGTCGTGGCACATGGGCTTGGTTGCCCTGAAGCATGTGGGATCTTAGTTCCCTGACCAGGGATCGAACCTGAATCCCTGCATTGTAAGGTGGATTCTCAACCACTGGACCATCAGGAAAGTCCCTATATGTGTCAACTTGATTGTGCAGCACTTGAGAGGTCAAAGATAAACGCACAATCGTGTAAGAGGTTGAAAGACAGGTCTGGAAAGATGTGACAGGATGTCTGAGCTGGGGAGTGTAGAAGGCTGGAAGAGAAGCACAGCCCAGCAGAGAGGAGCAGGCAACTGTTCTGCTAGTCCTGTGAGCCTCCACCATGCACTGAGAAATCATTTCGTTGTGACAAGTGTATGGTCACCCACACAAAGTTAAGAGCCAAAACAAAACAGAAGTTATGGCATACATATAACCCAGTGTGTCACAAATGTGGGGGAGCATCTTGCTAAATAACTGACATTTCCAAGCGTGTATGAGTGTGTGGGATCTGTGGGCCTGGGCTAGGGTCAGTTCGTCCATCTCCCTTGAAAATGGATTCACTCTATTTTCTTAAAAGTCAACCCCCCCACCCCCGCAAAAAAAAAGTCAACCCAGGAAGTCAGTTTTATTTTTCATAATGTACCAGTTCCAAACTCTACAGTCCTTGAAACTCATTTAAATTAATCATTCAAGGAGATTTTATTTCCTAGCCATCTCTTTCATCTATGATAGTATAGAAGCTTGAAATCTGCCTCTGATAAGCAGAATCATTTAGAGAATTAGAATGAAGAATAAAAATTGGGGAAGCACTAAAGTCTATTCCTCTCTCCATTCCTCATTTACTGGGGGAATACTGGCAAGTTAAATTCCTAGCTCCTGAATTTCTTCTCCCAAGGTCCACAGCCAGTCACTAGCTGAGTCATGTGCACACAGCCTCCTGAGGATGGAGATGTCTTTCCACAACTCCATGCTGATGAATAATAAAGAGGACGAATAGCTTAAAATTATAGGTAATGTTGGAAACTGTCAGAATGCAGGTCTTCTTACTAAAGTTCTAGGAATCTATGTCTGAATGAAGCAGTTTTTCATTTGTTTTTCAATGACCACAATGGTCCCCACCAATAACAGAAAATCTCATTAGCACCCTTTCTTTCTGCACACACCTGCTCCACGTAGCCTAGAGGCAAAGGGGGGCTTAATTTGTTCTGTGTCAGGAGAAGGGAGGTATTCAGAAAATTAAACCTTGGATCAATTTGAAGCAGACACAGTAGGAAGAGATCTCATCATGAAGTTCTATTTATAAAGTTCCTGTATTCACACAACTCTCCCAACTTACCAGAACTCAAGCCAGCTTGTAAACCTTATGTGTTTCTTTCCTCCCAATCTTCTGTCTATCCTTTCTGCCCTATGTATTAGCTAGAAATATTTTTAGCTGCAAGTAATAAAGTGCAAGTATGAGTAGCTTAAATATCATGAGGATATATATTTTTGTTTACTGAGTGAAACAACTCAGGATTGCTTGTCATCTTAAAAATGATATTAAAGACGTGAATTATTTATTTATGTGTTCTTCTGCTTCACCAACCTTAGACTGTGGGTCTGTCCTTCTTGTCTGTCATCAAATGCTCATAAGAAGGCTGGTGTGACTCCAGCATCACATCCTTTTATTTTTTAATTTAAACTCCAGCATCACATCATTTTATTTTTTAATTAAAAATTTTTTTTCACTGAAGTATAGTTGATTTACAGTGCTGTGTTAGTTTCAGGTGTATAGCAAAGTGATTCAGTTATACATATATATATTCATATATATGAATGTATACAATATATTCATATATATATATATCAATATATACATACATGTTGTTTAGTCACCAAGTCATATCTGACACTTTTGCAACCCCATGGACTGTAGCCTGCCAAGCTTCTCTGTCCATGGGATTTCCCAGGCAAAATTACTGGAGTGGATTGTCATTTCCTTCTCCAGGGTATCTTCCTGACCCAGGGATTGAGTCTCCTGCATTGGCAGGCAGATTCTTTACCACTGAGCCACCAGGAAAGCCTATACATATATATGAAAACATATAACAAATATATATATATGAGTAAAGATATACAGCAAAGTGATTTAGTTATACCTATAAATATATTTGTATATATACACACACATATATAGTTTTTCAGATTCTTTTCCCTTATAAGTTACTACAGAGCATTGAGTATAGCTCCCTGCATTGTAAAGCAGGGCCTTGCTTGTTGGTTATCACTTTTTTATGTGTGTATGTGTTAATCCCAAACTCCTTATGTCATTTTTAATGCTGGGAAGCAGAAAGAGAAGGGGAAGATGCAAAAAAGTGTAGCTTGGCCCTGACTCGTGACACAAGGAAGGCAGAGGAGAAGACTAGTTCATCCCAGTATGGCTTAAGTTAGGAAAAATGAAAAACAAATAACCATAAATAATATTGAGCACTTTAGGCCAGGCCTTGTGCTTTACATTTGTCATCTTAATTCTCATGGCAGTACTATGAGATGGGTACTATTAAAAGCACAGTTCTATAGCAATAAAAATTTGATGTAGCAACATTAAAAGGGATTTTTACATGAAGGCTTTTGAATGACACTGTATCCGGCCATTTCATACCAAATGTTCTCATTTTTGTACTGAATATGGACATGTGTGACTCAGCTTGCATCAGGGAAGGAATTGTGGGCTCAGCTACTAAGAGTGTTGTCAGCAGACAGCCTTCAGGTGGAGCCCCTGCAACCGAGAACTGTTTCTCCTGAGGCCACCCCTCCCTGGAGTAGCCCGCATCCTGTGACTGAGCGTGTGGACCATGCAGAACAGGGATTCCAACCCAACAGGGACAACTCTGAGGGACCAGGGCAGCTAGACTTCTCCCTGCCCTCCCCCCTTCTAATTCGTCTTTCCCACAAGTCTTGATATTAAGGGCTCCCTAAAAAAACAACTTGAAGTCAACTCCATCACAGAGTCTACCTCCCATAAAAATCACACTGGACCTTTCTAACTTACTTCACTCTGTGTGACAGAGTGAAGTTTAGAATCACTTATATATGGATTCTAGAAAAATGGTAGAGATGCACTTGTTTGCAGAGCAGAAAGAGAGACAAATATAGAGAACAAACTTATGGACACCAAAAGGGGAAGGTTGGAAGTGGGGAGTGGGATGGATTAGGAGATTGGGATTGACATATATACACTATGATGCATAAGTGAGAGAGAGTGAAGTCGCTCAGTCGTTGTCTGACTCTTTGCAACCCCATGGACTGAAGCGTACCATGCTCCTCCATCCATGGGATTTTCCAGGCAAGAGTACTGGAGTGGGTTGCCATTTCCTTCTCCAGAGGATCTTCCTGACCCAGGGATCGAACCCAGGTCTCCCACATTGTAGGCAGACACTTTACCATCTGAGCCACCAGGGAAGTCCTATGATGTATAAAATAGGTAATTAATGAGAACCTACTATATAGCACAGGGATTCTATTCAATGCTCTGTGATGACCTAAATGGGCAGGAAATCCAAAAAAGAGGGGGTATATATATACATATATATATATATATACACACACACACACACACACATATAACTGATTCAGTTTGTTGTACAGCAGAAACTACACAACATTATAAAACGGCTATGTGCTTAGTCGCTCAGTCGTGACCCCATGGACTATAGTCCACCAGGCTCTTCTGTCCGTGGGGATTCTCCAGGAAAGAATACTGGAGTGGGTTGCCATGCTCTCCTCCAGGGAAAACAACTATACTCCAATAAAAATTAATTGAAAAGAATCAAACTGGGACTATTTTTAACACCTTTCCACCCCTTGTTTACATACTGGGTTTCTTCCATATCCAAAGTAGAGTGTTCCTAAGAAACTTTTTGTAAATCAGCATGGTGGGAAGTGAAGAAGCAATTGCCCAGGGACACAATCCAGCTAAGGGGTGCACAAAAGAAATTGAAATTAAAGTGTAGATGCTCACAGACACCTGCTTCCCAGGTGGTTCAATGGTAAAGAGCCCGCCATCAATGCAGAAGATGGGGTTTGATCCCTGGATCAGAAAGATCCCCTGAAGGAGGAAATGGCCACCCACTGCAGTATTCTTGCCTGGAAGATCCCATGGACAGAGGAGCCTGGCAGGCTACAGTCCATGGATTTGCAGAGACAGACACAACTGAGCGGGCACACTTGCTCAGAGACACAGTTAAATCTAAGACAACCTGATACTGAGATGCTGACCATAGTTCCAAGGAAAGAGCTTGGTGGTGCTACTCTCTCTGCTTAGGGTACACATGGCCTCTAACAGCTCACTGCAAACAGATGCTGAACATTCTTTTTGTTTTTCACCTTTTTCCCATAAAAACAAGAATCCTTTTAGGATTTCTTTCCATTAGTGAAAGCAGATGCTAATGTAAGCCTTCCATAAAAATGAAGTGGTATAAAAGTGAACTTTCAAAAAGAGTGGAGGGTAACTAACTGTATTGGATTTTTATTTTACATTATTGCAGACATACCAGAGCACTATTTTATTCTGTTTTTTAAACTTAATATATTGTCATGAACAGTTCCTCATATTACTATTTAGCCATCATAATTACCTATGTAAAATGTAAAACTAATATATCACAGAACATTTGAAAAAGAGTTACCAGTAATTCTACTACCAAACTGTTGATCTTTGTATATTTTTTAAATTCAAATTTACTTTGTATTTAAATTAATTATCTTATTTTTTTATTTAAATTTTTTTAACTTTTTCTTGTTTTTTTACTTTTTGGCCCCACTATATGGCTTGTGGAAATTTAGCTTCTTGACCATGGATCAAACCCATGCCCCCTGCATATAAATAGTTTTCATAAGGTTATAATCACAGTGTATAAAGTGTCCTACTCACATTTTACAATTTTTATTTATTTTTATGCTCTCCCTTGGGCCAGAAAGTGTTAAAGGCAGGTTATAAAGTTACATAAGCTTACTAAAATGTATGCTAGGCTTCAGCCAGGGCCTCAGAGAGTCAAACATGACAAATGAGAATTCAGAGCCCTTCTATGGTTTTGAGAATTTCTTACAAGTCATATATTCATCGTTTTGTCTTCAGCTCTGTGTCTGCCTCAGGGATACAAAGTGCCTGCCTAAGTCCTGTCATGTCAACTAGGATGATAAGCAAAGCACCTTCCTCAGTTTGCCACACACACATACCAACCCCACAAAATAAACAAAACCAAAATCTACTTTGACCAGGTGTTTTGTAACTTTGATCATTCCCTAAAGTTTTGGGAGCCCTAGAATCCCAGGGATGGGGGAGCCTGGTGGGCTGCCGTCTATGGGGTCACACAGAGTCGGACACAACTGAAGCGACTTAGCAGCAGCAGCAGCAGGGTGCAAAGCCTCTGTCATCTCGCTGGTATCCCCATCCTTCCTCCTCTGAGTAACAAGCTCTTCCCCTCACCTCACCTGCAACAGTCCCACCCACTTTCAGGCCCTTCCTAACCAAAAGCAGCTGATTCTGATTCAGATCATTTCCTCAACAAGGGAGGTCTGGCTCTTCAAGGATGTCTCTGGTATTTTGCAGCTAAGAAAAGTGTTTTTGGACTTCTAACATTACAATACAAGGGTTAGGAAACAGGTCAGAGAGAAAGAAACTGATGCCAAGAGACAGGTTAGCACGGGAGGTGTAAGTCAGTGAAGTTTGGGAAGTTGCTGGGGAGGGTGGAGGAAGGGATGAAGTCCAGCAAAACAACTTAGTATCTGAAGAATGTAGCAGCTGGTGGGGCCTGAAGACCAGAAGTGACAAGTCTGGGACCAGCATGAGAAGTCTGGGCCTGGGGGAAAATGGCCCCACCTTGAGATGAAATGAGGATCTTGGGAAGGTAGGTCATTTGGGAGGGAAGGGGATGCATGCACCTTCACAGGGGAGGTATTTGTAAATGGACTTGGAGGGTGGATGAACTGGAAACTGGGGCCATTCCTGGGTCTGTCCTGGCTCCTGGCTGCCTGTGAACATTTGGGAAGAACTATGAATTGACACTATAAAATCAATCCAAAGATAAGGGAGGGTTGTAGTGAGGGTAGAGTTCAATAAAAAAAAAAAAAAGTATTTTCGGTATGGATTAGGTGATGGGGTGGTGTAGGAAGATGGGTTGAGTGGAGCAAGGGAGGAGACTTTATCTGTGAATTCTGGAGTGTTAACAGTTAGGGGTTTTTTTTTGTTTGTTACTTTGTCGGAGTGTTGGAGTTATTTTGTAAAAAGGGAAGGAACCGTGCTGGGGATGGAAAATGATTTTCTGCCTCTTGCTTCATTCACCTGTTACCATGGCGACTGATTTCATCAGCCAGGAGGGAGGGCTTGCTACAGAGACACCCTATATTGGACTGTTGTGGCTTTGAAGGGAAATATTTACAGCTCTGTCAGCATAGCTGTTCCAGTTGAGACTGTGACTTCATGGTACATTCAGCTACATTTCTGAAGTTTGTTATTGATTCCAAGTAACATAACTATTTTTGATCAGCTACCGGGAGCAAATCACAGCAGGATGTATGTTAACCCCTACATTGGTTGGGGTTAGTTTATCTTTTTCTTTCAGTTCTCTCAGTGATAAAATTAGTTGCTCCACTTGGGGTTTTGAATCCAACCAAAAGACGAAAATAATTGTGTGAGACACATGTGGCTGGGTCCTGGGAAATCTATTGTCCTCACTCCATGACTTTCTGGGAGCAGAAGTCAGACAGTCCTCATTCTCCAATAAAATGCCCCTCCCTTGAGCATTGGTGAGAAATGAACATTTTAAAGGAGGCTGCTTGGGCAGCTGGTTTATATTACAGAGCTCAGTCCATTTTACCTCTTCCCTATGGTGGAATCCTTCACTTACCAGAATCCTTCTTCCTTAGAAAATAAGGGAGTACTAATAAATAAAAAATCTTTTTTTCCCTCTGCTTCTATTTAAAACTATATGAGTTATTATAGGTTTGTGCATACTTTTGGTTTGAAACCTGGTTTCTTGGCTTTTTACCAAAGGAACATTTCATGCAAAGATGGGCTCGATAAAGGACAGAAATGGTATAGACCTAACAGAAGCAGAAGATATTAAGAAGAGATGGCAAGAATACACAGAAGAACTGTACAAAAAAGATCTTCACGACCCAGATAATCACAATGGTGTGATCACTGACCTAGAGCCAGACATCCTGGAATGTGAAGTCAAGTGGGCCTTAGAAAGCATCACTACGAACAAAGCTAGTGGAGGTGATGGAATTCCAGTTGAGCTATTTCAAATCCTGAAAGATGATGCTGTGAAAGTGCTGCACTCAATATGCCAGCAAATTTGGAAAACTCAGCAGTGGCCACAGGACTGGAAAAGGTCAGTTTTCATTCCAGTCCCAAAGAAAGGCAATGCCAAAGAATGCTCAAACTACCGCACAGTTGCACTCATCTCACACACTAGTAAAGTAATGCTCAAAATTCTCCAAGCCAGGCTTCAGCAATACATGAACCGTGAACTTCCAGATGTTCAAGCTGGTTTTAGAAAAGGCAGAGGAACCAGAGATCAAATTGCCAACATCCACTGGATCATGGAAAAAGCAAGAGAGTCCCAGAAAAACATCTATTTCTGCTTTACTGACTATGTCAAAGCCTTTGTGTGGATCACAAGAAACTGTGGGAAATTCTGAAAGAGATGGGAATACCAGACCACCTGACCTGCCTCTTGAGAAATTTGTATGCAGGTCAGGAAGCAACAGTTAGAACTGGACATAGAACAACAGACTGGTTCCAAATAGGAAAAGGAGTTCATCAAGGCTGTATATTGTCACCCTGTTTATTTAACTTCTATACATCATGAGAAACGCTAGACTGGAAGAAACACAAGCTGGAATCAAGTTTGCCGGGAGAAATATCAAAAACCTCAAATATGCAGATGACACAACCCTTATGGCAGAAAGTGAAGAGGAACTAAAAAGCCTCTTGATGAAAGTGAAAGTGGAGAGTGAAAAAGTTGGCTTAAAGCTCAACATTCAGAAAACAAAGATCATGGCATCCGGTCCTATCACTTCATGGGAAATAGATGGAGAAACAGTGGAAACAGTGTCAGACTTTATTTTTCTGGGCTCCAAAATCACTGCAGATGGTGACTGCAGCCATGAAATTAAAAGATGCTTACTCCTTGGAAGGAAAATTATGACCAACCTAGATAACATATTCAAAAGCAGAGACATTACTTTGCCAACAAAGGTCCGGGTAGTCAAGGCTGTGGTTTTTCCTGTGGTCATGTATGGATGTGAGAGTTGGACTGTGAAGAAGGCTGAGTGCCGAAGAATTGATGCTTTTGAACTGTGGTGTTGGAGAAGACTCTTGAGAGTCCCTTGGACTGCAGGGAGATCCAACCAGTCCATTCTGAAGGAGATCAGCCCTGGGATTTCTCTGGAAGGAATGATGCTAAAGCTGAAACTCCAATACTTTGGCCACCTCAGGCGAAGAGTTGACTCATTGGAAAAGACTCTGATGCTGGGAGGGATTGGGGGCAAGAGGAGAAGGGGACGACAGAAGATGAGATGGCTGGATGGCATCACTGACTCAATGGATGTGAGTCTGAGTGAACTCCAGGAGTTGGTGATGGACAGGGAGGCCTGGCGTGCTGCGATTCATGGGGTCGCAAAGAGTTGGACACGACTGAGTGACTGATCTGATCTTCTTGGCTTTTGAAGGTGAGTACCTATTCTGCTACTGCTGCTAAGTCACTTCAGTAGTGTCCAACTCTGTGTGACCCCATAGACATCAGCCCACCAGGCTCCCCCGTCCCTGGGATTCTCCAGGCAAGAACACTGGAGTGGGTTGCCATTTCCTTCTCCAATGCATGAAAGTGAAAAAGTGAAAGTGAAGTCGCTCAGTCGTGTCTGACTCTTAGTGACCCCATGGACTGCAGCCTACCAGGCTCCTCCATCCATGGGATTTTCCAGGCAAGAGTACTGGAGTGGGGTGCCATTGCCTTCTCCAAGTACCTCTTCAGATTCCATCAATAACAAATCTGGATATACTGTCCTGCACCAAAAGCATAGAGAGTAAGAGTCTGAGTCTTTCAGACTTCTGGTATAAGGTTGTATTTGCATGCATGCTTGTCGTGTCTGAGTCTTTGAGACCCCAAGGACTATAACAAGACTCTGTCCTTGGAATGTCTCAGGCAAGAATATTGGAGTGGATTGCCACTTCCTACTCCAGGGGATCTTCCCAACCTAGGGATCAAACCCGCATGTCTTGCATCCTCTCTATTGGCAGTATTCTTTACCTCTGAGCTACCTGAGAAGCCAGTGTAAGTTTGCCTCCAACTTAATTAGCAAAGTGTTATTCTCATTCTAATTGAGTGCTTGAATGTAACTTTCAAAAAACGATTGCTTCACTTTCTGCAGTGATGTTTTCCATCTTGAAAAATAATTTTGTTAATTACGTTAATCTTTTTTTTTTTCTAACACCAAAAGCAGTTTGTATTGGGGTATAGCTGATTAACAATACTGTGATAGTTTCAGGTGAACAGTGAAGGGACTCAGCCATACATATACATATACATATACATATACACGTATCCATTCTCCCCCAAGCACGCCTCCCGTTCAGGCTGGCACATAACATTGAACAGAGTTCCATGTGCTACACAATAGGTTTTTGTTGGTTACCCATTTTAAATATAGCAGTGTGTGCATGGCCTTCCCAAAGTCCGTAACTGTGCCTTCCCACTGGCAACCATGAGTTCATTTTCTAAGTCTGTGAGTTTTTTTCTGTTTTGTAAGTAAATTCATTTGTATCATTTCTTTTTAGATTCCACATGTAAGGGATTAAGTTAATCTTGATGAAATATTTGTGTGTAAAGAGGGAGTTGAAGGAAATATTGAGGATTTTTACATATTCCTAGTCCAGTTCTCAAAGCAGCATTACTCTAAACACAGTTCATCAGAGAAGTAAAAACAATCTTCTGACAGACACTCATCATTGAAACCTTTTAACCTTTTCCCTAAACTTTGACTTCATCTAAAACAGAGGGTCTCTTACTCATTCTTAATTCATCTATAGATTTGTTGAGGTATTATTGTGAACTTGGAACATTTTGAACATACATTGTGGATATTGTCGATATTGTACTTGAATTTGCTTCTGGAAGAGGTATATTTTGTTTTACTTATATGGCAAAGTGGACTTTAGATTCAAAACCTAAGATTCTTTTGATTAATTTTTTATAAGTACCACTATTTTATTTTTTAAGAAGAGTAATGACTAACTCAGGACTAAGAAAATTTTAAATATTTGCCATATTAGGCCTTACCTGGTGGGTCAGATGGTAAAGAATCTACCTGCAATGAAGGAGACTTGCATTCAATCCCTGAGTCAGGAAGATCCCCTGGAGAAGGGAATGCCTACCCACTCCAGTATTCTTCCCTGGAGAATTCCATGGACAGAGGAGCCTGGCAAGTTACCGCCCATGGGGTTGCAAAGAGTTGGACACAACTGACCGATTAACACTCTTAATAGGAAATCTCCCCTTGAGTTCCTCATCAAAATATCATTAACACCTAGAGTGTTTCGTTTCAGCCATCTGAATAAAAGCATTTTAAGAGCTTTTGTTTTTATTTCCCTTCTAAATGCAGGTATGGGAAAGACACCAGTGTTTTTAGAAATAAAGATACTATGATATCACAGATGAAGACACAGTTTCTCTTTCCAAGGAATTTACACTAATGTGGGGGAGATAGATAAGTAAGTAAATATTACATAGCAATATAGTAAGGGTAGTGAGAGAGTTATGCAGAACATTCAAGGATGACTAACTGGCCTAGAAAAGTTGGAAATCAGGAAGTTTTCTCAGGGGAGTTGATACTGGTATTGATATTTAAGGACCAAGATAAGTTTGCCTATCAGGGTAAGGTTGAGGGAGGGCACAGGTGCTCCAGATGAGGAAACCACAATAAGGCAAGGGAAATGCTGGTAAACAGGTGGAACTATGATTTAGGGAAAAAAAAAAAAGCGCACAACTTGTTGAGAATTTACTATATGCCAGGTACTATGTGCAACCCATTTCTAATTTGAAACGCTTTAAGGTGTGTTGTTACTATTATTTCTTTTTTAAAAATTATTTCTTTTTTATGAGGGGAGGAAACAGAGGTTTAATGAGGATGAGTGCTTGCCCGAGGTCCCAGTGATGGAATGGGACATCCAGACCAACTCAGCTGACCTTAGAGGAGTTTGTTTCCACTTGTTTTGAGTAGAGTCAGTATATAATTGGACTGAAAGAGGGCATAGGCTTCTGTTTGATTCAATTTCCTCATAAATGATATGATCATGTGTTATAATTATGAATAATTTACTCAGTTATGATAAATAAAGTGATTTCATAGAGACTCAGGTGTTTGAACAAGACTTTGGATGTAAAATATGAGCCCGAGATGGAATTTCCTGATTGAAATATTTTGATAAAATGTGTTTTTCTGACATGTAAGAGACCCATTTCTAAAACCAAGGCTTCTTAAAGGGGTCCTATTTCTGTTTACTGTGTCATGGGAGATGTGGAGAGGTGGGTGTTGGTAGCGTCAGGTAGAAGCTTTTGTGGGTTTCTCTTCTTTTTCTCCTTAAGGAAAAGAACTAAAATGCTGAAATAAATTAGTGGAACATTAAGTTTGGAAGTTTTAAATATATACGGTCTCAGAAAATACACACCTAAAGCATCATTTTCTTCATGTATGAAGAAAACAGGTGCCGTTGCACTTTCAGAGCACATTTATATCCCCCATTGTACAACTGCATTGGTGGCAAACCCACTGTGTATCTTTTGAAATGAATATATCCCGGTGTACTCAAGAGTCTGTTTAGTACATCCTACAGATTGCCTTGGAATTTGTCCCTGAAGTTGTAAACATAGGAGAGCAGACTAGTAATCATTCTATCAAAGGGTTTGAAATGTATAAGCACAGAATACTGCCTACTTTTTCTTATTCCCAATTACATTTTTTATACCTCACCCTCCATATAGTAAGCATGATTTAAGACCAGGGACTGTGCTAACTATGGGCCACTATATTGGTTTCTAAGGATAAAAAGATAACATCTGGTATCTGCCAATTTTAACAGGGCTGCTGCTGCTACTGCTGCTAAGTCACTTCAGTCATGTCCGGCCCTGTGTGACCCCATAGATGGCAGCCCACCAGGCTCCCCCATCCCTGGGATTCTCCAGGCAAGAACACTGGAGTGGGTTGCCATTTCCTTCCTCCTGGAGAAGGCAATGGCACCCCACTCCAGTACTTTTGCCTAGAAAATCCCATGGACGGAGGAGCCTGGTAGGCTGCAGTCCATGGGGTCGCTAGAGTCGGACATGACTGAGCGACTTCACTTTCACTTTTCACTTTCATGCATTGGAGAAGGAAATGGCAACCCACTCCAGTGTTCTTGCCTGGAGAATCCCAGGGACAGGATGCCTGGTTGGCTGCCGTCTATGGGGTCGCACAGAGTCGGACACGACTAAAGCGACGCAGCAGCAGCAGCAGCAAACTTCTATTCCACTAATCACCATGTGGCTTAGTGACCAATAAAACAGACATATGGGCATTCAGCTGGAGAAGACATAGGAAGACCCAGCAAATTATGCCATAATTAGGGAGGGCTTCAAAGGGTTTCACAAAGGCATTACTTCTTCAGTCTCAAGAATGAGTAGGGTCCCTTTAGGAAGATAAGTAGAAGGATATTCCAAAAAGTGAGATCAGCATCAGCAAAAGCATGGAGGTATGAAAATGCACAAGAGGTTTTAAAAACAGGAAGTTAAAACCAGGCCAGAGATAAGAATGTATCATGTAGAGAGAGGACAGCAGGTGTCTAGCAGCAGGCCCAGTTTACAAGGTATCCTGGTGCGGATTATGAAGGGCTTTGCTCCCTGTTCTAAAGTAATTGAACAAAAAGCCAGTGCAGGGTGTTTAAGCAAGTGAATTGAGAGCTCAGTATCTCAAGGCTGGTTGGCTTCAATCTGTATATGCTTTTAATAACCTAGTCCTGTTTTCACAGTCTGACTTGGATATTCAAGCTCAACCATTCATGTCTTCATGAAAGATGGTAAATGGTCAGCAATCATCTTGTACGCAGAAGTTCTGCTCTGTCACCTCCCAGTTTTCCCTTTTCTTGGCTGAATCAGACTCACTCCTCATGGAGCTTATTCTCAAGTCTTTAGATAACTGCCTTTGTAGGGTTCCACTGAACTTCTGCCAAGTTCTTTTCTTCCTCCGGACTTCATCATTAAAAACTCATGTATTTATTTTTGAATAGGCAATGCATTGAAATAATTCAAACATAAATCCCCAAGTAGTATTATATCTTTCCCATCCTATCCTCCATCTGCCCATTTGTTATTGTCCTCTCCCAAAGATAACCACTGTTGTTAGTTTCCTATTTGCCTTTCCAGGATTTTTAGCATATAAAAGCCAGTGGAATAATATGTGATTTTTTCTTTTTTAAAAAACAAAGGTTAGATTTCTTTTCATAAAGCTCTGCACTTTAATTTGGTCACTTAATGTCTTGAAACTATTTCTAAAGTAGTTCACAAAGTTTTTCTTCATTCTTTTCTAAGATGCACAATAATCCATTGAATGACTATACTATAATTTTTTAAATCAACCCCCCATTGATGGACAGCTAGGTTGTATGCATGTGTTTGCTATTTAAATTTCACACATGTAAATATATGTAGAGGATAAGTTTTTTGAAGTGCAATTTCTATGCAAAGTGAAATACATACACACACACACACACATATATATATCCAACTGTAATTTTGGTGTGTTAGTGTGTGCTAAATTGCTTCAGTTCTGCCTGACTCTTTGCGACCCCATGGACTGTAGCCCACCAGGCTCCTCTGTCCATGGGATTCTCCAGGCAAGAATACTGGAGTGGTATGAATAAAATGCATATTATAAGATTTTAGAAGGTGGAAAGAAAGCAGAAATCATGTTCTCTTCCAGCAGTGTCCAGAGGCAAATTAGTGTCCATCAGCTGCTCTGAGTCTTTGCAGGAACTTTCAGATTCCCCTTCCGGCCACCCTTCTCAGGACTACAGGGCTACTGGGAAATTGACTGAAGTTTTTGGCCACCCCATGTGAAGAATTGACTCAGTGGAAAAGACCCTGATGCTGGGAGGGACTAGGGGCAGGAGGAGAAGGAGACGACAGAGGATGAGATGGCTGGATGGCATCACCGACTCGATGGACATGAGTTTGAGTGAATTCCAGGAGATGGACAGGGAGGCCTGGCGTGCTGTGATTCATGGGGTTGCAAAGAGTTGGACACGACTGAGCAACTGACCTGAACTGAACTGAACTGGGTATTTGGCAATAAAAATCAGCTGAAAAATTTACAGTTCAGTAAAGGAGCATGTTAATAGCTCAGTCATGTCCAACTCTTTGTGACCCCATGGACTGTAACCCTCCAGACTCCACTATCCTTGGGATTCTCCAGGTAAGAACACTGGAGTGGGTTACCATTCCCTTCTCCAGAGGATCTTCCCGATCTAGGAATCAAACTCAGATCTCCTGCACTGTAGGCGGATTCTTTACCACCTGGGCTACCAGGGAAGCCCAAAGGAGCATAGTATAACACTAATATTAATAAATGTATATATATTCACACACACATATATATTTCTCTATATATCCATATATACAGTTAGTATAACAACTTAATGGAATAAGCCTATTAACAATAGTGATGAATAAGGTAAAATATCAAGAGATAAGTGTATCAATAATTAAACAAAGACCTATGTGAAATAAATGATAGGATATTTATGTAGGACAAAATGGCCTTGGACAAATGGAAAGACATTCATTTTCTTGGATGGCAAAACTCACTATCATAAAGAATTTATTGAGATTTTATTTGTATACTAGTCTGGTCAGTTTTAGTTGACTATACTATGGGTGTTTGAAAAGGAGATGTATTCTCTATTTTCTAGGTATTGCATTTTTATTAATTATCTCTATTAATTATGTTATTTAGGTATTCTATATCCTTATTCGGTTTTTGCCAATTTATTTCTGAGAGATAAACTCCTATTAGAAATATATTTTGCCAATCTTTCTGGTATTTCCTATAGTTTCTGAATTATGAAAATTTTTGCTACGTTATTTTATGCTCAAGTAAATATTTATAGCTGTTACAGAATCACCATTAATTACAAGGAGTTAGGATTTTAAAATGCCTTCTCATTGTTTCATTAATGTTCCTTTTCTGGTACTATATCTATTATGATTTTATAATTGGGATCCCTGCTTTCTTTTGGTTTCTAAATACCTGGTATAACTTTCCCCACTTTTATTTTAAACCTTTCTGGCTTACTTTGTTTTAAGTGATTCTTTTACACACAGCTTGGAGTTGTGTTTTGCTTTTTAGTCTTGCCTACAATTCTTTTTCTTTTAATAGATATGTTCATTCCATTTATATTTATTGATTTAAAAGACATGTAGTCTCAATTCTGTTATATTTTTATATATGTCATTTTATAGTTTCTAAAAAAGTATTTTAAAAAAGTATTTCAGTCTGTGATCTTTATAGTCTGGATGATTTATCTGATATTTAGGAAGTTTAGTGGTTTTGTTTTGTGGTTACTTGTATAATTGTAGATACGTATTACCCTTAGCACTTTATGTCTTTTTTTTTTTTTTTTTTTTAAACTTTACATAATTGTATTAGTTTTGCCAAATATCAAAATGAATCCGCCACAGGTATACATGTGTTCCCCATCCTGAACCCTCCTCCCTCCTCCCTCCCCATACCATCCCTCTGGGTTGTCCCAGTGCACTAGCCCCAAGCATCCAGTATTGTGTATCGAACCTGGACTGGCAACTCGTTTCTTACATGATATTTTACATGTTTCAATGTCATTCTCCCAAATCTTCCCACCCTCTCCCTCTCCCACAGAGTCCATAAGACTGTTCTATACATCAGTGTCTCTTTTGCTGTCTCGTACACCAGGTTATTGTTACCATCTTCCTAAATTGAATATATATGCGTTAGTATACTGTATTTATGTTTTTCCTTCTGGCTTCCTTCACTCTGTATAATAGGCTCCAGTTTCATCCACCTCATTAGAACTGATTCAAATGTATTCTTTTTAATGGCTGAGTAATACTCCATTGTGTATACGTACCACAGCTTTCTTATCCATTCATCTGCTGATGGACATCTAGGTTGCTTCCATGTCCTGGCTATTATAAACAGTGCTGCGATGAACATTGGGGTACACGTGTCTCTTTCCCTTCTGGTTTCCTCAGTGTGTATGCCCAGCAGTGGGATTGCTGGATCATAAGGCAGTTCTATTTCCAGTTTTTTAAGGAATCTCAACACTGTTCTCCATAGTGGCTGTACTAGTTTGCATTCCCACCAACAGTGTAGGAGGGTTCCCTTTTCTCCACACCCTCTCCAGCATTTATTATTTGTAGACTTTTGGACCGCAGCCATTCTGACTGGCGTGAAATGGTACCTCATAGTGGTTTTGATTTGCATTTCTCTGATAATGAGTGATGTTCAGCATCTTTTCATGTGTTTGTTAGCCATCTATATGTCTTCTTTGGAGAAATGTCTATTTAGTTCTTTGGCCCATTTTTTGATTGGGTCATTTATTTTTCTGGAGTTGAGCTGTAGGAGTTGCTTGTATATTTTTGAGATTAGTTGTTTGTCAGTTGCTTCATTTGCTATTATTTTCTCCCATTCTGAAGGCTGTCTTTTCACCTTGCTAATAGTTTCCTTTGATGTGCAGAAGCTTTTAAGTTTAATTAGGTCCCATTTGTTTATTTTTGCTTTTATTTCCAATATTCTGGGAGGTGGGTCATAGAGGATCCTGCTGTGATGTATGTCAGAGAGTGTTTTGCCTATGTTCTCCTCTAGGAGTTTTATAGTTTCTGGTCTTACGTTTAGGTCTTTAATCCATTTTGAGTTTATTTTTGTGTATGGTGTTAGAAAGTGGTCTAGTTTCATTCTTTTGCAAGTGGTTGACCAGTTTTCCCAGCACCACTTGTTAAAGAGATTGTCTTTAATCCATTGTATATTCTTGCCTCCTTTGTCAAAGATAAGGTGTCCATATGTGCGTGGATTTATCTCTGGGCTTTCTATTTTATTCCATTGATCTATATTTCTGTCTTTGTGCCAGTACCATACTGTCTTGATAACTGTGGCTTTGTAGTAGAGCCTGAAGTCAGGTAGGTTGATTCCTCCAGTTCCATTCTTCTTTCTCAAGATCGCTTTGGCTATTCGAGGTTTTTTGTTTTTCCATACAAATTGTGAAATAATTTGTTCTAGCTCTGTGAAGAATACTGTTGGTAGCTTGATAGGGATTGCGTTGAATCTATACATTGCTTTGGGTAGTATACTCATTTTCACTATATTGATTCTTCCAATCCATGAACATGGTATATTTCTCCATCTATTAGTGTCCTCTTTGATTTCTTTCACCAGTGTTTTATAGTTTTCTATATATAGGTCTTTAGTTTCTTTAGGTAGATATATTCCTAAGTATTTTATTCTTTCCATTGCAATGGTGAATGGAATTGTTTCCTTAATTTCTCTCTCTGTTTTCTCATTATTAGTGTATAGGAATGCAAGGGATTTCTGTGTGTTGATTTTATATCCTGCAACTTTACTATAGTCATTGATTATTTCTAGTAATTTTCTGGTGGAATCTTTAGGGTTTTCTATGTAGAGGATCATGTCATCTGCAAATAGTGAGAGTTTTACTTCTTCTTTTCCAATTTGGATTCCTTTTATTTCTTTTTCTGCTCTGATTGCTATGGCCAAAACTTCCAAAACTATGTTGAATAGTAATGGTGAAAGTGGGCACCCTTGTCTTGTTCCTGACTTTAGAGGAAATGCTTTCAATTTTTCACCATTGAGGATAATGTTTGCTGTGGGTTTGTCATATATAGCTTTTATTATGTTGAGGTATGTTCCTTCTATTCCTGCTTTCTGGAGAGAGCACTTTATTTCTTTAGATACAATATCTATTTTTCCTTACTATGAGCAATAATGTGCTGTGCTGTGCTGTGATAAGTTGCTTCAGTCGTGTCCAACTCTTTGCAACCCCATTGACTGTAGCCCACCAGGCTCCTCTATCCAAGGGATTCTTCATGCAAGAAACTGGAGTGGGTTGCCATTTCCTTCTAAAACAAGCTGATTTTCATGTTTTCCACTAACTCCTTCCCCTACATCTCCTAATTTTGGTAAAAAACAATTTTTAAAATGTATCTTTTTACCTTTATATATGCTTGTATTTATATTCATATCCTTTGACTCAGATATATTACAGATCATTGGATTTTTCTTCCCACTTTTTTTGCCCATCTTCCCATTTCACTGTGTAATAGTTAAATCACATTTATACTGCTAGACATATACTAATTATTATACGATGTCTCTATATTGCAGGGGTTGTATCATATTTACCAGTATGTTTCTGTCCCTCTCATTCTCATACTACTTAAGTAGTTTTTCTCTCTTTGGTAATTTCAACTATCTGTTGGATTTCCTTTGCCTGTTTCTTTATCATTTTCTTTCCAATTCTTTTCAACTTTCAAAGAATTTTTTTTTTGTTACAGTGTCCATTTGATTTGCGTTTCCTCCAATTTTGCCTTATTTCTATGGTTTTTCTTTTCCAGTTATTTGCTGGTTTCCACCAGCTCTTGTTTCATCTCCTCCCATTGTTTGCCATCTCCTTCCTGAGTACTAACATTTCTGTCTTCTGTTTTGGTTATTTACTGAAATGCCTGGGGAAAATATGCTACCTGGACACTTACTATGAAACAAATTATCTTCATGGGGAGGGGATGCTTTGATACAAATATCTCATGGTTTATGTGCCCTGTTATGTAAATGGGGATTTATGTAAATCCCCAGCTAAAGATATGCATGCTGAAATATTTAGGAGGTTATGAACTAATATCTATAATTTACTTTCAAATGCATAAAAATAAGATAAATTGACAGGTAGATTGACGGTTGGACCAATGGATAGTTATATGAGAGAGCAAATGTTAATGATATAATCCAGGTGATGCTGACCATAAAATTCTTTTAACTTTGCTATATGCTTGATATTTTTCAGGGTGAAATGTTGGGGGAAATTATGGAAGTCAAAGCAATTACTGTGTAGTTGTTGGTTTCATGGCATTTATAATGTTCCCAAATTAAGGGCTTTTTACCTTTAATTCCAACAGAGTAAAATGGAGGAGTCAGTCACAAACACTTGATGATTACTCTCTACTTTGCCTTTTCTCAGTGCTGCCTGATTGGTGTGTTTGGTTCAAAGGTTGGGTTGTCTTAACTTGAAATTCATTTCAAGGTGCTTTTGGTCAAGATCCCTCCAAAGATGAGAAAAACATCACCCAGTGGAGCTGGTTTCAGGGGAACTGCTGCTACTGCAATTCCATTACTATTCTGAAATCAGGAAAACTACTTTCCAAGCATTCTTGTTTTGTAATCCCACTGGAAGTTGTCCAAGTTTGGTGGATCAGATAGGAAACTTCCAGTTTTGGTCTCCTCCTTGATCATCCAATATCTCCCAACACCCTAAATTTTGTGTAAACTCCCAACACCCTAAATTTTGGTCTCCTATTATATGTGATACGTTTGAATTCTGTAAGTCAACTTCAAATAGGATATTTCCAGTGACTGCCCAAATGCAGCAGCTCAAGTGGATTATTTTAATGAGGATAAAGGGCAGTTACCTGATGGGTATCTTTTAAAAGCCACTATACAAAACATATATAAAACCTAACTTGCTGACATGCAAATCTCATGGGTGAAGCCAAAGGCTTACATTTTTAGGGTGAATAGGTCCATAAAATGGTTTACACAGAATGATTTCTTGAACTTTAGTCATTTTGGTTAAGATTATAAAAATTTGTTTCTGCCTATGGCGAGTTGAATTTTGTCACCCTAGAAAGGTACGTTGAAGTCCTAAGCTCTGGACCTGTCCATGTGACCTTTTTTGGAAATAGAATCTTTGCACATGTAATTAAGATATGTTAAAATGAAGTCATACTGAGGTAGGGTGGATCCCTTATTCAATATGATTAGCATCCTTATAAGAAGAGAAAGCAGAGACACAGACACGCATGTGATAATGGAGGTAGATGCTTGAGTGATGCATCTACAAACCAAGGAATGCCAAGGTTACTGGCAACCACCATAGGCTAGGAGAGAAACCTAGAACAGAATCTCCTTCAGAGATTTCCAGAAAGAACCAACTTGCTGGCCCCTTGATTTCAGACTTCGAGCTTTCAGAACTGTAAGAGAATGAATTTCTGTTGTTTTAAGCCACCAAGTTTATGAGATTTTGCTCTGGCAGCCCTAAGAAGCTAATATACCAACCAAAACTATGGAGCCTGTAGACATAACTTCCAAGGTCAACATGATAAATAATCTCTTCCTGTTTTCTAAAATCTCACTACTTACTTCTTTACTTCTTAGAGTCATGCCAGGTTATCAATGATGCTTTCAACTTCAATCAGAAAAGACCATAAAATAAAAATACAGGTAGAGATTCACCAATAGAAGCAGGAACTAATGTGTGAGTCATATTGAGGTGGTGATTCCAGCAAGACATTCTGGGTCAGATATTGATTTTGATTAGAGAAGGTTGTTTATAACTCCCTTGGTAGAATTTAAACTCTCCCTGCTAACAGGCTTTCTTTCTTCTAATAAAAGAAGAAGCAGGGAATGTTGAAATGGGTTGTCTTAACTTGAAATTTTCTTTTTTCTTAACTTTAATTTTCTTTTTTCTTAACTTTATTTCTTAAAGATTTTTTTAATGTGGACCATTTTTAAAGTCTTTATTGAATTTGTTACAATATTGTTTCTGTTTTATGTTTTGTTTTTTTGGCCACAAGACATGTGGAATCTTAGCTCACTGACCAGGGATCAAACCTGCACCCTAGGAAGGCGAAGTCTTAACTGCTGGACCACCAGGGAAGTCCCTCGGGGAAATAATTTTTTGAAAAGTCAAGCCCAATTTAAGTCAGCTTCTGGCTCTTTTTTAAATAAGATTTTTTTCCTCTTTTGTTCTGAGTTTCCTCACTAAATTCATATTTTCTCAGCCTTGAACTTAGAAAGGAAATGCAAATACACATGCAATTTTGATATCATTTTTCTCTTTAAAACAAAAAGAATGAGATTTATAGAAATAATTTAGAACTGTGGGCAGAATTTCCTTCCTCTGTTGTGATTTCCATGGTAAAGTCCTTAAAACTTGGCAAAAGATGAAAGTAAAGAATAAAACTTCCATTGCAATTTTCTTTTTCCTTTATTCCTTCAGAAAGACACAAATCTGGGCACCTGTATTTCTGGACATAAGGAAATATAGTCCATGAGGCAGTGGACTTTGACTCTCCCCAGACTTTAGGGTCACTTGTTATTCATTGAGTTAAACACAGTTACTAATTGGCTAGAAGAAAATACTTTGAATTACTTGTGCATTGCATGGTGTATGGCTTGGGACCAATAAGTTCATCCTGGTAAGGAAAGGAGCCAGAAATTGCCTGATGAAGAGCAATGTTTTCAAACAATGTTTTCTCAAGCTTTTATTGTTGCTATAAAAATGCCTTTCCTCTACTGCCTGCTGACCTTCCCTGGGAATCTCAGCTTCCTGCTATCTTTGTAACTCTCTCAAAGGAGGTACTAGCACTTTAAATCACGGCATCAAAAATCATGATTGAATGTTTTTTCCTTTCTTTGTGTCCTAGGGGTCTCACTGTTCTAAAGAGACACATGGGTAATGCTCTAGCTGGTAAAAATAAGCATGAGCTCATAACTGCACTTTTCTGCTGGGATATCAAAATGTCAGTGTTATGAACGATGGGAAATTTGATGGAACCACTGAATTGGGAGGGTCTGTAAGCCAAGTGGTCTTCTGACTCCCACACTGTAAGCTGCTGCTGCTGCTAAGTCACTTCAGTCGTGTCAGACTCTGTGCGACCCCATAGATGGCAGCCCACCAGGCTCCCCCATCCCTGGGATTCTCCAGGCAAGAACACTGGAGTGGGTTGCCATTTCCTTTTCCAATGCATGAAAGTGAAAAGTGAAAGTGAAGTTGCTCAGTCCTGTCCAACTCTTAGCCACCCCATGGACTGTAGCCTACCAGGCTCCTCCATCCATGGGATTTTCCAGGCAAGAGTACTGGAGTGGGGTGCCATCGCCTTAGTCACAGGCTATTTAACTCCATGGTTTTAGGTTTCCCTTCTCAAATCTTTATATCCAGTGGGGTTGGAAAGGAAGCGTTGATTGGGCATCTTTTCCTTACCTGTTTGTCTTTCTATACAATATGAATTAAAGCCCTCATGTGTTCACTAGAATGGAGGGGGTTTTTTATTTGTTTTTAAGCATCTTCTCTTCAGGTCTCACTTCTCAAATAGAAATGACATAAAAACAATTTCTGAGCCCCTAATTGCTTTTTCTTTCAAGGTTCCATGGTCTCTTAACATATATGTGTTTACCAACACATTGCCTATATGTACCCTGAATCCCAGACCAGTTATACAACAACAATAATTTAACTAGGTGTCATTATGGATAACTGAGTTTTACTGGGAGTGGGGGAAAGTTGGCCTCTTTAGAAAGTAAATTTGCCAACTTCATCAGCATGAAGCTTGGATGTTTTTTTTTTTCCTTGGTGATCTTTCTTGCAGTTTGTACATTTCATTGCCCTTTCATGCTGGGTTTGACCAGCCTTACTTTGCTCTCCTGAGGGGTCATCTCAAAACTTTGTTCTTGGCACACGACTCTGGCTATGGCTCTGCGGTTATTGCAGGGCACTACTCAGATCTCTCTTTCCACCTCCTTTTCCAAACTCCTGTTATTGTCCTATGCTGCCCTGGAACTTGTTTAACCAAATTTTGAAAGCCTGCCAGGGCCACTGAACACAGAGGCCCCAAAAGCTTTTCCTTATTCAGAGTTACACAGTTGTCAGTCTGCAGTGAGCTAAGGGCTTCTTTCCACACTGTTTAGGGTATTGAGATCCTCCATAGGAAGACATCCTTCAGTTAGAGGTGCTCTATCACATGAGTTGGCACATTCATCATTGACTGCATATACTTAGACACATTGCAGTAAATTTCTCTTCACTGAATGAAGTCTTCCAAAAGGTATTGGGGGTTTGTCTAGAGTATAAACATGAAATGCTAACTGTACGCAAGGGTTAAGTGTTCAACCTTGACCATTTTTCTTGGAGCCAAGGTACTCTTCTGAGAGGAAATAATGGAGCTTAAGGGAAAGAGAAAGATGTTTGCTTGATGAGATGGTCCCTATCCGAACACTAGCCACTTGCAGCCGGATGAAGCTAAGAACAGAGACCAGACTCTGGTGGAGAAGAGGCTTATCTGTCTCTTTTGAGTTCTGCTTATCTAGTTTGTTTCATTCCTCTTAGGAAGGGTCTACGTTCTCCAGGAACATAGATAGAGATTTATGAACATTACAGGAAGAAGTAATGGTCCACTCTAAGAAAATATAATGTTCATTACACTTAAGTAACACAGTCTACTGTATACTTAAATACACAGTCTTGTAGTCTAAAATGGGTCTTAGTGCCAGTTGCTACTACTCATTCTTCAGAGTTATCTTGGTTGCGAGACAGCCTGGATTCATGTGTGTGTGTCCATGTGGTTCTTGATCTCACTGTCCTGAATTCGTTTCTGCCTTTTGCTCAGAAAGCCTCTGTCCTTAAAAAAATATTTTTCTTAATTTGTTCCAATAACAGAGCTGATGCTCTAAATCATCATCAGTTGACCTCTAAGGGTGAGTATGCTCCCCGACTCAGTCTGCTCTGACTAGAACTGACTTTCTCTAGGCCCTTTGGTAAACAGAATCCATCCACAATGAGACCCTCGCCAGTGCACCCCCACCATGGCATTGCCTGTGTAACCGCTGGATCTCTCCCCCTACCCAGCAATGTCAACTCCGTAGATAACCATTAAATTACTTAGTACCCATTATCATGTATCTTCCAGAAGTTCTAAAAGGAAAAACTGCCAGATTCAAGAAGCAACTCCTGAGATTATGACTGCCAAATCAGGGAATCTCAGCATTTGACAAAATCAAACCTAGAAGGGCGATTCGGAATGTTTGTCATCTGTACTTCACCTGGAATTCTTTCGGCAGCCTTCTCTGAAACCTGTGTGTTCTGTGAAGCAGGGGCAGAATTTATCTTGTTCACTAACATATCTTCAGAACCTAGTATAGATCCAGGAATGGAAAAGTAGTTAATAATGTTCATTTTGATTTGTAATACTATAGTGTCTTTCCCTGGTACTCAACAAAAGTGAGACGAATTTTTGTCTTTTGGTATGTCTCTGTGTGTGTGCGTGCCTGCTCAGTCATGTCTGATTCTTTGTAACCCCATGGACTGTAGCCTGCCAGGCTCCGCTGTTCATGGGATGCTTCAGGCAAGAATACTGGAGTGGGTTGCCATACCCTCCTCCATTGGATCTTCCCAACCCAGGGACTGAACCCAGGTCTCCCACATTGCAGGCAGATTCTTTACAATCTGAGCCACCAGGGAAGCCCAAGAATACTGGAGTGGGTAGCCTATCACTTCTCCAGGGGATCTTCCTGACCAAGGAATCGAACCAGGGTCTCCTCCATTGCAGGCAGATTCTTTACCAGGGAAGCCCTTATAAAGTCTGGATAAGAGTAAATGATACCTAAATGTTAAATATAAACAAGCAGTTATCTTTGAGAGAAAGAAGACAAGGATGTTTCCATGTATCTTAGAGTCCAAGGTCTCCTATTCTGTTGCAAATATTCTGTATTTCTTTAGAAAATACAAAAATCCAGTGTTATCTACTTGGGATATAAGGAAGATGAGTTATTGATTTAAGTCTAGCATCTGGCATAGAGCTAAACCTCTCCTGCCCAAAGAGACATCTGAAATGGAGCCCACAGTTGATTGCTCTTTGATGATTCAGTGTTCACTCTGCTTCCAAAATCTGGGGGAATATCCATTAGAGTTTGGCAAAAAGACTCTTGCTCTCTAATCAGCAGTACAAGCCCTGAGTTTTCCTCAGAAGCTGGAGGGAAGGACTGGTTTTCAAACAATGTAATTGCCAATCAGACAAGACAGAGCTTGCTCCTTTTGTTTGATTTTTGAGTTAAATGATTTCTCCTGGTCCTGGGAGGGAAGTGACAGCTGAATGTGTCATCCACCCTCTACAGATCACTGTTTCTGATGACTAAAGGAACTATAGGCACATCCATAATCTGCGTTGAATCAGGCAACACGCTGCTTCCAGATTCATTTGAGTCCTAAAGCAGAGCCCTCTCCAGAAGATTACAGGGAACTAATTTTCCTACCATCATGAGGAAGAAAGTGCTGTGTGACTTTAGTTCTTTCTGTTTATTTATTTGGCCTCACTGTGTGTCGTGTGTGATTGTTTCCAGACCAGGAATCGAACCCATGCTCTCTGTACTGGAAGCACGGAGTCTTAGCCACTGGATGACTGGAAAAATCCTGTTTTTTTCTTATAAGGCAGATACCTTACCAAAGCTGATCCCAAAGGGATAAAAATGAAAGAGGAAATGGGTAGAAAATTAAAATAATTGGGAGTCCAAGGACAAAGGTAGACTCTATAGACTCAAGTGGTGGGATCGGTAAGAGGCAGAGCTGGAGGTGGGATGAAGGGGTGTGTGCCCAGGGACCCTCTGATCTACGTGCAGCTGGAAAATACCCGAGTTCCCACTTGGCATGATTGTCTTGCTTGACTGACTGCTTTCATTCAAACATTCCATCCATCTGGCTAGATCTGACACTGTTTGGTATCACTGTCCTGCTTGATGTTATGAGTTTAGCTGAATTCAGATTCAAAGAGTAGTTTATAATGAAAGCCTTTTATCTCAAATTTGAGGGAAATCTGTCTGATGGGAATGACATCTCCACCTAGGTTTCTAAATTCCATCAATTTCTCCTCCTGATGCTCATCTAGGTTATCTTGGCAGACTAAGTACCAGGTCTTTACATCTGGCAGATCTCAAAAGCGATTCAAAATGGGCACCTGCCTTTGGTTTATGGACCCTCCCAAGAGGCATGAAGCTCACCTTCCAGACTGATGCCTGATACATGAAGCTTGAACAAACTCCTTTTGTCCTTTACCAGCATCCTGACTGATCACAAGATGGGACTGTCTAATCAGATTCACAGGAATCAGAGATCTTACCCAGGGGTTTCCCAGGTGGCGCTAGTGGTAAAGAACCTGCCTGCCAAGGCAGGAGACATAAGAGGTGTGGATTTGATCCCCAGGTGGGGAAGATCCCCTGGAGAAGTAAATGGCAACCCACCCCAGTATTCTTGCCTGGAGAATCCCCATGGACAGAGGAGCATGGTGGGCTACAGTCCATGGGGTCACAGAGTCGGACACAACTAAAGTCACTTAGTACACATGCACACACCCAGAGTTAAGCATTCCTGATAATTTCAAGGAGATAACAGATCAAGAATCACAGGGTAATCAGGGACCAGCCTAGGGCTATCAACACAGGTCTTCAGGATGTTTCGTGAAGTCCTGGATTCACTGTAGCTCAGGAGAATTCTGGACATGTCTGAGGGATATGTCAGGTCAGATCATGTACAGAAGAGGGCCATTTTAGTCTTGAAACCTCTCCTTTTCATACTCAGTTGGTTACAGAGCTTACATGCCTGTGACAGAGAACTCTGCCCCAGAACTTTACAAAGTCCAGGCTTGATCACCTGGTACCCATGGGTAAACCTTTCCTTAGAGAAGGACTCTTCTACCAGCAATTTAGTTATTTTCTTGGCAGGAGAGCTGTCACTAGCATCTTTATAGGGAGATTAGGCCAAGCTACCTTCTTTGTTTTCTGCAGGCATCTCTGTCCCCTTAATGAGGAGAGTGAGTTGCAGACCTGCTGTTTCATCATATCCCCCTAGAGATAAAGTGGAAAGCCTTGGAAAGTGCCTTTCATTTGGAAAGCCTGAGGGAGCACTCTTCTGGGGAATCCATGCTGAGAGTAGATGTCACAGAGTCCATTCTTTTCAGCAAAGGAAAGAGCCATGGGACAAGATCTCCCAGAACTGCAGATATTAAAAACAAACTTCTAATTCTTTTCTATTTGAGTTGAGAACACTTCTGCCTGGGGACTTTTTCCCCCTAATTATGTTCTGCATGCATGCCAGAGTTTGAGTTCCCCAAGTCACCATCACATCTTGTAAAAAGGAAGCAACCCAGCTCCAGAAAATATTGTTGGGCACAGAGGAAAACCACAGCATGGACACAAACTAGGGCAAGCAGCTTCATCGTCTCCCTGGGAGACATTCTAGTTTCATAGAAAGTCTTTTGGAAGTAAAACCCACTCAGATCTTGGGGTGCATGTTTTTATAATTTTTTTTTATTGAAGTATAGTTGATTTACAATGTTGTGTTAGTTTCTGGTGTACAGTAAAGTGGTTCAGATGTATATATACAGGCACACACATATATACATGGTGGAAAAGATATAGATTATAACAAGACATTGAGTATTTCCTTGTGCTATACAGTAGGTCCTTGCTGGTTATCTGTTTTCTGTATAGTTGTGTGTATATTTTAATCCCAAACTCCTAATTTAATCCCTTCCTCACTCCAATGTTCCCCTTTGGTAACCATAAGTTTGTTTTCTATATCTGTGAGTCTGTTTCTGCTTTGTAAGTAAGTTCCTTTGTACCATTTTTTAAGATTCCACATATAAGTGATATCATATGATATTTGTCTTTGTCTAATTTGCTTCATTTAATATGACAATCTCTAACTCCATTCATATTGCTACAAATGGCATTATTTCATTCTTTTTATGACTAATATTCCATTGTATGTATATATCACGTCTTCTTGATCCATTCACCTCTCGAAGGACATTTAGGTTGCTTCCATATCTTAGCTTGTAAATAGTTGTAAATAGTGCTGCTGTGAACAATGGGGTTCAAGCATCTTTTCAGATTAGAGTTTTCTCTGGATATATGCTCAGGAGTGGGGCTGCTGGCTCATACAGCAACTCTATTTTTAGTTTTTTTAAGGAACCTCCTTTCTGTGCTCCATAGTGGTTGTCCAAACTTATACTCCAACCAACAATGTAGGAGGGTTCACTTTTCTGGTGAGACTGCTTTGAAGTTGTTGTTCAGTCACTTACTATGTCCAACTCTTTGTGACCCCATGGACTGCAGCATACCAGGCTTCCCTCTCCTTCACTCTCTCTCCAAGTTTGTTCAAACTCATGTCCACTGAGTCGGTAATACCATCCAACCATCTCATCCTCTGTCATCCCTTTCTCCTTCTGCCCTCAATCTTTTCCAGAATCAGGGTCTTTTCCAATGAGTCAGCTCTTCCCATCAGGTGGCCAAAGTATTGGAGTTTCAGCTTCAGTAACAGTCCTTCCAATGAATATTCAGGGTTGATTTACTTTAGGATTGACTGGTTTGATTTCCTCACTATCCAAGGAACTCTCAAGAGTCTTCTCCAGAACCACAGTTCAAAAGCACCAATTCTTTGGCACTTAGCCTTCTTCAAGGTCCAACTCTCACATCTGTGCATGACTGCTGCTTTGAAGTAAGCCATCCTTGATTCCACTTCTCATGTGACTCTGGAATTGAAATGAAATTAGCTGCTAGTTGTGAGGATTGGCTGGCCAATGCCTTGTTACCAATAGGAGTATAAACAGATTCATTGATTTGCCTAGAGCACAAAATTGTTTACTTTTGGACTCAAAAGTCCAGACTCAAAATATCTTGTCTTTTCTCTGCAAGGCTGAGCCTATGGCCCTGTGATTACTGCCAACATCATGTATAACCAAGCCACTGCTGCTTCTGATGAGTATTTACTATGACAGACAGCATCTTAAGCCCTTCACATAAGTGACCTCATTCTAGTCCCAACAATTCTGAAGACAGTGCTTATCTTTACTTTGCAGATGAAATAACTGAGGAACAGAACAAGTGAGTGGCAGATCAGAGATTCTACTCCAGGTCTGTCTAGCTCTAACCCTGCCTCCTCACCACTGGCTACATCATCTCTCCTTAACTGCTTGCTGCTGCTGCTAAGTGGCTTCATTTGTGTCCAACTCTGTGCGACCCCAGAGATGGCAGCCCACCAGGCTCTGCCGTTCTGGGATTCTCCAGGCAAGAACACTGGAGTGGGTTGCCATTGCCTTCGCCAATGCATGAAAGTGAAAAGTGAAAGTGAAGTCACTCAGTTGTGTCCGACTCTTCGCGACCCCATGGACTGTAGCTACCAGGCTCCTCTGTCCATGGGATTTTCCAGGCAAGAGTGCTGAGTGAGTTGCCATTGCCTTCTCTGCCTTAACTGCTTGGAAGCCACCAAACAACTTCTTTCCTTTCATTGATCTTTAACATTTTTTTCTCAAGTGAACAAGGGTGAGCAATTATTGAATTAGCCAAAAAGTTTCTTCTGGTTTCTCCATAAGATGTAACAGAAAAACCCAAATGGATTTTTTTCCCCCAAATCAATATTTTGACAGGGCACAGACACTGAATTTATTTTTTTTTTTATTCTCCTGGGTTGAGACACAGTTTTGAAGAGTATGAGCCAGCTGTGTCCTCCTTTGCCTGGCAAATCAATAAAGCTATTCTTTTGTTTGTTTGTTCTTCTTCTTAAATTTATTATTAATGGGAGGATACTTGCTTTACAATATTGTGTTGGTTTCTGCCATATAACAACATGAATCAGCCATAGTATACCTATGTCTCCTCCCTCTTGAACCTCCCTCCCACCTCCTACACCATCTGACCCCTCTAGGTTGTCACAGGGCACCAAATTTGAGCTCCCTGCATCATACAGCAAATTTCCACTGGCTATTTAATTTTACATATAGTAATGTATATGTTTCAATGCTACTCTCTCAATCTGCCTTTTTATTTTTTTTGCCTGAACACAGACACTGAATTTAGAATGGTCTTCAGGATTGAGCTTTTGCAGGTTTTCCCATCTACCTAGATAGACGTGTGTTTTACATTGTTTTCACCTGACATTCTTTCCTTTCCTTTTTATCATGTATTCTATACAGTATGTTTAGTATAGAAATAAACTGGGTTGACAAAAAAAATGGTTCATGTTTTTCCATATGATGTAACAGGAAAAACCAAATGAACTTTTTGGCCACCGCTATAGTATTTCTGGTCTTTCCTGGTGTCTCAGACAGTAAAGAATCTACCTGCAATGAGAGAGACCCAGGTTTGATTCCTGGGTCAGGAAGATCACCTAGAGAAGGAAACGGCAACCCTTTCCAGCATTCTTGCCTGGGAAACCCCATGGACAGAGGAACCTAGTGAGCTAAAGACCATGGGGTGGCAAAGAGTCGAACATGACTGAATGACTAACACGTAGGCAAATTAGGCATAATATTTCTATTTCTAAATATATATTTATGCTTCTACATGTATGCATACAGATATATATGTATATGAGTGTAAAAACAGTTGTTTTTACAGCTCAATCATGTCTGACTCTTTGTGACCCTGTGGACTGCAGCCCACCAGGCTTCTCTCTCCTTCACTATCTCCTGGAGTTTGCTCAAACCCCTGTCCTTTGAGTTGATGATGCCATTCAACCATCTCATGCTCTGTCACCCCATTTGCCTCAATCTTTTCCAGCATCAGGGTCTAGGGTTAGGGTTAGGGTTAGGGTTAGTTTTTCACATCAGGTGGTCAAAGTATTGAAGCTTCAGCTTCAGCATCAGTCCTTCCAATGAATATTAAGGGTTGATTTCCTTTAGATTGACTGGTTTGATCTCCCTGCTCTCCAAGGTATTCTCAAGAGTCTTCTCCAGCACCACAGTTTGAAAGCATCAATTCTTTGTTGCTCAGCCTTCATCCAACTCTCCCATTTGTAGGTGTATATGTATGTATGCATGTGTATATATATATATATATATATATATATATACACATACATATATATATGTGTGTGTATATATATATATATATATCTCCTTTGCTACACTAGCTCTAATGTGGCTTTTTTCTCAGGTGATGAGGACTTGAAAAGGGAGCTTGTTGGGGGCCAGCGTGAGGCACTCCGCCCATGGCAAAGGTCATGAGGAAGGAGGCTCAACATACACAAAGGCGGGATCGAGCCTCAGGAGTCCCCCTGGAAATCCTCGAGCATCTACCCCCATAACCAGAGCCTGCCTACTTTACTACTTTGTGCTCTCATGTACACCTCTGACTTTGTGGGGGACTGTCCCCCACCACCTCTTTCGGAGAAGGAGTTAACTTAGAGCTCCAGTTAATAAAAATTCCTGGGTGTGACAAGAGTGTTTTAACCTACAAACTCCTCTGAAGGTTCTCTAGCCTGCCTGACAGGCTTGTCCGGCCACATGTGATTGCTCATAGCCTCCCAACCGTGAGAGGCATGAGATGCTTTAAACCTTCTAAAAACAGGTTCCTTAGAAAAGTTAGAAAACCATTAGTATAAGTATAGTGGGCTGATTAGAAATTGTATTGGTGAAGGGTTTTTCATTTGTTGAGCCAATGTTTGTTGCTAAGTCTCCACATCCCCTGCCCTTATACACATTAATGAATATATAGAAGAAATAAGTATTAACCTTTGATATTAATCACATTAGACCTTAGGCTAAGTAAATTCTATCCTTAATTAAAACCCACTACACCCTCACCCTATAGGAATGTAACTTTATCTGGTACCTTCGGAAGGTGGAGTCTGTTTTAAGAATAATCACCCCTGGAGAAATAAGTGTCCTGGTTGACTGACCACTGTCACAAGGAGAGGGTCATAAATTGTCAGCAGGCCCCCTGGCCAGAAGATGATGTAACACCCCTAAGACCTCTGTATACATTTGTATGAAGCACCTGACTTTGATAAAAGTCAGGACTGCTGACCCTGCGTGACTTTTGCATAACATCTCAGTGTATAAAAGTAGACCATGGAAAATAAAGCATTGGGATCAGTTTCTCAAAATACTGGTCTCCCCATGTCGCTGTCTCTCACTCTGGCTGAGCCTCCATCTGGAGCGCGGAACCCCCCATGCTTACTAATTATGCCTGGGCTTCTAAGATCCGGCCGGGGAGGCCTCAGTGTCTCCTCTCCTTTGAGAGAATGGAAGGACGACTGCAGCCTACATAAGTGGTGGAAACTCCTTGTCTTTAAGTTTTATTGGTCTCCCGCGTAAACCAAGCTACTCAGACTCTTTTCTCCACTGAATTTTCCTACTGAGCTATCCTCATTCTATTACTCTTTATATCTCTAATTAATATCTAATTGAAGCTATTGTATCCTGATCCTCGCCGACGCCGTCCCCGCTTTGAACTCCCTGGATCAGCTGGGGCTGGACCCCAGCAGGAGCTTGCTGCCATCTTTTCACTAACTTCTCCCTCTAAACAGAGACCTTCTAGAAACCTGCCATGGAAAGATGTGCTTACTTTTTTCTTCATTTCCAAGGACAGAGAACGCCTGTGATGTCCCAACGTGTCCCAATCTGGACTATACTTCTAGGTAATCCAGTGATAACAATGAAGAACTTAGTTGAACTACTGGAAAGTGAAAAGCCAGTATTTCATTAACCAGAACACACTGGACTCACTGAGAAAATAATCATGCGATTCTCAAAATAGTTAATGCTTGAAGATGGAAATGAGGTCAGACCCTTGCTTCATCCAGACATCAGTTTGACCCATGGACTGGCATGTCTGTTGTACCAAGCATTTCTGATACCCAGATCCCTATCTTACTCTTCCAGTTTCTTCAAAGTCATGTGAAATGATGTAACTTTCCATTTCTGAGTTATGTAATTTCACAAGAACAGCATACTTGAAAAACACAATGTTAGAACAGCATCTGATATTGATGAGTTATGGTTCTTCACAAACAAACGCTGATAAAGCATGTACTATGTACCAGGCATGAAGTTTTAAAACATGGATAAAATACAGTGTCAGCCTTTGAGAACCTCATAGCTTAGAAATTGAAATATCTTAGGCTTGTAATGAGACTTCTTCTGAGGCTTAACCTCCTTCCTATGTTAAAAATGCAGTCATTTTCAGGGAATTCAGGACGTGTTGCCCATTTGGGTAGTCTGAGTTGGAACAGTAGAAATACAGGCCCATGGGTCAGGACACGGCTTGCACAGAGCACTGTGACAGTGGCTCCTAGGGCTTTGTTTTCCTCCCTCCCCACAACTCAGCTTGTCTCCTGGGCCAGTCACTGGACCCTCCTAAGCCTTTACCTCCTCATGCACAATGGACAGAATCCCTGATCTATTCTCCTCATGCTGTCATTCTGGGGTCAAATAAGAAAAATCACACAGAGACGTCCCTGGTGGTCCAGTGATGTGACTCCACCCTCCAGTGCAGAGTGTGTGAGCTCCATCCTTGGTCAGGGAGCTGAGATCCCACATGTCTTGTGACCGAAAACCCTAACATTAAAAATGGTCCACATCAAAAAAAGAAAATCAACAACAACAACACACACAGACACATAAAACCATTTTTGAAGACTGAATCAGGTATCTGTAAGCACTATGAAGGCTGGTTTTTAAATTATTTTTCTGTTTTGCTCACTCTTACATTCCTAGCATCTAAAATAATGCCCGAATCATGCTAGATGCATGATGCAGATTTACTGAATAAATGCACTCCGTTATAAAAGAACTTGCCTTGTCACTATAAACTGTTCAAAATTATGGTAATTGATTCTTTTCTATATTACAAAGGAAAAACTCATTTTATGTAACTTCTAGAGTGACCATATCTCAGGGTGGAAAGAGGTCTTATAGAGCATCCAGCCTAGGCTTGCAGGGTGACTTGAATTCACCTTGAGTCCTTGCTAGGGGCCTGTCCACTCTGTTCCAGATTGCAGCCTTCAGATGGAATCTCTCCAGGTCACGCTGAGAAGTTCCCCTTACTTGGCAGAAACCTGCCTCCACCTGCGGCCACCCAACTCTCCACCTCCACCTTCACCTCCCCCAACTCTTCCCCTTTTACTTGGTAATGTTATATTATCATCCTTCCCTGCTCTCAGTTTTCTCATATCCAGGCTAAGTTGAGTAATTTCTCATTGATAAACTTAAGGTACTTCATAACGACATTTCTTATTAATAAAATAACTAGATACAAAATAAAAACTCTTACTGGTACATTCTGCTCTTACTCACCCACTGCTGCTAAGTTGCTGTTAAGTCTCTTCAGTTGTGTCCGACTCTGTGCGACCCTATAGGCGGCAGCCCATGAGGCTCCCCTGTCCCTGGGATTCTCCAGGCAAGAACACTGGAGTGGGTTGCCATTTCCCAGGCTCTTCCAAAGGTGGATGTTGCTGGCGCCACCTATTGGCAGACATCTGAAAAATGTCTGCAAGTGTAAAATAATAGATTTTTGTAGTTCCAGTACAGACAAAAAAATTGCTGTGAATTTGGTCATCTGCTTTTATATAAGATAAACACAAATATCATTACAGCAAAACTTATAGTAGAAAAAAATCAGAATCTACCAAACTATCAGTAATGAGATGAATTATGGTACCTACTCAATGAAATATTGTAGCTATTAAAAATGATGGTTGTAAAGATTATATAATAAAATATAAAATGCCTACAATATAGTGGGGTTAAGTGAAAAAAAACATATACAAATTTGTAAAGACCATATGATTACTACTTATAAGTAATTGTAAACAGCCATGTTTCACTACAGTCTAAAAATTAGTGCAAAATGCCGTCATTGGTAGTTTTATGGCAGTGAAGTTACATATGATTTTCTTTTTTGTCTTTCTATAAAGTACTTCATAAAGTACTAGTGGTACTTTTAAAATCATAAAAATTTAAATGTTTTTACATATCTTTCAATATCTCTCTGACATTTTAGACAAAACACACATACCCAGATGTATATACATTCATGTACTACTTCTTTATTACTCATCATCTTCACCTTGAGTCAGTTTCTTATAAATGTGGACATGCATTTTGGTGGAGCCAGAAATATTAAGAATAGTTTTACTGATCATTTGAGGAGAGGCAGAAGTATGCTGCATGCTTTCAGTGCACAGGGGCATATGGCACCTGCCTATCCTTGTTAAGCATCCCTTTCCACATCTATAAAATGGGGCTGAGAACAGCAGCAGCAGCTATTCCATAGGATGATTGTGAGGATGGAAAGTGAAGCCTCCAAAGCAACTGGCATGGCATGGAGTAAGTGCTCTGAGTATTACTGGATTCTCTTCTGTGGTGGTGGTTTAGTAGCTAAGTCGCATCCAATTCTTGAGACCCCATGGACTGTAGCCCGTCAGGCTCCTCTGTCTGTGGGATTCTCCAGGCAAGAATACTGGAGTGGGTTGCTATTTCCTTCTATTCTGAGATCATTGTAAAATTACAGTGGATTGAAATTGCGTCTCTCTGTGTGTGTCTAAGTGTGAATTGTCAAGGAAGGCTAGAGAGGAATGGGACCAAGGGTGATAGGCATGTGACTGAGAGCTAGAGGCAGCCTCCCGCAGCAACTTCACCCAGGGCCAGACTATCTGAAATTCCTGGGGATAAGGGAGGAGCTTCTTGTTTGACCAAATTGGAAGTGGTCAAACAAGAGATGGCAAGAGTGAATGTCGACATTCTAGGAATCAGCGAACTAAAATGGCTGGAATGGGTGAATTTAACTCAGATGACCATTATATCTACTACTGCGGGCAGGAATCCCTCAGAAGAAATGGAGAAGCAATCATGGTCGACAAAAGAGTCCGAAATGCACTATGTGGATGCAATCTCAAAAACGACAGAATGATCTCTGTTCGTTTCCAAGGCAAACCATTCAGTATCATAGTAATCCAAGTCTATGCCCCAACCAGTCTGCTGAAGAAGCTGAAGTTGAATGGTTCTATGAAGACCTACAAGACCTTGTAGAACTAACACCCAAAAAAGATGTCCTTTTCATTATAGGGGACTGGAATGCAAAAGTAGGAAGTCAAGAAACACCTGGAGTAACAGGCAAATTTGGCCTTGGAATACGGAATGAAGCAGGGCAAAGACTAATAGAGTTTTGCCAAGAAAATGCACTGGTCATAGCAAACACCCTCTTCCAACAACACAAGAGAAGACTCTACACATGGACATCACCAGATGGTCAACATCCAAAACAGATTGATTATATTCTTTGCAGCCAAAGATGGAGAAGCTCTATACAGTCAACACAAACAAGACCAGGAGCTGACTGTGGCTCAGATCATGAACTCCTTATTACCAAATTCAGACTTAAATTGAAGAAAGTAGGGAAAACCACTAGACTATTCAGGTATGACCTAAATCAAATCCCTTATGATTATACAGTGGAAGTGAGAAATAGATTTAAGGGACTAGATCTGATAGATAGAGTGCCTGATGAACTATGGAATGAGGTTCGTGACATTGTGCAGGAGACAGGGATCAAGACCATCCCCATGGAAAAGAAATGCAAAAAAGCAAAATGGCTGTCTGGGGAGGGCTTACAAATAACTGTGAAAAGAAGAGAAGCGAAAAGCAAAGGAGAAAAGGAAAGATATAAGCATCTGAATGCAGAGTTCCAAAGAATAGCAAGAAGAGATAAGAAAGCCTTCTTCAGTGATCAATGCAAAGAAATAGAGGAAAACAACAGAATGGGAAAGACTAGAGATCTCTTCAAGAAAATCAGAGATACCAAAGGAACATTTCATGCAAAGATGGGCTCGATAAAGGACAGAAATGGTATGGACCTAACAGAAACTGTACAAAAAAGATCTTCATGACCCAGATAATCATGATCACTGACCTAGAGCCAGACATCCTGGAATGTAAAGTCAAGTGGGCCTTAGAAAGCATCACTACAAACAAAGTTAGTGGAGGTGATGGAATTCCAGTTGAGCTATTTCAAATGCTGAAAGATGATGCTGTGAAAGTGCTGCACTCAATATGCCAGCAAATTTGGAAAACTCAGCAATGGCCACAGACTGGAAAAGGTCAGTTTTCATTCCAATCCCAAAGAAAGACAATGCCAAAGAATGCTCAAACTACCGCACAGTTGCACTCATCTCACATGCTAGTAAAGTAATGCTCAAAATTCTCCAAGCCAGGCTTCAGCAATACGTGAACTGTGAACTTCCTGATGTTCAAGCTGGTTTTAGAAAAGGCAAAGGAACCAGAGATCAAATTGCCAACATCCGCTGGATCACTGAAAAAGCAAAAGAGTTCAAGAAAAACATCTATTTCTGCTTTATTGACTATGCCAAAGCCTTTGACTGTGTGGATCACAATAAACTGTGGGAAATTCTGAAAGAGATGGGAATACCAGACCACCTGATCTGCCTCTTGAGAAATTTGTATGCAGGTCAGGAAACAACAGTTCGAACTGGACATGGAACAACAGACTGGTTGCAAATAGGAAAAGGAGTACGTCAGGGCTGTATATTGTGACCCTGCTTATTTAACTTCTATGCAGAGTACATCATGAGAAATGCTGGACTGGAAGAAACACAAGCTGGAATCTAGATTGCCAGGAGAAATATCAATAACCTCAGATATGCAGATGACACCACCCTTATGGCAGAAAGTGAAGAGGAACTAAAAAGCCTCTTGATGAAAGTGAAAGTGGAGAGTGAGAAAGTTGGCTTAAAGCTCAACATTCAGAAAACAAAGATCATGGCATCCGGTCCCACCACTTCATGGATAATAGATGGGGAAACAGTGGAAACAGTGTCAGACTTTATTTCTTTGGTCTCCAAAATCACTGCAGATGGTGACTGCAGCCATGAAATTAACAGATGCTTACTCCTTGGAAGGAAAGTTATGACCAACCTAGATAGCATATTCAAAAGCAGAGACATTACTTTGCCAACAAAGGTCCGTCTAGTCAAGGCTATGGTTTTTCCTGTGGTCATGTATGGATGTGAGAGTTGGACTGTGAAGAAGGCTGAGCACCGAAGAATTGATGCTTTTGAACTGTGGTGTTGGAGAAGACTCTTGAGAGTCCCTTGGACTGCAAGGAGATCCAACCAGTCCATTCTAAAGGAGATCAGCCCTGGGATTTCTTTGGAAGGAATGATGCTAAAGCTGAAACTCCAGTACTTTGGCTGCCTCATGCGAAGAGTTGACTCATTGGAAAAGACTCTGATGCTGGGAGGGATTGGGGGCAGGAGGAGAAGGGGACGCCAGAGGATGAGATGGCTGGATGGCATCACTGACTCGATGGACGTGAGTCTGGGTGAACTCTGGGAGTTGGTGATGGACAGGGAGGCCTGGCGTGCTGCAATTCATGGGGTCGCAAAGAGTCGGACACGACTGAGTGACTGAACTGAACTGAACTGAAGGCAGGAGCAGAGAGGGCATGAACAGAGTGGCCCAGGTACTGGGCCAGCAGTGCTTGTGAGTTTGCAGGAATTCAGTGAAGGCTGTGAGTAGTGGGCTCCCATTTGAGCATTGGCATTTTGGGGGACTGCTTCTGGGTCAGTACATGTTCTCTGACAGCAGGGATACACTGGCTTGGTCATGCATGAACCGAAACCAGATAAGGAGATCCTTCCTGTAAAGATGGTGAGTGTAAATTTTCCCTGAGGCCAAAGGACCAGGAACAAAATGGTGGAAGGAAGGTGGGCTCCCTGGGAAGATGAAGCCATGGGGGGCTTCAAGACCTCTTCTTGTTCTTACTGGTAGGGTTGCTGTGCAAGTAGGCAGCATGCAGACAGAGAAAGCCATGCACATTTAAGGGCCACCCACGTGGCCATAGTTTCCAGTATCATAGCCAGAGTCAGTATGCTTTTCCACCTTGGAGTAATTCCTGCATGTGATATAATTTAAGGAAAAACAAGGAGCAAGTAGCCAGGATGAGCCCAATCTCTCTTTCTTATTTGCTGTCAGATTGGATCAGCCCAGAGTCAACAGACTGAATCTTCCTCATTATTGTGTGATAGTAAATGAATGAGCAGCCACCAGAAATTCACTCCCAAACAGTATGATTTTGAAAAAAAGAAATATGTGAGCATCAGAGCCTCTAGTTGCAAGTTATCACCACAAGGCTATAGTTTTTCCCTGGGCCACTCTCTCTCTTTCCCTGGCGGTGTAAAATGTATTCTAGTTGACATTTCAGAGTGGCTGGCAGCTCCATTGTCTTGATTGAATGCCAAACATGAGCTAAAATGCATTAACTGTTTTGTCTGCCTGGTGCCATTTCTGTGGGTGGACATCTTGTGTCATTCTGCTGGAAGAATAACAGGATTAACAGAAAGAGGAGAGCTCCAGACAAAAGCTCAAGTCTCAGAAGGAAAGGAATGGGGTGGATATACCCAGGAGGGAGTCTGTGTGTGCCTATGTGTGCAGATGGTATTCCCTGGTCTGTGTCTGCTTCATGCAATAAAAGGGCACAGTTCACAAGGGAGAGCAGTTTACATATTCTCAGAAACAACTGTGCTAATTTGAAAAGAGCAACAGGATAACCAAGACAAGGCAATGAAATCCAAGTCAGGCAAAAAGAAAGAAAAAGGTGACAATTCTCAAATCACCTAAGAAAATCGGTGGAGCACACCTACCATGGCTGACTTGGGAGAGATTCTCTATTAGAACATGGCCAGCTACAGACTCAGAGAAGGCAATGGCAACCCACTCCAATACTCTTGCCTGGAAAATCCCATGGACGGAAGAGCCTGGTAGGCTGCAGTCCATGGGGTTGCGAAGAGTCGGACACAATTGAATGACTTCACTTTCACTTTTCACTTTCATGCATTGGAGAAGGCAATGGTAACCCACTCCAGTGTTCTTGCCTGGAGAATCCCAGGGATGGGGGAGCCTGGTGGGCTGCTGTCTATGGGGTCGCACAGAGTCAGACATGACTGAAGTGACGCAGCAGCAGCAGCTACAGACTGTGCTCCTCATGTTGTAGGTTTCTGAACATTCACTCTATTTATTTTTGGAAACTTAATTGAACAACTGTATGGAGGCAAATTGTACTTTCTGCTCCTTTGGATAACTTTGCATAGTGGAGTGTGTGTGTGTATGTATGTGTGATTTTGCCTTTGATTGGGTTTTTTTTTTTTAAACCATGGGTTACATTTTCTTTTTTTTTGTTAAATAGAAGAGTTTCTTATATTTTGCAATGAAGCAAAGAGTTGGCAAACAAATTACGGCTAGAGACAAATGACAAATTTTATACTATCTTTCTGATTAAACTATCAACTATTTGGAAAATATAGAATGTTTTATGATAGATTATCTTTTCATTAACAGGATTAATGCTGTTGTATTATACACTTTGACCTCTGAAAACAGTGTCGATATTTCATTCCCATCCCTTTCCTTTAGTTGTTTCTTGCATCATTACTGAATTCACTCAACCTCTGCCAAGTTTCCCTCTCCCAGACACAGTAGCTATTAGGGATGTGTCCTTCTCTGAGAGAGGTCTGAATATTTACTGGTTACTGCTGGCCCATTGGCATGGATCCTGGCCAACCAGAAGATAAATGGAGCTGTCCCAGGTCTTGAGCCAACACTGAGCCCTGCCTGGAAGCCGCCCACCAGCCATGGCCGGGGAGCCACGCCTGAGTCCCTTTTTTATATTCTCCTTCCTTTTCCCTATCCCCTCTCCAAAGTCACTCCTCTGCAGTGATTTACCAAATGCCTCCAGGTTTTCCCCCCAGCTCATTCTGCTTCCAAATATTTCCTTGTTGCTCAGACACTTTGGAACCTCCTTGCTGTGTTTCATTGTCATTTATCTTTTCCATGAGAAATTTCTTAACCAGAAATTTTGTCTGTCTGTCATCATTTTGAACAGCTGGGAGGCAGTTTCTCTAACCTGTTCTTATGTATCCATCCTTCCCTTCCCCAAAGTTCCCCATCCCCAGTAGGATTCAGGATAAAGCCATGTGCTAACCACTGAGTGAACAAATGACTGAATTTCTCAAAGGTAATTCAGATAATGTTTTTTGTTTTTGTTTTTCCTTTTTTTTTTTTTTTAACCTCTGGCTGTTATTTTGATTGATTTTCTTACTCTATTCTCTAATGTCTTATTTCATCAATGATTTTCTCTCTCAACTCTGCCTTCAACTTCTTTCTTCCTTCTGGGTCCTGGCTGTCAATCGATAAACAGGTTTGTCTCTTGCATTGGAAACAGAATAAAGACAAAACACAGGCAACTCTTCTCTTAACTCTGTGTCCCATTCATTTGTGGAACATGTGTTACTGGACCTCCTATGTGTCAGTATTGCTGCCAGCGCCAGATGGAGACAGAACAGCTGCTGCTCCCCTGGAGCCGTGAGGGGATGCAGATAATAAACGCACCAACACACGAAGCTCTAGTTGCAGCTCTGTTATTCAAAGTGAGGCCATTAGGTGTCTTTGTCAGAAGACTTTCCCATCAGCCCTTCCTGCAGGCTGACATGCCTTGGTGACAGAGTGTGGGCTGGCTTTCAGTCTCCTGTCCCTTGGGTCTTCATAGGCCTGCACCAAGGTCCTCAACAGTCCTACCACCCCTCCCCTCCTCCCCCTCGCCTCCTCCACCCTTCCCCTCCTCCACCCCTCCCCTCCTTCACCCCTCCCCTCCTCCACCCCCAGCCTCCTTAGAAGGGTAGGCTGCAACTGCAGCCCTTACTCCGGATCCAGCAGCAACCTGGCCTCAATTCCCACCACATGACCTTCTTGCAAAGGTCAATGGTCTTCGGTTCTTAGTCCCATGACCTTGAGCCTTAGACCCTAGGGCTCATTTCTCCATTAGGGGTCACCTTCCTCCTCTCATCCACCCCTGCTTTCTCTAGTTGCTTTTTCTCTGTCTTCTTCCCTTCCTCCCCTCCTTCCTTTCTAGCTTCCATTACCGGCCCTCTGGTGTTTTCATTTCACATTCCCAGGGAGCAGTCTCACCCCTTCTCATGGCTTTCACCTCACCTCTCTGCTGATGAATCCCTAGTTGTCTTCAGATCATTGTTCCCATATTTCTAAGTTCTGGCATCATGGGCATGTGGCCAGCATGGGGTCTGGAACTCCACACTTCAGAGGGCCTCATTTGAGATTTAATGCTCTGTGTCACCATATTGAAATTCTTAAAAATTTTATCTTTGAGGTGTGAATCTGTGTTTTGTGAACCTATGAGTCTGCTAGGGCTGCCATAACAAAACACCACAGACTGGATGGCTTAAAGAACAAATTTTGTTCTCATAGTTCTGGAGACTGGGATGCCAAGATCAGGGTGCCTCTGGCTTGGTTTCCTCTGAAGAATGAAAGGAGAAGGTCTGTTCCAGGTCACTTTCCTTGGCTTCCAGAGGTCCATCCCCTTGCTGCCTCTTCCCATGGTGGTCCCTCTGTACATGAGTGCCCCTGGTCTCTCTGTGTCTTAATCTCTTCTTATAAAGATACCAGTCAGCTACCTGCTCCTTTTGTCTTGAGAGCATACAAAGATGCTGAGAGGGTCAGGGTCCAGCCATCCTTGCCCAGGATTGGCAGCACCACTGCATGTTTTGAGGTGATTTGGCAGGGCTCAGCCTTACACCCCTGCCCAGGTATACAGAGCATCCTGGCTGATGTTGCAGTCCCTTGGTAAGTTCCCCTTACCATGGCCTGTGATCTGTGAATTGGACAGCAGGCCATGGTGAGGGGAACTGATTTCCCTCCATCCCAGCCCTTTGAGACTCTAACTAAACATCACAAAACTCTCCTGCACAAAGTTTTTGTACATAGTAATCCATGATTTTATACATGTTCAGGGGATAATTGACTCCATGGAGCTAATGTGTGGACCATCTGTGGTTTGGCTTTGCGTACCTTTTCAACCCCATCTCAGTACCTCCTTCACTATGCTGCAGCCCTCCTGAATTACTGTAGCCCGTCTCTGAATGCATGTTTTCTTGCATGTTTCCATATTTTTGCATGTGCTCTTCACTCTTCCCACCATATGCTTTTCTTTAATATCATTCTATCAAACTATGATGTATCCTCCAAAATTAAAATTACATTTTATCTCAGTGAATCCCTATTGTCATCACCTAAGGTTCAACAAAGCACTCCTGTAGAGCCTCTATGCATCTCTTTTATAAGATTTCTAACACTAAAGTCTGACTGTTTCCTAATCGGTCTGTCCCTTCTACCAGATTGAAAGCAATTTTGACGGCAATACTATGTTTTAACCACCTGTCATTTTCTCAGCAACTGCTGCAGAGCTGAGTACACTAAATAGAAACATTTGTTGATCACTCAGTGTATGAATGCGCATGTGAATACATGACTGAATGAGGAGATGCATAAGTTTGTGGTGAAGGGCATGTACTTTGGAGTCAAACAGCCCTGGGTTTAAATCTCAGCTCTGGCAATGAGCTGACTTTAAATCTCATTGGTTTAAATCTCCACTCTAGTCTCATGACCTTGGGGACATTACTCATAAACTTCAGTTTTTCCCACTTCAAAATGGGGCAAATAGAATTGACTTCAAAGTAAATTGTTGTCAGTTTGTATTGACAGACAACAGCTATTGCTACATACAAGTCCTATCACTAAATTTCTGTGAGCTTGAAAGGTGTTATGGAATGAAGTGACAAAATTAAGGGACAGTGGACAGAGAAAGACAAATACTGTACAAATACTGTACAACATCACTTATATGTGGAATATAAAAAGTACAACAAACTAGTGAATATATTGAATAACAAAAAAGAAACAACTCACAGGTACAGAGAACTTGTGGTTACCAGGAGGGAAAGGGAAGGGGAAGGGCAATACAGGGATAGGGGATTAAGAGGTAAAATCTATTATATATAATAAGCTACAAGGATATATTATACAACATGGGGGATACAGGCAATGTTTTATAATAACTATAAATGGAGTATAATGTTTAAATATTGTGAATCAGTATACAGTTTACCTGTAACTTACATAATATTGTACATTAACTATATGTCAATTTAAAAAGGGAAAATGAAGCTGTATTCTTCTAGATTTATTAACAAAAACTCATTAAATGTCTGTTGGATACAAGGCACTAAGCTGGGACTTGTGGAGAAATTTAATATAAAACAAGCCTATGGAGGAATAGGAGGAGCTGATTTTAGAGTTAAACTCTAAAATGACAGGTGCCATAAAGAGGGATCAGATTTGAGAATAAGAGTTTGTTTGTAGCTGGGGCAGTGAGGAAGGCTTCCTAGAAGAAGTGGCATTTGAGATGGACCTTGAAGAAAAGGAAGAAGATATTGCTGGCACTGGGAGAAGGAAGAAGGGAATAGATGCAGCCACAGGGAGGCATGAACTGTCAGTAACCTCAGATACACAGATGACACCACCCTTATGGCAGAAAGCGAAGAAGAACTAAAGAGCTTCTTGATGAAAGTGAAAGAGGAGTGAAAAAGTTGGCTTAAAACTCAATATTCAAAAAACTAAGATCATGGCATCTGGTCCCATCACCTCATGGCAAATAGATAGGGAAACAATGGAAACAGTGAGACTTTATTTTCTTGGGCTCCAAAATCACTGCAGATGGTGATTGCAGCCATGAAATTAAAAGACACTGCTCCTTGGAAGGAAAGCTAAGACCAACCTAGACAGCATGTTAAAAATAGAGACATTACTTTGCCAACAAAGGTCCATCTAGTCAAAGGTATGGTTTTTCCAATAGTCATGTATGGATGTGAAAGTTGGACTATAAGGAGGGCTGAGCATTGAATAACTGATTCTTTTGAATTGTCTTGTTGGAGAAGACTCTTGAGAGTCCCTTGGACTGCAAGGAGACCAAAGCAGTCAATCCCAAGGGAAATCAATCCTGAATATTCATTGGAAGGACTGCTGCTGAAGCTGAAACTCCAATACTTTGGCCACCTGATGTGAAGAACTGACTCACTGGAAAAGATCCTGATGCTGGGAAAGATTGAAGGCATGAGGTGAAGGGGACAACAGAGGGATGAGATGGTTGGATGGCATCACTGACTCAATGGACAAGAATTTGAGCAAGCTCCAGGAGTTGGTGATGGACAGGGAAGCCTGGCCTACTGTAGCCCATGGGGTCGCAAAGAATCAGACATGACTGAGTAACTGAACTGAGCTGATGGGGAGGCAGAGATGCACAGGAGAGAAACAGGAGCTCTGCCGTCCCATTGTTGATATTGCTCCCACTGAATGCTGCAGTTTCAGCCTCCGAAACTGAGGGTTTGTGGCCTTTTCTACACAGTAAGATATGCCCTTGTTTTCAGGAGTCTTTGGCCCTCTGCCCAAAAGACGCCACCCTACTCTGACAGCTAAGGCAGAGACGCACCTGTTTGCAGCATGTCTTCTCAGCAGTAGTCATTCTGAGGCTCCGTGCTCTGATTGCATTTGCCGCATCCTGTACCATCACGATGGTGTGATCACTGACCTAGAGCCAGACATCCTGGAATGTGAAGTCAAGTGGGCCTTAGAAAGCATCACTATGAACAAAGCTAGTGGAGGTGATGGAATTCCAGTTGAACTATTCCAAATCCTGAAAGATGATGCTGTGAAAGTGCTGCACTCAATATGCCAGCAAATTTGGAAAACTCAGCAGTGGCCACAGGACTGGAAAAGATCAGTTTTCATTCCAATCCCAAAGAAAGGCAATGCCAAAGAATGCTCAAACTACCACACAATTGCACTCATCTCACACACTAGTAAAGTAATACTCAAAATTCTCCAAGCCAGGCTTCAGCAATACGTGAACCGTGAACTTCCTGATGTTCAAGCTGGTTTTAGAAAAGGCAGAGGAACCAGAGATCAAATTGCCAACATCTGCTGGATCATGGAAAAAGCAAGAGAGTTCCAGAAAAACATCTATTTCTGCTTTATTGACTATGCCAAAGCCTTTGACTATGTGGATCACAATAAACTGTGGAAAATTCTGAAAGGGATGGGAATACCAGACTACCTGATCTGCCTCTTGAGAAATTTGTATGCAGGTCAGGAAGCAACAGTTAGAACTGGACATGGAACAACAGACTGGTTCCAAATGTGAAAAGGAGTACATCAAGGCTGTATATTGTCACCTTGTTTATTTAACTTCTATGCAGAGTACATCATGAGAAACGCTGGACTGGAAGAAACACAAGCTGGAATCAAGATTGCCAGGAGAAATATCAATAACCTCAGATATGCAGATGACACCACCCTTATGGCAGAAAGTGAAGAGGAACTCAAAAGCCTCTTGATGAAAGTGAAAGTGGAGAGTGAGAAAGTTGGCTTAAAGCTCAACATTCAGAAAACGAAGATCATGGCATCTGGTCCCATCACTTCATGGGAAATAGATGGGGAAACAGTGGAAACAGTGTCAGACTTTATTTTTCTGGGCTCCAAAATCACTACAGATGGTGACTGCAGCCATGAAATTAAAAGACACTTACTCCTTGGAAGGAAAGTTATGACCAACCTAGATAGCATATTCAAAAGACATTACTTTGCCAACAAAGGTTCGTCTAGTCAAGGCTATGGTTTTTCCTGTGGTCATGTATGGATGTGAGAGTTGGACTGTGAAGAAGGCTGAGCACCGAAGAATTGATGCTTTTGAACTGTGGTGTTGGAGAAGACTCTTGAGAGTCCCTTGGACTGCAAGGAGATCCAACCAGTCCATTCTGAAGGAGATCAGCCCTGGGATTTCTCTGGAAGGAATGATGCTAAAGCTGAAACTCCAGTACTTCGGCCACCTCATGCGAAGAGTTGACTCACTGGAAAAGACTCTGATGCTGGGAGGGATTGGGGGCAGGAGGAGAAGGGGACGCCAGAGGATGAGATGGCTGGATGGCATCACTGACTTGATGGGCATGAGTCTGAGTGTACTCTGGGAGTTGGTGATGGACAGAGAGGCCTGGCGTGCTGCGATTCATGGGGTCGCAAAGAGTCGGACACGACTGAGCGACTGATTTGATCTGATCTGATCTGTACCATCAACAGGGCAGTACCGGCTCTTCTGCGTGGGTGATGGATTGCTTCCCGGTGACCAGGAATGTGTAACCAATATGGAGAATTATGGAAGGACTAGTGCATCTCATCACAGATGGTCATATTATGCCATTTAGAATTAAACTGCCTATGGCCAATATAGGAATATAGCTGGAAGGATGGTTTGCAAAACATTTCATTTTACATGGAGTGATGAAACTAGCTTTAAAAAAAAAAAAGAAAAAAAAGAATTAACTGTCATTTCCAGGAATCCTTTTCTGGCACCAAGAGATGGAGTTAATCAGAGTCACAAACCTGCCTGCCTGCTGCTCTCGCTACATTTACCCCACTGCAATACAGCGCTGGTTCCACTTGGCTTCCAGGGCGCCAGGCCCCCTGAGCTTGAAGGCAAGCCCTACCAGGAGGTCATCTCCAATCCCCTGCTTTAATACTGCATCCCTCATCATCAACATTCTCTGTCCTTTTCCTGAGTTCTTTCTTCTCTACAACACTTGTCGCAATCCAATACAGGACACGTTCTTATTTGTTCTTTTGATTGCCTGTCTTTTCCCTAGAATACAGGCACCAGGGGGCTGCTTTCCATTGCCTGATCAGTGACCGTCAGGGAATAAGGGCTCAATAAGTATTTACTGTGGCAGTAGCGAATTAGGTCTCTAACTTGAAACCACTCCTGTTTCACTCCCATCTTTGGGAGGCCCTGTCTGGTAGACCCAATGCCGAAAGGCATGAGGAGATCAGTTTCAGGTATTAAAGTAGCTCACGATGGAGAGTCCCAGTGTAACTGAACCTGAACCCAGTACTGAGGATTTTTCCCAACCCCCTCCTAGACTGCCTCAATCCTCGCACAGTTCGCGGGCTCTGGTTACCTAAAGTTGGCCAAACGGGCGCACTGCCGAGCCCCGGAAGGGCTAACAATGCGTTCGGGTCCTTTTCCCTTCCTCGCGACAGGCTGTCATCCAGAAGGTGCGTGAGTGCCACCCCCCAACTCAGGGCACAGAGCGTTCGGCAGAGCTAGCTCCCCCAGCGGGGCGCCCTTGAACTCGGTGGGGGTGGAGGGGACGGCCCCACGCCGCCTCGCCGCAGGTCGGGAGCGCGCGTCCCCGCCGCACCGCAGCGCCGGGAGCGCCCGGCCGGCCAGACAGCTGAAGGCGGCGGCCGCGCTCACGCACCTCGCAGGAGCTGGTAACCGCGGGCGGCACGAGAATCTGGAACCTTGAGGCTCTGGCTCCCACGGACGGTCGGGCTTGCTGAGGTTGCAAGGGGGTGGTTTGAGTGGAAGGGAGTGGGGAGGAGAGATCTGCTGCTCGAGGGTGCCTGGGGCAAGAGTGCGGACGCGTGGAGTGGACCCAAGTACAGAGCCTTCCTGGAAGCGGGTTGCTGTGAGTGTCCTGCCGGAGGGCGTCCGAAAAAGCAAGGAGCGCGGCGCCCGGGGCTGGGGTGGGTTTCGTCCTTTCGCTTGCACTCAATGATAGGTCATACCTTCTCCCGCCGAGGGGCAGAACTTTCGTTGTCCTGGCGGGCCAGCCCCGATGTCTCCAGCAACCGAGAGAGCCCCCAACCCGGGCGCGGGAGACCGGCCTGTCCCGGCGGAACGTGCTGCCCGCGGCTCCCGGGTACGCGCCCCTGGCGGTGGGCTGGGCTCCTGGAATAACGCGGGTTTGACTGTTGTTAATTCATTTTGCTTGTGCCCAGGCGCCTGCCTGCAGGTCATTCTACTGTTTAGAGGGAAATACCGCGTTCGATTTTTTTTCCCCTTTTTTCATCGTTTCGGTGTAATTAATTGAGGAAGACGGAGAGTCGCCTCATTAGAAACTTGTTCGGAGGCTTTGTGGTTTCCGCCGCGGTTTAGATGACACGGGTAATCGCAGATGATACTCCGGATTTCATCTAACAAAATCGAAGCCTGTGATGGTGTTCTAAAAGCAAAGGGAGCTTGGGGAAAGTCTCCCTGCTACTCCAGGGAGGAGAAGGGAACTCCCACGTATAAACTAATTCTGATAAAATCCCAAAGGTAAACGGTAATATTTCCAGTTTACAAGTGAAGAAAATTAGGTTGAGATATTAAATAAGTTTTCCCAGCCAGATCCCCCAGTTAACAGTGGGGAGGCGAGGTCTGGAATCTAGGACTGTGATGCAGTGGGGGCGCATCACCTAAAACGCAGGCAAGAAAGGCCAAGGCTACAAGGATAAGGTCCAGAGTGCAGGAGAGGTAGCCAGGTGCTGGGGTGCCCAACAACAAACAGTTGTGTTCTTGTCAGGAAGATTACCCAGTGTTTATGAAAGATGAGGTGATATTAACAGGTGACAGGGAAGGCAGTGTTGCGCCCAGTCTGTTTCCTTCCTTTCAATAAAGGAAGGGCAGCCCAAACCCCTTAAGAGGATCCGGAAACCCTGAAACTGAGCTGAGGTTCAAGTAGCAGGCATCCTAGCTCACAGTCCCTCGGAGCAGGCTTGAGAGATGGTAGCCGAGCCTGTAGACTTCAAAAGAAGGAAACATTGAATCCTGGCAACCCTCCAGAACAAATTCTTAGAGAAGCTAGCTCAAGAGCACCTGGGAAAGGATTTGCAAAATCAGTGTATGCCAAATGAACTTTTTTCTCTCTTCTGGCAACCTAGTGGGGCTGCAGGTTGGGGCACGCCATATCTACTGTTTTTCAGCTGTGGGTTGTGACTCATCAGTGGAATGCTATCAGTGTAGTGAGTTACACCAGCCTTTTTTAAAACATGAAATTCAATAGAAGGGACGAGACAGGATCAGAGTGCACTGTATGCACAAGGGCAAGTATTGGGTTATGAATTGTGTGTGTGTGTGTGTGTGTGTGTGTGGTTTATCCCACTGCCTCTGCATGGGTGTGCATACCTAACCCTGGCTGCGCTATTGTTCCTTCCAGGCTAATTTCCTCTGCTCATCATGGGGTCATCTTTTACTTTGCAAATACTATCATCAGCATCTTCTGGAAAATGTAGCCTTCCTCCTGCCTCTTTCTCTAGGCCCTCAGGTGTTGAGGTTTTTTACCAATCAGAATTCCTCTCCAAATCCTTTATTTTGATCTTCTAATGTTGTAGATCTGATGACAGCTTGGCTGTGTGCTTCCTACTGCACAGCTTCCTTTGGTCCTCACAGCTAGGTGGCTGTAGTTGTTCATATTTCACAGCTAGGAACCTATGAATAACTCAGTCACTGCCTCCCACCCCCGTCATAGATGTGTGTCCCACCTTTACAGAAGCATCCTCTCCCTAAGGATAAGGTGTGGGAGGAGTGGACACACAGCAGGGCTCCATCTCTACACCTCCCTGGTGTCACTCATCATGAAACAGATATAGAGGGGACATTTTTCTGTAGGATTCTCTATAAGACTCATTTCCAGGCAAGAGATATAATGTTGAGCTCACAGTATGGTTGAAGGTCTTCTTCTGCATTTGGGATCAAAGAATCAATGAAAAAAGGAAAGGATGGGGTGGCTCCGCTAAGCTGCAGTTCATGTGAGAGAAGTAACCTGAGGGTCTCAGTGGCCCACCAGGCCAACATGAACCTGTGTGAAGTAGCTGCCCAATAGCAAACATGGGTTGCAGTGATGAGAATAGGCTTTAAAAAGAAAACAAACAAAGCAAATAGATATTTGCAGGGAGCTGATTATGTGCCAGGTAGAGTTGTAAGTGTTTCACAGTTGTTTTCTCAATCCTGTCGCACCCTTATGAAGTAGAGAATATAATTATCACTGTTGACTTTAAAGATATTCACAACCTAAAAGTTGAGAGTTACATTTAATTTGGTGGAAATTTTTAGAACTTAAGTCTGGGAGGCAGCGAGCATCTCAAGTAACCCTGAGAGAACTGCTCTGAGGAGGTGGCGTGGAGGGCAGGTTATATAAAAGTTTTGCAACAAAGAGCAGGTAGTCAGAATATCAAAAGATGATTGTTAATTACAGAAAATTAATACCCCAAGTTAGGAATTTAGCGCTTTTCTATGTATGGGAAGATGCAAGAGTCTGGGATCACTGAAATCATTACTTTGATATGCACCTCAGCTGTCTGGGACCAGTATCCTGCATTTTTACATCCTGATTTTCCTCAGGGCTCACCGTAGGAAGTGGCTGCTGGCTGCTGGATGGCAGGACTTTTCTTTCCTGACTCTCCTCAGGCTCACCAGCTCACCATCTGTGGTGGCTGCAATTGCTGATGACTGTGGCATCCTTGTTTTCTGATATGGCAGGAAATACTCCATTTCTCATCACCATTCCCATTTAACAGATATCGAGACTAAGGCACAGAAGGATTAAGAAATTGGTCCAAGATCATATAGGCAGCAAGTATAGAGATGGGATTACAGCCTGGGCCTTTACACTACCATCTACCAACCAGTGACATTCAAGTCAGAGGAGCTGGGGACCCCTCTAATCAGGGTCACATCTTGGGTGGCTCCTTTATAGAGGACAGAGACCAACTTCAGAGGATCCCGAGGAAGGTGATGGGATGATGAGGGTCTGAGTACCAGGCCATATGAGGAATAGGGAATATTTTTTTTTTCACCTGGCAAAAAAGCAGCCTTGGCCAGTTCTGAGGACATTCCTCAGATATCTGAGGAAGAGAAAGTAGGTTTGCTTCCAGAAGTAGATCAAGCCAGTGCTGGGGGATCTTTCAGGACTGGGGAGGGGATTGCCCACTGGGTAAACGGGTGTCAGATTTCATTACTCAATGCCCTTTCTAATGCTCAAATTTTATTAGATCGATACCCTGGTGGCTTCAATCCCTGGATCAGAAAGTGGGTTGCCATTTCTTCCTGGATCTTCCCCTGAAGAAAGGAATGGCAACCCCCTTCAGTATTCTTGCCTGGAGAATTCCATGGACAGAGGAGCCTGGCAGGGCTATAGTCCATGGAGTCATAAAGAGTCAGACACGACTGAGTGATGCACACACACACACATATAAGAGAAAAATTAACTTTCAGTAACTGAAAATGAACACACTCTCCTAGACATCTATGTGTGCCTACAAAAATAAAATAGGGAACCAAATTAAAGTTCTGAACAAGACATACATTCAAATTATGTGCAATTTCAAAGGAAAGGGCAAGACCAAGAAGTAGAAATTTCAGTGTAGATATGTGAGAACTTTTCAAGATTCCCAAACCTCATTGGCCACTTGCAGAACAGAAGTTCTTTGAGAGCAGAGGCTTTGTTAAAAAGATTTCTTCAAAGAGATATACTGGTACTGCCTTCATCCCAAACATAATGTGAGGGGCTGTCATGGGAACACAAGTCTAGCTGTACATGCATTTAGGGTTCAGTGGTGGCCTAGGCTGCAAGATCACCTGCCTTCCCCGAATTTGTCAGGGCAAAAGATGCCCAAGGATTTCCTGAAGACCTGCCGGCCTTGTGGGGAGATGATTGGCCTGGGTCCACTCCAAGATCAGCCCAAGTGTGAGGGCAACCCCAGCAGCTAGTGTTTCCAGGAATCTAGAGGCTAAGATAGGAGTAAGCCATCAGTAGAACGAAAATGAGTACATGTAAGCACCCATGTATAGAGTGTAGGATATGACAGCCATGAGAAAGAATGAAATAGGATTTTCAGGAGCATAGCTAAAACTATGGATGATCAAACTAAGTAAAGAAAGTCAGAACCAGGAACATGGCAAGAAATATTCTTTTTCCAGAAAGGAAACCAGAAATATGGCAGGAAATACTCTATTTGTCCAGAAAGAAAAATATCATATTACTTATAGATGGAATCTAAAAGTAGTGAATTAATTGAGAAAACATAAATGGACTCAGGGACTTAAAAATCAAACTTATAGTTACTAAAGAAGAAAGAAGGGCACAAGGGGTACATTAGGAGGTTGGAATTAACAAATACGAGTTATTACATATAAAATAGTCAATAACAACCTGTGTATACTAGGGGAGGTCTATCAACACTATGTAATAACCCATATGGGAAAAGAATCAAAAGATGAACAGATAGATGTGTATGTATAACTGAGAAAGTTTCTGTACATGTACAACACACACAACATTATATGTCAGTGTTAGGACAGTAAACAATAAAAAGTTAATTTAATGAAAAAGAAGGGAATGAGACATAAGCTTTTGGAAAGTGATCATTAGAAAGTGTAACTTTCCTGCTGCTCTGTCTTAAACCATTGCTTTAGTTTAAATTTCCTTTTCTGTGGGACAGAGATGGAAATACCTGCTCCCACTCCTTTCTTGCTTATTAAAAGACTGATTCAGCTCCAGGCTGTAAGGAACGGTGTGGGCTGCTTGGAGAAAGATTTTGGGGGTTCATTCTGGCACATTTCACTGTAATTTACAACCCCCAAACAGGACTTCCACAGCCTCTCCACTTGCTTTGATCTTGGAGGGATGAAAAGCTAGCCAGCTGTTGGGCATACAGAAAGAGTAAAGACGTCAGCCATCCCCAGGTTGCTGCAGGAGTCCAGCATGCAACAGGCCTAGCTGGCATAGGCAGGAGATTTATTGTTATAACCAGGTTGGAGTTTCTTTTGTCTCCAAGCAGCACACTTTAATTCTTGGGAGACTTTGAAGTGGTTGCTTGAGTAGAAAAGTCCCCAGGATTCTGCTCAAGTGTTAGTCTGAGGGTGGGAAGGATGAATGCACTGAATGCTATTTTAAGGAGCAGCGGAAAAGAAAAATGAAATTAACATTTCATCAGGTCCTATAAATTGTCCCAGCTCAGAGTGTGTGTTACATACGCTTCAGTGGAAATAGTAAAGAGTAGCAGTCTATACTTGATGTGTACTTAAGACCAAGACTTTGAGAGGAGCCTTTAGAAAAGAAAAAGGAAATGTTTACTTGCAAGAGAATTCAAGGGAGCCAGGCTTCAGAAGATTGGTTCATCAAATAAAACCACAATAAAAACTTGAAGGAAAATGCCCCCAGATAGTTTCCAGGATTCTCAAATGCACATAGTCTGTTGTTTATGGTTGAAAACAGCTTTCTCAAACGATGGTCATATTCTCCAAAGTCATGATTTATCTTCAGACATTCCCATGGTAAGCAATCAGGGTAAAAAAATTTTTAGGGAGTCCAGGTTTACAGGACATTTTCAAAGTTTTATGATTTTGGAGACCAAACTTCTAGACAGGATGGTCATGTTATTTTTGGCTTATTTCAGGGTACAAAGTGATTTTTTTTTAACTGGAGTATATGAAGTGCTTGGTCCCATTGGAAAGAAAGGCAGGTATACATTTTTGCTTCCTCTCTTTGCCAGGGTGTGTCTTCAATCCATCATGTTGTTGCTAAGATGTGAAGTATAAAATAAAAGTTGAGAATCTTTGAGCTGCTAAAGGTGGATGTTTCTGTCTCAGTTTAATTGTTGCTCATGTCCATGTTACCAAGAGCTATGTAATTTCCCCCTGACTAGAGAACATTGGTAAATTTCATAACCCTTCAAGTTAAAATAACTTATAAGCTTCAAATGATTATTTTCCCTAAAGGTGCATTTGTTTTCCTCTGCCAAAACAACCATTAAAGGCAAAGACGGGGCAGCTAGGGGAGCTGCGTCTTTAAATACTGGTTCTGAATTCCCCTGGTTGATCAAGGAAAAAAACTAGGAGATAAGTGATGCTAATAGTTATAAACATAATCTGTCTTTCTACCAACCTTTGTGTAGATTTCCCCAGAAAATGTAATTCTATCTTCTGTGAAAAACAAAGCAAAAACCAACAACAAAAAACCCACAGAAATTTAAGATGCAGATCTGAAAATCTGGAAGCTACTAGAAACTATATCTTGTAAACCTATGTACATTGCTACCTATGCTTCTTTAAAATTTGCACTAAATTACCACCATAGGCAAGGAGAGTTAACTCATTTTTCTGGGAGTCTGAAGTGGAGCCCAAGGTTGCCGGAAGCAAGTTGATGTTCACATTGAGCTTTCATTTGCTATTTGTAGTTATTTTGCAACATGTTTAATATTAAAATGTCCTCTAAATTTTCTCCTAAAATTGGTGCTCCGGAAGGTTGAACCAGGTGGGACACAAGACTCTGGGGCTTTTTGGCACCATTGGACCTAGGAGAGAGTAAATCACTAGAAAGTTTAGCTTTGTTGGTGCTCTGTCTCCAGGTCTTAAACCATTGCTTTAGTTTAAATTTCCTTTTCTGTGGAACAGAGATAGAAATACCTGGTCCCACTCCTTTCTTGCTTATCAAAAGATTGATTCAGCTCCAGGCTGTAAGGAACAGGGTGCACTGCCTGGAGACAGATTCCATCAGCAATAAATACAAAGTCAGTTTGTTTGCCAGATCATCCTCCAAGTGATTTAAGACACAGCCAATCTCATGCTCCTTAGTCGTCTTGTGCCAAGTGTTTCAAAAACTCCATTAGTTAAAATGGAAAGGGTGGTTGTCTTCCTGTCATCATTAAAATGGTAATTCACCTGGCCATGATGCTTTCTAATAGCATCTATATAAATCAGTATGACTGTTTGGTGAGAGACACTAACAGAATCTGATTTATACTCTCATTATTAAAATGAGAGCTTCAAGTAATCCATGTGATGGGATTTAAAAGAAGGGAGAGAGTCCTCAAGGACTGAGAAGCTTGGACAGAATTCCCTGGAGGAAATGATGACTGATTTCTACCCTCAGAGGCAAGTGGGAAGCTGGAGAGCAGGAGATGGCAGACCAGGCTGGCAGGTGGGACAGAGTGGGCAAAACCTCAGAGGACCATCTCTGAGGGTCCCCTCACCCCAGGTTCCTCTGTCATAATGAGTCCTTCTAATTCTTCAAAGTTTATTTGTTTGTTTGTTTGTTTAATGTGGACCATTTTTAAAGTCTTTGTTGAATTTGTTGCAATATAGCTTCTGTTTTGCGTTTTGGTTTTTTGGCTGGAAGGCATGTGGTTTCTTAGCTCCCTGACCAGGGATCTAACCTGTACCCCCTGCAATGAAAGGCAAAGTCCCAGACACCGGACCACCAGGGAAGTCCTGATGAGTCCTTCCTTTCTTAATGACTGTGTTGTACCTGTTATCTGTTTCATCAGGCTGCTGTGATGTTTCTTAACGTGTGTGTATATGTGTGTGTGTGTATGTGTGTTTGTTTGAGAGAGTGAAATTCAACAGAGGAGAGCATGGTTCTAAACTCAAGCCTGAATTCACTGAATTCCTTGTGGGTACAGGCCTTGACTTTTCAACCGCCGCTAAATCATTCAACATCAAACTCAGTGTTTAGAATTTGTTTATTGAGCTGAACTGACTCATACTAATTTTAACATGTTCATGTTCTTTCTCCTTGAGGGGCATATTAATAATAATGTGATCAAGGTACTGGTTGACATTGTCATATACTGGAATAGGTTTTCTTTCCAAAAATGTATGTTATTTAGTGCCAGTAAGAGTGATTGGTATAAAAAAAAAAAAAAAAAAGAGTGATTGGTATAAAGTAAGTTATTTCCCCATCACTTCATGGGAAATAGATGGGGAAACAGTGGAAACAGTGTCAGACTTTATTTTTTTTGGCTCCAACATCACTGCAGATGGTGACTGCAGCCATCAAATTAAAAGACGCTTGCTCCTTGGAGGGAAAGTTATGACCAACCTAGATAGCATATTGAAAAGCAGAGATATTACTTTGCCAACAAAGGTCCGTCTAGTCAAGGCTATGGTTTTTCCAGTGGTTATGTATGGATGTGAGAGTTGGACTGTGAAGAAAGCTGAGCACCAAAGAATTGATGCTTTTGAACTGTGGTGTTGGAGAAGACTCTTGAGAGTCCCTTGGACTGCAAGGAGATCCAACCAGTCCATTCTGAAGGAGATCGGCCCTGGGATTTCTTTGGAAGGAATAATGCTAAAGCTGAAACTCCAGTACTTTGGCCACCTCATGCGAAGAGTTGACTCATTGGAAAAGACTCTGATGCTGGGAGGGATTGAGGGCAGGAGGAGAAGGGGACGACAGAGGATGAGATGGCTGGATGGCATCACTGACTCGATGGACATGAGTCTGGGTGAACTCTGGGAGATGGTGATGGACAGGGAGGCCTGGCGTGCAGGGATTCATGGGGTCGCAAAGAGTCGGACACGACTAAGCAACTGAACTGAACTGAACTGAAGTTATTTTTAAGGGCCTTTCTAGGACAGTTTGTCTAATTAATTCATCAAAGAAAACATCAGTTTTAAAAAATTAATTTCAGCACCTTTATCCTTGGTTTTTTTTTTTAATTAATTTATTTTAATTGGAGGATAATTTCTTTACAGTATTATGGTGGGTTTTGCCATACATTGACTTGAGTCACCCATGGGTACACATGTGTCTCCCCATCCGGAATCCCCTTCCCACCTCCCTCCCCACCCCATCCCACTGAGTTGTCCCAGAGCACCAGCTTTGAGTGCTCTACTACATGCATTGAACTTCAGCAGCCATATTCTTATTATAGGACTGCTGTAACAAAATACCTGAACCTGAGTGGCTCTAACAACAGAAATTAACTTCCCACAACGCTCTGACCAGAAGTCCAAGATCAAGGTGTCAGCGGAGTTGGTTTCCTCTGAGGACCATAAGGGAAGGATCTGTTCCAGGCCTCTCTGGCTTATAGATGACCATCCTTTTGCTTCCTCTTCACGTGGTGGGCTCTGCATACACCAGTGCTCCTGGCGTCTCTCCTTGTGTCCTGATCGCTGCTTCTTATAAGGACACCAGTCAGATTGCATTAGGGCCCACCCTAACAGCAGTTGAACTTAAGTACCTCTTTAAAGACTGTTTTCAAATACAGTCATTTCCAAAGGTACAGGGAGGGACTTCGCTGGTGGTCCTGTGGTGAGGACTTTGCCTTCAAATGCCAAGAGTGCAAGTTCACTTTGTGGTCAGAGAGCTAAGATCCCACATGTCTCTGGGCCAAAAACTTAAAACAAGAACAATAGTGTAACAAATTCAATAAAGACTTTTAAAATAGTCCACATTAAAAAAAAAAAAATCCTAAAAAAAAAAAAACAACCCACACAAAGGTATTGGAAGTTAGGATTTCAACATATGAATTTGGGGGGACAGAACTCTAATAGCGTCTTATTCATGCTGCACTACACACACACAACACACACACATCACTGAGTGTGTGATGCAAGTGGAAAGCAGCTAGGTATTTTATTATGTTCTAGATTGGGAAGGAAATTTCACTACATCTCTCTTAGTCATTTTCCTTTGCTCTCAGAGAGAGTGAATATGTAAGCCATTCCGGTAGCTATCACGTGAGTGCAGTGGACAGAGGCAAGACCTGAAAGGAAATGTCTGTTTGCTGTAAAAATACTGGTGCCAGGCTGTCAGCTCTCTTTCCTTGCAGAGAACTATTTTTATTGTGAGATTATATCTCTCCTCCTTGAAGGGTGCTTAAAATAACTTTTTGTCTATGAGGGATCATTGTTAATGATAGTTGTTTTGTTTTGTTTTTTTACACATTTCCTTACTTGGCAAAAAAAAATATATATATATATACTGGCATCCCTGTTTTCCAGGTCCATGAAATACAGCTGGTCTCCCGGAAACATTTCCCAGAGACTAGAGCCAATTTTATGAGATTGAGGCACTTCCTTTTGGTACTGGGGAAGCAACTGGCTTTACATGTAATCCATGAGAAGGCCCTGGAAGCTTTGGATGGATAACTGGTAGTGGATTTTATCCTGAAATGTGGCAGGCTAGAGTGACAAGGGACCCTGGGAGGCGAAACTTACAGAGTTTGGGGAACGGAGCTAGTCTGTTTGCTGGACTAGTCGGAGTGGGAGGACCACAGCTCGCACAGCATCAATATCCTGCCAGCTTCTCCCTGGCGTAAGGAAGTGTGATTCCTCACAGCCTGGACAGAGTGAGTATTCCTTTTACGTGCTAAGGAAGTGCCATATAGGCTCTTGAACTGAGCAAAGCTGGATCCTAGAAGGTGGGCTGTGGAGGAAGGACCCACACGGGGAGGGCGCCTGGGTGCCCACCACCATCTTCTGTTGCCTGGGATTGTCTTTTACTCTGGGGAAGCTCTCAGTTTCTGTCCCCCATCTTAGGACATTGGTCAGAAAGTGTTGATTTTTGTTATATTTTTCTTATTTAAAACATTTTAGAATGTTTTTGGGTGAAATATACATAACATAAGGGAAAGAGACACGTGTACCCCAATGTTCATCGCAGCACTGTTTATAATAGCCAGGACATGGAAGCAACCTAGATGCCCATCAGCAGATGAATGGATAAGAAAGCTGTGGTACATATACACAATGGAGTGTTATTCAGCCATTAAAAAGAATACATTTGAATCAGTTCTAATGAGGTGGATGAAAATGGAGCCTATTATACAGAGTGAAGTAAGCCAGAAAGAAAAACACCAATACAGTATACTAACGCATATATATGGAATTTAGAAAGATGGTAACAATAACCCTGTGTACGAGACAGCAAAAGAGACACTGATGTATAGATCAGTCTTATGGACTCTATGGGAGAGGGAGAGGGTGGGGAGATTTGGGAGAATGGCATTGAAACATGTATAATATCATGTATGAAACGAGTCGCCAGTCCAGGTTCGATGCATGATACTGGATGCTTGGGGCTGGTGCACTGGGACGACCCAGAGGGAGGGTATGGGGAGGGAGGAGGGAGGAGGGTTCAGGATGGGGAACACAGGTATACCTGTGGCGGATTCATTTCGATATTTAGAAAAACTATTACAATATTGTAAAGTTTAAAAATAAAATAAAATTTTAAAAATAAAATAAAATTACAACTCAGTGGCATTAGGCACATTAACAGTATTGTGCAAGCCGTCAACGAGTTTTTCATCTTCCCAAACAGAAATTCCATACTCATTAAATCAACCTGTTTGCCAACCTTTTTGGCACCAGGGACCAGTTTTGTGGAAGACAATTTGTCTGTGGACTGGGGAGGGAGGGGGATGGTTTCAGGATGATTCAAGTACATTTCATTTATTGTGCACTTTACTTCCATTATTATTGCATCGGCTCCACCTCAGACCATCAGTCATTAGATCCTGGAGGTTGGGGACCCCTGTATTAATCCGTAGTTCTCCATTCTCCACTTCTCCTTGCATTTGGCAACCAGCATTCTTTGTCTGTATGAATTGGAGTGCTCTGGATATACCATGTAAGTGGAATCGTGCAATATTTGTTCTTATGTGTCTGGTTTATTTCACTTAGCATGCTGTTTTGAAGGTTTATCCATGCTGTTGCATATGACAGAATTTCCTTCTTTTCTGAAGCTGAATAATATTCCACTGTATGCACGTACTATATTTTGTTTATTCATTTATCCATCGGTGTACATATGGACTGCTTCTTTCTTCTGGCTGTTGTGAATAATGCTGCTGCGGTGATGTACAGCTATCTCTTGGAACCTCTGCTTTCAGTTCTTTGGGGTATATACCCTGAGGTGGAAATGCTGGGTCATAAGGTATTCCATATTTACATTTTTGAGGAACCATTATCCTGTCTTTCATAGAAGCTACACCATTTTGTATTCCTACCAGCAACACACAAGAATTCAATTTCTCTGCATCCTTGCTAACACTTAGTGTTTTCTGGTTTGGGGACTTTTGTTTGTTTGGTAATAGCCATTCAAATGGGTGTGAAGTGGTATCTCATGATGAAGCACTGCTCTTTGATAGCTTGTTCTTTGGCTTGTGTGTTAGTCACTCAGTTGTGTCCAACTCTTTGCGACTCCATGGGCTGTAGCCCACCAGGCTCCTTTGTCTATGGGATTCTCCAGGCAAGAATACTGGAGTAGGTTGCCATCCCCTTTTCCAGGGGATCTTCCCAACTCAGGCAAAGAATCTGTCTGCAATGCAGGAGACCCAGATTCGATCCTTGGGTTGGGAAGATCTTCTGGAGAAGGAAATGGCAACCCACTCCAGTACTCCTGCTTGGAGAATCCCATGGACAGAGGAGCCTGGTGGGTTATAGTCCATGGGGTTGCAAAAGGACATGACTGAGTGACTAACACTTCACTTCACATCACTTCTTTGGCATGATTCTAGTACTTTTAAACATTTTTATTGATTTAAAATTAGTTTTATTGGAATATAGTTGATTTACAATGTTGTGTTAGTTTCAGGTGTACAGCAAAGTGATTCTGTTATACATATATTCATTCGTTTTCAATTATTTATTCATATAGGTTATTATAGAATATTGAGTGAGTTCCCTGTGCTATACAGTAGATCTTTGTTGGTTATCTTTTTTATATATAGTAACATATGTATGTTAATCCCAAACTCCTACTTTATCCTTCCCCTAACCCCTTTCCCCTTTGGTAATCATGTTTGTTTTCTGTATCTGTGAGTTTGTTTTGTAAATAAGGTCATTTATATTCTTTTAAAGTTAGATTTCACATGTAAGTGATATCATATATTTGTCTTTCTCTGACTTCACTTAGTATGATAATCTCTAGGTCCATCCAAGTTACTGCAAATGGTATTATTTCATTCTTTTTATGGCTGAGTAATATTCCACTCAGCCATAAAAAGGAGATCAAACCAGTCCATCCTGGTCTTTGTTGGAAGGACTGATGCTAAAGCTGAAACTCCAGTACTTTGGCCACCTCATGCAAAGAGTTGATTCATTGGAAAAGACCCTGATGCTGGGAGGGATTGGGGGCAGGAGGAGAAGGGGACGACAGAGGATGAGATGGCTGGATGGCATCATGAGTTGCCATGATGGACATGAGTTTGGGTAAACTCTGGGAGTTGGTGATGGACAGGGAGGCCTGGTGTGCTGCAGTTCATGGGGTTGCAAAGAGTTGGACACGACTGAGCGACTAAACTGAACTGAATATTCCACTGTATATATGTACCATATTTTCTTTATCCATTCCTCTGTCCCTGGACATTTAGATTGCTTCCATGTCTTAGCTATTGTAGATAGTGCTGTTATCAACACTGGGGTGCATGTATCTTTTTGAATTAAGGTTTTCTATGGATGTATGCGTAGGAATGGATTGCTGGATCATATGGAAGTTCTGTTTTGTTTGCTTAAGGAAGCTTCATACTATTCTCTATATGGCTGTACCAATTTACATTCCCACCAACAATGTAGAAGGGTTCCCTTTTCTCTATTTCCTCTCCAACATTATTATAGACTTTTTGATGCTGGACAGTCTGCCTTGTGTGAGGTGATCCGCATGTAATTTTGATTTGCATTTCTCTGATATTTGGTGATAGTGAACATCTTTTTATGTTCTTTTTGGCCATTGTATGTCTTCTTTGGAGAAGTGTCTATGTAGACCGTGTGCTGTACTTTTTCAGAAGGCTCAGGAATATAGCAAAAAGTGAATAGTAATAGGAACCCCAAAAGATTAATTATAAGAGAGTGGTCATCCTGGGATATGTCTTCAACATGCCTAGAGGGCTTTCCCGGTGGCTCAGTGGTAAAGAATCTGCCTGCGATGCAGGATATATGGGTTCAATCCCTGGGCCAAGAAGATCCCCTGGAGAAGGGAATGGCAACCCACTCCAGTATTCTTGCCAGGAATATCCCATGGATAGAGGAGCCTGGCAGGCTATAGTCCACACAGTTACCAAGAGTTGGAAATGACTGAAGCAACTGAGCATGCACAACATGCCTAGAATTTTTTGAAGTCCAGAACAAAAAAAAACAAGGTCCAGAAAGAGGCAGGATAACTGGATGACATTTCTTTAGTGAGAACTCCAACCTCTCCTCTGCTGAGAGTGGCCTCACTTTGTGGCTGCAATGGGACATCCGTGTTGGGATACAAGACAAACAGCAGAGCGTCCTGTCACATGTGTAGTGGCTCAGTTACATTACATGACTCCTTTGCCCTAATTCTGCATTCACCAGCTAATCTTCTCATCTTGAATTTTGTTTCCCAGGCTGCAAAACCTCTGCTCAGGTCTTCTTGACCACTTTGTTCCTTATTGTAATTCAACAAATGGATGCTCTGGTTATAAATCATTCTCCTTTGCTTGGTCAGTGTGCCCGCCTCACCCCTGGAGGACTGTGAAAACCCAGCTCCCTAAATCCGCAGAGCTGAGGGCAGCCTGCCTGCCACCCCCTCTCATATCTCAGTGCCACGGGCGGAGTTCCTCAATGGTTCCCGGCATCTCAGAGCTGTGCATTGTCACTTTCAGGCAATCCTTCCCAGACGGAGGCTTTACAGCTTCTCTCTGGAGTGTTTTTCCTTGTGTAGGCCTGACAGTTTTCTCTCTGTCCAGCTGAAGTCTCTGTTAAAATGGGAAAGCTCTCTTCTTGGGTTCAGGATTGAGAAAGAGAGTGGAAAGAAAAATAATTTCATGGCTTTTCTACATCATGAGAAACTGACTCGATGAGTATTAATTGCATGTCTGCTATGAGCCAGGTTTTGGGTGGGTTGCTGGAAATACAGCAGTGAGCAAGCGGGAGAGGTCCCTGTCCTGATGGAAAAGACCAAAGGGAGGAGAGGGCCACCAGAGGACTGCTTCATGTAGTCCTAGCATGGCCTGTACTGGTATATTGCTGAGACTGTTTCCCATCTCAAAAGACCTCTCCAAGGGACTCAAGGATAGCCATTGTGTTCTCCACCTCATAGTTCATGCAATAAGCATTTGCTGTACTGACCCAGGGAGTAAAACAGAGCCAGGAAGGGCCAACTTTATAAAGCACTTTTCAGCCTATGTATGGCTATGCAGGTGCCCAGAACGTAACTGGAGAAGATGAGTGTAGGACCCCCCCCTCATATCCTCTTTGAGAGATCAGATGGTGGAGGAAGGATGCCTCCTTATTAATTCAGCCTCTCTGCATTTCAGGTGTTGAATGAATATCTAGTTGCACAAAATATAAGTTTCCTTTCTGGTTTTGCAAATTGTTCTTCTATTGGCATTGATTCTGGTTTTCAGACAGGAAATCTTCAGGCTTGTAAGCACTTTCTGTTCCAAGTTTTGCTCCTCAAAATAAATTGCTGTTGTGCAGTAGAGAACGAGGAAGATACAGAAGAGGATGCATCTGGAATTTCTCTGTCAGCCATCAGTAACTGTGTTTTTGTTTATTTATTTATTGGCTGTGCTGGGTCTTCGTTGCCATGCAGGCTTTCTCTAGTTGTGGCAGTGAATGGGGGCTACTCTTCACTGTGGGGCCCAGGCTTCTCATTGCAGTGGCTTCTCTTGTTTTGGAGCACGGGTAGGCTCATGAGCTTCAGTAGTTGTGGCTTTAGGCTCAGTAGCTGTGGCTTAGTTGCCTGCAGCATATGGATCTTCCTGGACTAAGGATCAAACCCATGTCCCCTGCATTGGCAGGCAGATTCTTATCCACTGTACAACCAGGGAAGTCCTATCACCACATTTTTTGTGAGTTACTGAGTACTTTCTAGGAAATGTCCAGCAAGGCATAAACCTTGATAGTGTAGAGAAATTTGGGAGTTGTGTCCATCTGAAAAGGGAGGAAGAACCATGTGTGTGTGTAATATTTCTAGTCTGAATTGAGTAACTAGAGTCTTTGACTTCACAAGTAAGATGTGTGTTCAAGTCAAGATAATAGTTAGGAGAAGAACTGAAGTCCAGGAAGCATGGCCTCCTTAATTGAAGGAACTAAAAAGTCACACTCTGTGTAAGAAGTTGGTGACTTAAAATGGATTCACTGAAAAGGAATCTGCAAACATGAGAATTAAAGTGCCAAGTGCAGATAGAACATGGTGGTTCGCATTCACATGGAATCTATAAAAAGAAGTGATGCACTGGGCAAGAAGACCATGTCAGCATTTGTTAAGCAACATTCTGGGAGGGGACCACAGAGGTTCTGATTTTATAGAGTCAAGTGTGATTCCTTGCTGGGATGCAGTGCCTTTTGGAAATGCTTTAGGACTATCCAGCTGGTTCTGGCCTAACCATGAGCCCAGCTCATAACCCTGAAGACTCTCATTAGATTTCTGTGTGGTTCATCCCACATGGCTGCATGAAGCTGGGTGGATCATCACTTCTACTTTGGGTGCCTGGTCACATCTCTGTGCAGTGAGGGAATGAAGCTTCTAAAGCTGTGATTCTGAAGTTCTGACCTTGGGCTCCTCAGTGACCAAGATAGGGCCTGGCCAGACTTGACCTTTGATTTTTTGGATGTCTCAGCTGGAGAGAGAGAAAGGGTGATGGGTCGAGAGGGTGACTTCTCTGTTGTGAAGGAATAGCTGTTCCTATGAATAGAAGGAAGAAAGAGATAAGGATAAGTGACTAATGAGATTGTCATGGCCCAGGTCAGAATGGAGGTTGCCATCCTGGGTGGCACACTGACTTTTGGAATTCGGGAATTGAAGAGTGGAAAGAATGCCTACAGTTGGGAATTTTGATCTCAAATGCAAATGGGTCATTAGGTCTGCCTCCATGCAAGCTGACCACCTTGGGTCATTAGGTCTGTGGCACTGGCCAACAACTGCTTGGTGTGTCTTCCTGGCTGTGCTGTCAGGTGTGTGTGTGTGTGTGTGTGTGTGTGTGTGTGTGTGTGCGCGCGTGCGCACGTGCATGTGGATGCTCATTTTTTAGGGTTTATAGGCATCTTTTGGATCCCTCCTTTATGTGCTAGTCCTGTGTCTGAATTGGTGGTCACTTGGAAAACTCAACTGCTCATGTCTACCCCTTAACATGGAAATAAAGGTCCAGTCCCAAGGAAACAGCTCCCTTATCACATGCACCCATCATGACCCACCACAAGATGTTGATGAAGAGTTTTTAATTCACTCCATGGGAGCATCCGTGTTCATATGTGAAAGTGAAAGTGCTAATCTCTTAGTCATGCCTGACTCTTTGCAACCCCTTGGACTATAACCCACCGGACTTCTCTCTCCATGGGATTTTCCCAGCAAGAATACTGGAGTGGGTAGCCATTCCCTTCTCCAGGGTACCTTCCTGACCCAAGGGTTGAAGCCAGGTCTCCTGCATTGCAGGAAGATTCTTTATTGCCTGAGCCACCGGGGAAGCCCCCATGTTCATATACATCTTCCCAAGTTCAGGGAGGTGGAGAGAATTATTTGACCTGATTTAAGAAGGTAAGAGGATATCCAGGAGTGGTATGGGAACCTGGGTTGGAGAAAGAAAGATCAGATAATTGGAAGAAGACATGAAAGTGTTGGGCATGTGGATGGGAGAAGGGGCAATGTTCAGATAGTTCTGAGAGGTTCCTGGGGCCTGCTAATTGCCCTCTCCCACTCCTATAAACTGGCCTAAAGTACTCAGTGCACACCTGGAAAAGGCAAGTTTATTTTTCAGGTGGGGCTTTGAGGTGAGGTTATCATTTTTCATTATTGCTGCTGGCAAGGATGCATTCAGCTACTCAAAAGAGCAATTAGTCTCTCTATACAGCACCAATAGGCTTGTTTGAGATATGTTTCCTCTGGAAGAAGTTTATTTTACTGATTCTAATATTACAAAGAAATCTGACATTAAGAGACTCTCAGGAGGGAGTATGTAGGAGCAGCTGGGGGGCAGAGGGCAGCCGCACACCGAGCTCTGTGTTTCCTGTTTGCTGTGCTCTGAAGAGGGCAGCTAAGTCCAGCACCCCCGTAAACAAGCCTCAGTGCCCCCATCTCTCCCTCAGTGTGTGTTAAAGCCCAGACATTCCTCACTGTGGTGACAATATACTCTGGGGACCGCTACCCAGACTTGTTGGCAGCTTCCAGATGGTGAAGCAGCACCAGCTTCCGTGTCTGCAAAGCTTAGAAAGGCAACCCGGGGTTTCAACAGCAGACATGCAACGTTCTGCCTTCTGTTTGTTGTTTGTCCTGTTCGTGTGATGGCCCAGGCTGGCTAATTTGACACTTGCAAGAAAAGCACTGCCTCATGGACTTTTTCAAGGGTGTGAGGTAGAAGCAGAAGCCAGAGGTTCTGTCCTCCAAATCTGTCTTGATGATTCAAGAACCGAGAGGAAATAGCCAGTGAAAACACAGGATGCTCCTTTCATCGGAAGGACTCCACACTGCTCTGGGATGGAGATGGTGTGGCCTGCATCCCATTTTGCTCCCCCAGAGAACCTCCTATTTCCAGGCATTTGTCAGGCATCCTGTCTTAAAGGACCACCTTTCCACTCTCAGGACCTTGTCACCTATGACTTTCATCACCCTTTGGTCTCCATCCATCCCTAACTAGTTAATTTAGATGAATAGGGATAATGTAAGGGAGAGAAAAAAGAAATTTAAAAAACACCTCTGTGTGGTGGGTAAATGGTTGATACTTCTTGAAACCTGACTCTTTTACAGATATTTTACTTTCTGGTTCCTGGTTGGTCCTGTGCAGGTGGTACTAATGCTTCTTTCTGAGCTGATAGAGTAGCAGGAAGAGCCGCTGGTCCTGTGGGCCTGGGCAACCACGGATGGGGAACCACTGTGCACAGATGTGGAGAAGAACATCATGGGCAGTGATGCTCAGAGCATGGAAAACACTTGCTTATGTTTATTTTCTTCATCATTTTATGTGCTTTTTTTCTGTTTTTCTATCTTCTATTTTGACACCAGCTGAAGCCAGGTGCCTTCCTCTGCTTATTACATTGGCTGTAATGCTAATTTCCCATAAAAATGATATGATCAAACCAGACTTCATCTTATTTGCCTCAAAAAGAGAGAGATTATTACCATATTTTTGACTGGATGAAACATCATGAATCCCGTACTTCTCACTGTGATTTTAAACCATCGAAATGAATGCCTTTTTATTTTTTATTATTGTAATTTTATTCGTCTGAACCACATAGGTCAACTAACCATATGGTGAAGTTGATAGGAATTGGCTGACAGGGAAGTTGTTGTGTAAAGAATAAACCTAGGCATTTCTTTCTCAGACTAGCTTTTCCCTGCATCCTGGCTCTGCATATTTCATGCAACATCACATTTCATCTTTAGAACAACTTCATCATGTTACTACTGTTTTCACTTTTTACTCTCCTGTTGGGAAAACTGAAGCTCAGATAATTTTTTTTGCCACAACTCTTGAGGAGGGAGTTGGCAAACTTTTTCTATAATGTATTAGAAAATAAATATTTTAGACTTTGGGGACTCTGCTTTCTCTCTCAGAACTACTCAGCTGTTGTACTGCTGCTGCTGCTGCTGCTGCTGCTAAGTCACTTCAGTCGTGTCCGACTCTGTGTGACCCCATAGATGGCAGCCCACCAGGCTCCCCCGTCCCTGGGATTCTCCAGGCAAGAACACTGGAGTGGGTTGCCATTTCCTTCTCCAATGCATGAAAGTGAAAAGTGAAAGTGAAGTTGCTCAGTCATATCAGACTCTTAGCAACCCCATGGACTGCAGCCTACCAGGCTCCTCCGTCCATGGGGTTTTCCAGGCAAGAGTACTGGAGTGGGGTGCCATTGCCTTCTCTGGTTGTACTGCTAGAGAAGACAAAACAAAAACAAAAACAAGGGTAGCTATGTTCCAATAAAATTGTATTTATGGGCTCTGATACTTGAATTTCTTAAAATTCTCTCAGATCATGAATAATACCATTATTTTGTTTCTTCCCAATGGTTAAAAATATTAAAACATTCTTGGAAATTCCCTGGTGGTCCAGTGGTTAAGACTCCACACTTCCACTGCAGGGGGTATGGATTCAATCCCTGGTCAGGAAGCTTAGGTCCCACATGCCACATGATGTGGCCAAAAAATAATTTTAAAAAATAATTCTGGTTTCCTCAGTGTGTATGCCCAGCAGTGGGATTGCTGGGTCATAAGGCAGTTCTATTTCCAGTTTTTTAAGGAATCGCAACACTGTTCTCCATAGTGGCTGTACTAGTTTGCATTCCCACCAACAGTGTAAGAGGGTTCCCTTTTTTCCACACCCTCTCCAGCATTTATTGCTTGTAGACTTTTGGATAGCAGCCATTCTGACTGGCATGAAATGGTACCTCATTGTGGTTTTGATTTGCATTTCTCTGACAATGAGTGACGTTGAGCATCTTTTTATGTGTTTGTTAGCCATCTGTATGTCTTCTTTGGAGAAATGTTTGATTAGTTCTTTGGCCCATTTTTTGATTGGGTCATTTATTTTTCTGGAATTGAGCTGCAGGAGTTGCTTGTATATTTTTGAGATTATTGTTTGTCTGTTGCTTCATTTCCTATTATTTTCTCCCATTCTGAAGGCTGTATTTTCATCTTGCTTATAGTTTCCTTTGTGGTGCAAAAGCTTTTAATTTTAATTAGGTCCCATTTGTTTATTTTTGCTTTTATTTCCAATATTCTGGGAGGTGGGTCATAGAGGATCCTGCTGTGATTTATGTGGGAGAGTGTTTTGCCTACATTCTCCTCTAGGAGTTTTATAGTTTCTGGTCTTACGTTTAGATCTTTAATCCATTTTGAGTTTATTTTGGTGTATGGTGTTAGAAAGTGTTCTAGTTTCATTCTTTTACAAGTGGTTGACCAGTTTTCCCAGCACCACTTGTTAAAGAGATTGTCTTTAATCCTTGTATATTCTTGCCTCCTTTGTCAAAGATAAGGTGTCCATAGGTGCGTGGATTTATCTCTGGGCTTTCTATTTTGTTCCATTGATCTATATTTCTGTCTTTGTGCCAGTACCATACTGTCTTGATGACTGTGGCTTTGTAGTAGAGCCTGAAGTCAGGCAGGTTGATTCCTCTAGTTCCATTCTTCTTTCTCAAGATTGCTTTGGCTATTGGAGGTTTTTTGTATTTCCATACAAATTGTGAAATTATTTGTTCTAGCTCTGTGAAGAATACCATTGGTAGCTTGATAGGGATTGCATTGAATCTATAGATTGCTTTGGGTAGTATACTCATTTTCACTATATTGATTCTTCCAATCCATGAACATGGTATATTTCTCCATCTATTAGTGTCCTCTTTGATTTCTTTCACCAGTGTTTTATAGCTTTCTATATATAGGTCTTTAGTTTCTTTAGGTAGATATATTCCTAAGTATTTTATTCTTTTCTTTGCAGTGGTGAATGGAATTGTTTCCTTAATTTCTCTTTCTATTTTCTCATTATTAATGTATGTTTTATATCCTGCAACTTTACTATATTCATTGATTAGCTCTAGTAATTTCCTGGTGGAGTCTTTAGGGTTTTCTATGTAGAGGATCATATCATCTGCAAACAGTGAGAGTTTTACTTCTTCTTTTCCAATTTGGATTCCTTTTATTTCTTTTTCTGCTATGATTGCTGTGGCCAAAACTTCCAAAACTATGTTGAATAGTAGTGGTGAGAGTGGGCACCCTTGTCTTGTTCCTGACTTTAGGGGAAATGCTTTCAATTTTTCACCATTGAGGATAATGTTTGCTGTGGGTTTGTCATATATAGCTTTTATTATGTTGAGGCATGTTCCTTCTATTCCTGCTTGAAAGAGACACGTGTACTCCAGTATTCATCGCAGCATTGTTTATAATAGCCAGGACATGGAAGCAACTTAGATGTCCATCAGCCGATGAATGGATAAGAAAGCTGTGATACATATACACAATGGAGTATTACTCAGCCTTTAAAAAGAATACATTTGAATCAGTTCTAATGAGGTGGATGAAAATGGAGCCTATTATACAGAGTGAAGTAAGCCAGAAAGAAAAACACCAATACAGTATACTAACGCATATATATGGAATTTAGAAAGATGGTAACGATAACCCTGTATGAGAGACAGCAAAAGAGACACAGATGTATAAAACAGTCTTTTGGACTCTGTGGGAGAGGGCGAGGGTGGGATGATTTGGGAGAATGGCATTGAAACATATATAATGTCATATATGAAATGAATCGCCAGTCCAAGTTTGATGCTTGATACTGGTTGCTTGGGGCTGGTGCACTGGGATGACCCAGAGGGATGGTACAGGGAGGGAGGTGGGAGGGGGGTTTGGGATGGGGAACACGTGTATACCTGTGGCAGATCCATGTTGATGTATGGCAAAACCAGTACAATATTGTAAAGTAATTAACCTCCATTAAAATAAATAAATTTATATTAAAAAAAGAAAATAAATTATTGCTCAAATGAAATAAATATTATTGAAATCATTAAAAAAATTTTTTAATAAGATGAATGAAAAACAGAAAAAAGAAATAAAAATAAAACTTAAAAATATTAAAACATTATTCACTTGCAGACTATACAAAAACAGGTAGTAAACTGGATTTGCTTTATCCAGTATACATGATGAGAGTATGCAGGAAAGGAGACATGGGTTAGGATGAATACTAAGTGGTAGGAGGTATACTGAAGTGATAGGAGTGAAGTGGTAGGAGGAATACTCCTGTCAGAGGGAACAGTATGTGTGCAGGTTGTAAGGAGCATGAAGTATTTGAAGAACTGCAAGAAATCCAAGTGCAACTTGATATATGGTATGAGGCAAGAAAAGGGAAGATGGCAGGGCTCAAGTCATGACCTTGTAGAATATCTTAAGGATTTTAGGCTTTGTCCTTAGAGCAATACAAAGCCATTTAAGAATATTAAGCAAAGGAGTGACAGGGCAGTTTGTCTTTTTAAAAAATCATTGGCTGATGTGTGGAGAATGGATTGCAGTGGGTTGGTAACAGTAGAAGCAGAAAAAACAGGAGGCTCAAGAAGCAGGCCAGGTGGATAATGATGGTGTCAATTAGTGACCATAGGCAGAACCACTTCCTGCCAACAACAGGAAGTCGGGATGGTTGGTTTTGCAGAAGAGGAAGATGTGGCTGGCTGAAGTGTCCTGTTTGGCAACATAGCAAATGGAGGGAAAACAACAATGAAAACTCTCATCTTCTGACTGCAGATGCAGTGCTTTTTCCTGTGTGGTGTGAAATTCTTAACATTCTCAAATGGGAATTATGTTCATCCTAATCTACCATTTATCTCTGAACCTCGCAACTGAAGAGCTACTCTTCTTTCTCACACACAGTTCCTTTCTTCTGGAGAGAGTGCTCATAATTAAGGAGAGTTCCTTTTTGGGTTTGAATTGTTCATCTTCATTTCCTGAGGAAATTTATTTCATTGTCAAGGGAAATCACCTCTTGTTCAAATAATAGAAATGCCAGGGAAGATACTGTAGTAATGGTTTCATGTTATTTCTGTGCCAGTATTAGAAAGGTAACCGAATCCTTACTCAAAGTTCAGCTTTTCTTAAAATTTGTATAGCTTTCTTTCCCAAAGGAGAATTGGTACCTTCTCTTCTACCTTAGGAGGCATCACTGTGAACAAAGCTAGTGGAGGTGATGGAATTCCAGTTGAACTGTTTCAAATCCTGAAAGATGATGCTGTGAAAGTGCTGCACTCAATATGCCAACAAATTTGGAAAACTTATCAGTGGCCACAGGACTGGAAAAGGTCAGTTTTCATTCCAATCCCAAAGAAAGACAATGCCAAAGAATGCTCAAACTACTGCACAATTGCACTCATCTCACACGCTAGTAAAGTGATGCTCAAAATTCTCCAAGCCAGGTTTCAACAATATGCGAACCATGAACTTCCAGATGTTCAAGCTGGTTTTAGAAAAGGCAGAGGAAACAGAGATCAAATTGCCAACATCCGCTGGATCATGGAAAAAGCAAGAGAGTTCCCCAAAAATATCTATTTCTGCTTTATTGACTATGCCAAAGCCTTTGACTATGTGGATCACAATAAACTGTGGAAAATTCTGAAAGAGATGGGAATACCAGACCACCTGACTGCCTCTTGAGAAATCTGTATGCAGGTCAGGAAGCAACAGTTAGAACTGGACATGAAACAACAGACTGGTTCCAAATAAGAAAAGGAGTACGTCAAGGCTGTATATTGTCACCCTGTTTATTTAACTTATATGCAGAGTACATCATGAGAAATGCTGGGCTGGAGGAAGCACAAGCTGGAATCAAGATTGCTGGGAGAAATATCAATAACCTCAGATATGCAGATGACACCACCCTTATGGCAGAAAGTGAAGAAGAACTAAAGAGCCTCTTGATGAAAGTGAAAGTGGAGAGTGAAAAAGTTGGCTTAAAGCTCAACATTCAGAAAACAAAGATCATGGCATCTGATCCCATCACTTCATGGGAAATAGATGGGGAAACAGTGGAAACAGTGTCAGACTTTATTTTTCTGGGCTCCAAAATCACTGCAGATGGTGACTGCAGCCATGAAATTAAAAGACACTTACTCTTTGGAAGGAAAGTTATGACCAACCTAGACAGCTTATTAAAAAGCAGAGACATTACTTTGTCAACCAAGGTCCCTCTAGTCAAGGCTATGGTTTTTCCAGTGGTCATGTATGGATGTGAGAGTTGGACTGTGAAGAAGGCTGAGCACTGAAGAATTGATGCTTTTGAACTGTGGTGTTGGAGAAGGCTCTTGAGAGTCCCTTGGACTGCAAGGAGATCCAACCAGTCCATCCGAAAGGAGATCAGTCCTGGGTGTTCTTTGGAAGGACTGATGCTGAAGCTGAAACTCCAGTACTTTGGCCACTGATGTGAAGAGCTGACTCATTTGAAAATACCCTGATGCTGGGAAAGATTGAGGACAGGAGGAGAAGGGGATGACAGAGGATGAGATGGCTGGATGGCATCACTGACTCAATGGACATGGGTTTGGGTAAAGTCCGGGAGTTGGTGATGGACAGGGAGACCTGGTGTACTGCGGTTCAGCAGGTCAGAAAGAGTCAGACACGACTGAGCGACTGAACTGAACTGAATTTCTCCCTTTGGAGTAGTGATTTGTTTGGCTGGGCACTCATAGTCACCCTCTAATTCTGATACTGTCACACATCTCTGGGTCAGAGCACACCCTGTTTTGAACAACAGGATGTGAGGGCTTGGAGTCTGTTTCTGTGGTGTCCAGGACTGGGAATGGGGAAGAAAGCAATAGGGAAAGGTGATGACTTCAGACTGTACTACAAAGCTACAGTCATCAAGACAGTATGGTACTGGCACAAAGACAAAAATATATCAATGCAACAAAACAGAAAGCCCAGAGATAAATCTACATACCTATGGACCCCTTATTTTTAACAAAGGAGGCGAAAATGTACAGTGGAGAAAGGACAATCTCTTTAACAAGTGGTGCTGGGAAAACTGGCCAACCACCTGTAAAAGAATGAAACTAGAACACTTTCTAACACCATACACAAAAATAAACTCAAAATGGATTAAAGATCTAAATGTAAGACCAGAAACTAAAACTCCTAGAGGAAAACATAGGCAAAACACTCTCTGACATAAATCACTGCAAGATCCTCTATGACCCACCTCCTAGAATAATGGAAATAAAAGCAAAAATAAACAAATGGGACCTAATTAAACTTAAAAGCTTTTGCACAACAAAGGAAACTATAAGCAAGGTGAAAAGATAGCCTTCAGAGTGGGAGAAAATAACAACAAATGAAGCAACTGACAAAGCAACAAACAGCTCATGCAGCTCAAAAGCAGAAAAATAAACAACCCAATCAAAAACTGGGCCAAAGAACTAAACAGACATTTCTCCAAAGAAGACATACAGATGGCTAACAAACACATGAAAAGATGCTCAACATCACTCATTATCAGAGAAATGCAAATCAAAACCACAATGAGGTATCATCTTACATTGGTCAGAATGGCTGCTATCAAAAAGTCTACAGACAATAAGTACTGGAGAGGGTATGGAGAAAAGGGAGCCCTCTTATACTGTTGATGGGAATGCAAACTAGTATAGCCACTATGGAGAACAGTGTGAAGATTCCTTAAAAAACTGAAAATAGAACTGCCATATGACCCAGCAATCCCACTGCTGGGCGTATACACTGAGGAAACCAGAGTTGAAAGGGACACATGTACCCCAGTGTCCATTGCAGCACTGTTTATAATAGCCCGGACATAGAAGCAACCTAGATGTCCATCAGCAGATGAATGGATAAGAAAGCTATGATACATATACACAATGGAATATTACTCAGCTATTTAAAAGAACACATTTGAATCAGTTCTAATGAGGTGGATGAAACTGGAGCCTATTACAGAGCAAAGTAAATCAAAAAGAAAAACACCAATACAGTATATTAACGCATATATATGGAATTTAGGGAGAAGGCAATGGTAACCCACTCCAGTACTCTTGCCTAGGAAATCCCATGGAGGGAGGAGCCTGGTAGGCTACAGTCCATGGGGCCGCAAAGAGTCGGACATGACTGAGCGCCTTCACTTTCACTTTTCACTTTCATGCACTGGAGAAGGAAATGGCAACCCACTCCAGTGTTCTTGCCTGGAGAATCCCAGAGTCGGGGGAGCCTGGTGGGCTGCCATCTATGGGGTCGCACAGAGTTGGACACGACTGATGTGACTTAGCAATGGAATTTAGAAAGATGGTAACAATGACCCTTTATGTGAGACAGCAAAAGAGACAGATCTAAAGAACAGACTTTTGGACTCTGTGGGAGAAGGCGAGGGTGGGATGATTTGAGAGAATAGCATTGAAACATGTATATTACCATATGTGAAATAGATCACTAGTCCAAGTTTGATGCATGAAACAGGGCACTCAAAGCCAGTGCACTGGGACAACCCAGAGGGATGGGATGGGGAGGAAGGTGGGAGGGGGAGTTGAGATGGGAGACACATATACAGCCATGGCTGATATATGTCAATGTCTGGCAAAAACCACCACAATATTGTAAAGTAATTAGCCTTCAATTAAGATAAATTAATTAATTTTTTAAAAAAAAGAAAGAAGGAAAGGTGAGACTCATGCTTTGGGGCAGAAGGGTGGTAGAGATTTTGCCTCAGCTTCTCTGGAGGTTGTGCCCTGGAGGCAGCAGTGGGTGGTCCTGACCTATGGTGGGTGGAAGAAGGGGAGCTTCAGAAAGCTCTTGGGTGGGGCAATGGTACTCAGTGGTTATACTGTTCAGCAAATCTTGGTTTTGGCTGGTACTTCATTCAAATTCTTCCTTGCTGCTGCTGCAAAGTCGCTTTAGTTGTGTCCGACTCTGTGCAACCCTATAGACGGCAGCCTGCCAGGCTCCCCTGTCCCTGGGATTCTCCAGGCAAGAACACTGGAGTGGATTGCCATTTCCTTCTCCAGTGCATGAAAGTGAAAAGTGAAAGTGAAGGCGCTCAATCGTGTCTGGCTCTGTGTGACCCCATAGATGGCAGCCCACCAGTCTCCCCCATCCTTGGGATTTTCCAGGCAAGAGTACTGGAGTGGGGTGTCATTGCCTTCTCCAAATTCTTCCTTATGTTACTGTTATTTGTTGCTTAGTGTTCTTCCCCCATTATGGCTTCCCAGGTGGTAAAGAATCTGCTTGCAATGCAGGAGACACAGGTTTGATCCCTGGGTCAGGATGATCCCCTGGAGAAGGGAATAGCCACCCACTCCAGTATTTTTGCCAAGGAAATCCCATGGACAGAGGAGCCTGGTGGGCTACAGTCCATGGGGTCACAAAGAGTCAGACAGAACTAAGTGCCTGAGCATGCACACACATTCTTCCCCCATTATTTAGGGGAGGTCTCTGGGGTCCTGGCCTGACGTCTCCTTCTAGCCCACAATATACGGTGCCTTACATATCACAGGTGCACGGTGCTGGATGCTGGCTCTGTGGACTTGTCATCCTAGGTGTCCATGCTGGATAGTGCAACCTCATTTCACAAAGAAGTCAGCATTTTTTTAATCTAAAATTGTAACAGATAAAGGCATTGGCATATCCAGAAAATAGGACAAATTTCAGGAATTAGTGGTGGCCAAGACTGGGGCTTCCACTGAGGATCTTCCCCAATGATGTGACTTTTGATGTCCCCTTCTCTTGCTCCACTCTATTTCATTAGATGTAGGTGGCATGTCCTTATTTTTCTATGGAAGGTGCTTGATAGAAATCTATTGAGCTGCTTCTCTCCTGCCACTGATTTTATTTATCCTCTGTAGGCTCTTTATAGGTGGTGATATGTGGTCAGGCTAAAGTTGTGAGCTCAGAGGATTTGGGTACACTCTCTCCCTCCTTCTTTCTTTCGTCAGTTACTGGAACTTGGTTGTGTGCTAGGCACTGGGTTAAGTTCTGGGGGAACAACCTCAAAAGAAAACATGATGTCTGGTTACAAATATATGCCAGTCTCGTGGAGAGAGAAAAGGAAATAATGACCTCTTGGGGTGAAGTATGGGAAGCCAGGGAGAAATGTCCTTTACCTGATGGATAAGACCTCCCTTAGGCTTTTGCCTGCTGACCTCCTGAAGATGGTCAAGGACAGTGTGGGTAAGTTAACAAACTCTGTGCTTGCCTTTCTCCATTTGTGCAGGTAGAAATGTCTGCCCAGAGGTTAATTTCTAACAGGACAGCCCAGCAATCTGCGTCTAATTCTGATTATACCTGGGAATATGAGTATTATGAGATTGGACCAGTTTCCTTTGAAGGACTGAAGGCTCACAAATGTAAGTCTTGTGCACTTTCCCACTGTAAGCATGTTGTGTGTTTGCCTTAATGTGTGAAGCCACCAGTGTTAACTTTCCCCGGACATGCTTATACATAACTTTACCCTCTACCCCCTAACCCCCCTAAATCCCCTCCATATATAGGCTCATTGATCTGGGATGTATAATGTGAATGATGAAGAACTTGCAAGATTCCCTTAGTGGAAGATGAGTCAATGTCCCTTTCAAATTGAAACTTAAAAATTTTAATGATTCCAGCTCTCCAAAACTGTGAACATTTAGACCATCAAAAATGTATACACAAATAGAATCTAGGACTCTAATTTGAAGACCCTTCCTTTTGTAACACTTGGTTCACAGCATCCTTCAGCCCTGCTGGGTTTCTGGGACTGTGGAAAGCAGTCTGTCTGTGTTTTTTCTTTTTTTTTTTTTTGTCTGTGTTTTTTCATGATAAAGGACCAGAAGAGTTCACGATCATTCCCAACTCTGTGTTATAGGCATGAATTGTGCTTCATGTTATTGGAGTAATTAATCATCTAGCACAGAGCAAGGAAATATAATTCTATGAAAGGGTACTGTTCACCTCTAGTCATAACTGCCTGCTGACTGGCAAGCATGAAACAGCTGTTTCCTTAAGCAGAGTTGACATGAGCAGAAACTGCTGCCCATTCCCGGGCCCTGTCGTGGTTACCCTGTAAATATCCTAGAGATGTTTGGCTGTTTCAGAATGAATGTCCACAGTACTATAAAAGTGGTAGGTCCTTTACTGAACCAGATGAATGGGACATGTTTAAGAAATACAAGAGGATTAGAATTGAAGATGAATGTGGCCAAGGAAGTGCTTTCACTCCTTTCATATTTTCTGGCCTCTGCCTCTCTGAGCTGTCTTGGCATCATGATCTCTCACCCCTACTTGCTGCTCCATTGCAAGGTGGACTTTCTAGTTTTTTCCAGCTTCACTGAGATATAATTGACAAATAAAATTGTCATATATTTATACAATAAATAAAATAATGATACATTGTGTATATTGTGAGAGGATTCTCTCCATCAACTTAATTAACATTTCTATCACCTCAGGTATATGTATTTGATTGTTTATCCATCGGTAAGAACATTTAGGTTCTACTCTCTTGCCAACTGTACAAGATAATATTATCAACTATACTTTCCATGTTACACGTCAGGTCCCCAGACCTTATTCATCTTATAGCTGAAAAATTTGTACTCTTTTTACCAACCTCTCCCGATTTCCCCACCCTTCAGCCTCTGGCAACCACTTTTCCACTCTCTGTTTCTTTGAGTTCGACTTCTCTTTTAAAGTCTACATATAAGTGATATCATGCTCTAATTGTCTTTCTCTAACTAGCTTATCTCACTTTATATAATGCCTTCCAGTTTCACCCTTGTTGTCATAAATAACAATATTTCCTTCTTAAAGGCTGAATAATACTCAAATATCTATCATCTATCACATTTTCTTAGTCCATTCATCAGTGAATGGACAGTGAGATTGTTTCCATACCTTGGCTATTATGAATAATGCTGCAATGAACAGGAGAGTACAGATACCCTCTTCAAGGTAATGCTTTCATTTCCTCTGGCTCTATTTCCAAAAGTGGAAAAGCTGGATCTTATGGTAGTTCTGTTTTAATTTCTTGAGGAACTTCATACATAGTGGCTATACCAGTTACATTCCTACCAACAGTGTACAAGGGTTATCTTTTCTCCATATCCTCACCAACATTTGTTCTCTCTTGTCTTTTTTGATTCTAACAGGGGTGAGATGATATCTCTTTGAGGTTTTGAACTGCATTTCCCTAATGATTGGCGATGTTGAATACATTTTCACGTGCCTGTAACATTTGGATATTGTCTGCGGAAATATGTCTGTTCAGGCCCTTTGCCCATATTTTAATTGGGTTTATTTTGCTATTGAGTTATACGAGTCCCTTGTATAATTTGGATGTTAAACTCTTACCAGATATGTGGTTTGCATATGTCTTCTCCTATTCCATAGGTGACCTTTTCACTTTATTGATGGTTTCCGATGGTAAAGCATCTACCTGCAATGCAGGAGATCCAGGTTCAATCCCTGGGTCAGGAAGATCCCCTGGAGAAGGAAGTGGCAACCCACTCCAGTACTCTTGCCTGGAAAATCCCATGGACGGAGGAGCCTGGTAGGCTACAGTCCATAGGGTTGCAAAGAGTCCGACAGGGCTGAGCAACCTCACTTTCACTTTGCTATGCAGAAGCTATTTAGTTTAATGTAGTCCTACTTGTTTATTTTGCTTTTGTTGCCTTTGCTTTGGGTGTTAAATCCAAAAAATCATTACTAAGAGTGATATCAAAGAGCTTACTCCTATATTTATGACCCTTATTTTGAACTCTCACTAAGATCTATTTCTAGAGATTTATCTTGTTCTTTTGTTTGGAACATATTCCTCTATTTCTTCCTTCTTCTTGACTCTCTGTGTTGGTTTCTGTGCATTAGCTAAAACAGCCACTTCTTCCAGTCTTAAAGGAGTGGCATGTAGGAAATGTTTTGTGAGAAGCCCTGGCCACCAGAGCTAGGCACTCAAGGAAACTCAAGCCCTGTATGGGCTGCGCAGTGGGCAGAGTGCTTGCCCAGCCCAGCTGTGGCTTGCAGCTGTGACACAGGGGTGGGTGGGGCTCCCAGGGGAGCACCCCTACTGACACTAGCAGGTTAGAGGGAGAGTTCTAAGATGGCACCCACCAGCCCTGGAATTAGCAAGGTAGAATGAGATCATAAAAATGGCATCTGCCAATGTGTCCATCACCGGAAAGAGTCCCAGCAAATTTGTGCCTCTCCAGCAGAAGCTTTAAGATTAGTTAGTGGGTCTCCTTTCTGAATAGTCCAAGTGATTTTCAAATTGGTGTTTTGTACTAGGTCCCCGGGTGAGGGAGTCTGTGCACGAGCCCTTTAAACATATTCTCCATTCCCTACAGAGCTCTGTTTTTCCTGAAAGTAACACCCATTGGTTTTTTAAAGTCAACCATTTTGGGGGCTTGTTTTTCCTAGGCAGGATCGGCGATCTGGGATGCTTTTGATGGAACTCAGACCCCTCTCACCTTAGAGAAGAGTTCTGTATTTTTGAGATCTCTCCCAATTGTGGATTGCTGCACCTAGGATGGAGTTTTTTTCTGTTTGTTTTTTTTTTTTTTGGTGAGACTGTGTTTCTGCCTCTGCTAACTGTCTCAGTGCTGTCTTTTTATCCTTTGTCATAGAGGCTCTGATTGTTCAGTTTTCAGGTCTTTTCTGAGGAAAGTATCCCTGTGTAGTTGTAGTTGTATGTCCCTAGGAGAAGGTGAATTTGAGACCTTCTTACACTGCTATCTTGAACTGCCTCCAGTGGGGCTCCAGATGTGTGGTCCAGATCCTTCCTCGGGGAGGATGAGAATTGGGGCTTACCTCTGATTGCATGATGCTCTGCTGGGGGTGGGGTTAATGGCAGGAGATGACTCAGCCTTTCTTACTGATTTGAAGGTGGGTACTTTCTCATTTGTCAGATGTGTAGGAGTCATTCAGCTAGCTTCTGGAACTCTTTCAGAGGGAACTGCTCCATATGTAGCCATATATTCCATGTGTCTGTGGGAAGAGGGGACCACAGGAGCCTCCCAAGCCTCCATCTTGGTCGACCCCCAGTTCCAGCTAATTAAGTTTTAGACTTTTCCTCACCCCTGATTGCAGGAAGGACCACAAGAGCCTGGCTTCACCTGTAGGTCCTGAGGGTCTGGATGCTGCTGATTGCTGGTGGCTGTGGTTGAGCAACTCCTGGGCCATTAGAGGGACAGGGGCAGTGATAGCTGGCTGGTTCCTGCCTTCTGGTCTCCATCGATGGGGTTGTAAAGGGTTTGGAGTTAAAAATTTCCTATATCAGGAGCTTTCTATTTTTGTTCCTTAAAAAGCATTAACTAAATCACATATCCTTTACTCCTGAAGTGAATAGTAATAATCAAATGCTTTCACACACTCCTTTGTTGTTATTTTCTGCTCAGTAGTTCTGTATGGAAGTAAAAGAAAAGCACGTGCAATCTGTTAGGATGTACTCTCATCCATTATCTGATGGAGGGCTATTGCTGTCAGGGTGTGAATCACCCTCCTTAATTTGCTTTGATTCTTTAATCCGTTATTTTTCTGGAACAGTCTGTGAGTAAGGATACTTGCTGTTAAGGATTTTAATTAAATCCTTAATTAAAATTAATTGAGGGGCAATTGACTGGGCAAATCACCATATGTTTTCCTGTAATCTAAGTTTTTATAACTTCATGACACAGATTTTATTTTTGTGTCATTTTGCTTCTGCCTCTTTTTCTTAGTTTAAAGGGCAATACTGCTGTAATTTTGGTTGGGGCATTTCCAGGGAAGTTGAAAATCTCTTTGGGGCATATTACATTTAGAGATGATTATAGCTGGAAAAAATTCCTGCAAAATATAGGCAGAAATGTAGGCATTACTTACACATTTTACTTACTATACCATTAAGAAGGAGAGCTTTTTGTCAGTGTTAGCATTCATTTTAGGCAAAAAACAGAAATTCCTAGGTAAGTCTTTACTATTTTGATATAAGAGATCTGATTAGAGGCTCTTAGCTTCCAGAACAAACTCCAAGACATACAGGAAAATAAGTCAATTATTGTACTGTGTACCTTTAGGATTAGTGTCTTCCATTTTAAAAAGCTGTTATTCTGGGCTTCATGTGCATCTCCTTATTTTGCTGAAAAAAATTCAAAGCCAATTAGGTGCAAGTTGAAAAGAATGAAAATCAGTTACTTCAAGGAGAAGCGTTTAGGAAGATAGGAGAGACCATAACAGTTATCTTTTTACTTTACCTGTGATGGGTTGTTCTTAGCAACAATAGTTACATCTCTAGTTAGACTAAGTTCTCCTGCCTGCTGAAATTAAGATCCTATCTCTATAGGGTCTTTCATCTGAGAAACAACCTCTGATGATCATTGTAAATTCTCCTTTTGCCTTCAGTTTCAAATCTGGTAATAAACTTTATAACTATCTGAAGTGGACCTGTATCTGACATACATTTGGTACCAGAAAAATGGACATTCATTCATCCATTCATTCTATACGTATTTATTGAGCACCTGTTATTTGCAGCACTATTTTTGTTAATAAATTTAATTGAAGGATAATTGCTTTCCAATATTGTGATGGCTTTTGCCATACCTCAACATGAATCGCCCACAGGTACACATGCATCCCCTCCATCCTGAATCCCCCTCCTGTGTTCCTCCCCACACTATCCTTCTGGGTTGTCCCAGAGTGCCAGTTTTGGGTGCCCTTCTTTATGCATCAAACTTGCACTGGTCATCCATTTACATATGGTAACGTACATGTTTCAGTGCTGTTCTCTCAAATCACCCCACCCTCACCTTCTCCCACTGAGTCCAAAAGTCTGTTCTTTACATCTGTGTCTCCTTTGCGTGCAGCCCCATGTTAAGTAATGGAGGTACAGCAGTGAACAGAAAAGAAAAAAGCCCGTCTCTTATGGATCTTGCATTCTACTCAGAGAGACAGATAGTAAACAAATAGACAAACTATGCCAGATGGTGATAAAAGATAAAGTAGGGAAAGGAGGTGTGAAGTGTGGAGGTGAAAGTATAGATAGAACGGCCATGGAAGGCCTTCCTGAGAAGGAGAAATATGAAAAAATGCCTGAAGGAAGTGAGAGATTGAGCTATAAGATACCTGGGGAAGAACATTACAGAAAATGCCCCATGGTTTGCAGTAAGACCTGTGATTGGGAGCACAGCAGACACAAGTGCTGGAAGCCCACTGTTGACTCCTTGCAAGGAGTAGTCCATACCACAGAACTGATCCTAACACCTTAGGAACCAGAATCGGTATGAGGACAGTGCTTGCTCTGGTGTCCTGAGCCCTGTCTTTCAAATTAAGCAGTAACCCTTGCTTTTCATACAACCACGAGATGGAAAGGTCACAATATATTCTTTTTAAAAAATTTTTATTATATTGGACTATAGCTGATTTGGGCTTCCCTGGTAGCTCAGCTGGTACCAAATCAACCCAATTCAATTCCTTGGTTGGGAAGTTCCCCTGGAGAAGGGATAGGCGACCCACTCCAGTATTCTTGGGCTTCCCTGGTGGCTCAGATGGTAAAGAATCTGCCTGCAATGCAGGAGACCTGGGTTCAGTCCCTAGGTTGGGAAGATCCCCTGGAGGAGGGCATGGCAACCCACTCTAGTATTCTGGCCTGGAGAATCCCTGTGGACAGAGAAGCCTGGCAGGCTACAGTCCATGGGGCTGCAAAGAGTTTGGCCAAAAACAAACTTCTTGGCCAACCTAACGCAATTTTGTGTTAGTTTCAGATGACCATCAAAGTGATTCAGTTACACAGATACCTGTTGCTTTTCAAATTCTTTTTCCATTTACATTACTACAAGATATTTAGCAGAGTTCCCTGTGCTGTACAGTAGGTCTTTGTTGGTTATCTATGTTATACACAGTAGTGAGTGTATGTTAATCCCAAACTCCCAATTTACCCCTCCCCTCCTCCTTTCTCTTTTGGTAACCATCAGTTTGTTTTCTCAGTCTGTAAGTCTGTTTCTGTTTTATAAATAAGTTAATTTGTATCATTTTTTTTTATATTTCATGTATAACCATTACAATATTTGTCTTTCTCTGACTTACTTCACTTAGTATGATCATCACATTATTGCATTCTTTTTAATGGCTGAGTAATATTCCATTGTGTATATGTACCACATCTTTATCCATTCATCTGTTAATGGACACTGAGTTTGCTTCCACGTCTTGGCTGTTGTAAACAGTGCTGCAGTTGAACATTGGGGTGCATGTATTCTTTCAAACCATGGTTTTCTCTGGATATTTGCCCAGGAGTGGGATTGCTGGATCATATGGTAGCTCTATTTTTAGTTTTTTAAGGAACCTCCATACTTAAGTGGAGGTTAAGCCACTCCAACTTCATAGTGGCTATGCATTCTCACCAGCAGTGTAGAAAGGTTCCCTTTCTCCACACCGTTTCTGGTATTTATTGTTTGTAAACTTTTAATGATGGCCATTCTGACTGGTGGTGGGGGTGGGGGGAATGGGATGGGATAGTTACTCTCATCCTCCCCTAGATTGGAGAACATAATGTATGGAAAAACAGATCATAGCAGTGAAAACCGTGCAGCTGTCAGCTCTCTTGTTTGATTCCTTTCACTAGAGGTCAGACAAAGGGACAGTTATTTTATTATGATGCATTCTATCTGGAATTCCCCTGGGCAGTTTTCTCTTACTGTACTCTCTTGCTGTAATGGTCTCTAAGTAGCTCAGTCTCTAGACAGGACAGAAGTAGCTGTTTGGCTGTATTAGAAACCCCCGTGGAAGGCTTTTCCTTAACCAACCAGGTTTCTTGGAGCCCCCACTCACTGTATGTAAACCTCTGTTCTGACTTCCTCCTGAGAAAGGGTACTCTGGGGAAGACCAGAGGCTCTGTATTCCTCTTTTCACTGAAATGCTTGTGGCCATGAAATGACATAGAAATAAAACTTCAAGAGAGTTTGGTTGTTCCTGGAATGAGATGGAGCTCTCTGAAGTTCTCTGAAAGGGGCTCAGAGTGAGAAAGTTATCTGGGCTTGGGCCGCGTGTCAGAGGATGAGGTAGAAGAGAATTAACAGAGATAATCTGAGGAAGCAGAATTTCCTCTGGGGGAGAATGTGAGTAAGCAAAGCTACTTAAAGCATATTGTCATGAGAAACGTGGATTCCACATTATCAAGAGAATGCGTGAAAATGCCACTGGACCATGGGGATTCTAAAATTCTAACCACAGCTCTCCTCATTCCCACTCTCCTCTCTCTCGTGACGACTTTGCTGAGGGCTGAGACCCTCTCGGGTCCCACGTTATTGTTGCTTTTTGATCAGCTCCCTGGGTCACTAGAAAGCCGGGGTAAGGGACTGGGCTGGGTTAAAGGCACACTCCTCTACCTGTGACCACCCTAGGCTAGGGGGCTGGAGGACACATGGGGATCCAGCCACCATTGGCAGTGTGAGAGCTGTCCTCATGCGAACCCCTCCCTAGTAAACAGATTTGAAAATGAATCAACATGACTAAATTCTCAACCGAGGACTTACGTAACGCTGGCAGGTCATTTTAGAATTGGCTTTTGCTATTCAGGCAGTTGATGAAGTAGAGGAGGCTGAGCTGTCATTTATCTGCAAAATGATGCTTTGCAGTCTGTGCCCCCATAACTGAGATGCTATTGTTACATGTTAATTGCTTTTGTACACATGTGTTTTTTGGTATTTGTCCTTATGTCTTGTTAGGCTTCATTTCCATTAGTTTTTAAGGTAAAGTCTACAATTCCTGTTTCTCAGGCACTCTTAACCCTGGGCAAGATAAATTGGTTTTGCATCCAGAGTACTGAATAAATGCCATTGAATGAACTGGGGCTCTGTAACAACTTAAGGGGCGGGAAGGGGTAGGTGGTGGGAGGGAGAATCAAGAAGGAGGGGAAATATGTATACTTATAGCTGATTCATGTTGATGTATGGCAGAAACTAACACAATATTATAAAGCAATTATCCTTCAATTAAAAATAAATAATTTTTAAAAATGTCGTTAAATAAAGGTTGTTACCCTCTAGGCAATAGTATATTTAGAATAAAAGTAAGAATTATGCAAAGCAAGTTGCTAATCTGACTTCTTCATATTAGAAAGAGTGCTATATACACATAATTCAATTAGAATAATGCTTTGTATTTAAACACATTTAGTGTATAAGTTCTGTTCACCTTTTTTAAAATTGCTAGGCATCCTCACTGTATTGCCATGTAGATAAACTTCTTTGAATAGATCAGAAAATGTAAAATAGTTTAACCCCGTTGCTTCCCCCAAACTTAAGACCTTATGATGAATGTGCCAGGTTGTGTAGACAGCTCAGTCTCAGCCCCATGTGAGAGACACACACTAGTGACTATTACCCGTGATAGGATCAAGGAGGGACCTGTGTAGAGAAGCACAGACAGAAAAATCATGGGGTTCACAGGAGGGAGCAGGCACATCATTTGGGGAGATTAGGCTTTCTGAAGGAGTTGATGTAGGGAATGCGCTTTGAATGAGGGATAGACTTTCATTATCTCCAGTTTGGGGAAAGTTGCTCCAGCCAGGTGAAGGTATGGGCCCCTGAAAAGGTGTGAGTATTAAGAAACTATGCCTAAGGGTTCAGGCAAATACAGGAATACAGTGTCGCCTAGACTGGTTGGAAGCATGAGTTTTAAAGTAAGGATCAACTGGGAGAAAATGACCAATTAAACAATCAGATCAGATCAGATCAGATCAGTCACTCAGTCGTGTCCGACTCTTTGCGACCCCATGAATCGCAGCACGCCAGGCCTCCCTGTCCATCACCAACTCCCAGAGTTCACTCAGACTCATGTCCATTGAGTCAGTGATACCATCCAGCCATCTCATCCTCTGTCGTCCCCTTCTCCTCCTGCCCCCAATCCCTCCCAGCATCAGAGTCTTTTCCAGTGAGTCAACTCTTCGCATGAGGTAGCCAAAGTACTGGAGTTTCAGCTTTAGCATCATAGACTGCAAATGTGAGCTACCTTCTTCTCAGATGCCAGATATTGTAAAAGTGCTTTGTATATTGAATCTGTTCTCATGTGGAAAAGGTCAATTCTATTTTTGTTGAAGTATTTTTTGTGAAAGAGCAATATTATCAGAGGTACGATAAAGCAGATTCTATTAGAAATGAGGCCCAGGCAAAGACCGAAGGCAGAAGAGCACTCAGGAGGCCATTTGTATGTTCTTTGCAGGATGTAGTGAAGACGTGAGTTATGCCAGCATGAACATGAGTGAAAAAACAAAACTGGGTTGAGTTGAATCAGATGTCATTTTAAGCTTCATCCTGTAGTTTCTGCTAAAAATTGGATTTTCTAACTCAAGACACTTCAGTCTTGAGGACTTAGACAGCCTGATTCCGTCTTAAATTCTTCCATCGGGATGTAGAACCAAGAGTCAGGAAGGCTGGCATCTCCGAGTGTTACCTGAGTCAGGAGCCTGCAGACATGGACTCTTCCCTCATTCCTTGTATTAACTGTTCCCTGTTGTCCGATAGTTCAAGGTTGTCTCAGAAGACTGTGACCATCCTCTCTCATTTCATGTATCAAAAAGCACAGATTCCTTGAATGTTTAAATTTTATGTTGCTATGAAATACTAATCCCAGTGTTAACTGTCTTACAGATTCCATTGTGATTGGATTTTGGGTTGGCCTTGCAGTCTTTGTGATTTTTATGTTTTTTGTGCTGACTCTGCTGACCAAGACAGGAGCCCCACACCAAGAGTAAGTTTGGGCTGTTTCTAAATGTCTGTTAAACCCCACAGGGACTTGAAGAAACAGAAATAGTATCCAGGGGGTGGGGTTGCTTCTAATGGGTGGAGAGCTGGATTTGCTGTCCAGACCCAGGTGCTGGTTGGGTGGGACCTGTTTTCCTCCTGGCACTCTGCCTCTTGCTTCTGAGGCTTCTTCTCAAGTGAACCCTCGTGCACCTGGGTTTCTTGGTCTTTCCTGTAGTCTTAATGCTGATCCTGGCTTGATGTTTATTTTGAAAGATTACTAATTAGGATGGATTTTCTCCTTATTCCCAAAAGAATTTAGGTGACTCACCAGACTGAAAACGATGAAAAAGGACAATAACAAAAATAGGATGAAAGCTAGCTTAAAAAACATTTCAAGGAGCAGAGAAATGATACTCGACTAAATTGTTTAATTATTCACTGAATTCAGCACTTAATTTCCTCAAAATGAGATAAAGGATTATAAAATTTTCATGATGTGGTAAAGAACATCTGTGATGGGCTTTGGATTTATGGAGGAAATGATTGCATGGATGCTTAATGAGTGTTGAATAACATCAAAACATAATTGGTAAGTTATGGTTTGCAAAAACTCAGAAATGTTTTAGAGACTTTTTAAAATCCCAACTCTTCCAAAAAAAGGAAAAAATAACAACTTGTTTGATACCTTGTCAGTCAGTTCCAGAAGGCAACAGATAGCTAGGTAATTAGAAGAGCTTTTAAAAAAATTAATGTTCTTATTGAAATATGTTGTGTTAATTTCTGCTCTACAGCAGAGTGACTCAGTTACACACATATTTCTGTTTTTTTAGTATTCTTTTCCATAATGGTTTATCCCAGGATACTGAATGTGGTTCTCTGTTTTATACAGTAGGATGTTTCTTTTTATCCATTCTATATCTATTAGCTTGCATTTACTGGTCCCAAACTCCCAGTCCATTCCTCTGTTACCTTGGCAACCACAAGGCAATATCTATAAGTCTATTTCTGTTTCATAGATAGGTTCATTTGGGCCATATTTTAGATTCCACATATAAGTGATGTCATATGGTATTTGTCTTTTTCTTTCTGACTTACTTCACTTAGTATGATAATCTCTAGTTGCATTGATGTTGCTGCAAAATGGCATTATTGCATTCTTTTTTATGGCTGAGTAATATTCCATTGGATATATGTACCACATCTTCACTATCCATTCATCCCTTGATGGACATTTAGGTTGTCTCTGTATCTCAGCTGTTGTGAATAGTACTGCTGTGAACATAGAGGTGCGTGTATCTTTTTTAATTAGAGCTTTTGACAAATGGACTAGTCACAAGTTGTGGCCTGGGAAGAGAGCAGCCCCTCTTCCTGGATGGGGCAGGATGCCAGGGCTCAGAACACTGAGGAGTAGATGCCCAAATCTGAAGGGCCCTGATTGTCTTTCAGGAGCCCTGCAGAGAGACTGGCTGAGAGGAGCAATGACCCAGGTCAAGGGACACAGCCCAGTGTGACCTCTTAGGGAGGGAGCCTCCGATAAATACCCAGACCTGTCTTTCCCCATCTCTCCCCTTTCTCACCACTGCTCCCCGCTGGCTGAGCACCCCACCACTACCAGTGGCCAAAGCCTACATCAGAGGTCAGTTTCCCAGGGCACAGAGCAGGGTGGGGAAGGGTAGGGAATGACCTGGGAGACTAAATGGAAGAAAGTGAGCTCAAATCCTCACATTTCCATTCAATGTCTCCCTTCATCCTCACAGCCTAGCAGTGGTGTTCTCATTGTATCTCATCACACAGTCTGCAGTGTCTGCTGTTCAGTCTTCAGCCTGCACTTGAACTCTAACAACTAGTCATAGATAAAGGGAACAGTTCTGCCCATCACATAGCTGTTTTCAGACATTAAGGTCTGGGAGAAAAATTCAAACACATGTTAAATGAACGTAAAAGACCATTATATTGAAGGCTATGGAGATGGATGGTTGAGAATCTCTGGAATAGCCACTAAAAAAATATGAACTTTCCCTTTTCTGTCTCCTTGTTTTTGTAAACATCTGCATATGTCTTTGCTTCAGCATATTAGTCCAAGGAGTTTAGAAATATGGTGTAGATTATAGCAGTAGTAAAAGAAGCTGAGGACAAACTCAAGTTATAGCACATCTGGTAGAGTGATTGGGGAATAGTAAACCCCTTTATCTTCCTTCTCTTCAGATAGCCAGATGGACCTTTGCATGGTTATTGAGATGTACTTGTTTGATATAAGATGCACGTGATTTCATAGATGGGAACACCCTAGCTCAAAAGGGAGCATGACTTCCTGTAATGAGTAATTTTGTGTTTGTCTAGGCCATGATATTTGGTGAAACATTATTCTAGATGTTTCTGTGATGGTTTTTTTTTTAGGTGAGATCAGTCTTTTAGGAAGACTGATCATCCTCCATAATGAGGGTGGGGCCTCATCCAACTGCAAAAGGCGTTCCTAGAAACAGATGGACCTCTGTCTAGCAAAAAGGAATTCTGGCAAAGGACTGCCTTCAGACTCAGACTGCAGCTCTTCCCTGTGTCTTCAGCCTGTCCAAACCCTACAGATTTTGGACTTGCCTGTCTCCACCATCACATGAACCAATTTCTTAAACTAAATCTGTCCCCACCTCACCCTGAATGGATAGATAGATAGATATAGAAATAAATGTGCACAGGCACATACACACACACACACACACACACACTCACACACTCACACACTCACACATACACACCCAAACACCCCTGTTGGTTCTGTTTCTCTGGATAACACTGACTAATACATTGACTTAACATTTCACGTTGACCCTGGGTAGCTGAGGCTTGTTTTTCCCCTTTTCCAGTTGGCAGTTTGTCCTTCTAATAGATGATTTCTCTTTTGATGGTGATTCTTAGTCATCTCAAAGAACAGGGGTCATTGTAATCCTACATGCTTTTGGTGAGGTTAAGGAGCAAGTTTGACCTTTTTATTTTTACTTTTAATGAAACAATGGATGAGCCCTCAGGGCCACACTTTAAATGTTTTTCTGAAGCAGTGTAAGACATGCATTTGGCTGTAGTATATCCAAATGAAACTGAATGATACAGACATATGGAAAAATCCCTAAATGGAGCAGTTAACAATGGTTTTATATCTTAGTAAACTTGACATTTATTTGGCAGGAAATATTTTTTGTAAAATAGACATTATCCAAGCAGCCAACTTTAAAATAAAACAGTCAGTTTTAAGTTTGCCCCTGATAATTAGACATGGAGGACATAATGATAAATCACTGAGAATAATGCTAAGAACATTTTTTGACATTTACCATCTGTCAGGGTCTGTTAATCACTTTATAGTATAATCTCACTAAGTTCTCACTGAAAGATGAAGTAAATCACATAGGATTTATCCTGTAAAATCTCACCTTACAGTTGAGAAAAAAGAGACTGAATCACTCATATAAGGATTCACAGGTTTTAAAAAAATTATGCATATTAAAAAGCAGAGACATTGCTTTGCCAACAAATGTCCATATAGTCAAAGCTATGGTTTTCTCAGTAGTCATGTATGGATGTCAGAGCTGGACCATAAAGAAGTCTGAGTGCTGAAGAATTGACACTTTTGAACTGTGGTGTTGGAGAAGACTCTTGAAGAGTCCCTTTGACTATAAGGAGATCAAACCAGTCAATCCTAAAGGAAATCAGTCCTGAATATTCATTGGAAGGACTGATGCTGAAACTGAAGCTCCAATACTTTGACCACTTGATGCGAAGGGCCAATTCATTAGAAAAGACCCTGATTCTGGGAAAGATTGAAGGCAGGAGGAGAAGGGAACGACAGAGGACAAGATGATTAGATGGCATCACAGACTCAATGGACATGAGTTTGCACAAGCTCCGGGAGACAGTGAAAGGAAAGCCTGGCGTGCTGCAGTCCATGGGGTCTCAAAGAGCCAGACACGACTCAGCGACTGAACAACAACAACAAATGGAGCCAAGCCTCAAACTAAAGTCTCTTTGAAGCTCCTGTTGTTACCCCTACATTAAATGACTTCATATCAATAATATTAAATCTTTTTCTCTTACAGCAAAGATATTAGCAAGCAATAAGATTTGTTTTCTTTTATCACATATTGGATCAAGTATGGGCTCTGGAGTCAAACATTTCCAGATTTACTGGAATGATTTACTGGATTCTTAGTCTGTCTGTGGCTCAAAGGGTAAAGCGTCTGCCTGCAATGCGGGAGACCCGCGTTCAATCCCTGGGTCGGGAAGATCCCCTGGAGAAGGAAATGGCAACCCACTCCAATATTCTTGCCTGGAGAAACCCATGGACAGAGGAACCTGGTAGGCTACAGTTCATGGGGTCGCAAAGAGTGGAACACAACTGAGCAACTTCACTTTAGCCTCTCTGTACTTGATGATTCCTCACTTGTAAAAATAAAGTGGTATCTGCCTCCTCGGGGTACTGTAAAGATTGAGTGAACTGATGCCTATAGAACTGCTAGTATGCACTAGCCTCACAGCAGGCAGCCCTCAGTGAAGGTTAGTCCTCCCCTGCATGGCTCATGGCATCCTGGGGAGAGCAGAGGGCTGCAGGTAAAGAGTAGGAAGGAACAGAAGATTCTCCTCCTCCCACAGGACAGCCAGGCCCTAAGCTTTCATGTTGGAGCTACATGTGCCAAATGTGACTCGTTCTACCCTGGCTTCACCTCACCTTGGGTATGTCTCTCAGAAAAAGTTGTTTTTCAGTTGCTCAATCGTGTCCAACTCTTTCCAACCCCATGGACTGCAGCATGCCAGGCTGAACTATCTCCCAGAGTTTACTCAAATTCATGTGCATTGAGTCGATGATGCCACCCAACCATCTCATCCTCTGTCGTACCCTTCTCCTCCTGCCCTCAATCTTTTCCCACATCAGGGTCTTTTTCAATGAGTTGGCTCTTCACATCAGGTGGCCATAGTATTGGAGCTTCATCTTCAGCATCAATCCTTCCAATGAATTTTCAGGACTGATTTCCTTTAGGATGGACTGGTTTGATCTCCTTGCAGTTTAAGGGACTATCAAGAGTCTTTTCCAGTACCACAGTTTGAAAGCATCAGTTCTTTGGCACTCAGCCTTCTTTAAGGTCCAATTCTCACATCTATACATGACTACTGGGAAAACCATAGCTTTGACTCTATGGACCTTTGTTGGCAAAGTGATGTCTTTGTGTGAAGAAAGAGTAAGATGATTTTAGAAAGGAGACTAAGTAGAGAGTCTTAGTCATGGCTCGAATGTCTGAATTCTAACAGCTTTAGGTAACAAGCTCTCTGGATTGTGGGTCACAAAGAACAATTGCTTCAAGTAAGATATCAGGCAGCATCCTTTTGGAATATGACTCAGTTCAGTTCAGTTCAGTCGCTCAGTCATGTCTGACTCTTTGCAACCCCGTGGACTACAGCACGCCAGGCCTCCCTGTCCATTACCAACTCCCGGAGATTTGGTTATGTCTCTCAGAAAAAGTTGTTTTCTTTGGTGCTCAGCTTTCTTTATAGTCCAACTCTCACATTCATACATGACTACTAGAAAAACCATAGCCTTGACTAGACAGACCTTTGTTGGCAAAGTAATGTCTCTGTTTTTTAATATGCTGTCTGGGTTGGTCATAACTTTCCTTCCAAGGAGCAAGCATCTTTCAGTTTCATGGCTGCAGTCACCATCTGCACTGTTTCCACTGTTTCCCTATCTATTTGCTATGAAGTGATGTGATCAGATGCCATGATCATAGTTTTCTGAATGTTGAGTTTTAAGCCAGCTTCTTCACTCTCCTTTTTCACTTTCATCAAGAGGCTCTTTAGTTCTTCTTCACTTTCTGCCATAAGGATGGTGTCATCTGCATATGTGAGGTTATTGATATTTCTTCTGGCAGTCTTGATTCCAGCTTGTGCTTCAGCCAGTCCAACATTTCTCACGATGTACTCTGCATATAAGTTAAATAAGCAGGGTCACAATATACAGCCTTGACATACTCCTTTCCCAACTTGGAACCAGTCTGTTGTTCCACGTCCATTTCTAACTGTTGCTTCTTGACCTGCATACAGATTTCTCAGGAGACAGGTCAGGTGGTCTGGTATTCCCATCTCTTGAAGATTATCCCACAGTTTATTGTGATCTACACAGTCAAAGGCTTTTGTGTAGTTAATAAAATAGTAGATTTTTTTTGGAACTTTCTTGCTTTTTTGATGATCCAACGGATGTTGGCAATTTGATCTCTGGTTCCTCTGCCATTTCTAAATCCAGCTTGAACATCTGGAACTTCTCAGTTCATGTACTGTTGAAGCCTGGATTGGAGAATTTTGAGCATCACTTCTGAGTAAGGCCCCCACTCAGAATTGACTAGTGTTGAATCAGCCACTTAGTTCTATCTTTTTCTCCATGGAGACATCCTAGGCAGACTAAATTGCTGACCTATGGAAAGAGTGCATGAATCCCCTTGGAAGGAGTAGGACATAAGGATGGCAAATAGGCTTCTTCCCTTAAGTTTACAACTTGGGATCATTTTAGCATCAGAACTTCAATTCCAGAGTCACTGCCTACTCAGTGGCTTCTGTTAAGGAGAGGATGTATCATAATGAGATTATGAGACAGGAGTAAACAGCTCTCTAAATCTCACTGTAATGCAACACAGGTTTACACTGTATTCAAGCTACATCTCTTCTGAGGGTTGGCAAGGGGTGGACCGATGCTTCTTCATCCTAGCTGCAGTGTTTCTAAGGTTCATCCTCCTGAATTGCTGTGACAAGCAGTGGGGCACGTGGAGAACTCATACCTGCTGGTCTGTTCTTCAGCCAGGAAGTGGCACACATCCCTTCCTCTCAGAGCTCATTGGCCAGGACTGGCCACACCCATCTGACCACCCGGCTGGGGAGGGTAATCTGTGTGCCCAGGAGGAGACTCAGATAAGGGTGAGTGCTGGTAAAGCAGAGATCAGAGGGAGAAGGACTCTTATAAAGCTGCCATCATGCCTTTTTAAAAAGCTTTTAGGTCCAAGAAGTAGCTTTAATGGGGATTATTTTCCCATGGAATATCTCCTGTTGTATGGGGTGGGTGGACCCTCTCACTTGAATCCTTTATAGACAGGACAAAAAGAATCATTTTTTCCTGTGCTTTCTCCACTGAGGAGCCATTTACTCTCTTTGCCGTCTTGTTAAAGCACCGTAATTGCTGCATTGTCATAAATCTGCCAGAGAGAAGGAGTAAGGGAAAGAGTTGGGTTGCATTTTATGTTGAATATTTTGTACTTCTTAAAAAAATAAAGATCAACTCTCAGACACCGTACACCTCAGATATCCTCATTTTGTGTAGCCTTTGCTCAGTGCACTTGTCTAGGTAGGGATGGTCTCTTTTTTAGGGATGAGGATGGTATTGCTCATGATCTTGCAAAAATGGAAATTGCATCTTACCTGGAGTTGCAATTTACCTGGGTATGATTCTCACCCAAGCATGGGTACAGCGCACCTAAAAGCTAACAGCTGGAGATAATGACCAAGGTCACAGGAACCAGCTGAATGCAGACATAGCAGGTTGTTCCTCAGGAAGATCTGTTATTCTGAGAGGTCTCCATATATCAACAGGTAAAAAATCCAACTGCTTTACATGTCTGATTCAAGTTATACACCTTTATTCAGGAGTTCCTTTTAATTCTTCATCAATTAAGAGGTATTTCCTGAGTGCACAGCTATGACTTGCCCAGACATGCTGAGGGTCATTCTAAGGTAGTAGAGTCTTTCCTCAGAGACTGACATCTCCCTGGCAAGGCAGAACTACCAATGAAAGCAACCAAGAGGCACTTACACACACACACACACACACACACACACACACACACAAGGGTTTGGTTGGTGCCTCTGCTAGGGCATGAAGCTCTCAGGACAGGTTATGGCTCCAGAAATAGTTATTATCATTTTCTCACTGGTGGTTCATCTCAAGAGTTTTCACTCTTAGTAGGTCTTTGTTTGGCTTAGTGAAAGTGAAGTCGCTCAGTCATGTCCAACTCTTTGCTCCACTCCTGTGGACTGTAGCCTACCAGGCTTCTCCATCCATGGGATTCTTCAGGCAAGAATACTGGAGTGGGTTACCATTTCCTTCTCCAAGGGATCTTCCCAACCCAGGGATTGAACCTGGGTATCCCGCATTGGAGGCAGACACTTTAACCTCTGAGCCACCAGGGAAGCCCATTGTTTGGCTTATGCATCTCTAAAAGTCCACTGGAAGTCCCTGCCAGAAATCGTAGGTGCCTGCTGGACTGCCCACCACTTTTTTGAGTGGAGTAAGCCTGAGAGTAGTGAGGGCTTGCTAAGACTGAGCAGTAGGCAGCCCATTTGTAAAAACTCATTATAAATCTGTAAAATTCCTAAGGGAGTAACGCAGAGCCTTACGGGTGTTTTCCCTCAGCCAGTGAAAGTGGCAGAAGTCTGATCTCCTGACTTGATTTGTCTTAGGGTCACAGAGGAAGGAGCATGTCCCTGAATACTGGAGGTGGCTGTGCCTTTCACAGGAATCAGGGCTCCTGAACACCTGCAGATACAACTGTCCAGGGTACTGACTGAGGGTCTAATGACAGCAAGTCCCTGTGAGAGATGCAGAGATGAGTGGAATACAGCACAGCAGTATATAGGAGAGAAACGATCACACCAAACAGCTCTGACATGAGACAGGAAGGGCCACACCCTGTATGTGATTGACCTGTTCACTAAGTCGTGTCTGACTCTTTGTGACCCCATGGACTGTAGCCCACCAGGCTCCCTGTCCATGGGATTTCCCAGGCAAGAATGCTGGAGTGGATTGCCGTTTCCTCCTCCAGGGGATCTTCCCAACGCAGGGATCAACCCACAACTCCTGTGTCTCTGCATTGCAGGTGAATTCTTTACCACTGAGCCCCCTGGTAAACCGGTGTAAGAGAAGATTGATTAAATAGGACAGGAGCCAAGAGAAGGGGAAGATTCCTTCTTGTTGGGAGATCAAAAAGTCCGTGGAGGCAGGGACATGGGAGTTGGATAGCAAAGGACAGATTTGATTTTGACAGGAGTAGAAGGAACAGCACGAGCAAAGGCACAAAAGGGGACCATCCTGAGGGCTTTGGGGGACAGGCAGGTCCCATGTGGCTGGGCTGTAGGCTTAGCAAGGGGACTGGTGGGAGCAGACACCAGAAAGGCCATGTGATGTGGGAGTGGACTCTCTGAAAGATCAGGAAGAAGGATTTGGAGAATCGGTGAGTTTGTGAGCAGGGGACTGTCATGGAAGCAGATGAGGTTCCCTGCAAGTGCTGGTGGACTGGATGGGTCCTTATGAGGGAGAATCTCCCATCTGGTTCAGAGACTACATGACACAAGCCAGAGTGAGAAGAAAAGAATCGAAACAGTCTGAACAGTCTTTTTACTCTGACTGGTGGAGTTTGGGAATATTGCAATCAATAGGCTAGGTCCAAATTGCCTTTCTTATAACAAGCTGAAAAGGAGGAATACAGATTCTTAAATAAGTGAAACTAATGATTTTTAGATTCTACCAAAATTAACAGTTTTCATTTTTCTAAAGTTAGTACGACACAGGAGAATTTCTTGCAAACACACTAGCTTGATCTAAATTTCATGATGACAAGGTATAGAATAGGTAGGACTGTGACAAATATCATGAAAAGCACTAAAATTCTTGGAGATTATGAATTTTCTAATTTTCTGAGTCTGTCCGGGCTCCTATAAATACCATGGATGTTTACTAGATGATTTGTTAAGTAACAGAAGTCTATTTCGCACAGTTTTGGAGCCTAAAAAATCCAAGGTTAACGTACTGGCAGATTCAGTGTCTGCTGAGGACTTGTTTCCTGGCTCATCAATGCTAGATTTCTCACTGTGTCCTCATATGGGGGAAGGAACAATGACTCTCTCTCTCTCTCTCTGGGGCCTCTTTTATCTGGGCACTAGTCCCATTCATTATCTGAGCCACAGTCAGCTCCTGGTCTTGTTTTTGTTGACTGTATAGAGCTTCTCCATCTTTGGCTGCAAAGAATATAATCAATCTGATTTTGGTGTTGACTATCTGGTGATGTCCATGTGTAGAGTCTTCTCTTGTGTTGTTGGAAGAGGGTGTTTGCTATGACCAGTGCATTTTCTTGGCAAAACTCTATTAGTCTTTGCCCTGCTTCATTCTGTATTCCAAGGCCAAATTTGCCTGTTACTCCAGGTGTTTCTTGACTTCCTACTTTTGCATTCCAGTCCCCTATAATGAAAAGGACATCTTTTTTGGGTGTTAGTTCTAAAAGGTCTTGTAGGTCTTCATAGAACCATTCAACTTCAGCTTCTTCAGTGTTACTGGTTGGGGCATAGACTTGGATTACTGTGATATTGAATGATTTGCCTTGGAAACGAACAGAGATCATTCTGTCATTTTTGAGATTGCATCCAAGTACTGCATTTCGGACTCTTTTGTCGACCATGATTGCTTCTCCATTTCTTCTGAGGGATTCCTGCCCGCAGTAGTAGATATAATGGTCATCTGAGTTATTCACCCATTCCAGTCCATTTCAGTTCACTGATTCCTAGAATGTCAACGTTCATTCTTGCTATCTCTTGTTTGACCACTTCCAATTTGCCTTGATTCATGGACCTGACATTCCAGGTTCCTATGCAATATTGCTCTTTACAGCATTGGACCTTGCTTCTATCACCATTCACATCCACAACTGGGTATTGTTTTTGCTTTGGCTCCATCCCTTCATTCTTCCTGGAGTTATTTTCCACTGATCTCCAGTAGCATATTGTGGACCTACTGACCTGGGGAGTTCCTCTTTCAGTATCCTATCATTTTGCCTTTTCATACTGTTCATGGGGTTCTAAAGGCAAGAATACTGAAGTGGTTTGCCATTCCCTTCTCCAGTGGACCATATTCTGTCAGAATTCTCCTTATTGCCAAATTCAGACTTAAATTGAAGAAATTAGGGAAAACCATTAGACCATTCAGGTATGACCTAAATCAAATCCCTTATGATTATACAGTGGAAGTGAGAAATAGATTTAAGGGACTAGATCTGATAGATAGAGTGCCTGATGAACTATGGACTGAGGTTCGTGACATTGTACAGGAGACAGGGATCAAGACCATCCCCATGGAAAAGAAATGCAAAAAACCAAAATGGCTGTCTGGGGAGGCCTTACAAATAGCTGTGAAAAGAAGAGAAGTGAAAAGCAAAGGAGGAAAGGAAAGATATAAGCATCTGAATGCAGAGTTCCAAAGAATAGCAAGAAGAGATAAGAAAGCCTTCTTCAGCAATCAATGCAAAGAAATAGAGGAAAACAACAGAATGGGAAAGACTAGAGATCTCTTCAAGAAACTTAGAGACACGAAGGGAACATTTTATGCAAAGATGGGCTCGATAAAGGGCAGAAATGGTATGGACCTAACAGAAGCAGAAGATATTAACAAGAGGTGACAAGAATACACAGAAGAACTGTACAAAAAAGATCTTCAGGACCCAGATAATCACGATGGTGTGATCACTGACCTAGAGCCAGACATCCTGAAATGTGAAGTCAAGTGGGCCTTAGAAAGCATCACTACGAACAAAGCTAGTGGAGGTGATGGAATTCCAGTTGAGCTATTTCAAATCCTAAAAGATGCTGTGAAAGTGCTGCACTCAATATGCCAGCAAGTTTGGAAAACTCAGCAGTGACCACAGGACTGGAAAAGGTCAGTTTTCATTCCGATCCTAAAGAAAGGCAATGCCAAAGAATGCTCAAACTACCACACAATTGCATTCATCTCACACGCTAGTAAAGTGATGCTCAAAATTCTCCAAGCCAGGCTTCAGCAATATGTGAACCATGAACTTCCAGATGTTCAAGCTGGTTTTAGAAAAGGCAGATGAACCAGAGACCAAATTGCCAACATCCGCTGGATCATTGAAAAAGCAAAAGAGTTCCAGAAAAACATCTATTTCTGCTTTATTGACTATGCCAAAGCCTTTGACTGTGTGGATCACAATAAACTGTGGAAAATTCTGAAAGAAATGGGAATACCAGACCACCTGATCTACCTCTTGAGAAATTTGTATGCAGGGCAGGAAGCAACAGTTTGAACTGGACATGGAACAACAAACTGGTTGCAAATAGGAAAAGGAGTACGTCAAGGCTGTATATTGTCACCCTGCTTATTTAACTTCTATGCAGAGTACATCATGAGAAATGCTGGACTGGAATAAGCACAAGCTGGGATCAAGATTGCCGGGAGAAATATCAATAACCTCAGATATGCAGATGACACCACCCTTATGGCAGAAAGTGAAGAGGAATTCAAAAGCCTCTTGATGAAGGTGAAAGAGGAGAGTGAAAAAGTTGGCTTAAAGCTCAACATTCAGAAAACTAAGATCATGGCATCTCGTCCCATCACTTCATGGCAAATAGATGGAGAAACAGTGGAAACTGTCAGATTTTATTTTTTGGGGCTCCAAAATCACTGCAGATGGTGACTGCAGCCATGAAATTCAAAGACACTTACTCCTTGGAAGAAAAGTTATGACCAACCTAGATAGCATATTCAAAAGCAGAGACATTACTTTGCCAACAAAGGTCCGGGTAGTCAAGGCTATGGTTTTTCCAGTGGTCATGTATGGATGTGAGAGTTGGACTGTGAAGAAGGCTGAGCACTGAAGAATTGATGCTTTTGGACTGTGGTGTTGGAGAAGACTCTTGAGAGTCCCTTGGACTGCAAGGAGATCCAACCAGTCCATTCTGAAGGAGATCAACCCTGGGATTTCTCTGGAAGGAATGATGCTAAAGCTGAAACTCCAGTACTTTGGCCACCTCATGTGAAGAACTGACTCATTGGAAAAGACTCTGATGCTGGGAGGGATTGAGGGCAGGAGGAGAAGGGGATGAGGATGAGATGGCTGGATGGCATCACTGACTCAGTGGACGTGAGTCTGAGTGAACTCCAGGAGTTGGTGATGGACAGGGAGGCCTGGCGTGCTGTGATTCATGGGGTCACAAAGAGTCGGACATGACTGAGCGACTGAACTGAACTGAACTGAGTCCCATTCATAAGATGAATCACTTCATTTCCCAGAGGCCCTGTCTCCTAATCCCATCACTTGGGGGTTTAGGTTTCAACATAGAAATTTTGGTGGGGCACACATTCAGTCTCTAGCACACATATTCTTCAGTTTATTACTTGCTAGCTCAGCCAACATCTCAAAGTTTCTTTTTCTTTCAATGCTCCAGTTGTTGAAGCTTCTGGCTTGAATTATCATTTTAATCAAGACGGTATTTAAGATATGAGCCTTGTAATTTTTCATTTTCACAGATATAATCAAGGCTGAATGAGTTGGTCTTAAAGCTGTTTTGACTCCTCTAGTAGGTGCCAGTGAGCATTATCTTTCCATATGTCAACTGAGTTTGAGAGGATGAGAAGGTTGCAACTAGCCCTCTTCTGTCTGCCAGTGGGAGTGTCCAACCATAGAGCAGCGCCCAGATCACCCACCGCAGATGCTTTATGAGGCTGGAAAGACATCCTTAACAATATGGTACATGTTTCCTGAAAACCAGACAGCCAGCCATGAAACCCACCCCCTCCCACCTAATTAGTGAGCATCCTTTGAAGGCTTCCCCAGCAGCTCAGATGGTAAAGCATCTGCCTGAAATGCGGGAGACCCAAGTTTGATCGCCTGGGTCAGGAAGATCCCCTGGAGAAGGAAATGACAACCCATTCCAGTTCACTTGCCTGGAAAATTCCATGGATGGAGGAGCCTGGTGGGCTACAGTCCATGGGATCGCAAGGAATCGGACACGATTTCACTTTCACTTTTCTTTGATGTTCCAACATTGAGTGTACAAGGACATTTTCAGCTGTGACTCCTGAGGCCTGGTCTGCTTTAAAGACGGGGTAACCACTGGGTGGGGTAGAGAGGTTCATTGGTCTTTCTTGAAGCCATCTTACCAATAAATGGCAGGAAGTCTCCCTCATGGTATCTAAGACCCTGCAGCCTCCAAGGTAGGCCAGTTACATGATGCAAAATGCCCTTTTAGTAGCTTTGTGGTCTGTGAGCTCCAAGGACTCAGGGCAGGAGACTCCATGGATGACTCTGGGGCAGCTTGGAGATATGGAGAGCACCGTGGGCTGCAGTCAGAGATGGTATTTCCCTTGGCCAAAATCAGGTGCAAGGCAGACCTCAATGGGGCTAGTTTGCCAAATCTCTCTGATGCTAGAGCAACACTCAAGAACTCTATTAATAGACCCTCTCTCTATTTTCTTTTTATTATGCTCTACATTTTACTTATGTTATTTAATCCACATGTTAGACCATCTCTCTCTTAAGGCTCACCCGCCCTTGCTTTTAGGCCTTACCTGGGTATGCCCTTGTATTGATTTCCAACCCTGTATGCACTGTAGGAGAGGCCCCCTGCCAAGGCAAGAGCGGCTTTAGTTTCACGATCTCTTCATGACTGATGTATTCATTCATTTAACAAAAATGTAAGAAGCAGCTACTCTATGCCTAGTATTCTGCAAGGCACTGAGGACCCACACAAGAAACTGCCTACCCTCAAGAGCTCATCTTCTAAAAGAGGGTGCCAGACAGGGAAAGAAAAGGGCTTAGTGCAGAGTGAGAAGGCAAGTGGAGAGAGGCCTCCAGTCCTCTGGGAGAGAGCCCATCTCATTGGAGGAGTCAGGGAACGAGGTGGAACCAGAAATGTTTCACGAACGGTCAGGCCCGTTCATGGGTTCCCATTTCAGGAAGGGCAGAGTACTATGTTTCAGAATAACCTTGCAGATAACAATGATAAAATCTGGAAAAGTTATAAAGAATGAGTATTGGAAGGCATTGGAGAATGAACATTAGCAGACTAAATCAGAAAGAAGTGCTTTTGGCCCTTGAAGGAAGGAACCTTCAATATTTTGTCTATGGTAATATGGCTTTACACCTGAGGGCTTTCAGTCTGCAAACCTGGTATCAATTCAGTTCAGTTCCTCAGTAGCGTTCGACTCTTTGCGACCCCATGAATTGCAGCACGCCAGGCCTCCCTGTCCATCACCAACTCCGGGAGTTCACTGAGGCTCACATCCATCGAGTCAGTGCTGCCATCCAGCCATCTCATCCTCTGTCGTCCCCTTCTCCTTCTGTCCCCAACCCCTCCCAGCATCAGAGTCTTTTCCAATGAGACAACTCTTCACATGAGGTGGCCAAAGTACTGGAGTTTCAGCTTTAGCATCATTCCTTCCAAAGAAATCCCAGGGCTGATCTCCTTCAGAATGGACTGGTTGGATCTCCTTGCAGTCCAAGGGACTCTCTAGAGTCTTCTCCAACACCACAGTTCAAAAGCATCAGTTCTTCGGTGCTAAGCTTTCTTCACAGTCCAACTCTCCATCCGTACATGGCCACAGGAAAAACCATAGCCTTAACTACCTGGACCTTTGTTGGCAAAGTAATGTCTCTGCTTTTCTATGCTTTAATATGCTATCTAGGTTGGACATAACTTTCCTTCCAAGGAGTAAGCGTCTTTGAATTTCATGGCTGCAGTCACCATCTGCAGTGATTTTGGAGCCCCAAAAAATAAAGTCTGACACTGTTTCCACTGTTCCCTCATCTATTTCCCATGAAGTGATGGGACCGGATGCCATGATCTTAGTTTTCTGAATGTTGAGCTTTAAGCCAACATTTTCACTCTCCTCTTTAACTTTTATCAAGAAGCTTTTGAATTCCTCTTCACTTTCTGCCATAAGGGTTGTATCATCTGCATATCTGAGGTTATTGATATTTCTCCCAGCAATCTTGATTCCAGCTTGTGTTTCTTCCAGTCCAGCATTTCTCATGATGTACTCTGCATAGAAGTTAAATAAGCAGGGTGACAATATATGGCCTTGACGTACTCCTTTTCCTATTTGGAACCAGTCTGTTGTTCCATGTCCAGTTCTAACTGTTGCTTCCTGACCTGCATACAGATTTCTCAAGAGGCAGGTCAGGTGGTCTGGTATTCCCATTTCTTTCAGAATTTCCCACAGTTTATTGTGATCCACACAATCAAAGGCTTTGGCATAGTCAATAAAGCAGAAATAGATGTTTTTCTGGAACTCTCTTGCTTTTTCCATGATCCAGCGGATGTTGGCAATTTGATCTCTGGTTTCTCTGCCTTTTCTAAAACCAGCTTGAACATCAGGAAGTTCACAGTTCACATATTGCTGAAGCGTGGCTTGGAGAATTTTGAGCATCACTTTACTAGCGTGTGAGATGAGTGCAATTGTGCTGTAGTTTGAGCATTCTTTGGCATTGCCTTTCTTTGGGATTGGAATGAAAACTGACCTTTTCCAGTCCTGTGGCCACTGCTGAGTTTTCCAAATTTGTTGGCATATTGAGTGCAGCACTTTCACAGAATCATCTTTCAGGATTTGAAGTAGCTCAACTGGAATTCCATCACCTCCACTAGCTTTGTTCATAGTGATGCTTTCTAAGGCCCACTTGACTTCACATTCCAGGATGTCTGGCTCTAGGAGAGTGTTCACACCATTGTGATTATCTAGGACATGAAGATCTTTTTTGTACAGTTCTTCTGTGTATTCTTGTCACCTCTTGTTAATATCTTCTGCTTCTGTTAGGTCCATACCATTTCTGTCCTTTATCAAGCCCATCTTTGCATGAAATGTCCCCTTGGTATCTCTAATTTTCTTGAAGAGATCTCTAGTCTTTCCCATTCTGTTGTTTTCCTCTATTTCTTTGCATTGATTGCTGAGGAAGGCTTTCTTATCTCCTCTTGCTATTCTTGGAACTCTGCATTCAGATGTTTATATCTTTCCTTTTCTCCTTTGTTTTTCACTTCTCTTCTTTTCACAGCTATTTGTAAGGCCTCCCCAGACAGCCATTTTGCTTTTTTATATTTCTTTTCCATGGGGATGGTCTTGATCCCTGTCTCCTGTACAATGTCACGAACCTCAGTCCATAGTTCATCAGGCACTCTATCTATCAGATCTAGTCCCTTAAATCTATTTCTCACTTCCACTGTATAATCATAAGGGATTTGATTTAGGTCATACCTGAATGGTCTAATGGTTTTCCCTACTTTCTTCAATTTAAGTCTGAATTTGGTAATAAGAAGTTCATGATCTGAGCCACAGTCAGCTCCTGGTCTTGTTTTTGTTGACTATATAGAGCTTCTCCATCTTTGGCTGCAAAGAATATAATCAGTCTGATTTCAGTGTTGACCATCTGGTGATGTCCATGTGTAGAGTCTTCTCTTGTGTTGTTGGAAGAGGGTGTTTGCTATAACCAGTGCATTTTCTTGGCAAAACTCTATTAGTCTTTGCCTTGCTTCATTCCTTATTCCAAGGCCAAATTTGCCTGTTACTCCAGGTGTTTCTTGACTTCCTACTTTGCATTCCAGTCCCCTATAATGAAAAGAACATCTTTTTTGGGTGTTAGTTCTAAAAGGTCTTGTAGGTCTTCATTGAACCGTTCAACTTCAGCTTCTTCAGTGTTACTGGTTGGGGCATAGACTTGGATTACTGTGATATTGAATGGTTTGCCTTGGAAACGAACAGAGATCATTCTGTCATTTTTGAGATTGCATCCAAGTACTGCATTTTGATCTCTTTTGTTGACCATGATGGCTACTCCATTTCTTCTGAGGGATTCCTGCCCGCAGTAGTAGATATAATGGTCATCTGAGTTAAATTTACCCATTCCAATCCATTTTAATTCGCTGATTCCTAGAATGTCAACATTCACTCTTGCCATCTCTTGTTTGACCAATTCCAATTTACCTTGATTCATGGACCTGACATTCCAGGTTCCTATGCAGTATTGCTCTTTACAGCATTGGACCTTGCTTCTATCACCAGTCACATCCACAGCTGGGTATTGTTTTTGCTTTGGCTCCATCCCTTCATTCTTTCTGGAGTTATTTCTCCACTGATCTCCAGTAGCATATTGTGGACCTACTGACCTGGGGAGTTCCTCTTTCAGTATCCTATCATTTTGCCTTTTCATACTGTTCATGGGGTTCTAAAGGCAAGAATACTGAAATGGTTTGCCATTCCCTTCTCCAGTGGACCACATTCTGTCAGACCTCTCCACCATGACCTGCCCATCTTGGGTGGCCCTATGGTCATGGCTTAGTTTCATTGAGTTAGACAAGGCTGTGGTCCTAGTGTGATTAGATTGACTAGTTTTCTGTGAGTATGGTTTCAGTGTGTTTGCCCTTAGTATGATAATTGTTTCCAACACAGAGGAGACTTTAAACCTAAATTACCATAGCCTGGTGTTATCTATATAAATCCATCCCATAATTGTGGGAGATTTTTTCCTCCTTTGCTGAAACTTTTCTTGTTGCTCTGATTGAGCTTGAGTAATATAAAAAAGCTCAAATTTATGGCCAGAGTCAGAGCAGGCATAATTAATTGGCCCAGTGAGGGGATCCCATCTAGTAATATCACAGTAACCTGAATATGACTATAATTTTTTTTAAGTAAATTTTCTCAGGGCCAACTGGTTAGAGTCTTGTAGTAGAGAAATTTAACAAGGTAACCCAGAACTAGACACAGGTAATTGGCCACAAACCCAACAATAGAATTGATTTCTAAAACTAGCATAGAATCAGGCCTATGATAGAAAAGCATTTGATTTATGTGCAGAGGTCTAAGAAGTCAAGAAAACATAAATGATCATACAAATCAGGTCCAGCATCTTGGGCAAGCTGTCTACCGCTGATGTCGTCATCTTCACCTACTAAGCTCTTCCTTAATTTCCTTTTGCAATATTGAAACTTTCAGTGTACAGGTCTTACACACCCTTTGTTATATTTATTCCCAAGTATCCTATTTCTTGATGCTGTTGTGAATGTATTTTTTTTCCTTTTCTTATTGTTTATTACCAGTGTGTAGAAATACAGAGATTTTTGTATAAGGTCAATTGAAAAAAAAGGGCTGGTACAACAGGATAAACATATGAGAAAAAAACAAACCTTGACCCCTGTCTCAACATATACAATAAACCCAAAATTAAAACTCCTAGAACGGTTCAGTCCAATAGAATTTTCTGTGATGACAGAAATGTTCTTTGTATTGCCTAATTAGATAGCCACTGGCCTCATGTGGCTGTTGAATACTTAAAATGTGAGTACTATGACTGAGAAATCGAATTTTAAATTTTACTTAAATTTGAAGAGCCACCTGTGGCTGTTGGCTACTGTACTGAACAGGATGATTCTAGAAGAAAGCTTCGAAGAATATCTTTGTTATTTTAGAGTTAGCAATTAGTTCTTAAGATGTAAAAGCACTAACATAGATGATAAACGTTAGTAATTTGAAATTAATGGAAATATAAAGCTGTTTATCAAAAGACTTCTCTAAGAAAATGAAAATGCAGGTCACAGATCAAGAGAAAATACTATTGTATCCAGACAAACAAACACTATTGCACGACTCCATTTGTATGAATTTCAAGAACAGGCTAATCTGCAGTGATAAAAATCAAAACAGATCGAGACTTCTCTGGCGGTCCAGTGGTTAAGACTCTGTGCTCCCAATGTAGGGGGAATGATTTCAGTCCCTGGTTGGGGAGCTAAGATTCCTGCATGTCCTGCAGTGCCCCCTCCACCTCCAACCTCACCGAAAACAAAAAACAAAACAGATTGCTTCTAGGAGGTATTGCCTCCAGGAGGTGTAAATTGGCTGGAGGTTTAAGAACAGGCAAAGCTAATCAATGGAAATAGAAATAAGATCTGTGTTACCTGAAGGGGCTGGAAATTGAACGGAAGGAACCTTTCCAGAAGAAAGGAAATATTCTATATCTTGATTAGAGGGTTACTTGGGTGTATGTGTCAATAAAAATACATTGAATTTTATGTTTAAGATCTATTGATTTCAGTACATAGATTTTACTCAGTGATGGGATGAATAGAAACTGAACTGAAACAAGCCATGTCCATGACCACAGTTTTTCACATACAGGTTTTTTAGTTTTATCAGTCAAGGAAGGAAAGAGAAATAAAAGGATGGTCTGTTTAGGTGTCTCAGACAGTAAAGAATCTGCCAGCAATAAAGAGACCTGGGTTCAATCCTCGGTTGGGAAGATCTTCTGGAGAAGGGAATGGCAACCCACTCCAGTATTCTTGCCTGAAGAACTGCATGGACAGAGGAGCCTGGTGGGCTACAGTCCATGGGGTTGCAAAGAGTCAGACACGACTGAGTGACTAACACTTTCACTTTTCAGACTCTAAGAACAAAGATGGATTTTTCCCTTATTTTCAGGAAGGGAGAATCAGATTGTACTTTTATCACAAGGAGAGATCATGGGGATAAAGATGAGTAGGGGTGAGGCAGGGAAGGCATCTTACTGTCCACTGCCTGGGCTCTGCCCTGGGGAAGGGGCAAGATGCTCTGCTCTTGTGCCTTTGTTTTTCAGCAAGGACTGGTGCAGAGGGAGGTGGTCAATGGCCCCAACTCGTAATCCTGAGAACATGTAGCCTGGATAATGGAAGAGCTGCTATGCACAGCTGGGTTGGCTTTCATACTCAGCTGATGCTCTAGATAGGCAGGAAGCGAGTACTCAGAGCTTCTTAGCCTGGAATCGGGAGAAGGCATGATCCCAGCCATCTTAACCGTGCTTTTTTCTAACATGTTAATCCCCTCTTTTTCCTCAGTTTCTTTTTAGTTTCTTAGGTCACAGATTGTTGGCGCCATTCATCCCTGTTCTCAAACATCTTTTAAACTTGGGTGAAGTGACAACCAGGGGAAGAAAATCACTTACTGAAAGATAAGACAACTTATATTTGCATTAAAGCACAATGCTGTCAGTCTCTCTCAAATGATTTTTCTCTGAATTCTGAATACAACCTATTAATGTTGTATTCTTGTGTCAGTCATTGATCTTTGTATCACCTTTGCTGAGTGGGCAATGAGATTGGTTAATCAGGCTTATCATTAAAAGGAGGAACTCGGATTTCTGAGAGGAATTCCTCATCTGATGTCAGTTGGGTCATCTGATGCCATCTGATGTCATGCAGGAGATAAACCTAATATAAAAGTGTCTCTGCTGCCTGGATTCCAAAGCTTCTAGAATTACTGAACTCTGAAATCCAGGTAATTCCTGATAATTTGGAGGTGAGTTTCTAAGAGCTGTAAATGGATCCCATATCGCCTACCCCATGACAGCTTGGTCATAAATGCTATATCGTGAGTCATCAATGGGATGGGGATGACGAGGTTTAAAAACTGAAGTCACTGTAATTACACATGCCTTAAATGTAGACTCCAGAGCCTACTTGTTGTCAAGTTCTATTCTGGATTTGAAGGCATGTTCAGATATGATTCTTGACCTTATGAAGTGACTCTACCTGTGTGGGAGTCACTCTTATATCAATCTAGAAAGATGGTGATTAAAGTAGGTGGGGTAGGGACTTCCCTGGTGGTCTAGTGGCTAAGACTCCTTGCTCCCAATGCAGGGAGCCCAGGTTCAATCCTTGTTTAGGGAAGTAGATCCCACATGCCACAACTAAAGAACCCACAAGCCACAGCTATGACCTGGTGCAGATGAGTTTCAGGTGGGCCATCAGGTTGTTCAATTTGTATCTGCTCTTTCTGTCATGTACTTATGGTGCTCACTGAGAGTTATTTTATTCATCCATTCACCAGTTTCTACCATTAAATTGCTAATTTGTTCCACACTAAATGAAACAGGGAATTAAGAAGCTGAGTTTTTTAACCACTCCTGTCACTGACTGTGTCGGTCAAGCAGGCAGTCTGACTGCTCCTTACCTTAGCTTCTGCCTCTGTGAAATAGGTATAACTTTTGGCCCAAGTGGGTGCATGGGTCAGTTTTGAGAATTGGGAGAGATCAACGGATATGGCAGTGCTTTGACAAACATGAAGCTCACCCCTGTGGGATCGAATTATTGTTCAGGCTGGTCTGATGTTGGCCAGCAGCTCTAAACCTGACCATAAGTAGTGATCCTTGGGGATTCTAAGAAAATACAGATTGCCTGTCCCTTCCACCAGAGATCCTGCAAGCAGGAATATTGAATTTTGAGAAGCCCTACAAGTAATTCTGCTGCAGATAGAATACCAAGGGTCCCACTGAGAAATACTGGTGTGTGATGCAGAATATAGAAGACCCCTTAGTGAAAAGCATCTTTTCAGGATGGTCCAAGGGCCCACACCTTGAGTCTTTTGCCTTGCGTTTATTTGTACATCTTCAGAAGTGGTGTCTTTCAGTTTGATGTTTGTCTGCACTTTCTGTGCGGGGACTTGCACTTCATAGATGCTGGAAACCATCATCCCACAGGTAACTGTGCTGGAGGGTAAGGAGTCTTTTATTTTGCCTTTCTTCACAGCAATGCAGAGTCTTCGGAGAAGAGATTCAGAATGAATAGCTTTGTGTCAGACTTTGGAAAGCCCCTGGAGCCAGATAAGGTGTTTTCTCGACAGGGCAATGAGGAATCCAGGTCCTTCTTTCACTGCTACATCAATGAAGTGGACCACTTGGAGAAGGCCAAAGCTTGTCTCCAGACCACGGCCCTCGACAGTGAAGTTCATCTCCAGGAAGCCATCAGATGCAGTGGGCGGCCAGAGGAGGAGCTGAACAGGCTCATGAAATTCGACATCCCCAACTTCGTCAACACGGACCAGAACTCCTTTGGAGAAGATGATCTCCTGATTTCTGAAACACCTATTGTTCTAGAAAATAAGCCAGTGGTCCAAACCTCACACAAAGAGTTGGACTGAGAAGCACATTTTATCAGGCATTTTCCTGAAAATGTTGGGTTTGTCATTGAGTAGCCAGAAATCGCTATTCATCAAGATTGTGTGTGTGTTTGTGTATGAGAGACAGAGACAGAGAGAGGCAGAAAGACAGAGAAGAGAACCCCCTGAGAAGAAAGATGGTGAAGCTGAGTTTTCATGCTTTTAAACATATTTGGAGCTTTGGGGGGAACCAAATATTTACACTATCTCATCTTCCTTGTTGAAGAACTTGGTCACATATCCTGCATCAGCGTGCGTGAACGGGGTTTGATGTGTCGTGTTTTCCATCTGGTCCTGCCACTGCCATGCTCTGCCTTTAGCAAGTTACTTTGACTCTCTGGGCTGCCACGTTTTTATCTGTAAGGTGAGGAGTCTGGAGTAGGTGATCCAATAATGTGTGGACTTTTGACTTGGTATTCACATGAGGCTGGAAATACCCAAAATTATATAAACTAGAGGCTGCCCCCTGGTTCTTGTTATAACATTCCCCCAGGTCTGTACCTCTTACCCAACCCTTAATTGAATCCAACTTATGTCAGGAGCTCGAGCATCTCCCAGGATGTCAGGAGACCTTGTCTCTCATGGTCACTGTGGCCGAATTTATAGTGCTTTCCTAAAACAGCTCAAACCTGGAGACAGCCCCCACACCCCATGCCCCAAGATGAGTACCTTATATGACAATCCCATCCCCCAAAGTGTATGGAAGGTTGTCAGCTGAGTAAAGGGAAGTGCCTTCTGTGTCCCTGTGTTAGTGTAACTGTGACTGGTCACACTGCTGTGTCGTTGGCTAGTGAACAAGAAGAGTGCTATTTGCCAGGCTGGCTGTCTGCTTGGCAGATGTGTGAGTGATGGTTGTGTAGCTAGTGTGTAGCTTTTGAGTTGGGATGGTGAATGGGTTATAAATACCCCATCAACAGACATTCCAGGTGGCTTGGTGCAACTCAAGAGTTAATTTCATGAAGGAATTAAATCTGCACACTGTTTTGGAAATGACTTTGTTTTGCCCAGTCACATTGCATGAATGGCCAGCTACTAATCTCTGGGTGGCATTTTCAATATGGACTTTCGTTTACCACCTGTCTTGCTTAAACTGAAAAATAAATACATTTATTGCACCATAATTTTCTCTGGTTCTTTGTTTTCACAAGTCCAGTTTTTCATTTTATTTAAAAATAGTTCCACACATTTATCAGTTCAGTTCAGTCGCTCAGTAGTGTCTGACTCTTTGCGACCCCATGAATCACAGCATGCCAGGCCTCCCTGTTCATCACCATCTCCCGGAGTTCACTCAGACTCATGTCCATCGAGTCGGTGATGCCATCCAACCATCTCATCCTCTGTCGGCCCCTTTTCCTCCTGCCCCCAATCCCTCCCAGCATCAGAGTCTTTTCCAAGTCAACTCTTCACATGAGGTGGCCAAAGTACTGGAGTTTCAGCTTTAGCATCATTCCTTCCAAAGAACACCCAGGGCTGATCTCCCTTAGAATGGACTGGTTGGATCTCCTTGCAGTTCAAGGGACTCTCAAGAGTCTTCTCCAACACCACAGTTAATGCCTCCTAATTTCTGTCATCTCCAAGTTCCTAGTGGTATGAGTCATGTAACAAATTTCTTTTAGAATTTATTCCACCAAAAGAAATCCCTTTCCCATAATTGTCTTTTGAGGAAAATAGTATTCTTTAAGACTCAAAGCATGGGACATTTCTTATAGTTAATATACATTCTTGCAAAAATAAACTTCCTGTTTTCATTAAAGAGTACTGATTTTAATGGCTTTTATGAATGTGAATATTATTATTCATAATTTAAGTAATTGAATATAAACCACGGTTATCTATTACTAAGATGTAAAACTATTTAAGTGGCTTAAATTTTAGTTAAAAGTAGATTTATTAGAAGACTGATGGATATTTTTAAAAGATGGAAAAATATCCATGGCTATATACCATCGTTGTTATTGACTAAATGTCAAGAATTGTGAAGGGTCTAAGATTTGACCCCTCTTTCAAGCTTACAAGTATCATGACACAGTTCTGTGGAAGCTGGCAGAAGGCACCAGACTCCTGGGTCAGAGACAAAGAACTTCATGACGGCATAGCAAGCAGCACGTGCTTCTTGTTCAGGTTGGTTCCTGAGTCCATTTGCTGTTGCTGTTGTAACAAAGGACCACTCACTCAGTGACTTAAAGCAACCCACATTTATTCTCTTACAGTTCTCACGTGCAGAAGTGCGAGGTCAGTGACAGTGGGCTAGAATCAAGGTGTCATCAGGGCTCCATATGGAGGCTCTAGCGAAGGATCCAGTTCTTGTCTTTTTCAGCTTCCAGAGGCTGTTCACATTTTTTGGCTCATAGCCCTGTATCATTGTCACCTCTGTTTCCACTTTACCTAGCTATCTCTGACCATCCTGCCTCGCTCCTATAAGACCTTTGTAATAACACTGGATTACCCACAGTAGTCTCTCATCTCAAGATTCTTAACTTAATCACATCCACAAAGTCCTTTTCACCATGCAAGGTACTATATGCATAGGTTCTAGGGATTAAGAATGGACATGTTTGGTGGGGGGAGGGCATTATCCTACTACATTCTCCTCTGTGACCCCAAAGATTCATGCAAAATATATCTGTCTCACCCCCAACATCCTCTAAAATCTCAATAATTACATCATCAAGTCAAAGTCCAATATTTAGTCTATATAGTGTCAGCTCAACCCACTCCAGTGTTCTTGCCTAGGGAATCCCAGGGATGGCAGAGCCTGGTGGGCTGCCATCTATGGGGTCGCACGGAGTCGGACACGACTGAAGCAACTTAGCAGCAGCAGCAGCAACAAGGATCCCAAATAGCATCATCTTATTCATCTAAATCAGGTATGGCTGAGACCCTGGGTAGGATCCAAGACATGAAAACAGCCTAAATGTCCATCAACAGAGGAATGGATAAAGATGTGGTATACTCACACACACACACACACACACACACACACACACACACACACACATACACAAAATGGAATATTACTCAGCCATAAAAAAGAATGAAGTAATGCCATTTGCAGCAACATGGATGGACCTAGAGATTGTCATACTGAGTGAAGTAAGAAAGAGAAGGGCAAATATCACATGACATTGCTTATATGTTGACTCTTGAAAGATGATTCAAATGAACTTATCTCAAAACAGAAACAGATTCACAGACTAGGAAACCAACTTATGATTACCAAATGGGAAAGATGGGGAGAGAGATAAATTAGGAGTTTGAGATTAACATATACACACTGTTGCTGCTGCTGCTGCTAAGTCTCTTCAGTCGTGTCCGACTCTGTGTGACCCCATAGATGGCAGCCCACCAAGCTCCCCCATCCCTGGGATTCTCCAGGCAAAAACACTGGAGTGGATTGCCATTTCCTTCTCCGATGCATGAAAGTGAAAAGTGAAAGTGAAGCCGCTCAGTCGTGTCCGACTCTTCACAACCCCATGGACTGCAGCCTACCAGGCTCCTCTGTCCATGGATTTTCCAGGCAAGAGTACTGGAGTGGGGTGCCATTGCCCGCTCCAATATACACACTATTGTATATAAAATAGATAATCAACAAGGACCTACTGTGTAGCACAGGGAACTTTACTCAATATTCTGTAACGACCATTAAATTTTATATGTAAGATCTAATATATATTTTATTTATATAAATTATGTTTAGTTCTTTAAAAAATTGATCTTTTATCTTGATATCCTGATTTCTATTATGTTTTTTATGATTTATGTTTAACGATTCCGTCAAACTTATTTTATGTTTTCTTTTAGATTGTTTCATAATTTCAGGCTCTGGAATAGCGATCATCCTGGGTTTGAGGATTAGCTACTTCTTCATGCCAGTTATTTGCTTCTGTTTTTTGTCATGTGTGTATTATATGCATGGATGCATGTGTAGCGTAGTGTGAGCTCTTCAGCTTGTATTGTTTTTTCCTATGGTTATCTCACACATTCTAGTTTATAAAAGTTTCCCTAGAGAAAAATTTATTCCAGTTGAAGCGAGTTAGGACTGAACTTTTTTTCTTAAAACAACTTTGGGATATATTTGGCAAAATAATTTTCACATATTTAAAACATACAATTTAATTCATTTGACATAAGTATATCCCCAAGAAACCATTACCACATTCAAGACAGTGAACACACCCATCACCCCCAAAAATTTTCTGTCCTTTTGTAATCCCTCCCTTCCCATTTCTTGCCCTGGAAACCAGTGATTTTCTTTCTATCACTGTATATTGGTTTGCATTTTCAAGATACTTGTATGAATGGATTCAAGCAGTATCTACTCTATTTTGTCTGACTGTTTTCATTCAGCATAATTATTTTGAGATTCATCCCTGTTTTATTAGTAGTTTATTATTATTATTTGCTGAGTAGTGTTTAAAGGAAAGGAAAGGAAAGTGAAGTCATTCAGTCATGTCTGACTCTTTATGACCCCATGGACTGTAGCCTACCAGGCTCCTCTGTCCATGGGATTTTCCAGGCAATAGTACTGGAGTGGACTGCCATTTCCTTCTCCAAAACATTTGAAAGTGAAAGTCACTCAGTGGTGTCTGACTCTTTGCAACCCCATGGACTATACGGTCCATGGAATTTTCCAGGCCAGAATACTGGAGTGTGTAGCTTTTCCCTTCTCCAGGGGATCTTCCCAATTCAGAGATTGAACCCAGGTCCTCCGCACTGCAGGCAGATTCTTTACCAGTTGAGTGCTGAGTTATTGCTGAGTAGTTTATTGTGAGTAGTGTTTGGATAGACCATAATTTGTTTATTAATTCTCTTGTTGATGGATATTTGGGTTATTTACAATTTTGGCTACTATAAAGAAAACTGCAGTGAATATTTGGTTACAACTCTTTTTATGGACATATGCTTTTATTTTCTAAAGCACCCAGAAGAGGAATATCCGGGTCATATCTTAGATGTTTATCTTTTTAAAGAAACTGCTTATCAGTTTTCTAAAATGTTTAAATGTTACTGTGAATTCCTCATAGTTCATATGAATTCTTATCGATTTACTTCATTGCCAACATTCTGCAAGGTCAGTCTTTTTAATTTTATTCATTCTAGTATGTGTGTGTAGTAGTATCTCACTGTGGTTTTTAGTTGCATTTCACTAATGACTAATAAGCTCCCCTGGTGGCTCAGATGGTAAAGAATTTGACCTGCAATGCTGGAGATCCTGGTTCAATCCCTGGGTTGGGAAGATCCCCTGGAGGAGGAAATGGCAGTCCACTCCAGTTTCTTGCCTGAAAAATCCCATTCAGCATCTTTTCACGTGCTTATTATCCATCTGGATATCTGTTTTCAAGTCTGCTCATTGTTGTACTGGGGTGTTTGCTTTATTATTGAGTTTGAGAGTTCTTTATTCTCGATATAAATTCTTTTTCAGAGTGACTTCATTTCTCCTTTAAATGGATCATACTTCTGGTGTTATAGCAAAGAAATATTTGCCAAACCCAAGTCATAAAAGTTTAATCCTATTATTTTTTAGAAGTTTTAGAGTTTTAGATTTTCTATTTAGATCTGTAATCCATTTTGAGTTAATTTTTGTGTACATAGAAAAGTATGGATTGAAATTATTTTTTTTTTGGCATATGGATACCTAATTGTTGCGGCACTATTTGTTGAAAAAAATCCTTTCTCCACAATTGCCTTTGCACTGATACTGAAAATCAGTTGTCTGTATATGTATTGGTTTAGTTCTGGACCATACTTCTTGATTACTGTAGCTTTAAAAAGTCTTAAAATCAGATCGTTTAAGTCCTCCAACTTTGTTTTTCTTATTCAAAGTTATTCTGGGTACTTGGGACCCTTTGCATTTTTATTTGAATTTAGGATCAGTTTTTAAATTCCCTTCCTTACATACAATTCTACCAAAATTCCACCCATTTCTTTGGCCATCTCCAAAACCACATTTTCCAAAAAAGGCTTTCCAGATCCCAGGTGAAAGGAGTTTCTCTTTCTTCTGTGCTCCATTCACACTTCATCATACTTTTATTTCATTTTATTCATATTTGGCTACATGTATTTGTCTGATCTCCCCTGCCATATAGTAAACCTCTCAAGATCCAGGAATCTTGACTCTGTTCCCTCTGTCTGCTGAAAACCTAGTTTTATACTTTGCAGGAGTGAGTCTGACACTAGGAGATGTCTGTGGAAGACATCTAGCTCATTTCCTGCCTGTTGTCAAGTAATCTGACAGATTTAGAATTGTTTTTTTTCTATTGTTATCTCCGAGACGGCTCATTCTTTATTATTTCTATTGATACTAATGCACTTTTAAAGAAAAATAAGATAATTGTTTTCCAAGTATCAAAATATACTATATTTGACTTGTGGTGGTCGTTATATGCAGCTTAACAATTGTCTTAACAATCTACTTGTTGTTCATATTCTCCCTATTCATTGACCTTTTGGGAAAATGCTCATCCATAAAGACATCAATGATATCTTTGGCTGCCAAGGGCAGCAGCACCTCACCTCAGACCTACTGTGTTTCTAGTGGTTCCCTCCAGTCCTACTCTAGCCCTCCACTGGGGGAACTGCAGTTAAAAGCCTGTTATTTCTCAGGAAGAGTTTCTGGAGGAAGTATAATCATGTCCTTTTTATGGGGATGTTCAGTCTAGAGATTTGGCAGCAGAGGAATATGTTTAACTTTCTTTGTAGAGCCTAAACTTTTCCGTACTTATTAGGAACATACAATGAGGAGATTGTTTTAGCACCTAACAAATTAGCAGCATAACCATATGCTTGGGAAAATTAGCTTTCCTATTACATGTGGGCATTATGTTGGTGTGACAGTCACCTTGGGTAATGTTTTCTCTAAGAAAGGCTTTTTGTTTTCTTCCTTAGTCTTTTCACATTCATTGCATCTGGTGAGATTATATGAACCCTGTTTATTTGCAGCCCAGCACTGATCTTTTTTAAAGGATCACATGTTTGAAAGGCTAGTACCCAATTCACTGGAAGATAGAAATCCTTTTAGAGTTTTGTCCTAGAGTAAATGGTCTTCCCTGGTGGCTCAGAGGTTAAAGCATCTGACTGCAACATGGGAGACCTGGGTTTGATCCCTAGGTTGGGAAGATCCCCTGGAGAAGGAAATGGCAACCTACTCCAGTACTCTTGCATGGAGAATCCCATGGACGGAGGAGCCTGGTGGGCTACAGTCCATGGGGTTGTGAAGAGTCGGAAACTGAGCGACTTCACTCACTCACTCAAAAACTTGGTGGTTAAAGAAAATTCATATTAAAATCTTAAATACAATGATATAACATTTTAAAAAATGATGAACTTAATTGATTCCATTAAACACTACAGCAATTAAGCCTGTTTCTGCAGCAGCCTTGCAATGATTCCCTCTTGATCAGAGTCCTCAAGAGGCCCCTGCAATCATTGTCAATATCATCATTATCATTATGGATTGATTCCTCTAGAAGATTCTAGGAAAATAAATGGGTAGGGGGGTGTGTGTGTGTGTATACAATGAGAACAATGATCAGACATTTGATGTAGGCATGGCAAACAAAGGAAGTGGTGGGAACGAGATGATCAAGGAGGAAGGGACAAAATCTGTTTGAAGATCAGCAGGTTGTATGAATAAGGGGAGCGTGGTGGGCAGAATAATGTCCCTCCCTTTCCCACAAGGTAGCCAGGTGTGAAAATGTTACTGTACAATGGCAAAGGGACTACAGATATTTTAGGGAAAAAAATCCAAGAGGATTTCTATCTTCTAATAAATTACCTTTTAAAAGCATGATGCTTTGTCAAAGATTAGTGCTGGGCTGCAAATAAACAGGGTTCATAGACTCACCAGATGTAACAAATGTGGAAAGACTAAGGAAGAAAAAACAAAAATGCCATTCATAAGTGTCTTGAGCCTTACATTGCTCACAAGAGGAATCATTACCCAAGGTGAGTGTCACAGCCACATAAAGCCTGAGTGTGATGGGAAAAGAGGATCCTGAGAGGAGATGGTGGGAAGAGTAGCCTGGATTATCCTGCAGGGGGCCTAACCTAATTACTTGGGTCCTTAAAAGAAGAGAACACATCCCAGCTGAGCTTAGAGTCAGAGGGGGACGTAATCTTGGAAGAATGTCCTGAGAGGATGCAAGCCTGCTGGCAGTGAAGGTGGGAGAAGTGAGGGCACAATCCAAGGGATGTGAGTGGCCTCTGAGAACTAAAAAAGCAAGGAAATATTCTCTCCTGGAGCCTCCAGGAGGAGCACACCCTGCTGATACCTGGATTTTAGCCAGATGAGAACTGTGTTGGATCCCTGACCTCCAGACCAGTAAGGTGAGAAATCCATGCTGGCTGAAGCCATTATGTTTGTGTAATTTGCTACAGTAGTAGTAGAAAACTACCACTGTAGTAGTAGGGAAGATTTGTATAGGAGGTGGAGATGGTCTGATGGAGAGGGAGGCTGGGGTTGAGGATTCTGACATTAACACCAAAAAAGCAACCGGGTGAAGGAGGAACACGGGGTGCTGAAGCAGAGCTGGCAGTGCCGTTTCACAGACTATCTGGAGTGAGAACATTGGAGTAGAGGAATAGAATAAACCTCTACCAGAAAAATAAGTAAAATGGTGACAGGACTTCTGTGGTGGTGGATATAGGAGTGGAAAAGGACAGATTGATATAAGCCTTATTGTGAAGAAATTGGCTACAGGTTTAATGACTCCACGTTGGGGAGAGTTAGTCGATGTATAAACTGAGTATCTGTGTCCTCTCAAAATCTCATGTTGAAACCCTGTTTCCCAGTATTAGGAGGCAGGGCCTTTGGGAGGTAAATAGGATTAAGTGAGGTCCTGAGAGTGGACCCCTCAGGAATAATAGAATTAGCGCTCTTATAAGGGTCTCAGGAGATCTTATGTTTCTCTGCCCTCGGTCATATGAGGATACAATGAGAAGTCTGCTGTTTTCAAGCGAGGAAGCACCGACACCCTGATCTCAGACTTCTCAGCCTCCAGAACTTGAGGAATATGCTCGTTGTTTAAGCTACCTAATTTATGGTAATCTGTTACAAAGATCATGGCATCTGGTCCCATCACTTCGTGGGAAGTAGATGGGGAAACAGTGGAAACAGTGTCAGACTTTATTTTTCTGGGCTCCAAAATCACTGCAGATGGTTACTGCAGAGATGAAATTAAAAGACGCTTACTCCTTGGAAGGAAAGTTATGTCCAACCTAGACAGCATATTGAAAAGCAGAGACATTACTTTGCCAACAAAGGTCCGTCTAGTCAAGGCTATGGTTTTTCCAGTGGTCATGTATGGATGTCAGAGTTGGACTGTGAAGAAAGCTTAGCACTGAAGAATTGATGCTTTTAAACTGTGGTGTTGGAGAAGACTCTTGAGAGTCCCTTGGACTGCAGGGAGATCCAACCAGTCCATCCTAAAGGAGATCAGTCCTGGGTGTTCATTGGAAGGAATGATGCTAAAGCTGAAACTCCAGTACTTTGGCCACCTCATGCGAAGAGTTGACTCATTGGAAAAGACTCCGATGCTGGGAGGAATTGGGGGCAAGAGGAGAAGGGGACAACAGAGGATGAGATGGCTGGATGGCATCACTGACTCGATGGACGTGAGTCTGAGTGAACTCCGGGAGTTGGTGATGGACAGGGAGGCCTGGCGTGCTACAATTCATGGGGTCGCAAAGAGTTGGACACGACTGAGACTGAACTGAACTGTCCCAGGTTGACAAAGACAGTCAAGGGTGCCTTAGAGTTTAGAACTGACTGGAGAATGTTGAAACCTAGGGGAGTGGGCAGCTGGTTTCAGGGAGAGAAGTAAAGGAGTTGGTTTCAAACACATTTGACTTTTTGTGGACACTGGGTAACTCGGGCAGGAACTGGGAATAGGGGCTGGAACCCAGGAGAAAGGAAGAGTAGAGACACAGACCCAATGTTATCCTGCTGGTAGCAGTAGTTGTGCTGTGAGTATGAGAACAGCTATGATCTTTGGGGGCCGATGGGAGCAAAGGGTTGCATGTAGATGAAGGTCCAAGGACAACAGAAGGTGATAAATTTACTAAGCCCCTATTATGTGTGAGGAAGTAGGCTCCTATGAAAGTTCTGACCCCAAGTCAGAGGAGTGAGCACCAGCTTGATCTCATGAGTGCTCCTTGCACATGGCCAGGATGATGAGCAAAACAGGTAAGACATGGGCATGCAAATATTTTTGGTCATTTACACTTCCTGATGCTGATGGGAAAAAACCAACTAGGATCTTCAGTCCACTCAGGCTTCTCCAATAAGCAGGCTCAATTTATCCCTTTTGTAAACAGTTCTTCTCCAATGACTTCACTTTTCCCTGCCTCACAAATCCAAGTTCCTTCCAGACCTTTCTTCAAGGAGTTACATAGGCCCTCTGCATCAGGTCTTCATACTGTAATATCATTACCCTATGGAGGGGACACTGGAAGGCCACCGAAAGGGTTTACGTTCAGGGCAGGCTTCCTGAGACTAGGTCACTGGGTCAGATTCCTGCCGTGTTCTTGCCTCTTCATTTCTGTGCTCCAAGGAGGCATACCTGGTATAATTACCACCGCCCACCCTTTTTTCCACGAAGTCTAGCCTCTTGCTACTGAATTTACTAACAACCCATTTTATTCCACTGATGGAATGTGGTGCCTCTTTCCTCTGTAGAACCCCTGATAATGCTGCTCTTCAAACGTATTTCTTACAACAGTCCTATAAAGTAGGCATTGATGGGAAAAATTCCTATTTGCACTATTTAGGTGATTGTGATTGAAGCTTTCAACAAACCCAGACCTACTTTGCTTTCAGTTCAGTTGCGTCTGACTCTGTGATCCCATAGACTGCAACGTGCCAGGCTTCCCTGTTCATCACCAACTCCCGGAGCTTGTTCAAACTCATGTCCATTGAGTCAGTGATGCCATCCAACCATCTCATCCTCTGTTGTCCCCTTCTCCTCCTTTCATTGCTCTTTTCCAATGAGTCAGTTCTTTGCATCAGCTGTCCAAAGTACTGGAGTTTCAGCTTCAGCGTCAGTCCTTCCAATACTTTGCTTTAGAGAGGAGGAAATAGGTTTGGGCTAGGAACTACTAGCTGGACAGGTGCTGAGGATTACATGTGCTTTTCATTAAAGGACTCTTTGATAGAAACTGAAAAAGGCTGTAATTAATGGGTTCAAATACTAGAGCAGAATAATCAGTAACTGGGATTTGGCTCTAGTGGTAAAGAACCCGCCTACCAATGCAGAAGACATCAGACTCTGGTTTGATCCCTGGGTCAGGAAGATCCCCTGAAGGAGGGCATAGCAACCCACTCCAGTATTCTTACCTGGAGAATCCCCATAGACATAGGAGCCTGGAGGGCTACAGTCCATAGGGTCACAGAGTTGGACACAACTCAAGTGACTTAACATACAGCACAGGGATTAGAAAACGTTCAAACTTCACTCCTCTAACCATTCATTGCTGAAGTGAAAGGCATTCAGTCTTTTCCTACTCTTTGTGACCCCATGAACTTTACAGTCCATGGCATTCTCCAGGCCAGAATACTGGAGTGGGAGCCTTTCCCATCTCCAGGGGATCTTCCCAACCCAGGGATTGAACCCAGGTCTCTTGCATTGCAGGCGGATTCTTTACCAACCGAGCTATTGCTGCTGCTGCTGCTAAGTCACTTCAGTCGTGTCCAACTCTGTTCGACCCCATAGGCAGCAGCCCACCAGGCTCCGCTGCCCCTGGGATTCTCCAGGCAAGAACACTGGAATGGGAGCCTTTCCCGTCTCCAGGGGATCTTCCCAACCCAGGGATTGAACCCAGGTCTCTTGCATTGCAGGCGGATTCTTTACCAACTGAGCTATTGCTGCTGCTGCTGCTAAGTCACTTCAGTCGTGTCCAACTCTGTTCGACCCCATAGGCAGCAGCCCACCAGGCTCCGCTGCCCCTGGGATTCTCCAGGCAAGAACACTGGAATGGGGTGCCATTGCCTTCTCCAATGCATGAAAGTGAAAAGTGAAAGTGAAGTCAGTCGTGTCCGATGCTCAGTGATCCCATGGACTGCAGCCTACCAGGCTCCTCCATCCATGGAATTTTCCAGGCAAGAGTACTGGAGTTGGGTGCCATCGCCTTCTCCAAACTGAGCTATTAGGGAAGCCCATTCATTGCTAACAGGTTCTTCAAAGGATAGCCATTGAATAACATTGAATAAGTGTTTAATCTTGGGTAAAATTAAAATGACTTGTTAAATAAGGTGCTTATAGATTTTGAACCTCCCCAATTAGCGCCCTTAGGTTTGGCCACCATCTTCTTGGTATTTAGTCACTGATTTAGAATTTTTCCAATATGGAATGGAACCCAAATATTAAAGCCTGGATTTCTGAGGGTCGATGGGTACAGCTGGTTATGGAATGCTGTGGGCTCACAAGTAATAGATCTGATTGTAAACCTCTCTGCTCACACAAAAGCAATGGTGTGAGCAGCAACCTTGAATCTTGAGCAGAATCTTGAATTTTGCCCTTCCTGAAGGGTCGGCAAGCCTGTGGATGCAGGTCTTATGACATTGTGAGGGGATAGAACTGGTGGAAGAGGATTGATAATCTCTGGAGTCTGCATTATCATAAAAGCCTTTCTGTTTTTTTCAAGATGGTGTAAATGTGTCCACCTGTGTTCTCATCCTAGACCCTCAGTGCAAAACCTAAGGGCTGAGATATTGTCTCTGAGGTTTCTGGTTGTAACTAACAGTTCTGATAGTGCATATGGACCTTTATTCTGTAAATGAAATTGAAGCTGTGTCACATGTGCAGCTTATTCCAAAATACGGAGTCCTCATCAAAACAGGATGTACCTTCTCTGGAACTGATAATCTGTTTGATGTCTGTACTACTTGTGTTTCAGAATCAGCCATGCTTGTGCTTAGAATGAAAGGCCCATGGAGAGTCAGTCAAAAAGACAAAGGGAAGGTACAGTTATAAATGAATAGGTTTGCAGATAAAAAGTATACAAAACACACTCAAATAATAACCAAAATAGTTTATAACTTACAACTCTTTCACATAAAAAAATAGCAAATTTTAATTAATGCTTTCTACCCTTAGGAAAAGAACATTAAAAATGCTGGACATCAAGATATTAACTGTATTCCTTACATTTAATTTCCACATTTCACATTTAATACCTATAAGTTTACCAAGGTCTACTTCACATGTCCTTTATAAAGTACTTCACTTTGTAATGATTATTCTAGAATTGCACTTGCTGGCATGTGGTTATTGAGCACTTAGAATGTGGCTGGTTCAAACTGAGATGTGCTATAAATGGAAAACTTACCTGATTTTGGAAACTTAGGATGAAAAAAAGAATGTAAAATCCCAATTTTTATATTATTTTAGATATATTACATAAATTACCAAAATTAACTTCATTTGTTTCTTTTTACCTTTTTAAACGTGGCTATAAAAATTTTTAAGTGACACGTGGCAGATCTTCCTATTGGACAGCAGTGAGCCAGAATATCTGAAAACAAAGCAGCCCCAGAGAAAGCCCCAGCTACAGCTTCCATGTAGCAGTATCTCACGTGCCTCCTAGCTGCTTTGGGAAATGGAACTGTGACGTAAGAGAATAATCTGGCTACTTCTACACATGCTTTTAATTTCTTTAGTGAACATATATTCACTTCTTAAATGAAGTAAAAATGTTGCATTCTGTTTATCACTTTAGACTTCCAAAAGAGGGACTGGCATTTGAGACACAGCATAAGTGAAACAGTGAATAAATCAAATTCCCCTTCTACTTGTGATATATACCTTGCACCTTGTATCAGGTGCAAAATGAGGTGCCAAGAGGCAGGAGTGGAAATCTGGGAGAACACAAGAGTTCACTATCTACCTGTACGCAAGTTACAACTCTCACCAGAATGAACATGAAGCACCATTACATCAGTGACTGTCTGAGCCGCTGTGCTCACACTGCCCACCCCGTTTCTGTGAGAAAGAGGAGCTGTTCTTCTGGGCAAGAATTAAAAATACACACCTAGTCAATAATGGCGAAGTATCTGCAATTTTGTTTTCCTCCCATATCTAGCGTGTGAGGCCTTTTGCAATAAATATCACCAGTTCTAATCATCTGCCATAAAGGGACTTGTCTGTAATTATTTAAAATGTTGATGACTAATTTTTTCCAGTAAAATACACCATTAATGCTGCTCTTATTTTTCCCTAGCTGGTAAAATATGATTTATTTTGAAATGTTCTTGTGTTCCAGCAACATACTGGAACACTTTTTTCAAAAGCCTCCTCTGACGGGGACCCCAACCATCTTCAGGCCTCCCTGTGAGGTCACATGATATGTGAGTTTCTACTAATACTCTGGTGCATTCACTTCTGCCAAAGCAACTGGCACGACCACCCCTTGCCGGTGCAGCTCTCGGAGAACGTCCAAGATCGAATCCAACTCTGTTCGGAACTTGTCCAGCTCCCGATTCTTCAGCTGTGCAAGTCTTTTCCATTTCTCAATTTCTCTGTTTTGCTCGGTTTCTACTACTTGGTGTGTCTGCTGTATTATCTGCAAATTAAAAATATCACACTACTGTTAGAGTTTATCATGGGGATAATGAGCCTCAAAGAGCTTCTAGGAGCTCAACTGGGCCAATGCTGACAAGGGTAATCTGGCAACCTATGTATCAGAGGGGATGGGGCAGAGGGAGAGGAGCCTTACCTAACAGGCCCCACTGGATCAATAAAGGCTTATAAGCAAAGAGTAAGTGGGAATTTTAGTATCTAATTCTGATAGGGAGTTAAGAAGTTTAAAGTTTTTCATTTTAAGCCTGGGTTGGGGGCAGGGCAGGATTACCATTTAAAGCATTTAATACCCTGGAATGAATTCAAACATCCCTAAAACCAGAACTGTACTTGAGATGCAATCAAGACAGTTTTAACATAACATGTCAGCACTAAGGAACCATACGTTGACACCTGTCACGTGCCAGGCTTGGCTTTAAGTCTTACATGTGTTAACATTTAATCTTGTAACACTAGGAGATATTCTACATATCCATCTCCATTTAACAGGTAGGGAAAGAGAGTCACAAATAAGTAAAAAAAATTAATTCACCCTAGATTCACACAGAGGCCACTGGAGGCAGAGTTAGAATTCACACACAGGTGGCTGGCCCCAGGGCTCCTGCTCTTAACTACCCATACTAGACTACCTTGTTTATGTGGATCAGTTTTTTTCAGCTGTGAAATAAGCACCTTGTCTAGTAACTTACAATACTATTCTTATAATTTTATTAATAAAATACCTTACCAGAAGGGAAATGTTAATCACAGACATTATAAACCACACAAAGCTAGACATAAAAAAATAACTGGTTACAGCAACAAAACCAATAATGTTTCCAGACATTATACATGCTGAACCTCTGCAAGAAAATTTTTATTTCTGCCTGGCTATAGAATAATTATTTCATAATTTAATAATGAAATAAAACAATTTCAGACACTGTATAAATAGGTACTTGAGTTATGGGGAATACAAAATGCTGTATGAATTTTCAATTCATTATTTTGATGTCTCATATATTAAAACTTGGCATTTAACGATTTGTCAATCATATTCAGACATAATTGACATAACATTGTACAAGTTTAAGGTATACAATTAAAAGACGCTAACTCCTTGGAACGAAAGTTATGACCAACCTAGACAGCTTATTAAAAAGCAGAGACATTACTTTGTCAACCAAGGTCCCTCTAGTCAAGGCTATGGTTTTTCCAGTGGTCATGTATGGATGTGAGAGTTGGACTATAAAGAAAGCTGAGTGCCAAAGAATTGATGCTTTTGAACTGTGGTGTTGGAGAAGACTCTTCAGAGTCCCTGCAAGGAGATCCAACCAGTCCATCCTAAAGGAGATCAGTCCTGAGTGTTCATTGGAAGGACTGATGTTGAAGCTGAAGCTCCATTACTTTGGCCACCTGATGCAGAGAGCTGACTCATTTGAAAAGACCCTGATGCTGGGAAAGATTGAAGGCAGGAGGAGAAGGGGACAACAGAGGATGAAATGGTTGGATGGCATCACTGACTCAATGGACATGAGTTTGGGTAAACTCTGGGAGTTGGTGATGGACAGGGAGGCCTGGCATTTTGCAGTCCATGGGGTCACAAAGAGTTGAACACGACTGAGCAGACAAATACTCTTTTTGATATGTCCCCATGTGGGTTTGACTTGCATTTCCCTCATAATTAGTGATGTTGAGCATCTGCAAAAGGTCAGTTTTCATTCCAATCCCAAAGAAAGGCAATGCCAAAGAATGCTCAAACTACCGCACAATTGCACTCATCTCACATGCTAGTAAAGTAATGCTCAAAATTCTCCAAGCCAGGCTTCAGCAATACGTGAACCATGAACTTCCTGATGTTCAAGCTGGTTTTAGAAAAGGCAGAGGAACCAGAGATCAAATTGCCAACATCCGCTGGATCATGGAAAAAGCAAGAGAGTTCCAGAAAAACATCTATTTCTGCTTCATTGACTATGCCAAAGCCTTTGACTGTGTGGATCACAATAAACTGTGGAAAATTCTGAAAGAGATGGGAATACCAGATCACCTGACCTGCATCTTGAGAAATGTGTATGCAGGTCAGGAAGCAACAGTTAGAACTGGACATGGAACAACAGACTGGTTCCACATAGGAAAAGGAGTACGTCAAGGCTGTATATTATCACCCTGCTTATTTAACTTCTATGCAGAGTACATCATGAGAAACGCTGGGCTGGAAGAAACACAAGCTGGAATCAAGATTGGTGGGAGAAATATCAATAACCTCAGATATGCAGATGATAGCACCCTTATGGCAGAAAGTGAAGAGGAACTCAAAAGCCTCTTGATGAAAGTGAAAGTAGAGAGTAAAAAAGTTGGCTTAAAGCTCAACATTCAGAAAACGAAGATCATGGCATCCGATCCCATCACTTCATGGGAAATAGATGGGAAAACAGTGGAAACAGTGTCAGACTTTATTTTTTTGGGCTCCAACATCACTGCAGATGGTGACTGCAGCCATCAAATTAAAAGACGCTTACTCCTTGGAAGGAAAGTTATGACCAACCTAGATAGCATATTGAAAAGCAGAGACATTACTTTGCCCACAAAGGTCCGTCTAGTCAAGGCTATGGTTTTTCCAGTGGTCATGTATGGATGTGAGAGTTGGACTGTGAAGAAGGCTGAGTGCTGAAGAATTGAGGCTTTTGATTTGTGGTGCTGGAGAAGACTCTTGAGAGTCCCTTGGACTGCAAGGAGATCCAACCAGTCCATTCTGAAGGAGATCAGCCCTGGGATTTCTTTGGAGGGAATGATGCTAAAGCTGAAACTCCAGTAATCTGGCCACCTCATGCGAAGAGTTGACTCATTGGAAAAGACTCTGATGCTGGGAGGGATTGGGGGAAGGAGGAGAAGGGGACAACAGAGGATGAGATGGCTGGATGGCATCACTGATTCGATGGACGTGAGTCTGAGTGAACTCCAGGAGTTGGTGATGGACAGGGAGGCCTGGTGTGCTGCAATTCATGGGGTCTCGAAGAGTCGGACATGACTGAGCGACTGAACTGAACTGAACTGAGCATCTTTTCATATAGCTGTGGGGCATTTAAATATCTTCTTTGGAACAATGTCTGTTCAGATCCCTTGCCCATTTTTTAAATTAGTTTTTTTTTTTTTTTGCTATTGAGTTGTATGAGTCACAGCTTGCCTTTACATCATGTTGATTATCTCCTTGCTTGTGCAGATGCTTTTTTAGTTTGATGTGGTCCCGTTTATTGTTTTTTTTTGTTGCTTGTGCTTTAGGTATCACATCCAAAAGGGATCTATGACAAGACACATATCAGCAAGCTTTTACCCTGTGTTTTATTCTAAGAATTTTATGGTTTCTGGTCTTTAATCCATTTAGAGTAATTTTTGTGAATGGTATAAGACAGGGATCTAGTTTGTCTTTTGCATGTAAATATTACATTTCCCCAGAACCATTTATAATGAAAAGTGTCTTTTCTCCACTGAGTATTCTTGGCTCCCTTAACAAATATGTATATGTGGATTTATGTCTTGGTTCTAGATTCTATTCCTTTGGGCTATGTGTTTGTTTTTAATGCCAGGACCATACTGTTTTGATTACTTCAGCTCTGTAATATAGTTTGAAATTAGGAAATGAAGATACCTCCTGTTTTGTTGTTCTACCTTAGGATTGCTTTGACTCTGCCTGGTCTGTATGGTTCCACACAAATTTCATAATGCTTTTTCTGTTAGTATAAAAAATGCCATTGGAATCTTGACAGAGATCACAGTGAATCTATAGATGGCTTTGGACATTTTACAGTATCAATTCTTATGAATCATGAACACTGAATACCTTTGTGTTTAATTTCTTTCATCAATGCCTTATAGTTACCAACATACAGATCTTTTACATCCTTGGATAGATTTATTTCCAAGTATTTTATTCTTCTTGATATTATTAAAAGTGGAATTATTTTATTCTTCAGATAATTTGTTGTTAGTTTATAGAAACATTACTGACTTATGTATACTGATTTTGGTATCAGAGAACTTTACTGAATTCGCTAACCAGCAGTTTTTACGTAGAGTCTTTAGGATTTTCTTTATATAAAATAATGTCATTCACAAATAGAGACAATTTCATCCTTTGCCTGACTGCTCTGGCTAAGGCTTCTAATACTATGGTGAATAAGAGTGTGAGAATGAGCATTCTTCTCTTGTTTCTGATCTTAGCAGAAAAGCTTCCAACCTGTCACTACTGATTTTGATGATAACTGAAAGGCAACCCACTCCAGTATTCTTGGCTGGAAAATTCCATGGACAGAGGAGTCTGGCGGTACAGTCCATGAGGTCACAAAGAGTCGGACATGACTGAGAGACTAACACACACACATGTGGTCCTGTTATATATGGCCTTTATCATGTTGAGGTATATTATTTTTATACCTAATTTTTTGAGTTTTTTATCAAGAATGGGTGTTTGTGTTAAATGTTTTTTCTATATTGATTGAGGTGTGTGTGTGTGTGTGCACGCGCGTGCTTAGTCATGTCCAACTCTTTGCAGTCCCATGGACTGTAGCCTGCCAGGCTCATCTGCCCATGAAATCTTCCAGGCAAGAATACTGGAGTGGGGTGCTAGTTTCTACTCCAGGACATCTTCTCACCCAGGGACTGACCCTGTGTCTCTTGTGTCTCCTGCACTGGCAGGAAGATTCTTCACCACTAGTGCCACCTTGGAAGCCCTGCTTAAGATGATGATATGATTTTTATCTTTAGTTAGCATCTGAAAAAGAGTATGTGTATATGTATAAATGAATCACTTTGCTGTATACCAGAAACTAACACAACACTGTAAAGCAACTACTCCAACAGAAAACAAAACAGAACAAAAAAGTCAAAAGTTTGCTCTAGCACCACATATAGTGAAACCTTTGCGTTTTCTAGTGGAGACTTGCTTCCTAGATTAGTAGAGATGTTTGTAAGAAGCTACATGGTAGTATATTTTTTTGGTCTTGTTTTTTTTTTTTTTTCAGAATTGAAATTATGGAAGAAATTTAGTATTTTCAGTCATGTGTGAAAGGGACCCTTTAAACCTGTGGTTTTCCTTGCTATTTGGAAGCTGCTCTCAGTTCTGAGTTTGCAATTTTATTGGAGTAGTTGATTTATAATGCTGTGTTAAGTTTCAGGTGTACTGAAAGTGATTCACTTATACATATACAAATATTCTTTTTCAAAATTTTTTTTTCCTATATAGGTTACTATAGAATACTGAGTAGAATTCTCTGTGCTATACAGTAGTCCCTATTGGTTATATATGTAGTGGTGTGCATACGGTAATCCCAAACTCCTAATTTATCCCTCCCTTATATCACATTTCCCCTTTGATAACCATACGTTTGGTTTTGAAAGTCTGTTTTATAAATATGTTCATTTGTATCATTTTTTTAGATTCCACATACAAGCAATATAGTAAGATATATGTCTTTCTCTGACTTGCTTCACTTGGTATGATAATCTCTAGGTTCACCAATGTTGTTGCAAATGGTATTACTTTGTTCTTTTTTATGGCTGAGTAATATTCCATTGTATGTATTTACCGTATCTTCTTTATCCATTCCTCTGTTGATGGACATTTAGGTTGCTTCCCTATCTTGGCTATTGTAAATAGTGCTGCAATGAACACAGGGGTGCATGTAGCTTTTCGAATTATGGTTTTCTTCAGATAAATGCCCAGGAGTGGGATTGCTGGGTCATGTGGTATTTCAATGTTTAGTTTTTTAAGGAACCTCCATACTGTTCTCCAGAGTGGTTGTACCAATTTACATTTCCACTAACAGTATATGAGAGTCCCCTTTTCTCCACACCCTTTCCAGCACTTACTGTTGGTACACTTTTTCATCATGGCCATTCTGGTAAGAGGTGCTATCTCACTGTAGATTTGATTTGCATTTCTTTGGTAATTAGTGATGCTGAGCATCTTTTCTTTCCTTTTTGGCCATCTGAATATGTTCTTTGAAGAAGTATCTATTTAGATCTTCTGCCAATGTTTGATTGTTTTGCTTTTTTGATATAGAGCTGTATGAGCTGTTTATTGAAATGACTTAAATGTGTTACATGGTTCCCAAGAGTCCTATTCCCAGGGTAAAATGCTTCTCTTTTAGTCATTCATCAATAATTAAGAACATAATACAAAAGTTGTTTCTCTATTTTTCTAGATATAAGGTAAACCAATCTTCAGGTATTTGAGAATTAGTCTTATTTTCTCTTAAAAGCTATATATTTATCTATAATAAAACCAATATATAATGAAAACATTCTGAAAGAAGTAATCTGTTAGGGATGACAAAAACATAGTAAACTGGAAGTACTTAAATGTGAAGAACTGTACAAATATGTAAATGTTATTTACTAATTTACCTGCTGAAGCTCCTGTTCTCTTTGCTCATGTCTCATTTCCATCTGTTTGATTTTCTTTTCTAAGACCATAAAATGTTTCATCTCCGGTGTATGATTTTCTTTGGCTTCTCTCAATTCTTCCAAAAGTTTTGTAATCTAAAGTTGAGATACGGGGCATTCATGTCAATGTATGGCAGAACCACTACAATACTGTAAAGTAATTAGCCTCCAATTAAAATAAATACGTTTATATTTAAAAAAAGAGATATAAAATAAATGGGAAATTATAACAAGGAAATAATTCATTTTCCACTGGCAATCAATAGAAGTAAGAACATTCACTGCATATTCTTTGTATAAAATTTCTTTAGACCAGAGCCTTCTTGTTAACATCAAAGGTATCTGGAGTTGTTAGAGTAATAGCTTTCATTTCTTTGGTCCAGAAAGTAAAGGCTCATTCTAGCCCTGAACTGACCTCACATTTGAAAAGGTTCCAGATGATCAGACCATTTTCTCCCTCCCAGTTATGCAGGCTGGCTGTAGTGTTCAAAATTAAGTTGGGCACTTTTTCTGATGTATTCAGCCTTGCTACAAAGTATATGTTAATAGTGTGACTACTTTTTGGATTAAATAATACATTTAAAGCACACAGAGAGTTGAATAAATATGAATCCTTTTTTGTCAACCTCCTATAGTTCTATTTGTAATTCTCTTCTAGTTCTTATCATCTTATAACTTATAATAATTCATTCCACATGTGAACATGCACATATAAACAGAGATAAGTAAGTGGTGAACTCTTCCTGTGCTGGCTGTGTCTTAGGCTCTAGAGTGCCCAGTCCCTGTCCTCAGAGAGATGACAGTCTAGCATAGTACCTCCTTTTTCATGTCATGGCCCAGAAAAAACAAAGGTGAAATTTTTATGGCACCAGGGAGTGAAATGGAGGTGATATGAGGGATCTCTATATTGGACTTCATAAAGCAATAGCACTCTTTATACCATATAATTACGATAACCTGCCGTTATCAAAATGAAAAATAATTAACAAGCAAATGAAAATGGATAAAGTTAACAATCAATCATGTTTTACAAGGAACCACCTAGTACCTAAAAACACCAATAATACTTAAAAAAAAAAAAAAAGAACCAATATACTCTTCTGACGTTAGTTTAAAAAATGTGAAAATATAAGCAAATTAAATCAGTGGCAAATCTAAATAGTTTAAATGTAGGCCATCCTGGATATCACCAGTGACCAAATAAACAAACAGACCTTAATGGGGATGACTTACAGAAAGGTTGGGGAGATGTTGTACATACCATGCCATGGTGTTGAGTGCTGGGCAAAAAAATCTTGTCTGAAAACAAAATTGTAAAAAACAAACCCCTGCAACAAAAACTACCCCCAAGACAAAACAAGCAATGATTATTGAACTAAGAAAGCTGTCAGAGGCACTGTCATATATGTATTAGTCAAGTATCATTTCATCCTCTACAAACATCTTAATGATTGAAAAATGACTGAGTTTGTTTTTAGACCACCTTTCCAGTCACCATCATCTTGTGACCACAGGTAACCCATTCTGGGTACACCAGGAAAGTTCTAGTCTAGAGCAAGGAGCAGGTGAGTGAATGACAGTTCTAACATGACATGCTGCGGTGGAGAGATAAGTGCACAGTAAGGTGCTGAGTGAGGGACACGTAATCTGAAGGAGAGGTGGCTGCAGGATTCTCAATCGGAGGCAGCTGTGTCTGAACTGAGTCTTAAAGGATAAGCAGTAATGAGTTATGGCAGTATCGTGGGCTAGGTGCTATGCTAAGTACTTTATAAATGTTGACTCAGTTGACCTTTTTCATCAGAACTTATATTTGTTTATGGTCTCATTACCCAAAAAAAATATAAGCTCCATGCTGCTGCTGCTGCTGCTGCTGCTAAGTCGCTTCAATCGTGTCCAACTCTGTGCGACCCCACAGATGGCAGCCCACCAGGCTCTGCCGTCCCTGGGATTCTCCAGGCAAGAACACTGGAGTGGGTTGCCATTTCCTTATCCAATGCATGAAAGTGAAAAGTGAAAGTGAAGTCGCTCAGTTGTGTCCGACTCTTTGCGACCCTATGGACTGCAGCCTACCAGGCTCCTCTTCCGTCCATGTGATTTTCCAGGCAAGAGTACTGGAGTGGGGTGCCATTGCCTTCTCCAGATAAGCTCCATGAGAACTGGGATTTTGTCTTTGTTCTCTTCAGTTTTCCTAGCTCCTACAGCTGTGCACAGCAGAGGGTGCTTAACAATTATCCATGAATAAATCAATGGAGTCACCTCTCAAAGATTCAACATTTGTAAATTACATAAATTCAGAGATTTGGTTCCAGACAAAGAGTAGAGACAACTTTCCTTCATTTGTACCTCTTACAAAGTACCTTTAAGAGTATAATTAAAGTTGAGTCTTTAAAAAAATTCTTATATTTTAGTGAATTTAGTGAATATGTTCATTGGAGGCAACTGGATACATAAGGAAAGATGCATGATCAAAAGTGTTTCCTGCTTTAAAACACACACACACACCCCCCCACACACAAATCTCAATATCCCTGGGACCAAACAACATCCAAAATGTATACTGTCTAAAGTTCTTATCATATCCATTTGCTAAATAATCCAAACACCTCAAAAAAAAAAAAAAAAAGGTGTGAGGTTAAAAAAAATGCTTCTTGCTACTTGAATACTATAGAAAAACTTGGCAACAACCTGAATGTCCACTGATAGGGGACTGGTGAAAAAGTAAAGTAACTGAGAGCCTTGAACCTGGAGCCAGAGGCCCTGAGTCCTATGCTGGTATTTTAGTTATGGCCTGGTAACCTCAGGTTACTTTAGCCACCTGATGAGAGAAACAACTCATTAGCTGGGAAAGATTGAGGGCAAGAGGAGAAGGGGGCAACAGAGGATAAGATGGTTGGACAGCATCACTGACTCAATGGATGTGAGCTTGAGCAAACTCAGGGAGATAGTGAAGGGCAGGGAAGCCTGGCGTACTGCAGTTCATGGGGTCACACAGAGTTGGACGTGACTTAGGGACTGAACAACAACCACCACCTCAGGTAAGTTATTTCACTTTTCTTACCATCAGTTTCTTCGTATATAAAATGGGAATAATAGTACCGACTCTTTTGGGTTATTGTGAGAACCACACAGAACACTTAACACAGTGCCTAGTATATATAGGAAACCCTTAATAAACAGTAACTATCATTATTACAGTTTTGACTCCTATTATAAAATGTAGGTTCAAGTAAATATTTAGCCATACAGTGATCATAAGCCACCCCTGGTACTGTGGATACAGGCTAGGAAATAGCTTCACTTAGGTATGGAAATCAAACCAGAAATCCCGCCCAACTGTACTCAGTCAGTGGCATCCCTCTTGCCCCAACTTCAGAGCTCAGGCAGTGGCCCTGCCCAAAAATAGACCCTGAGAGCAAGCCCTACGCAGCCAAGACGACCAGCAGACACACCCAGAAACCCAAGCTGAGCTGACGGGTGAAGAACCGTCTCTGCCAAAGCAAACCTGACTCAAATGCACAGATAATCAATGTGGGAATCAAGGATTACAAAAAAATCAGGGTAAATATGACACTATCAAAGGAACCTAAAAAGGTCCAATAACTGACTTGAACAATGTTGAAAAAATTGAAATTACTCAGTTTTTTCTTATAGCTCTATGAAACTGCTTTAAAAACAAGCAGTCAAAAAACAGAATTCACCACTTTTGATACATACACAGCGTGCTTTCACTCGAGGCCATGGTGCAGTACGCAACAGCAACACATTTCTTAAACAACCAGAGAATCCAGTCAATATACGAGACAACTATTTTCAAGCACTGGCTAATAGCACTGCAGGACTACAATTCATCAGAGAAGGGAAACAAACGGAACGAGCTCTATGGCGACCTAGTGTGTTGGCTGGGGGCAGTTTTGGAGTAACTCCTGGAGCTTATACGGGCTAGGAACGGTTCATATTCCCACTGGCCTGAGATGAAATGGTTCATAACATACAGGCCATCAGAGAGGACCTTTAGAGGGTTATCAGAGGTGGGAATAAATAAGCTCTGTTAAAACAGCTATTGTAAGTACAGTCCATATCAAAAGGCGGATTGTCATTAGCTTTATTCAAGAAATGAAGTGATTTCCTTAGTCTTCTAGTTAAATAGCCTTGGAAATCATGTGTTACAGCTTTTCTATTTTCAAAATATTTAGCTATTTCCAAACTAAGAACACGATAACTTGACCAAAATTGATCTTCCTCTTCATCTGGCAAACATGAACACGTATTTCCTTTTACTGTTTTCCTAAAAATTTTATTTCAGGTCTGTGAGGTTCTGTAAGTTTATTACTTATACAACAAAGTTTATGTATATTTTCAACACTGAAAAGTATACAGTGTTCAACTACAGTCCTTCAACTCCTAGAACACGGTGTTTAAGTGGAGAGTTGTGTGACTGTGGACTAGTTTACGTTAATCTTTCCATGATGCTATTTAGTTGTAAGTTTCACTTTTATCATGTGATTTAATAAGCCCTCAAATAATTTTAAAAAAATGATGTATAAGCTTCAAAGAATAGAATGCAGTTTGATTTTTCATACTTTCTAGAATCAAAAGGATCTTAAAGTAATCAAAATGGTGAGTTTCCAGAAAGATCTATTTCCTGTAAAGGTATTGTTCTTGATGATCCAGCATTACTTTCATAATAATTTACTTACCTTTTTCTTAACTAAATTAAATAATCTTACTACTTATTGCAGAAATGGCCTTAACTATACCATTTTACCTCCTAAAAAATCAAAACAACCAAACCAAACCTGCCCCATTTCCCCAGTCCTCAGAAAATCTTAGAAAATACAAACATAAATAATTTAATTGATATTTGAGCTTCATCTGGGGAAATATTAATATTTTCTTGACATGATAAGACATTTCTGAGTTATCTCCATTTGTACATTTAAATTAAAAAATTATGCAGGACTATATGATTGAAATGGCTGAGAAGCTTATGTTAGCCCAATACTTTGGCTATTTCTTACCTCTTTCTGTAGGATTTCTTCTCGAACTTGAGAAACTACAAGAGACTCTTGCTTACTCTGCAGCTCATTGACTTGATTTTGAAAATGTTTTATAAGTACCTAGGAAATTATATTAGCAGTACTGTGTTAGTCAAGTTTTTCCATGAACATTTGAAAAATATAGGAAAGTGAACTAATGACCTTTGTATGTATTAAAAAAATTAAAAGGATCCTATTTTTAAATTGCCTGAATCTAACAATAGTGTTTTTACATAAAAGAAAATTTACAATAATTTCATATCTCATATCTTGTCCATGCTCAAACTTCCACAACTGATGGATATCTTTTTAATTAAGATGCTGTTAAATTATTATGGGTGGGAGAGGTGGTCATGAGACAATTATTTCTTGAAGTCACCCCCTCCACCCAGCTTGGTTTTTAGAATTAAAACCTACAAAAAAGATGAAGAGCACATGGAACATTCGTATATTCTTCAACTTGAATTATTCACTGCTAGTATTTTGCCATATTTGCTTTCTTTTCTTTTTTCTTAGATACCTCATTTGAAAGTAAGTTGAAAGTTCTCTTTTAATGGTTTTTTCTTCAACTTGCAAAAGCCACAGAAGACAGGCCACATAGTTGACATTGGTAAATATTACAAGCTGACATATATACTATCCAAGGACAACACCCTTGAGGAAATGCAGATGAACTGTCAACACGCCCTGTCATGATTCTCAGATGACTATGCTTCGTATTGACTAGAATTATGTACATGTCTCTGTTCATTACTTTATCCCCCGCGCCTGAACGGCTAGGAAACATTATTTAATGAAAAACAGGAAAGAAGAGTGACTTGTCAGTTTGGACTTCGGGTGAAGGGAGATGGTTCAACACAGGTTCAAGCACTAAGGTCCTAATCACATTCAATTTATCCCTGAACCACTATTACACTATTAGGAGAAAGACTATTTGAGAAATATAGGGACAAAATTGCAAAAACACTTATTTAGATGTATAACAGTAAAGTTGAATAGTTAAACACATGTATGGTAAGGGTGTCAACTTCTATTAAAAAAAAAAAAGCAATGATAATTTCTCATTTCTATCACCAACCTCAAGCAGTGAAGTTAAGTACTTCCAGATACTTTGGCAATGATCTTAAAAAAAAAAAATCACATTACAGTCAAAGTTTATTAAAGTCACCTACCTCCTGAGTTGCTATTTTACGATTTAGTTCAGCTACTTTGGAAGAAGAATTCTCAACTGCATTTTGGCAAAGGAGTTTCTCTACTTCCCTCTGATGAGATGCTTTGAGAGATGTGATGTGTGCTGCAGTTTCTTCCTTGAACCTTTACAGCAAATTAAAGAAAACCACACATAAAAGTGGTTCTTCAACCTCTAATTCAGTTAGCCTATAAACAGTATAAGAAGCCTGGAGAGTAAAGAAGCAAACAGAGAGAAGGCACCATATCTACTGCACTGTGCTCGGTGCTTTAGCCATTACTGCCTAGGAATTCTTACAGTCACTCCATGAGCTTGCTCTTATTTACTCAATTTTATAAAGGCAAACTTGAGTGCAGGAAAGAGTGATATGTCTGGGGTCCTAGGTCAGTAAATTGTAGAGCTGGGGTTTGAGTCCAGCAGAGCTGGACACCACCACCAGCCTGGGGCACTTTGAGAGAAACAAAGGCTCTAAATGTCTGGATTTATAGCAAAGAGCTCGTTATTTTACCTTTTAAGATAAATTCAGATTTATGGTCCCAATTCTTTAGATTCTCAAATGTTTTGTCTCTAGGCAACACTCACCAGTTTTTGGCCCGCGCATAACTTCAGGGCTAGCTCCAGGTTGTGCGAATAAAATGATCTTTATGGTAATTCTTAGGACATAAGGTAGTCTGAACCTAATTGGACCATTAAATGTGAGAGACTGCTCATTTGTCTCTGTGACAAAATTTATGCATTCAGTGGCAGTTCAGTAAATGGCAAAGTTATGACTAAAAAGCGGGACATTTCTTACAGATAAACATTTCCTCTATTATTGGAAAAATTATTAAAAAATGACACAATTTTATTGAAAGTAGATATTTAGCAATCACTGTTGATACTTATTAATACGGCAATTCCCAAACTATAAACAAACATATCAGTTGCTTATTTGACTATATGAATACTTCTTCACTGAAACACTGTTATTAGGGTCCTAAGACAAGCATAAAAGTCTAAAGTACCCATGATATAACTGAACTATAGTAAAAAACAGCCAAAAGAAGAAAGGTTACTTTTCACGTCTCCAGTTCAGAGCTGTCTGAGAAACAGACTAACGACACTAAAAAATTATAAATTATGTCTAGGAAAATTTACAGGAAAACCTGAATTTTAAATTATCTTTGGAGATGTCACTTTGCTGACAAAGGTCCATATAGTCAAAGCTATGGTTTTTCCAGTAGTATTGTATAGATGTGAGAGTTGGACCATAAAGAAGGCTGAGCACAGAAGAACTGATGCTTTCAAACTATGGTGCTGGAGAAGACACTTCAGAGTCTCTTGGACAACAAGGAAATCAAGCCAGTCAATCTTAAAAGAAATCAACCCTGAATATTCATTGGAAGGACCTATGCTGAAGCTCCAATACTTTGGCCACCTGATGCGAAGAACTGACTCAGTAGAAAAGACCCTGATACTGGGAAAGATGGAGGGCAGGAGGAGAAGGGGATGACAGAGGATGAGATGGTTGGATGGCATCACCGACTCAATGGACATGAATCTGAGCAAACTCCAGGAGACAGTGAAGGACAGGGAAGCCTGGTGTGCTACAGTTCATGGGGTCGCAAAGAGTCAGATGTGACTAAACAACATCATCAGAATGACTAAACAACACGATTCTTTTCAACTGGCTTCATTACTACTATCATATTCAGGACAAAGAATCAAGGTTTCAATTTGGAAGTGATACAACTGCCATGATGGCTCAATCAGATGTGGCTGCCTATCAATCAATAAGCATTTGTTAGGTGCTTCTTCTGCTTATTCTCCCTGCACTCTGCCAGGTCCTCTCTCTTCCTTCATTCAGGCACTCACTACTCATGCTTCCAACTCTGGGTTCCTTAATTTAGTCAAGTATGTGTGTGTGTTCAGTTGTGTCCAACTCTTTGCAACCCCATGGATTATAGCCCGCCAGGCTCCTCTGTCCGTGGGATTTCCCGGGCAAGAACACTGAGGTCGGTTGCCGTTGCCTTCTCCAGGGCATATCCCAACCCAGGGATCGAACCTGTGTCTCCTGGAGTGGCAGGTGAATTCTTTACTATTGAGACATCTGGGAAGCCCTAGTCAAGTGTATTGAAATTCTAATCTCTGAAGGGCATAATGTTATATATTCTCAATATGTTATATAATTTCATAATTAATATGTTGCTTCACAAACATTAAACTACATGTTTTATACACTCTAAACCTTACATTGAACTTCATATTCAGACCTATTATTGCCTACAAGTTGCAAAAGAAGTATAATCTTACATCAGTTCTCAAGAAGCTGTAAGGTGATGTATGACAGTGCTTTCTTGGTATATAAGTTATACAGGAGTTGGAGGTGGGAGCAGGAAATTTCTAAGCAGCTCTGGGTAATATTTTTCCTAGAAAATGAAACATGAATGAGCAAAAGGCAGGGAAGAAACTTGGCAAGTAACACAACTCTGATAGAGCAGGATTAGAATGGTGATGGGACTTGAGATGCCAGGGACAGAAATTTAGTCCTGACGTTTGAGGAAAGTTGGGAGTCACTGGAGGACAGTGGTTCAGACACAGGAGTACTAAAGAATATTAATGATTTTTAAGCAAGATGATCAGGGGAGACAGAAACTGAAATTGGGGAGATCGGGGTGGGCCAACTGCCTAGTAAACCAAGCGGGCCACACTAATAAAAGGAGTAGGAAAGCAAAATAAGCACTTATAAGGAAGCACCCAACAGACTGTCAACCCAAGGAAAAAAGGTGCTAAAGCTGGGCCTGGAAATTGAAAAAGTATGGTCACAGACAGAGACAGGGATGCTGGAAGGGAGGGATTACTTTACATGTAAAAAAGAGAAAAAAAAATTGAAATACTACTAATTTCAAGAGGAATAATCCAACAAATTTTCAGATTTAACATCTGAACTCAGGGAAGAAAATAAGACTTGAAAAGTAAAATCTAGGAGTCAGGTTCATAGAAGCCATAAAGAATGGATGAGTTTAGCAAAGGAGGAGGAGCAGAGAATAGACAGTTAAAAGCCAAAAACTTTGTAACAAAGTCAGATTTTTGAGGCAGGAGAATGAAAAGGATTCAAGAGTCACCTAAAAGCAGCAGAAAAGGAGCTTTAGTGAGAGCTGGTATGTCATGGAGATTAAGGGAGGAAGTTCAGTTCAGTTCAGTCGCTCAGTCATGTCTGACTCTTTGTGACCCCATGCATCGCAGCACGCCAGGCCTCCCTGTCCATCACCAACTCCCGGAGTGCACTCAAACTCACGTCCATCAAGTCAGTGATGCCATCCAGCCATCTCATCCTCTGTCGTCCCCTTCTCCTCCTGCCCCCAATCCCTCCCAGCATCAGAGTCTTTTCCAATGAGTCAACTCTTCCCATGAGGTGGCCAAAATACTGGAGTTTCAGCTTTAGCATCATTCCTTCCAAAGAAATCCCAGGGCTGATCTTCTTTAGAATGGACTGGTTGGATCTCCTTGCAGTCCAAGGGACTCTCAAGAGTCTTCTCCAACACCACAGTTCAAAAGCATCAATTCTTCGGCACTCAGCTTTCTTCACAGTCCAACTCTCACATCCATACATGACCACTGGAAAAACCATAGCCTTGACTAGACGGACCTTTGTTGGCAAAGTAATGTCTCTGCTTTTCATTATGCTATCTAGGTTGGCCATCCTTTTAGGAAAGGCAGTGTAATCGACACTGTCTCCGCAGTGTCAATGGAGAAAACTCCATTGCCTGAGAAACATTCTCCAGAGACCAGCGTCAACAGTGTGAGGACGAGACCATGCTTAGAGCAAGTCAGGGGGAAATACAAGGAGAGGCGACCTGTGGGAAATCTGGTCCTGAAAGGCAGAAAGAGGACAAGAACTTGGTTTGATTGGGTGAAAAAGATGTAAGCCTCTGGAAAGGCTCAGAGGAGAGAGAAAGGAGATGGTTCTTAGAGATTCTGAGAAAGAAAGGGATTAAGTACAGAAGTTCTTCAAGGCATGAACAGATGTGATCACAAGATTAATTTGAAGAGTTATTTTGGAAAAGAGCACCGTTTCCTCTTATGATATCAACTGATTTTAACAAGAGCTGTTTTCTGACAGCCATCTGCCTACCATAACCATAAATCTGTAGAGATGGGTCAGCTTACTAACACCATTTGGATATGTGCAGAGAAACAAGACTGGGAAGGAAGGATGGGGTTCACATGAAGATTCCAGTTCATGAGAATCTCAGCTTGCAACAGGTAGGAGATCCAACCCTCAAACAGATCTACACTTAGCTGTGTTATACAGCTTCTTAAAATTTGGCTTGTGAATTTGGTTCAGGGGGCTTCCCTGGTGCCTCAGATGGTAAAGAATCTGCCTGTAATGCGGAAGAACCCGGTTCGAACCACGGGGTCATGGAAGATCTCCTGGAGAAGAAATGACATGTTGTACAGGTTCTTAAATTTTGGTTTGTGAATTTATTTCAGGGTCAAAATACCCAGGGGAAATATATCTTAAGATTTTTAAATTTTTCTTTCTATGTCTCTACATACTCACTTTTTTTTTTTTTTTTTTACCTTTTCATGGTGTTTTCAAATTGATTCACTGTAGCTTCAGATTTCATCTTCAGCTCATTCCCCTCCACAGTTAATCTCGCCACTTCATTTTTCAATCTGCAGTTTTCTTGTAAAACCTCTGAAACGTGAGAATCAGTAAAAGTATGTGGTTGGTAAAGTTTGCCCTCCAGGGTTCCGGAGGAGTCAGCATTTCCTTTGCCAGGGTGCAGACCATCTTTCTTCACCCTTTTGGCAGTCATTTCCTCTCGAGCTTTAGACTGCTGGTTAGAGAGCATCTTTCTCCTCTCCTTCTGCAGCCGCTCCACAGTTTTGGAAAGGTCCTGTATCTCTCTCCCCTTTGCAGCCAGCTCCTCATTGAGCCTGACCAGTTTAGCTTTAGAGTGAGCCTGTTCCACCTGGAACTCTATGGACTGGAAATCTTTATCATCCTTCTCAGTCTTCCTGAGTTCCAATTCAGCATTCTGATGTTTAAGAACATCTATTTCAGCTTCAAGGTTTCTTATGGTGATCTGATGGGCTTCCTTAACATCATCCAGTTCCTTCTCCAGTGCTTTAGTCCTTGAGGAGTTGTCCTGTTGGTTCTGGGCTGCCTCCTTCAATTTGCAAGCAAGTAACTGCTCCTGTTCCTCCAGTCTCTGCTCATACTGAATCTGCAGAGAAGAATCCATGCAACAACAGACCGCTGCTAAATGCTTCATTAGTTACCGAAGCCCTGAACTCTCCCAGGCCCTGCCTTTTCCTTCATTCAGGGACCCACCATATAGTCTGATGCCTCCAAGTCCATGCTCCTTGAGTCAGTCAAATGTGTTGAAGTTCTAATCTTTGATGGGCATTCCATTACATATTCTCAATATATGTTATATAATTTCAAAATGCTGTATGTTGTTTCATAACATTAAATTACACGTTTTTGTATACTAAAACTTATTTTAAGTCTCACCATTACTGTGTACCCTTCTCTATGCAAATTGACAAACTATTCTCCCTGAGGATAAATAGGGAAAGCAGTCAGGGATACTAACGTCTATAAGAAATTGCACATTTTCAACGGCTTAACATCAATTTAGAAATTTCACCTAAGTCAGACTAGAATTTGCATACTAGAGCTAAATTAACAAAAATAACCTAACAGTCCAGGCCAAGGAGGGAGGCATGATAAGAATTTTGTTCATTTATTCAATGAATATTTATTGAGCTACAATTGCTGGCACTGCGTCAGACCCTACAGATAAATTCAGTTCCTGCGTTCCAACAGTTCATAGCCTGGTAAGAGTGACACGGCAAGTTTCAATGTCTGGTGGTAACTGTGGTAATGAGCCTACGAACACACGGCAGAGGGGATGAGGTACCCGAGTGGGTCTGGAGGCCTTGAGGGAAGGGGAGAAGACGGCAGAGAGAGAGAGCACATTCAACTTCAGCCTTGAGGGATGTGTGTAAATTTGGGGATAAGTGGAAACTGGGCTATTTCAGAAGAAGGAAGAGCACATGGGAAGGCAACTGAACACTTGATGTGCACTGGGAATCAGAAATGAAAGAAGAAGTGGCCAAAAATGAGCAGGGGCAAAAGTGGAACGAGATAGGGACTGGCAAAAGGAAAAAGTTGGGAAAATTTAGACGGATCAAAAGGGAGGGGTTGGAATTCATTCCTCTATTTGGTCTCTGCACCGCTCCCCACTGCTCCACCCCAAGACATACTCTTCTGTCTCATTCTAAGAAGCTCTCAGCTACCATGGCATACCTCAGAGCCCCACCTCCATGGCTAGCCTGGCACTTACCTTCATTTTCTGAAACTGCTGTTCCATGGTACGAAGGCTTTTCTTTGCTTCTTCATCTCTGCCCTCCAGATCAGCTTCTAGTTTTTTTATCCTTTTTTCCATAAACTCCACTGTATTTCTATCTGCTATATCACCAGCTGCTGACGCAGCCAGTATTAAAGCTGGCAAAGAATTGGGGTATCGTCTCTTTAGAATTCCTTCCATTTCCTTAACCTAGTGAAATATTGTAGTATGCATTTAAAGTCATAGATATATTAAAATTAAGCAGTTTAATGTACACATTTAGATTATATTAGCCATGTTTAGATTTCAAAGAGATGTTTATATCACATTTCAAGACTAAATCAGATGGACAGTAACACAAATTTCAAATTTCTAATCTAGATTATCTGATTAAAAAACACTACAGTATAATGTCTAATTTAATTTAACTGAGTAATTTACAGAAACCCTCTTATATTTATTTGAAATAGATCTTGTGACTTCCTATTATACTCCTCAATCTAAATCTCCACCTCACTGGAAAAACAGGAAGAAAACAATACTGATTTCATGGTGTTCATGCAATTAAGTGAGGATCAGATGACATCTGTCTCAGTGATTAGCAGAGTGGCCAGCATGTGAAGAGGGCCAGGTAATGGTTTTATCATGATCTGGTCTCAAAACCCACCTTTCCTAAGGCAAAATGGATTGCTCAAAATCCAGTTTCTAGACTTAGTCCTTCAATTCAGTTCAGTCCCTCAGTCATGTCCGACTCTTTGCGACCCCATGAATTGCAGCACGCCAGGCCTCCCTGTCCATCACCAACTCCTGGAGTTCACCCAAACTCAGGTCCATCGAGTCGGTGATGCCCTCCAGCCATCTCATCCTCTGTCGTCCCCTTCTCCTCCTGCCCCCAAACCCTCCCAGCATCAGGGTCTTTTCCAATGAGTCAATTCTTCGCATGAGGTGGCCAAAGTATTGGAGTTTCAGCCTCAGCATCAGTCCTTCCAATAAACACCCAGGACTGGTCTCCTTTAGGATAGACTGGTTGGATCTCCTTGCAGTCCAAGGGACTCTCAGGAGTCTTCTCCAACACCACAGTTCAAAAGCATCAATTCTTCGGTGCTCAGCCTTCTTCACAGTCCAACTCTCACATCCATACATGACCACAGGAAAAACCACAGCCTTGACTAGACGGACCTTTGTTGGCAAAGTAATGTCTCTGCTTTTCAATATGCTATCTAGGTTGGTCATAACTTTCCTTCCAAGGAGTAAGCATCTTTTAATTTCATGGCTGCAGTCACCATCTGCAGTGATTTTGGAGCTCCAAAAAATAAAGTCTGACACTGTTTCCACTGTTTCCCCATCTATTTCCCATGAAGTGATGGGACCAGATGCTATGATCTTAGTTTTCTGAATGTTGAACTTTAAGCCAACTTTCTCATTCTCCTCTTTCACTTTCATCAAGAGGCTTTTTAGTTCCTCTTCACTTTCTTCCATAAGGGTGGTGTTATCTGCATATCTGAGGTTATTGATATTTCTCCCACCAATCTTGATTCCACTTTGTGCTTCTTCCAGCCCAGCGTTTCTCATGATGTACTCGCATAGAAGTTAAATAAGCAGGGTGACAATATACAGCCTTGACATACACCTTTTCCTATTTGGAAGCAGTGTGTTGTTCCATGTCTAATTCTAACTGCTGCTTCCTGACCTGCATATAGGTTTCTCAGGAGGCAGGTCAGGTGGTCTGGTATTCCCATCTCTTTCAGAATTTTCCACAGTTTATTGTGATCCACACAGTCAAAGGCTTTGGCATAGTCAATAAAGCAGAAATCGATGTTTTTCTGGAACTCTCTTGCTTTTTCCATGATCCAGTGGATGCTGGCAATTTGATCTCTGGTTCGTCTGCCTTTTCTAAAACCAGCTTGAACATCTGGAAGTTCATGGTTCACATATTGGTGAAGCCTGGCTTGGAGTAGGTTCTTAAAGGTAACACCATTCGCAAAGTTAACAGCAAATATTTCCATACCTGAAGACTGCTTTCATATTCATAAATGTACACAGATATGTACATCGATATGTATACAAATACACACAGATGTCAAGTGGAATATATCCAGATATAAATACTGATAATTTCATCTGCAAAATTTTCAGTTTTGCTTCCTCTGGTATTAAAAATCTAGATTAGATGTAAGCATATAAAGGTATACATATATATATACATACATTCTATGTATATTAAGAAGAGACCACGTTTGGCAGAAAACAACAAAATTCTATAAAGCAATTATCCTTCATCTAAAATATAAATTTAAAAAGAAACTAGTTTTTAAAAATGGATTTAACATGTCTATAATTAATATATTCATTTAAATGTTAAGCAGTGTTTTCAATGTGATTTTGATATTTTAAAATGTATACTACATTTTTGGTGGAAACCTAATTTTATTTCTATCTTCTTTAATCTGGCTTTTTAATATTCTTCTTTGGTCACTGTTAGCAGTGTGGCTCTATCATACAATTAAAAAAGAAAATCTCACTGGAAATTAAACTACTGAATATACCATTAAATAAGAGCATGAATGAATACACACAACCTGAAATTTTCACTATTAACGTGCATACAATTAGCCCCACTTTTCCTTATGTACTATTTAGAAAAAAGGATGTTTTATTCTATAATTTCAGAATACAGCTCAAAATGATTCTGAATATATTGTGATATACCTTGATTATAAAATATATATTAAGACTTACAATCATTAGGATAGAAACATCTGCTCCTGAGAAGAGGGTAGGATCTGAAATGCATGTGTAGCAAACTATACAAAATATTAATGAATAATATTTTAGAAAGCTCTAATCCAATAAACCAATACATTTTTAATGAAAGTGCTAGTAAAAGAGGGAGGTTACTTTTATAAACGTTGTATTTCCCGGTCAATGTGGGTCACCATTTCAAACCTTAATTTTGTCTTTAAGCATGTTTTATTTTTTTACTCTTATATGTTTGGTTCCACAGTATTCTCTTAAAATTAAGTCATCTACTGCGGAAGCGGTTCCTTTGGTCTCTTCTCGCAATTCTGGATGGCTTCTTCTATGTGGGCTAACCTAAGTCTTAAGCACTGGGGGAAAAAAAGTCAAACAATCCTGGACTATAGTTATTTCAGAATATTTCTAGCTCTTCAAACCACCTCTTTCCTTCTTTTGTGGCCACTGAACCAAACTACCAAATCATACCTTTTAATCTAACAGGTCCTGTAAAATTAACAAAGTTAATTTTTTGCCCAGTTTTCCTTCTTCTTCTAAAATGGGGATAATATTCAGCCCAGTGATGACCTCACAGTTTCAGGTTTGTGATGGAATAATAGCTGTATATCTAAGTGTCACAACTACAGCATCATGTGCCCTTATGAACAGGGCTGAAGTTCTAATTTTGTTTTAATATTTAGTTATGAATACAAATACCACATTACAGAAGGTTTTAAAAACTTAAGGAAAAAGTTAATTAGTATTCCTGCTTACAAAATAACTACTACAATGAAAAAGAAAAAACTTTATCCTAATAAGTGTCACTATACAGTTTTTGAAAAAAGTCTCCCAGCCACACTGACCATGACATGAGTATTTTATTTCTAAGTCTAAACAGTGACAGAGGAGCGTGGCGGACTATAGTCCACAGGGTTGCAAAGAGCTGGACACAACTGAGTATGCACACACACAAATAGTGTGAGCGAGAGCTCCAAACTGTGGCCAGCTCTCTGGGAGGCTGGATGTTCGGTTTCCAGAGCATCCCACAAGACTTCTCAAGCGCTACTAACACACTCCCAACTGGAGGGTCTCCTACCCTGCCCTCCTCTCTCACCTATTCTTCTTCAGGAGAAAGTATCCTAGCTCTACATCCCAAGTGTCAGAGTTCTGTTTCTTTCTTCCTGGATGTCAAACAGAGTTGTGATGCAAACAACCTTTCATCAGTAGGTCTACCACCTAATGAGACACATGACTTTAAAAATTTCTTTATTCACAGAACCGCAGATTATATAAAATGACTTTCTTTCCTGCTTTTATTGTTACTTTGAATACTATATTCAAAGTTGAAAGCAGAGGCAGTTCTATATTAAAATGAGTAAGAGCAAAAACTTCCAAGTTGATTACATTGTATAGAAACTTCTAAAACAAAAAACAAAAATGCACTGTATATAAAATATCTTAATGAAAATTTACCCTGAACACATACCTGTCGCTCTAGATCCTGAATTCTTTTGGTATCAGCTGCTTTTTCTTTTAAACGTATCTTCTGCTGGATGGATGGATTTCCAGATTCAGCTTTCAGCTTCTCAACCTACCAATAAGGAAAGACCATGTTAAGAAACTTACACTTGAAACACAGACCTCAAGAGGGAAGCATGATGGGAGTTCATTTTAGGGCACTGTGCTGGAGACAGAGAGCAAACAAGACAAGCCAGAAGCCTGCTTTCACGGGGCTTATGTCCTAATGGAAGGAGAGCTCTGATGAGCTAATGAAGTAAATCAGTAACTTCTGAGCATGACAAGTGCTGCTAAGTCGCTTCAGTCATGTCCGATTCTGTGCAACCCCTTAGACGGCAGTCCACCAGGCCCCACCGTTCCTGGGATTCTCCAGGCAAGAACATTGGAGTGGGTTGCTATTTCCTTCTCCAATGCATGAAAGTGAAAAGTGCAAGTGAAGTCTCTCAGTCGTGTCTGACTCTTAGCGACCCCATGGACTGCAGCCTACCAGGCTCCTCCGTCCATGGGATTTTCCAGGCAAGAGTACTGCAGTGGGGTGCCATTGCCTTCTCTGGAGCATGACAAGTACTACAAAGAAAATAAAGTAAAAGAATGAGAAAGAAAGAGTCAGAAGGGGGCAGGACTGGTAGCTATATTAGATAAAGAGGTTATGAAGCTCTTTCTGGGGAGTAGAAATCAGAGCTGAAACAGAGAGTGAGACATGGGAAGAATGCAGGCCAGGCCTCTTCAGGCCAAAGTGACAAGTGGACTGGGCTCAGCATGCTCAGGAACCAGAGGGAGGTCTGCTGTGGTTGGAGGAGAGTGACTGGGGAAGGGCAGTACAGATAGGGCTGGAGAGGCAGGGCACATTCAGACCATGTGGGGACCTCACAGGCTGTGATAAGGAGCTTGGATTTATCATCATGCCCTGGTAACGGGAGGGGGTGGGCTGAGTACTGGTTCCCAATCCCCACAGATACTAAGATCCAAGGATGCTCAAGCCCCTTATATAAAATGGTATAGAATTTGCATGTAACTCCTGTATACTTTAAATCATCTCTACATTGGGCTTCCCTGGTGGCTCAGATAGTAAAGAATCTGCCTGCAATGCAGGAGACTTGGGTTCAATCCCTGGGTTGGGAAGGACCCTCGGAGAAGGAAATGGCAAACTCCAGGATTTTTGCCTGGAGAATTCCATGGACAGAGGAGCCTAGTGGGCCACATACAGTCCATGGGGTCGCAAAGAGTCAGACATGACTGAGCAACTTTCAGTTTTTTCCTGTATACTTTATCTCTAGATTATTTATAATACCTAAAACAATGTAAATGCTATGAAAATAGTTTCCACTGCACAGCAAATTTTGCTTTTTGACATTCTGTTTTTTCTGAATATTTTTAATCCATGGTTGACTGAATCTGCTGGATAGGGAACTTGAGGATACAGAGAGCTGCCTGTATTCTCAGTTTAATCTAAAACAGACTACACAAATAAACACAAACCGAAGTCCACCTGACCACTGTAATTAAAAGAATTTCAAGTAGATTGACTCAATGACACAAGCCTATGAAGGAGTGTTGACGATAACAGGGTTCATCTATAGAAACACATTCTGAAATGATCTGTTACCTCAAGTTTCAGCTTCTCAATTTCTTCATTTGCTTCTTTAAGCCGAACTGCATCTTTATCTAGAAGTTCCTGATTTTCGGCATACCACTGTAATCTTTTTTGCAGACGACTGATTTCTTGTTTATGGGTTTCTTCTATAATTTTTATTTCATATAATTTTTCACCTATAAGATCAAGTAATTCAATAACTCGATTATAATTTTTCAAAATGTGGAAATAAACTAAAAGATTTTAAATGAAAACCAATACCTCTCTAATGCAAGCACTTATTAAGAAAGAGGCAAAAAACTTGTTTTTTTGTAAGGCTGTGTCCACTTTAGTGTATTAGTGAAGGAGGATGAAGACTGCTCATAGTCCACATCATCAAACTTGTAGCAAAGCTGGAATCTAGAAATTCTTGATTAATAGGTTTCCCAATGACTTTCATTATAAAAGTAAAGTCGTTTCTATGAAAATAAATGTAGGACTCTGGGCCTCTCCATTTCTTTACCTATGAATCTCTCTGTCAGAACCCAGCTCAAATGCCACTCTTCTCTGAAATCCTCATTAGCATCCTCATGTTTATTTCTAATTTTTTTAATATTAAACTTTTCTGCTTTCTTATTTTACTCTCCTTTGTTTTCCCTGGTGAGGTACGCTGTATCCATCTTTGTGTTTTCTACAACATAGTACAATGTTATTTGTTCATTTGGCAAATACCTGAGAGCATATGTTTCAGACTCAGAGATAAAAAGAGGGACTATACCCTGAAAAGTCACAGTCCACCTGAGATGACTATAAACAACTAAGTATGTGATGCCACAAATTCAAAATAATCCATGACTTTCTTTGATCTTGTAAACACTGATGCTAAAACCAATCAAATGCACATACCTATTAATAACTAATATTTTAAAAGCTTCTAAAATTATAATACACTTCAAGGAATAGCATTTTGATTATACTATCCAACTGCTATTACTTAACTCGAGATGAGAACAGTTAAGAGTATAAAGGTAAACTGTTTCAGCTCCGACTTTTACCTGTAGCATAAGCAATCTGGTCTTTGGCTTGGTCTCTCTCTTTCTTCACTTTTTCCAAGTCTACTTCAAGAGCTTGTTTGTCCTGCTTCAGTCTTTTGATGTCTTCCAACAAACTGTTCTTTTCTTTCTAGATATTCATAAAAATACAGAAGCAAATTATTTCCAACCACAATCAATTGTAGAATAGTGTCTCTTTCACCCAATTCATCATAAAGACTGCTAATTATTTTTCTTAAATTTCAGCTTGATTTTATCACTATTCCCCTTCCAGTGATACAAGCTCCCCAGAGCCTCCGAGAATCAGTTCTCATCACTTAACACAGTTTCCAGGCCCCTTCCAATCTCTTTTCTTACTGCTCCTGGGTTTCTCCACCCTCCTAACCAGGCTGCCTCTTCCACCCTCAGCACCTACAATCTGTTCTCCCAGGAACCAGAGGAACTGCCTTCAGGAGTCAGTTAATATCATTTCTTGGTCTGAAACTCTCTGGTGGCTCCCACCTCTTTTAGGGGAAACCTACAGCTCTTACCATGACCTTCAGCGTCACAGAACCCAGGCTTGCCCACTCCTCGGACGCATGGCCTGCAAACTCCCCCTCCCACTGCACGCCTACAGAGACCTCCTAGCTGTTCTTTGAACCTGCCCAGCATGTTCCTGCCTCAAGGTATTGGCCCTTACTGTTCCCTCTACCCTCAGACAGCCAAGTGGCTTGCTCCTTCACTTTATCAGGATTTCTGCTCAAATGAAGCCCCAGGAAGGCCTTGTCTGGTCACTCTAAACTAGAAACCCCCACCCTAGTCCCCAGGTGTATGGCTTTACTTTCCTCTCACATACTCATCACCACCTGACATATTATATATTTACTTGAAAGCAGAACTTTATTTTTCTCATCCTTGTATCACAAAGGCAAAAACTATGCTTGACACAAGTTAAATTCTCAATGTGCTGTACATGCCATACTCAACAGCCCTTACTCCTAGCCTTGACAGAGTCATATTTACCTTTCAAAGTATAGTTCAAATGAGGCTCTTCCTGATAAACCCCACCCCTGCATTCCCACAAACTTCCAGTGTACCTGGAAGTACAGCATTTATTACTCTGTTTCATGTGACACTGATCTGTATTACCTGCCTTTTCTCTTTATTAGGCTGAAAGCTCTTTGGGGATATCAAGACTGATTTTACTACTTGTTTACTTCATGGCACCAGGCACATGGCAGGTACTCAGTAAGTGCACACTCAACTCAGCTGATAACTACTGAAGAAATCCCTGTATTCAAGGTGGTACACTTGGCAAGTTCATTGTCTAGAGGAAAATTCTTAGAAACTTTGTATCACATTACCTTACAATTTAAAATCCAGGCTTATGAAGAAAATAAATCCACCCCTAAGGCCTTGTATTAATATAATCGTGGTTTTAGCGGCATCATTTCACTGTTTAATCTTTTGTGTGATCTTCTGTGGATGTCTTTTCAGGAGAATGCTGAGTTTCTTCAAGAATTTACTGTGCGGACACTTGGAGGCCTCTGTCTATCTCTCCGACCCTCTTTTCCATCACTCTTGTCCTTACTCACCCACTCGTTCCTCAGAGGCTTCCGAGGCACCATGTCCCTGTATGGAAGGCTCGGTCTTTGCACAGTGAGTGGCTGCTCCTCCTCAGCTTCTGACACAGACACAACTTTCTCAGGAGCGCCTCCTTGCTTGCTCACCCACGCTGCTGAGAGCTGCCTAACCCCTGCCCTGCCTACCACTAGTCTCTGTTCTTATTTTTCTCAAAGAACTTAACCTCCATGTGCACCTATTTCTTGCTCACTTATCTGTCTTCCCTGGTTGAATACACGCTCCTAGTGAGCAAGGTACAGGCCTGTCTTGTTTACCTGCCATTTTTCCACAGGCAAGAGGAGTTCCTAAGTGACTGCTGAGCTGCAGTCGGCTTCATCCTCCTCCTCATCGTGGGAAACTAGAAGCAAAGGGCTCAAGATCTTTGCTTTCAGTATGTGTCCATCCATAGTTTACAAAGAACCAGCTCACATTTTATGACTACACTAATGGGTATTAATTTTTAAGTAGGTTTGACATGAACATTATACTACAGATTTATCCCAGTATGAATTTTTGCTCTAAAACTATTTAAACTCAGAAAACCAGACATAATGGCATTCCATCTTTTGGTATTTGCACAAATAACCACATCCCCAAATAACTTTTACCTTTAACTAACACATTTCTTTTAAGGTGTTCCTGCCTTTGGTACTTTCACCATGATGGGCTTGGATGTAGATTTTTACTTATGTATCCTGAGCAGGACTCCCTGTATTTCCTGAATTTGAGAATTCATCTTTTATAATTTCTAGAAAATTCCTGGCCATTACTTTATAAAAACATTTAATTACATATTATAGCATCTCCTATTTCTGTTATTTTCTATTTCTCTATTTCGTGTGTTTCAGTCTAAGTTCTCTTAGATCTATCTTCCAGTTGACTACTTTCTTCTTAATTACATCTGATCATCTATTTAACTTTTCTACTTATTCTCTTTATTTTTCTCTGAATTTCCCTGGTCTGTTTTGTTCCTTCCTCACATTGAATTTCTCACTTATTCTGTATATTTAATCATTTAAAATGTATTTAATTTATAGTCTACTCAATAATCCCACTGCTAACTCACTTCAGTCGTGTCCAACTCTGTGCGATCCCATAGATGGAAGCCAACCAGGCTCCCCCATCCCTGGGATTCTCCAGGCAAGAGTACTGGAGTGGGTTGCCATTTCCTTCTCCAATGCATGAAAGTGAAAGTGAAGTCGCTCAGCCATGTCCGACTCTTAGCGACCTCATGGACTGCAGCCTACCAGGCTCCGACACCCATGGGATTTTCCAGGCAAGAGTACTGGAGTGGGGTGCCATTGGCTTCTCCGACTCAATAATCCTACTGGGGTTTTAATCCTGTTTATTAAGTTACCCCATGCCTACTCATGGTGGGCTGTTTCCCTGGATTTTGTAATTTTGCATTGCAAGTGTACTGCCAACATGATTTACTCTGTAGGAATACTGTGTGAACTGGGTTAAGAGTGGACACTCTTACCAGTGTTTTGCACGTGTTTCTTCTAGACATACTTAAGGTGACTGCTGACTGAGGATCATTTTATGGTTTTTTTTCTTCCCCCAGATTGAGCATGACCCACCTTTGAAAGTGAAAGTCACCCAGTCGTGTCCGACTCTTTGCGATCCCATGGACTGTACAGTCATGGAATTCTCCAGGCCAGAATACTGGAGTGGGTAGCCTTTCCCTTCTCCTGGGGATATTCCCAACCCAGGGATCGAACCCAGGTCTCCCACATTGCAGGCAGACTCTTTAACGGCTGAGCCAAAGGGAAGCCCAAGAATACTGGAGTGGGTAGCCTATCCCTTCTCCAGCAAATCTTCCCGACCCAGGAATCAAACTGGGATCTCCTGCACTGCAGGCGGATTCTTTACCAACTGAGCTATGAGGGAAGCCCGACCCACCCTTGAAGGTAGTGTCAATTCAAATACTAAAACACAAATGAAAGGAGAAGGGATGACATCTATACTGAATAATCAATAAAGCACTGAGAAGATGAGATCTTTTCCCCCTCTCTTTCTATAGATACCAAGTTAAGAGAGAGAAGCTTTCTCGACATTTCAGTCCCTTCTGAAAGTGGGTCAGTTTTTTCCTAAAACACTTTTTTACTGAAGGATATGGCCCTGTGCAGTCCTGGGGTCCTATCTCCACTTTGTTGTTCAAGCTCAAGGCTCGTGGTTACTGAGCTGACAGCCCAGGAGCAATGCTTACTGCTAGCTCCGTATCCCTGTTCTATTCTGACCCCAGAAGTTCACTTTACTTTCTTGAGAGTTGGGTTATGTAATTTACAAGATGTTAACTATATTTTAGCCAGCATGTTCTGGTGATTTCAGTGTCAGTTTTGGTTTCCCATTTGTTCAAAAATGCGTCCAAAACCGCACTTTTAAAAGGTCACTAATAACAGCCTTCAAGTGAAGTTAATGCTGTGGTCACAACCTAATCATGCTTTCCCAAGCCTTCATAAACTACAGTAATTTCTCTCTTAACTTGCTAGTTTTTGAGGCCCACTGATAAGTGAAGGTGTCCAATCATCTATTCTTTCTATTTATCCGCTTACCAATCTAATCATTCTGTACCCACATGCATCTTAAGGAAGTTCTCTAATGGGTTCATATTTGAAGCTTCATTTTATATACTGCAAAAACCTGTCAAATATCAACTACTGAACTCTGGCATGTTTAAATTTCTGTGTAGCCTAACTTTATGTAATACATTTCTAATTAGAAAGTGACATGCAATTGGAATTATTCTAATGTGCATAATCGTTGAAATAGATTCAAAGTACTTAATGGGAGGGAGTGGGGAAAGCTAACTGCCCTTCCACAGGAGCTGTCTGTGGCAGTGGTTTTGAGTGTTACAGTGACGGGTGGGTGCCACAAGCATAGTTCTTGAGGACAGGAGTGATAAAAACCGAGCAATGCATAAAACTGTTCTGCTTAAGACAGAAATAATCTGCCCTAAATTCCCAAACTTTTCCCATTGGTAAACACTGCTTTAGGAAATTCTAGGCCATATGCTTTATAGTACAATTCAGTAAAAATAAAGAAAAAAATTATGTAGCAGATATTGCATTTCACCACTCTGTCAGGCATATCAGATACAAATTCTTCAGATATAGTCTCAGCCCCTCTTAAGTGTACGGCCCACTTAGGAAGACTGAGGAAAAGTCAACTCACTTTTTAAGGTGAATGATCACTTTCAAATTGTTTTCCTATTTCAGCCCTCCATTTTCAAAGAGGAGTTTGTTTGAAGTTAGGTATGTACACGCATGCATGTTCAGCCACTTCAGTCGTGTCCAACTCTTGGCGACCCTATGGACTGTAGCCCCTCAAGCTCCTCTGTCCATGGGATTCTCCAGGCAAGAATACTGGAGTGGGCTGCCATGCCCTCCTCCAAGGGATCTTCCCTAAATAAGGCTCTGCCTCCAACATGACTCCACATGATAAATGCCTGATGAGAGGCTGGATAATAAAAGATGCCATCTATAACCAGTATCACATTGTTTCCTCTATATTGAGGTCACAGGTATTTCAATGCTAATCTTAGGTATTTCCTAGTTTTTAATTGGTATGAAATTTATAAGCAGATTTATTCATAAGTTACAAAAGCAGATTTTTCTTTTTTACACACGTAAGGATTTTTATAACACACTTTCCTGTTGCTAATGGTTAAAATCCTTATGTACCTTACCTGTGCTGCCCGTAGTTCTGCTAACAGATCTGTAAAATTTTGATTTTTGGTGGGCTCTGAATCTTCAACTGCTTGAGACAGGAAACGACTTCTGTGCATCTGTTCTCTGATTTATTTTGAAAATAAATACATACATGTTTACAATGTCCTCCTTTAAGTACAAAATATTCGATTCTTAAAAATTAAAAACTCTTTGCACATCAAAACTGAGTCTCTGAAGATAAACAGTTCATTTGCACTAAAGAATACAATACTGAAATGTTAGAAGAGGAGTATACTTTAAGGGAAATGTTTATGTATAATCTAAAAGAATTGAAACTAAGAGTATTGGTGTATTTGTAATATAAAAACATTTCTTGCCAATTTTCAGAAAAAAGAAAATCAATGTCTGGGAAAGACTTCCTGCATTGCATTTCCCCTGTGGTGTTCTGTAGTCCTTGTCATATCACTCTAGACTCCTTTCTGAGAAACACAAATTGCCAATCATACCCATGGAAACAAACAAATAAAACCAAATACAATCTACTACTGGTTCCTTCAAGTCAGTTTTTCTTTTTCTTTTTTTTCCAGGGAACATTATACAAGGAGTTTAGGAATCTGTATATGATCATCTAAGTCTAAAGAAACAATTTATTCCATTGTGGAAATTCATTTAGAGCCTCAGGTTTGGAGCCAGGAATAGATCTTCTCTTTTAGAAGCCAGGCAATATAAGATATAAAATTTTAAAATATATTATTGAAGCATCTGGGAAGAAAGCAGATGTAGAAGCCCTGAGGCATCAGAACTATGCAGATTATTAGCTCTGCCATGGGGATCACACTTACCAGGAGAAAGGGGTGACCCCCCAATTTATACAAAAGTGCCTTCAACTTGCCAACCTGTGTACTTTCTAGCTTTGTCTGCTACAAGGTGTGCCTTTTTCTACTGTGCATGAAAGATCAGTGTGAGCTAACAGCAGCCTTGTCTCTTATACCCTAAATTATCTTGCAAAAAATGGAAGTAGTATGTAAATAAACATAATGTACATGACATTCACAGTCCAAGATGTTTCTTCGGATAGTAGTTCTATCTGAGATTTCAGGTGTTTAGGTGAAACGATGCACAGCTGGCAGTCACTTCCTAAAAGAAGATAGAACCCTAGCCTCCCCATGTTTGGTGGTTCAGCTCTCGCACTTAGTATATTAAAGATGGACATAGTAACATCCCAAAGACCTTACAGTCTGAAGTATGACTGGTTCCTAAGTGGGTGCTAGCGCTCTGTCAGCCTGCCGTGGTATGTTTGTTGTAATAACTCCCAGGTTCTTTCTCTGGAGAAATTTCCTTGCCAAACAGCAGCTCCTGCCCCCTGCCCCAGAGGATACCCGCAAGCTGCTTCCTGGGACCCACTTCATCCAGTGACAGACTGCCTTGAGGGGTTCAAAGGGCTGTTCTCCACTTGACTCAAGTAGGGACCAACTATGTAATGAAATCTGTTCTCCTGCATGTCCTGGTGAGAGTGGAATGAAACCAGCCTCCAGCCGAAACCCAGTCTCACTGATTTTCCCGCTCACCATCCACCCCAATCCTCACCTCATCTCGCTTCTCTTGCCCCTTGTCCTAAGAGTTATCTTCCAGAAAAGCACCTCCACAAAGATCCCCATCTCAAGCTCTACTTGTATGCAATCTGACCTAACACAGTAAATAATACTGTAGTTTATTATTATTTACTATTATTATATTATCTAAGTATCTCAGATTTAAAAGGAATAATTCAGTTTCCTGAAATTGATGTGAAATTCTAATACCAATATGCTGAAAATACTAAGTATGTACTGATCATTGAACACCAAAGAGAATCACTGAATATGAAAAATGTAAAAGTTACAAAACTGTAAATCAGTGTACAACTTCTAAAATTTCTAAGTATAACTAAATGTATTATTAATATAATAATAAAATGCTTAGAAATAGTCAAAGTATATTTGATCTTAAGAATTTAAAAAGGACTTACTTTAAGGCAGCTAATTCACTGAATAAACTCTGGTTTTCCTTGAACATTCGCTCCTCATTTTTTTTGTTTTGTTCTTGGAGATCTTTCACTTGATTATACAATTTTTCATTTTCCTTTTTATAAACAGAAAATTACATTTTAGTTAAAAACCAGTAGTACTTACATAAGTTTATTTGCTTATAAAAGATGTATCCTTTAAGCAATTTTAAAGGCTTTTCAATTTCTTCAGTTTTTGAGTAAGCAAAATCTTTTTCTAACTTTTTGTCTCAGAAGAAAATCTGTAAACCGAGAACAGTTCTTTCTAAAATGTTCAAAATCATTAGTTGAAAAAAAATTCCCCAAATCAAAGAGCCCATCAGGGTAATGTACTGCATTTCACTCGAGTAAATGGACCAGTGACTGCAGGAAGAACCACATCCTGACTTGTGTGCTGTTTGGGGCTGTCTGCACACTCTTTTTCTTGCTTTTGGCCCATCTTTCTGCAGTGAGGTGACTGGACATAGCCGCAGTGGGTATCTGTGTTTGTTTCTGGAACTTTATGTGAGCAGGGAGTTAGAGACTGGGTGCTTCTGGAAGATCAGGGCAGTGAGTGTATAGACTAGACCCAGTACAACATCTGGCTTGAGTGAAAGAGGGACTCAAATAGTGAGGATAGGTGAGAAAGTACCCATCTGTGCTCAGATGCTCTGGCTTATTAACCTCTTTAAAATCAAGAAATTGATGAAAACCAAGGACCACTGAGGATTTCATGAAAACCATGAACTGTCTCACCATGTCTGGCCCAGTGCCTGACACATAGTTTGTGGCTGATTTTCAGCAGAATTAATGAAACTCAGAAAAACACATACATACATAGACACATCAATTTCATGTTATCTTTATGGGAGTGGGTGGTTGGCAAAAGCATAGGTCTGTGAAATCCTGCTTTAAAACCCATGCTGTGTATATAGCAAGCTCAGAATGGCAGGGAGGGTTTGGAAGGTTCTAACTAACTCCAGGATGGGGTATCTTGCAAAATCCATACTATTTCATTTACAGCTGGAATATCTGGGGACTTCTCAGGTGGTTCAGTGGTTAAGATTCTGCCTGTGTTCCCAACTCAGGGGCCTTGGGTTCAATCCCTGGTCAGGGAACTAGATCCCATGGGCCGCAATGAAGAGTTCACATGCCGCAACTAAAGATCACACATGCTGCAAAGAAGATCAAAGGTCCTGAGTGCCCCAACTGAGACCAGTGAAAAAATAAATATATACTAAAAAGAAAAGCTGTAATTTCTGATGTGATAATGCTTTCTTCGGATGTCCCCAGAATGAAAATGCTTATTATTGTGAGGCTGGATGCTTAGGTTACAGTTGTCAAAAGAGGAAAAAGGAGTAAGACAGAGGAAAAGGATAGAGAAGTTAAAAAAAAAAAAAGTGGTCAGGAGGAACTAAGACAAGTCTCATGCTGGAACATAGCCAAACCTGCCCCGGCTGTCAACACCACCAAGACTCTGTCATCACAGAGAACAAATGTATGGCTTCCGCAGAACATACACATTTTCTCCCATTTAATTCATTTTTTAGTTTTACTCTCAAGGCATTGGCAATTGATTTCAGATTTATAGTTCTCAATATAGTATCAAAACTAGTCAATATTATCTATGGGGAAAAAAAAAAAGATCCCCTGGAGAAGGGAGTGGCAACCCACTCCGTATTCTTGCCTAGAGAATATCAAGGACAAAGGAGCCTGACAGGCTACAGTCCCTGGAGCTGGAAAGATCTGGACACAACTGAGTAACTAACACTTTCACTTTCAAAGGAAAAAAAGACAGTTTCTAAGGAAATCTGACTATTAGAATTAGTAACAGGCCAACATGCACGAACTGGTTACTGTCTGGAAGGCAGGAAGAGGTTGATCTGCAGTCTTATTTTAATTTCACAACCACTGTGAGACAGGTATTACTATCCTCATTTCACAGATGAGGAAACTGCCTGAGAGAGGTAATGTGATTTGTCTAAGGCTATAGAGCAGGTATGAAGCAAAATCTAAAATCAGATTTTTTTGAATCCAGAACCCATGCTCTTAACCACTTTAATTCTCCCCATAAAAAATGCACAGACTAGTCAAATTATTACTTCCTTCCATTGCCATTACCTGTTAAATGGATGCAGAAATATATATTTTTTTAATTTTATTTTTAAACTTTACATAATTGTATTAGTTTTGCCAAATACCAAAATGAATCCGCCACAGGTATACATGTGTTCCCCATCCTGAACCCTCCTCCATCCTCCCTCCCCACACCGTCCCTCTGGGTCGTCCCAGTGCACCAGCCCCAAGCATCCAGTATCGTGCATCGAACCTGGACTGGCATCTAGTTTCATACATGATATTTTACATGTTTCAATGCCATTCTCCCAAGTCTTCCCACCCTCTCCCTCTCCCACAGAGTCCATATTTTTAAAGGCCTTATTTTTATAATCAAAGAATCTCAAGACAAACTAAATTTGTGCTGAAGAGCCATACCTGCTGATATCCTTGAAGAAGCATCTCTTGTTCTTGTATTTCTTTTTGGATTTGCTTCAATTTTTCTTCAGTGACAGGATCAGTGGTTTCTCCCAAATGTAACCACCTGTGTTTTTTGTTTGATTCTTCAAAACTACTCAACTTTGAGAAAATGCAGGTATTGTTTCATTTGGGGAAGAAAATGATACAGTGAGAAGTGAGGAAGAACATCAGAAAACTCCAGGTGTATAGACCTAAGACTGTCTTATAAGCACACTAGAATTATCGTAACACCAACTACAATTAAGTCACTACAGGGATGCTTTGTACTGATGGTTCTGACGGTGGAAGTAACTCAGAAATGCTACACAGGGTCACTTTCCTGAATCTAGAACTTCTATAGCTTTCTTTCTGAAACTGCTGTCTTCCCTGAAGGTCACGGTGAACCAAGTGATTAGTTTTCAAAAAGGACTGCTAAGAAGAAAACTATCAAAACGAACCAATTTAATTTTTGATTCCCCCCCGCAAGGATTTCATGTAGGCTCTTTTGTAAGGAGGCACCGTCAGGAACCATGTTCATGTTTTATGCAGCAAATATATCAAGTCAAGAGGCCCCAGGAACAAGAAAATAACAATGCATTTAGCAGGGAGTACAAGTTCTTTTTAATAAATAAAAGGAGAAATAGGACAATGTGTCTAGTACCTTGGCTTGAAGAATATAATTGTCTTGATTCAGTCTGAAGAGTTCCTTTTCCTGTTGTCTCTTTAGTTCCTCCATCTTATTTTCCAGCTCTTTCTCCTTTTCTGAGAAAGTGACTTTAATTTGTTCAATCAGAGCTTGGGCACCCTTCCATTTTTCCTCTGCTTCCTGAACTCTTTTAAACATAAGCAATTCTGTCTCCTTGTTCCCACCATGGTATCCTGAAGAATCCTTTTAATGAAAAGCATTACTTCATTATGTAGAGTTACATAGGAGATTCAAACATGGGTTGGTTAGGGGAAAGAAACCCCACAAAGAATAAAAATGACGTTTAACAATGTTCTACTAATCAAGAAGATCAATACATGGTTCAATAAAAGTGATGAGTATCCGTCAACACAAAAGAAGTTTCAAATATTTCATTTTTTATAATTGTTTCAATATATATAGAACATAAAATAGTATGAATATTATTTTTAAATTTAATACCTACATTCTGAAACTGAACACAGGAGTCAGCTTCTGTGGGGCCCTCAGACGACTTAGGAGTAGCCAGCCAACTTTCAGTTTGAGGAGCTGGTTTACCCAAAGATGCAGGCTTGATCAGCTTTGTTGCAGGTAAGATTTCTAAATATTGTAAACAATGGATAAAAGCACCACAAATACAAACCATGTTGAGTGTGTATTCAGGCAATTATTTAACAATAAGTACTAATGAGGACACGAAGACAAATGAGCATCTCTAAGGAGGCTAATGCCTAATAAACACTGCAAGGCATCTGTTTCATTGCACTTGAACTCCAGTTCATAATCAACATTCTATTCAATTTGACACAGAAGGCTCATTGACCCAAGATTCATATTAAATGACAGATGGAGCTCAATATATGTGAGGAGAATGTGGATTAGGGTAATTTCAGGTTTTACTATTTTTCAATAAGTTATCGTTTTAAATGTTCACAGCAATAGCAAATAGAAGTATTTAAACAATTAATCAAAGAGCAGCTGATAATGAAATATTTCAGTTCGGATTAAAGTATGCTTTCAAAGCACAATTTTTATAAATAATGTGTATCAAGATACAGTATCACTGGAATAATATAAATTTCATGCAAACCTCATAACAAGTAGTTTAAAATCTGATTAAAAAGAAAATGATAAAACTGCTATAATATCCTGTTTATTAAATTAGAAAAAATGTGGTTCACACACACACATATTCCGGTCAAATTTTCAGTTTTTAAGGTACCTTGTAAATCTTAAAAAAAGAAGAAATAATTCTAAGACCAATAAGTTACTCAGTTTATAATAAAAAAAAATTAACGGAAATACTGAGAAGAGATCCTCAGGCCCATATTCTAATGTTACAGTTTCTGAACTGAATACTGCATAAACATGTACTTGACTGCCTTAGATGTAAATGAAACATTTGAAACTGAAATAATTTCTTCAAGATGCTAACTTTTTAAATGCAAGGTTGACTTTTTCATTGAAGTTAAAACACATGGTCATTAAAGATCTGGAAAATATAGAAAAGTCAAAAGAAACAACAAGTCCCCAACAGGACCTCACCCTGAGATTTCCTTCCACTCTCTTCCAGGCCTGCCATTTTTTCCTCATATAGTAGTAATCATATTTAATTGGACTGAGTGTTGTGGAAGGTTTTTCTGGAGAAAATTTCTTACACTGTTCATAAATAAACAGTTTGAGTCATTGTGAAAGCAGGCGTTAAACCTTCCAAGTCACTGGAGGTCCATCAACATGGCCAATGAACGGCGGGGGATCTGCTAGCGTTGTGATTCTTCCAAGGACATGGCAGCCAAGAGTGACAAGTGGTTCTTGCTCAAGCTGCAGTCAGCCAGCGCTTTGATGCCAGAATTGTTCTTTCCTGAGTTCTTAATTTTGGTCTCCCTAAGTAATTATTTTCAGTAACAGTACATGGACAATATCTTTTCTCTTTATACATGAAAGAAAATTTGCTTGGATATAAAATTCAAATGTGAAAAGTGCAGTGTTTGGAACTTATGAGCCCTTCTTGAAAAAACAATGGATTAAGAGAATTCAGTCAAATAAGAAACCAATCAAAATAATTCTAGAAAGTGATGGCTAAGGGACTGGTGAAAAGTATTCTGGTCCTTTAACAGCCGGAACCAAGACCCACATTCAAAAGCTGTGGGGAATTACAGTTGCTAGAGAGAATATAACAGATATATCTTGAACAAGTAAAAATAAAACCAACAAAAATGAGTGGCAGGCATGTGAGTGGGGGTTTTATTAACTCATTTCATAGAAGAGAAACTGATAATGTATAGAATTGAAAAATGTAGGTAAAAACAACATGGTTTTGGCAACCTTTCAGGGGTTTTCTTAGTCTATTTTATTAAAATGATCTTTTGGGATATAGTATTTCTTAGTAGGAAGTTTCTTTTTCTGCTTACAGATTTAAGTAAAACTAAATCTAATATTTATTTTAAAAGAACTTATGAAGTATGATCTATTCTTGTAAAATGTTTTGTTTGTTCGTTCACATGCTTGCCTTTCTCCTTCCTTCTAGTCATTTCACAGAAAAGTAAGAGAAAACGAGACCCCAGGAGACTTCTCAGAGGAAGGGATTAGAGGTCCACAGGTTGAGAACAGGAGGAAAGGATGCTTGTGTTAAGCCAGAAATTACAATTCTGTGTCTCCAGAAGACCCGCCCGTGACTACTGTTCCCCTGCTGATATGGGTCAGCCCCAGCCTTTCCAGCTTACACACATGAGTTTCTGCAGCGAATATGCATGAGCACAGACAGAAGAAAAGAATCTTTGATGCTGAAAGAATTTTAAATACAGTCAAAGTGGCCCTGAAATTGACAGTTATGGGGAAAGGCAAGGGAAAATACTCTAAGGCAGAAGTAAATTTTCCAACGAGGTTATTTCTCCTCTGACAACTATTGTTACCAGATAACAATGATGGAACTGGTCACCTATTCGATTTAATCACACAGAAAAGGACAAAATGCTTCTGGCTCTACTGCTCTCCCTCTCCCAATGAAGTCCAAAGGCAACAGAAATGTGGGTCTAAGTCAAACATCTCTATTTCTTTTACTTGCATCATGGGCTTCTACGTGGAAAATTACCCTTGCCTACTGCCAACATATTAAAAAATGACTGGATTAGGAAATATCCAGATTAGGAGGCACTGTGATGAGAGGCGGGAGGAGAAGGGGGCAACAGAGGATGAGATGGTTGGATGGCATCACTGACTCAATGGACATGAGTCTGAACAACCTCCAGGAGTTGGTGATGGACAGGAAAGCCTGTTGTGCTGCAGTCCATGGGGTCACAAAGAGCTGGACATGGCTGAGCGACTGAACTGAACTGAACTATGACGTATAGAAATAGGCATTCTGTGATCCAGAAAACATCTCGACTCTCCAAGTCTATACTGAACAAATACCCAGGTATTTCTTTCTGGATCAACCTTCACCTGTACATTGCCACTTGATTCTGAATTGATAGCTCTCCTCTGGCAAACATTTTGAATATTACAAAGCCAACCAGATGAGAAGGGATTGGATACTCACTTCCTATACTTTCTGGGTTTCTTTAAGGAAGACACAGAACTAATGATGAAAAACCTCCTGAACTCAATAGAACTGAATCTTTCAGAAATGGAATGTAATACCTTACAATTCATTTTTTTTCTATTAATAAGGAAAGTTCATAGAAGGAGAAAGGAAACAAAGAAAGCAGAGAACAAGGAAAATAATATACTAGATGTATAGAATGATTACCTTTTTTCCTACTTTGATTTGAGGCAAGAATAGATCTCAAGTTTTTGCTCTTCATGATGTCCTTAGAAGTTTTCTTTTCAAGATTAGAAAATGTCTTGAATGGTGAACTGGGTTTGCCATACCCTGAACTCCTAACTGATGCATATAATCCACTCTGGGGTTTTCTTTTAAATAAAGGAGGTGCACTTTTGGTCTTCTTGTATGGTAGCTGTTTACCAGTTATAGTCCCTTCTTCTCCAGAATCGAGTTGAGATCTTAAAGTCTGCATACAAGTACAAACTCTTTAGTACTTAAATAAACTTCAACTACAGTTGCAAATAAGATTAACAGGTAGCAAAATCATAGTGATAACTAAAGAACATAATTCATAGAAGGCAAACCATTATATTAAAGTTCTCTAAATTCATCAGAATTTTAATATTTGGAACCAACATTTTCAAAATCAAGAGTAAGACAAAGCAAAATAATAAAACAAAATAAGCTTGCCAGAAAGCAATGAATGAACATGGAAGAAAACAGAGAACAAGTGTTGAAATGACAAGAATCTTATCTTTCTTCTCCAGATCTCTCAACGTAAAAATGTAGTAGTACCCTGCCTTATTCTACAAGGTGATAGTTTATGGTAAACACATAACTCAGAACTGTAAAATAAAAACGGAATGCTGTGGTCATGGTCTGATTATATATAATCAGAATAAATCAAGAACAGAGAAAAAAGGAACAGTGAAATGTAAGTTTCTCAAGAGCTGTGAACAGCATGTATATGAAATGCCAACTCACCTCTTTTGTAGAACAGAGACTACTAGACGACTGTAAAGCACTAAAATGATGAATACATGTAATTTTCTTCTGCTACTCAAACTCTAGACTATGTTCACTAAAAAAATGAAAATGTAAAGAATGGCTTCTGAAAGAGAGCTAATGCTACAGTGGTATTTTTAAATTTGGGGACCACAGAGTGTTATAATAGATACTTCTCACAGATGTCCAGGATTTATGTGGACATCAGTATGTAATCGATCCCACTAGCTTAGGAAATACATACTTCTCAACAGTATTTACGTAACTTCATTTATCAGAATGTCAAATCAATGCAAATTATAAAAACTTACCTTATTTGTTTTGTCATCCTGAGGTAATAATGAAGGACCAACAGATATTTTTTTCTTCAAAATATCAAGGTACATTTTATCTATTTGTTCTTCCACAGCATTTGCTCTTGGATAGTTATTTTCTGTAACTTCATTTGTTGCCTTTTCTAAAACTACATTCTCTTCATTTTTGTCCAACAATTGGCTCACAGTTTGTGGTTCTTGAGACACAACGTTTGGGTTAATCTTAAGGGGTAAAGGGCTAACAAATTCAGTTTCTTTATTCTCAGCGAGTTTCTTATAGCTATAAAACAAAACAGGACACAGAGAATGAACCCTATATAAGTCCTCAAATATCAGTTTTAATAATATGTGTATACACATTATATATAAACATATTTACATTAATATATAACGTTAAATATATTTAATATTTGTAAATGTTTAAATTAGGTTATTAATGTTAAAGACATTATTTACAATTCTGGTTAAGACAGTAAACTTATACAGCATCACATAATTGTTTTAAAATGATAATTTCAATGCAGCATAAGGGACTTCATGGTTGACTCTGAGACCTACTTCAAAGGAAAGACAAACCAAACAAGACTGAGATTGCTTTTGTCCAAGAAAAATTTAAAAGTGAATTTCTAAATAGCCTTTTTGTAATATAGCTCATAACGTCAACATGCATTTTAGGCAGGAAAAATATTTTACACATTTCTAGCTTCCCTGGTAGTTCAGCTGGTAAAGAATCCTCCTGCAATGCAGAAGACCCTGGTTCAATTCTTAGTTGAGGAAGATCCCCTAGAAAAGGGACAGGTTTCCCATTCCAGTATTCTTGGGCTTCCCTGGTGGCTCAGCTGGTAAAGAATCTGCCTGCAATGCCAGAGACCTGGGTTTGATCCCCTTGGTTGAGGAGGGCATGGCAACCCACTCCAGTATTCTTGCCTGGAGAATGTTCATGGGAGAATCCCCATGAACACAGGAGCCTGGTGGGCTACAGTCCATGGGGTCATAAAGAGCCAGACCTGACTGAGCAACTAAGTACACACAACAGAAGAAATAAAGAAGTAACCATAATTTAAATCAAGGCATGAAACATAAATATTAAAATGAATAATTTCATCCACAGTACAGGAAATTTTTAAAGTGAAACAAGAAAAATCACTAGGACTTTAAAATAAAATCATTCCTTTAGTTTAAAACACTTAAATGCAATGTTACATTTCAAATCTGCTGCTGTTGCTGCTAAGTCACTTCAGTTGTGTCCGACTCCGTGTGACCCCATAGACGGCAGCCCACCAGGCTCCCCCGTCCCTGGGATTCTCCAGGCAAGAACACTGGAGTGTGTTGCCATTTCCTTCTCCAATGCATGAAAGTGAAAAGTGAAAGTGAAGTCGCTCAGTCGTGTCCGACTCTTCATGACCCCATGGACTGAAGCCTACCAGGCTTCTCCATCCATGGGATTTTCCAGGCAAGAGTACTGGAGTGGGGTGCCATTGCCTTCTCCGACATTTCAGATCAGTAGATTTTTAAAATATGGAAACTATCCCTTACAAGAAATATTATAAATATGATTAAATATTGGCATATTATGGGAGTTCCAGAAATATGTATATTGTCATTTTTTAATTACTACATCATGGTCCATTAGGTTACTTGATTTTTAAATTTGTAAAATAAGATAAAAGGAAAGTTTAAGAGGCTACCATTTTCACATAAGGAAGATTAGCTTCTTAATAATTGTTAGAAATACTTGAAGTAGCTGTAATAATCAGAAAACATATTGATAATAGTTCTTTCCTTCTTAACGGTAGCAGAACCTGATTATCATCATAATTGTTCCCTTTTCTTGCTGTGAACTGAATGAACTACATTTCATCACTGCCTTCAGTCTAGATGGGGCCAGACGCTAGTTCTTGTCTTTAGAATGTGAGTGCTATGATGGCAAGATCTAAAATATGAGGCTTAGTCATTGGGTTTTAGGTGGCAAGGAAACTGATACAGAGGCTGGAGAGGTAACAACCCATGCTTTATGGTAACAGAACATTTGCTAAACTGTCACCTACAACAGTTTATAAGGCAGACCACACGGCTACCCAGGCTAGGGTACTAAGAAAATGGCAGGAGAGAACAGGCAGTTTTTAAGTGCCAGCTACCACTGACTACTTTTGACAAGATATTATGAGAAAAAAATAATTTCAAGAGAGAACGGGTTGGTTTGTTAAGAAGAAATCAGAGGGAACAAAGTCTGGAATTTAAGGTGTCTTAGGTTCACTCTCCATGTCTAAACTCAAACAGTAAGATTCAGCATTACAAAATGCTATGAACAAGCAAAATACCAATGAGAGCTTCTTGGTTGAAAAGAGTGACTCAGTCCCTTGGCAAATATCATATATTCTAAATGTCATCTTCAAACTTAAGGTTATTGTTCCTAATAATATATTCAGACAGCTGCAACTGAGAGAGAAAAAACAGAGGGAATAAGGAAGCAGACATATAACAGATTTAAAACCTGTGTCTAGCAAAGAATGTTAAGTGTAGTTCCTGGCACAGGGGACTAACTGGAACCAAGTACATGAGAAGTCTAATAAACTTTCTGAAGGAGCTGTAGTGACAAAGAAACCACAACTCTACTTAAAAAAAGAAAAAAGGCTTAGAGACTTGTTTGGGAGCCTTAAAACCACCTGCAGGCAGAAAGTAGATGGAGAAACGAGTGCCTCCTCCAAGACGGCATACCCTCCCCCTGAAAACCACTTCAGCTGAAGCCAACAGTGATGAAATACAAGTCAAATTCTTCAAGGATTGGAACCAAGAGCTATATGAAACAATAGAGTTACTTGGTAGTTCCACCTTAAGAGCAGAATCGTGGCCTAATTAAGGAAAGTTCTTTACAAGGTCTTTCAGTGGATTTCAAAGTTGCATTACTGATGGCTATATTTTCTTCTCATACTTTTCCGTTCTGAATGGGAAAGGTGTGGGTAAGGAAGTAGTAACTTGTCTTTTTAATTCATTGATTAGCAGACAATGAAGAGCTACATTCAAACCTGATAGAGAGAAGTGTGCTTCACCAAGAAATACTGGCCTTTCAGACGGATACAGCCCTAAATGAGACTTTGGCCTATTTGCTGGGGAGGAGGTGAGTAGGTCTTTGTGTGAAGTAGGTCTTTGTATGAAGAGTGGAATGGATATTTGACAGAAGTGCAGATTCTGGTGGAGATAGGCTAGATGCCTACCAAATGCATTTACTTTCTTTCTGGGTACACAAGCAAACCACATTTTCCATTCCTTTTGGACCTTGTTAGCTAGAGGTGCTGGTTCTTACCAATAGAATATGGACTAAAGTGATGTAACATTTCTGTTGAGGCAGTTAAAAGGAAGTACGCTAAACCATCTTTTTTCTCTTCTTATAGACTCTTTACATGAAGCCATGAGAACCTTAAAGCTGTGTGCTGATGACTGAAACAGCCCTGGTCCCTAAATGCCTATGGCACAGTCCTACCCCAATTGCACTGACATACACGGAATTATGTGAGCAAGAAATACATTTTTGATGATGTTAAACTATTAAAAGTTCAAGGGATTTTTTTCTGTTGTTATAGCAGCTAGAATTACTCATCCTAGTTTACGATAAAAAGTTTTTTGATAAGTATGCTAGCGTTTATACTTATGCCTTTAATGAAAGTACACTTTTTTTCAGCTCTTAAAACACAAATGCAAAAATCCATACTAGAATTCACATTACTAAAATGGTGCTACCTAGAGCCAGACATCCTGGAATGTGAAGTCAAGTGGGCCTTAGGAAGCATCATCATGAACAAAGCTAGTGGAGGTGATGGAATTCCAGTTGAGCTATTTCAAATCCTGGAAGATGATGCTGTGAAAGTGCTCAATATGCCAGCAAATTTGGAAAACACAGCAGTGGCCACAGGACTGGAAAAGGTCTGTTTTCATTCCAATCCCCAAAAAAGGCAATGCCAAAGAATGCTCAAACTACCGCACAATTGCACTCGTCTCACACGCTAGTAAAGTAATGCTCAAAATTCTCCAAGCTAGGCTTCAGCAATACATGAACTGTGAACTTCCAGATGTTCAAGCTAGATTTAGAAAAGGCAGAGGAACCAGAGATCAAATTGCCAACATCCGCTGGATCATCTAAAAAGCAAGAGAGTTTCAGAAAAACATCTATTTCTACTTTATTGCCTATGGCAAAGCCTTTAACTGTTTGGATCCACAATAAACTGTGGAAAATTCTGAAAGAGATGGGAATACCAGACTACCTACTTGACCTGCCTCTTGAGAAATCTGTATGCAGGTCAAGAAGCAACAGTTAGAACTGGACATGGAACAACAGACTGGTTCCAATTAGGAAAAGGAGTACGTCAAGGCTGTATACTGACACCCTGCTTATTTAACCTATATGCAGAGTACATCATGAGAAATGCTGGGCTGGATGAAGCACAAGCTGGAATCAAGATTGCTGGGAGAAATATCAATAACCTCAGATATGCAGATGACACCACCCTTAGGGCAGAAAACGAAGAACTATAGAGCCTCTTGATGAAAGTGACAGAGGAGAGTGAAAAAGCTGGCTTAAAGCTCAACATTCAGAAAACTAAGATCATGGCATCTGGTCCCATCACTTCATGGGAAGTAGATGGGGAAACAGTGGCAGACTTTATTTTTTGGGGCTCCAAAGTCACTGTAGACGGTGACTGCAGCCATGAAATTGAAAGACGCTTACTCCTTGGAAGGAAAGTTATGACCAACCTAGACGGCATATTAAAAAGCAGAGACATTACTTTGCCAACAAAGGTCCATCTAGTCAAAGCTATGGGTTTTCCAGTAGTCATGTATGGATGTGAGAGTTGGACTGTGAAGAAAGCTGAGTGCCAAAGAACTGATGCTTTTGAACTGTGGTACTGAAGAAGACTCTTGAGAGTCCCTTGGACTGCAAGGAGATCCAACCAGTCCATCCTAAAGGAGATCAGTCCTGGATGTTCATTGGAAGGACTGATGTTGAAGCTGAAACACCAATACTTTGGCCACCTGATGCGAAGAGCTGACTCATTTGGAAAGACCCTGATGGTGGGAAAGACTGAGGGCAGAAGGGGACGACAGGATGAGATGGTTGGATGGCATCACTGACTCAATGGACATGAATCTGGGTCAACTCCAGGAGTTGGTGATGTAGAGGGAGGCCTGGCATGCTGCCATCCATGGGGTCGCAAAGAGTTGGACAGGACCGAGCAACTGAAGTGAACTGAAGCCAACAGAGACACAAGATATGTAAAAAGAAACAAAAAAAACCTCTTCAGTAACACTAGCAGAGCCCAAAACAGCAACGATTACGTGAGCACAACTGCCCTTTAAAACTATTAACTAGCACTGCAGATCAGTGGAAGAATCTAGACTTAGTATTCAAGTAGATGGGCTTCTCTAATAGCCCAGTCAGTGAAGAATCTGACTGCAACGCAGGAGACCAGGGTTCAACCCAAGGTCGGGAAGATCCCCTGGAGAAGGAAATGGCAACCCACTCCAGTATTCTTGTATGAAAAATCCGATTGACAGAGGAGCCTGGCAGTGTACAGTCACAAGAGTTGGACATGACTTACGACAAAACCAGATGTTTTAGTATAAGCTACACTGAATTTTGTCTCAACTAGCACAAACGTAGGAAAAAGACCAAGAAATCACTGCAAGTGGATTTACATGATGAAGATGGAGTTCAAGGAGGGGCTCAAAAACTTGTCTGTTAAAACATAAATGAACAAGTAAATACATGAATAGACGACAGGCTTTTCACAGAAATATTTTATGGAGACAAAAACCCGACAATTTGAGTGTGTTTCTGGGTCATGGCCATATGATCTTGAGAAATGAAGCTCTTTAATCCCCAGTTTCTTATCTATGAAATGAGGATGATAATGGAATAGACTTCATGGAATTGCTATAAAATTAAATAAAGTCTGATAGGTAAAGAGCTTTGTACAGCACCTAGTCCACAGTAACCACGTGATTAAAATGTTAGCTGTTATTGTCATCATCATCGTCCGGTTCCTGTGAGAGCTCTACCAGTTAAGTCTGCTTACCTCGGGTGCATCACTTGAACGGTGGGGATAAAGATGCTGACCTATCTGTTACGAAGATCTCACGAGATAACGGATATGACACTCTTGGTGCTGCAAGGATGTCAAGGTGTCCTACGACAAGGTGACTGTGATATGACTCTCTGTGCTGGTGAATGACAGCCAAGTCCTGAAAACTGTCATTAAAATGTACGGTAGCTAGAGATTTTTGTGAAGCCCACTTCTCTTGTGACCCAAGATCTCACCCTGGGAGATGACAGCTAGTCTGTAACTAAGCACAGAATTTACTGGTTTATAAAGAAGTGAGTGTATGAATCACACGCAGAATAAAACTCATGTTTGCTCTCAGTGTTCGCATCAGCTGTCCCTGAGCTACTTAGAGCTGAAGGGATTTTATTTTTCAGTGAAAAGCTTTACGACTACTCACCTAATGGCAGCAACTTTTTAGTAGCAATTGTTTATTTTTTTATTTTAGAACTAGATGAATTTTGATAAACTGAGGAAAGATTAATAGGAAAAGAAAACAGGAATGACTCACAGGTAGACTCATACCAGCTACCTGTTAATCATTCACTAGGAATGGTTAGGTTCAGTTCAGTCGCTCAGTCATGTCCGACTCTTTGCGACCCCATGAACCGCAGCACATCAGGCCTCCCTGTCCATCACCAACTCCTGGAGTTTACCCAAACTCATGTCCATTGAGTCGGTGATGCCATTCAACCATCTCATCCTCTGTCATCCCCTCCTCCTCCTGCCCTCAATGGGAAAAATCGGTCGAACAAATGATTCTAGAAGTTTGCAGTGACAAAACAATAAATAAATAAACAATCCTGCACGATCCATTCCAAGAAACTCATACCTGACAGGTTGTAAATCAAAACCACTGACCCCAAAGGAATCTATTCTGATAGGCTTCATCAGCTCCTCTACTGTGGGCAGATCTGAGGGAACAAAAGTTAAAACAGCAACCAAAAATGTTATGGAAATTGCTTAATTTAATGTCTAATACCATCAAAACCACATTTTCTCTGATTAACATAGTTAACAAAATGATACATATAATTATCCCAGGTTCCCACTGTAAACTTATTTGTACCAAAAAATAAGTTTGGAAACAGCAGAATTTTCAAATCTTTGGTATTTATATTTGAAATATATATCTACTTTCTTTCTTTCTCTCTAAGTATAGGTGTATGGGTATATCCACAAACATTATGTATTTAGTTGATCCCCCAAAACTGTTCTCCATTAAAAAAAAATAACATTAGTATATGTTCACGGAAAAGTATAAAAAAATATGAAAATACTCAAGAGATTTCTTAATTTGGTCAAAGCATATTAGAGGAGGAATTAAAATTTTAACCTATTTTCGATGCTAACTTTATAGTTAAAAGGGTAATTCCCAGATTTATTTAAACAATCTTTTAAATTCAGATACTGAGAAATCATTACTACAGCCAATTGTATTTAAATTATACCATACTGAAAACAGCTCAGAGAGAGGCTCAAACAAAGACACTTTTACCAGACTCTGTAGTAGAGATGTTCTTAGAGGACCCTTCATTTTCTTGAGGATGATCTTTTGTTGAGCTCTTGGTATTTTCTGCTGCATTGCTCTCAGTTCTTTGTTCATCTGCATCTCCCAAAGAATGGGCTACGTGACAATAAGCCTGATGCAGAGCTTCAATGTCACTGTTGCTTTGTCCGTAAGAAATACCTGTTGAGATAAATGTAATCTCTAGTATAACCACACAAATACATGAGAAACATAAAACACTAAGTTCATCCCTTAATCTGTTACGCATGACGAACAAGGCTTAGGACAATGCTGACATGATACAGTGAAATACAGACCTTAGTGATGGGTGGCCACAGCCTGCCAGCGTGAATCTCAGCAGGCTCAGGGACTCTTTCAGCAGGCTGAAATGTGTTCTGACAGGCTAACTGTGAAATCATCTCTGCCTACTATCCCTATACAACCTCTCTGCGCTGGAGAAAACGATTCCTAAATTTCTCAAACTGACACAAAAAGTTCTCAAGGATTCTGTCTCTCCTCTGTTCCACCCCACCCTCCCACCTCTCTCTCTCTGCTTTCCTGAGCCACTGAACATCTAATATTCTTCATTTCTTCAACTGAAATTCAATCCTCTAACTTTGCAGTCCAGTGTGTTCCAAAACCCTGCTAAAGCTGCTATAATAATAAAAAAAAATAATAATTTCCCAGGGGACAAACCCAGCCTTTAATTCTCTTCAGCCTGAAAACTTTTCTTTGCCCTGTGAGACATGTGGCCCTGCTCTTTTCCTGGGGACTGCTTCCTCCGTATAACACCTTCTTGTTCTTCTCAATGCTCTGATGACTGCTTTTCCACCTTCTGTGGTAAATAGCTCATCTCAGGGCTCCATCTTCAGCTCTCTTTTTTCAAACTTCTCTTTTTTATGGGTGTGTGTGTTGGGGGGGTGGGGGTGGTGTTAATTTCATTAACACCCTTTGCTTAGTAATTGCCTATAAACATTTGACTCCCAAATCTGTGTCTTCTGTTTAATCTATCTTCTATCTCTTTTCTGAACACTGAACTTCCTAACAGACATGTAGACTGTTCTATAAGCAAATCACATCCTCAAGTGAATTAATTACATTCCCCAACAAAATCTGTTCTGCTCCCAATATCTGTGACTTTGGCTATGGCATGATCAGTCACCCAGTTATCCAAAACAGAGAACCTCATCTCACAGTTCACTTTTCCTTCCCTATCAACCTCCTTCTCGTCCCACCAACTGATAAACAATGGAGAAAAGAATTCAAAGAATCTAATGACAATGATGATCTAAGATTTTTATGAGTATTTTCCTACTCATTTTGTACTTTTCATTATTAACAGAATTTTCAAAATTAGAAGAAATAAAAGCATTATAGACAAGTAGAAAAAACAAGAGAAATAGGGTGATCAGACTTCTGTTCTCTTGATAACTATGACCATTAATTAATGCCTAAAGATAAAAGAGTATATATACAGCCTCCTCTTTATATAATCTATAAGTTGCACAGTATAAAATTCTGAGGAACTAGTTTCAACTCTAAATGTAAGAGGGTGCCAAGTACCATATGTGATTATGTAAGAATGCCTTACAATGGAATAGCTTTCCATCTGCTGCTTGAGGTCATCAGGTCACCATTGCTATTTGGAGCCTGTCCAATATGGAATACATTTGCTTAAATAAACTAAAAACAAAAAAGTGAAGAAGGAGACTTCCCTGGAGGTCCAGTGGTTAAGAATTCGCCTTGCAATGCAAGGGATGCAGGTCTGATTCCTGGTCGGGGAACTAAGATCCCACATGCTGCAGGGCAACCAAGTCCATGTGCCACAACCAGAGAACCTGAGTGCTCTAACTACTGGAGCCTGCATGCTCCAGAGCCTGTGCACCACAGCCAGAAAATCCGTACGCCACCACAGAAGATCCCACAGGCTGCAACTAAGACCCAGTGCAGCAGAATAAATAAAGAGATAAATACATTTAAAAAGTGGGGGATACCACCAGTTTGGAATCACTAACAGTTAAGTGCCAGGGATGTTCAGCAGGACTTGAGGAAAACAATCTTGCCTGCTAAAATAAGCCTAATTTCCCCTCCAAACCATCTATCAGACTCAAAGGGAGAAGAGAATTAATTTTATGAAGAAATGAAAAAGGCAGAAGACATTTTTCCTCCTCTAGAGAAATACCTGGATGCCTAAGTATCTGCTGAGTATGCATGAAAGAAATGATCCCAATGGGAAACAGCATCACAGTACTGAATGTGCATACCTAATTTAACAGGCATGAGGCGCCAGGAAGAAGAGGTTTTGGCTTAAACTAACAGCTGAGCAAACATGTGGAAAAGCAAATTACCTAAAAGTTAAAAATTAGAAATGGCAGAGAAGCATTAGATGCTGCTCAGAAAACAGAGCAAGGGAAAGGTACCTGTCTCCTAATTTGAATCATTAATCCAACTGATATTAAAAATAATTTCATAGTTGTTGACCTTTTTTTAATATATATATATTTTGTTGAAGTACAGTTGACTTACAATGTTTCAGATGCACAGCAAGGTGATTCAGTTATACAAACACACATATATTATTTTTGAAATTATTTTCCATCATAGATTATTACAAGATATTCACCATAGTTCCTGTGTTATACAGTAAACTTCTGTTGCTTATTGCATTATCTATTTTTTAGACTTTTTGTGACCCCATGGACTGTAGACCACCAGTCTCTGTCTTTACGACCCCATGGACTGTTGCCTGCCACGCTCCTCTGTCCTGGGAGATTCTCCAGGCAAGAATACTGGGGATCTTCCCAACCCAGGGATTGAACCCAGGTCTTCCACACTGCAGGCAGATTCTTTACTGTCTGAGCCACCAGGGAAGCCCTTTAATTAGAAATCTAACATTCTATCCATACTAAGTCAAACAAGTGGAATCAAAATGTCATAAACTTTTTAGTTAGGCAAAAATTCGTAAGTTTTCTAAAATATATATATGTATTTATATATATGTATACAAAAGCTTTTCTACTATACTTGATAAAGCCTTGAGAAAGAACATCAAAAAAAGAAAAGAAGAGATGGAGAAATTGGAGAACATAAACTAAATGAAAAGGGAGCACTGAATATGAAATAGACAAAGTGAAACACACTAGATAAAAGTAAAAGATCATCATGTTTTTAAACATGACTGCTCATCAGAAACATATCTGGAACTCTGGAGAAAAAGAGTAATACTTGAGCATTTGTATTTTTCAAAAAATTTCAAGATCATTCTGATATGCATCTGGATTTTAAAAAGTGATTACAGGTTTTTCTATTAGATCCTATTTTTGGTGATAAAGAGTTCTATTATTTTTCTGTTGACCAATCATGATACAATGATATTAAGTAATAGTTACATAATCATAAGAGTAAAAGATATTTATCAGTTTTCACAGTCAATGGCCAAACAAAATATAAAAGATAATTATAAATGCAACCATAATAGGAACATGATCAACTTAATAAAATAAAATAATTACATACAATAGGGGTGTGTCAAGCAGAGTGATGTGGTAAGTGGAAGTGCATACATGCACATGTTTTCATCCACCCAGTCAGTCTATGTTTTTTAGTTGGTGCATTTAATCTATTGACATTTAAGGTAGCTATTGATATGTATGATCCTATTACCGTTTTCTTAATTGTTTTGGATTTACTTTCCATAGGTCTCTTCCTTCTCTTGTGTTTCCTGCCTAAAGAAGTTCCTTTAGCATTTGTTGTAAAGCTGGTTTGGTGGTGCTGAATTCTCTTAACTTGTACTTATCTGGAAAGCTTTTGATTTCTCCATCAAACCCGAAGGAGTCTTGCTGGGTATTCTTGGTTGTAGGTTCTTCCCTTTCATCACTTTAAATATATCATGCCATTCCCTTCTGGCTTGTAGAGTTTCTGTTGAGGAATTGGTTGATAGCCTAATGGGAGTTCCCTGGTATGTTATTTGTCATTTTTCCCTTGTTGCTTTTAATAATTTACCTGTCTTTAATTTATATTAGTTTGATTACTATGTGTCTTGGTATGTTTCTCCTTGGGTTTATCTTGCCTGGGACTCCTCTGTGCTTCCTGAACTTGGCTGACTATTTCCTTTCCCATGTTTGGGACGTTTTCAGCTATTATCTCTTCAAAATTTTCTCAGGTCCTTTCTATGTTAAAATCTTTTTATGCATTTTATAGAGAGAAAAGGGCTGACTTCTTGCATGTATTTTATATATTACCACAAGTCAAAAACCCACTATATTTTCCAATTTAAGAGGCAGAGAAGTGTCAGAACCTATTGGGCAGAGGCAGGGGTCTGGTTGTGAAACAACACTGTCCTCCTGTGACTGCTCCAGGCATGCAACCATGGCACAAAATGGTCCCTGCCCTTGAGACAAATGAAAACAAGCAAAAGGCTAGATCTGACCATCATTTTATAGTTACCAACCTTTTTAAGACAGTAAAGCACAAGTTTCATGAACAGTATTATCAAAAAAAAAAGAGATAAAAATCTTTGACACTGTATCACCTAAACTGAGCCTGCTTATGGCTGAAGACACATGGTAAACAAAGGAAGCCGCTGATACTTTCAGTTCTTAATCCAAGCTCAGACTCTGATTTGAAATTTTCCAGTGTACTTTTGTAAATACTAGGTAAATTTTATACTTCATAGCCAAAAGGTATTTATGCCTTCAGGTTCTTTATTATAATTTGACTATTAACAGTAGTGAAATAAAAAGTGATAAGAACCACAGAGCTGCTACTTCTCATTGAACTGTAACAGTATGCTAGGCACTACACATAATCTCAATTGATCATCAAATGATGTCATTTTAAAGAAGAGGAAACAGGCTTTGAGGTACTAATTGTCCATTGTCACCCAGCTGGTAACTGGCAAGGCTGGAAATATGAATCCAAGACCAAAGACAGTAATGTCATACTCTTTACTCTTCTAGTAACTGATTCACCAAATTATTTCAGAATCAAAAATATTTAAGAAATAAGACCAAAAAATTTTAATTTTATATAATTTCCGAGATCATATTAGAGTTTCTATTTCCAGCGATATGTTTTTTATTTCTGAGTTTTATTATAATGTACAGGAGAGGTTTTCAAACTGCTCTGATTTTCATTCAGAGAAAACCATAGGTTCCACAGATGTTTGAATTTTCATTTTAAAATATGAAGAGCAGAGTGATAACTCTTTCCTCTGGCTTTGTTTTCATGCATATCTTAGAAAAAAGTTTCTCTGGCCATCCTGTATATAAATGAACCACCTATAATGTATCACTGATTAGAAAAGCTGTAGCTCTACACTTGTCTTTTAAAAGTATCCATATCTACTTACTGAAAACAGTGCAAGCAGACTATCAGAGCACATATGACAAATATTTAAATAAAAACAGTTGTAAGACTGAGGAACATGTGCCCAGCACATGCTTCCATCAGGGCAGAATATTCAGTCAGCTAATAACAAGTAAACCAGTAATGTTTTGATGGAAAACTTCTGTTGCAATTTTTTGTGGTTGTTTTAACTTTGTAACTGTTATATTCACACTTAACTGTTATATTCACATTTTAAAATGGAAGTAAATGAAACAAGACAGTGGTGATTCTTAGAACGGCAATGACTAGAAATAAGAGATGCGAGTGAACTTTGAGGTTTTGATTATGCTTTGTTTTTTGATCTGGTGACCGGTTACATGAATGTGTTCAGTACTTAAAAATTCATCAAACTGCACTATGATGATACATGAATTCTACAAGTATATTATACTGCCATAAAAAAGTATATTATATTGCCATAAAGAAATAAAAAGTAAAATCAAAATGCAAGCAGATGGTCAGAGTTGGCTAGTGATTTACGATTTCTATTGCTCTTTTTTTGACTAGTGTCTGGGTTGACTTAGTTGACCATATTGGTCACCTAAGACTTGCAAAAGCAAGCTGAAAATATCCCATTTGCACTTGTTTATGTGGTAAACCAAAAATATTTTTATATTATACAATAAAAATATACAAACATACTGGAAATTTGACGATATAAGAATGTAACAAGTATCTGCAATATTTAATTTTTAAAATTTCAAAAGACCATTACTGTTCTCACTACCTTTTTAAGTAAATGTCACAAATGTAAACATTTATATTTATACTGATAAAATACATTTTGTATCTATATAGAGAGTACTACCTAAGATTCCATTTGGGAGGCAGGTAACAGTTCCACTGTTTTAAGAAAGTTTGAAAAGGTACTATCTTAAAGGTCTCTACAACTTTTAGTCAAGTCTAGATGGTCCTACACATTTCAGAATTTCAGGATGTGATCTAGCTTTTTCCTACCCAGAAGGAACTATGGAAAAGCACAAAAACAAAGTCTCACTTCTCCTACATATAGCAAATTTAACAGAATTGGGGAGGGGCACAGAAAATTATTTAATATTCATCTCAGTACCATACTTTGTATCAACAGCACTTATTAACAAGAATTTCTTTTAAAACACACTTTACTCAGGTTATTGGCATAAAGGGTCACCACTAGCAAGTTCAGACTATTTAACTTGTTAAAAAAAAGGTAGAAAATGTGAGATTGAAAATTTTATTGTTGATACAGCCTACCAAAACTGAATCAAGAATAAACAGATAATGTGAACAGACCAAATACTAGAAGTGAAATAGAATCTGTAATGAAAAAAAAACACACTCCCTACAAACAAAAGTCCAGATTGGATGCCTTCACTGGGGAATTCTAACAAAGATATAAGAAAGAATTTATACTGATTCTTCTCAAGATCTTCTAAAAGACTGAAGATGAGGGAAATCTCCCACAGTCATTCTGTGAAGCCACCATTACCTTGATTCAAAATCAGACAAAGACATTACCAAAAAATAAAATTACAGGCCAATATCTCTGATGAATACAGATGCAAAAATCCTCAACAAAGTATTAGCAAACAGAATCCAACAGTACATAAAAAGGATCAAACACCGTGATCAAGTTGGATCCTCCCAAGGTCACAAGGATGGTTCAACATATACAAATCAATCAATGTGATACATACACCACACCAACTGAAGAAAAGACAAACCACATGACAATCTCAACAGATGCAGAAAAAGCATCTGATGAAATTGAAGATTAACTAATGATCAAAACTCTCACCATGGTGAGTATAGAGAGAACATAAATCAACACAGTAAAAGCTATTTATGACAAACCCACAGCCAACATAGTACTCGAGAGTGAAAAGCTGGAAGCCTTCCCACTGAAATATGGAATAAGACCAGGATGCTCTCTCACCTCTTCTATTTGACATATTTTGGAAGTCTGAGTCACAGCAATGAAACAAGAAAAAGAAACAGAGGGATCCAAACTGGAAGGGAAGAGGTAAAACTGTCATTATATGCAGATGACATGATACTCTATATAGAAAACCCTAAAGACTCCACACAAAAACTATTAGAAATAATAAATGAATTCAGCAAGGTAGCAGGATACAAGGTTGCAGAACTCTGTTGCATTTCTTTATACTAACATGAAGTATCAGAAAAGGAAAAAAAAAATCCCTTTCAATAATGCATGTAATAAATACCTAGGAATAAACCTAACCAAGGAGCTAAAAGATTTACTTGCTGAGAACTATAAAATATTGATGAAGGAAATTAAAAATGATTTAAAGAAATGGAAAGCTACTCCATACTCTTGGATTGGAAGAAACAATATTGTTAAAATAGCCATACTACTCAAAGCAACTTACAGATTTAATGTGATCCCTATCAAATTACCCATGACATTTTTCACAGAACTAGAACAAATAATCCTAAAATTTATATGGAACCACAACAGACCCAGAATTGCTAAAACAAATCTGTGAGGGAAAAAAAAAAAGTAGAAGGCACACCTTTCAGACTTCAGACAATACTATTAATCTATGGTAATCAAAACAGCATGGTACTGGCATAAAAACAGACCCATGGATAAGTGGAACAGAATAGAGAGCCCAGAAATAACCCCCCACACCTGTGGTCAATTAATTTTCAACAAAGGAAAGACTATATAATAGAGAAAAAAAATAGTCTCGTCAACAAGTGGTGTTAGGAAAGCTGGTTGGTCTCATGCAAATCAATGAGATTAGAACACACCCTCACACCACACACAAAAATAAACTCAAAATGGCTTGACTTAAAATATAAGATATGACACCATAAAACTCATGGAAAAGAATGTAGGCAAAACATTCTCTAATATAAATTGCATCAATGTTTTCTTATAAGGCAAAAGAAATAAAAGCAAAAATAAGCAAGTGGAACCAAATCAAACTTATAAGGTTTTTACGCAAAATAAACAAATGTAAACATTTTGTTTACATATAACAAAATGAAACCATAAATCTACAGAAAGGGAGAAAATATTTGCAAAGGATGCAACTGACAAGGGCTTAATTTCCAAAATGTACAAACAGATCAATAGAAAAAAAAAGAAAAAACCACAATCAAAAACGAACAGAAGATGTAAACAGCCATTTCTCCAAAGAAGTCATACAGATAGCCAAAAGGCACATGAAGAGATGCTCAATATTGCTATTAGAGAAATGCCCAAGTCAAAACTATAATGTAATATCACCACACCATCATGAAAAAGAATGACCATCATGAAAAAGTTTACAAATAATAAATGATGGAGAGAGTGTACAGAAAAGGGAACCCTCCTACATAGTTGGTGGGAACGTAAGCTGCTGCAGCCACTATGGAGATCAGCACAGAGGTTGCCTACGCTTACTCCTTGGAAGGAAAGTTATGACCAACCTAGATAGCATATTGAAAAGCAGAGACATTACTTTGCCAACAAAGGTCCGTCTAGTCAAGGCTATGGTTTTTCCAGTGGTCATGTATGGATGTGAGAGTTGGACTGTGAAGAAAGCTGAGTGCTGAAGAATTGATGCTTTTGAACCATGGTGTTGGAGAAGACTCTTGAGAGTCCCTTGGACTGCAAGGAGATCCAACCAGTCCATTCTACAGGAGATCAGCCCTGGGTGTTCTTTGGAAGGAATGATGCTAAAGCTGAAACTCCAGTACTTTGGCTACCTTATACGAAGAGTTGACTCACTGGAAAAGACTCTGATGCTGGGAGGGATTGGGGGCAGGAGGAAAAGGGGATGACAGAGGATGAGATGGCAGGATGGCATCACCAACTCAATGGACATGAGTTTGAGTGAACTCCAGGAGTTGGCGATGGACAAGGAGGCCTGGCATACTGCGATTCATGGGGTTGCAAAGAGTCGGACACGACTTAGCCACTGAACTGAACTGAACTGAAAAAACTAAAAATAGAGTTACCATATGATCCAGCAATCCCAACTCCTGGGCGTATATCCAGAAAAGATGAACACTCTAACTCAAAAATATACATGCACTCCAATATTCATAGCAGCACTATTTACAAGACTCAAAACATGAAAGCAACCTAGGTGTCTATCAATAGAGGACTGGATAAAGAAGATGTGATGTATACACACACACGTACGTGCATGTGCACGAAAATACTACTCAGCCATGAAAAATAATGAAATAATGTCATTTGAAGCAGCATAAATGAATTTAGAGATTATCATACTAAGTGAAGTAAGTCAGAAAGAGATAAACACTGTATGATAGCACTTATATGCAGAATCTAAAAAAATGAGACAAATGAACTTATTTATAAAACAGAAACAGACCCACAGACACAGAAAACAAACTTCTGGTGACTAAGGGAGGAATAAACTAGGAGTTTGGGATTAACAAATACACACTACTACATACAAAACAGATAAACAGTAAGGACCTACTGTAGAGCACAGGAAAACTATATTCAACATCTTGTAATAACGTATAACGGAAAAGAATCTAAAAAATATACACACGTGAGTATATATGTCTACATACACACAGATATATAACTGAATCACTCCTGAAACCAACACTTTATAAATCTAACATACTTCAATAAAAATGTAAAATTTTATTGATAGTTATTACATATATTATTATATATCATATATATTTTCCCCAGAAATGAAGTCAATTAGTCACAAAATATTACATGTTTAGAGACTAGCTATAGTTTCTCATTCTTACCTGTTCCTATCATTTCATTATCAGTCATATCTGACACAGCCTTTGGCTTAGTTTTTGTTCTATCCTGTTCATCAAGGTTGACTTCTGCAACAGAGTCTAATGAATCAAGCAGCACTACTGGAATAACATAAAAGAAAAATATTAGGAATATAAATAAGCTTATATGGTTCTATTAACAAGATACTTAAATCATATGAAATCTGTATAAAAACAAAGATAAATGTTTACATATAAAGAATATATAACTATGTACCTAGAACAAGAATGATTTTCTTCTTATATACAACAGAGTAGGCTTACATCAAAACTCATCTATGCTTAAATACAGGTCTAATGTATCTTTATATGTAAAAGGCAAAGGGCTGAGGAAAAGAGGAAAATAACAAACAAAAAAACCCTTTTTCTCTTAATTTTATTGACACATAGTGCTGATTAAAAATCATATTTGAGATCTATGACTTGATTTGATAAACATATACACTATAAAATCCAACCAGTCCATCCTAAAGGAGATCAGTCCTGGGTGTTCACTGGAAGGACTGATGTTGAAGCTGAAACTCCAATACTTTGGCCATCTGATGTGAAGAGCTGACTCATTCGAAAAGACCCTGACGCTGGGAAAGATTGAAGGCGGGAGGAGAAGGGGACGACAGAAGATGAGATGGTTGGATGGCATCACTGACTCACTGGACATGAGTTTGGGTAAACTCCAGGAGTTGGTGATGGACAGGGAGGCCTGGCGTGCTGGGGTTCATGGGGTTGCAGAGAGTCAGACACAACTGAGCAACTGAACTGAACAGAAACTATAAAATAATCAACAAAATCAAGCTAATTAACATATCCATGTACCCATTTTTGTGTATGTGATCTCCCTGCTGAGCGCGTTTCAAGTATACATTAATCTCAGTCACGCTGTTGCACATCACATATCCATAACTTACTTGTACCCCTTAACCAACCTCCATATGCCCCAAACCGAGCCCCTGGTAACCATCATTCTACTCTGTTTCTAGGATATTGACATTTTTAGATTCCACATATAAGTGAGGATAAACAGTATGCATCTTTCTTCATCTGCTTATTTCCCTTACTGCGATATCTCCACATATATCCATTTTGTTGCAAATGGCAGGATTTCCTTTTTTTTTTTTAAGCTATATATGCTACATTTTCTTTGCCTGTTCATCTTTTGATGGACATTTAAGTTCTATCCATACCTCATCTATTGTGAATAATCCCGCAATAAACATGACAATGGGGCTTCCTAGGTGGCTCAGGGTAAAGAATCTGCCTGCCAATCCAGTAGACCCAGTAGGTTCGATCCTTGGGTCAGGAAGATCCCTTGGAGAAGAAAGGGCAACCCACCCTAGTATTCTTACTTGGAAAAATCCCATCGACAGAGGTTCATGGTGGGCTACAATTCATGGGGTCACAAAGAGTTGTACACGACTTGGCAACTGAGCACACACACAAATATGGGCGTACAGATATCTCTTCCAGTTATATATCCAGAAGTGGGATTCTGAATTATTATAAGGTAGTTCCACTTTTAATTTTTTTTCAGGAACCTCTATCCTGCTTTCCATAACGGCTGCACCAATTTATATCCCTACCAATAGTGTACTGAAGTTCTCTTTTCTCTATATCCTTGCCAAAACTTATTTTGCCTCTTTTTGATAATAATCATCTAACAAGTGTGAGGTGACATCTCATTATGGTTTTGATCTGCATTTCCCTGATAATTAGTAAAGTTTAGTAATTTTTCATACACTTGTTTGTCCAGCTGCATATCTTGAGAAATGTCTATTTGGGTCCTCTGCTCACTTTTAATTTTTGTTGTTATTGTTACCGAGTTATGTGAGTTTTCTGTATATTGTGGGTATTAATCCTTTACCAAACATATAGTTCATAAATATTTTGCCCTACTTTATAAGCTGCCTTTTCACTCTGCTGTTTTCCTTTGCTATGTATGTAGAAGCTTTTTTAGTTTAATTCAATCCCATTTAGCTATTTTACTTTTCTTGCTTGTGATTTGGGGGTCATATCCAAAAGATTATTGCCCAGTATAACATCAAGCAGCTATATTCCTATGTTTTTCTTTTCATTTAAGCAGTTTCTGATCTTATACTTAAATCTTTGATCCATTTTGAGTCGACTTTCATATGTGATATGAGATAAGGATCCAATTTCATTCTTCTGCATGTGGACATCTAGTTTTCTAAACATGAAGTATTGAAGAGACCATCTGTCCTCATTTGATATTCTTGGCACCCTTGTTGAAGACCAGGTGACTACAGGTGCATGGATTTTTGTTTCATTGGTATTATGTCTGTTTTTATACCAGTACCATGCTGTCTTGGTTACTATAGTTTTGTAATACATTTTGAAGTCAGGGAGTGTGACGCCTCCATGCTTTGCTCCTTCTCAAGCTTGCTTTGGTTATGTGAAGTCCTTTGTGGTTTCATAAAAACTTTAGAATTTTTTTTTTTCTGTGAAAAATGTCACTGGAATTTGATAGGAATTTCACTGAATCTGTAGATCACTTTGGATAGTATGGACATTTTAACAGTAGTAATTCTTTTAATCTATGAGCACAGAATATTTTTCTATTTATTTTAGTGTTCAATTTCTTTCCGATGTTTTATAGTTCTAGGCATAATTTACCTCCTTAATAAAATTTATCCCTAAGTTTGTATTCTTTTTGATGTCACTGCAAATATAATTGCTTATCTGTAGTCTTCTTGAGGAATATTTGTCTAGCTTTCGTATCAAGGTGATGCTGGGTTTTACTTAATGAGTTTGAAAAAATTCCCTCTTTTTCTGTTTTTTTTTAGGAAGAGTTTAAGGAAGATTAACATTAATAATCTTTGAATGTTTGGTAAAATTTATCCATAAAGGCATTTGGTCCAAGGTTTTTAAAAAACATATATCCTTAAATACAACAGGAAGAATTTAAGATAAGCATAAAAAACATATTGGGAAAATCTGTAAATTTTAATTCATCAGAAATTATTTAAAAACAGACAGTAATTTATTCAGAATTAGATATAGATCTGAACAGACCAACTGTCTACAAAAATTTATGAATACAGATAATATTTACCATTAGCCAGCATGCCAGTTTTTTCTTCTTCCTAAATTAAAAAAAACGAACATTATATGATTTGAAATTGAACTTATATGAAATGACTACACTGCAAAGAGTAAGAGAACTTGAAAGCCAGCACTTTACCCCATTATGAAAAGCTCAAGAAATACGCTTTCTGGATTTCTTTCATCATGCTCATTCACTGACAATTCTATAAGACTAGACAAATGTAGCAGTGAGAGAACTTCTACAAGTCTCTTCAGAACCTTGGTGATTACCAGCAATTAATTTAGGCCTTTATGAGCCTGTTTAAAGTACCTGATGTCATCTGTTCATCTACCTTGCTGAGAAATTACCCTCTTTATCAAAATCCAAGATAACATCACTAGTTTATAACAGCAACTGTCTACTCTTAGGTAGCTTCAAGGATAAGTTCTATCTGGCATGTCTTGGTAAAAACTGAGAAACGAGAGAATTAGAGTACAATATCCCTGAATGTGAACTGAATAATTTAATTGACAATTAACAATATTAATTTAATTTACAATCTTAGCCCAATAAGTTTCAGACAGTAACATCACTATTGGCATAAATACTAGGGACGGAATGTCTCATAAGGACAAGACCAACCAAAGAAAAGTACAGTTTAATACACCTGTTTAAAAATTAAGATTTGAGATTTTAATGAAATTTTCAATTTTCAAAGTTTAAAGAAATTTCCCAAAATAAATCTTTCAGAAAACCATCTACTGCCATGTATTTCATTAAGATTAAAATTGACATCCTGAGTTCAGAAAGTGTCTGAGTATTAAGAGACTTATAACTTTACAACAGTGAGCAAGACTATAAAGAACTTTATTTTGAGCTCTTTTTAGAACAACAGTCAGTAGTCAGCTAAGGTAATGAAAGAAGTTTCCAAATTGTCAAATATATAACTGATACATACCTGTTTGGGTACATTTGTTTTTTCTGATTGGGAATCTTCTTTGGACTTAGTCTCTCCCTTAAGAGTCAAAGGTGCATCAATATCCTCCTCATCTTCAAAATCATCACTATAATTTTCTGAAGAAAATAGTTTTTTAAAAAACACAAGAATCATAGTCAAAAAAGTCAAATTCCCAGGAAAAGACTGTTGATTTCCAAAAGAAGTCTGCATAAGAGTAATTTACTTAAATGTTAACATGAGGATATCTTTAAGAGCACACTATTTTGGGGAAAAGATTGATGAGAATTCAATTCTTAAGACTTGGGTGGGCTTTTTTTTTGTACTTTCAAGTAGTTATTAGTTTTATTTTATATTATTTTCAAACTAAAATTTTCTAGAGGTGTTCAAAATATTATATACTTCTAATACAAACTGCAGTTACTTAATTTTTAAAGATAAAAATCTCAAATTGCTTACTTCTAAAAGGCAGCATTTTGAAAAATCTAGACTTGCTTACCAAAGGTTGGATTTTACTTGTTGATTTTTTTAGTCTTTACAGTTATTTCTACTGTTATCCTTAAGCAGTACTTATGAAAGCTTTATCTCTGACACCTCCCTTAGGAAAACACTAGCCTTAATGACCTTCACTGTTTCCCAATCCTAGGCATCTCTCAGCTCAAGTCCCAAATTATTATCTCAATGACTCTGCAGCAGAAGGCAAATGTCTATCCAGTTAACATGATGCTATCAGGCTTCTTATGATGAAGATGGGCAGAAACTGTCTGGCCAGGATCTCATCATCAATTTTTAATTGGTTGTCTATAGCCCTCCAATTGAAGGACTGAGTGAGATTTGTGGGCTGCAGAACAAGAATGACCTTTTCAGAATAGAACTGACCATTCATAATTTTATTTGTATTTCAAAAATTAGATCACGTTCAGAGATAGGATGGCCTGATGGGCGGAGACTGCATGAGGTTTGAGAGTCTGGTTCTGGAATGACCATCTTTCAGTCTTCTCCTTGAATGCAGATTAACAATGGAAGTCTGAAAATGAGTAAGTTAAACAGAGATGTTCCCAGTGAGATCTACCTACAGAAATATCTCCATTTCAGTTCACAGGTATACAAGGGTAGAAGAACATGGGTATTGTGACTTAGGTAGATAAACTAGGCTGGTTGGTTAGTTACAACAGTATCTATATTCTGAGGCTGAGAAGCTCACCTCTATTTCTCTTCTATCGGAAAAAGAACTCTGCCTGGAATTTTATAGTATCAGTAGACATAATTTAATTCACATAACAGTTACAGAGAAATTACCTTGTATTAAATTCTAGATGCTAGGACCAATATCAGATGATTAACATTCTCATATTCTAGTGGGAATCACTGAATTTTAAGTACCTCAGGAATTAGTCTTACTTAAGTAAGATGATGAACAAGGAGGGAAGACATATAGGAGTGTATAGTAAGTAAGTGTTAGTCGCTCAGTCATGTCCAACTCTTTGCCACCCCATGAACTGTAGCCCTGCAGGCTTCTCTGTCTATGGGATTCTCCAAGCAAGAATACTGGAGTGAATTGCCATCCCCTTCTCCAGAGGATCTTCCTGACCCAGGGATTGAACCCAGGTTTCCTGCACTGCAGGCAGCTTCTTTACCATTTGAACTACAGGGAAGTCCTTCAGAAGAGTATGACATGAACTTAAACAACTACTTGGGATTCGGGAACTTTCTACAATCAATGGAAGAGGATGTAGTGTTTGTGTCACCTCAAAGAAGCAGAACAAAAAACAGTTCAGATACTGTGGCATAGTGCTTGTAGCGTGACCAGAACCGGAAGACTTGTATTCAACTTCTGATTCTACTATTTTTCAGTTGTAGAACCAAAAGCAAGTCACAAACTCTTTGCCTCATGTTTCCCAGCTATAAAGTAGGAACAGTATTTATTTCAGAGATTGCTGAGAAGATTAAGAGTTAGTGTTATATAATATGCACTGTATGTTAGTCTTAGCCATTATGTTGAGCAGTAATAATTTATCTTTGTTAGTATTATAGCTTGTGTTATACTTAATCTGAATTAAAAGTTAATAAAGCCAAATATTATTTAAGAAATGTACTAATCTAATGTGCATTTTTCAGAACTACATTTTGTTGGCACTTAGTAACGGAATAGTCTGTATGCTAATATTACTAACATATACAAGACCAATCTCAGGAATTTTGTTACAAATAAATTAGGTTTGAAGCAAGAAGGAAATGCCATTGGTAGACACAGAGATAAGTAAGACAGACAAGAAATAAAAGGAAGGAAAACAACGAATCAGCAATTTCTAAAAGAAACACCAAGGGAAATTAAGTTCATATAAAAATGGAAGAATAAAACCCAGTTGAGAAGGTGGTTCTCATATGAGAAATATGAGAGATAATAATATCCACCAGCTCTTTCACACTGTTTGGAAAACAATGAGAATATTAATTTTTATTTTATTTTCTTGGGCTGCAAAATTACTGCAGGTGGTGACTGCAGCCATAAAATTAAAAGACGCTTGCTCCTTGGAAGAAAAGCTATGACAAACCTAGACAGCATATTAAAAGTACAGACATTACTTTGCCAACAAAGGTCCATAGTCAAAGCTGTGGTTTTCCCAGCAGTCACGTATGGATGTGAGAGCTGGACCATAAACAAGGCTTAGCGTCAAAGAACTGATGCTTTTGAACTGTGGTGTTGGAGAAGAGTCTTGACAGTCCCTTGGACTGCATGGAGATCAAACCAGCCCATCCTAAAGGAAATCAGTCCTGAATATTCATTGGAAGGACTGATGTTGAAGCTGAAACTCCAATACTTTGGCCACCTGATGTGAAAAGCTGACTCATTAGAAAAGACCCTAAAGCTGGGAAAGACTGAAGGCAGGAGAAGGGGATGACAGAAGACAAGATGACTGCATGGTATCACCAACACAATGGACATGAGTTTGAGCAAGTTCTGGGAGATGCTGAAGTATAGGGAAGCCTGGCATACTAAGTCCATGGGGTCTTAAAGAGCAGGACATGACTGAGTGACTGAACAATAACAACAGTTTTTACACTTCTAATCTGTTTGACTAGAAGACATTGCACATTCAACATGAAGGATTTCTACTAATATACTCCATATCTGTAACTTTGAAAATATAATTTGCATAAACAGAAAATAAGCAAACAACTCTTGATCTAAAAGATACATTTTGGAGATATATTTTCCTTCTCTGTTAGAATATTTGGCTGATAAATTTCAAGTATGATAGAATCTAGAGGATTTTCACCTGTACCATTTTAGATTTCAAGGACTTTGTAAATAATGAGTACATGCATACTCTTTGTGATACCACGGACTGTAACCCACCAGGCTCTTCTATCTAAGTAATTTTCAGGAATACTTGAGAGGGTTGTTATTTCCTACTCCAAAATAATGCATAAAATGCATAAAGTATATGAAACTAATATTTTCAGATATTCGACAATCAGCAGTGCAAAAATATGATTCTTAAGAAAGATAAATAAGTGAGCTGAGTCTACATTTACTAAAGGGTACATACGTCCTGGAGTGCCAAGCAGGATCAGGGAGATCAGGACAGTCTTACTGTGTTCAGAAAACAGAGATAAGAGTACTGAAAAGACAAGGTAAGCTGCAGGCAAGTGATAAAGGAAGGAAGCTGCGCTGGTAAAGAGTCTGCCAGCAATGCAGGGGACCTGGGTTTGATCCCTGGGTTGCAAAGATTCCCTGGAGAAGGGAATGGCTACCTACTCCACTATTCTGGCCTGGAGAATTCCATGGACTCTATAGTCCATGGGGTTGCCAAGAGTTGGATTCCACTGAGCAACTTTCAGAAACAAAGCCCTAGAAATCTACAGGGGGCCCCCTTGAGTCTCTCCTGCAGACTGAATCATTTAAGTGTAGTTTGACCAAAGAACAAGTGGGATGTTGGAAGTTGGACAATTTCCATATTTTGCACAGGGAAAAGTGATTTTGAAGCTCTAACCAGCTCGAGTGGAAAAAATCTTTGTTGTTCAGTAGGGGCATCCAGTGAAAATATCAAGAGGGCTATGTCTCAGCAGCAGTGTCAAACTCTGCTGAAGTAAGGCTACTCTGGACTTCCCCTAACAAAGCAGAAGAAAAGCCTTGAAAAGATCAACCTTTCAGCCAGAACAAACCTCAACACTGTTGAAAAGAAGAAAATGAAATTCAAAATTCATTTCAACAATGTAAAAATCTACAACATATTCAACACTCGATTAAAAATTTACTAGAATTACAAGGAGGAGAAAGTCACCACACCTAGAAGAGACCCAGAAATAAACAAATACCGGGATCGCCGAATACACTCAGTGTTGAGGACTTGAAAACAAAGAACATGAAGAAATATACTAAAAGAAATGAAAAAAGAAAGATCCAAAAGAAACTTCTAGAGTTAAAAAACAATGAATAACAAGAGACTAAAGAAGAAAAAATATTAATGAACTTGAAAACCTAGCAATAAAACTAAAGCTGAGAGGAAAAAAGCTTTAAAAAATGATAGTCTTTTGACCTATGGGACAAAATTTAACTTTCTAACATATTTGCAATTAGGATCAGAAAGCAAGGGAAGCCAGACACGATTTTGAAAAATTAATGGCACAAACATTTATTTTGATGGAAACCATAAATTAACAGATCAATTAATGCTCAACCAGCTCCAAACAGGATAAACCTAAGAAAAGCACACCAAGATCATCCTAACCAAACTGCCACAAAACTGGACTAAAGAGAAAAATTTTCAAACAGAGGGAAAAGACACTATATACACAAAGTCACATAATCACTCATGAGATGACTTCTCATGAGAAATTTCAGAGGACAACAGAAGGAAATCATTAAAGTGCTCAAAGAAAATAAATTACCTACAATTTTGTATCAAGCAAAACTGTTCTTCAAAAACAAAGGCAAAATATACTTTCAGAAACAACACTTGAGAGAATTTATTCCTAGTAGACCTGCACTATAAGAAAAGCTAGGGAGGTTTTACATGCTGAAGAAAAATACCACTAGATAGAAACTCAGAATAATAGTCGATCACAACTATTTGAAAGCTGCTAAGAGAACAGATCTTAAAACTTCTCATCACAAGAAAAAATAATTTTTTGCAATTATGTAAGGTGACAGAAGGTGACAAAGGCTAATAGAGTTTTGCCAAGAGAACGCATTGGTCATAGCAAACACCCTCTTCCAACAACACAAGAGAAGACCATATGGACATCACCAGATGGTCAATAATGAAATCAGATTGATTACATTCTTTGCAGCCAAAGATGAAGAAGCTCCACACAGTCAGCAAAAACAAGACCAGGAGCTGACTGTGGCTCAGATCATGAACTCCTTAATGCCAAATTCAGACTTAAATTGAAGAACGTAAGGAAAACCACTAGACCATTCAGGTATGATCTAAATCAAATCCTTTACGATTATACAGCAGAAGTGATAAAAGATTCAAGGGATTAGATCTGATAGACAGAATGCCTGAAGAACTATGGACGGAGGTTCATGATATTGTACAGGAGGCAGTGATCAAGACCATCCCCAAGAAAAAGAAATGCAAAATGGTTGCCTGATGCGGTTTTACAGATAGCTGTGAAAAGAAGAGAAGCGAAAGGAAAAGGAGAAAAGGAAAATATGCCCATTTTAATGCAGAGTTCCAAAGAATAGCATGGAGAGATAAGATCACTTCCTCAGTGATCAATGCAAAGAAATGGAGGAAAACAATAGAATGGGAAAGACTAGCAATCTTTTCAAGAAAATTAGAAATACCACAGAACATTTCATGCAAAGATGGGCTCAATAAAGGACAGAAATAGTATGGGCCTAACAGAAGTAGAAGATATTAAGAAGAAGTGGCAAGAATACACAAAAGAACTACACAAAAAAGATCTTCATGACCCAGATAACCACGATGGTGTGATCACTCACCTAGAGTCAGACACCCTGGAATGCGAAGTCAAGTAGGCCTAGGAAGCCTCACCATGAACAACGCTAGTAGAGAGGATGGAATTCCAGTTGAGCTATTTCAAATCCTAAAAGATGATGCTGTGAAAGTGCTGCACTCAATATGCCAGCAAATTTGGAAAACTCAGCAGTGGCCATAGGACTGGAAAAAATCTGTTTTCATTCCAATCCCCAAAAAACGCAATGCCAAAGAATGGTCAAACTACTGCACAATTGCACTCATCTCACACACTAGCAAAGTAATGCTCAAAATTCTGCAAGCCAGACTTCAGCAATACATGAACCATGAACTTCCAGATGTTCAAGCTGGATTTAGAAAAGGCAGAGGAATCAGAGATCAAATTGCCAACATCCACTGGATCATCAAAAAAGCAAGAGTTCCAGAAAAACATCTACTTCTGTTTTATTCACTATGCCAAAGCCTTTGACTGTGTAGATCACAACAAACTGTGGAAAATTCTCAAAGAGATAGGAATACCAGACCACCTGACCTGCCTCTTGAGAAATCTGTATGCAGGTCAAGAAGCAACAGCTAGAACTGGATACGGAACAACAGACTGGTTCCAAATTGGGAAAGGAGTACATCAAGGCTGTATACTGTCACCCTGCTTATTTAACATCTATGCAGAGTACATCATGAGAAATGCTGGGCTGGATGAAGCACAAGCTGGAATCAAGATTGCCAGGAGAAGTATCAATAACCTCAGATATGTAGATGACACCACCCTTATGGCAGAAGGTGAAGAACTAAAGAGCCCCTTGATGAAAGTGAAAGAGGAGAGTGAAAAAGTTGGCTTAAAACCCAACATTCAGAAAACTAAGATCATGGTATCTGGGCCCATCACTTCATGGCAAACAGATTGGGAAACAATTCGAAAAAGTGAGACTTTATTTTTTGGAGTTCCAAAATCACTGCAGATGGTGACTGCAGCCATGAAATTAAAAGACGTTTATTCCTTGGAAGGAAAGTTGTGACCAACCTAGACAGCACATTAAAAAGCAAAGACATTACTTTGCCAACAAAGGACTGTCTAGTCAAAGCTTTGGTTTTTCCAATAGTCATGTAAGGATGTGAGATCTGGACTATAAAGAAAGCTGAGCACCAAAGAATTGATGCTTTTGAACTGTGGTGTTTGAGAAGACTTTGAGAGTCCCTTGGGCTGCAAGGAGATCCAAGCAGTCCATCCTAAAGGAAATCAGTCCTGAACATTCACTGGAAGGACTGATGTTGAAGCTGAAACTCCAATACTTTGGCCACCTGATGTGAAGAACTGACTCACTGGAAAAGATCCTGATACTGGGAAAGGTTGAAGGTGGGAGAAGGGGACAACAGAGGATGAGATGGTTGGATGGCATCACTGACTAAATGGACATGAGTTTGAGTAAGCTCCAGGAGTTGGTGATGGACAGGGAAGCCTGACGTACTGTAGTCCATGGGCTTGCAAAGAGTCAGTCACGACTGTGCGACTGAACTGAATTGAAGGTGACAGATGCTAACTAGGCTTATTATGGTGAACATTTCACAATGTATACAGATATTGAATCATGATGTACACCTGATCTAATAAGTTATATATGTTAATTGTAACTTAATTTAAAAATAAATTTTAAAGATTCATTTCAAAATAAAAAGGAAAAAAATTCACTGGGAATGGTAACTATGTGAATAAGTATAAATATAGACTTTTATATTATGTATAAGATTTATAATAGTCTGTTAAAAGCAATAATAATGTTGAGTCCTTCCTGAAGGCCACAGGTGCAAAACCTTGCACCACAGAAGGACACCTTCAAAGCTGACTGAACCCCTTTGTAACCTTGCCAAAAGCACTCTGATAATCACTATCAAGCTTCCTGACTCCCAATTACACAAAGATGCCCATTCCAGAAAGCAGCCTACAGCGCCCCAATCCATCACCTAATGCCAACTATCCAGCAAGAATTCTGCCTTAAGGCTTTAAAAATTGGCTATTAACCCACAAAAACTGTTGACTCCTCCGTCTGTTGGCCCACTGTGCTTGCTGTACCCACTTCATTTCTGCTCTTTTTTCTTAATAAATTCACTCCCTTCTGAAATGCTCTATGTCTGGAAATTCTTTTCCAACCTGCGCTCAGACTGCCTCAACAACTAATACTGCTCTACTGTGGGGTTTTTAAGAGATGTAGAAGAAAAATATATGCCAAAAATGGCAAAAAGGCTGGGGGAAGTTTACTACTGTTAAAATTCATATAAAGTGGCATAATGTTATGTTAAAGTAAGCTCTAGTGAAGTAAAGATGCACAGGCACAGTGTGAATCGTAAGGTAACTATTAAAAAAATACAGCTAAGAAGTACAACTAACAAGCCATAAGAAGGGTTAAGATGGAATGCTATGAATACTCAACCCAATAAAATGTACCACAAAAGCAATAACAACAAAAAGATGGAAAGAAACAAATGGCAAAACAGTAAATAACCATACCAATGAATATCTTTCTGCAAAGGGTAGAAACATTTCAACTAAAAGTCTGAGATTGTCTGACTGGATATAAAACCAAAACTCAGCTATACACTACCAAAAGAAAACCATTTAAAATATTAAAACACAGACACATTTAAAGTCAAAAGACAGAAAAAAATGTATCTCCCTAACCATGCTTTGGAGGTATTCGTCCTGGCTGTACACATTTCCCGGGCCTTAGGACAAAAATTCCTTTTTCTGTCTTCCCAATAGGTCCACTACCCACTCCCAACAAACAAAACAGTCCTTCTCTTATAACCATTTCTTAGTAGCTCTGTTTGTGACACAGGAAACTCACTCTACCTGTTCAAGCTCTTTCCAAGTTAAGAGAAAAATAATTAAAAATAAAATTGTATTATCAAGTGAAAATGAAAGTCGCTCAGTTGTCTCTGACTCTGCGACCCCATGGATTGTAGCCCACAAGGCTCCTCTTCCATGGAATTCTCCAGGCAAGAATACCGGAGTAGGTTGCCATTTCCCTCTCAGGGGATCTTCCCAAGCCAGGGATCGAACCCAGGCGTCCTGCATTGCAGGCGGATTTCTTACCAGCTGAGCCACAAGGGAAGCCCTCTCTTATCAATGTCTTTATTAAAAGCTATATTATCTTTTCAAATAGTGTAAATTTTAAAACCAATGAAATTACCTGTCAGTTCTTCATGTTTCGATTCATGCTCATGTTTATCTTCAGTTAGATCCATATTAGCTTGATTACTAGAAAATATTTAATATCACACATTAATAATATATTTCCACGCAATCTTTTGTGAATATTTTTTTTTAAATCTCTTAACATTATGTATTTCTTCTTAAGTACTCTTGTTCTAGCAAAAGCTAAAAATCTGGAAACTATGAAGGCAATGTTTTAAAAATGAAGGCTCTTACAAGCCTGAAACTAACTGTAGCCACTGAAGAAATATTAAGGGGGGGGGGCAGAAAATGCCAAATTTCTTCACTTTATACACAAATATATACAATTTTATACATAAATGTGTGCCTTGTATTTCTCAGGGCCCAGACAGACTTTCTACACTACAGATTAGGAATAGCCCACAAGCTGCAAGAACCAGTCAAGTGTATGTGGAAGCCAGAAAAAAAACTCCCAGAGTCAGCATTTCCATGCTAATAAGCAATTTCATCCTAAAATGGAAGCTGAGTAACAGCCTTAAACCAATAAACACTCAGCAAGGTGTTTTAACTATACTGGATGTATTAGTTCACATACTGTGTTTTTTTCAAACCAAAGAATCAGTTCTACCTTTTTCAGTCCACTAACCAAGTCTTTAGTGAGATCATTAGGAGGCACAAGAAACTGTAGACTCTAATGACATTAGCAGCAAATCCCATATATACAATACTTCACTGTATTCTGACTAGGCTGTTCTCGAGTAGAAGTATCATAATTACAAACATTATTCAGTTCAGTTCAGTCGCTCAGTCGTGTCCGACTCTATGTGACCCCATGGACTGCAGCATGCCAGGCCTCCCTATCCATCACCAACTCCTAGAGCTTACTCAAACTCATGTCCATTGAGTTGGTGATGCCATCTCATCCTCTGTCGTCCCCTTCTCCTCCTGCCTTCAATCTTTCCTAGCATCAGGGTCTTTTCAAATGAGTCAGCTCTTCGCATCATGTGGCCAAAGTACTGGAGTTTCAGCTTCAATATCAGTCCTTCCAGTGAATGTTCAGGACTGATTTCCTTTAGGATGGACTGGTTGGATCTTCTCCAACACTTCATTTCAAAAGCATCAATTCTTCAGCACTCAGCTTTCTTTATAGTCCAACTCTCACATCCATACATGACTACTGAAAAAAACCATAGCCTTGACTAGACAGACCTTTGTTGGCAAAGTGATGTCTCTGGTTTTTAATATGCTATCTAGGTTTGTCATAACTTTTCTTCCAAGGAGTAAGCGTCTTTTAATTTCATGGCTGCAGTCACCATCTGTGTCATTTTAGAGTCCCCAAAAATAAAGGCTGCCACTGTTTCCCCATCTATTTCCCATGAAGTGATGGGACCGGATGCCATGATCTTAGTTTTCTGAATGTTGAGCTTTAAGCCAACCTTTTCACTCTCTTCTTTCACTTTCATCAAGAGGCTCTTTAGTTTTTTCTTTAGTTTTTCTGCCATAACAGTGGTGTCATCTGCATGTCTGAGGTTATTGATATTTCTCCCGGCAATCTTGATTCCAGCTTGTGCTTCATCCAGCCCAGCGTTTCTCATGATGTAATCTACATATAAGTTAAATAAGCAGGGTGACAATATACAGCCTTGATGTACTCCTTTCCCGATTTAGAACCAGTCTGTTGCTCCATGTCCAGTTCTAACTGTTGCTTCTTGACCTGCATACAGATTTCACAAGAGGCAGATCAGGTGGTCTGGTATGCCCATCTCTTTCAGAATTTCCATAGTCAATAAAGCAGAAGTAGATGCTGTTCTGGAACTCTTGCTTTTTCCGTGATCCAGCGGATGTTGGCAATTTGATCTCTGGTTCCTCTGCCTTTTCTAAATCCAGCTTGAATACCTGGAAGTTCATGGTTCATGTATTGCTGAAGTCTGGCTTGGAGAATTTTGAGCATTACTTTGCTAGTGTATGAGATGAGTGCAACTGTGTGGTAGTTTGAGTATTCTTTTGCATTGCCTTTCTTTGGGACTTGAATGAAAACTGATCTTTTCCAGTCCTGTGGCCACTGCTATATTTTCCAAATTTGCTGGCATATTGAGTGCAGCACTTTCACAGCATCATCTTTTGGGATTTGAAATAGCTCAACTAGAATTCCATCACTTTCACTAGCTTTGTTTGTAGTGATGCTTCCTAAGGCCCACTTGACTTTGCATTCCAGGATTCTGGCTCTAGGTGAGAGATCACACCATCGTGATTATCTGGGTCGTGAAGATTTTTTTGTACAGTTCTTCTGTGTATTTTTGCCACATCTTCTTAATATCTTCTGCTTCTGTTAGATCCATACCATTTCTGTCCTTTATTGAGCCCATCCTTGCATGAAATATTCCCTTGGTATCTCTAATTTTCTTGAAGAGACCTCTAGTCTCTCTTGAAGAGATCTCTAGGAACATTGTTAAGAACAAGGAAACAGTTAAGAAATATTCCAAAGGGACAAAAACTTGTGGCCAGCAAACCTGTGTATGCTTACTCTGTGTTGTCACTGTTAAGACAGGCAATCACCATGGACCATCAGGGTCCCTGCATGTTCTTGCTGGGTAAGCCAAGAACATAAGGCACAGCCCCTCCTTCCTAGGTCACTTCTCAAGAGTTGCAGTGATCAACTCTGAAAGACAGGCAGTATTTCTGCCATCAAAGCAGGCTTGTTTCTACTTATTAAAAAAGCAATAGAGTCCTCAAACTCAGGACCCTCTCCCGTAAAGCAACCCACTACATGGGTGGACAGCCATCATGGACCCCATGAGCCTTGTGGGACAAGGGAAACTGAGGCAATTCAACATGGCACTTGGGTCCTGCTTTTGTCAAGAGAAAGTCATTTTGTTTCTGACCCAAGAATCCTTGTCAATTGTCAGCATCCATAAAACCACAGTTTAGTTTGCAAGTAGGGTAAACATCTCAGACTCTACTACTGACAGTCACTGCTTTATCCACTGTCTGTAAGAAACTAAGCATCCTGAGGAGACCAGGCACTCTAATGACCAGAGGGTATGAGTTTCCTAACCCTCAATTTAATTGTAGTTTGGTGTTCTTAAAATCTTAAACTTGTAACCTGACTTCCATTTATAATTTTCAAAATTAGATGGAAAACTTAAAACTGAGGATATTAAAGATATCAGGTCTCACAAATCTCAAGAATGCCAAAGGTCTATGGCATGCACAAGGCACCAGCTCAGTAAACTAGTAGAATTTCCAGGATAAACGAGGCTTCCTGATAATCTTTAGGGTGAACCATACACAAAGGTAGGACACAAACCAGATCTTTGTTCCCTGGTTCCTGTTTAAAAATTTTGGCCGTACCACACAGCATGCAGGATCTTAGCTTCCCAAACAGGGATCAAACCTGTGTCCCCTGCAGTTGGAAGCATAGAGTCTTAACTACTGGACCACCAAGGAAGCCCCTCCCCTGAGTTTCTAATAGCTACCTGGACTCACTTTATCTGTAGAAGATGACTTAATAAATTACCTTCCTGGTTAGGTCTATTCAGCAATATGCTGTTCACCTCAAAAGTATATCATGCATGAAATTTTAGATATCTAGAGGCTCAAATACAAACATATTCCAATCAATACATATACCAATCATATTCTACCCACTCATAAACACAATCACCCTGATCAAAATAATGAACAGAAAATAGAATTAAAAATAAGATTTGAATTTTGCCTGTTATGTGTACCCCTTTAATTACATGCATATACTAGCTTTATAAAAATATAGAAAGACACAAAAATTATTTAATGATTTGTTTATATTGTATTTACATTACCTATGTAAAGCTTTAAAATGTATGGAGTCATTAGAATCCAATTCCTTATTTAACCTTGAATAATCAATGGACGATGTTAAGCCTTTCTCAAGTCTGGCAAAAAATTGTTCTTTTTCCTCTTGCTCTTCTAATGTGTCCAGTCCCAATCCGAGAACACTATGATTGAGCTCAGAAACTATCTCTAAATAGAAAGCACAAATATATTTCATTAACATATAGAATTTTAAAGAAATTAATTTTAATGCTACATTTATTGAAATTATATAGCAAAACTTAAAAAAAATCTATAACATATTTTACCTAGTCTTTTACCACCAAACACAGATTTGTGTTCATAATACATAAGGTTATATGGATTCTCCAGAGGTGTAATTCTAAACCTTCTGGGAAGATACTAGATCTGTCTACACACTTGTGAAGGAGGCTCCAAGAGAGCTAAGAGTTAATTTTTCTAAAAATTCTGATTATAAGCATCATAATTAACCTGTCAACTTATATCCCCCACAATTCTTACCATTGGCTTCTAAGCTGTCAATACTCAAGATAGAGGTTCCACTGCTCTTAAGAAACTGAATCCTTTCAGCAGACTCCTCTTCTGTTTCCATAACAGGCTGAGAAGTCTTCTTTGTTTTCAAATAGCCTACATTTGTCCCAAATGGTCCTGGGATGGGGTTTAATATAGTTGGATATTTATATTAAGAGCATTGTTTTGACCACTATGCCAACATACTAATACTGCTATACTAGCTTAGACTTGTTATGCTATTATATGAGTTATACTAGGAGACAGCAGCTAAATCTGCTATATGAAATAAAAATTAATCAGACAAAAATTCACAAAAGAAAAATTACAATTCTATTTGATTGTGTGAATCTTACCCAATGGAATATTTTAAAAATTTGCATCAAGACTTTAAAAATTAATTATTCTCAAGCACAAGTACTTAATACATAAACCATGCCATTTGAAAGATATCTCCTGCCTTACGTGAAGGAAAGAAGGGAGACAACTCCAGGCTGGGGAACAAGGAGGTCCAAGGGTCAAAAACGGGAGGGCAGGCCACATGCAAGGATGCAAAAAGCTCAGTGAGGGTAGTCTGGGGGAAGTAACCCTAAGGCAGGAGTCAATGGTCGGACCATGCTCATCTTCAAAGGCTGGGGAAAGGGTTTTGCTCTTCATTCTAAAAGCACTAGAAAACACTGGGAAAGTTATACAATACTAAATTTTCTTTATCCTAGCAGTGAGATTAGAAAAATACCACTTTTGCTTAGAAAAAAGCCTTATCAAAATAAGTTACAAATTCTGATTTCAATTTCCTACTTAGTGTCCTACTGGAAAGGGTTTAGAATCAAATTATTTTATGGCTCTGTGTGAATAATTGTTTTAATGGGTCTCATAATAACTTCAACACAGAGGAAATCAGGAGATTTCAGACAAAAATATGCATGCCAAGGTTGGAGTGCTGTTGAGCCATCTGTCCAGGGGTCTCAGCCGGGCTCTGAAGCTGGACTCAGGGATGTGACCCACACTAACCCACCTCACAAGAGACTAATACAACCAAAACCAAGATCTGATTCAGTTATTTACAATGAAGAGTATAACCAGTAGATAGAATTATATAGTTTCACCTTCTCTGCAGAACATTTTGTCTTAATGGCAATTGAAAGAGAAAGCAAAATTATAAGGTAGAATTGGCTCAATGTTGATGTCTAATAGTGTCTCTTAAAGAAATGCATTCCTCTCAAGAGGGGTGGTTCAGTTCTCCCTTAGAAGCATCTACATTCTTGCTGGCAGGAATCATATTTTGTCTTTGTATACTAGTGCCAAACACTCAGAAGGTAATATGAGCTCAGTAAATGCTTGTGAATGAACGAGGGGCCAGGTTATGCCCTTGGGTAGAGAAACCTTCTCCCCTCTGTGTTTAAATGGACATTGTCAAAGTTTCCTTCCTAAGTATCCTTTGCATCCCTTACTAATCAAATCCACTGATTGATACATTCTTTTTTAAAAATTTAGTCTCTTTAATTAGGTTACATTAAGTGTTGGTCTAGGACTCATTCTTTCCCTTTAGAGTAAATTTGCATAAGTTTGCATACCCCAACTCTAATTCACTACTTTCTAGGAGAAAGATTTTAAAGCTAATTAAGTCTCAAATTTTTGTCAACTATGTCAATAGTACTTAATCATATAATATCCTTTTCAAGCACCAAGACGGGGAAAGATTCTAAAACAAAAAATTCTCCATATACAAGCTTTAGCATTGTGCATGACATAGATTTATGAAAGTCTACTGAAAAATACACTGAATTTCTCAATAAGACAATTCCTTACTGTAGAGTGTTAAAAAGAACAGAGAAATGACTATTAAATTGTAAGATTTACTTATTAAATATTTATTATTTACTGTTGAGGGTCAGGAGTACAAGGAAAAAGAACTATAGAAATCCTATCAGTTCATAAAATAGTGCTTAAAGATCCACAGATTCTGTTATCACAGTTACTTAACAGAGGTACCCTGGGGATCCTTATGAATTCGGCAGTATCACATATACTAGCTATAATGCAGGAAACAGGCAAGGGAGCAATTTTTCCATTGTAAAATGTGACTAGGAAAAGTTCTGGGAGAGGTATAAGCATGTGCTAGACAGGATCAATAATGAGTTCTTTACCATTAAGACGATGGTATTTGTTTTTTTTACTGTTATTAACAGACAGTGATACCAAAATCAACAGATCTATTAAAATCCTCCAAATGCAATGACATTAATACACTGTCAGAGTATCTTATTAAATCACCTTAAATCAATTTACCATTAAACATAACATATAAATATACCTGTATTGTTCACTATCTAAAACTAATTATAAATTATTTGAATGTAAAATAATCTGATAATGCAGAAATACAGTCTCAATTATATAACAAATATAAAGTTATTTAATATGAAAATCAATGCAAACTTAAAATTCACTATTATTTTCCTTACATATTTATATTGAGTTGGCCAAAAGGTTCATTTGATTTTTTCCCAAAAATGGCTCTAGTAGAGCTTAGCTGTCTTTAACTTCATTAGAAAAAGTTTTGTTAGATTATATTGTGACAGCTGGCATATCAGGGTGCATTAAAAAAAAACCTTACCAAAACTGGTGAATTGTTGCATATCCATTTTAATACTGAAGATGGAAGAAAAAGCAACATATTTGGTGTATCATACTTTTTTATTTCAAGAAAGGTAAAAATGCTACTGAAACATAAAAAAAGATTTGTGCAGTGAATGGGGAAGGTGTCGTGAGTGATCAAACTTTTCAAAAGTGGTTTGTGAAATTTTGTGCTGGAGTTTTCTCGCTGGATGATGCTACATGGTCAGGGAGCCCAGTTGAAGTTGATAGTGATCAAATCGAGAAATTAATTGAGAATAATATACGTTATACCATGCGTGAAACAGCTGACATACTTAAAATATCCCAGTCAAGTGCTGAAAATCCTTTGCACAAGTTTGGTTACATTAATCACTTTGGGTGCCACATAAGCAAAAAAAAATTCCTGACTGTATTTCCACATGCAATTCTCTACTGAAACATAATAAAAATGGTGCTTTTAAAAATAAATTGTGATGGGTGATGAAAAGCAGATACTGTACAATAATGTGGAACCAAAGAGATTGTGGGGCAAATGAAATGAACCACCACCAGCCACACAAGACTGGTCTTCATCCAAAGAAGGGGATGTATATATGGTAGGGATGGAAGGAAGCCTTCTATTATGAGCTCCTTCTGGAAAAACAAACAATTAATTCCAACAAGTACTGATCCCAGTTAGACCAACTAAAGGTAGCACTTGACGAAAAGTGTCCAGAATTAGTCAATATAAACTATATGATCTTCCATCAAGACAACACAAGTTTCTTCAATGACCAGGCAAAAATTGCTACAGCTTAGCTGGGAAGTTTTGATTCATCCACTGTATTTACCAGACACTGTACTTTTAGATGCCCGTTTACTTTGGTCTTTACAAAATTCTCTTAATGGAAAAAATTTCAATTCCCTGGAAGACTGTAAAAGGCACCTGGAACAATTCTTTGCTCGAAAAGATAGCTTGGGCAAGACGGAATTACAAAGTTTTATGAAAAATGGAAGAAGGTAGTGGAACAAAATGGTGAATATGTTGCTCAATAAAGTTCTTGATGAAAATGAACAATCTGTCTTTTAGTTTTACTTAAAAAACCAAAGGAACGTTTTGGCCAACCTAAACAGCACAGTAAGAAAATCCAGAATCAAAAGTCTTGTCTGCCCCCTTGTGGTCAAATAATTTAAAATTAGCAGTATTTACCACCACTTTCAAATTCATCTTCAGTTATCCACCATGGCACTGTATCTTTCTTCTTCACTTCTTTAGGTTGTCTAGGTGTTTTATTTGAATTTTCAAAAGAATCATCTGAAAGCTAAATCAGATATAGGCTACTGAATTTTATATTCAAGAATCCCAGATTATCACTGAAAATGTTTCTCTTAGATCTTGACAATTAGTGCTTGTTACAATGATTAATAAACTTTAATGAAAAAGTTTTATTTCTCCTTTTCTACCCTTTAGGTCCAAATCTTACTACAATCATAAATTCCTACTCTAAATCCAATCTACCTCCCTTACTCTAAGCCAGTATCTCTCTTTGACTGAGAAAATAAAGACCCTACAGTCAAAACCACCCTTCTTCTCAACTCCCTTCACTCTACCACTCGACTCACCTGTTAAGACACTGATTTCCTCTCTCAGAAGAGAAATTCTTCTCCCCACTCCAAGAAGAACCTGCAGAGGGGCCCACTTCCCTCCTCGCCAGGTTCTTACCAGGTAATCCTACTGCATCTCTATCTCACTCCCTCTTCAGTCTCCCACCCCTCCTTCCCTCAGGTTATTAAACCTGCTCATTGCTGCATCCCCAGGGCCAAGCACAGCACCTGCCATAATCGTAGGATAAAAGAATGAACATTCAAGTCTCCTCTAATTAGAAAAGGGCTTCCGAGGTGGTTCAGCGGTAAAGAATGCCCCTGCCAATGGAAGAGATGTGGGTTTGATCCCTGGGTTGGGAAGATCCTCTGAAGAAGGAAATGGCAACCCACTTCAGTATTCAAGCCTGGAAAATTCCTTGGACAGGGGAGCCTGGCAGGCTACAGTACATGGGATCACAAGAGTCAGACTAAACAACAAATTAAAAAGCAAACAAAAACAAATGAGAGAGAGGCAGAGGTCCTTAGTCCTACACCTCCCTTTCACTCTACCCATCACTTTTATTTTGTATACATTCTAACTTCTCAAGGTCATTGCTGAACTCCTGAAAATCTGGCACCCATCCAAAGTAACTTTCCTCAGTCACCAAACGCCTCCAAAATCCACAAATAAAGAACCACTGTCAGCGGTCTCCCTGATAGACCACAGGATTTGACACAGTGACCAACTCTCACTTCCTGAAACTCTCTTCAAGGTCACAGTACCACCTCCTCCAGGATACACCTCATCTCTGTGACCTTTCCTAACCAACTCTACTAGCTCTTGGCTCTTCTGCTCTTTTGTTAACGAAATTTATCCAGAACTCTGCTCTTAGTCCTTTTTACCCTCACTTTAACATACTTCTTCTGGAGAAGAAACTAACATTTATTAATGACATGCCTGCTCTATGTCAGGATCTATACCCAGGTTATCTCACTCTTCAAACAATCCAGCAGAGATTTACTGATGGGGAAGTAAACTCAGAGAAGTTAAGCAACTTTCCCAGGTTGCTACTGTCAGTAAGTGATAACAGAGTTGGGGTTCAAAACTGGGTTTCCCTGACTGAAACCTGTCTACTTTCAAAGACACCTGTATGGTCCCCCAACTAGGGCAATGAAATGACTTTTTAAATTTTTTAGATGATTACACACACATTTCCACCCGCCAAGCAAACAACTCTACTTCAATGACTTGTAAGAACGCCATTTAAAAATGTTCAAAAAGAACTCACTGTCTTTCCTGACCACCAGGGAGGAAGAGGGGGAGAAGGAAAGAAAGAATACTCTTTACTCCATCTGAATTTTCACTGGATCACTTTCCACTCAGCCTTAAACTTCACTGTCACCCTGAAATGTCCCATTTCTCTCTCCTTTCTGTCTCTCCCTGCTTACCCAACTCTGATAACCTGCCTCAGATTCAGTCTTATCCTCCTAAACTCAGGGCTATGTAAGGGCATGAAAGAAGGACTACAGGTTCTTGGAGCCAGAGAGATCTGAGTTCAAATTTTAACTTCAAAACAAGTTAGTTTTGTTTATACATCTGGAAAACAGGCAAGGTAACAGCGACCTTGCAGGGTTGTGGCAAAGATCATAAAAGAAATGGAGAATGCGCGGGCAGGCACTGTCTAATGCACAGAAGGTATTCTCACTTTCGACAATCCTCCACATTGCTTTCTGGCTACGATCATAAAAAACAAAACACAAAAGCTGGTTCCCCAGTTAACAACAGTGCTGCTAAGGATATGGAGAAACTGGAAGCCTAAAACTACTAATGTACTTCTGATGAGAGAGTAAAATGGTGCAGCCACCTAGAAAACGGTCTGGCAGTTCCTCAAAAGGTTAAATGTTGAGGTTAACCCACATGACCCAGCATTTCCCATCCTCTGGTATATACATAAGAGAAATGAAAACATATCCCCACAAAAATTACATACAAGTATCAGAGCAGCATTATTGATAATTGCAGAAAAGTATAAAAAACGCAAATGTCCATCAATTGATGTCAGTAAACAAAATGTGGCAAATCCATACAACGCAATATTATTCAGCTACAGAAGAGGAATGAGGTACTAATAGATATGACAACATGGATGAACCTTGAAAATGTTGAGTGGTACAAGCTATAATAAAGATCCACATGAACGTGGGTAGGAAGAGAAGAAAAGAGATCAGGTCAGGGCCTGTTCTCCAGGGAAGGGATACAGAAAAGGAAGGGGATTAAAAGGCTCAGAGACCCACCCTGGGGAGTAAGTGTCTAGAATTACATATTTGGGGTACCAGCCCTGGGGTCTGACACTGGGGACATGAGTCCCCTTAGCTGGTTAGAAAGCCAGTGACAACAGGGCTGTAAGAAACCCAAACTCTGCTTGTGAGGAGTGTGCACACACTGCCTTACTCCCAAAACAAGGTGGAGGAAGCAGACGAAACTGCATGGAACTCTGGCTGCCGTCCTGTAACTACCCTGAACAAGCCAAACCCCTACTCCAGCCCCGCTTGCTCCAGCTCTGCTCCTCTCTAGGGAAAGATGACAATGCCAGGAGAGGGAAGTGTACACACAGGGCATAGAACCAGCTGGGACCCAGCCCGCAGGGCTTCTGCTCCAGCAACTTGGGACCTGCTCCCACCCTCATAGGGTGGTGTTTGTCACTGAGCAGAGAAGCAGCCCTGGCTGACACCTGGCTCTGGCTTGAGCACCTTCATCTCTAGTCCCATTGCCTACCAAAACGATAGCTATCAGCACACCCTGGAGAAAGACATGACTCCTGTTTACGTCAGATCCAGCTCTCCCATCAAAGCCACAGGGCACACAGACTGTATAGGGACGCTCCCACAAAGGGACACCCCTTCAAGATGGGGATAGGTAACTGTTTCACCTAATTTCATAGAGATGGAGAAAGTTAAACAAAATGAGAAGAGAGAGGAATTTGCTTCAAACAAAAGAACAAAAACTAAAACAGAGATAAACAATTTACCAGATAAGAGTTCAAAGCATTAGTAATAAGATTAAATTAGAAAAAAGAATAGATGAACACAGTGAGAATTTTGACAAGAAACTAGAAAATATAAAAGAACCAATCAGATCTGAAGACTACAACTATAATGAAAAACACACTAGAATGAATTAACAGCAGAATTTAGAGGACAGAATAATCAAACAGGAAAAAGAAAAACAAATCTAAAAAATGAAAACAATTTAAGGGACCTCTGAGACATCAAGTATACCAATATTCATATTAGAGGAGTCCCAGGTGGAGAAGTCAGAGAGAAAGGAGTTGAAAATCTATTTGATGAAATTATGGCTGAAAACTTCCTGAACCTGAGAGAGAGAGAGAAGTCGCTCAGTCGTGTCTGACTCTTTGTGACCCCATGGACTGTAGTCTACCAGGCTCCTCCATCCATGCGATTTTTCAGGCAAGAATACTGGAATGGGTTGCCATTTTCTTCTCCAGGGGATCTTCCCAACTCAGGGATCAAAGCCAGGTCTCCCACATTGCAAGCAGATGCTTTACTGTCTGAGCCACCAGGGAAGCCTCTAGAAGAACCTGAAGAAGTAAACAGATATCCAGGTACAGGAGGCATGGAGAGTCCTGAACAAAATGAATACAGATAGACCCGCACCAAGACATATAATAACTGAAGAGTTATTAAAACGTTAGAAGTGGAAGAGATTATTCTAAAAGGCAACAACAGAAAAACAAAGGGTCACATACAAGCAAACTGCCCCTCCTCCCCACACCAAGCTATCAGTTGATTTTTCTGCAGAAACTCTGGAGGCCAGAAGAGAAAGACATGACATATTTCGAATGCTAAAAAGGAAAAAACTAAAACCTAGGATACTCTACCCAGCAGGATTATCATTTGGAACTGAAGGACAGATGAAGAACTTCTCAGACAAGCAAAGACTAGAAGAGTTCATCAATACTAAACTGATCCTAAAAGAAACACTGAAGAGTCTTCTCTCAGTGGAAAAGAAAATGCTATAAGAAGCAAGCACGTATAGGAAAGGAAAAATCTAATTAAGACACATATATAGTAAAGGCTGTGAACAAACCACTTAAATAAATTATCACAAAGATTGAAAAGAAAAATTGTATCATCAACTATAACTACAACAAACAGGCAAGGGATGAAAATGAAGATGTAAAATATGACACAAAACACAAAATACTGGAGAGGGGAGGAAAAAAAAAATACAGATCTTTTAGAATGTGTTTGACCTTACAATGGATACACAAACACTACCGAGAAAGGAATACAAGCATATCACTAAAGAAAATCATCAAACCACAGGGAAGAAACAAAAAGGAGAAAAGAACAGAATAGTAGTACAAAACCCAAAAATAAGCAATACAATGGCAGTAGGAACAAACCTATTGCTTGAAATGTCAATGGACTAAATGCTCCAAAAGACATAGGTTAGCTGATTGAACAACATCAACCAAAAAAGGCCATCTATAGGTTGCTTACAAGAGACTCACTTCAGAGATAAAGACACACAAAAACAAAGTGAGAGGTTGCAAGAAGTTATTTCACACAAATGGAAACAACGAGAAAGCAAGGGTAGCAATACTCAAATCAGAAAAAATAGACTTTATAACAAAGTCCAAAACAAAGACCCAGGGCATTATATAATGATAAAGGGATCAACACAAGAAGAGGATACAACGTTCATTAAAATATATGCACTGATGCTTTTGAACTGTGGTGTTGGAGAAGACTCTTGAGAGTCCCTTGGACTGCAAGGAGATCCAAGCAGTCCATTCTGAAGGAGATCAGCCCTGGGATTTCTTTGGAAGGAATGATGCTAAAGCTGAAACTCCAGTACTTTGGCCACCTCATGTGAAGAGTTGACTCACTGGAAAAGACTCTGATGCTGAGAGGGATTGGGGGCAGGAGGAGAAGGGGACGACAGAGGATGAGATGGCTGGATGGTGTCACTGACTCGATGGATATGAGTCTGAGTGAACTCCGGGAGTTGGTGATGGACAGGGAGGCCTGGCGTGCTGCGATTCATGGGGTCGCAAAGAGTCGGACACGACTGAGCGACTGAACTGAACTGAACTGAATATAGTGGCTCAGTAGTAAAGAACCACCTGCAATGCAAGAGACTTGGCTTTGATCCCTGGGTCAGGAAGATCCCCTGGAGAAGGAAATGGTAACCCACTCCAGTATTCTTGCCTGGGAAATCCTATAGACAGAGGAGCCTGGCGCATTACAGTCCGTGGGGTTGCAAAAGAGTCAGACATGACATAGCGACTAAACTACAACAAATATATAAAGCAAATGTTAACAGATATAAATGGACAAAAGTAGTCTCTATGTGTGTTAAAAATCACATCAAAAAGAAAAAAATACATAGGAATAAACTTAACCAAGAAGGTGAAAGACGTGGTTGTTGTTTAGTTGCTAAGTCGTGTCTGACTCCATTCCATGGACTGTAACCTGCCAGGCTCCTCTGTCCACGGGATTTCCCAGGTGAGAATACTGGAGTAGGTTGCCGTTTTCTTCTCCAGGGCATCTTCCTGACCCAGGGATCAAACCCCTGTCTCCTACATTAGAGGTGGGTTCTTTACTACTAAGCCACCTGGGAAGCCCATGAAAGCTATACAGTGTGAAAACTATAAAATACTGATAAAGGAAACTGACTGTGATATGATGAAATAGCAAGATATCTCATGTTCATGGACTGGAAGTTTATTATTAAATGTACATACCACCCAAAGCAAGCTACAGACTTAATGTATACCTATCAAAACATGCATGACACATGAACTAGCGACTTCACTTTCACTTTTCACTTTCATGCATTGGAGAAGGAAATGGCAACCCATTCCAGTGTTCTTGCCTGGAGAATCCCAGAGACAGGGGAGCCTAGTGGGCTGCCATTTATGGGGTTGCACAGAGTCAGACACGACTGAAGTGACTTAGCAGCAGCAGCAGCAGCAGCAGAATAATCCTAAAATTTATATGGAACAATTAAAGGCCTTGAATAGCCAAAGCAATCTTGAGAAAAAAGAATGAAGCTGGAGGTATTAAGCTCTCTGACCTCAGACTATACTAGAAAGCTCCAATAATCACAACACTGTGTTACTGGCACAAAAATGACACATCCAACAATAGAACAGAATAGAGAGCCCAGAAATAAACCTATGCATTTATGGTCAATAAATCTACAACAAAGGAAACAAGAATATACAATGGAAAAAAGTCTCTTACTGAAGTAAGTGGTGCTGGAAAAACTGAATAGCTCCATGTAAAACAACAGTTCTCACATCATATACAAAAAAACTCAAAATAGATTAAAGACCTAGCGTAAAACCTGAAACCATAAAGCTCCTAGAAAAAAACATAAACAGAACACTTTGTTATAAATCATAGCAGTTATTTTTTTGGGTCTATCTCCTAAGGCAAAGGAAACAGAAGCAAAAATAAACAAATGGGACCTAATCAAACTTGAAAGCTTTTGCACAGTAAAGGAAACTATTGACAAAATGAAAAGAACCTACAGAATGGGAAAAAAAAAATCACATATCATATGTTCAATAAGGGGTAAATATTCAAAATACATCAATAGCTCATGTAACTCAATATCAAAAATAGAGCAACCTCGCCCCCCCAACCCCGATCTGATTAAAAAATGGGCACAAGATATACACATGGCTAACAGGCACATGAAAAGATGCTCAATGTTACTAATCAGGGAAATGAAACCAAAACTCCAAAGAGATATCACCTCACACCTGTCAGAATGGCTCTGTGCATGCTCAGTTGTGTCTGACTCTGCAACCCTTGTAGCCTGTCAGGCTCCTCTGTGCAAGGGATTCTCCAGGCAAGAATACTGGAGTGGGTTGCCATTTCCTCCTTCAGGGGATCTTCCTGACTCAGGAATCAAATCCAGGTCTCCTGCATTGGCAGGTGAATTCTTTACCACTGAGCCACCTGTGAAGCCTATCAGAATAGCTACAAATAGCAAATGCTGGTGAGGATGTAGAGCAAGGAGAATCCATGTACACTGTTAGTGGGAATGTGCATTGGTGCAGTCACCATGGAAACAGTATGGAGGTTCCTCAAAAGACTAAAAACAGAAGTATCATACGATATAATGATTCCCCTCCTGAATATACTCCTGCAACAAAAACACTCATCCGAAAGATAAACGTATCCCAATTTTTCACAGCAGCATTATTTACACTACCAAAGATATGGAAGCAACCTAAGTATTCATCAACAGACGAACGGATAAAGAAGGTGTGGTATATATGTATATATGTCCATCCTAAAGGAGATCAGTCCTGGGTGTTCACTGGAAAGACTAATGCTAAAACTGAAGCTCCAATACTTGTCCACCCGATGGGAGGAGCTGACTCATTTGAAAAGACCCTGATGCTGGGAAAGATTGAGGGCAGGAGGAAAGGGGGATGACAGAAGATGAGATGGTTGGATGGCATCACCAATTCAATAGACATGTGTTTGGGTGGACTCTAGGAGTTGGTGATGGACAGGGAGGCCTGGTGTGCTGCGGTTGATGGGGTTGCAAAGAGTCGGACACGACTGAGTTGGACTGAAGGTGGAATATTACTCAACCATAAAAAGAATAAAATTTCATCATTTGAAACAATATGGGTGGACCTGGAGGGTATTATATTTGGTGGAATAAGTCAGGGTTAACAAGTACTATATGTTATCACTTCCATGTAGAATCTAAAAAAAGTAAAATGAATGAATGTAACAAAGCAGAAAACAGACGCTCAGATATAGAGAACAAACTAGTGTTACCAGTGGGAAGAGAGAAAGGAGGAGGGGCAAAATAGCGGCACGGGTAGGGATTAAAAGGTACAAACTACTGTGTTTAAAACAAATAAACTACAAGGATATATCATACAGCAGGGAATGTAGCCAGTATTTTGTACTTCTAAATGGAATACAATTTATGAAAACAGAATCACTATCTGAACTAACATAATGTTGTACATCAACTAAACTTCAATTAAAAAAACACAGCCATTATGTCATAGACCATTCATTCTTACGGGAGACAGAAAACAGAGCTAAAGAAGTAAAATAATGAATGGTTTTAAGTGCAACATGGACAATTAAGTACATGGTATACTAAGAAGGAACCTGATGGCTACTTTTTCTTTTACTGGGTCAATAGGGAAAAAACCTCTCTCAGGTAGGATTTTTAAGAAGAGATCTTCACCACCCAGGTAAAGAACGGAGGAACAGACAGCATTACTGACATGGAAAGTGAACAGTCAGTCATGTCTGACTCCTTGTGACCCCACGGACTATACAGCACGCCAGGATACTCTGTCCATGGGATTCTCCAGGCAAGAATACTGGAGTGGGTTGCCCTTCCCTTCTCTAGGGGATCTTCTTCACCCAAGGACTGAACCCACGTCTCCTGCACGGCAGGCAAATTCTTTATCGTCTGAGTCACCAGGGAAGCTCCTAGTACCGGCAGACGGAACAGCTAGTAGTACAAAGCTCCTAACGTGAATTGAGCTGGCATATCTGGAGGAGAAAAAAGGCATGACTGGAAAATGGGAAGGAATGGTATAAAGTCAGTGAGGTGGACATACCCAAAGACACTAGGGCTTTGCCAGCCCCAAGAAGCAGTCTGGATTTTATTCTCTACGTGATGGGAAGGAATAGAGTGTTTTACATTGGAAGAACAGAGTCTGACTTATGTCACAGACCATGCTGGCTGCAATGTGGTGAAGGACCACTGGGACAGGAAGTAGAAGCTGTTGCAGTAGCCTAATGAGATAATGGTGCCCTGGATTAGGATGGCTGCAGTGAAAAGGGAGAGAACTAGAGGGATGATAGATATACTCTGGAGACAGGTGACAGAGCCTGATGACTGACTGGCTGTATCTTACAGGTGAAATGGAGAATTGAAGAAATGAGTTTCTGGTGAGACAATTTACAATATAGCTTCTAAAAATATAAACTTACTTCTTTCATGAACTGTTCAAACTCTTCATCCAGCTCTTCTTTGGAATAGTGGGCCATTATCAATACTTTTCACTTTCCAAAGTAAAAATTCTGAAATGTTTACAACATCGGAAACACTAAATGGCAAGAGATAATAAACATCCTTTAAGGAAATCTACATCACATCAAAAAAAACAGGCAGACTTGAACTTAAGACATTTTTAAAAATTTATATTTAAATGTAGTTAATTTACAATGTTATGTTAATTTCAGGTGTTCAGTTACAGTTCAACATAAAAAAAAAAAAAAAAAGATGGGCAGAAGACCTAAATAGGCATCTCTCCAAAGACATACAAATGGCCAAAAAGCCCATGAAAAGACACTCAATATTGCTAATTATTAGAGAAATGCAAATCAAAACTATAATGAACTATCACCTCACACTAGTCATGAAGGCCATTATCAAAAAGTCTACAAACACTAAATGCTAGACAGGGTGGAGAAAAAGGAACCCTCCTACACTATTGATGGTAATGTAAATTGGTGTGGCCACTACAGAGAACAGTATGCAGGTACCTCACAAAAAAACAAAAATATAACTACTGTCTTGCTACATCTCACTGTTCTGTTCGCACCCAGGGTAGGCAAGTCCCCAGCTGTAAGCCGGAAGAAAAGTCAAGGAACCCTAGGAACTGCAGACATATTTAGTCTCTCCTGACTGGCACAGCAGACGCAGTGTATTCTGCCCTGGTTGACCCAGGAGACACAGCCATAACCCAGCCATAATGCAGAGGCAAGCAAGGGCTTTTCAGGTGGGGCTTCTATAGGTTACATGCATGCCCACTGCTATAAGTGATCTCAGCTCTTACATAACCATGTATTTACCAAATGTGGGGTGAGAGAGAGAGGCCCTGGGGTGAGAGCCTGATCACCGCCATTTCGGCTAGTTTGCTCTTTCCCTACAACTACCAAATGATCCAGTGGTCCCACTCCAAGGCAGGCATTTCTCTTATGATTTAGCATATACATTCAATCGCTGACCAGTAAACTGAATGAGAGATTCCTAATTCATTAATAAAATTGATTTAACAACAGCTTTTACAGTGTGCATTATACTTGAGTTCAGAATTGCATTTTCATTCTTAATATCCAATTATTAGAAAGTGGTCTTCACAATATTTCCTAAATCTATGCATATCTGTGTGTGTGTGTGTATTAACATCTCTTAAACCAGGTCTTCTCAAGTAAACTTTTAAAAACTAGCATATTCAAAAGGCTGTTTCCCTTCTGCAAAGGAAAAGGCAGAGTTCGTGCAGTTTTATCATTCAGCTAATTATCAACCGATATTTAAAAGTTTTGCAAAATACACTGTTCCTGATAGTGGAGACGCTTCCAGATACAGATTTCTGGATTGAGTTATTAAGACTCATAATCTACCTAAAACAAAGTGGAGTATACAAATTAGAACAAATTAAGCATCTTTTGGAGGGAGGCTAAGTTGCTTCAGTCGTGTCCGACTCTGTGCGACCCCACAGACTCTGCCGTCCCTGGGATTCTCCAGGCAAGAACACTGGAGTGGGTTGCCATTGCCTTCTCCATTGTGTCAAAGTGAAAAGTGAAAGTGAAGTTGCTCAGTCGCGTCCGACTTGTAGCGACCCCATGGACTGCAGCCTACCAGGCTCCTCCATCCATGGGATTTTCTAGGCAAGAGTACTGGAGTGGCTTGCCACTGCTTTCTTCTTGGAGGGAGGGAAGGTCAACAAAACTATGCAATGGTGACGCGCAACGCTAAACTCTCTCCAGTCTCCCCTCAGGAATCCAACTGAGGGTCTGCGCCAACTTATGGACTGTAACTCCTTGAAGCAGCTCCGAGCCCAGCTTCCTTTCGTAGACGCGGGAGGTGTGGAGACTTGGACAACACTTTGGCCAACCTGCACAGTAACACCTCCTCCCCTCTCTTCTCCATTTCGGTTCAGTTCAGGGTGGCGGCGGTTAACATCTTGGCCCCAAATTCTAGTTTAAAGGCGGATCCCGCCCGGCGAGCACCGGCCCCAGGAAACGCGCGTCTGGCGCCCGCGAGAAGACAAAGGCGCTCGCAGTGGAATCGGGGCGGAAGTGGGAAGTGACCCGAAACTCAAGGCCCCAAGAAGCAGTCTGAGCACAGTCTGGACGCTGCTGAACCAAGCGGGAAACAGGTATCCACGCCTCACCTACCTTTGCTTCCGAATTCCGCGCTCTCCCGGAAGGTCCAAGGGATGGGGGTGGAGTGAGGGGGTGGGGGGCAGCCAGTTGCTAGGGTAACGAACGTCGCCGCCAGCCTCCGGAGTCACATGATGCAAGCTGGTCACGTGGCTTGCGGGCGCGGAGGGACTGTAGTTTGCATCTTCTCGCCTCCGCGAGCGCAGGTTATAGTGGTCGTGGCTTAGCAGGACGGTCTTGCGGGTGGGAGCCGCTGCTGCTGCACCATTGGAGACTCTGCGGCCCTCCCTGTGCTCCTTGGGGTGGTGGATGTACGACAGGGTCGTGAGCGCGGGAAACAGGAGTGAGGCGTGTGGCGGCGGGAAACAGGAGTGAGGCGTGTGGTGGATACGCCCGTGGCTTCCTGGGAAATGTAGTTTAGCTCCCCTGGTCCTAGAATTTCAGCTTTTCTCACCGCTTCTCATCTCTTCCAAACCTTCTCTTCCCGAGTTATTTCAGCCTTCTGCTTTCCAAGAGGCAACCTTGAAAAATATTGAGTAATTTCCTTCATGTGCAACGCCCTGCGTGCGTGTTATGAATGAAACTGTTTTCAGGAAAGAGCTCTGTTTTCAGGACAGGGACTCTGTTCCACCATCTAGTGGACAAGAAATTGAAAATACACAGACACATCCCAAGCTCTACCTATTAGTATATCAGAGTATCTCTGTGGTTTCCCACTATTCCTTTGCCCCTGTTCTATTGCGGCATCTTACAATTATTTTCTTGAATTTTACTTTTTTTTTTTTTCCTGTTTCTTCCTCTAAAAAAAATAAAAACAAAGCACGTTGGAGTTTCAGAGGACAGTTTTTAGGACATAAAAAGAAAAATCAGCATCAATCGAAAGCATTGATGCTGGCAACATAAGACCTCATCGTGTCCTGCCTGAACTTTTCTTTCGGCAGTTGTTTATTGTAATACAAAGGTGTGCATGCCAGGAACTGTGCCCTATGATAAAGATTTGAATAATATTATGATAGAGATTTTAAGAAGCTGTTGTTTTATTGAGCACTTAAGTTGCTAAAGCTGAAACTCCAGTACTTTGGCCACCTCATGCGAAGAGTTGACTCGTTGGAAAAGACTCTGATGCTGGGAGGGATTGGGGGCAGGAGGAGAAGGGGACGACAGAGGATGAGATGGCTGGATGGCATCACTGACTCGATGGACGTGAGTCTGAGTGAACTCCGGGAGTTGGTGATGGACAGGGAGGCCTGGCATGCTGCGATTCATGGGGTCACAAGGAGTCGGACACGACTGAGCGACTGAACTGAACTGAAGTTGCTAGGAGCTGCACATGGGTTACTTTACCTCTTTACAGTCTAAAAGACAATTCAATTAAGTCTATAATTTTGCTTCTAACAGTTGCTGAGTGGGTGAAGACAGTCATAATCCCTGCCCTGGTGGAGTCTTTGATCTAGTGGAACAGATAGACAAGTGACTGGACAGTTGCAGTCCTGTACAAGCACAGCTATTGTAGGAGAAGTAGGGTGTGGTTAGAAGACATTAGAAGCTCCCTCAACCCTTGGGAAATGGAGAAAGCTACTTTCTCTTTGAAAATGACCTGTTTCCTCTTTATCAATTCTTGCTGCCCTCTACTCATCCTTTAGGGGTTTAAGTTTCAATTTAGCCTTCATTTCTTCTAGGAACCTTTCTCACCCATCCTTATTAGGAAGCATTTTGCAAATTAGGCCTCCTTCACAGTCTTTCACAGATACCTATTAGCCTCAGATCTTCTTGGCCTCATTTTTTTACTCTAGCTGCAGCTGCTGGGACCACTTCCAGTCAGGCTGTCACTAGCTACACACAGGTGTAACTCATCTGTGTGCCTGCCTGGAGCCTGCAGTGTGGGCCTCTGGCTTTCTGATCCATGGGGCTCCTCTGACTCTTGAGGGAGCCCACTCAGCACTCACTACTTGAAGCTTGGAAGTATGCAGAAATTAACCTCTGTAGAACCAAGCTTGATCCATGGGGGTTGCAGCTGATGAACAAATGATTTTCCTTATTGACCCTGGAAAGAACTGATACTCATTTCATAAGACTAACCAGAGTGTCCTCTGTGATCCAGAGCCAGTTGTTCACCACAGAGATGAACTTGTTAGCACATTCTTGTATTGGCGTTCCATCCTGTGTCGCTCTTTGTTCATGGCTACTGTTACCCATTTCTGAATATTAATAGATGACTCTCGTGCAAAGCTGTGTCTCATGTTCTGCTTTCGGCAAACATTAGGAAAGATGGATGCTGCTGCTGCTAAGTTGCTTCAGTCATGTCCGACTCTGTGCGACCCCATAGATGGCAGCCCACCAGGCTCCCCCATCCCTGGGATTCTCCAGGCAAGAGCACTGAAGTGGGTTGCCATTTCCTCCTCCAATGCATGAAAGTGAAAAGTCAAAGTGAAGTTGCTCAATCGTGTCTGACTCTTAGCGACCCCATGAACTGCAGCCTACCAGGCTCCTCCGTCCATGGGATTTTCCAGGCAAGAGTACTGGAGCAGGGTGCCATTGTCTTCTCCAAGGAAAGATGAATAGATCACGATTAACCCTGGAAAGGGGATCACTAGGATGGTATTTAGGAGCTGGGTAACTCAGCAGTCAGATGGCAATGAAGATTCCACTGCTAATGGGAAATGGGTTGGTGACAACCACTGAAACACAGATCTGCGTTTCTCATATGAGGTTGGTTGGGCAGAGGTACAGGTGGAAAATGAGAGTTGACTCATATACTTACTGTTATACCTGAATGGTATGGTGGCAGTGGGAATTATAAGGATGGCTGGATTTTTATTGATTTCTTTGAATTCTTTGAAATAAAGAAAATAACTGCTTCAGGTCAGCCAAAATCAATTCAAAGCACATCATAAATGGCAAGGACCTCTATGGGCATTTGAGGAGATCATCATTTTCTTCAGCATAAGTACAACAGAGAATGAAGGTGCAGTCTCATTGGCTATCTTGAGTTAGGGCCCTCGTGTGAGAAAGGCAACTCAGAACATGACACTTGTCCTCTTCAGGATCCAGCCCTGCCACCATTCACCATCTCTGTGCCAGTGACTCAGATCAAGCCTCAGAATCTGAGCGTGGAAATATAATCCTTGCTCTTGGAGAAAATGGTTTTCAGAAAGTGCGGATCCCACATTATACATAGTAGAAAGGAACCAGGGGAACACATGAAGGAGAGGGTCTTTGGAATTTTGAACTGATAAGGAGGATAAAATAAGGCTGCATTAGGATTTATGGACTTGGTAACACTCACTCAAGCCTTGGAGTTCACCGTGCAAGTGAGAACACCTGGGGCTGGTCATTTGCTGCTAGGATGTTTCCCTGAAGCCTGAATGTGCTAATAGCCAATATGCAGATGAAGTAGAGATGCTGAAATTGCTTTGGCGGAGTATTATTGAAGATGTCGGGAGGCTCACAGAGATGCGAATGTTACAGTAGTTTTGTTATGTGATATCTGGAGCCTAGCACCTGACTTTGCTCCTTAGGAGGACTCATAGGACATTCCCTTCAGTAAGGCAAGAAGAAATTCATTGGTGTAAAAAGGACTTGGTGATTTCTGTCCTCCACAGGTCAGAGTTTTTAACAGGAGATGCTGCTATGGAACTAGTTTCCCCAGTGTCAGCGGGGTTATGAGATTTTTAAGTGGCAGTAGCAATACAAAATTGTCAAAGGCAAGACGGCTGTAATTACTGAAATGGGCAGAATTCTGCCAGACCAACGAGGTTGCCTTGACCTGCAGAAATCTGTGCCGATAACCAATAAATCATGGTGTTTTGAGGGATGAGATTAAGTGGAGAGCTGATTGAGTGATTACTTGATATGTGTGTATATGTTTGTGCGTGTGTGTGTGTGAGTGTGTAACAAAGAAAGAGATCTTGTGAACAGAATACTAACGTCAGCTATCACAATGGAAAATCCAGATCCTTCACCCTATTTCTGGATTTATTTAATTTCAATAGATCTAGTTACCAAGGGTTCAAAGGGAAGGTGAGTGCCCTTGAGGAAGTATGTGTAATGTAATCGGATTGGTTATAAGCATTCTCACTACACTTCCACAAAGGGCCTTATGGCCATTTATCAGGGCCACCAGAGGTCAAAGTAAAAGAGTTCCACAGAAATTATCACCTGATCACTCTGGGCTCCTCATTTGAGTAATTTGGCTCCTCGCTCATGGATCATAAAACAAAAGATAATTAATATGTTAGTACATTTGTAAGACTATGTGCTCAGTCACTCAGTTGTGTCTGACTCTTTGTGACCTCATGGACTGTGGCCCGCGAGGTTCCTCTGTCCATGGGATTCTCCAGGCAAGAATACTCTAATGGATTGCCATTTCCTTCTCCAGGGGATCTTCCCAACCCAGGGATCAAACCCGCATCTCTTGCATCTCTTGCATCTCCTACATTAGCAGGCAGATTCTTTACCACTAGTGCCACCTGGGAAGCCTATTTGCAAGGGTAATCTACCCTTATTAACACAAAGAGTTTGAATCACTGCCATATGATGGAGGCAGGGAAAAATATCCAACAGCTTGACTAATGCATCTCCTCATGTTTTGTGATAGGTGATCATGATGAATTGCACTTACAGCAACTATGCCCTGAGGAAAAGTGAAAGTGAAGTGAAAGTGTTAGTTGCTCAGTTGTGTCTTATTCTTTGTGACCCTATGGAATGTAGCCTGCCAGGCTTCTCTATACATGGAATTCTTCAGGCAAGAATACTGGAATGGATTGCCATTCCCTTCTCCAGAGGGACTTCCCCACCCAGGGATCGAAACCTGGTCTCCTGCATTTCAGGCAGATTCTTTACCATCTGAGCCCCCAGGGAAGCCCTGATGAAGGCAAAGCAAATCAAACCTAGAGGAAGAAGGTCTGGATCACTCCAGGCAAACAACCTTAGGTCAGCTGAGATACTGGCCATAGTGAGAGAAATTTAGAATCAGTGGTAGAGAAGAGAGATAATGACTATCAAGCTTTGAGAACCAACTGTGGCAGCAGGGACTGTAGCTAGTTCCACAAACCCTCTTGCAGAAATCGTGGCTGGCTAGCCTCTGGCAGGAGACTTGGTGACAGATTTGGAGTTAATAGAGAGAAAAAGTGAATCTGTGTGTTGCAAAGGTCCTAGTGCATCAGAGACGACTTTGTATATCACCTAAAATTCACTTGGCCCTGCATTCTACTGAAGTCACTGTTTCTACAACCAGTTCTCATTGACTTTGACCAGCTTCATGAAGGTGCCACTGGAAAGTGCCTCACCTCTGGCCAAGGTGTGAGCCTCTTGCTTCCTTTCCTGAACATTTTCTGGCAAGAAGTATGGGTGTGGAATGCCCACTGAACTACCACATATGTGCAACATACAAGTGGTATGTGGTAATCACAGTCTAAGGGCCACTAAACCTATGAGGGATGAAAGTGTGAAAGTGTTAGTTGCTCAGTCATGTCCAACCCTTTGCAACTCCATGGGCTGTAGCCTGACAGGCTCTTCTCTGTCCATGGAATTCTCCATGCAAGACTACTGCAGTGGATTGCCATTCCCTTCTCCAGGGGTTCTTCCCGACCCAGGGATCGAACCCAGGTCTCCTGCATTGCAGGCAGATTCTTTACCATCTGAGCCACCAGGGAAGCCCTATGAGAGATGAAAGCCCATTGGAAAATCATTCTCTATTTTTTTTTTCCCAGCTGAGCCACGAGGCATGCAGGATTAGTTTCCCTAAGAGATCAAACCCAGCCCCTGGCAGTGGAAGTGCAGAGTCCTAACCACAAGGCATCCAGGAAATCCCCCTTCTGTTTATTTCATGGGTTTCATTGCAGTCTTTTAGAAGGCCTGTGGAATCCAGCATAGGTTGGCCATAGTCATTTCGATAATGCATCCTTTTTTCAGCTCTTCCTTCCTGCCTGTTTTTACTCCCTAATTCATTATTCCTGGGCTCTGGGATCATGTACATGCATGTAAGTTGCTTTAGTTGTGTCCCAACTCTTTGTGACCCCATGGACTGTAGCCTGCCAGGGTCCTCTGTACATGGGATTCTCCAGGCAAGAATACTAAAGTGGGTTGCCCAGAAATGCATATCAAAACCACAATGAGGTACCATTTCACGCCAGTCAGAATGGCTGCTTTCCAAAAGCCTACAAGCAATAAATGCTGGAGAGGGTGTGGAGAAAAGGGAACCCTCTTACACTGTTGGTGGGAATGCAAACTACTACAGCCACTATGGAAAACAGTATGGAGATTCCTTAAAAACCTTGAAATAGAACTGCCATACGACCCAGCAATCCCACTGCTGGGCATACACACCGAGGACACCAGAATTGAAAGAGACACGTGTACCCCAATGTTCATCGCAGCACTGTTTATAATAGCCAGGACATGGAAGCAACCTAGATGTCCATCAGCAGATGAATGGATAAGAAAGCTGTGGTACATATACACAATAGAATATTACTCAGCCATTAAAAAGAATGCATTTGAATCAGTTCTAATGAGGTGGGTGAAACTGGAGCCTATTATACAGAGTGAAGAAAGCCAGAAAGAAAAACACCAATACAGTATACTAACACATATATATGGAAGTTAGAAAGATGGTAATGATAATCCTGTATGCAAGACAGCAAAAGAGACACAGATGTATAGAATAGTCTTTTGGACTCTGTGGGGGAGGGCAAGGGTGGGATAATTTGGGAGAATGGCACTGAAACATGTATAATATCATATGTGAAATGAATTGCCAGTCCAGGTTCAATGCATGATACAGGATGATCGGGGCTGGTGCACTGGGATGACCCAGAAGGATGGTATCAGGAGGGAGGTGGGAGGGGGATTCAGGATGGGGAACACATGTACACCCGTGGTGGATTCATGTTGATGTATGGCAAAACCAATACAATATTGTAAAGTAATTAGCCTTCAATTAAAATAAATAAATTTATATTAAAAAATAAAAAATAAAGTGGTTTGCCATGCCTCCTTTCAGGGAATCTGCCCAAGCCAGGGATCAAACCCATGTCTTTTAGTCTCCTGCATTGGCAGGCTGGTACTTTCTCACTAGCCCCGCCAGGGAAGCCCTCTGTGGTCATATTCCCAGATAAAGTACCTTTTCAGGAGTAACTCAGGTTGAGACAGTAATCTTATTAACTAAATTGAAGTAATAAATAAACAAATCCAAATAATTCAGGTGTTAATATGCAATCCTGCTGCCTTATTCATGTATAGACAGATTTAGGAAGAGTGATGGCTTTGAAAATTAAAGTAATTGTTTCAGCTTATCCAAACTTTATTGCATTTCCATTTCACAGCTAGTTGTCACAGTAGTAAGTTGTTGCACCATTAAAATGTTCGCTCTGCTTTACAAAATACACACATACATTTAGAGATTTATAGACTGAATAAGAGGAGTTTCTTATGCTTTGAAGCTATATGAACTTGTGCAACACTTTCTAGATTATTGAATAATTGATACCATTACATTTTCAAGGTAAATAAATATGAAAAGAAGGGAAAGGAGCTTCACTAACAAGATAAATGGAATTTGTGGCATTATTTCTGTTGGTATTTTAATGTCAGTTTACATTTTCACCATCAGAGGTCATGAAAGAACAATGTTGAACAAAATATGGCTGAAAAAAAACTTGTTTGAAATCTGGACTGTAACATTCTTAGAAGAGTTTTTACAAAAGAAAAACCACTATCTACTTTTGTACAGAAAGAAAAATAATTCTTAACAATAAAATTATCTGATAGGTGATAAGAGCATGAGGCTCTTATTTGCTTCTGGTGCTCTCAAGTTTTAGTTTAAGAATAACATTTTAAATGCAACTGTTGATGATTCCTTGTCTTGGGAATATACAGTGTTTAATTTCAGCAAACAAGTATCTCACTTATGAAAAAGGAAGAAAATAAAATTAAAGCTTAGACATGTTTAGAAGTACATTTGTTAGTACACATAGCATCTACTTCATAAAACAAAGTAAAGTCTGTCTCATGAACTTTGCATTTCAAACTAAGTTTGCAACAAAAAGAGCAGGCAGTCTGAATGTCAAAGACCAGGTATCAAGTTAAGGAATTTAGCATTCTGTGTATGGGAAGACGCAAGCCTCTGGGCTCACTGAATCCATTCCTTTCTTACACACCTTAGCTCTCTGGGGCCAATCCTGCTTCCTTGCTCACCTTGCTTCTTCCATTCCCCCAGCTCTTCAGCAATCACCATGCAGGGTGGCAGCATCCTCGGGATTGCAGCTGTGGGAGCCCTCATTCACGTTTGGAGGCCAGAAATCGCTAATGGCTGTGACATTTCTTGTTTATTGATATGCAGGAGATATTTTCACTTCACACTAACAATGCACAATGTATCAAATATCTTATTGATAGTAAATTTTATTTTAAGTATCTATTATCGATATGTATTTTGTCTGTCATAGGTAGCATTTGTTAATTTAAAACCTTTATTTCCCTAGGCAAATTATTAGAAATACAAAAAAAATCAGTAAGTTAAAATAATTTTCATTGATGTTATAAAAACACAAGTTATCAGTTGTCATTGCTCTTTTTGGTGAGTAGTCTTAATAAAAAGCCTCCTTATAAAATGATCATTAACATTTTTGCACGAGCATAGTTTTGTATGTTTCCAAAAATTCTGTGACATATGAAATGAATCACAAAAAGACAAAAACTGTGAATCCACGTCTGTGAGGTATCTAGCATAGACGGATGCATGCTGACAGAATGTAAAACGGTGGGGCTGTGGATTATTGAATGGGTAATGGGATTTCAATTTTTCAGGATTTGAAAAAAGCTCTAATGGTTGTACAACAGTGTGCATGTACACATAGTCTACACCATAGTGTTGTGAGAAATACCTGAGTTAAAGCGTGTAAAAACGTTCATCAGTGATTGTCATAATGCTCAATGTATGTTAGCACCCTGTTGTTTTTAATGAAGCACACCTTATGGTGTAGGTGGTAAACAATGATTTATTATCTATTATTATCACAGTGATTTAATATCTATTATTATTATTGGTTTGGGCTTCCCTGGTGGCTCAGATGGTAAAGAATCAGCCTGCAATGCAGGAGATCTGGGCATGATCCCTGAGTTGGGAAGATCCAAGAGGCCATGGCAACCCACTCCAGTATTCTTGCCTGGAAAATCCCTGTGGGCAGAGGAGCCTAGCAGGCTACAGTCCATGGGGTCACAAAGAGTTGGACATGACTGAGCGACTAAGCATACAGTATTGCTTCTGGTTTTCCAATATAGTGTATAAAAGATATTTTTCTTTGTCTTTTGGAGTCCCAGAGGCCTAGCAACTATTAAAAAGCCTAATAAGTAATAAAAACAGAAGTCTGTGACTCACAGAGTAATAAATTTTTATGGATTAGAGTTTTAATAGCCAGAATTTAGACTTCAGTGATGTCCATGTAATTGTTCCTTCCCTCATTTCTGTCCTCTTTTTTGAGTCAGTTCTATCTTACTGGGTTTCATCAGTCGTCTTCCAGTGGTTCAATTCTGGAAACCTCCATACTGCTTCTACCTGAAATCATTCATTTGCATTCAATGATTATTGGTGTGTGGTGTTTCAGGGAAGCAGACTAGAATCTGGAACATCAGAAGTTTTCACAGATTTTATTATTTTAATTCATGCTCCTTTCTTGATAAAAGTAATTGATTTAAAGCAATTCTTTCTATTTAAAAAAGTTTTTTTTAAGATTTTTTTTGTTGTTCATATTTGCTTGATTCTTTATTAAATTTAGAGTTCTTCATTTAACATTCAGAGTTCCAAAGAATAGCAAGGAGAGATAAGAAAGCCTTCCTCAGTGATCAGTGCAAAGAAATATAGGGAAACAAAGAATGGGAAAGACTAGAGATCTCTTCAAGAAAATTAGAGATACCAAGGGAACATTTCATGCAAAGATGGGCTTGATAAAGGACAGAAATGGTATGGACCTAACAGAAGCAGAAGATATTAGGAAGAGGTGGTAAGAGTACATAGAAGAACTGTACAAAAAAGGTCTTCATGACCAAGATGATCACTGTGGTGTGATCACTCACCTAGAGCCAGACATCGTGGAATGTGAAGTCAAGTGGGCCTTAGGAAGCATCACTACAAACAAAGTAAGTGGAGGTGAGAAAGTGCTACACTCAATATGCCAACAAATTTGAAAAACTCACCAGTGGCCACAGGATTGGAAAAGGTCTGTTTTCATTCCAATCCCAAAGAAAGGCAATGCCAAAGAATGCTCTAACTATGGCACAATTGCACTCATCTCAGATGCTAGCAAAGTAATGCTCAAAACTCTCCAAGCCAGGCTTCAACAATACATGAACTGTGAACTTTCAGATGTTCAAGCTGGTTTTAGAAAAGGCAGAGGAAACAGAGATCAAATTGCCAACATCTGCTGGATAATCAAAAAAACAAGAGAGTTCCAGAAAAACATCTATTTCTGCTTTATTGACTATGCCAATGCCTTTGACTGTGTGGATCACAATAAAATGTGGAAAATTCTGAAAGAGATGGGAATACCAGACCACCTGATCTGCCTCTTGAGAAATCTGTATGCAGGTCAGGAAGCAACAGTTAGAACTGGACGTGGAACAACAGACTGGTTCCAAATAGGAAAAGAAGTATGTCAAGGCTGTATATTGTCACCCTGCTTATTTAACTTATATTCAGAGTACATCATGAGAAATGATGAGCTGGATGAAGCACAAGCTGGAGTCAAGATTGCCGGGAGAAGTGTCAATAACCTCAGATATGCAGATGACACCACCCTTATGACAGAAAGTGAAGAAGAACTAAAGAGCCTCATGATGAAAGTGAAAGAGGAGAGTGAAAAAGCTGGCTTAAAGCTCAACATTCAGAAAACGAAGATCGTGGCATCCAATCCCATCACTTGATGACAAATAGATGGAGAAACAGTGGAAACAGTGACAGACTAGTTTTTGGGCTCCAAAATCACTGCAGATTGTGACTGCAGCCATGAAATTAAAAGACGCCTACTCCTTGAAAGAAAAGTTATGACCAACCTAGATAGCATATTAAAAAGCAGAGACATTACTTTGCCAACAAAGGTCCATCTAGTCAAGGCTATGGTTTCTACAGTAGTCATGTATGGATATGAGAGTTGGACTATAAAGAAAGCTGAGCACTGAAGAATTGATGCTTTTGAACTGTGGTGTTGGAGAAGACTCTTGAGAGTCCCTTGGACTGCAAGGAGATCCAACCAGTCCATCCTAAAGGAAATCAGTCCTGAATATTCATTGGAAGGACTGATGTTGAAGCTGAAATGCCAATACTGTGGCCACCTGATGCAAAGAGCTGATCCATTGGAAAAGATCCTGATGCTGGGAAAGATTGAAGGCAGGAGGAGAAGGGGACAACAGAGGATGAAATGGTTGGATGGCATCACCAACTCAATGGGCATGAGTTTGAGTAAACTCCAGGAGTTGGTGATGGACAGGGAGGCCTGGCGTACCTCAGTGCATGAGGTCACAGAGAGTTAGACTTGACTGAGTGACTGAACTGAACTGAATTTTAACATGAACATAGATTCTGCTACTTGTGTGAATACTGATGTGTTCTGTTAGTTTAAAAAATTTAATCTAGTTTTTTTTGGTTTTGGTTACGTAATAAATCTTAAGAGGAAAACTATAACTTAATATTTGATATGAAATGGGAAAAAAAATTTTTAAGTGGGGGAAAATTTTGATTTTTTTCTTCAAGTCCTTCTTTGAAGAACTCCTTTATCCTGAAAGTCAAAACACCTGAAGCACTTTCTAGTCACCAAATAAATCTCATTGATGGAAAACAAGTTTTCTGTGACAGAAAAAAACATATAAAAAGATTGTTCCACCAGGCCTTTCACCAGTGCCTCTAACAAGTTCCAAAATGAATTTCAACTCCATCCCCTCACTTGTTTGCTCTCTGCAGGAGCTTTTATGAGCAATGAATTGGTTCTCATGGTGAAACTCAAAGGTAGACAAATCCTGAATAATCTACCATCTGCATTATTCCATATTCAGTAATCAAGGATATTGAGAGTAGCATTAGTTCTATGACACCACTGCCTTATTAAAAGAATCCATTTAACTTTGGGAAAATTTCATAATAAGGAAAAGAACATCTAATTCAACTTTATTTCATGCTCACATCCAAGCCTTCAGTGACCTTCTGATACTTCAAGTTGGAAACAATGTTTTTTCTTTGCTTGTATTTCTAGTAGAAATAGTATGTTTTAAAATATTTATTTACTTATTGAATACTTGCTCTTTCTCCTTGTTGTTCAGTCACTAAGTCATCTTCGACTCTTTGTCACTCCATGGACGGTAGCATGCCACGCTCCTCTGTCCTCCATTATCTCTTCAAGTTTGTTCAAAATTCATGTCCACTGAGATGGTAAAACTTCCAGATGTTCAAGCTGGTTTTAGAAAAGTCAGAGGAACGAGAGGTCAAATTGCCAACATCCGCTGGATCATGGAAAAAGCAAGAGAGTTCCAGAAAAACATCTATTTCTGCTTTACTGATTATGCCAAAGTCTTTGACTATGTGGATCACAATAAACTGTGGAAAATTCTGAAAGAGATGGGAATACCAGACCACTTGACCTGCTTCTTGAGAAACCTATATGCAGCTCAGGAAGCAAAGTTAGAACTGGACATGGAACAACAGACTGGTTCCGAATAGAAAAAGGAGTATGTCAAGGCTGTATATTGTCACCCTGCTTATTTAACTTATATGCAGAGTACATCATGAGAAACGCTGGGCTGGAAGAAGCACAAGCTGGAATCAAGATTGCCAGGAGAAATATCAATAACCTCAGATATGCAGATGACACCACCCTTATAGCAGAAAGTGAAGAGGAACTAAAAGCCTCTTGATGAAAGTGAAAGAGGAGAGTGAAAAAGTTGGCTTAAAGCTCAACATTCAGAAAATAAAGATCATGGCATCTGGTCCCATCACTTCATGGGAAATAGATGGGAAACAGTGGAAATAGATGGGAAACAGTGGAAACAGTGGCAGACTTTATTTTAGGGGGCTCCAAAGTCACTGCAGATGGTGACTGCAGCCATGAAATTAAAAGATGCTTACTCCTTGGAAGGAAAGTTATGACCAACCTAGATAGCATATTCAAAATCAGAGACATTACTTTGCCAACAAAGATCCGTCTAGTCAAGGCTATGGTTTTTCCTGTGGTCATGTATGGATGTGAGAGTTGGACTGTGAAGAAAGCTGAGCGCCGAAGAATTGATGCTTTTGAACTGTGGTGTTGGAGAAGACTCTTGAGAGTCCCTTGGACTGCAAGGAGATCCAACCAGTCCATTCTGAAGGAGATCAGTCCTGGGTGTTCTTTGAAAGGACTGATGCTAAAGCTGAAAGTCCAATACTTTGGCCACCTCATGAGAAGAGTTGACTCATTGGAAAAGACTCTGATGCTGGGAGGGATTGGGGGCAGGAGGAGAAGGGGATGACAGAGGATGAGATGGCTGGAGGGCATCACTGACTCGATGGACATGAGTTTGGTTGAATTCCGGGAGTTGGTGATGGACAGGTAGGCCTGGCGTGCTGTGATTCATGGGGTTGCAGACAGTCAGACACAACTGAGCAACTGAACTGAACTGAGTTGGTGATACTATCTAACCATCTTAGGCCCCTTCACCTTTTGCCTTCAGTCTTTCCCATCATCAGCATCTTTTCCAGTGACTTGGCTCTTCACCTCAGGTGGCCAAAGTATTGGATCTTCAACTTCAGCATCAGTCCTTCTAATGAATATTGAAGATTGATTTCCTTTAATATTGACTGGTTTGATCTCTTTGCTGTCCAAGGGACTCTCAAGAGTCTTCTCCGTCACCACAGTTCAAAAGCTTCGATTCTTTAGGGTTCAGTCTTCTTTATGGACTAACTCTCTCATCTGTACATGACTACCAGGAAAAACATAGCTTTGACTATACAGACCTTTGTCAACAGAAGTGATGTCTCTGCTTTTCAATACACTGTCTAGATTTGTCATAGCTTTCCTTCCAAGAAGTAAGCATCTTTTATTTCCCTTCCAGATAGTAAATTCGTTAACAATAGGTATTCTGTTAATAAATTTTGCATCATACCAATGTTTTGCACAAACAAGTGTTCAGTAGCTTGTTAAAACTATTGGATTGATTGCCTCTTGGTTCCATTCTATTATCTAATTAATTAAGTTATAGCTTAAAACTTTTCTAAAATGACTGTCATTTCTATGGAAGTAATGCTGCCCCTCCCCGACCCCCTGGCCCATTCTTGTGTACTAGAAAGTATAGTACTGGAAAGAATAGTACAATAATAGAAAGATTATCCTTTGGCCTGAGCATGGGAAAGCACATTATCTCTATCAGGAATAATTACAGTTACACTATAAATGTGGTAATCCATTATTACTTTCTCTAATTTCAGGGATAGCAATGAAAACCAAATGTCCAGAACAATGAGAGCTGTGAGAACTGTAGAATCTCTTCTATCAGCTCAACAATTACTCAGAGTCATCCCACATGTTCTGTACCCTCCCAGGGTCTGGGCAAAGGGTGAATAAATTGCTTCCTTTAATCTAGATAAATATCACATCAATGGGAAAATTCTTTCATTTTGTGTCTTAATTCAGAAGTTTAGTTCAGTCGCTTAGTCATGTCTGACGCTTTGTGACCCCATGGGCCGCAGCATGCCAGGCTTCCCTTCCATCTCCAACTCCCAGAGCTTACCCAAACTCATATCCATCGTGTCAGTGAGGCCATCAAACCATCTCATCCTCTGTCGTCCCCTTCTCCTCCCACCTTCAATCTTTCCCAACATCAGGATCTTTTCCAGTGAGTCATTTCTCCTCATCAGGCGGCCAAAATATTGGAATTTCAGCTTCAGCATCAGTCCTTCCAATGAATATTCAGGACTGGTTTCCTTTAGGGTGGACTGGTTGTATCTCTTTACAGTCCAAGGGACTCTCAAGAGTCTTCTCCAACACCACAGTTCAAAAGCATCAGTTCTTCGGTGCTCAACTTTCTTTATAGTCCAACTCTCACATCCATATATGACTACTTGAAAAACCATAGCTTTGACTACATGGGCCCTTGTTGGCAAAGTAACATCTCTGCTTTTAACTTTGCTGCTAGGTTGGTCATAACTTTGCTTCCAAGGAGCAAGCAACTTTTAATTTCATGGCTGCAGCCATCATCTGCAGTGATTTTGGAGCCCAAAAAAATAAAGTCGGTCACTGTTTCCATTGTTTCCCCATCTATTATGCCATAAAGTGATGGGACCGGATGCCATGATCTTAGTTTTCTGAATGTTGAGCTTTAAGCCAACTTTTTCCACTCTCCTCTTTAATTTCATCAAGAAGCTCTTTAGTTCTTCTTCGCTTTCTGCCATAAGGGTAGTGTCATCTGCATATCTGAGGTTATTGATATTTCTCCTGGCAATCTTGATTCCAGCTTGTGCTTCATCCAGCCCAGCATTTCTCATAATGTACTTTGCATATAAGCTAAATAAGCAGGATGACAGTATGCAGCCTTGACGTACTCCTTCCCGAATTGGAACCAGTCTGTTGTTCCATGTCCAGTTCTAATTGTTGCTTCTTGACCTGCATACAGATTTCTCAGGAGGCAGGTCAAGTGGTCTGGTATTCCTATGTCTTAAAGAATTTTCCACAGTTTGTTGTGATCCACACAGTCAAAGGCTTTGGCACAGTCAATAAAGCAGAAATAGATGTTTTTCTGGAACTCTTGCTTTTCCGACGAGCAACGGATGTTGGCAATTTGATCTCTGATTCTTCTGCCTTTTCTAAAACTAGCTTGAACATCTGGAAGTTCACAATTGACATACTGTTGAAGCCTGTCTTGGAGAATTTTGAGCATTACTTTGCTGGCATGTGAGATAAGTGCAATTGTTGGTAGTTTGAGCATTCTTTGGCATTGCCTTTCTTTGGGATTGGAATGAAAACTGACCTTTTCCAGTCCTGTGGCCACTGCTGAGTATTCCAAATTTGCTGGCATATTGAGTGCAGCACTTTCATAGCTTCATCTTTTAGGATTTGAAATAGCTCAACTGGAACTTCATCACCTCCACTAGCTTTGTTTGTAGTTATGCTTCCTAAGGCCCACTTGACTTCACATTCCAGGATATCTGGCTCTAGGTGAGTGATCACACCATCATGGTTATCTGGGTCATGAATAGCATTTTTGTATAGTTCTTCTGTGTATTCTTGCCACCTCTTTGTAATGTCTTCTGCTTCTGTTAGTCCATACCTTTTCTGTCCTTTACTGTGCCCATCTTTGCATGAAATGTTCCCTTGGTGTCTCTAATTTTCTTGACGAGATCTCTAGTCTTTCCCATTGTACTATATTCCTCTCTTTCTTTGCATTAATCACTGAGGAAGGCTTTCTTATCTCTCCTTGTTATTCTTGGAACTCTGCATTCAAACGGATATGTATTTGCTTTTCTCCTTTGACTTTCTCTTCTCTTCTTTTCTCAGCTACTTTTAAGGCCTCCTCAGACAACTATTTTGCCTTTTTGCATTTCTTTTTCTTGGGAATGGTCTTGATTACTGCCTACTGTACAATGTCAGAAACTCCATTCATAGTTCTTCAGGCACTCTGTCTATCAGATCTAATCCCTTGAATCTGTTTGTCACTTCCACTGTATAATTGTAAAGGATTTGATTTAGGTCATACCTGAATGTTGTAGTGGTTTTTCCTACTTTCTTCAATTTGAGTCTGAATTTGGCAGTAAGGAGTTCATGGTCTAAGCTACAGTCAGCTCCCGGTCTTGATTTTGCTGACTGTGTAGAACTTCTCCATCTTTGGCTGCAAAGAATATAATCAATCTGATTTCGGTGTTGACCATCTGGTGATGTCCATATGTAGAGTCTTCTCTTGTGTTGTTGGAAGAGGGTGTTTGCTATGACCAGTGTGTTCTCTTGGCAAAACTCTGTTAGCCTTTACCCTGCTTCGTGTTGTACTCCATGGCCAAGTTAACCTGTTACTCCAGGTATCTCTTGACTTCCTACTTTTGCATTCCAGTCTCCCATAATGAAAAGGACATTTTGGGGGTGTTAGTTCTAGAAGGTCTTGTAGGTCTTCATAGAACCATTCAACTTTAGCTTCTTCAGCATTACTGGTTGAGGCATAGACTTGAATTATTGTGATACTGAGTGATTTGCCTTGGAAATGAACAGAAATCATTCTGTCATTTTTGAGATTGCATCCAAGTACAACATTTCAGACTCTTTTGTTTACTATGATGGCTACTCCATTTCTTCTAAAGGATTCTTGCCCACAGTAGTAGATATATGGTCATCTGAGTTAAATTCACCCATTCCAGTCCATTTTAGTTTGCTGATTCCTAGAATGTCGACGTTCACGCTTGCCATCTCCTGTTTGACCACTTCCAATTTGCCTTGATTCATGAACCTAAAATTCCAGGTTCCTATGCCATACTGCTCTTTACAGCATCAGACTTTACTTCCATCACCAGTCATATCCTTACCTGGATGTTGTTTTCACTTTGGGTCCATCTCTTCATTCTTTCTGGAGTTATTTCTCCACAGATCTCCAGTAGCATATTGGGCACCTACCAACGTGGGGAGTTCATCTTTCAGTGTCCTATTTTTTTGCCTTTTCATGCTATTCATGGGGTTCTCAAGGCAAGAATACTGAAGTGGTTTGCCATTCCCTTCTCCAGTGGACCACATTGTGTCAGAACTCTCCACCATGACCTGTCCATCTTGGCTGACCCTACACAGTATGGCTCATAGTTTCATTGAGTTGGACAAGGCTGTGGTCCATGTGAAAAGTTTGGTTAGTTTTCTGTGATTGTGGTTTTCATTCTGTCTGCCCTCTGATGGATAAGAGGCTTATGGAAGCTTCCTGATGGGAGAAACTGACTGAGGGGGAAACTGGGTCTTGTTCTGTTGGGCAGGGCTATGCTCAGTAAATCTTTAATCCAATTTTCTGTTGATTGGTGAAGCTCTATTCTCTCTGTTGTTTGACCTGAGGCCAAACTGTGGTGGACGTAATGAAGATAATGGCAATTTCCTTCAAAAGGCCCCATGCAGACACTGCTGCACTCAGTGCCCCCAAACCTCCAGCAGGCCACTGCTGACCCACGCCTCCACTGGAGACTCCTGGACACTCGTGGGCAAGTCTTGGTCAATCTCTTGTGGGGTCACTGTTCCTTTTCCTGGGTCCTCGTGTGCACAGGCTTTTGTTTGTGCCCTCCAAGAGTCTGTTTCTGCAGTCCTGTGTAAGTTCTGGCGGCTCTATGGTGGAGTTAATGGTGACCTCCTCCAAGAAAGCTTATGCCATACCCAAGTCTGCTGCACCCAGAGCCCCTGCCCCTGTGGCAGGCCACTGCTGACCTGTACATCTGCAGAAGACACTCAGGCACAGTTCTGGCTCAGTCTCTGTGGGGTCTCTGGGTCCTGGTGCATACAAGTTTTGTTTGAGCCCATCAAGTCTCTGGAAGGTATGGGATTTGATTCTAAACGTGATTTTACCCCTTCTACCATCTTACTGGGGCTTCTCCTTTGCCCTTGGACATGGGGTATCTATTTTTGGTGGGATCCAACATTCTCCTGTCGACAGCTATTCAGCAGCAACTTGTAGTTTTGGAGTTCTCCCAGAAGAATATGAGCTCACGTCCTTCTACTCCACCATCTTACACCACTGTTCATTTTAAAAGGCTTGAAGTAAATTTAAAAGTCTCAACCAATTGCTTATTGCTCCATAATAGGGTTCCTCAGAGTCCTTAGAGTGAGAATTACAATTGGTGATGACCTTTGGAATAAGGTGTATGCATTCTCAGTCACTTTAGTCATGTCTGACTCTTTGCAACCCCATGGGCTATAGCCCACCAGGCTCCTCTGTCCTTTGGATTCTCCAAACAAGAATGATGGAATGGGTTGCCATGCTCTCCTCCAGGGGATCTTCCTGACTCAGGAATTGAACCTGTATCTCCTGCATCTCCTGCACTGCAGGTGAATTCTTTACCGCTGAGCCACCAGGGAAGCTCTTGGAATAAAATACCTGGTGCTGATGTCTTTGAGAAGTCTGAATAAGTGTTGCTGTTTTTTGTGTTTTTTTTTTTAAACCATATTTTCCTCATAAGTTAATGTAACAAGTTAAAATAGCTTCAGCAGTTTTATTTCCTTCCTCTTATAAAAATTCAGTAAGTCCCTTACATACAAATGAATTGTTTCAAGACCACATTCATAAGCCTAATTTGTTCATAAGTCCAACAAAGTTAGCCTAGTTACCCAACTAGCACAATCAGCTGTATAGTATTCGTACTATAATAGGTTTGTAACACTATTCACACAAATTATATATAAAAATAAACACACAAAATAAAGAAAACATTTTTAATCTAACAGTACAGAACCTTGGAAAGTACAGTAGTACTTTCCAAGTACAACAACTGGCATACAAGGGCATTTTCACATCTTTGAAAGTTTGCAACTTGAAGGTTCATATGTACGGGGCTGGCTGTAAACACATTTAGGCTGTTTATTTACTCTGAGAAGCAAAATTCTAATATATAGATAAAGATGCAGCATTTATGCTCTCCTCCCTTTTTTTCCCACAGGGAAGAGAGGTGTTAATGTTTTATTTTTCTTAAAAAACAAAAAAAGTAAAGCTCATGAGATTCTGACAGTTTCGAAGTTGTTTCTGATTTCTTGATACTGTTTTGAAAGGAAATACATTTGAGTTTATTTTAGTTGAAATTGTTTTTTTATTTCAAGATATGTAATATGAACACTGCAAGAAATGAAGAAATTAAGTCACATATTAACAAAAACAAACCTTTTGTGTAAATCTAAGAAGAGGTTATCAGTTTACTAAGGGGGAGATCTCTCCCAGCCATGTTTTTAACCCTGTATAGACCTTGTAAAATGTCACTATCACAAATATAGTTTGTTTGAACCCAGGCACCTGGGAACATGGCAGACAAATGGCCAAGATGTCTGCCCTCATGGAGGATTAAGCTGGTTGGTCTGAGGACTCCCTGCCCAACACAGCAGAGTCAGAGCCTGGGTCATCACAGGGATGGGAGGCAGGTCTGGCAGGGCAGGCTTGGAAATGAAGTGGATACCCATTATGGGCAGGCTACCAAGAAGGTAGCATCTGACATTAGAAGAGAATTATATATTTTTGTCTGAGATCAACAGTATTTTAAAGTTTGGACAATACAACCAGAATATACTGCTAAGCTAAATTTGTTTTACATTTTCAGTTCTGGCAACTCTTCAAGAACAAAAGGTAATTTTCTTTTTCATTTCTTTTTGAATTTTGAAAAGTTCTCTACTGTTTAAAGATTGAAATCTCAGAATATAACATTATTTCAAATATCAAATTTTAATTTGAATGTCATTAACTATATACATTTAGCCTCATTAAAAAAATGCATAGGCCATGCATGAAAATTATCTGGGCTGGATGGCAAATTTGATTAATTTCCTTGGTACTTTATTCTTCTAATTATCTTTATTAGAAGTGTAGTCTTTTTTAAGTTTGAAAAAAGAGGGAAAGTACCAAGAAAATATGAAATGTGCAAGTATACTTTACTCTTTTTACATTTTTTTAATGTTTTGATTGAGATTTAAGGTAAAGAAATAAATTATCAGAGATAAAATAAATGTTCTCTAATTTCTATTTAAAGTATATTTTTAATCAAAAAAGCCATCAAGGTGTTAATTTTCTAAGTTATTGTAAATATGGTTGCATTTTCCATGTTTATGCCTCTTCCTTGGGCAGGACCTAATGTGAGAGTTTTAGATTTCAAAAAGTCCACAGAAGCTGAACAATCAGTAAACTTTTAAGGATATTTATAGTTTAAATGAAAATAAAGTTATTGTATGTTTGTAATAAGGATTTCATGTTGTAAAAGGGGTCCAAAGTAATAATTCTCTAATACCAAAATAAATATTAACCTAGGAATGGTGGACGTGCTGGTTGAGATTTGTAAGAAAACTTCTTTCTTCCATTGTTGTTTCTTTATCTAGGTCATGGTGAATCTAAATATTTCTTCTAAGGCTGGAGACTCACATATTGTTTGATTTCTTGGTGTACTGAACCAAAGTCATGGACCCAGGATAAGGAAGAGAATGAATTTAGAGACGAAGTAAGGAAGGACAAACAATACATGTTAATAGTTTCATAAGAATACGTCTCATACCTACACTGGCCCAATATATTATGATAGAACCCAAGCAAGACCATTTGGAATAAAAAGTTTCTCAAAAACCACTGTCAAGGGACTTCCCTGGTGGTCCAGTGGTTAAGAAACCACCTTCCAATGCAGGGGACATGGATTCAATCCCTGTTCTGGGAACTAAGATTTCACATGCTGAGGGGCAACTAAACCTGTGTGGCTGCAACTACTGAGTCCATGGGCCGCAACTAGAGAGCCCATGTGGCAGCTGTGAGCCCATGTGGCAGCTGTGGAGCTCACGTGCTCTGGATCGCAACTAGAGAGCCCACGTGCCACAGCCGTGGAGCTCACGTGCTCTGGATCGCAACTAGAGAGCCCACGTGCCACAGCCGTGGAGCTCACGTGCTCTGGATCGCAACTAGAGAGCCCACGTGCCACGGCTGTGGAGCTCACGTGCTCTGGACTGCACACCAAAGCTAGGGAGAAGACCACATGCCACAACCAAGACCTGATGCAGTTGTAAATAAACAAATAAAGAAAGAAACCAAGATCCAGAAATTCTATCAAAATGCACTTCTGAAGGCTGCTGGAGTGCAAAGCTTCCAGAACACACTGATGAAAAAAGGCTGTAAGTTGTGAAATGAAAAAATAAGTTTCCGTATGTGTAAAAACAATATCTCACTGAGTCTTATAACAAGAGAACAATTTCCCCCTGAATTTGTGTGTATTTATTCTTTACACAATTGTCCCATTTCAGTGACAGTGTATAGTACTCAGTTCTTTCTCCAGGTAGCTATTTCAGTTTGATTTCCTTTTTGCAGGCTTGATGCATGTTAGTGTAATAATTACCGTGTTTTTTTTACCACTATCTCTCAAATGCCTGAAGAACAATAATAGTTCTCTGTGCCTCAGGGAGGCATCCAGCTGATAGCTGACATTTGTTGAAGAATCATGTTACTTTTAGGCCAGCATCTAAGTGGATAACAAGTAGTATATCTCATTCCTGGAACCAATGAACATTATTCACAAATTTTTATGTTACTTTCAGACAATATTAATGGTATAAAGAATATATTATCTTCTATTTATGTAATTCATCAAAAAAGTTAATACTATGACGTTTACTGCCCTTAGAAATTTACTAGCTATACTATATGCTGAAATTTATCAAATTCTATATTGTTATGCTGATATATTGTGCAGCATTAAAGAGTTTAAAGAATTTTATCTCACTTGTGATCTGAAATCTAGGTAGAGAAAATCAGTTCTTTACTGTCTTCATAACACAGGGAAGACTATAAATTTTAGTATGTATGAGTTCAGAGCTTCCCAGGTGGCACAATGGTAAAGAATCTGCCTGTCAATGCAGGAGATGCAGGTTTGATCCCTGGGCGGGGAAGACCCCCTGGAGAAGGAAATGGCAACCCACTCCAGTATGCTTGTCTGGGAAATCCCATGGACAGAGGAGCTAGGTGGGCTTTAGTTCATGGGGCTGCAAAGAGTCAGAGACAACTAACTGAGTGACTAAACAATAACACATATGAATTCTACCCAACAGGAGTTGATTACTTTTGAAATTGCTTTAACCTTCATCTATGAAATAATGGAAAACTTTTCAGTTTCTATACTACCCAGATTATAACAAGTTTAGGCAATAAAACAACTGCACATAAGCTCTGGTACAGCTGTGACCTTAGTATTATGCCAAAGACCACACTGTAATGAATGTTAGAACTGAGAACCCAGTTGAGAGGTTCTGGTTATAAGGCTGGTGGGCAATGTTCATGCCAGGAGTGTCTTCCAGCTTGCAGTTGTCTTGTAAAGTTCCAGAAACTGTCAGTTTCTGGGCAAGAAGAAGATGGTTCCCCTACTATAGGCAGTTGAGGCCAGTGTCTTGTAGGGATCACCCAGAGTCTCCAACACATTCTCCCTAGGGGAACCACAAAAATTACTCAACAGACTTTATGGAAAACATTATTTTGTCTCAGGCACAATGCCTGGCTCTGAGGGCACAGACAAGAAGACATAGTCCTTGCCAAGAGGAACTCTCTGTTGAGATGGGACATTGAATTGTAAAATGACATCAGAATGACAATATCCTGTAAGAAGTGCTCCAATTAAGTGTGATGACCACAAACAAAAGATGCACCAGCTCTGCCTGAAGGCACCAGCCAGCACTTTACAGAGGAGGTAACATCAGACCAGGGGCCGATAGATGCGCCCTTATTAGAAACAGGGATAGATGCGCCCTTATTAGAAACAGGGAACCATCTTTTCAAATATTGACAACAGAATTTTTAAGGAGTCAAAAGGGAACATGTCTCCTTTGAAGAAGATTCCATAGCCCAGGTAGTGGAAGCATACATTATACTTGATACAATGTATGTATCAAGCATATATTGATTTTTTGTTGCCAGCATCTGATTCTACTTTTTATAGCCAGCCTCTCCATATGATGCTGAAAAGTATGCCTCTTGTTTTTGCTTCCTTTCCTACTTGCCCCTTTTCTTGGCAGGGAATGGATATCTGACTTCGGCTCTGCCAGCCGGATGGAGCAAGAGAAGCAGAAAAACACACTGCGTGGAGAATCTTTCTGGTGTCAACAGCATCCTTGGGGCTGCGGTTTCCAGAAGCAGTGGCTGTGGAGCCAGTGCCACACCCAGTGTCCAGAGAGAGCTGCAGTGGTGGCTCAAAGCACAGGACCACTGTTTTACGGTGGCAAGAATGGCAGCCTCGACTCCCTTGGCTGTGTAGTCTGCTTTGGGCTGTAGTTTTTCTGCTTTGCCTCCCTTTCTTTCTGCCTTTTACGAGTCTGGTTCCTCCACCCAAAATTTTTGTAAACTCCTCAATATATCCTGTCATAAATACCTTTCCTGTTTTATCAGCCGTAATTCTTGCGACTAAAGGACCGCGTTTACATCAATAGTGCTCATGTTTGAGTTGGAAGGTTAGGGTAGAGTGTGAAGGGTCTCATATGTCATGCCACATGTTTTTTTCACAGTGAAGACTTTAAAATATGAGAATGTTGTGATCATATTTGTATTTTAAAAATAGTTCTCTTGTCTGTTTGAGCTTGGTAGGAAGGATAGAGATAAGCATGCCAGGTAGAAGACTATTGTGATGGTCAAGTGAGAGATAATAAGGGCTTTAAAAGAAAGGGGCAGTTAGAAAGAGAGAGGAAAAGGAGATTTGAGAGGTTTTCTGGAAGCTAAATGTATTGGTTTGCTGACTCACAGAGTGGGGTAGAGGAAGAAGTTGCTGATGTCTTTGAGGCTACTCAGTTGGATGAACAGATGGATATATAGATGCTGGGGCCGTTGACTAAGTAAGCTAAAGAGGTTTGGGTGTATGCTGAATTATTGAACTTAAGGTGCAGTCGGAGATAGTCAGTAATTTACATTTCTAAATCAACAGAATATTTTTTTCAAACGACCTATTGCAGGGAATTCCAGTTTATAAAACATTTGAAAATAGGCTCTGGCTAAAGTAGGTAGGGAGCCTAGAAATCCTACCTTTTGGGACTGCCCCCTCGATTCTGAAGAAGGGCCTCAAGGTCCATCCTCAGAATGCCAAGTCTCCAGGTGTAATAGACACCTGTATATAGAGACTGTGGATCTGTGAGTGTAGATCCACAGCCTCTCTCCAAAGCCCCCAGTGCTTGTGCTTACCCATGGGTTTGCCTTGTTTCTCTTTTGCCTCCCATTGCTGCTGGCAGTGCTGTGTACGTACCTGCCACTGCTACCAGGAAACCCTCCATGTCCTTACCAAGAACACCATTTCAGGGCCCTAGCCAGGCTCCCTAACCTGGGCACCAGAACAGTGCTGGGTGCCGATCACAGCAGGGCATAAGGGTCTTCTCTGCCAGTCTCTGACGTATCTTTCTCCCCACTAAAGCACAGTTACACCATTCCATCTGCCTATGGCTATTGCCTTTTAAATATAGCAAGGAGAGATAAGAAAGCCTTCCTCAGCGAATGCAAAGAAATGGAGGAAAACAACAGAATGGGAAAGACTAGAGATCTCTTCAAGAAAATTAGAGATACCAAGGAAACATTTCATGCAAAGATAGGCTCGATAAAGGACAGAAATGGTATGACCTAACAGAAGCAGAAGATATTAAGAAGAGGTGGAAAGAATACACAGAACTGTAGAAAAAAAAGATCTTCGTGACCCAGATAATCACGATGGTGTGATCACTCACCTAGAGCCAGACATCCTGGAATGTGAAGTCAAGTGGGCCTTAGAAAGCATCACTACGAACAAAGCTAGTGGAGGTGACAGAATTCCAGTTGAGTTATTTCAAATCCTGAAAGATGATGCTGTGAAAGTGCTGCACTCAATATGCCAGCAAATTTGGAAAACTCAGCAGTGGCCACAGGACTGGAAAAGGTCAGTTTTCATTCCAATCCCAAAGAAAGGCAATGCCAAAGAATGCTCAAACTACCACAAAATTGCACTCATCTCACATGGTAGTAAAGTAATGCTTAAAATTCTCCAAGCCAGGCTTCAGCAGTATGTGAACCGTGAACTTCCAGATGTTCAAGCTGGTTTTAGAAAAGGCAGAGCAACCAGAAATCAAATTGCCAACATCCGCTAGATCATGGAAAAAGCAAGAGAGTTCCAGAAAAACATCTATTTCTGCTTTATTGACTATGCCAAAGCCTTTGACTGTGTGGATCACAATAAACTGTGGAAAATTCTGAAAGAGATGGGAATACCAGACCACTGGACCTGCCTCTTGAGAAATCTGTGTACAGGTCAGGAAGCAACAGTTAGAACTGGACATGGAACAACAGACTGGTTCCAAATAAGAAAAGGAGTACATCAAGGCTGTATATTGTCACCTGCTTATTTAACTTATATGCAGAGTACATCATGAGAAACGCTGGGCTGGAAGAAGCACAAGCTGGAATCAAGATTGCTGGGAGAAAATCAATAACCTCAGATATGCAGATGACACCTCCCTTATGGCAGAAAGGGAAGAGGAACTAAAAAGCCTCTTGATGAAAGTGAAAGAGGAGAATGAAAATGTTGGCTTAAAGCTCAACATTCAGAAAACGAAGATCATGGCATCTGGTCCCATCACTTCATGGGAAATAGATGGGAAACAGTGGCAGACTTTATTTTTTGGGGCTCCAAAATCACTGCAGTCGGTGATTGCAGCCATGAAATTAAAAGACACTTACTCCTTAGAAGGAAAGTTATGACCAACCTAGATAGCATATTAAAAAGCAGAGACATTACTTTGCCAACAAAGGTCTGTCTAGTCAAGGCTTTGGTTTTTCCAGTGGTCACGTATGGATGTGAGAGTTGGACTGTGAAGAAAGCTGAGCGCCGAAGAATTGATGCTTTTGAACTGTGGTGTTGGAGAAGACACTTGAGAGTCCCTTGGACTGCAAGGAGATCCAACCAGTCCATTCTAAAGGAGATCAGTCCTGGGTGTTCTTTGAAAGGACTGATGGTAAAGCTGAAACTCCAGTACTTTGGCCACCTCATGCAAAGAGTTGACTCATTGGAAAAGACTCTGATGCTGGGAGGGATTGGGGGCAGGAGGAGAAGGGGACAACAGAGGATGAGATGGCTGGATGGCATCACGGACTAGATGGACATGAGTTTGGGTGAACTCCGGGAGTTGGTGATGGACAGGGAGGCCTGGCATGCTGCAATTCATGGGGTCGCAAAGAGTCGGATACGACTGAGCGACTGAACTGAACTGAACTGAGCTGGTCTCGATGGGATCAGATACCATACCATCCTTTCCATATATAACTTCTTTTTCTGTCTTTCACCCTGATAAAAACTAAAGGCAAATAAATGAAGTCAAGCAGATATATTTGTAAGGGTGTGCTTGTATGTACATGTGTATGTATGAACATGTGTATATATGAGCAGGGTGATATCTATACCATCAATATCCACTCAGAAATGCCCAGCTACCCATGGAACACAGTTCAACAACCACTGTACTATTTTGGAAAGAACAATGGCTTTCCAGTAGAACAAGGCCAACTCATTTATGCTATTTAGTGCTGTGTGGCTTGCACTTTAAGTTACTTCACCTCCTTGAGAATTCTTTTTGTTTGTTTTCTTTTGTGTGGACCATTTTTAAATCTTTAATTCATTTAAATATTGTTTCTGTTTTATGCATTTTTGCATGTGGATCTTAGCTCCCCAACCATGGGTTAAACCTGCACCCTCTACATTGGAAAGGGAGGTCTTAACCACTGGACTGCCAGGGAAGTCCTGCAAACCCTTGATTTTATCAGTAAGATGGGAATAATGATAATACTTATTTCTCAGGATTATTAAGATATAGGATCATGTTGCTTAATGATAATACTTATTTCTCAGGATTATTAAGATATAGGATCATGTTGCTTATATGCTTGGCTCTGGTAGCACTTGGTAAATAATTCAGAAAAGTAGGTCTGATCTATTTTCCTAGATATTTAACATGAGTGTCCTTGTCATATGCCCTTTGAGGTGGGATTCTGCTTTGTTTTCTGACTTTTTCACTCAAAACTGACTTCCTCTATGTGGGTGCGCATATGTGACAGAAGAAATATGTGCTTATATACAGATGAGAGAGACACTGAGTATGTGAACTCATTTCATGTATAAGGGGAACTATATCTTTTCCTTGTTATGGAGAAAAGTATTTTTTAAAAAAACATTGTGTGTGCAAGATCTTGTTTCAAAAATGACTTGAATTGCATAGATATTGTCAAGATATCCCCCATCTAATCATCTGTGAGCAAGGGTGGACCTACAGAAATGTTTGTGCAAAAATGTTTGTGCCTTTTGCCTCCAAGCACCTAGCAGGGTTGGAACGAACTGGTTATGATTTAAAAGCTTTTTCCAGCAAAAGAAGCTTTGGGAATGAAAATAAGCACTAGGGGTATTGGAGAAGGCAAAATAATGCAGACGTTGACCATTTTCATTTTTGAAAACTAGTGTTTTGACAGTTGCTTGTGGCCTTTTGGTACCATATTCTCTTTGTCCCTTTTTATCAGACACCAAGTTCCTCAAAGAGATTTCCTGCTCCTTTTGAATCCATTCATCTTTTCTTCCTCTTTTCTTCCTCTTAAACAAACCTCTGCATGGACTAACTAATAACAGAAGACTTCCATTTTGCAGACTTCTGGCTTAAATTTTCTACTTCTTAGCTTGCAAAGTTTTAGATTGGAAAATTAATTTCGAGTGAGAGGGAAAGGAAAATGTTATCACCAACACTAACAAAAAGTGTTGTATTTCTCCTATTTCCCATTTTAAATCTATTATGCCAAAAATAAGATCAACTCTACTCAGGCTGTTCACACATTCATTCTTTCATTTGTTTAGTCAACAAATATTTTGTGAGCACCAGTGACTGATAAGCTTTGGAGAAGAACTGGGAATAGGGTAGAGATGTTCTTGACCTGAACAGAGATTAAAAATAGTCAAAATGTAGAAAAAGTTTTGCAAAAACCACATAGAAAACAGAATCTCTGCTGACCATTTTTGTGATCCAGTATGGAAAATTCAAAAGTTATTGGAAATGATCCTGTTCCCATATGCCGACGGTCCTACTCATCACTCCCCCACCACTCATTTAAGTCAGTTTTATTATTCTGACTTATGAGTGGAGACTTAGCTCAGCTATTAAAATATAAAACAATTCTGCAAATATGATGTTGAACTCATTTACATTTATATGATATGTATATGTTACACTTAAGATGAATTATTTATTAAAATCTCCATGTCATATGTAAATGCTTTCAAATAACAGTGTCACTCTTCAGTGTTATCTGGGAGAGTCTAACTTTTTTTATTGCTTAGTTTTGTCAGGCGAGATTATCACTGTGAACACAACCAAGAAAGCAGTTTGAACAAAGTTCTTAATACACCAGTGTTTGTTTGCTTTTAGTTCAGTATGAAACTGTTAACCTTTACGAAAAGACAACTAGGAATCAGGCTAAATATTTATTTTCATAATCTCTAGTTTCACATATTTGTAAGTTCAAAACTGAAACCCTATATCTCCTCTGATGCCCTAGCAGAGTTAATGGCACAAACTCCTTTTTTGAACTTTTTCCCCTGACTTAGTCTCTTAATTTTTTATGGCTCTGAAAAATAACACATGAAAAGGCAAAGCCAGATATTCTTTATCTTTCATGTATGACAGATGTTCCCTCACCCATGTTTCACGGGCATAATCCGTCGTTTGAAAACCCAGAGGTGGATGTTTCTGCCAGCACAGCCTCCTGAAAAGAGGTCTGCTTGTCTTGATTAGCTAATCCTTTATAATGAGTCTTACGGCCACACACCATTCAGATTTCTGGATGAGACTGGACAACATGTGGTTAAAAAAAAAATTAGCTTACAACTACAATGTAGAAGGTGACTAGAAGTGGAAAATGGTGACTGTGCCATTCAGAACACTTTCCATTGGTGCTTTTTCAAATTTACTAGTTTATTATTATTATTTACTTTAGATACAGAAAGTGAAGACCAAGCATAATTTAAGGGCAGTTTCATTTTTACACAGAAGCATAGGTGTTCACAGGAATAATGTTAATGGATGAAGAAGAAAAATGTAAGTCTATTAACTATGTGCATCCGACAATCCAGGGGCTCTAGCTCCCAAACTGATACAAGATGCCAGTTTGCTTTAATCATCCAGAAGGGCAGAGATACACTCTCTTCTGATTGAGCTGGATCCTGTCTCCTTAGAATGCTGGCAGATAGAGCAGCTTTGCCTTTCAGATTTTTCACCCAGTTATTTTTAGTTCTTCTGAAGCCTGGGAAATAAGAAATAGAGCCTCCTTGAAAAATCCAAGTGAGCCAACCATAGCAGGGCCTCTGAATCTGATTAGATAAAACAACAAAGAGGTTCTGTCGGGGCAGAGGCAGGAAGAGCCAAGGTGGGTGGCAATCTCTGCTCAACTCCGGGGAAATATAGCCTCAAAGTGTTCAAAAGTGGGTGAAAAAAATAACATAAGCAATAGACAACTTTCCCACATCTCAGGTCACTCTCTAAATACAGCTAGAAAAATTTGCCCCACACTAAACTTTTTTTTTTAATTTTTGAAGTATAATAAACAGTATGTGAATGTATGTTTATCCTAAGCACCATACTGAGAGAGAGAGACTCACTTTCTAGGCATGAGAGATTCAGTCTCAATATTATAACCAGTTTTCATTTCTCTTAGTAGCTTACAAGGTAAATCAGGACCAAATTTAAGCTATAAATGTGGATATTTGTTGTAAATTTCCTAGTATGATATTGGAGGAATTGAATGCAGTCTTTTCCTTCAGTCATGGAAATGGAGGAGACAAAAGAGGCCGGGTGAGTGGAAATTCTCCCAGGAGGAGTTGAGAAATAAACTCTCTTCCAGTTCTGCCATTGGATTCCTGTCTTGGCCAGATTCTGGCCTGGTGACTAGGAGGCATTCTCTAATCAGGGAGTTGGGGGTGGTCAATGTGCTGATAGGTGTCATCAAGAACTTTGACTGAGCTACTGAAATAAGCAACAATTACACATCCCCGTCCCCAGCTTCACCACTTTGTGAAAGAAAACAAATAAAAGGGGTCCTGCTACTGAAATACAAGAGGGTGGACATCTGGCACCTTCCAGGCTTGGGATGTCACTGAAAGGCCCTGGGTTTCAATCTCACTATTCAAGGTTGTCTTATGCATCACCTTTCATTAATAACTTGAAAATCTCTCCAGCTTCTTACCCATTTCCTTCCATATCACTGATTTTCATGGTTAAGAAGAAGCAAAAATGAATCAAATTATAAGAAGGCAATTAATGGCTTGTTGTTGTTTAGTCACTAAGTCTTGTCCAACTCTTTTGCAAGTAGCCCTACTTACTACAGCCCGCCAGGCTCCTCTGTCCATAGGATTTTCCAGACAAGAACACTGGAACTCGTTGCCATTTCCTTCTCCAGGGGAACTTCCCCACTCAGGGATCGAACCTTGATCTCCTGCATTGCAGGTGGATTCTTTACCGCTGAGCCTCTGGGGAAGCCCATTGAATGGTTTAGCTTTGAGTAGAGTCAGCTCTGCTGCACTTCTTTCCTTTTTTCTCTCTGCATTTCTTAACTTCTTGCTTCATAGATCAGTATCCTGATTCTTTAACACGTTATGAGCAGCTGAGAGGTACTGTGGCTGAGGTGGGAGAAGGTTTTAATGGAGGAACAGGAACATGCTTGGGCCAGGAATCCTGAGGTCTGTGGAGAGGGCCAGGAGGCATCCAGGTCATATAAGAGGATGAGGAAGATGGGACCCCAGGAGGGACATGACTCCACTAGATTCCACCTGTTAACCAAGCCTCCTCTAGCTGCTTCCTGTAGACATACAGATTCTGTGACAGCTGTGGATACTGGGAGGTGTCCAGAAGTCAACAATTATTTCACCCCAACTCCTTCAAATCTGTGAGCATCACTGATGGCCCCAACTTGTGTAGGTAAAGATACACTTGGCTTCCTGGCCACCTTAGCATCCAGCCTGGGCTGAGATCAACCAGGTATGAGCCTGTCTGGCAGTCCTGTCTCTTTCCTATGCCTCCCTGTGTGATGCTGCGTGGAAACAGGACCCAGAACTGGCTTCTCTGTAGCCCTGTGGCTCTGTTAATTTTGGGATTCTTGGAGTCAGACTCAGAAATCTAATGGTCCCACTTTGGACAGCTATCTACATCTTTCTGCTTTTTTGGATTGCAGATACCCTTAGACAAAGGTATGAGGAGACTTCTGGTATTAAGATATTACACAACATTTTATACCATACATTTATTTTTAACCAAAGAACATGCCACGGCAAAGTGTTTCTGTCTGTCCTGTGGAATGGACACATACTTCCTTCCATTCGGTCAGCATACATGCTCACCTTTACAGAAGGGTTCTGACTGAAGATGACAGCTTCTTTGAAGTTTCACACATTGCTTGTAAGATAGACTATTTGAATGGGAAAAAGCCCTGAATTTCTCATCCAAAATATACATTCAAAAGAAAAGTCACGGAACCCATGGTCTAATTTTAAACTTTAAATAGGAACTTGGTTGTTAAAACTTTGTATGAAAATGCTAAAATTAATTAAACAGTTATTGATCAACCTAAGGTATAGTAAATAAATCATCATTTTCTTGTCATTGGTTTCCCCCATCTTCAAAATAAAATACATTCTTCTTAGGGAACATTTTTCAGTTTACAAAGTGTTTTCCCACATGTTATCTTTTTTAATTCTTGAAGCTGTTTGGACTAGATGGTTTATATTCCTCCCAGCTTGAAACTTCTATTCATTTGTGGCTGTATTTCTATTAAAGGATGCAGACTGGAAGGTGGTTTGAACCAACAAAAACAATGGAAGGAACCGACCCCAGGCATGGAAGCAGTGTGCAAATGTTCTTCATAAAGACCTTGTATCTTGAGATAGCACTTTTTAGAATCACCATATGGTGCTCAGGCTTTTTGTTTAAAGGGTCAGAGACTCATCATCTGCGAGTTCCTAAGTGGAGGAGGCAGTCTGTCAGTGACCAGGGAGCCTGAGCAGCTGAGCATTTGAAGTCAGGCAACCACCCACATAGTACCAAATCTGCCACAAAGGAATCAGCCGTGTGGGCTCTGAACCGGAGCGCAGAAAGGATGACACCTGTCCACTCGTTTATTCCCTTTCTTTCAGCATCTTTTTCACTAATCACCTCTGAACTGCATCAGTATGAGAAATAAACACTGGCAGAGACATGCCTCTGACAGAACATTCAGAGACTCTCTCCGAAGTGTGTCTTGAAAATAATACCCAGATTAACCCCCACCCGCCCCCCCCCCCCACCAAAAAAAACCATGCTGTTCTCTTTGTTGTTGCCTGCTTTTGGAAAGTGGCTGTTTTCTTAATGTGAAAAGAAATGGAAACATTTTCAAAGAGATAAGAATTGGGTGATGTGTTTGTCAGGATCCATAGTGTCTTGACTAGCACTTGAGAGGGTATTTCCGTGGCAAGAAAATCTCTTAAGCTTCTTGTCCTTATTGAAAAAAATCTTTGGACCAGTATTGTGGAATGTCCTCATTTTTGAGGTGTAATAAGTCATGAACTTGGGGTTTTATTCACCAAGGAAAGACTCTTGTAACCTAAAAGCACTGAGTGTAAGTCTAGTAAAATGCACCCAGCATTTAAAACCAAATTTCTTCCTTGAAAATTCATAGAGGAAGAGTTAGACCTTTTCAAGTTCAGGATTATGCCTTAACTATCAAGTGTGTTACTAGTCCTATATTCTGGGGAGCTATGTGAGGCGTCTCTTAAGAACTGGAGTCACCGTGGCTGACTCATCCTCGGGTTTGGATTACATGTGTGGGCTTGTGTTTTGGATGGAGCTTTCTGGAATAGCAACACTCCATCAAAAACACAGTGGCACACCTGTACTCCAAATGGTTGAATAAGGCAAAACATATGGCATCAAAACACTGGGAATCATAGTAAAAAGAAAAAGAAAGAACGCAGGGTGTAGCAAGGATAAAGACAGCACCAAGGCACTGATAGCCATGAAGAATAGAACAAGTTTTAAGTATATGGCTTATGAAATGATTTATCTATCATTTAACCTCTGCTCATAAGCCATGTTTGTTCTGCGTGATGTCGACATGAACACCACACTCAGAGGGTGTGAAAAGTTGCTCATTTGGATGTTTCATCCTAAAAAGTAAATTCTCATCACAAGTTGCGCAACTGGAAATGACTGCTTCTTATATTAACAATGGCTCTGAAATGCCATGAAAAAAGTAATAAAACAGCTTCTTCTGGAATTTTCATTGGTCACTTATGGTATAGAATACATTTTGCTATTTTCTCTTAAGAATAGTGTAATACTTTGTGTAATGTTAACAAGGGGATTTATGTCATTTTTCATATAAAATGTTCACAAATTACCTTTCCATTCTAATGAATTCATACTCAGACCTCTTAGAAGAAAGCGTTAATAGTGTCACTCTGGTGGGACTTGTTAATTTTACATAGTTTATTTTTTATGGATATGATTTTAAAACAAGTGTAATAAAAATTTTCTCTTTGTGTAATGACCTCTGCTTAGTTAATTAACTGCAAGAAATTGTTCTTGTAGGTAAAGTTTAAGTAGTCAGGTGTAAAAGTGAACTTCTTCTAAATAAAAACTTACTTCTGTCTGTCAAAAGATGGATTTTGAATAACTAAGTCTGAACGTTAGTTCACTAAAACTTGTGTTACAGACCTTCTGGTAGTGGTGATGGTGGTTGCTTAGTTGCTCAGTTGTGTCTCTTTTGCAGCCCTGTTGACAGTAGCCTGCCAGGCTTTTCTTTCCGTGGGCTTCTCCAGGCATGAATACAGGAGTGGGTTGCCATTTCCTTCTCAAGGGGATCTTCCTGACCCAGGACTCAAACCCACATCTTCTGCATTGGCAGGAGGTTCTTTACTACTGAGCCACCAGGGAAGCCTCTTGTAGTTACCTACACAGCTTTATATTGTTTTCCCTTGTTAGATAATAAGAGCACATTGCCCATTGGTTAATATTCCTGTATTATAGTTTTTTATGGTTTTATTTTTAGTTTTTTTTTATAGAATGCTTCTATATTGAGACTGCAGTGGACTTCGATTGTAATGAGCTGCCTTCTCCCCATGCATTACATGCTCTGTGCATTATACCTTAAGATAGTTGCTTATCAATTCCAGGGCTGCTCCATGCTGACACTGCCATCAGAGTGTGCAAATTCAGCTTTCTGGTAACCCTATGCCAGCTGACAAGTTCTATGAAGACCAAGGTTTGGCATAAAACCTTTCCTTTGTCCTCTGGAAATATTACAACAGAAATAATAATTAAAAGCAGTAATTACTTTTCATACTGGCAACTCAGGAAATGCACTCATAGCATCTAACTTGAAATTTTGGTGCTACTATGGTCTTTATTGAGAAACATGTGGCTGACAATTGAGAACCCAGGAAATAGCGTGTGGATTAAAGGAAATAAATTAAGAGCTGAGTTATATAAATCTTGAGGGCTTGTTGCACCTGGAATCATTTTCATGGCCGTGCACACAATTGGGCTTTCTCTTCTTTAAAGTATCCTGGCTGCAGAATGAAAATTGCTGTTTTGAGTAAAATACTATACAAATCTTTCATTTGGCTGCTAGGAAAAGATTCTTTTTTTGGAAACATTTTATTTTTCTTGAGATTTTCAAGACGGACCGGAGTATTTGGGGGTAGAGATTACTAAATTCTTCGGCCACACACTTTGATCTTGCACCAGCATTTCTCTTCTTGTGCACTTCTCTTTAGCTTTCACTGAATCCATTTAATTCCAGCCTGTGCTTTATATTCTGAGAAAATTTGGGGAATTGACACAGGCTGAGTTTGGTCAGACAACCTGAATATGGAATATGAAGTTTTAGGACATTTTAAAAGAGACACTTTTGAGAACACTAAACATATTAAATTTGTACAACCATAGAAATAAACATTATAATTTCCTTTCATACCATGTTTAGGGAGAAATAAAAAAGATAACAGTATTGCTATTTTTGAGCTTCTACTATCCCTCAGCATTCTACTAAATATTATAGGGGCATCATTCAATAATATGAGCATTTATGAAGCATTTAATATATATCAGACTCTGGCTGAAGCCCTTTAAGTATGTTAAGTCACTGAATCCTTCCTAGGAACACTATTAGATAAGTGTTTTGTTATTTCCACTTTGCAGATGAGGAAACTGGAGCTGACAATGTAGAGCTTTAAAGTTCTTAACCGTTTTGCTAGCTGGTTTCTCCAGAACACTCTATTTTCTGACTCAATCTTTGTAATATTCTGCAAGTTAGGTGTAACTATCCCTTTTGTACACAAGGATACAAAGCCCAGAGATTCAGTCACTTGTACCAAATGATATAACTAGAAAGTGGGAGAGCCAGAATTCAACTCAGGCCTGAATGATGCCAAAGCTTGTGTTTCTCCAATCACAAGTGGTACGCCTTTTCTAGAAGGCTAAATCAATGGCTGTAGAGAGCTTGTTCTGCAAGTGTGGAACTGGCAAGGCAGTGTGGCCAGGGCATTGTGATCTGCCCAGAGCTGCAGCCTATACACATGGTTCCAATTGGCCTCCATGCCCAGGCTGCAGAATTAGTGCTCAGAGAGAATTGGGAATTTCAGAGTGGTTTACTTCCCAGAGTGGCCATGTGCCTTCAGACAGGCTCTCTGTGGAAATCCCGCTGGGACTTCCACATAGCACACATATTTGCAATGCCTTCCCCTGCCTCAGGCTACAAGGGTGCTTTGTAGTCAGAACCTAGTTCGTTTTAGTATCCCATCTGGTCTTTGGTGGAGTACATTGGAGAAAGTGAACCATAGATTAACCTCCGAGACAGAAAATATTTTCATGGTTCCCATTTCCATAGGGTCACAAGGGTGTATGAGAATAGAATGCTTGGCAGGAAGTAAAAATCCATACTCTCAGAAAAATTCTATGCAATTCTAACTATATCTCTTCAGACTTAAATACTTACAAGATAAGAGGCCACAAGTAGAGGCCAGTGCAGAAAATATCACCCTGTTCCTATGGCAATGGGTTAAAGAGAAAAGGCAGGGTATTTCAGTGCTTCATGTTCAACTCATAGAAATAAAATTTCAATAATTTCTATCTATATAAATGCATATTTTTGTATTATGGGGCTTCCTCTTAATTTGGGAGATTAAAATGATCAAATATAATAAAATACACACCATAACTACTACTCTTCGTGTTGTTTTGTGAATACAAACGCACATGTTGTCAAAATGGTCCTGCTTGTTTACATCATTTTCCAAATTCATGGGCATCATAAGGTGTGTGCCTGCAACTATATTTCTTAGGATGAATCAGCTCAGATACTGAGTGTCTAGCCTTTCCTCTTTTACAAAGTAGAGATGAACGTAATTTCATCTGCAAATTGAATCCTGCAAAGGAAAATAAATTATGTGAATCTGTACCATGAGACCATGAGCATACTGTGGCTGGATTCTGAAATTTCTTAGAACTGAAGTTCTTAACCTTGGGCCTTTAGGATACAAATAGACTTCAGTAGATCTAAAAGGCCCTGAGATGGAAAGTAAAAGTTTGTGTCTGTTAACTGTGGGAGAAAGTACCATGACATTCATCAGAGTCTGTAAAGTTTTGTAACAGTCCACAGAAAAGACTGTTACCAAATCAAACTGGGGTCTACTTGCCCTCAGGAAGTAAATCCAATGTACTGACGCCAGGGTTGTGATGAAGGAAGTAAGTGAAGTATTTATCCCAAGCAAGGAGTTCAGGTCTTTTAAGCTCTAGCTGCCCTGGACTCCTTGCTTGGTACCTGCAATAAACTCTGCTCTTTCCTTCACTGCAATGGGTGTCGGTAGGTTGGCTTTACTACGTGAGGGCAAGTGGATCCAAGTTTGGTTTGGTAACAGGATAAGTGTGATATACATTGAAATTCCACTAGCATTGCTTTCTGTCTCTTGGTTAGAAACAGAGATGATGAAAGCAACACAACAATAAAAATAACACATATGCACACTTCCATTTTACTGCTTCCTCATCAATAAGGTTACTCCTTTTGTGTGCAGAGCATGTCGTGGATGAGTATGAGGAGGGCTGCTGCTTTTTGATGTGCAGGGGTTGACATAAAATTCTGCAAATAATACATAAAATAAGTATGCTGTATGCATAATATCTTTCAGTTATTTCTTAACTGGCAATGAAACAAATTCAATGACATTTCTAGAAAAAATATTTCAAATTATTCACACATTTGTAAATAGCTACTGGAGGTCACAAAATTAAATCAAATTCTGGGAGGGATTTTTCATATGGGAATAGGAAAATGCTGTTTGTGTTATTTAGGATAGAGATAAAAAATATACCAAAAACAGAATTTAAAGATTAATATGTAAGAAATTCCCTCTCTCCCCTGAATTATATTAATAGAAAAAAACACTAAGATATTATAATGCAGATAGTCTGTACCTTACATGCGTTAAAGAACATCCACTCAGAAGCAGCAAACCTGGAGCCTGAATTCTCTTCTCTGTCTGTGACAAGCAGCTGGCATCTCCTTGTACTCTCCCCTTCTTCCTTCCCTGCTGCTTGAGACCACTTACACCTAGGATACTCTACTTAGCAAGACTGTCATTTAGAACTGAAGGAGACAGAAAAATGTCTCAGACAAGCAAAACTGAAAAGAGTTCATCAGTGCTGCTGCTGCTGCTGCTGCTGCTAAGTCGCTTCAGTTGTGTCTGACTCTGTGCCACCCCATAGACGGCAGCCCACCAGGCTCCCCTGTCCCTGGGATTCTCCAGGCAAGAACACTGGAGTGGGTTGCCATTTCCTTCTCCAGTGCATGAAAGTGAAAAGTGAAAGTGAAGTCGCTCAGTCGTGTCCGACTCTTTGCAACCCCATGGACTGTAGCCTACCAGGCTCCTCCGTCCATGGGATTTTCCTGAAATGTTGGGTTCAGTGGTAAAGAATCTGTCTACCAATGTAGAAGATACAGGAGACGCTAGTTCCATTGCTAGTTCCATTCCCCTGGAGGAGGAAATGGCAACCCACTCCAGTATTCTTGCCTGGAGATTTCCATGGACAGAGGATCTTGGTGGACCATAGTCCATGCGGTCACAAAGAGTCAGACATGACTGGGCAACTGAGCACAACAACAAATGAAATGTTAAATGGTCCTCTCTAAGTAAAAAAGAAGTTATCTTCATTTTATAAGTGAGAAACCCAAGGATGTACTTAAAAAAAAATAGGAAAAATGCTTTTTATAGATAACTGACTATATAGCACAGGGAACTCTATTCAATATTCTGTGATAACCTATATGAGAAAAGAATCTACAAAAGAATGAATATAGGTATAACAGAATCAGTTTGGTGTATACCTGAAACTAACACAACATTGTAAATCAACTATACTCCAATAAAATTATAAAATATTTAAAATTTTTTAAAAAAGAAAAAAATTTTCTTTTCTTTCTTTAAGCCTGTGTGTTGAAGTTTGGAGCAGTAGACAGCTAGAAGAAGGGTCCTTGTCTGGGTAGGGTCCATTGGCATCCAAGGAAGTCTCTGGTTGGGTTTTTACAGCCCAGGGGCTAGTTCTCAACATCAGCTAGGGTAAAGTTAAAATGTTTGATGTTAAATTAAGTATGTGTGCTTAGTTGCTCAGTCATATCCGACTCTTTGTGACTCTATGGACTGTAGCCCACCAGGCTCTCTGTCCATGGGATTCTGCAGGCAAGAATACTGGAGTGAGTTGCCGTGCCCTCCTCCAGGGGATCTTCCCAACCCAGGGATCGAATCCAGGTCTCCTGCATTGCAGGCAGATTCTTTACCATCTGAGCCACTAGGTAAGCAAAATTAAGTATAGATAATTTTATTCCAAAGAACTCAGTAACCACAGTCACAAAAGACTGATGTATAAAAACAAAAATTCCAATGTATTAATTTCTAATGAGACATTGAGCTATTCAGTAGACCAGCCTCTTCTGATCACTGATCATTACATTCTTTCCCAATAGATAAATATTTATGGAAAAACAAGGTTATAATAAGAAAGTTGTTTCCTAAGTGTGAAAAAATAGGTATGCTAAGTCATTTCAGTTGTATCTCTTTGCTACCCTATGGACTGTGGCCCACCAGGCTCATCTGTCCAAGGAATTTTCCAGGCAAGAATATTGGAGTGGGTTGGGATTTCCTTCTCCAAGGAGTTTTAATTGAGTGATTTCCATAATTGGGTCATCAAGCTACAATAGCTAATAATAACACTAATAGCTACCAGTATTGAGCTTTTACTGCATAGGAGATATTGTGCTGATTCACATGGATTTACATTTCAATATGATAAAACTACTCTATAGATGAGGATACAATTTCAGAGAGATCAGGTGACTTATATAAGATCACACAGCTGATAAGTGATTAAAGCCAGGATCATTTTGAATCTAAGACCTCTGTGTCTCACCCAAAGATGGGGTTGCCTCCTCCACTGGAGGTTATACTTGGAGGTCAAACTTTATCTCCCTAGAACAATGCTGTCCTCATTCTGTCAATATTGACCCTTCTGATTTTTTCTTCATATTTCCATGGGTAATTAGCACCTTCTTCTGACTGAAATATCCTTTATTTGTACCTGCTGCTGCTGCTGCTAAGTCCCTTCAGTCGTGTCGGACTCTGTGCGACCCCATAGACAGCAGCCCACCAGGCTCCTCCGTCCCTGGGATCCTCCAGGCAAGAATACTGGAGTGGGTTGCCATTTTCTTCTCCATTATTTGTACCTATAAACACCCTAATCATAAATTCTGCACCCAAGAGCCATTTTCTCCATCTAAGTTAAATATCTGTACTCTGCAATTTTGGATTCTGATTCTGGAGTTTAACTTGTAGATGTTTATTACTTATTCCCAGGTTCTTGGTTTATATTTTCCTCTTGTGTTTCTCAATTCTGAGTGTATTTCAGAAATTATCCACCTTGGCTGTGCAGTAGAAGCATCTTGGAAGCTTAAAAAGTACTCTCATGAAGTCTAACAGTCCAATTAACAGACCAATTAAATGAGATTGCAAGAGTAGGCTTGTACATTCTACTGATCAACAAACAAAAACCTTCCCAGGTGATTTTTAAAAAAATCAGCTTAATTACATTCTCTGGACTTTTTAGTTAATTCGTTTGGTGCTAATTGTATGCTCAGAATATACAGTTAAATTACCTTTACTTGTGAGGTCAAATTTCCTCCTTAATCTTTCTGTGTTAATACAAGTTTTAATGTAGATTATTCCTGTGCTTTGTGTGGCCAAGATATTGGGTCTTTGAGTGCATGGACCCATCTTTCTGAAATACCAATTTTATCCATATATTTAGGAGGAAATATCATCTTTCTTAAGATAAATTCAGTTAAGTCATGAATTTCCGTTCAAATTTTCCATGAATTTAAAAAAGTAATTCCTAAGTTTCTCACATGTGGTGACTTCAGTTATGGTACTAATTCTCTATTCTTGGCCATAGAGAAAATTCCACAGAAAAATAAAGAAGAGGAAGGTTTAGGAGACAAAACAAAAATTAACATTATTCTTTATAGTTGATGTAGTAATGAGGCAAAGACAAGAGCTTAAGGCTTTAATGGAAAAATGGAAAATGAGAAAGCTGAAATGAAAATTGGGAGCCTCTACGTAAAGATTCATTTGGCAAGTAAATTTATTCAACAGACACCTACCTAGACTGCCCTGGGCACTGGAGCTATAAAGATGAACTGAAGGATCTTGCAGGCTAATAGGGACTTCCTAGGGGACACAGTGGTAAAGAATCGCCTGCCAATGCATAAAACACAGGAGACACAGGATCCATCCCTGGGGCCAGGAAGATCTTCTGGAGTAAGAAAAGGCAACCCACTCCAGTACTCTTGCCTGGAAAATTCCATGGACAGAGGCGCCTAGTGGGCTACAGTCCACAGGGTTGCAAAGAGTTGGACATGACTGAGCACACACATGCATGCATGCAGGCTAGCAGGAAGAATAATTACATAGATGTGGTTACAATGCAGGGTGGTCATCACTGGGAGAGAAGAATGTATAAGTGTAAATGGGGTTGAGTGCCAACTCTGATAATTTTTTAAATATTTTATTTGTATTCATTTATTTGGCTGAGCTGGGTCTTAGCTTCGGTATACAGGATTCAGTTCCCCAGTTAGGGATTGAACACAGGCCCCCTGCATTGGGAGCACAGAGTCATAGCCACTGGGTCTCCAGGGAAGTCCCCCTAATGCTGCTAATTTTAAAAATGAAGAGTGGGAACTAAAAATTGGCAGAGATGATGTCATATATTTGTTTAGTGCTTTATAGTTTCAAAGCACTTTTGCATGGATTACTTGTTTAATCTTCCTCAAGCACTTTGAGATAAAAGAGATTATCTCTAATAAATGAGGAAAAGTAAGAGACTTGCCCGGTATCACGTTCTGAGGTCCATGCCCTCATCGTCTGTTTCCCATGACACCATCTTCCATTTATGCTGATTAAATATGATGCTACTGGTGCTAATCAGAAAATGGGAGAATCATTGTATTCTTTTATTTTCCAATTTAAAAAGATAAAATGTTAAATTCTTTCGGATATGAATACTAGCGCTCACTTCTTAACACTCTTCATAATACCAGCACGATGCTTATGACAAAATTGCTGCTTGATTTATAAATGATTCTGCTCATAGTGAATGGTCATGGAAGAACAAAAACAGAAACCTCTGCCAGCCAGTGCCTAATCCAACTCAGGAACAGAATTTGTCTTTCCTTTGAAATACTTAAGGAATCCTTTCCATGGTTAAAGGTTAAAGCTTGTCTCATGGATTTCCCTTAAAAATATGTTTTCCAACTTGCACTGTGTGTTATTATAGCAAATAAAAACATTAGAAAAAGTTCTGGGTATTCTTTTTCCTTTAGATAAGTGCAGTGCTACTAGATTATATGACATCACCTTTGGCTCCTGTGTTTGGAAACGAGACCGTATAAAAGATGACAGGTTCTAGTAGCCACGTCATAACAGGGGATGAAATTTAAAACGAGACTGACAAAATAAAGTTTGAGGAAACTGACTATTTTTTAAATTATGCATTTATCGTGACAGTTTGGGGGTTAATCTCTGGAACCAGCACAAGGATGAATGAGGTAATCGTTGCACATGTTGTGGATAAGATAACCAAATGGGGGAAAAGCCCATTTCCAGGCTAATGTGCAACTCAGATTATGTGCCTGATGGCTGGAAACTGTTGTGTGGTTAGGATCATACAGGGTTCAAATGAGAAAAAAAAAAGCCACGCCGAGAGAGTGGTGAGTGGTCACTTCAGAGCTGAAACTTCCTGAATGGGGGCATGAAAAGAGCAGGCAGGACGAGGAGCAGGCTGGAGTCAGCCAAGAGACAGATTTGGAAAGCAAGAAAATGGGAGGTGAAGTACAAGACTCCCTCACAGAAATGACATTATAAGGGTGGGTAATTAAAGCTTCACTGAAGAGTGAAATCTGATGATAAGGCTAGCTTAATGCTGTTCATGTGTACATTAGGGTATGAGAGGAGATTGTAACGCTGATTCCCATTCCCGGATGCCCACATGTTATTACCATCACAGAAATGTTCAGAGGTCTTGTTTGGATCCATCTTGTTTTATTCTGTGGCTTTGAGGAAGGGGAAAGAAAGCACTGTGAGGGACGTGTTGACTGAAATGCACCATTAATTTCATGTCTCTTTTGTAAAAAGCACTTTTAAAGTGTGCCAAGATATTTTAAGTGTTTCAACAACATGCTTTTGTGACAATAGAGAAACGAGGGTACATTTTCATGGTATCAATAAAAATATCATAGTAATTTACAGAGTTGGACTGAACTCCGAATTGGGTCACGGTGAAGCTCTTTCAGTATGGCCAGAGATAGCAGCGACCTCTATTTTGTTCCTGAGCCCCTGAGATCAAAATAAACATGATCTCTGACTGCCTCTATGATCCAAAGTCTTGGTTGCCAGGGGGCTTGAGTTTTATGGAGGGCCCCCATTTTTGGAACTCTCTTCTTTTCCCTACCCCACAGATTCCAGATTTATAAGCTTTGAGGTCTTAGAAAAAAAGAGGAAAAAAAGGTCTATTTGTTTCTTTCTTGACTGGTGTAGGTTTCCAGATGGTATTAGAAGCTATTATTGGCTGAGAAGAAGCACTCGTTTGTTTCTCAGACTTATAGTGGGTCTGTAAATTTGGCAAATGGCTCACTTTGAATATCTAAGCAAACAAACAAAGCATTTTCAGTATTTGCTGACACTCACTATCCTTTCTTTCTCAAACCTTGCCAGATGCAAACATTGGGGGGCTAATTTCTCTAGTTTCTGGTCTATTTAGAACCTCTTCAGAGAATTACACTGGTAAGAATCCCATATCTGATTCTTTGTATTAATGTGTCTGTGGACATATGATTCTGTGGTTAATGATGTAATGTCATAATGTAACTTAATGAATTAAGTTGGATATGGCAACAAGTTAGGGCTTGTAGATTTCATCCCCCCACCCCAACCCCCACAATGTCATGCTACTTTCATCAATGCTGCATTAAAGTTTCTACTATCTCATGCACAGTGGTTGGCACTCTGGTATGCAAAGATGTTTAAACAAAGTTTCTGAACTGAGAGCATCCACAAAATTATCGAGATAATGGTGAGTACAAATACCACTTTTCAAATCGGTTCCTCTAAGAGAAGGAGGCAATGAGGCTTGATGAAAAGAGACAAACATAAGCTTTGAAGATGGATGTTTCCCTGTTCAAATTCTGGTTCTGCCACTTACTTACCTAGAGCACCACACTTTACCTCTTAGAGCCTTGCTTTCCTTTTCTGAGTAGTGGGGAAACTGACAGTGTGGTTTCATAGGGATGTTGTGAACACTGACTAGGACAGTTCATGAAAACTACCTAATACTGAGCTGGATACATAAAAGATGGTCAACAAACGTTAGTTCCTTCCTCCAAACAAGGAATAAAGGATCCATAGCCAAGGGGATTAGGGGATACTCTGCAAGCAACTGGGCTTTAAGCAGGGTATTGACAGATAAATAGAATTTCATGCCAGTGATTTGAAGAACTCTGTTCAGGAAGACAGAATAGCATAAGGAAGGAAGCATGTCTGGGGAGTAACATGCAGTTCAACTTGAATAAATAATAGGGGAGCTCTGTGTAGGCATGGGCTACAGATATAGCCATGGAGAGCCTTGCAACTTAATGTGAGGAGTTATTATAAAATTATGAGAGCAAAAAGTATCAGTGAGATAAGTAGGGGAAATTGTATAATGGGTGTTGTCCCAAAGAAACACATTTCTGGTAGCAATACATGCATTAAATTACAGTAGGGAGCAGCAGAGGTCAGGAGATGGCTTAGAACCACTGTAGAGTAGTTCAGAAGAGAAGTAATGAAGATTTAAACTGGTGTGGCAGGGGAGAGGGCATGCATGTGTGAGATGAGCAAGAAGGGACTGGAATTTTCCTTAAATCCTACCTAGACAACACCCTCTCTTCTCCCTGCTTGTCTCTGTGTTGTTCACAGTAGACAGAATTCTTCTTTATAGAATCACCTCCTCTACTGGTCAGGGAGTTTGCTGAGAACTGTATTTTACTCATGATGGTATTTCTAGACTTTATCATGGCTTGCCTGATAGCTCAGATAGTAAAGAATCTGCCTGCAATGCAGGAGACCCCAGTTCAATTCCTGGGTGGGGAAGATCCCCTGGAGAAGGGATAGGCTACCCACCCCAGTATTCTTGAGCTTCCCTGGTGGCTCAGATGGTAAATAATCCACCTGCAATGCGAGAGACCTGGGTTCAATCCCTGGGTGGGAAGATCCCCTGGAGAAGGGCATGGCAACCCACTCCATGGACAGAGGAGCCTGGCGTGCCACAGTCCATGAGGTCATAAGAGTCGGACAGGACTGAGTGACTAAGCACAGCACAGACTTTATCACAAAGTCTGAGATGTCAGCTTTAGAAAAAAGTTTGAGTTGTGTAAGAATAAATGGGGAAGGTGGACAAAACATGGAATGGCAAGAGGAAAAGAAAAAGAGAAGTCAAAGATAAGTGCAAAATGAGGGGAAGACGGTAAAGAGAGAGATGAGAGGGATGTCTGGGAACAGCTTGAATTCATTCACAACTGGAGATGTGGAATTTTAGCCACTAAAAAATTAGATTAACACTTCACTTCTTTTTTTCCTTTAACCCAAAGCCTTCACCCCATACACTGCTCTTAATAAATAATACTTGATGAAGATGGTGATGATGTATCCTCTTCATGTTAATCCAGGCAGCTCTCAGTTTATGAATGGGTTTGGTTCCAAATGTCTGTTGTAAGTCAGCTGTTTGGCTATCAGATGTATTTTTCCTTTGAGACAATGTAACAGTCAGTGGTTAAATTCTCCAACTACTTCACAAAAGGCTATTTAATCCACAAAGTGTTGGAATTATAGTGCTAATGTACTGGAGAGTAGTAATTCCTTACAGGCAAATCACATACTTCTTGATGGTTTCCAAAGTGCTTTCACATACATTTAAAAAACGGAATGTCTCTGCATATTTTTTTCCATTGAAAAATGTGTTCCAAGTTTTAAATGAGAAGGCTAGTAACACATTCTCCACCCACTCTGGTCTCTGTGAAACAGCTTGGCTTCCATGGAAAGGCTCCCACACTGCCCTTCCCAGAGGCGTATGCTCCAAGTGAGACCACGAGACAGGGAAGCAGGATGAGTGTGTGTCTGTGTGGGGCTCACAGGGAATGGAGGCATCACCAACCCTCTAGGCAGAAGAGCCAATTGGTATCTAGACTCTGTCACTAACAGCTGGTAACCTTGTGTGGGTGTTTAGTTTTCAGATGGGGAGTGGGGAAATAGTGATGCGTCCCTCATGGGGTTTTGTGACATTGAAGATGAGATCCTGTGTGAAGGAGTGCGTCACACGGTCCATGTGTGCGTGCTAAGCTACTTCAGTCATGTCTGATTCTTTGCAACCCTATGGACTGTAGCCATAGACTAGGCTGCCGTCCATAGGAGCCAGGCTCCTCTGCCCGTGGGATTCTCCAGGCAACAATATGGAAGTGGGTTGCCATACCCTCCTCCAGGGGATCTTCTCGGCCCAGGGATCGAACCTGAGTCTCTTGTGTCCCCCTGCACTGGCAGGTGGGTTCTTTACAACTAGCGCCACCTGGGAAGCCCCATCACAAGGTACTTGATACATAATAGATGCTCAGGAATGGTCTCTCTATTCTCTCCCACCTGCCCACCATCACTAAACTCTGAAGCCAATAGGGCAAAGAGAGGCTCCTGTGGTGATCCCATCCTCTGATGAACTAGATGATAGGAACTGGGGAGAAGCTCTGGGTTGGGGGAATGGGTGCATATAGCCTAGGTGGGTGCAGATCCTGGATGGGGATCAGTGTGGGCTCCAGAGTGCCAAGTCTCCCAGACACTAGCAGCAGCTGCAGTGCCCATTTCTGCATCATTACTGTGTGGAGTTCCACCAGGAAGGGAATCAGGGCTGGGGTGTGTGTCATCACTGAAACTGACATTCTCCCAAATCTCAGTTGCTTACCATAGTGGAAGTTTAGTGCTTAGTCACACTCATGTGAAGTCCTGCAGGCAATTTTCCTCCTCAAGGTTTCAGTGATTTATGTTCTTTCTAATCTGGTGGTTCTGCCTGTCTTCACCACTTGCCATCATTCTGGTAAAAGAGGAAAGAAACAAGCATCATCAGATGATGTGCATTGGAGATTTTTATGGGCCAAGCCTGAGAGGGACACACATCACTCCCACTTAAATATCATTTGCTGTGTCAGATGACCACATAGGATCGAAAAGCTTTGGAAAGTGCATCCTTGTTGATTTGTCCAGAAAGACAAAGAAATGGCCTGGTAGTCAGCTAGTAGTGTCTGCCGCAGATGAGGACAGTGTCCTGAGTATCTCCTAGGTATAAATTGTTTGCAAGTGAGTAGCTACAATTAAAAAAAAAAAAATCACCTGAAGAAAAGTCAAGCTGAGTGAATACCAGAACATTCTCCAAAGAATACCAGAGCATTCTCCAAAGATAATGGCCTGAGTACTTTGGGGGTAAACCTTGGCATGTACACTAGTTTTCCTTCTCTGGCAGAAATGAAGGAAATGAAACAGATCAACACTAACCAGTTTTCAAAATAGATGAAAACATAGAGATGATAATTCTTTGACGTTCCTCCATCAGAAAAAGTGCTGAAAACAATGCCAAACTTCATAATATAAATGAACTTTTGCTATTTCAATGTACTGGCACTGTCTGAAAATACACAGCCACTTTTCATGTTGTTCTTTCCTTTCTGTGAATTAATATGCTGACTCAAGGTCTGCATATTCAAGTCATGCCCAGAGCTGTGGTTAATTAGTTCAAGATATCTACCGCCTAACCTTCTCTGCTAATCACTTAACAGGTCAAAGGTGTTCCCTGTACTCTGCTTTGTTCTGGATGTCAGAGATAAGATGCAGAATGGCCCCACAAAAAGCTTACAGTCTAGCGGTGGAGACAAAGAATATAAAAGATTAGTGCAGCGCTGGGGGCGTGTTCAAGGGATGATGGCTCCACAGAGGAAGGAAGTGCTGAGAGTGTAGGGTGAGGAGAGAAGATGAAAGCGAGCACTTGCTTAGAAACAGAGATGAGAATAGGCAGGAGCAAGAATGGGAGCCAGAATAGGACAGTTATTCTATCCTATTGTTGATTGAGAGTTAATTTCACTCTGGTGCGCAAGCCGAGGGAGCTCAGAGGAATGTTGTCTATTGATTTCAGAATCTTGCCAATTTATTTGTAAAAATGGTTTCCCCAAACATCTCTGTGTGGTCTTACTCTATAAAATTATATTAACACAATGCATGTGTGTGTCTTCTGGAGCATACGAACATTTTTCAGATTACTGGCATGGAAGATATCTATATATCAGAGGCAGTAAGAGTTGCAAATTATGTTCCCTGTGTCCCCTGGGCCTAGGCTTGTAAAATGATTGTTTTTTCCCTAGAAGAAAAGTTGCTCAAAACCAATTTAAAATACAATCAAAACGCATTCCACTGGAAGTTTAGGGTTATTTCATATTGCATTGATTTAAATACTGGCTTAGCAGCCAAAGACTGGTTTGTGCTACATGCTAAGTAGCTTCAGTCGTGTTAGACTCTTCAATCCTCTGAACTGTAGCCCACCAGGCTCCTCTGTCCATGGGATTCTTCAGGCAAGAATACTGAAGTGGGTTGTCATGCCCTTCTCTACAGGATCTTCCTGACTCAAGGACTGAACCTGGGTCTCTTATGTCTCCTGCATGGCAAGTGGGTGCCACCTGGGAAGCCCCAAATACTGGTTTAGCCATAACTAAAAAGCAGTCACTTTGCTTATTTCAAATCCCCAGGGAATGGGATCATAAAGGAAGGGGAAATAACTGTCTAGTATAACCTAAGTCATTGCAGTTATGCAATAAACATGGGATCATTTGGAGTATTTGTCAGTTCGGGAAGCATCTAATCATTAGAGAGATTCTCACTCTTGGCTTCTAGTTAGGACTGCATGGAGAGTTTTAAACCATTCTGATGCTCAGATCACACCCTTGGACAAATTAAATCAGAATCTCAGGTAGTGGGGTGCATGTACCAGCATTTTTAAAGCTCCCCAAGTGATTTCAATTCACATTCCAGTTTGAGAAGCACTGGTCTGTTAGAAGGTTTACCAAATATACGGAAAGAGCAAGTTCCAGTTAATCAACTAGAATCACTTCAGTCACGTGCCAGACACTGTGCTTGGTCCTGGGGGCTAAGACAGGCCCTGCCTTCAAGTGTGCCAAGCTATGGGAGAAGGCTGGAGGAGGCAATTGGCAAGGAGCTGAGACTGGGTATGGAAGCTGGTTCAATGTGCACCAGTGAAAGGAACTGGGCAACATCCTGGTAAACACTTGATAACAGTCTTGTTTTGTAGCTGGAGAAACTGGAACATAAATCTAGAAGGACTCATTAGAGAAAAAAATTTTTCTTAAATGAAAATGAGAAGCCAAGAAACTGGCTTCATCCTTGTGTATAGCACACTGTTACTTTTGCCTATCTACTCCAGTCTCTACTAAGGATTTTTAAGCAAAACAAAATCCAAAAACATACCAAAGAGGCTTACTTTTTATTTTTGGCTGCACCATGCAGCACCTGGGACTGAGCCTAGGTCCCTGCATTGGAAGTGCAGCGTCTTAACGGCTGGACAGCCAGGGAAGTCTCCAAATCAAGGAAGTTTTCTTAAAGAATTGCTTAAAAACAACAATCTGTTTCTGGACAATATAATTTGTTTAAAATATACTATAAAAAGAACACACTTTAAAAAAAACCACCAGTGTTTTTCCTTTAACTGTTTAGAACTAAAGGGCTCTGCCAGGCAGCAGGACAAGATTTTATTTTATAAACTGACAGCATTCTCATATGTGGTTATAATCTTTAATATTTCAAAGATATTAAGACATTTTTTGACTGATATATGATAAATGAGCGAAAACAAAATTGATTCTTACTTCTTTTAGTTTTTTTTTCCCAATGAAGTGGGCCATTCTACATTTTTCCCAAAGTAAGATCAGTAATTACACTTTCTTTTCTCTTTTTCAGATGAGTGGATGTATGGAAAGAGATGTGTTTTGAGTCCCACATCTGCTCAGGACTCTGGGACTGTATTTCCTTGTCTGTAAAATGGTGATTGTAAACATTTGGCTGAAAAGTTAAAGTATTAACTTTAGCAAATGTGAAAGAACCATATGCAGGGTTTTATATTTATTAAATAAAAGCTGATCAATATATGAGCACTGAGGACATGCAGCACTCTTTATTCTCAAAAGTACATTCAGAATATCTACTTGATATTATTACGTGTTTTCCTTAATCGTTTGTGCTAAAGTACCTTTCCCCATCAAGCAGAAGCAGCCAGGGTTGTTGTTTTGTTTAGTCTTTCAGTCATGTCCAACTCTTGGCGACTGCATGGACTGTAGCCTGCCAGGCTCCTCTGTCCATGGAATTCTCCAGGAAAGAATACAGGGGTGGGTTGCCATTTCCTTCTCCAGGGAATCTTCCCGACCCACAGATCGAATCCGCATCTCCTGCACTGCAAGTGGATTCTTTACCACGAAGCCACCAGGGAAGCCCCAGGCAAGCCCCTGTGTGTGCTGCATCACTCAGTCGTGTCTGACTCTTTGCGACCCCATGGACTATAGCACACCAGGTTCCTCTGTCCACAGGGATTCTCCAGCAAGAACACTGGAGTGGGTTGCCATGCCCTCCTCCAGGGATTCTTCCCAACCCAGGGCTCAAACCCAGGGCTCCCGCATTGCCAGCAGATTCTTTACTGTCTGAGCAACCAGGGAAGCCCAGGCAAGCCCCTACAGCCTTTCAATAAGTTTGTCAATTTTGCCTAAGGTACTTTATGTGAATCTCTGTTACTTGCATCCAAATGACCCCAGACTAAAATATGAAGTATTGCGGTCTTAAGTAGCTCCATGTCCAATAAAACTGAAACAACAGATTCCTACAGAGTTCCTGCAGTGTTGTTTGGGGTGGGAGTAAAGGAAAGATTTCTAGGTATTAGTGAACAATTGCTAAACCAGAAAGGAATGTAATCATAGTTTAGCAAAATTTTTACATGTCAAATAACAATTTAAAACACAAGATGACTTATAGTATGTTATACAACACAACTGGATTCTCAAATATTGTCATGACTAGCATAAAATCAAATGTTCACTTTTGTAGTCCAATGTCTTAACTAACGAAGTCCTCTTATCTTGATGATGTATAGGTTAATAATCATTTTATTTATTTTTTACAAATTTATTATTTACTCCTGGAAAAACAGAGAGAATAGATGCTTATCTCATTATCATCATCATCACTTTTTCAAAAATTTAAAAAATGCTTACAATGTTGTGTTGGTTTCTGCCATACAACAACACAAATCACAAGTTTGACAATTCAGCATTTGTCACTATTATTTTTTTCATTCATTCAGCTTTTATTATTAAAAATTTAAAAAAATTTAGTTGGAATATAATTGCTTTACATCGTTGTGTTGGTTTCTGCTGTACAACAAGATGAATCAGCTTTAAGCATACATATATCTCCTTCTTCTTTGAGCCTCCCCCACTGCACCCCCAATAATCATTTTAAAAGGCAGCAGTTTCTAGGTTCCAAGAACAAGAGGTCAGCCTCATTTGTGTACGAATTCTCTGTGACTTGACTCATATCATAACAGACCTTTTCAACTGGATGCTGGTGTTTTAAATTAAAACATCAAGTCAGTTTATACATCTGGCCTTACTTGGTGGTTTTTTAACTTGCCAATGGTATATCTTAAATGTACTTATATTCATCATAGTTCAAAATAGCCACATCCTTAAATAATAATTTTTTGAAAATATAGGTTCTTAGAAATATACCCACTTCAATTTTTGTTGTGAGATCCTGGGCTGAGGAGGGGCTGGGGAGAAGAATGCCAAAGCTGCGTTTTGGGCCATTGGCCACCTCCCAGAGCTGTTGCAGGGTCTCGATTGCCCTGCCAAAGGAAAGACGGGGACGCAGGCGTCTACACTGTTGTCCTCCTCTGCCAGCTGCAAACCTCATCACAGTTCCTGTGAAGTCCATTTCCACAGATCAGGTTACTGCCAGGGAAGACTTTAACAATCTCCTACTCTGCTTTCCACCAACAACAATTAGTATTAGCAAATGGTTCAGGCCACTGCTGGGCTTACATATGATTTCTATTCAACAAAAGACAAACGCTTTACTCAAACCAGACCCACATGGTGAACACTGGAGCTCTTCTCTTGCATATAATGAAGTTGAGACAGTTTCTATCTTTCATTTAAATAAAAAAGATCACTCTCACATTTGAAATCAAGTTGGCTGTCTTCCCTAGCTGAGTTAGCCATCTGGTAAGGGGGACTTTGGTAAGACTTATGTTCAGGCCAGGAGTTTAGGGGAAAAAAATCATTATCCTCCTTGTGTCCTTGTGTGCCTTACTCTTTTAATGTGGTCAAACTTTTTTTTAATGTTTTCACAGCAGGTTCCCCACCCCCTTTCAGATAACACATATGGCAAATATGTTACATTTTTAATATATTTTACAGCTGAAATTTGCTTTTTTTAGAGTTGTGGATCAGAAAAGCACATACTCGATTAAGGTCACTAAAACTCATTGTAATACAATAGAGATTCAAAAGGTCCACTGTTTTGATCGGCTGCATACTTGTGGTTCTTTTAATGCTGCTGTGCTATTTTTCAGGGTAAGGTAAGGTCAGTTTCCTTTCCATGTGTTTCAAAGGCTGATAATTGCCCCCACAGAGAGGGACTACAACTTTAGCATATCCAGTGAACTTACTGTTCTATTCAGTTAAGTTTTTTGATAAACATATCTTAATAGCTACTATCTACAGTAAGTCCCCTACGTACGAATGAGCTGTTCGGAGAGTACGTTGTTTATAAGTCCAACAAAGTTAGCCTAGATAGCCAACTAACACAATTGACTATACTATACCATACTGGAATAGGTTTATAATACCTTTTCACACAAATAATACATAAAAAAGCTAACAAACACATAAAATAAAGAGAACATTTTTAACCTTTCAGTACATTACCTTGGGTCTTCCCTGGTGGTTCAGATGATAAAGAGTCTGATTGTAGTGCTCAGGGTTCAGTTCCTGGGTTCGGAAGGGGAGCCTGGCAGGCTACAGTCCATGTGATAGCAGAGTTGGACATGATGTGAGCGACACACACACACACACACAGTACCTTGAGAAGTACAGCGGTACACTACAACAGCTGGCAAGTTTGCATCTTTGAAAGTTCGAAACTTGAAGATTCGTATGTAGGAGACTTAATGTATCTAGTTACTCTTTGCCTGTTTTCTTCATGGACAGAGGCTGATTATATCAAGAAGTTAAGAAACCCATTTAGAACAGCCACCTCATAGTAACCATTCTTTCCATTACATACCCTTCAACTTCAGAAAATCACAGATGACTCAAAGTTATCAGTTTCCTGTAATTGAAGGAAGCTGAAGAGTTCATTCTTGTTTTGCAGATGAGGCAATTAAATTTCAGAAGTAGGTAATTTTTTTTATAAGCCTGCCCAGCTCGGGCAGAGTGAAGAAGAGGCTGGAATCTATATATTCTTTCTGCCTTTTATAATTTTATTCATTTTCCCATTTCTATGCATTGCATCTTGGAATACAATTTTTTACAGTAGTGACAATTTGCAGGAAAACCACACATCTTCATAAAATACTCATTTTGAAACTGCCTAGATCTCAGTTCAGAGCTTGTTGTTAGTTTAGAAGAAGCTCACCTTGTGTGAGTCATTAGATAAGTAAATTAGTATGTAAAATATACATTAATACATATGCATAGTACTCTAGACTCATGCAAGTACTTTCTTCTTCTGTTTATAGCCTGAATGCATTTAAACATTTTAAGATAAAACTTTTTGAAATCAATCAGTTTGATATTAATTTCCTCAAAGGAAAGGAAGGAAAGAAGAAAGAAAAATCAGAGGAGACGTCTATGACATGGACTTTGTGATGTGTCAGTTTGGCGAGGTTGAACTAAATTTCCCAGAATCCTCTTTCTTGTATGGAATGATTTGAAAGTGAAAGGCAACAGCAGCTATTTCATAGCATGCACACACACATACATGCACACAGTACCGCTGATGTGCTGACTCACCCTGAAATGCACCCAGGCTGCCTGGGTCTTCCTTGGCTCCTCCGACTCTTGAGCCTGGTGTGTCTCTTTAGCTCTGTGACTAAGGGCCTCAATTTCTGCAAGTATTAGTATCTGTTTTCTATTGTTGATGTAACAAATGATCACAGACACAGAACCTTAAAACAGTGTCTTATCTTACTTTTCTGTAGATTAGACATCTGACATGTATCTCAGTGGCATAAAATCAAGGCCTTTTATTCAATCCCATGTTTATTCTGATGGGGAAAAGAACTTTGCATTAGGGAAGCCCGTGACAGCAGCATGATTTCTGTCAAAGCTGGAAAAAGGTAAATTGCAGGGAAATTTTTATTCTAACCACTTTTTCAAGATTTTCTTCTTTAAAATCCAGGCAGCAAAATGAAAAATATAAGAAAACTATCTGTTAAACACCATGACTATAAAAGTATATTAGTTGTAAGCAAATAATATATCCCCTTAAGTATTAAGTAAATATATCATCATGGGAAGTTAATTTATACAGCTTGAGGCCTGAGTGAAATTACCAACCTCTTTTTTTTTTTTTATTATTATTAAGCAATGAAATTCTTCAGGAAAGAGGTGGGATTTAAGGTTCTCTAGTAATGAATTAAGAAAAATAATTGGTTTTGGCAGGAGGTTGTTTTTTTTTTCCCCCCATCGTGTATTGCAAATTCACTTAGAAACATCTAGATTAATTCTTGTCCCTATTTTCCGTCCTCCCATCTGAATATAAATGGAATATAGTCATAGACGTACAAGAGCAATCAAATCATGCAGGTAGCGTCAAAAATACAGTAATGTAGGCATAGTCACAGAATTTCCATATGTAACTGGCACAGACAAATCTTCCTCCCATGAATCTCACAGAGAAACACCCATCATTATGCAGAATTACCTGGAAATTTGACAGTCTGGAAAATTTTTGAAATGTGGTGGATGCTCACCCTTTATGCATTGGAAAAATCACGTCCAATTTATCTTCTTGTCTAACTTCATTCAAGACTTCTGCATTTGTTGCTCAGCTAGTGTGCTGATTCTGTTCCCAGAAGAACACGGCTCCCTCCAAGAGCACTTATTCCACCACCCACATCCTGGCTGGGGGCCCCATGGCACACTGGCTTCCCTTTGTGAATCAGAAGTGGAGTGTGAACTCAATCCGCTACACACACAATGGCACATTCTTGGAGAGTGGCTGTCTAGACCGTTTCCTTCGCACAGCGGCTCAAACATCTTTTTATGAAGCGATTACTGGAATGTTACTTTTTGGGTAGCGGCTTCTTCAACTGGTTTTTTACCCAGTCCTGACGGTTGTGTTATAAGTAAATTTCTTCCACAGATTAGTGTGTTGTTAATGTGTCCATACATAGTAGCTTTAAAGTGAGTTTTCTGGCAGCTGAAACCTTTTACCTCTTACCTGTTCTCTCTCTAGAGATGAAAAGGATTTATTTATTTATCCTTGCTTGTGGGGAGTGGTGGGGTAATTGGTTTTCTTGACTAGGATAAAAGTTTTGGGGGAAAAACAGACTATTCAAACAAGTCCCAAACACCTAGATACTCCAGTTAGCATCAGTGAGTTTTGAACTAGTTTGAGGAAGTCCAAGTATTTAAAGGACTTCCCTGGTGACTCAGTTAGTAAAGAGTCTGCCTACAATATGGGAGACTCGAGTTCAATCCCTGGGTCAGGAAGATCCTCTGGAGAAGGAAATGGCAACCTACTCCAATATTCTTGCCTGAAGAATTCCATGGACAGAGGAGCATGGTGGGCTGCATGCTCGTCCATGGCTCATGAAGACTCAGACATGACTGAGTGACTAATAGTTTCACTTTTCAAGTATTTAAAAGGACAACTTATGTCTTTGAATTCTTGAAACTCTATGAATGGTTCCATACTTATAAGCCAAATTCATGTCCTTGTGCTTAATTTTATCTCAAATTTTAAAAAAGGTGGCCTATCAGTAACAATAGCAAAATATGCATTAAGAGTAAGGAACAGAAAAGAGCAGGAGGGAAAATAAACTATGTGTATGTTAAATACTGTGGCACATTGTAAGATAACACATATTTCTTGGAGCTAGAAACTATGGCTTACTTATGTTTGGTTTAGGAATGCCTACTTCCTCCTAGGATTATAAAAATGTCATTCCATATTTTCTTCTATCTCTTTTATAATTTTATTTGGCATTGATTGTTAACCTAGCTGTAATATATCCTGGTGCATGTCTTAAGATAGGCATTATGACTGATTATCTCAACATCAGTTATTGAATCCTCTTCCAATTAATTTAAAAGATATTTTAAAGTCCCTCAAATACCTGGGTCTGTTTCTGGTATACTGACTTTGCCAGAACCATGATGTTTTTTAGTTACTGTATTTTTCTATTGTGTTCTGATACTTGGTATATCAAACAAAAGCTCTCTTGCCAGTTCTTTTAAAGATGAATGTTAGAGTCAACTTGCCATATTTATTAAAGAATCTTATTTAGGTCCTGGCTAAGAATATGTTGAATTTATTTGTACCTTGGGCCATTGGCAGCTTCATACTGTTGAATGTCCCCCTGCAAGAACATGGTCCATTTACAGGAACAAGAACATGCCTTCTTGTGTCTTTCTATTCTTGTTCAGTTGGTACCTGACCCAATTGCATTTAGAAAAGGAACAAAGGAGAAACAAAGCACATCCATGATGCTTGAATTTAGCAAAACCACAGGTTTCTTTGGTGATTATTGTTCTAGAAGAGGTCAAATTATTAAATATATTGGTTTTTTAAATTAAAAGATATACATAATTGCTTTGGCCACTGGCACATACAATCTCTGTCCTCTTGTATTGCAAAAATATCACTCAATAAATACTTGTTATTAGACAGGAAGTATGGCACCCCATTCCAGTACTCTTGCCTGGAAAGTCCCATGGACGGAGGTGCCTGGTGGGCTGCAGTCCATGGGGTCTCGAAGAGTCGGACACGACTAAGCGACTACACTTTCACTTTTCACTCTCATGTATTGGAGAAGGAAATGGCAACCCACTCCAGTGTTCTTGCCTGGAGAATCCCAGGGACGGGGGAGCCTCATGGGCTGCCGTCTACGAGGTCGCACAGAGTCGGACACGATTGAAGCAACTTAGCAGCAGCAGCAGCATGGGATATTAACAAGTATTTACCTAGTGATTTTTGCAGTATTTCCAGACTAGTTAGTGGGCTTCCCAGGTGGTGCTAGGGGTACAGAACTTGCCGGCCAAAGCAGGAGATTAAGAGATGCAGGTTCGATCCCTGGGTCGGGAAAATCCCCTGGAGAAGGGCAGGGCAACCCACTCCAGTATTCTTGCCTGGAGAATCCCATGGACAGAAGAGAGTTGGTGGCTACAGTCCATAAGGTGGAAAAGAATCCGACAGGGCTGAAGCGACTTAGCATGCGGGCACATACTACTTAGCTTCCCCTTCCAGGTTTACAACACTTCTCCTTATGGTCAGTAGGGGGCGCTCCCGCTGCAACAGGCCCTCTTTCAGAACCACGGCATCCTAACGAATTTCAAACCTTAGGAAGTATTGGTTTATAAATTATCAAACTTCAGTTCTCACACATTCTAACAGACTCACATCTGTGGGCATTTTATGTAGAAGACAAGTAATGGGAGAAGGTGAGATCTTCAAAGTGTCTTGTAATCGAAGAAGGCCTGTATTATATAAGCACAGAAGGCCGAAAGGGATTATAACAACTTGTGTTTGGGCTAACCAGTGGAGCCTCTGCTTTTAGGGGCTGTTCTTTTGAGCTCTGGTGCCAGCAGACCGCTTTGTGAGCTGTCAGTTTCCTGATCTTAGTCCTTTAAGGGCAACATTTTTTTAAGTGGTGCTTTAAATAGGGTATGGGGGCTATGGAAGGAAACGGGGTCTAGTTGCAGACAATCCCGTGGGGAAAATATCACTTCTATCTACTGGCTTTGAAACTGCTGCCCTTGTGGTTGAGGGTGGTGATGTTCAAAGAAGGGCATCATTTTCTACCTCTCCTTCCAGGCTGAGCTCAGTGCTTCTTCCTTATACTCCCAAACCATTCAGAGTTTATTTCTACTTTGCAAATATCACATTGTGTGATATTCATCTGTGTATTTGTTATATCCTCTTCTACACTAAGGTAAGTGAAGGCAGAATCACGTTGCATTCGTCTAGCATAGGGTTTGGTATACTTCCCTAGTGGCTCAGTCAGTAAAGAATTCGCCTGCAATGCAGGAGACCCAGGTTGGATCCCTGGGTCGAGAAGATCCCCTGAAGAAGGAAATAGCAACTCACTCCAATATTCTTGCCTGGGAAATCCCACGAACAGGGGAGCCTGGCAGGCTACAGTCCATGAGATCACAAAGCAGTCAGACCTGGTATAGAGAACATATAACAACAGCAGTAGGCAATTAATAATTATTTGCTCAATGAATGACAGAAGGAAAGGAAGGCAGGTGGAAGGAAGAGTGTCACAGAATGATTGACGTTATAGTGCAAGTGAACTTTTAAACTGTTCCAGAATCTGGAAATAACAACAGTAACAGAACTCACAGGGAACCTTACTGGGTACTGCTGCTGCTAAGTCACTTCAGTTGTGTCCGACTCTGTGCGACCCCATAGACAGCCGCCCACCAGGCTCCCCCGTCCCTGGGATTCTCCAGGCAAGAACACTGGACTGGGTTGCCATTTCCTTCTCCAATGCATGAAAGTGAAACGTGAAAGTGAAGTTGCTCAGTCGTGTCCGACTCTTAGCGACCCCATGGACTGCAGCCTACCAGGCTCCTCCGCCCATGGGATTTTCCAGGCAAGAGTACTGGAGTGGGGTGCCATTGCCTTCTCCATTACTGGGTACAACCCAATACAAATGATAACAACAGAAAGCAAGTTGTTTCTAATGAGGTTAGTGATAGCAATATGTAATAGTGAATACGGAATGTGACCATAACCACTTCAATGTGAAATAAAGACTATTTAATATTTATATGGATTTCAAAGTTTAATTGCATAGTGTAAAAGTATCCTTAAAAGTGAGGTTCTGGAATGTAGTATTCCATGTACAATTTTATGAAAATTGTTCATCCTCCTGAAATTCAGATATGGCACAGTCAACTCATAATCCCCACTGTGGCTCTTAGTTGAGTGGAATTTTTTGTACCATTCCCTCTTCCTTTCTTAATAAAGCACCAGAAACTTGTTAGTTGAGGAGGTTAGTTCAGGTGTTCAAATTCAAAATTCCTGGGGTTACCTTTCAAGTCATACTATAAACTTTCCTTATCATCAAATAACTACCAAGAAGGACATTTTGAGAATTTCATTCTTCTGGATAGTTCATTACCCAATAATCTAGTCCATTTGAATAGTTCTTAAAACATGAAATGTTAAATGGGATGATATAAATGCTGTTTTGAGTGGAATAACTTTTAAAAATGTCCCCACTTGAAAGTTTCATGTTTAGTCTTTTGATAAAAATAAATATATTTTTTCTATCCAGTACTGAGTTCCTGTATTTACCTAAATAGGAAGTTTAAACTGCAAAAATCGCCTGAGTCAAAGATTCATCTTGACTGTAAAACAGTGTATACAAGGCAACCAAAATGGAACACTATTTTATTTTTAATATTTTAACAATGTTGTTTTAATTTAAAAAATTGAAAACCTGATCAACATGATCATTGATTCTTTGAAGCACTTTTGGATCCATTTTACTCTGTTTAGTGTTGATGAACAGAATCCCTTAAAGAAGCTATAAGGAAGTAGTCTTTGGGACAAAGAGTGATTTTCCAGTGGATTTAAATCTGAGGTTGGATTTCCTTTTGTGGCTTTAAAAAAAAAAAAAAAATTGAGGCCCAAACACTCACTGTACATAGGATTATACGCTTTGTGCAAATTACCAAATGTGGTTTGATATATTGTGTTTTATTAATTTTGTATATTATTTACATTAGTTTGGTGTAATATTTTCAGCTAACACACAAATATAATTGATTTATTATGTCTAGAGTGATGCAATGAACAGAAAGTGAGAAAGTGGAAAGTAGGTGGACAAAATATTTTCCATTTAAAAATTCAGCTGGTTACCCATTTTGAATCTAGCGGGTGTGTACATGTCAATCCCCACCAACAAGGACCTACTATACAGCGCATGGAACTCTGCTCGATGTAGTGTGACAGCCTGGATGGGAGGGGAGTTTGGGGAGAATGGGTACATGTATATGTATGGCTGAGTTCTTTCACTGTTCACCTGAAACTATCACAATATTATTAATAGGCTATACCCCAACAAAATAAAAAGCTTAAAAAATTTAACTGGACAAGGACTTGTTGAACATCTACTTGGGAGGCAGAAATTGCTATAGAGTTGAATTGCTGGGGTTTCCAATTCCAGCTGCCACTTAAAGTTGGAGGATCTCAGGTTTGGGACTTTTAACCTCTCTACACCTCAGTCTCCTTATTGAGAATATTGTTTAAAATAATTATAATAATTATTTTTAAAGTTGTAGGAGGATTAAATGAAACAATTCATGTATTAGGTTGGTACAAATGTAATTGTGGTTTTTGCATTGTTGAAATTTGCCACTTGATATTGGAATACATTCTTAAATAATCCTTTTAATGTGAATTTCTCACTTTATGGTTTTTGCTAATGACATTACTTTCTATTTTATATTTATTTTAGACTATGCAAATAATGTTAGACAAAAAGCAAATTAGAGCGATTTTCTTTTTCAAGTTCAAAATGGGTCATAAAGCAGCAGAGACAACTTGTAGCATCAACAACGTATTTGGCCCAGGAACTTCTATGAGCTATGTGCTGTGGTGGTTCAAGAAGTTTTGCAAAGGACACGAGAGCCTTGAATATGAGGAGCATAGTGGCCAGCCATAGGAAGTTGACAACAACCAGTTGAGAGCAATCATCAAAGCTGATCCACTTACAACTACACACGAAGTTGCTGAAGAACTCAATGTCGACCATTCTATGGTCATTCAGCATGGCATTTGAAGCAAATTGGAAAGGTTAAAAAGCCCAATACGTGGGTGCCTCACAAGTTGACCAAACATCAAAAAAATTGTCTGTTTGAAGTGTTGTCTTCTCGTAGTCTATGCAACAGCAACAAAACATTTGATCAGATTGTGATGTGTGACAACAAGTGGATTTTATATGACAACCTGCAATGACCAGCTCCATGGTTGGACTGAGACGAAGCTCCAAAGCACTTCCAAAAGCCAAACTCGCACCAAAAAAAAGTCATGGTCACTGTTTGGTGATCTTCAGCTGGGCTGGTCCTCTACAGCTTTCTGAATCCCAGTGAAATCATTATATCTGAGAAGTATGCTCAGCAAACTGATGAGATACACCAAAAACTGCAACACCTGCAGCAGGCATTGGTCAACAGAAAGGGCCCGATTCTTCTGCCCAGCAACTCCCAACCACACTGTGTAACCAACGCTTCAGAAGTTGAATGAATTGGGCTATGCAGTTTTGCCTCATCAGCCATATTCAGGTGCTGCTGCTGCTAAGTCGCTTCAGTCGTGTCCGACTCTGTGTGACCCCATAGACAGCAGCCCACCAGGCTTCCCCGTCCCTGGGATTCTCCAGGCAGGAACACTGGAGTGGGTTACCATTTCCTTCTCCAATGCATGAAAATAAAAAGTGAAAGTGAAGTAACTCAGTCGTGTCCGACCCTTAGCGACCCCATGGACTGCAGCCTACCAGGCTCCTCTGTCCATGGGATTTTCCAGGCAAGAGTACTGGAGTGGGTTGCCATTTCCTTCTCCGGTGATCTTTTGCCAACTAACTACCACTTTTTCAAGCATCTCAACAACTCTTTGCAGGGAAAAGACTTCCATAACCAACAGGAAGCAAAAAATGCTTTCCAAGAATTGCTTGACTCACAAAGCACGGATTTTTATACTATAGGTATAAACAAACATTTCTTGTTGGCAAAAATGTGTTGATTATAGTAGCTCCTATTTTGATTAACAAAGATGTGTCTGAGCCTAGTTATAATGATTTAAAATTTGTGGTCCAAAACCACAATTATTTTTGCACCAACAATGGAGTAATTGGCAAAGTGCTTACCACTTGGTGAACTCTCAGTAAATGATATCTGTTATATTCTCACCATTGTGCTAGGCCCATGGAATAACAAAAGATATTTGAGACACTGCCTGTGTTTAAAGAGGCTAGACTATTAATAATACTTTCTCTGTTATATTAAGAACTCTGGGCTCTGTGCAGCACACTGGAATGCTACACATAATTCAAATTAAAATAATCCTGGCTACAAAATACACTATTCATGTAAGTGTATAAAGTATATTTGATATAGGATATGCTGGTATTTTGGAGAAGGAAATGGCAACACACTCCAATACTCCTGCCTGGAAAATCCCATGGATGGAGGAGCCTGGCAGGCTACAGTCTATGGGGTCTCAAAGAGTCGCACACGAATGAGCAACTTCACTTCACTTCATGCTGGTATTTATTGTATTACATTTAATTGTAAAATGAGACACAGGTACAGAAACACACACACACACACAATGTATAATTTAGGAATTGTTATAAGGCAAACAACCTCATTCTAAGAAATAGAATACTGCCAGTTGTGATGGCTAATTTTGTGCATTAACTTGACAGGCCAGAGAATGCCCAGATTAAGCACTGCTTTCTGGGCATGTCTGTGAGGTTGGGAGGGTGTCCAGATGAAATTTGAATCTGTGGACTCAGTAAGGTAAATTGCTCTCTTCAGTGTGAATGACTATCATCTAATCCACTGAGGATCTGAATAGAACAAAAAGTGGAGAAAGGCGGTACTTGCCCCTTTGCTCCTGCCTCACTGCTGAGCTGAGGTATCTCATCATATGTTCTTCTGATCCTTGGACTGGGGTTTACACAGTCCCATAAAATGGGCTCTCCTGGGTCTCCATTTTAAGACCTCAGATCAGATTGTGTGACTTAGCCTCCATAATTGCAATGGACATACATACCTATATCTCCATCTCCATCTCTATGTACATCTCCATCTCTATTGCTCTTAAGAGCCTACTGATTCTGTTTCTCTGGAGAACCCTGACTCACACAGCACCCTTTCTTTTTTTTTTTTTCTTTCTGGTACTTATTTAATTTTTAATATTTGACCAGTTGATACATTCACACGTTTCAGAAATCAAAACAGGACTTCCCTGGTGGACCAGTGGTTGAGAATCCGCCTGCCGATGCAGGGTACATAGATTTGATCCCTGTCAAGGAAGATTCCCACATGCCATGGAGCAACTAAGCCCTTGCACCACAACTGCTGAGCCCACACTCTGGAGCCTGTGCTCTGCAACAAGAGAAGCCACAGCACTGAGAAGCCTGGGTACCGCAACTAGAGAGTAGCCCCTAGAAGGTCCGTCTTTACAGCAACAAAGACCCAGTGCGGACAAAAAATAAATACATAAATAAATTTTTAAAAAAAGGTTTCCACCAGAAATTTTTAAAAAGATCAAAACAAAATAAAAAGGTATATGGTGAAAATTCTCCCTCCCACCCTGCTTCTTCCATCCCTTCTTCATGCCCACCCACCCTCATAGGTAGAGATAGTTACTTATATTGCTTTTCCCATGTGTCCTGACAGTGATTCTTCATGCACATGTAAGCAGTTCTTCTTTCTTTTCTTCTTCCCTGCTTACACAAAAGGTGGCATATTATATCTCCTGATCTGCATATTGCTTTTCCCGTTGACAAGGTCTCTTTGAGCTCTGTCATATCAGTACTGAGAGAGCTTCCTCATTCTTTTAAACAGCTACATAACATTACACTACAGTTTATTTAACCATTCCCCTATTGATGAACACCTGAGCTGTTTACAATCTTTGCTATTTATTACAAACAATGCTGTGATGAATAACCTGGCACATATGTCTGCAGGTATATCTTTAGGATAAATCCCCAGAAGTCTCCTAAACACTTTAATGAAATCTTCCAAAGGAATATTCTAGGGTGGCGTGACTAGGTTTCCAAATTAGAACGTCAACTTTCAAAGGATTAGCTCTCACATTCCATTAAAAATAATTCTTCATTCTTTGGTCTGAAAATTATAGCTTTTATCATTTCCTAATAAAGATTTTTAATTTCTGCAGTGAGTGTTTATTGGTATTTTATCATGTTTATCCTGTTTAACTATTTTTTTTCTCTTTTTTTTAATTTGATTTTATTTTTAAACTTTACAATATTGTATTAGTTTTGCCAAACATCGAAATGAATCCGCCACAGGTATACCCGTGTTCCCCATCCTGAACCCTCCTCCCTCCTCCCTCCCCTACCCTCCCTCTGGGTCGTCCCAGTGCACCAGCCCCAAGTATCCAGTACCGTGCATTGAACCTGGACTGGCAACTCGTTTCATACATGATATTATACATGTTTCAATGCCATTCTCCCAAATCTTCCCACCCTTTCCTTCTCCCATAGAGTCCATAAGACTGTTCTATACATCGGTGTCTCTTTTGCTATCTCGTACACAGGGTTATTGTTACCATCTTTCTAAATTCCATATATATGTGTTAGTATACTGTATTGGTGTTTTTCTTTCCGGCTTACTTCACTCTGTATAATAGGTTCCAGTTTCATCCACCTCATTAGAACTGATTCAAATGTATTCTTTTTAATGGCTGAGTAATACTCCATTGTGTATATGTACCACAGCTTTCTTATCCATTCATCTGCTGATGTGCATCTAGGTTGCTTCCATGTCCTGGCTATTATAAACAGTGCTTCGATGAACATTGGGGTACACGTGTCTCTTTCCCTTCTGGTTTCCTCAGTGTGTATGCCCAGCAGTGGAATTGCTGGATCATAAGGCAGTTCTATTTCCAGTTTTTTAAGGAATCTCCACACTGTTCTCCATAGTGGCTGTACTAGTTTGCATTCCCACCAACAGACACAGCACCCTTTCCATACGTACCTTCAGGAACATGTTCCGATCACAGCGCCTTCCTCCTTCCCGAAGTAACCACAATCCCATTGTATATAGAAAGCACTTCCTTGCATTTCTTTATAGTTTTATCACCCAAATGAGCACCTTTAGTTCACCTTGCTCTTTTCATAAAATTGAAACATCTTTTATACCTCTTTTATTTATTTAAATTTTATCAACCAATAGTTGATTGACAATGTTGTGTTAATTTATTCTCCTTTGCTTTTCACTTCTCTTCTTTTCACAACTATTTGTAAGGCCTCCTCAGACAGCCATTTTGCTTTTTTACATTTATTTTCTTGGGGATGGTCTTGATCCCTGTCTCCTGTACAATGTCACGAACCTCTGTCAATAGTTCATCAGGCACTCTATCTATCAGATCTACTCCCTTAAATCTGTTTCTCACTTCCACTCTATAATCATAAGGAATTTGATTTAAGTCCTACCTGAATGGTCTAGTGGTTTTCCCTACTTTCTTTAAGTCTGAATTTGGCAATAAGGAGTTTATGATCTGAGCCACTCAGCTCAGCTCAGCCACGTCAGCTCCCGGTCTTGTTTTGCTGACTGTATAGAGCTTCCCCATCACATCGAAGTGTCTGTCACACACACATATTCTTTTTCATATTCTTTTCTATTATAACTTGTCACAGGATATTGAACATAGTTCCCTGCGCTATACAGTGCTTGTGCTCAGTCGCACAATTGTGTCTGACTCTTGGTGACTCTGTGGACTGTAGCCTGCTTGTTGATCCATCCTATACATAATAATTTGCTCCTGCTAATCCCAAGCTCCCAACCCTTCTCTTCCTTAACCTCCTGCCTTTATGCCTCTTATAATCCACAGGTTCCTGGAGCATTTTTTTCTTCTTCTTGCAATATATCTGTGAAGAACCCAGAGCATCTGACCTGTCTGAATTTGGCTAACTGCATACTCAAGGTATGATTCATCATGTTCCTCTGACCTTTGTATTCCCTGCAGATTGGTTGCTGGATCCAAATAATTAGACTCAGGCTTCCCTGGTAGCTCAGTTGTTAAAGAATCTGCCTGCAACACAAGAGACCTCGGTTCGATTCCTGGGTCGTCGGGAAGATCCGCTGGAGAAGGGATAGGCTACCCACTCCAGTATTCTTGGGCTTCCCTCATGGCTCAACTGGTAAAGAATCCGTCTACAATGCAAGGAGACTTGGGTTCCATCCCTGGGTTGGGAAGATCCCATGGATAAGGGAAAGCCTACCCAGTCCAGTATTCTGGCCTGGAGAATTCCATGGACTATATAGTCCATGGGGTCACCAAGAGTTGGACGCAACTGAGCGACTTTCACTTCACTTCAGTCTCTATGGTAGCACTATGGTTTTCATAAAAAGGTTCATAATGTCTGATTTTTGCTCTTTTGTAGTGTTTATAGCAGTTGATAGTCAACATTTAGATATATTAATTCATTGAGGTTGTGAAAAATGTAATATTTAACTCTGTGATTTCTTTTTAATTTATTAGTTGGTGTAATTTTCTAAGGAGATGCTTATTCTCATCTACTAATTTGTTACCTGATACTACAAGTCAGATAAGAGTGGCAGTATAAGCATTTGACTCTTTTTTAAAGTTATGCAATGTTCAAGCTAATGAAGCATTTCATTGTTATTCTGAGATGACCAATTAGTTTATCTCAAATTTGACTACAAAATATAAATATATTTGATGCATTTCTGTTAATTATTACTTTTATCCTTCTTGAAATTCATTGTCCTATCTTTGACCAATGGGAGATTCTTTCAAGTTGGTTTCAAAGTTTTCTAATGTTATAGAATGGTCTTTCCTTGTTCTCTGGTATGTCAAGATATTTCAGGTCATTTTGTATTTTTCTTGCCCTTGACCTGGAATTGGCCATTTCTCCAAGATGTCTTTTTATAGTGAAAGGTTGTTGTTGAATCACGCGAATACACCGGGATTCTTGGCCCCTGGAGGAGAAGAATTCAATCCGGGGCCAGAGACGAGGCTTGATCGCTCAGAGCTTTTGTGTAATAAAGTTTTATTAAAGTATAAAGGAGATAGAGAAAGCTTCTGACATAGGCATCAGAAGGAGGCAGAAAGAGTACCCGCTTGCTAGTGTTAACAATGAGGTTATATAATCTAAAGAATGTCTGGAGGTTGTAAAGACCTCATCAAACCTACTCCTGCCGGGGACCAGCCCCGGCTGATCCAGGGTATTTGAAGGAGAGACGGCGTAGGCGAAGATCAGGAAACAACTGCTTAATTAAACGTTAATTAAGGATATAAAGAGTAATGGAATAAGGATAGCTCAGTGAGGAAATTCAGTGGAGAAAAGAGGCTGAATAATTCAGCCAGAAGGTAAGAGAAAGAACGACATGGTGAGACCAAGTTTCGGTGAACAAGGCCCGCACTTAATTTTCCAAAGTAGTTTTTATACCTTAAGTTATGCATAGAGGATAATGGGGGAAGGGGTAGAGTCATGCAGCAAGCCAGGCTTTCTTCCTGCAAACTTATCGTATGCAAAAGCTTAGGTGATTTGCATCATCTTCTGGCCCGGAGGCCTGTTAACATTTTAAGACCTTTTCTTCAGAAAACTTATTTTTCTCTAAAGGTGACTGGTCAGGAGCCACCCTCCAAAAGCATTAGATAAAGTTGCATTCCTACAGAGCAAAGGTGTGGTGGGCTATAACAAGAAAAAGAATTAACTCAAGGGTCCCAGGTTACAAACATTAAAGCTACTACTTACACCAATTATATTAATCAATACACTGCCAGGGACACAGCAGGTAAGGGATATGGAAACTTAGCAGCAAACATTGGCCCAACAAGTGAAAATCCCTTCACCAATACAATTTCTAATCAATCTTTTAACTACTCAAAAGAATCTGTGTTTAGACAGTTTAGAACATCTCCTGCCTCTCACAGTTGGGAGGCTCTGAACAATCACATGTGGCCGGAAAAACCTATTCAGGCAGGCTAGAGGATTTCCAAAGGGGTTTGTAGGTTAAACACTGTCACACCCAGGAATTATTAACTGGAACTGTAAGCTAACTCTTTTTTTCAGAGAGAGGTAGTGGGGGACAGCCCCCCGTAAAGTCAAAGGTGTAGGTGAGAGCACAAAGCAGAAAGTAGGCAGACTCTGATTTTGGGGGTAGATTGCTCGAGAATTTCCAGGGAGACTCCTGAGGCTTGATCTCGCCTTTGCGTACGCCGAGCCTCCTTCCTCATGACCTTTGTCATGGGCGGAGTTCCTCACGCTAGCTACCGGCAGTGCTAGAATTCCAGTTGAGCTATTCCAGATCCTGAAAGATGATGCTGTGGAAAGTGCTGCACTCAATATGCAATATGCAATATGCACTCAATATGCAATATGCCGGCTCCCGGCATACTCCCATAATTTACATTTTAAGATAACACTGTCCTCAGGCAAGATACATCCTTGTAAAGACCAGGTCTACTCCCATAATTAACATTTTAAGATAACAGAAGGTTGAATCCAAAGACTGTCCTTAGGCAGGATACATTATTGTTATATAATCCTAAGGAATGTGGAGAAAGAAAAAAATTTTGTCCTTTCTTCCTCCTTGAGAATTCCAGACCCCTCTCTCCTTGGGGACCCCTAGATTTCCTATCAACCTGCCTAGGAAATGACTCTCTCAATAGGAAATAGCAAGACCACAATCTAGGTTTTAGGATCACTCTGGGCTTATCATTGAAACTGGGCTTATCATTGTTTCTAGGCTTTATCAGAAAATGTACTCTAATATTTCCAATTCAATTACAGGACTACATGGCTTGTCCTTTACCCTGTCTATATTCCGTCTGTATTTTCTTCTGTATTTAATGAGAATCCTAGTTCTCAAGAACTTAGGGGATAATCAAATTAGAATGTCCCAGAATTACTCACTTCCTTTATCCCATGTTACACACGGACAGTCTCAGAATAGCAAAGCCTCTATTGACATCACTGTTGTGATTACTGGAAGCAGTTAGGTTTGTTTCCATCTGCTCACCCTATTCTTCCCCTACCTTTCTAATGATTGTTGTATCTATATTATCAACTTATATACTCTTCACTGTCTAGAACACCTTTTCCCAGGAAACTTTAATTCTGTACATAAAAACATATTTAGAACTCAACCCCAGTCCTTATGTCCGTGTCCTTCTAGTCATTTTAGTTATCTGAAGCTTGTTCTCTCATAAATCTCTAAGAGAAGACCTAAGGGAATAAAATTTCTGGAGTTCCTACATGTTGACAGCAATTTGTCAATGGTCTTTATACATTTTACATTCTCTTCCCTTGAGTGTCTTCAATGTGTTACTTCATTTTTTTCCCCTGATATTATGTGCTGCTGTCAAAACATCTCTGATAACCTCTTTTTTCCCCCTTATAAACCATGTGCTATTTTAGCATAGATTCAAAAAGAACTTTTCCTTCTGTTTTCAAAAGCCTGTTGATTTTACTAAGTTGTGTATTCAGTTCAGTTCAGTCGTTCAGTTGTGTCAGACTCTTTGCGACCCCATGAATCGCAGCACACCAGGCCTCCCTGTCCATCACCAACTCCTGGAGTTCACCCAAACTCATGTCCATCGAGTCGGTGATGCCATCCAGCCATCTCATGCTCTGTCGTCCCCTTCTCCTCATGCCCCCAATCCCTCTCAGCATCAGGGTCTTTTCCAACGAGTCAACTCTGCATGAGGTGGCCAAAGTACTGGAGTTTCAGCTTTAGCATCAGTCCTTCCAATGAACACCCAGGGCTGATCTCCTCTAGAATGGATTGGTTGGATGTCCTTGCAGTCCAAGGGACTCTCAAGAGTCTTCTCCAACACCACAGTTCAAAAGCATCAATTCTTCGGCACTCAGCCTTCTTCACAGTCCAACTCTCACATCCATACATGAGCACTGGAAAAACCATAGCCTTGACTAGACAAGTAATGTCTCTGTTGATATTGGTTGTTCTGAGTCAGTATTCTCAGGCACATGTGTTCTTCTAACATGTTGTTCCATATTTTTTTTTTTCAATTTTAGGAAGGTTTTCTTGAATCATAGCATTATGTTTGTTTATTTTCTTGTGTTTTTTTTTTTTTTAATCTTTTTCAGGACCTTTTTGACTATCAATAATATTTGTTACTTTTCCTCTTTTACTTTTCAATCCCTTTCTTCATTTGTTTTTATAAATGGAGGTAAAATATACATAAAATAAGATAGATCATTTCATCATTTTAAGTGAACCTGATGACATTAAACACGTTCACAATGTTGTGCAACCATCACTGCTATCTCTACAACTTTTTCATCTTCCCAAACTGAAATTCTCTGCCCATTCACCATAACTCTCCATTGCCTCCTCCTTCTTCATTTAGTTTTGTTTTTCAAACATTTCATTCTTTTCATCTATTCCTTGAGGCGTTTTTTCATTGTGTTTATTTACTTTGGTGATACTTCTATTTTGTGAGTCTTCATTTCTAAAGTGATTTTTTTCTTTTATTTTCAATTTTTCTTTCAATGTATCACTTAATTTCTGAATTTTTCGAATTCTGATTTAGGTCAGTTATTCATGTCTTGTGCCATCATTTTCTTAATGTTAACTCATTTTGAAACGCTACGTTATAATTTTGATCTTTTTTAATCTGTAATAATCGATAATTATTTAAGGGACTGTGATTCTTCTTCTTTTTCCTTACCATGGGATTTGACCTTATAAACCATGTGCTATTTTAGCATAGATTTCTCTTGCTTATTATGTGAATTTAGTTTCCCCGAATTTCAGAAGGAGGTTTGGCTCAGATGGATTTTCTAACTTTAAAGAGTGCCCTCTTCTATTGTTTTCATGCGGTGTTAAAAACATGGTGCCTTGGTTTTTGAGATTTCTTGGTTCTTCCTCTCCTGCATTTTATCTGCATGTCTTCTTTTCTTTGCCTCCATTGTCCCATCCTGCTTGATTTTTGTACCACTGCCAGGAGTTTCTGCTGACCATGAAGCCTTGTCCTAAAAAAGATCTGCCTGGTCACCTTTGAGAGTTCACAAGGATAGAGGTAGATTATAGTCAATACCAATGGATATCGTGGCAATGGATAACCGACGTACTGGCATCCTAGATGATTAGGTGTGATGCCTACAGGATATTTAAAGACCATTGATCCGAATGAATGGTTTTTCTACTGATGAAGAATTCAATTGAATTATAGGACTATAAGTCTTGTCCTTTACCCTGTCTGATGAAGAAACTGAAGCCCAAAGTGAAAAAAATACCCATACTAAAATATCTACAGTGCTTGTATATATAGATGCAGACTAGATAACTCTACTCTTCCTTCTGTGCCACAGCTTTTCTCTGGTCCTTGAATAAGAAGTAAGATTTAGAGAAGTATCTTCACATAGTAGTTCTCACTTTTGCAAAGTCCAGTGCAACCATTTCTGGCCAAACCTCAAACTGGAGAGTTAGATAATGCCATCGTCTTCAGATATGACGTCCAAGGTTGCAGCAGAATGAAGAAGAGATGGTGGGGAAGGCAGGCTGCATATGTGAGTATCTTCTGATCACATTCCATTGGCTGGAACTAATCACATGATTCTATGTATGAAAGGAGGATTGGAAATAGAGTACTTGGATGGGCAGCTGTTTCCTAGAAACCTGCCATGAAAGGGGAAAATTAAACGTTGGAGGTCAGCTAGCCATCTAGCTACAGAAAGCCTTCCCGAAGAGATGCCTGTAAAATTCAGCTTAAAATTCAGCTATGGCCACACTAATCATTGGAAAGGGAATGGGAAAACTATGATTGGCTTAAACTAATGCAGATTTCTCCTTCAGCTGCTTATAGAATTACTCTAATGACTATCTGAATGAAACTGAGATTCTCTGGAAGAAGATTAACAAGATTTTCTAGTCATCATGGCTAATGTCTTTTTCCAAATAGTTACACTCAGCTGAATGTGAGCAGAGAATGGACTTTAGCTGCTGCTTCAGGGCAAGCTGATATGGAGATGATTAGAGAGAGAGAGAGAAAAATGAAATCCTTGAATGGTGATGGAACAGTTTTGCCTAGCTGTCAACAAGGTCCATGTTCTACCAACAGATTCATTTTCAATAGGATATTTAGGCTGAGTATGTTTCTAGCAAGACTAATGGATTTTGTTTGATTAATTGTGATGTCTTGCCTACATTACCTCAAGTGTGTTTATGAGATGCCTAATCAGATTCAAGATCAGGACGCATAACCAAATTAACTGGCCCAAAGAAGAATCAGCATATAGCCTTGATTTAATTAGCACTCTTTCCAAGTGTATGTTCAGTCAGAGATATTACTTCAAGGAAACAGCAAACAAACCTGGTTTGAGTCAAAGAATGGCATAGACCATTATGAGGCAATAAAGTGATAAAGTGGTTGCTACATAAATTAATGCACTAGACTCTACATACATGTCAAAAGAGCATAAATTAAGCATCATTCTTTTCTAACTTTTAAACACACCAAGTGGACAAACATTTTGACTGCTCTGAAGATTAAACTAAGAGGTTAGAATGAGATGATCTCTAAGGTATCCTTCAAATCTGTAATTTTTCAGGCTTTAAGTCTTAACTTTAACTAAATTTAACCTATGGTTAAACTTTGACATCTTATTTCTCTTAGATTCCTCAGTGCCTATTATCTACTGATACACATTTGATGAATAAATGAACCTAGAGTCCTTTTCATTAGCTTCCATGAGAGAAAGAAGGTTAATTAGAGTATTTTCAACAGACATGCCGCTCCTACAGATTTTATTTTGATGAAGGCTGTTATGCTTTTTAAATATATCTATGAGAAGGAAATGGCAACCCACTCCAGTGTTCTTGCCTGGAGAATCCCAGGGACGGGGGAGACTGGTGGGCTGCCATCTATGGGGTCGCACAAAGTCAGACACGACTGAAACAACTTAGCAGCAGCAGCATGTTATCAAATAACCATTATAATTGCATATTTCAATGACTATAAGTACTTAGAGGTCACAGTTGTTCTTACAGCTATTGATTTTAAAAGTCTGTCCAGTTCATGAGGCATGAAATATGTCAAGTAGTAAGCTCCTGGGGTCATTTCCTTTTGTATAATATATGTTAGTTGTACTAAAGCTTCATTAATTTGATTTTTCACTTATTTGATATTTTTGATGGTTTGATGTTTATGGTTGGGCTGAATTGTTTTTTCCACTTCTTTCTTAAGTGATGTCATAATCAAGATTTCTGGGAAATGTTTATGCTCTTAAAGATTAGCCTGCATTATTAATTATTCATTTGTATTATATATTATTAGTTATTCCAGAACTTCTCATTTATATATCAATAATAATAAATACGGCAAAACCAGTCACTGAAGTATTGGTAACTCTATCGATTTTAGCAAAAATTGTAGATATCTGAGTTAGGTTATCCTTTTTGGTCAAAAGATATCAAATGTAAATAAAGTACAATGGTCATCATAACATTTTATTTTCAGAATGATTATTCATATTTTATAGCAGAAACACTTTCCATGACTGATCAAGGGCTTCTCCATCTCTGTTTCTAGTGAGTCACAATAAACAGTCTGCAGAAAATCTGATTATAAAGTCATCAAAAGGAAGAGTCTTAGGCAAACTGGAGCAGTGGGTAGGGAATTGGTGGAGATTAAATAGGTCCTGTACAGAGATCTTCTGTGATATTTCTTTAAAACAAATGAAATGCAAGCTAGTCATCAATTTTTAAATTAGTTCTAAAAAGAAGACACTACATGTGCATATCAGATCAACATTTTGTGCTGAAGATAGTGGCTTCTTTTAGTGGCAAACTTCCTATTCAAAGAGAATCTGATGTCCCTAAAGGAAGGGGCCACCCACACTGCTTTTAAACAGGAAAACATACTTTTGAGACCACTATCTTTTTAATTAAGTCATTAAGAAAAAAATAGAAAAAATTAAAGTAATACATTTCAGAATAAATAAATGTGTTTTAAATTAGTTTTGCCACCCTCCAATCTCAACTTAAGATATATATTCAGAATATTAACTTCTATTTTATCCTAATATTTTATTTTCCAAGAGATATATTAACTGATGCATTAAGTCTTTGGACCCAGTTTACTACAGAACAGACTTAGTGTAGCAGGGCTTAGCAGGAAAAAATTACAGATAATCATATCTGCCTGTGTTATTAAAAAATCACTTTTTAATATATGACCAGGTCATTAATTCATGAATATTACAACATTGTTTCATTTTGTTTTGTTTTGTATTCTTGTCAACTTTTCTAGGGTATCAGTTAGTTTTGCAGGCTGTTTTTCTTTACTCCTCTATGAAAACATGTGAATGGGTTCAGTGTAGGAAAGTATTTCAGAAGAAATCTAAAACCCGAAACTTTTTTATTTTCTTAAACTAGAGCTGCAGCACATCTCCTGGACTTAATACATGAGGAAAAGACTGTCCAGGTCAGATAATTAAATGTTTTCCAGTCCTGATAACATGCAGAGTGGAATCAAGACTCTCCAAATGGGACTTCTCGGGTGGTCCAGTGGTTAAGACTCTGTGCTCCCAATGCAAGGGGTCTGGATTTGATCTCTGGTCAGGGAACTAGATCTCACATGCCACAGCTATGAGCTGGTACAGCCAAATAAATAAATAAATGAGTACAAATTTAAAAAGACTCTTAAAGTGAAAATCAACTAGAAAAAAACTTACTTTTATGCAGAAAACAAGTTTTAGAATATTATTTGATCCTGAATAATACTTCCAAATGTCCAAGTTATGTCTTACTCATGGTTATGATGCAAAAATTATAGAAAAAGAAATAGAAAAATTATGTTTGGCTACATCTTAGTTTTAGTATATGCAACACATATTATTGCATTCATATGCAGTAGAGATCTTCAATAAAATATGAAAATGAAAATCATATGCCACTGATAACCTATTTGTGCCTTCTAATATATAAATTGCTTACATTCTGCTTCTGAGGTGTAGCATACTTCCTCATAAATTGGGGAAGGTTATCCTTTGAGAAGATGGATCAAGAGGTGACAAGCTGTGGACCAGTTTAGAGCTCAGGGGTCCAGATGAGAGGATTTTTAACTGTGAATGGTGGAGGATCTCATTCTGTTGTGGGTCTGCAGAATGTCTTGAAGTATTTTTCAATGTTTTGGGTTTGGCAAACCCAAAGTGTGTTTTGCTAAGCACTTCTCTCTTCATTTTAAGCCCATGTGTATTATAAAGGAAATTTAATCCGTATGTTTTTGATTCCTTTACACTTAACTCATCAAAATGTTGTTTTGTAAGAACTATTTGATGTCCAAGAGGCTTTGAGTCTTTTTATAACTTCTAAAAGCTTTTCCCCCTCCTTAGAAACAGGAAGTTGTGTTTTTCTGAGAGTAAATGAACTAAAAAACCTACAGGCTAGAGGTGGTTAGAAGACTTCAAACCTAGGCTAAATGTTAAAAATAATAATAAAACAGAAGACACACATCCTACTCTCTGTGCACTTGGTTTGTTCTAAGAATTGTTGGTGTTTCTGTTTATTTCATTCCTGGAACTACTGTGTAAGGTGCTAGTACTATCTCTGTTTTAAAAGTCTTGTCACCTGCCCCCAAATTATACAGAATGTAAGGGTGAAGCTGGATTTGAAACCAGGCAGACTAGGTTGCTGTGGCTAAACATCTAACCACTATATGGTCCTTCCTGTTTCCATAGTGTTATCCTGGAGCTTAAGAACTTTGGACACTACAAACAGGTTCATAAATAGGTTCTGTGTAAATGATTATTCACTGTTCTTGTTTTAAAACTGGTACTATATCTAAAACTTCTGTGGTTTGTCTGTATGATGTTTAACTTTCAGTTAAACTACACACAGTAAATTAAAATGAAAACAAAACAAAAAAATTAGTTATGTACTGATACTGTACTAGATACTGAGAAGATTGTGTTCTTGCCCCTAAGAAGGTTTACTTTGCAAGGGGCACAGACAGACAAAAAACAAACAAACAAAACAGAAACCAAAAACCCTGAATGAAATACTGCGTTTTTCTTCCATGTCATGTATTCATTCAACACACATTTATAAAGTACTGATGTCAGTACTTTATAGTCATTAGTGAGAGCAGTCCTGGAGCTTGTATCCTCATGGATAATGGATAATGTATCTCCCGCCTCCTGTTAAAGCAGACCACTGGGGGAAATGGGAAAAATGCCTGTGCTGCTTCTGATACTTCCAACAGTGATAGAGGCTAGGAGAGTGCCAGGATGACATGCAGCTCCAGCCCCACCCACCAGCCCCCCATCCAGCCTGTGTTCTTGGGAGAATGAATTTCCTGTGGAAACTGGGAACATTTCCGGTGTCCAGCTTTACTCTACAGATTCCACTATAGAGGATATCCATTAGGATATTTTCTTCCAAGCACAGCTCACACTTTCCTCTATGATGTCGAGAAGCTAGTATTCCTGATTATATAAAGTTTTTATTTTAAAAAATCTTAGTTAAATTGAAGAAAACCCACAAAATCTTTCAGAGAAGGGCGTTTTCACATTTATTAGTATAAATTAATATGTTTTATTGCATCTGAATTATGAATAAAAGGTTATAGCAAAAACTTAAGGAAGTTTAAC